>NC_064636.1:149965263-151346513 GCF_023864275.1 Schistocerca cancellata | reverse complement strand
ATATGATAAAGACCGTGCTGACAAACTGTCCTCTCTAACCTTACCCCTCTCACATAAACGCAGGAAATGACGCAAAATGCCAAAAAGTACAGATTTGAAATGAACTGTGTCGACATCAACCACTGCCAGCAAGAGGGGAAGGTGGAGACTATGTAAAGAAACACCGTGAGTAGCTTACAGACCAACTTTGTATAGAAAACGCTGTGTTAAGCCTAAAAGAACGACAAAGTAAACGTACAAACGAGTGTATACAATTTACAGAACACCACAGAAGATACTTTGTAAATAAAAGCGAAACGCGTCTGGTGTAATTCTTTTTAATTACATTGCAGTCAGCTCAAGACAGATAACCTATAACAACCGATATTAATATTTTTATTATTATTATTATTCGCGAATAAGCGCATTAGGACTACGTTAAGTATTTGCCTCCTTTCGTGGCCATATCGCTCTGTTCACCTTCCTGTCGGCCTACCTTCTCTCCTCGGACCACTTTCCTACAGGCATACCGAGACTCTACTTTATCTTCGGTAAGTGTAGAAGCTCAAGCAACGAACTGAAATTTCTGCAAAGGCTCGGAGGTGAGCCCGGGTCTGGTGCTTGCTAGCCTCACGCACTGTCCACTGCAGCGCCCTGACTGTGTGCGTAACACAGCTGGACAGACTGGTCCAGTCGCGGTTTCTCTAGGAAGGTCTAATTACATCATTTACACTAGAAGTGGTTGTTGTGGTCTTCAGTCCTGAGACTGGTTCGATGCAGCTCTCCATGCTGCTCTATCCTCTGCAGGCTTCTTCATCTCCCAGTACCTACTGCAGCCTACATCCTTCTGAATCTGCTTAGTGTATTCATCTCTTGGTCTCCCTCTACGATTTTTACCCTCCACACTGCCCTCCAATACTAAATTGGTGATCCCTTGATGCCTCAGAACATGTCCTACCAACCGATCCCTTCTTCTACTCAAGTTGTGCCACAAACTCCTCTTCTCTCCAATTGTATTCAATACCTCCTCATTAGTTATGTGATCTACCCATCTAATCTTCAGCATTCTTCTGTAGCACCACATTTCGAAAGCTTCTATTCTCTCCTTGTCCAAACTATTTATCGTCCACGTTTCACTTCCATACATGGCTACACTCCATACAGAAACTTTCAGAAACGACTTCCTGACACGTAAATCTATACACGATGTTAACAAATTTCTCTTCTTCAGAAACACTTTCCTTCCCATTGCCAGTCTACATTTTATATCCTCTCTACTTCGACCATCATCAGTTATTTTCCTCCCGACATGGCAAATCTCCTTTACTACTTTAAGTGTCTCATTTCCTAATCTAATTCCCTCAGCATCACCTGACTTAATTTGATTACATTCCATTATCCTCGTTTTGCTTTTGTTGATGGTCATCTTATACCGTCCTTTCAAGACACTGTCCATTCCGTTCAACTGCTCTTCCAGGTACTTCGCTGTCTCTGACAGAACTACAATGTCGTCGGCGAACCTCAAAGTTTTTATTTCTTCTCCATGGATTTTAATACCTTCTCCGAACTTTTCTTTTGTTTCCTTTACTGCTTGCTCAATATAGAGATTGAATAACATCGGGGAGAGGCTACAACCCTGTCTCGCCCCCTTCCCAACCACTGCTTTCCTTTCGTGTCCCTCGACTCTTATATAACTGCCATCTGCCTTCTGTACAAATTGTAAATAGCCTTTCGCTCCCTGTATTTTACCCCTGCCACCTTTAGAATTCGAAAGAGAGTATTCCAGTCAACATTGTCGAAAGCTTTCTCCTAGTCGACAAATGCTAGAAACGTAGGTTTGCCTTTCCTTAATCTTTCTTCTAAGATAAGTCATAGGGTCAGTATTGCCTCACGTGTTCCAATATTTCTACGGAATACAAGCTGATCTTCCCCGAGGTCGCCTTCTACCAGTTTTTCCAGTTGAGGTATATCCGGGATTTCCCCATTACGTACAGAGCTGGGTTGGTATTGGAATACCGTAGTCCCGCGGCAATAGATTTAAGAAGGGGAAAATGGAGACGGGCTGACGTGAAACAGACTTCAAGTGTGTGCACTAGGGCAGTCGGTGCAGGTGTGTTAGTCACAATGCCAGGGTGCAGCAGTGGCTCGTAGCAGTCTCCACCACACAGACGCAGGGAGTATACGCCTAGAGACAGGAGCAGGGAGGCCGGGCTGGCAGGGCTGGCGTACCTGGTGCTGAGGCTGCTGCTCCATGGCCCCGGCGGCGTCACCCGGCGGCTGCGCTCATAGGACGGCCACTGCGTCTGCACATGCAACACACCAACACACAGGGTGACTCACACAGTAGAACACACGGGCATAAGCGGACAGAGAGAGAGAGAGAGAGAGAGACAAAGAGAGAAAGAGAGAGAAAGAAAGAGAGAAAGAAAGAGAGAAACAGAAAGAGAGAGAGAGAAAGAAAGAAAGAGAGAGAGAGAAAGAAAGAGAGAAAGAATCAGAAAGAGGAAAGAAACAGAAAGAGAGAGAGAGAAACAGGAAGAGAGAGAGAGAGAGAGAGAGAGAGAGGAAGAAAGAGAGAAAGAGACAGAGAAAGAGAGAGAGAAACAGAAAGAGAAAGACAAAGAGAAAGACAAAGTGAGAGCGAGAGACAGAGAGAGAGAAATAAAGAGAGAGAGGACGAAAGACAGAAACAGAGAGAGAGAAAGAGAAAAAGAGAAACAGAGAGAGAAAGACAAAGTGAACGAGAGAGAGAGACAGAAAGAGAGAAATAAAGAAAGAAAGAGAGGACGACAGACAGAAACAGAGAGAAACAGAAAGAGAGAGAGAGAGAGAAACAGAAAGAGAGAGAGAAACAGAAAGAGAGAGAGAGAAACAGAAAGAAAGAGAGAGAAACAGAAAGAAAGAGAGAGAAACAGAAAGAAAGAAAGAGAGAGAGAGAGAGAGAAAGAGACAGAGAGAAAGAGACAGAGAAAGAGAGAGAGAAACAGAAAGAGAAAGACAAAGAGAAAGACAAAGCGAGAGCGAGAGACAGAGAGAGAGAAATAAAGAGAGAGAGGACGAAAGACAGAAACAGACAGAAAGAGAAAGAGAGAGAGAAAGAGACAAAGAGAAACAGAGAGAGAAAGACAAAGTGAACGCGAGAGAGAGAGAGAGAGAGAGAGAGAGGAGAGAGAGAGAGAGAGAGAGAGAGAGAGAGAGAGAGAGAGAGAGGACGAAAGACAGAAACAGAGAGAAAGAGAAAGAGAAAGAGAGAGAGAGAGAGAGAGAGAGAGAGAGAGAGAGAGAGAATGACGTTAACAACATATCGCATCAGCAAAATACACTACTGGCCATTAAACCTGCTACACCACGAAGATGACGTGCTACAGACGCGAAATTTAACCGACAGGAAGAAGATGCTGCGATATGCAAATCATTAGCTTTTCAGATCATTCACACAAGGTTGTCGCCGGCGGCGACACCTACAACGTGCTGACATGAGGTAAGTTTCCAATCGATTTCTCATACACAAACAGCAGTTGGCCGGCGTTGCCTGGTGAAACGTTGTTGTGATGGCTCGTGTAAGGAGGACAAATGCGTACCATCACGTTTCCGACTTTGATAAAGGTCGGATTGTAGCCTATCGCGATTGCGGTTTATCGTATCGCGACATTGCTGCTCGCGTCGGTCGAGATCCAATGACAGCTAGCAGAATATGGAATCGGTGGGTTCAGGAGGGTAATACGGAACGCCGTGCTCGATCCCAACGGCCTCGTATCACCAGCAGTCGAGATGACAGGCATCTTATCTTCACGACTGTAACGGATCGTGCAGCCACGTCTCGATCCCTGAGTCAACAGATGGGGACGTTTGCAAGACAACAACCATCTGCACGAACACTTCGACGACGTTTGCAGCAGCACGGACTATCAGCTCGGAGACCGTGTCTGCGGTTACCCTTGACGCTGCATCACAGACAGGAGCGCCTGCAATGGTGTACTCGACGACGAACCTGGGTGCACGAATGGCAAAACGTCATTTTTTCGGATGAATCCAGGTTCTGTTTACAGCATCGTGATAGTCGCATCCGTGTTTGGCGACACCGCGGTGAACGCCCATTGGAAGCGTGTATTTGTCATCGCGATACTGGCGTATCACCCGGCGTGATGGTGTGGGGTGCCATTGGTTACACGTCTCGGTCACCTCCTGTTCGCATTGACGGCACTTTGAACAGTGGACGTTACATTTCAGATACGACCCGTGGCTCTACCATTCATTCGACCCCTGCGAAACCCTACATTTCAGCAGGATAATGCACGACCGAATGTTGCAGGTCCTGCACGGGCCTTTTGGATGCGAAAAATGTTCGACTGCTGCCCTGGCCAGCACATTCTCCAGATCTCTCACCAATCGAAAACGTCTGGTCAATGGTGGCCGAGCCACTGGCTCTCCACAATACGCCAGTCACTACTCTTGATGAACTGTGGTATTGTGTTGAAGCTGATGGGCAGCTGTACCTGCACACGCCATCCAAGCTCTGTTTGACTCAATGCCCAGGCGTATCAAGGTCGTTATTACGGCCAGAGGTGGTTGTTTTGGGTACTGACTTCTCGGGATCTTTGAACTCAAATTGCGTGAAAATGTTAGTTCGGGTATAATGTATTTGTGCAATGAATACCCGTTTATCATGTGCATTTTTCCTTGGTGTAGCAATCTTAATGGCCAGTAGTGTATAATTAATGTAATGCAGTTAGCGGTTGGGTTGCTTGGGTTCAAATGGCTCTAAGCACTATGGCACTTAACATCTGAGGTGATCAGTCCCCTAGACTTGGAACTACTTAAACATAACTAACCTAAGGACATGACAGACATCCATGCCCGAGGAATCGAACCTGCGACCGTAGCAGCAGCGCGGTTGCAGACTGAAACGCCTAGAACCGCTCGGCCACAGCGGCCGGCGGTTGTTTGGGGGGAAGAGACCGTACAGCCAGGTCATCGGTCTCATGGGATAAGGGAAGAACGGGGAAGGAAATCGGCAGTGCCCTATCAAAGGAACCATCCAGGCATTTGCGTGGAGCGATTTAGGGAAATCACGGAAAACCTAAATCTGGATGGGCGGACGCGGGATTGAACCGTGGTCCTCCCAAATGCGAGTCCTGTGTGCTAACCAATGCGCCACGTCGCTCGGTTCTGCAGTTTCGGGAATACACGTCTCAAGATCACATACTTAAATGATTAACACTGCAAGAATCACAGGTTAATGTAAGCGCGAGCTAAGTCAGTGCAAATCTGAAATGCTGGCGAGTTAATACCCGATTTAACTGCTAGACTGTTGAATGCATGCTTGGGAAGGAGCGTGCTTTCCGTTCTAGATCTGCCGCATGTCAGATTATGCGGTGGAGTTCTGGGTCTCTTGTCCGTCAGTACAGGGACGGTTAATGCTGTCTGTTGACGACGCTGGAATTTTCATCGGATTATGTCCAATATGTATTCCAGTGCAGACAAATACGGTGACTGAACAGGCCGAGGCAGTATGTCGGCACTCTGTGCAGCGTGTTGGGTTACAAGAGCCGTATGTGGACGAGCGTTATCCTGTTGGAAAACAACCCCTGGAACGCTGCTCACGAATGGCAGCGCAACAGGTTGAGCGACCAGACTCACGTACAAATTTACGGTCAGGGTGATTCAGACTGGCGCGAGGTTGCTCGTCCTGTCACACCAAATCGCGCCTCACACCGTAACTCTGGGTGTAGGTTGACTGTGTCTACCACACAGACTGGACTCCTAAGCAACAAACGGCCATCGCTGGCACCGAGGCAGAACCAGCTCTCACCAGCAAACAGACCTCCACGCTGCACTCCAATCAGCTCTCGCTTGAAATGACTGAAGTCGCAAATGGCGGTGGTTTGGGATGAGTGGAATGCAGGCTATAGGCTGTCTGGCTCGGACCTGTCCTCGAAGTATCCGGTTCGTAAGAGTTCGTTGCGGCAACGGCCTTGCCGCAGTGGCTACACCGGTTCCCGTGAGATCACCGAAGTTAAGCGCTGTCGGGCGTGGCCGGCAGCTGGATGGGTGACCATCCTGGCCGCGGTGCGCTGTCGCCATTTTTCGGGGTGCCCTCAGCCTCGTCGTGCCAATTGAGGAGCTACTCGACCGAACAGTAGCCGCTCCGGTCAAAGAAAACCATCTTAACGACCGGGAGTGCGGTGTGCTGACCACATGCCCCTCGTATCCGCATCCTCACCCGGGGATGACACGGCGGTCGGATGGTCCCCATGGCCCACTTGCGGGCTGAAGACGGAGTGCTTAAAAAGAGCTCGTTGTGTCACTGTGCTGACAACTGCAGGTGTGACACGTACGTACAGGTTGTACCCGTGGGTAGATTGCTCCTCCCAAACCCCTGGACCGAAATGAACCAAATTTGGCACACATGTTAGTCAGTAGGCCTACCTGGAAACAACTACTGTGGTGCTAAGAACCACCGAGCTCGTATTGGATTGTGGGTGACGGACGGAGAAGGGCAGCGCGGGATTAGCCGAGCGGTCTTAAGCGCTGCAGTCATCGACTGAGTGGCTGGTCCCGGCGAAGGTTCGATTCCTCCTTCGGGTATGGGTGTGTGTGTTTGTCCTTAGGATAATTTAGGTTAAGTAGTGTGTAAGCTTAGGGACTGATGACCTTAGCATTTCAACATTTGACAGAGAAGGGTCGAGCATCAGGAGAGAAGGAGATGATGAAGATTGCAAAAAATGTATTATCAGGCAACGCCACGCACTCCGCTAGTATTAAAAAGCAATCCGGATTGCAGTAAGGTTTTTATTTTTATTTATTTTTATTTTTTTTTTACTTCAGGTGAGTAGTTTCGGTATATTAAAACCATCTTCGGACCGGAGGCAGATCCGACATCGACTTACAGCTCGGTCACACTGCGTCCCATTGCCTTCGACAGTTTTGGAAAGTCAAGGGCGTTACAATCTTTCTGTCAGCGCGGTCAGATTCTCTTTTAACATCCTCGGACGGGGTCGATGCCCCGACGCAGCCGTGATTGTGGTGTGGGTGGAGGGTGCTGCACGGCGCCTTTAGCTCTTACAAAGACGCCAAACGCCTGTGAACGAGGTACCAGTATGTCTGTCCCAGAAAGGACGGGTCGAACACGGCACACTCCTTCCCCAGTTACTGCAATAATCAGACAACTTTGGCGAAATATATGGCGTGAAGAGGGAAATGTGCTATTACGTATTCTACATGATCAGCGGTGACACTGAAAAGCAAGATTGGAAAGCAAATTCGGCGAAACAGACACGAGTCAGTTAGCCTTCAATGGCTGCCAATCAGGACAAATTAACACCTAAATACCGAACAGTGCTCTCACATTTGCAAACCACCTCATACAACAGAATCACCAACCACCTGGCATAAAACCACTAACAAGCACCTGATTATAATTTGAAGACAGCTGATACACCCCCTCCCCCACTACAAAAAAAAATCTCTGTAGTAACAAAAAAATGGTTCAAATGGCTCTGAGCGCTATGGGACTTAACATCTATGGTCTTCAGTCCCCTAGAACTTAGAACTAACTAACCTAAGGACAGCACACAACACCCAGTCATCACGAGGCAAAGAAAATCCCTGACCCCGCCGGGAATCGAATCCAGGAACCTGGGCGTGGGAAGCGAGAACGCGACCGCACCTCTGTAGTAACACCCTATTCGTCCAACAAATTATCTTTCGACGTTATAATTTACGCCTAAAACTTCGATAGAGATTTTGTCTACTTGCTTCCAATAAAGCTGCGATTTCAGTTCATAGATTCCGAGCTATATCCCGACTATAGTATTTTTCATCTTCAGGATGTCACAAACTCTTTTCCCGAACTAAACTTGTAAGTTTTTTTTGCAGCCCGTCCTTTTTCTCTGCGAACGTCGACCGATTCGAGCGAAGAAAACTGATCTTAATTTTCAGCTACAATCTGCTACACTGTTACCGTGCACGTGCTAGTCCGTCGATTTGAAAAGATCGCCCGTTGTCAGCCGACGTCGGCGACGCCGTGGGCGCAGCTTTGTGAGTCCTGCATCAGCGCCATATTCCGGAGGGACTACCTACCGGGCAGCTGTCTCGAGCCAGACGCTCAGATGTCTGCGACGCGCGCGCGCCTCCTTGCGACGACCGCGCGCAACCGTCCCTCCACTGCACACGCGGGTCCTCGCCCTTCTCTTATTTCAAGCGGCGCGGACGCGCATGCGCAATGGCGCTCATCTGCTTATCGACCCGCGTCACAGCAGGCCAACGGGGCACGGAGGAAAAAAATAAACGCCGATCGCGAGTGTCGGCGGCGCGCCTGCGTGGCCGGCAACGGCGCTCAGCGCGCGATCTGGCGGTGAGACGTGGAGTCAACGACGCCACGAGGCACGAGCGGCCTGAGGGGGGGGGAGGGAGGGAGAGTGGCTGTGGAGGGGGAACGGCCAATGGGAGCGCGCGGTGCGGCGCGCTGCCGCCAATGGCGAGCGCCGGCCAGCCCATTCGCCGCGCAGCGCGCCCGTTCCCGCTTTTATTAGACGCCATTGATAGCGCCGGCAGACGCAACAGGTGGCCGGGCACGCGCAACAGGTGGTCAAAGCACAACAGTCCCAGGGTACGAGAGGATTATGTCAACTCTGTTCCTTCTGGCTTTACCCTCGTCTAATACTTCCATTCTCGTACAGCTGAAATGATCCACGTTGTACGAATATTTGCCCGCTTCAGCAAGGTGAATTTAAACAGCACGCTGCCCTCTTCATCTTGTAAAGCCATTTTGAACGTAATTGTTATTTCAGGGGCAGTCTCATTTCCAGGTCGTACTTCGGGGTCCTACACTATCCTCGTAACCTGACGCTCCAGTTCGTCTGCTTTGCGCGTGGCTCAACATCCTGAGCCGTACGTTACAGTAGGGGATATTGTTATTTTCCATACATTTCTTTGGAGTTCGAGAGACATTTTAGCATCGCAGATAATTACTGTCCGTAACCTCCATTACAACCCCTCGACCGGTATTTCATGCGCTTTTCAATGTCTTTATCCACTGAAGCTATGGATGTTATTACCGATGCCAGGTACTCGAACTCGTAGTTTGGTATTATAACCGCAGTGCCTAGACGCAGTTGCGGTTTCGAAGTGGCCGTCGTTCTTGAGTACTTGCAATAAGTTACGTATCTCTCCGTTTATTCCTGGTTCCTCTCCGTTCAACCGATGTGCACCAAAACAAAGGCTTTCTTAAGTTTATTATGGCGTGTAGACATTCTGTTACAAAATCTATGTCGTCAGCGTATAAGAGTGCCAATGGCGTTGGTTTCTGTGACATAGATCGCGACCGGATTGAGACCAGGAGGGTGAGAGGGGATCCCTGATTGATCCCAATTTTTACCTCCAGTTATTCGCTGATCCCTTCCGTCTTGATGTGTTCTTACACGTCGTCGAGAATGTAGATGCTTTTATAGTACTGTGGGACGCACTGCATGCCAAGAGCCTGTCATACAAGGTTTCTTGCCACTCGGTCGAGAGCTCTTTCGGCGTAAATAACCACAAGATGGTCATCTTTCTTGAGATTTTTGTATTCTCTCATCACGACTTCAATGGCGTGAATAGCGTGTATGGTGCCTATAGTCTGTCTGTAAACTCGAGAGCGAGCAGCGCTTTTGGTGGGGGAAGTGGCCTTTCCCGGAAGAACGCTGTCACCGGCCTACAGGGGCACCCAAAATGTGTTGCGTGTTATCTGTCTAGCGGTGTAGATCGGCGTGCAGTGATACACGTCGTTTCTGTTGGTGGGATCTTAGCTGTCAGTGTCAGTGAGTTAATTTTATATACTTACTGATGTACTTCGATATCCGGAAGTGATCGATAACCGTCTAGCATTGCAAGAAAATATGCAGAATACGAAGAAGTGGAGGTATTTGCGGAGTAGCGAGCGTTCGATCGTCTCTAATGTTATTACAGCGTGTATTAACGAGGCGGCCCAAAAAGAATTGTTGGCTAATATTACCAGTCCCAATTAAAGGGCTGCAATGTATGCAAACGTCAGCCTCACCAAATGGGACACGTGAGTAAGGAACGGAAGAATAAGCCGCATGGTTTGCTGGAATCGCCACGAAGGAAAACTAATAATTTTGGGAGGAAACTCATCGTTATAGACAGTTCCAAAATCACGTAAAAACTTTGATGCCTATGGAACACTAAATCTGTATCTCGGTCACTATTCACCTGATTATAAGACATATTGCTTAAAACATGTGCGCACTAGCTATTCAAAACACTGCTGAAATTTCCTTCGAAACATGTACAGCGATTCTGGACTTCTAAGCAAAATGATTGACATTCGAAGTCCGTTCACATATTCATTTTTATTTTTTGGTAAAAACTTTATTTGTTAATCTACAGAAATGTTATCCTCTTCAAAATATTCCCCAATACATACTATACACTTATGCCAGTGCTTTTTCCAATTCCCGAAACACTTTAGGAGCTGTTTCTTCGGGACAGTTTATAAGTCTCTTAACTGAGCATTTTTAATCCCATCCATGCTTGTAAAACCGCTGTTCTTTAAGGCCTGCTTTGTAATGTTTATACCACTTGTCTGCCCTGGGTTTACTCATAACAGGCTCACCAAAAGCAATATCACCATTTCATACACTTTGTTCCATTCTTATAACAAAATTTAATACAGGTTCTGTAATTTATTTTTACACAAAACAAATAATCGTTGATGCTACCAAAACACATGTAACCTTTCTGACGGCTGACAACAGAGTAAATACCCAATATGCATAACATTGTACACATACTTTTGAGGCATGTTTAAAAAGACAGTGACAAAAAAGTAGTGCAAATCGGACTAATACTACACACAAAATTTTTAAACACTCTTCGTGTTGCAAGAATTGTTAAGTTTCAATGCAGTCCTTCAAAGAAAACTTCTACTTTTTAGTAGAAACTCAAAATAAGAACAAGCCTTAAATTCTACAGATTGATTGCATTATATGGGGTTCCTTTTACGAATAGCAACAGAGGAACATACATTCACATTAACAGGCATTCGGTTCTATGTTTGTAGTAGAATTTTCAAAATAAGAACAAGCCTTAAATTCTACAGACTGATTGCATTATATGGGGTTCGTTTTACGAATAGCAACAGAGGAACGTACATTCACATGAACAGGCATTCGGTTCTATGTTTGTAGCAGAATTCTGACTTCCGTTCTTATGTTAATAATATTTACTCTATAATGATGTGTTTCGGTAGAATGTATCATTTTTTGTGTTCCTTATGGTCTTAATACATTTGTCTAAAAATAAACACAGCCGACACGTATCTGTTCACGGCGTCGACACAGATGTAAAGCGCGCGCCGCGGCAGGGCCGGCACTACGTTGTGAAACAGCCTGTAGAAGCGCCCTGTGACGTAGCTGGGTTGGCAGAGTGGGGACTCGCTCGCTCGCTCTTCAGTTTACCGACAGACTATACGCGACTGGCAAAACGACAAATCACTGTACTTACTTTTAGTTTACTCATTTCATCTGTTTGGGAGTAGTCTTTCCCACACCTCCAGTGTTGGTTTTAATGCGCGATAGTTGCTGTACTCAGCTACATGACCATTATTTGTGCAGCAATACATTGCGTTACTTGGTCTGAACTCATCAAGCACTCTCTCTTCTGTTCAGGTGGGGTTAAACAGCTCGGTCAGCCGTGACACACTGCATCTCCCGCACGTCTCCGTGAGTTCAGTCGGTACCACTTCTCCATGTGCACGTGCGCTATTCTGGATAATGACGTACGCCACACGAACAGTACAATCACAACACCGTGGCTGTGTCGTACGAAAACTTACAAAATAATACACGTTTACACACTGCAACAGCAACAAGTATGACTCCTCCTTTAACAATGATACACTTCGCACCTCCTAACGCAAAGCCTTACTTCTTATTCACGAACGCTTTCGACTGGTGCCTCTGTCTTACGCCTTGGCTGCATGAGGACCACGTTAATCCCGGATCGGCTTCGTTTCTTCGGCCCACAATCCTTTTCCATCATTCGGCCGTCGCTACACTTCGCCCCGCTCCCGCGTTCTCCGTTGCAGCAGCCTCGCTCTCCGGCTCCTCCAGTCCCACCTGTGCCCCACCTCTTGCACCCCCTGCGTTCCGCACGTCCCCTTCACAGCTGTGTCCTCCCCTGCGACGTCTGAACGACGCGTCCTAGCAAAGTAGTCCGCCTACGCCTTTCTACCCCGGCTATACAGCTTTTCGTTGCCTCCATCCACAACTGGACGCCTACTCTGCAGTTCAGACTTAAGCGCTTGGCAGAGGGTTTCATCCAACACGTCCCAGAGATGGCAGCACCGTACGGCAGGTGGAATTTTACCGCCAGCGGCGAGAATGAGAACTGTTTTAAATACTTAAAATGGCGACGTTTTCTGAATTTGCGTGGTGTGAAACGAATTGAAATTCATCGACAGTTGAAGGAGACATGTGGTGATGGAGTTACGGATGTGTCGAAAGTGCGTTCGTGGGTGCGACAGTTTAATGAAGGCAGAACACCGTGTGACAACAAACCGAAACAACCTCGGGCTCGCACAAGCCGGTCTGACGACACGATCGAGAAAGTGGAGAGAATTGTTTTGGGGGATCGCCGAATGACTGTCGAACAGATCGCCTCCAGAGTTGGCATTTCTGTGGGTTCTGTGCACACAATCCTGCATGACGACCTGAAAATGCGAAAAGTGTCATCCAGGTGGGTGCCACGAATGCTGACGGGACGACCACACGGCTGCCCGTGTGGCATGTTGCCGAGCAATGTTGACGCGCAACGACAGCACGAATGGGACTTTCTTTTCGTCGGTTGTGACAATGGATGAGACGTGGATGCCATTTTTCAATCCAGAAACAAAGCGCCAGTCAGCTCAATGGAAGCACACAGATTCACCGCCACCAAAAAAATTTCGGGTAACCGCCAGTGCTGAAAAAATGATGGTGTCCATGTTCTGGGACAGCGAGAGTGTAATCCTTACCCGTTGCGTTCCAAAGGGCACTACGGTAACAGGTGCATCCTACGAAAATGTTTTGAAGAATAAATTCCTTCCTGCACTGCAACAAAAACGTCCGGGAAGGGCTGCGCGTGTGCTGTTTCACCGAGACAACGCACCCGCACATCGAGCTAACGTTACGCAACAGTTTCTTCGTGATAACAACTTTGAAGTGATTCCTCATGCTCCCTACTCACCTGACCTGCCTCCTAGTGACTTTTGGCTGTTTCTAACAATGAAAGACACTCTCCGTGGCCGCACATTCACCAGCCGTGCTGCTATTGCGTCAGCGATTTTGCAGTGGTCGAAACAGACTCCTAAAGAAGCCTTCGCCGCTGCCATGGACTCATGGCGTCAGCGTTGTGAAAAATGTGTACGTCTGCAGGGCGATTACGCCGAGAAGTAACGCCAGTTTCATCGATTTCGGGTGAGTAGTTAATTAGAAAAAAAATCGGAGGCCTTAGAACTTGAATGCACCTCTTATTTTTCCATGCGCGGGAGAAATGTAGTGATCGACATTGCGTCGACGAATCTCGCCAAACGAAAGACGCATTTATATTACGAGAAATCGGGAGTTGAGCAGCCTACAGGTTCAAATTTTGTGCCTGACCTGGACTCTTAACCTGGACGCCATGCTTCTCCTACGTTAGGCTGTACACCAGCGTAGTTGAAATGTGATGTATGGACGTCTTTACTGAAAGTGGAATGTAATTCACAAAAAATGTTAACGTTAACAAAATATGTGGACTACTCAGTCATCACAATGAGAACAAGGAGGAAAAAACATCACATTCACGTCTTGTATGGTACTTACAAGGGAAGCTCCCCATCGCACCCCCCCCCCCTCCTCAGATTTAGTTATAAGCTGGCACAGTGGATAGGCCTTGAAAAACTGAACACAGGTCAAACGAGAAAGCAGGAAGAAGTTCTGTGGAACTATGAAAAAAAATAAGCAAAATATACAAACTGAATAGTCCATGCGAGAAGATAGGCAACATCAAGGACAATGTTATCTCAGGATCGCCGTGGTGCCCGTGGTTAGCGTGAGCAGCTGCGGAACAAGAGGTCCTTGGTTCAAGTCTTCCCTCGAGTGAAAAGTTTAATTTCTTATTTTCAGACAAGTTCAGGCACTCACACCCAATCAACTTCGCTCTCCAAAATTCCAGGACATGTTCAGATTTGCTTGGACATATGCACGATTTGACGGTCTGCACAGAGAAAAGTTTGAAAACGTTAAAAACATATGTTTTGCCACAGGGAAAACTGTGCGACTGTGGAACTGTTGCATTCATTTGTTGCAGATTATGTGACAAACTCTTATGTTTTCATCACTTTTTCGGAGTGATCCACAAGAAAATCTAAATCGGGCAAGGTAGAAGAATTTTTTTACGCATTCGCGAAGTGTACAAGTTAGGTGGGTAGACAACATATTCCTGTCATGTGACGCACATGCCGTCACCAGTGTCTTATAGAATATATCAGACGTGTTTTGCTGTGGAGGAATCGGTTGACCTATGACCTTGCGATCAAATGTTTTCGGTTCCCATTGGAGAGGCACGTCCTTTCGTCTACTAATCGCACGGTTTTGCGGTGCAGTCGCAAAACACAGACATTAAACTTATTACAGTGAACAGAGACGTCACTGAACTAACGCACAGATCATAACTTTGCGAAAATAAAGAAAGTAAACCTTTCACCCGAGGGAAGACTTGAACCAAGGACCTCTCCTTCCGCAGCTGCTCACGCTAACCACGGGACCACGGCGCTCCTGAGCCTATAATATCCTTGATGTTGCCTATGTTGCGCATGGACTACTGAGTTTGCTTATATTTTTCATAGTTCCGCACAACTTCTTCCTGTTTTCTCGATTGACCTGTGTTCAGTTTTTTAAGCCTATCCACTGTGCCGACTTATAACTAAATCTGAGGGGGATCCGATGGGGAGGTTCCCTTGTTAGCTGAAGTACCATACACCACTTCTTTATACATGGAAATAATCACACGTCCATGTTTCAGTATTTCCTAAAACGACCAACGTAAATGAAAAACACACAGACTCACCAGCACTTAATTAAGTTAAGTATGTAGCAGATGTCCAAACTGACCACCGTATCCACGCTGACATAGCGCGGTAAATATTCAACTGCGACCCCTAGTAGCTGTACTCAGATTCCTTCGTTTGGTGCTGTGTTTCTACGGCTGTTTTAACCGCCTCGGCCATCCGGGCACGATTTCTGTGCAGCCCAAATTCTCAGACTGTGACGCGCAAGTAGCCCCATTACTCCCCCACTGCTGGAAGCAGTATTCGCCAAGTGCCGCAGGAGCATCCGCGCTGGAAGTACCCGAGGCCGTCCTCACTCACATTTACGTACAGCTTTCGGAAAAAAGGATTTGCGGCGAAGTGTAGGACAGAGAGACAGCTTCAAACGAAGGGATTTGAGTACAGCAACTAGGCGTTGCAGTTGAATATTTACGGCGCTACTTCAGCGTGGATACTGTGGTCTGTTTGAACCTTTACTACGGCATACTTACGTTAATTAAGTGCTGGCAGGTCTGTGTACATGAGGGTACTCGTTTTTTCATTCACGTTGCCCGTTTTAGGAAATGCTGAAACATGGACGTGTGATTGTTTTCCTGTCTAGAGAAGTGGTGTGTGGTACGGCAGCTAAGTACGATACAAGACGTGCATGTCATTTTGTTTTCTTAGTCTCATTATGACGACTGATAAGTCCACACATTTTCTTTATGCATATATTTTTTGTGACTTACATTCCTTTTTAGATTTAAGTGTCAGGAAGTCATTTCTGAAAGTATTTGTATGGAGTGTAGCCATGTATGGAAGTGAAACATGGACGGTAAATAGTTTGGACAAGAAGAGAATAGAAGCTTTCGAAATGTGGTGCTACAGAAGAATGCTGAAGATTAGACGGGTAGATCACATAACTAATGAGGAAGTATTGAATAGGATTGGGCAGAAGAGAAGTTTGTGGCACAACTTGACCAGAAGAAGGGATCGGTTGGTAGGACATGTTCTGAGGCATCAAGGGATCACCAATTTAGTACTGGAGGGCAGCGTGGAGGGTAAAAATCGTAGGGGGAGAGCAAGAGATGAATACACTCAGCAGATTCAGAAGGATGTAGGTTGCAGTAGGTACTGGGAGATGAAGAGGCTTGCGCGGGATAGAGTGGCATGGAGAGCTGCATCAAGCCAGTCTCAGGACTGAAGACCAAAACAAACAACAACATTCCTTTTTGGATAAAGACGTCCGCGTGTCAGATTTTAATTACGTTCGTGTAGCGCCGAACATGGGCAACTACGACCCCTACTTGCTATACTCAGCCGGCCGTTGTGACCGAGCGGTTCTAGGCGCTTCAGTCCGGAACCGCGCTGCTGTTACGGTCGCAGGTTCGAATCCTTCCTCGGGCACGGATGTATGTGATGTCCTTAGGTTAGTTAGGTTTGAGTTCTAGGGGACTGTTGACCTCAGGTGTCGAGTCCCACAGTCCTCAGAGCCATTTGAACCATTTGCTATACTCAGATTCCTTTGTTCGATGCTCTCTTTCTGTCCCACCCTTTCAGTCAAACTGTTTTCCCGCGCCTTGGAGGAACGTGGTGTGTTTTCTGTCGGACATCCACACACAAAAACGCCTTCGTTTTAACGACTGCCACTCCAACTCTCGCGCCACCCTTACACTGCTCTCGTATCTCGCGGTAACACTAAAGAAGTTACCCGTCTTTGAACTGTTTCGGTGTCCTCCGACCATTTCTGATAAACAGCGCAGCAACACTCGAAGAGAAGAGGTACGAGCGAGCGTAGCGTAGCCAGTCTCTTCACTAGATTTGTTGGATTTTTTAACTGTTCCCGGAGTAAAAGGCAGTGTTTGTACAGGGTGTTTCAAAAATGACCGGTATATTTGAAACGGCAATAAAAACTAAACGAGCAGCGATAGAAATATACCGTTTGTTGCAATATGCTTGGAACAACAGTACATTTTCAGGCAGACAAACTTTCGGAATTACAGTAGTTACAATTTTCAACAACAGATGGCGCTGCGGTCTGGGAAACTCTATAGTACGATATTTTCCACATATCCACCATGCGTAGCAATAACATGGCGTAGTCTCTGAATGAAATTACCCGAAACCTTTGAAAACGTGTCTGGCGGAATGGCCTCACATGCAGATGAGATGTACTGCTTCAGCTGTTCAATTGTTTCTGGATTCTGGCGGTACACCTGGTCTTTCAAGTGTCCCCACAGAAAGAAGTCACAGGGGTTCGTGTCTGGCGAATAGGGAGGCCAATCCACGCCGCCTCCTGTATGTTTCGGATAGCCCAAAGCAATCACACGATCATCGAAATATTCATTCGGGGCATTAAAGACGTCGGCCGTGCGATGTGGCCGGGCACCATCTTGCATAAACCACGAGGTGTTCGCAGTGTCGTCTAAGGCAGTTTGTGCCGCCACAAATTCACGAAGAATGTCCAGATAGCGTGATGCAGTAATCGTTTCGGATCTGAAAAATGGGCCAATGATTCCTTTGGAAGAAATGGCGGCCCGGACCAGTACTTTTTGAGGATGCAGGGACGATGGGACTGCAACATGGGGCTTTTCGGTTCCCCATATGCGCCAGTTCTGTTTATTGACGAAGCCGTCCAGGTAAAAATAAGCTTCGTCAGTAAACCAAATGCTGCCCACACGCATATCGCCGTCATCGATCCTGTGCACTATATCGTTAGCGAATGTCTCTCGTGCAGCAATGGTAGCGGCGCTGAGGGGTTGCCGCGTTTGAATTTTGTACAGATAGAGGTGTAAACTCTGGCGCACGAGACGATACGTGGACGTCGGCGTCATTTGGACCGCAGCTGCAACACGGCGAACGGAAACCCGAGGCCGCTGTCGGATCACCTGCTGCACTAGCTGCGTGTTGCCCTCTGCGGTTGCCGTACGCGGTCGTCCTACCTTTCCGCCACGTTCCTCCGTCACGTTCCCAGTCCGTTGAAATTTTTCAAACAGATCCTTTATTGTATCGCTTTTCGGTCCTTTGGTTACATTAAACCTCCGTTGAAAACTTCGTCTTGTTGCAACAACAATGTGTTCTAGGCGGTGGAATTCCAACACCAGAAAAATCCTCTGTTCTAAGGAATAAACCATGTTGTCTACAGCACAGTTGCACGTTGTGAACAGCACACGCTTACAGCAGAAAGTCGACGTACAGAATGGCGCACCCACAGACTGCGTTGTCTTCTATATCTTTCACATCACTTGCAGCGCCATCTGTTGTTGAAAATTGTAACTACTGTAATTTCGAAAGTTTGTCCGCCTGAAAATGTACTGTTGTCCCAAGCATATCGCAACAAACGGTGTATTTCTATCGCTGCTCGTTTAGTTTTTATTGCCGTTTCAAATATACCGGTCATTTTTGAAACACCCTGTATGATGTCGTCAGTCATACGACCACACCGCGGCCTGCGAGATCGATCCGCCGGATGCGGTTCTGACGGTGAACGGCACAGAAGAGCGGCTGTGCTGGCCGGAGAGCGCACAGTGCTTGCGCTGGCCGCGAGGCCACTCCGTGTGTCTGCAGGTCGCAGCCGCGCTCGGCGCTCAGCCGGCGCCGGCGTCAGTCGGCCGTCGTCTGCAGCCCAGTCACTGCTGCCGTCAAGTCTTCGTAGCCCAGTGCCGAGCTAGTCTTCAAATACACCGGATTCGAAATTCAACATTACGAGGGCAGTTCAATAAGTAATGCAACACATTTTTTTCTGAAACAGGGGTTGTTTTATTCAGCATTGAAATGCACCAGGTTATTCCCCAATCTTTTAGCTACACAACACTATTTTTCAACGTAATCTCCATTCAATTCTACGGCCTTACGCCACCTTGAAATGAGGGCCTGTATGCCTGCACGGTACCATTCCACTGGTCGATGTCGGAGCCAACGTCGTACTGCATCAATAACTTCTTCATCATCCGCGTAGTGCCTCCCACGGATTGCGTCCTTCATTGGGCCAAACATACGGAAATCCGACGGTGCGAGATCGCGGCTGTAGGGTGCACGAGGAAGAACAGTCCACTGAAGTTTTGTGAGCTCCTCTTGGGTGCGAAGACTTGTGTGACGTCTTGCGTTGTCACGAAGAAGGAGAAGTTCGTTCAGATTTTTGTGCCTACGAACACGCTGAAGTCGTTTCTTCAATTTCTGAAGAGTAGCACAGTACACTTCAGAGTTGATCGTTTGACCGTGGGGAAGGACATCGAACAGAATAACCCCTTCAGCGTCCCAGAAGACTGTAACCGTGACTTTACCGGCTGAGGGTATGGCTTCAAACTTTTTCTCGGTAGGGGAGTGGGTGTGGCGCCACTCCACCGATTGCCGTTTTGTTTCAGGTTCGAAGTGATGAACCCATGTTTCATCGCCTGTAACAATCTTTGACAAGAAATTGTCACCCTCAGCCACATGACGAGCAAGCAATTCCGCACAGATGGTTCTCCTTTGCTCTTTATGGTGTTCGGTTAGACAACGAGGGACCCAGCGGGAATAAACCTTTGAATATCCCAACTGGTGAACAATTGTGACAGCACTACCAACAGAGATGTCAAGTTGAGCACCGAGTTGTTTGATGGTGATCCGTCGATCATCTGGAACGAGTGTGTTCGCACGCTCCGCCATTGCAGGAGTCACAGCTGTGCACGGCCGGCCCGCACGCGGGAGATCAGACAGTCTTGCTTGACCTTGCGGCGACGATGACACACGCTTTGCCCAACGACTCACCGTGCTTTTGTCCACTGCCAGATCACCGTAGACATTCTGCAAGCGCCTATGAACATCTGAGATGCCCTGGTTTCCCGCCAAAAGAAACTCGATCACTGCCCGTTGTTTGCAACGCACATCCGTTACAGACGCCATTTTAACAGCTCCGTACAGCGCTGCCACCTGTCGGAAGTCAATGAAACTATACGAGACGAAGCGGGAATGTTTGAAAAAATTCCACAAGAAATTTCCGGTTTTTTAAACCAAAATTGGCCGAGAAAAAAAATGTGTTGCATTACTTATTGAACTGCCCTCGTACATACACCGTCCAAAAGGCCTGGTGCGTGCCAAATGACTGCTGACGCAGCCATTACACGGGCAAGGACGTCATCCTGTGACACCACAGAAGCCATGTAGCCCTCAGGAGAGAGACGAGAGGCGTAAAATCGGGCGATTATTACGTGACAAAAAATGAGGAAGCGTCCGACGTCTTTACAACCACACTTTATACCCAAGTCACTGGTAAATTCTTTCAAAAATAAAGACGGAACGCTAATTGTATGGCAGAATTTCTTTTTTTCCGTTGCACCTAGACGGAGGTAACATGAGAGAAATCGACGTAGTACTCACATAGTAGTCAGCAGAAGCTGTTCCCGCTTTGTTCACGGTACTGGTGACCTCGCACCGATAAACAAGAACATGCAAGTTTCCATTTCGTCGATTCCATCGGCAGTAACGAATGGCAGTCGAGTTTGCCTGCATGCGGCTCCCATCCCTGCCTCTTGCATTCTGTAAGCCCTCTGCGCCCCCCCCCCCCCCCCCCGCCACACACACACACACACACACACACACACACACACACACACACACATACCGGTTCCCTTTATGTTCCTCTCTTTCTTGTTTCCTTTTTTTCCTTGTGGAGGGCTTTTACGAAAGTAATAAACACATCAGCGCCGCCTGCGTAATTGGAGTTTCCGCAACACTCCACCGTATGGCGGGTGGCATACGCCGCGCTCGTTAGGGGCTCCCCACTGTCGCGGTCAGGTTACGATCAGAAGGAAGTTCACGTGCATCGACCTACGTCAACTATATACAGAGTGTGCTAGGGATATTACAGGGATATGTTTCTGGGCTAGTACCGGGTACATGTGCGTCTTACCCACAAAACATCTTTGACGTTTCATTCTAGCCCAATCCACATCCCTCTTTGCAGGGGTGTCCGTTGAATGCAGTGTTGTCCAAGGTGTGACATGAGTGAATTAGTACGAGGTATTCAGAGTGCATCGAGGAAAATCATAAGTTAACTGTGCTAGTATAGGCGCTGTCTAAAATACAGCGCATAAATACTAACGAAGAACAGACAGGCACGGTGTATGTTTACGATCTGTACCACGGTCGCCCTCCTACTGCTTCGAGGAATAGCTTCGGCGCCTTGCGACAAGTCGAAATCCTTATCGTAGAGTGTTTTCGCACATTGCGTGAAACGCTTGTTCCAGTGTTCTCCCACTGCCAGCACACGGCGACTTCCTGTAATGGTGACTGGTTTGTGGAGCGCTCAACTGCGCCGTCATCAGCGCACGTACAAAGTCCCAATTTTTACTCAGTCCAATTTTTTAACAGAGTCTAATCTAGCCACTGTCGCGAATGACGGTGATGATGATGATGAGGAGGAGGAGGAGGACAACACAAACACTCAGTCACTGGGCAGAGAAAATCCCCAACCCGGCCGGGAATCTAACCCGGGACCCCGAGATCCAGACGCAGCAACGCTACCCACTAGACGATGAGCTGCGGACGTGACATTCTGTAGGTGAAAGTGTTAAAATACGAGGGTAACCCAAAAGTAACGACTTCTATTTTTTTATAATTACTTAGACCTGTTTATTTCTACAATGGTTTACATCAGTTTACAGCTTGAACATTTACCTATTTTTCGACGTAAGCAGCATTTCTGTCGACGCATTTTTGTAGACGCTGTGGCAGTTTTTGTATGCCCATGTGATACCAGCTCGCCGCCACGCTGTTCAGAAAGTTATGAACCTCTTCTTTCACCTCGTCGTCGGAGCTGAATCGCTTTCCGGCCAAGTGTTCTTTTAACTTAGGGAACAGGTGATAGTCACTGGACGCCAAGTCAGGACTGTAGGGTGGGTGGGTGATTGTGTTCCACTGAAACTGTCGCAGGAGAGCAACGGTTTGCCGAGCGATGTGTGGCCGAGCGTTGTCACGGAGAATGTGTACGCCCTTGTTCAACATCCCTCTTCTCCGGTTCCGAATTGCCCGTTTCAGTTTTTTCAGTCTCACAGTACCTGTCGGCGTTAATTGTGGTCCCAGTGGGCATAAAGTCGACCAACAATACTCCTTTCCGATCCCAAAAAACGATTGTCACGACTTTACCGGCAGACTGTGTGTGTTTGAATTTCCGCGGCTTTGGCGAAGAAGGATGCCGCCACTGGCGTGATTTTTGCTCGGTCTCAGGTGTAAAGTGGTATGCCCAGGTTTCGTCACCCGTGACAATTGAGTCCGGAAATTTCTTCACTTCGGTGAAGAAGTGCGCGGGAAGCATCAACTCGTTCCCCGCATGTGGTCCTCAGTCACCATGCGTGGCACCCATCTTCCGGCAGTTGAACGTTTCCGTTAAAATTCTGTGAGCGGTGCTTCGGGAAACCTCAGGAAGCGACGTGCAGAGATCGTCCAGGGAGATCCGCCGATCTCGACGCATGTTTTGCCGAAGCTTGAACACTGTTTCGTCAGAAACTGACGGTCTCCCTCTGCTTTGTTCGTCGCGAGTTTCGGTCGGACGAGCTGCAAACTCTCTGCACCGCTTATCAGCATTTTTGACACCCACGCACGACTCACCGTACACTTCCGTCAGCTGGCGGCGCGGCGCGGCGCCCTCTGCTTTCAAAAACCCAACAACTGCGCGCAGTTCGCACTCGGCGGCAACACCCGACATCCAACGGCAGCCCCATCCTCAACGGCTGCCGAGCCAAGACTGAGCGCCTCAGCGCGGCGTGCGCGTGTTTACACACAGCGCGTGACGCACTCTTCGTAACAGTGTGAACAACTGCCACACAAACAGAGTTCTGTACTTATAAAAAAATAGGATATCTTACTTTTGGGATTACTCTCGTACCTATTTTTCAATTGATACTTTGTAAAAAGCATGTTGTAATAGTTACGAAGTCTTGTACATATCTACACCTGACAATGCATCGAATAATGCTTCAAATAAGTACCAATGTAGATTAAGTGCATTGTATCCCGGAAGCACATGTCCATAAGATCTATTTATTTATTTCCTTTCATTGGTCGTTCGTGTCATATCCCTGAATCCTCACGACGCGTAGTGGGAGAGCGGATATACAGGGCGATTCAAAAAGGATACCACAACTTTAAATATGTGTATTTAATGAAAGAAACATAATATAACCTTCTGTTATACATCATTACAAAAAGTATTTAAAAAGGTTTTTTTTTCACTCAGAAACAAGTTCAGAGATGTTCAATATGGCCCCTTCCAGACACTCGAGCAATATCAACCCGATACTCCAACTCGTTCCACACTCTCTGTAGCATATCAGGCGTAACAGTTTGGATAGCTGCTGTTATTTCTCGTTTCAAATCATCAATGGTGGCTGGGAGAGGTGGCCGAAACACCATATCCTTAACATACCCCCATAAGAAAAAATCGCAGGGGGTAAGATCAGGGCTTCTTGGAGGCCAGTGATGAAGTGCTCTGTCACGGGCTGCCTGGCGGCCGATCCATCGCCTCGGGTAGTTGACATTCAGGTAGTTACGGACAGATAAGTGCCAATGTGGTGGCGCTCCATCCTGCTGAAATATGAATTGTTGTGCTTCTTGTTCGAGCTGAGGGAACAGCCAATTCTCTAACATCTCCAGATACTGTAGTCCAGTTACAGTAGCACCTTCGAAGAAAAAGGGACCAAAAACTTTATTGGCTGAAATGGCACAGAAAACGTTCACCTTAGGCGAGTCACGTTCATACTGAGTTGTTTCCCGCGGATTCTCAGTGCCCCATACTTCGTTCGAAATGCACTGTCGATTCACTTCTGCCGTACTCAATAACACAAAAAGCTTTCTGTTGACCGGTCGCCATCTTAGCATCAACTGACGCTGACGCCTAGTCAACAGCGCCTCAAGCGAACAAATGTACAACTAAATGAAACTTTATAGCTCCCTTAATTCGCCGACAGATAGTGCTTAGCTCTGCCTTTTGTCGTTGCAGAGTTTTTAATTCCTAAAGTTGTGGTATTCTTTTTGAATCACCCTGTATATGCATCAAGTCACCGTACAAAGCACGGCGGAGGGAACAACATACGAATATTATCCATTTTCTCTGCTGTTCCACCTGCGTATTGGAACACTGTCTACACGCCTCTGTACGTGCCTAAGTTCCTCCGCGCCGGCCGCGGTGGTCTAGCGGTTCTAGGCGCTCAGTCCGGAACCGCGTGACCGCTACGGTCGCAGGTTCGAATCCTGCTTCGGGCATGGATGTGTGTGATGTCCTTAGGTTAGTCATTTCCGTTTTATAGTCTAATTCCATATTGTTGCTTAGTTTCCCCCTAAATATTTATACCGTGTGACGTGCTGAAGATGTTCGCCGCTGAACGTTTAGTCGAAAAAATGGTTCAAAGGGCTCTGAGCAGTATGGGACTTAACTTCTGAGGTCATCAGTCCGCTAGAACTTAGAACTACTTAAACCTATCTAACCCAAGGACATCACACAGATCCATGCCCCAGGCAGGATTCGAACCTGCGACCGTAGCGGTCGCGCGGTTCCAGGCGGTAGGAACGTTTAGTCGAATATTATAGGGTACTTTCTCTTTGCTGCAGCCGTTATCTGACATTCATTTCACCGAGTGGCAATTGTGTGGGAGTTTTTGTGCAGCTGCAGCGACCACGCTTCCCTGTTGTAATGGTACTTGAATTACGTAACCATTACGGCAGCTCACCTGATCCTCTCGATACCAGCAATACTCTACTGTGTTTCTGTTAACTACATAACATATTTCTGAGACAACATACAGATTTGATTTTTGATACATCGATATGTTTATGTTGCAATTATATTATTCTTATGTGCGTTCTTTCTTTTGACACTATGATCTTTCTCGTGCTTGTAACTCTTGATTTTTGAGCGCGTAAGCGGTTTTTCTTAGAGAGCCGGACCTTGAGAGAGTCAAGTCTTGGACGTCATGTTGGAAAGACGAATATTGTAGTCAGCTTATAAAATGTGAACTTTAACAGTGAGGAAGATGTTTTCAAGTATGTTTTGTATTGTGAAGTGATTTTTTGTGTGTTACGCGATATTGCAACAAAAGCAATAAAAATGAAGTGTAACTTGATTCCGGAGTGCTGATTATTTTTTTTAGATCACCATTGTGCTAACTTTGAAAGGTTTAATCTTCAAGAATGGTTTCTGAAACACATCAACAAAACTTTTGAATATAGCAGAATAAAACCTAGGCCTCTTTCCATCCGAGCTCGGAATCATCACCATCTAGATTTTCGACGATTGAGCCATGATTTTACAACGAGACGAGCGTGGGAAACACGAAAAAATGAGTGCCTAGTTTATTTATTATTACATGAAATGACTTTATTAACTGTGCTCCAATGACACCTGCCACATAATACACTCCTCGAAATTGAAATAAGAACACCGTGAATTCATTGTCCCAGGAAGGGGAAACTTTATTGACACATTCCTGGGGTCAGATACATCACATGATCACACTGACAGAACCACAGGCACATAGACACAGGCAACAGAGCATGCACAATGTCGGCACTAGTACAGTGTATATCCACCTTTCGCAGCAATGCAGGCTGCTATTCTCCCATGGAGACGATCGTAGAGATGCTGGATGTAGTCCTGTGGAACGGCTTGCCATGCCATTTCCACCTGGCGCCTCAGTTGGACCAGCGTTCGTGCTGGACGTGCAGACCGCGTGAGACGACGCTTCATCCAGTCCCAAACATGCTCAATGGGGGACAGATCCGGAGATCTTGCTGGCCAGGGTAGTTGACTTACACCTTGTAGAGCACGTTGGGTGGCACGGGATACATGCGGACGTGCATTGTCCTGTTGGAACAGCAAGTTCCCTTGCCGGTCTACGAATGGTAGAACGATGGGTTCGATGACGGTTTGGATGTACCGTGCACTATTCAGTGTCCCCTCGACGATCACCAGTGGTGTACGGCCAGTGTAGGAGATCGCTCCCCACACCATGATGCCGGGTGTTGGCCCTGTGTGCCTCGGTCGTATGCAGTCCTGATTGTGGCGCTCACCTGCACGGCGCCAAACACGCATACGACCATCATTGGCACCAAGGCAGAAGCGGCTGTCATCGCTGAAGACGACACGTCTCCATTCGTCCCTCCATTCACGCCTGTCGCGACACCACTGGAGGCGGGCTGCACGATGTTGGGGCGTGAGCGGAAGACGGCCTAACGGTGTGCGGGACCGTAGCCCAGCTTCATGGAGACGGTTGCGAATGGTCCTCGCCGATACCCCAGGAGCAACAGTGTCCCTAATTTGCTGGGAAGTGGCGGTGCTGTCCCCTACGGCACTGCGTAGGATCCTACGGTCTTGGCGTGCATCCGTGTGTCGCCGCGGTCCGGTCCCAGGTCGACGGGCACGTGCACCTTCCGCCGACCACTGGCGACAACATCGATGTACTGTGGAGACCTCACGCCCCACGTGTTGAGCAATTCGGCGGTACGTCCACCCGGCCTCCCGCATGCCCACTATACGCCCTCGCTCAAAGTCCGTCAACTGCACATACGGTTCACGTCCACGCTGTCGCGGCATGCTACCAGTGTTAAAGACTGCGATGGAGCTCCGTATGCCACGGCAAAGTGGCTGACACTGACGGCGGCGGTGCACAAATGCTGCGCAGCTAGCGCCATTCGACGGCCAACACCGCGGTTCCTGGTGTGTCCGCTGTGCCGTGCGTGTGATCATTGCTTGTACAGCCCTCTCGCAGTGTCCGGAGCAAGTATGGTGGGTCTGACACACCGGTGTCAATGTGTTCTTTTTTCCATTTCCAGGAGTGTAACTTTGTTGTTGCCCGAAAATGCAGTATTTAGCAGCGTGAGCAACACCACAACCATTATTAAATTTTGACCTTTGTTGTGGTAGGGTTGTTAGACTGTACACACACTGCTCACGGTAGTGTTGCTCCTGGTTTCCGCACAGTGGCGACGTGACAGGCCGTACCGCGCCCCTTGTCGGCGCACACTCGACCTTCCTCGGTTCACTTCCCCGCCCAGTGAAACGGGCTGGCCAGTGTGGGGCGGCGCGCCTGCAGGTGGACGCGCTCATACTGGTCCTACACCTGCGACCTGGAGCAGCGGTCGTCGAACTGCGCCCCGAGTCACGTTTCACTCTGCGCGCTGTTCTCAGTCGTAGGCTAATTCACAGTAGGTAGATCGAAGGGGGCTGCCTTCTATCAGGTGCAGCGGGACATCGAGCGGAATCAGCAGCGACGAGTCAAAATGTGTGCCGGACAGGGATACGAACCCGGGACCTCCTGCCTACTAGGCACGAGCGGTAACCACGGCCGATCCACATTCCCACCCAGCGCCACTTACCCTCACTCACTGTCCACTACAGTTCGCTATTTGGAGATTCCCACAGGAGGTCGGACGTATTTGTGCATTCGCAATGAACAAAGTGCATCCAAACTTCCTAGCAGATTAAAACTGTGTGCCTGACCGAGACTCGAACTGGCTCGTTCAAATGGCTCTGAGCACTATGCGACTCAACTGCTGAGGTCATCAGTCCCCTAGAACTTAGAACTACTTAAACCTAACTAACCTAAGGACATCATACACATCCATGGCCGAGGCTGGATTCGAACCTGCGATCGTAGCGGTCGCTCGGCTCCGGACTGTAGCGCCTAGAACCGCACGGCCACTCCGGCCGGCTGACTCGAACTCGGGACCTTTGCCCGCGAAAGGCACACAGTTTTAACCTGCTAGGAAGTTTCATATCAGCGCACACACTGTTCGAGAATGACATTTTTCACTCTGCAGCAAAGTGCATCCGTTGCCCTGCCTGGCTTATCAATTATTTGAATGCGCTAACGCTGTGTCGCGGATGCCGCAGTGGTTACCGCACCTGCCTACTAAGCAGGACATCCAGGGTTCGAATCCCGGTCCGGTACACATTTTCGGTCGTCGCCGCTGATTCCGCTTGATGTCGCGCTGCAGCTGATAGCAATGGTCCCTCTTCAATTTACATACTGCGGTTGACGGCTACGTATGTGCGTGGTGTATGTTCTTTCGAAAGAACAGAAACCATGCATACAAACAATTCATAGCAGTTCGGATCTAACAACTACCAGCTTAAACCAAAAAGTCACTTAACGTTAGAACTTGCTTAACAGGGTATTTTTCTTACTTTGTATTGAACAAAAATACTTACAGGAGACAGTGATACTTCAAGATGTACATAATTTTATCTCTCGTTGGTGAATTCGGCCTCGAAGGTAACCGGACCTGAGTGTAGGTTATTATTTCTTGTGGGGGGGGGGGGGGGGGTTGTGAAAGACTCTGTTTACGTGCCTCCATCACCAAAACAATGAATGAACTGAGACATCGCATAACAGCACCTGTGGAAGCTGGAACTCGAGACAAGCTCCCTGCAGTGTGCGAACAATTTGAATACCGCATAGATATACGCAGTGCATCTCAAGGGGGCCATATTGGACACCTATGATGAGCACCTATGAAAATATATTTAAAAAAAGTTTTTCTGTTTCCCATACATAATAGGACAAAATTCATTGTATATGTTTATTAGTTTCAAAAATATAGACGTTCCAAATTCGATGATTCATTTTGATACATCCTGTATCTTGCTCGCCGTCGCAAGACGTAGCCTGCTACGAGAATGCTGGATTCATCCACTGAGCCATTCTCAGTCCAAAAAAAACACCCTCACATACCTTTTTCTTCGACACACCACGTTTGTGATCTGGAGATATTTATTTGTACACATCAGTTATTACTAGGTTAGCTGCAGCTACTGGCGTGTCCCGCGCCGACGCCACACTGCAACACACCGCTGTCGGGCTGGTTGCCAGTACAGCCCCTGCGATTACGCGGAAGTTCCCACTTCTCCGCAGCGCGACCTGCACACCACACTACAGATGGCGCGTAAACCAGCAAGAGAGGTCGCTCCTACCACGAATCTTTTGCTGCATCCGCCAATGTTACGTGCAAGTATTTAGGACAGCGTCAGCGGCGAACACGGCAGGTACGACGCAGCCAGCCGAGACAGGAAGTCTGCCCCGGATCCAGCACAGCCGACCGCGCGCCGCCGTTGCCGCCGACAAGGGCACCTCGCAACCAGCTCGCAGGGCTCTTGGTATCCTGCCACTCGCTCGGAAAGGCCGTACAAAAACACAGTGATTAACTGTCACACTCTGTCCACTCTAGCAGACTGAGGACTTAAGGGGCTCCGGAAAGGCTCAAAATCATGAAAAGTTCAATTTTTACTTTTTTGCGTTTTCTGAACCAGCAGACTATTACCTTTTAATAGATATATAATTTATTCAATTCCGGAGACTACAACTATTTTTAAACTTTTTTTGAAATGTGTTCTACATGGGCGTGACCCACTGTGGCGCTGTTAAACTGCTGTCAAATGGTGTTATTATTAACGTCCGTGTTCATGAGGTACATTTTAGTGATGTGAGATAAAGTATGTGTTGTGTCTAACCTGTGATGGTTCAATATATATCGCTGGTGTGATTGTCGATTGTTTCATGTTTATTTACTCTGTCGTTATCTCGAAAATATTCGTAATTAATTCTGTTTCTTGAGTCTCTGTTTTGTTGAAGTATAATAATGAGTAAAAGTAAAGTTGCTGTTGCGACTTTCAATGATGGCAACATTGTAAGGTGCAAGGTATTTAGAAATATGGGAATGAAGATAGGTTCTAACATGGTACGAGCGATGCTTGCTTTAGACAAGGAACGCCTTCGGGCTGCAGACAGGACTGTAAAGAGTCTAGAAATAGAAGCAAGAGTAAACAGGGGGAGGAACAAGAGGAAGCTGGAGGAGGAGTTTGCAGAGGATGAAGATAATCCATCCTATGGACCTGGAATGCACTAAAAAGTTAATCCAATCTTTGTCGCTCGATTCCCAAAACTTTTATTTTCTCATACTAATTACATGTTTTCTAAGGATCTTCCAAACATATTTGTTTCAAACTTTCAGTAAATGTTACACAGTACCTTCTGCATGATTTAACACAGCCTTTTTCCAAAAAACTGTATATTTTTGAATATATAAATAAAAAATTGCAAAAAAATGTTGTGAATTTTCATTACAATTGAAAAAAAAAATCATCTTTAATAACTGAACCAAAATTTTGTAAAATCCCTGTGTTAAGTTGTAGCCCATATTCCAATAAATAATCTGTAAAAAGCTGAACTTCCTACCTCAAATACTTTGTGAGGAAAGGTGTAATTTATAAGCGTTATTTTAACATTGCAAGTATAGGGCGTTCCGGAGCCCCTGAAACATTTGACACTCAAATACACTGAAGAGCCAAAGAAACTGGTACACTTGCCTAGTATGGTATAGCCCATCCGCAAAACGACTTGCCATGGACACAACTCATGTTTGAATTAGTGGTAGAGGCAATTGATACCACGAATCCTGCAGAGCTGTCCACAAATCAGTACGAGTATGAGACGGTGGAGATCTCTTCTGCACAGCACGTTGCAAGACATCCCAGATATGCTCAATAATGTTCATGTCTGGGGAGTTTGGTGGCCGGCGGAAGTGTTTCAACTCATAAGAGTGTTCCTGGAGCCACTCTGTAGCAATTCTGGACGTGTGCGCTGTCGCATTGTCCTGCTGGAATTGCCCAAGTCCGTCGGAATGCCCAATGGACGAGAATGGATGCAGGTGATGAGACAGGGCGCTTACGTACTTGTCACCTGTCACAGTCGCATCTGGATGTATCAGCTGTCCCATATCACTGCAACTGCAAACGTCCCACAGCATTACAGGGTCTCCACCAGCTCGAACAGTCACCTGCCGATATGCAGGGTCCATGGGCTCAAGAGGTTGTCTCCATACCCGAACATGTCTATCCGCTCGGTACAATTTCAAACGAGACTCGTCCGACCAGGCAAAATGTTTCCAGCCATCAACAGTCCAATGTCGGTGTTGACGGGCACAGGCGAGGCGTAAAGCTTTGTGTTGCGTAGTCATCAAGGATATAAGAGTGGACCTTCGGCTGCGAAAGGCCATATCGATGATGTTTTATTGAATCTAAATCTACATCTACATCCATACTCTGCAAGCCACCTGACGGTGTGTGGCGGAGGGTACCTTCAGTACCTCTATCGGTTCTCCCTTCTATTCCAGTCTCGTATTGTTCGTGGAAAGAAGGATTGTCGGTATGCCTCTGTGTGGGCTCTAATCTCTCTGATTTTATCCTCATGGTCTCTTCGCGGGATATACGTAGGAGGGAGCAATATACTGCTTGACTCTTCGGTGAAGGTATGTTCTCGAAACTTTGACGAAAGCCCGTACCGAGCTACTGAGCGTCTCTCCTGCAGAGTCTTCCACTGGAGTTTATCTATCATCTCCGTAACGCTTTCGCGATTACTAAATGATCCTGTAACGAAGCGCGCTGCTCTCCGTTGGATCTTCTCTATGTCTTGTATCAACCCTATCTGGTACGGATCCCACACCGCTGAGCAGTATTCAAGCAGTGGGCGAACAAGCGTACTGTAACCTACTTCCTTTGTTTCTGGATTGCACTTCCTTAGGATTCTTCCAATGAAGCTCAGTCTGGCATCTGCTTTACCGACAATCAACATTATATGATCATTCCGTTTTCAATCACTCCTAATGCGTACTCCCAGATAATTTATGGTATTAACTGCTTCCAGTTGCTGATCTGCTATTTTGTAGCTAAATGATAAAGGATCTATCTTTCTGTGTATTCGCAGCACATTACACTTGTCTACATTGAGATTCAGTTGCCATTCCCTGCACCATGCGTCAATTCGCTGCAGATCCTCCTGCATTTCAGTACAATTTTCCATTGTTACAACCTCTCGATACACCACAGCATCATCTGCAAAAAGCCTCAATGAACTTCCGATGTCATCCACCAGGTCATTTATGTATATTGTGAATAGTAACGGTCCTATGACACTCCCCTGCGGCACACCTGAAATCACTCTTACTTCGGAAGACTTCTCTCCTTTGAGAATAACATGCTGCGTCCTGTTATCTAGGAACTCCTCAATCCAATCACACAGTTGGTCTGATAGTCCATATGCTCTTACTTTGTTCATTAAACGACTGTGGGGAACTGTATCGAACGCCTTGCGGAAGTCAAGAAACACGGCATCTACCTGTGAACCCGTGTCTATGGCCCTCTGAGTCTCGTGGACGAATAGCGCTAGCTGGGTTTCACACGACCGTCTTTTTCGAAAGCCATGCTGATTCCTACAGAGTAGATTATTAGTCTCCAGAAAAGTCATTATACTCGAACACAATACGTGTTCCAAAATTCTACAACTGATCGACGTTAGAGATACAGTTCTGCACATGTGTTCGACGTCCCTTCTTGAAAACGGGGATGGCCTGTGCCCTTTTCCAATCCTTTGGAACGCTACGCTCTTCTAGAGACCTACGGTACACCGCTGCAAGAATGCTGCTGAATGGATCGGATGCTCAGGCTTCTTGATGGCCCAGCATCGAAATCTGCAGCAATTTGCGTAAGGGCTGCACTTCTGTCCCGTTGAACGATTCTCTTCAGCCTTCGTTGGTCCCAGCGGTGGCGATGTCGGAGATTTGATGTTGTACCGCATTCCTGATAATCACTGTACTCTCGTGAAATGGTAATACGGGAAAATCGCCACGTCATCGCTACCTCGGAGATGCTGTGTCCCATCGCTCGTGCGCCGACTGCAACACCACGTTCGGACTCACTTAAATCTTGATAACCTGCCATTGTAGCAGCAGTAGCCGCCGGTCTAACAAGTGCGCCAGACGCTTGTTGTCTTACATAGGCGTTGCTGACCGCAGCGCCGTATTCCGCTTGTTTACATATCTCAGTATTTGAATACGCATACTTTTACCAGTTTCTTTGGCGCTTCAGTGTAGCAGTGAACGAACTCTGACTGTGAAAGCCATACTTTTGTTGTTCCAAGTGCTTTCCTGTTAGGAAAGAGTTGCAAAGTTCACTACTTGTTCCTTTAGACGGTCAATGAAGGCCATTTGTGTTGAAGTTATTGTGTTCTTAAGGGGCTCCGGAAAGGCTCAAAATCATGAAAAGTTCAATTTTTACTTTTTTGCGTTTTCTGAATCTGCAGACTATTACCTTTTAATAGATATATAATTTATTCAATTCCCAAGACTACAACTATTTTTAAATTTTTTTTGAAATGTGTTCTACATGGGCGTGACCCACTGTGGCGCTGTTAAACTGCTGTCAAATGGTGTTATTATTAACGTCCGTGTTCATCAGGTACATTTTAGTGATGTGAGATAAAGTATGTGTTGTGGCTAACCTGTGATGGTTCAATATATATCGCTGGTGTGATTGTCGATTGTTTCATGTTTATTTACTCTGTCGTTATCTCGAACATATTCGTAATTAATTCTGTTTCTTGAGTCTCTGTTTTGTTGAAGTATAATAATGAGTAAAAGTAAGGTTATTAGAAATCCTCTGAAGGCTTTTAAGAAAAGGAGAAATGTTGGAAAGCCAAAGGTATGTGTTATTACTGTAAACAATAACATTCTAACATGGTACGAGCGATGCTTGCTTTAGACAAGGAACGCCTTCGGGCTGCAGACAGGGCTGTAAAGAGTCTAGAAATACAAGCAAGAGTAAACAGGAGGAGGAACAAGAGGAAGCTGGAGGAGGAGTTTGCAGAGGATGAAGATAATCCATCCTATGGACCTGGAATGCACTAAAAAGTGCTCGATTCCCAATAGTTTTATTTTCTCATACTAATTACATGTTTTCTAAGGATCTTCCAAACATATTTGTTTCAAACTTTCAGTAAATGTTACGCAGTACCTTCTGCATAATTTAACACAGCCTTTTTTCAAAAAACTGTATATTTTTGAATATATCAATAAAAAATTGCAAAAAATGTTGTGAATTTTCATTACATTTGAAAAAAAAAATCATCTTTAATAACTGAAGTAAAATTTTGTAAAATCCCTGTGTTAAGTTATAGCCCATATTCCAATAAATAATCTTACAAAGTTCAACTTCCTACCTCAAATACTTTGTGAGGAAAGATGTAATTTATAAGCGTTATTTTAACATTGCAAGTATAGGGCGTTGCGGAGCCCCTTAAATACAGGGGATGAACATGCCCGTGTATTTCTTGCAGGATACCTCAGCTGCCGTACAGCGTTCAGACCCTACCGCATACACACCACAGTGTAAACCCCGTGGCTGCCTGTAAGGCAGGACCAGCGTGGCAGGGACATCACCGACAGATCAGCGCGTAAAAAAGAAAAAAACACGCTGTGGCCCATTCCATACCGCAACCACAGCTCCAGTCCAGCGTGCGCATCGCGTTCTGGATCAGTTAGCTCCACTGGAGATTGACTCCTTATTTCTAGATTTGAAGCACGCTTCCGGCACCGTTCCTGACAACCGACTTCTAATCTAACTGCGTGCCTGCCGACTAGTTCCCAGTCGTGCCACTGGGTTCGCGACTTCCTGCCAGAGTCTGTAGTCATTGACGCAGAGTCATCGAGAGAAACGAAAATGATGTCTCACGTTCCCAAGGAACTCTCTTTACAAATGGGATGCTACAGATTCTCCGGTTTGTGGCTGTGGGGCTCCCAGCAAGACATTAGAGTTGAATGCCCCTTGGATTCCTATCAGAAGAGTTGGAGGGACCTACAGAAAGCTGATGATACAGCTCTTATATGGATTCGGAATTTACGTATTGACATTTAGTTAATTTTATATGTATTTTTGTATTTTCAAATTCTTGTTATATACATATAGTAAAATTATAAACAGCCGACCAGTTGCAATGGATAAAGAATTCTTTACCTAGGTTTCAACAAATTTAAATTTGTCTTCTTCAGAAGGTGACAATTTTACATTAGTAAGGACTAATGTACGATCGCCGTTTTTACAAATGTCGGCATAGATCCATTTGTCAAAATTAAAATATAGCCCTAGAAATAGGGTTTGTCACGTAAATATAAATTAGTACATGGATCTTGCAGAGCTCACACCCGACTGTTGTGCAGCTATGTTTAAAATACTGACATACATATAGCTACTAATGTTATATACCTGTTCCTGGTACTGTGACCGTCTGAAAGCAAGGGCAAACTAAGTCGTAACTTTTCTCGAGGGCATGCAGCTCTACTGAAGTAGTAGATGAGTTTTGCTATTTGGGAAGCAAAATAACTGATGATACTCGAAGTAGGGACGATATGAACTGTAAGACGGGCAGTGGCAGGAAAAGAATTTCTGACTCAGAGAAATTTAACATCAAGTACAGATTTAAGTGTCAGGATGTCCTTTCTGAAAGTATCTGTATGGAGTGTAGCCATTTATTGAAGTGAAAAATGGACGATAAACATTTTATATAAGAAGAGAATAGAAGCTTTTGAAATGCTGAATATAAGATGAGTAGATCACGTAACTAAGGAGATATTGAATAGAATTGGGGAGGAGTTTGTGGCACAACTTGAGCAGGACACGTTCTGAGGCATCAAGGGATCACCAGTTTGGTATTTGAGGGCAGCGTGGAGGGTAAAAATCGTAGAGGGAGACCAAGAGATGAATACAGCAATCAGATTCAGAAGTATGTAGGTTGCAGTAGGTACTGGGAGATGAAGAAGCTTGCACAGAATAGAGTAGCATGGAGAGCTGCATCAAACCAGTCTCAGGACTGAAGACCACAACAACAACAACAACAACAACGAAAACATATAGCTAGCTGTATTTGTAAACTGCATGTGAGCCAAACGAATAAATAAATAAGAAACTGTTCCTAATCCATATAAACGACTTTGGAGACAATATGAGCAGCCATGTTACATCGTTTCCGGATGATAGTGTGATTTATCGTTTTGTAATATCACCAGATGATCAAAACTAACTGCAGAATGATTTACACAACATATCTGTACGGTGCGAAAAGTGGCTACATAAAGCATCCACATGAGCAATAAAACTAATCTGTTAAGTTTGGGTCAGACGATAAATGACGAAATGCTGCAGGATGTGAATGCAACTAAATACTTAGGAATCACAGTAATGAACAACTGAAATTGGAACGAGGACATAGATAATTTTGTGGAGAAGGCGAAACAAAGACTGCTTTATTGCCAGAAGACTTAGAAGGTACAACGGGTGTACTAAAGAGACTGCCTACACCTCAGTCGTTCGTCCTCTTCTATAGCTCTGCTGTGAAGAATGGAGTCCGCATCAGATAGGACTGGCGGAGGGCATCGAAGAGGTTCAGGCGTTGACAGCTCGTCTTGTACTCTGGCGAAACAGCGGAGAGACTGTCCCACGGACACGATAAGCGAGTTGGGGTGGTAATCAGTAACACACAGCCGTTTTCCTTTCGGACGACATGTTTTTCACAAAATTTCAGTCGCCACTTTCTGCTTCGAATGCGAACATACACTCCTGGAAATGGAAAAAAGAACACATTGACACCGGTGTGTCGGACCCACCATACTTGCTCCGGACACTGCGAGAGGGCTGTACAAGCAATGATCACACGCACGGCACAGCGGACACACCAGGAACCGCGGTGTTGGCCGTCGAATGTCGCTAGCTGCGCAGCATTTGTGCACCGCCGCCGTCAGTGTCAGCCAGTATGCCGTGGCATACGGAGCTCCATCGCAGTCTTTAACACTGGTAGCATGCCGCGACAGCGTGGACGTGAACCGTATGTGCAGTTGACGGACTGTGAGCGAGGGCGTATAGTGGGCATGCGGGAGGCCGGGTGGACGTACCGCCGAATTGCTCAACACGTGGGGCGTGAGGTCTCCACAGTACATCGATGTTGTCGCCAGTGGTCGGCGGAAGGTGCACGTGCCCGTCCACCTGGGACCGGACCGCAGCGACGCACGGATGCACGCCAAGACCGTAGGATCCTACGCAGTGCCGTAGGGGACCGCACCGCCACTTCCCAGCAAATTAGGGACACTGTTGCTCCTGGGGTATCGGCGAGGACCATTCGCAACCGTCTCCATGAAGCTGGGCTACGGTCCCGCACACCGTTAGGCCGTCTTCCGCTCACGCCCCAACATCGTGCAGCCCGCCTCCAGTGGTGTCGCGACAGGCGTGAATGGAGGGACGAATGGTGACGTGTCGTCTTCAGCGATGAGAGCCGCTTCTGCCTTGGTGCCAATGATGGTCGTATGCGTGTTTGGCGCCGTGCAGGTGAGCGCCACAATCAGGACTGCATACGACCGAGGCACACAGGGCCAACACCCGGCATCATGGTGTGGGGAGCGATCTCCTACACTGGCCGTACACCACTGGTGATCGTCGAGGGGACACTGAATAGTGCACGGTACATCCAAACCGTCATCGAACCCATCGTTCTACCATTCGTAGACCGGCAAGGGAACTTGCTGTTCCAACAGGACAATGCACGTCCGCATGTATCCCGTGCCACCCAACGTGCTCTAGAAGGTGTAAGTCAACTACCCTGGCCAGCAAGATCTCCGGATCTGTCCCCCATTGAGCATGTTTGGGACTGGATGAAGCGTCGTCTCACGCGGTCTGCACGTCCAGCACGAACGCTGGTCCAACTGAGGCGCCAGGTGGAAATGGCATGGCAAGCCGTTCCACAGGACTACATCCAGCATCTCTACGATCGTCTCCATGGGAGAATAGCAGCCTGCATTGCTGCGAAAGGTGGATATACACTGTACTAGTGCCGACATTGTGCATGCTCTGTTGCCTGTGTCTATGTGCCTGTGGTTCTGTCAGTGTGATCATGTGATGTATCTGACCCCAGGAATGTGTCAATAAAGTTTCCCCTTCCTGGGACAATGAATTCACGGTGTTCTTATTTCAATTTCCAGGAGTGTATGTACGTAGCCAGATTGGGAGGGATGATCAGCGCAGTACGTCGAGAGTCGGGAGGTTTCAAGGCTACGAAGGCAGCGATCGTACGAAGCCAGAAAAATCGACACTTATGTAGGTTAGGGGGTACATGCGCTGTGAGCTGCTTCGTCAGTAGGAAGTACCATCGAGATCATACGGCGTCTTTGGTGGTTATGACGTTGAGACAAAGCAGAGCTTTATGGTTGCTGTCCCATTACGTGATGCTACCCATTTGTTGCCAATTTTGCAACAGTATGTTTTGGCTGGAACCACAGTAGTTTCTGATTTGTGGCAAGCTTACAACTCAATAAGTAACTTGGGCTACAGTCATCTGACTGTTAATCATTCGCTTTATTTTCTCGATCCCTTTACAAACGCAGCCACAAATCACGTGGAGTCAGTCTGGCAAAAAGCTAAAGAAAAACATAAAAGGCGTTATGGAACTCACCGTGCTATGCTGAATAACTAGCTGGCTGAATGTCTGTGGCGTCAACGTTTTGGGGAAAATCCATTCCACAATTTCATTGAGCATGTTCGAAAAATCTATCGTAGTGCCGCAAATCAACTTGAGGTAGCTGTTTTGATCTAATCTGTGATTCGAGCTTTAATGTATATCTGAGCAAAATGAACAAATATGATTTTTTGAGAAAATTTTGTTATTAATTGCATCTTTTTTGCAAAAAAAAAATGTTTTTGAAATTCCGTGCATACACATGCAATACATCATTTTTGATAAAAAAATTTTGAGACGGTTAATTGATCTTTTTTTTGCATCCATATGAAAATAGATACTTTTTTGGTGACGAGCGCCGGCCCGGTTGGCCGAGCGGTTCTAGGCGCTTCAGTGTGGAACCACGCGACCGCTACGGTCGCAGGTTCGAATCATGCCTCGGGCATGGATGTTAGGTTTAAGTAGTTCTAAGTTCTAGGGGACTGATGACCTCAGAAGAAGTTAAGTCCAATAGTGCTCAGAACCATTCGGCCCCCTTTTTTTTCTTTTTTTTGTGACGAGCGCATCAGATATGATTGGAACACACAATTTTTGGAACTAATTTTTTTTGGGGGGGTTTCCGTGCATATACATGCTTATATTTTCAGAAATACGCGTTTTCTTCAAAAATAGGTGATCAGCGCATGTACCTCCTAAACTGCGCAAGTGCCGAAAAATCTAGTAAACATGTTCCGTAAAATGCAATACCTTGAGAGGTATGCACACTTGTTCATCTTCCATACTGTGAAGGAAACTTCTTCTACTGCAAGATCTTTTCTTTGCATACTTCAGAGGTGGAGACGCGTTTTAGAGCATATCTTTAGGAGTCAGTTTTTTGTTTCACAGTAGCGAAGATGAGCAAGTGCTCACAGTTCTTACTGTAAGCACGTTAGAGGCGCCGCCTGCAAAACGCTTTTCGTTAGAGTAACCGTTGACAACCCTGAACAACAAGACAAACCGAGAGCTCGCATAAAAAGATTCAAGTCTCTATCTTTCGCACCGACCGAAAACAGTCAGGATGGTTCGACAACCTTTCCGCCGAACACTTGGGTGACGCGGATGTTTCTGGTACGACACAAACCGTTCACGTGCATCGGATAATAATAATAATAATAATAATAATAATAATAATAATAATAATAATAATAACGGCCTGTGACGGGAGGATGTTAAGTTCACCGGACTTGGATACGATGTGACGTCATTATGACGTATACACGCTACATCGAAAACGATAGAAACCGTATATCCACTATTCGACTTTTGTGAACTTTCGAGAGGTTGTGACAGGGTAGCGCTGTGCTCTGCGCCATTCGTTTAGATGTGTTTTGCGTTCCTTGCGTTTAAATCGTGTATTGTACTGTGTTTGTGTCCTGTGCGTTGTTTTTCGTTTGCTCGTCTCTAATTATGTGTTCAGGATTCGGGAGACTAATGAGAGAAAAGCTGAAAGAGTTCAGCATCGATGACGCCGGGCAATTGCGTGGTTATTGTGAATCTCAAGCAGAAATTGATGTACTTCTGACCCAGCTGAAGTGCGTCGGTTATTCGTACTCGGTGAGAAGAAGCACTCAGCAGCCAAAATCTTCAGATGCGTCAAGACACTAACCTTTGGTTAAGATTACATTGAGAAATCCACTTCCCCTCGTATTTCATCTCCGGTCGACGATTTTTCTTCAACAATGCCTCATATTTTTCTTTTTAAGTTCGAAATTCAATCATTCTACACAGCAGTCATTACTGGACACTAAGGCACCTGTCTCTGCAGTTCGAGTATAAAATTACTTGGAATTATGGTTGATAAAAGACTATCTTGGGATGGACATATAAATTACTTAGCTAACAAACTTGCACGAGTTCTCTTTCAGCTATATAAATTAAGAAAAAAAAGTCAGCAAGAGTATGCGGCTACAATCTAATGTGTACAGACAAGACCAATTGTATGAAACCATACTAAAATGTTGATAATAAATAAATATTATTTTCGACGTAAGCATTCAATACAACAATCACACAATCTAATCTGGTCTGGACATAAGAAGACTTCACTTTTTTACGAAACGTGTTGTCCGTGGTGTTTTCCAGGCCACGGTCATTCCAATATTTCTATTAATATCCAGCTCTTTTAGTTTTATTTTGGCGAAATACATACACGCTGCCACACTGAGCTGTTTTCAGAATCGCACGTGTCAAAACAAACCACTAGCTAACGACAGTTTAGAATCTCGAAAGTTCGTAAAAGTCGATAGGTGTCTTAATCGACTAAAGCGTTGTTGTTGTTGTTGTTGTTGTTGTTGTGGTCTTCAGTCCTGAGACTGGTTTGATGCAGCTCTCCATGCTACTCTATCCTGTGCAAGCTTCTTCATCTCCCAGTATCTACTGCAACCTACATCCTTCTGAATCTGCTTAGTGTATTCATCTCTTGGTCTCCCCCTACGATTTTTACCCTCCACACTGCCCTCCAATGCTAAATTTGTGATCCCTTGATGCCTCAAAACATGTCCTACCAACCGATCCCTTCTTCTAGTCAAGTTGTGCCACAAACTTCTCTTCTCCCCAATCCTATTCAATACCTCCTCATTAGTTACGTGATCTACCCACCTTATCTTCAACGTATATACGTGATAATGACGTCACATCATATCCAGGTTGGGTGAACTTAGGATCCTCCCCTGTGACGAGGGCCTCCCGTTGGGTAGACCGTTCGCCGGGTGCAAGTCTTTCGAGTTGCCGCCACTTTGGCGACCTGCGCGTCGATGGTGATGATTAGGACAACACGACACCCAGTCGCGAGCGGAGGAAAACTCCGACCTACCCGGAATCGAACCCGGGCCCTTGGGATTGACACACTGTCACGCTGACCACTCAGCTACCGAGGGCGGACACGGGGAGCGCACAATGTCGGCCAGTGTGGCGTGACGGTAAACCACAGTCCAACATAACAGTCGCGACACTCACTGCTGTAAAAGTTGTTGTTGCCGTTTGACAGATGGAGCGACACTAGCGCTCCAAGCGGCAGGTAAGGTGAACGTCAGACGCGTCGTAAGCATAATGTTTGTTTGCATCCATTTCCTACGTAATTTCCGTATTATTCGAGTTATTTTCTTGCCTCCAAGAGTTTGTGTAGTATCAGAAGGCATATACGTTTCTAAAAATGATTCTAAAATATGCAGAAGTGTGGACAAAAACCATGAATAGAGTGGCAAGCTACAACACATTCGTGAAGAAACACTTGTGACATTGGACAGAATTTCAGCTTACCTCGTTGATATCAAAAGAATATAAACACATAGATTCACATGTAAGAAGCACAGACATGTACCTCTACATGCAAAAGCGATCGACAGCTCGTTTATCGTTCTGTAGGCTTACTGTGTTTGTCACTGTCGCCTGTTGTCACAAGTACGACCTTCATCTTTATATTATTCTAAGTGGGATAAGCAACAGCCAAATAGTGGGAGACATATGCTGAAAACATTATAATGAGCTGATTACATTACATTTCACGAAAAACCAAATATTTGAATAATTTTCGAACAATCTGTCTGTAGGCACTTTCCTTATCCCGTAATAGTTTCGCTCTAAGTCTAGCCATCTGCCCATTCTGACACTTTACACGCTTTTGTAAGACACGAACAGCTGCACTTAATCTGACCACTTCATCGTCAAAGCAGTTTTACACAAATCTGACACTGATACATGGAGAGTCGAACTGGCTGCTTTTGTGTCATAGGACTGTTTTACAGCTTTAGATTGACTGTCGAATCTTTGTGGCAGTTTCTTCTTCATCATCAGTTTAGGGGGCTTATTTGGAATGTCAAACAGTGTGGGTACTGCATTCCAAACGAGTTTGTTATTGTCTTCGTCCATGAACTGGTTTTGTTCGAAATGTAGCGGACAAAACCTAATATTATTATACAGGTAAACTGGGTCTTTCTTCATAAGGCCTTCTCGTCTGCTATTAACAAGCCATTTTCTGCTCCTAAAACGATACATTCATCATTTATACACATATAGTTTGTAAGTGAATCCTGACGATACAGTTTAGTAACATGATGGTATATACCTCCCAGGATCCTAAGGAAACCTAAAAAAGACAGCTGTGGTGTCTTCTTCCTGTTGTTGCTGCAATTTATTGCGCTACAAACGCTCCCGATGGTAAAAACCATTGTATAAATCAAAATAAACAATCACTATTCGCATTCACGATCGCGCCGAACTCACAGTTCAACCTACCGGCCGCTTGGGGCGCTGCCGCCGCTGTAGGCAACAAAACAGAGGCGAAGTGTCGCGACTGTTACGTTGGACTGTGGCTAAACGGCGAGAAGCGAGTGGCGAGGCAGGCGGGGGGCGGCGTCGACGTCTGCGTCTGCCCGGGCAGCAGCCCCCCCCCCCCCCCCCCCCAACACGCGCGCAGCTCACGGCTCGCCACGGTTCTCCTGCGAGCCTCGTTCTCCGATACACGGCACTACCGGCCGGCTCCCCCGTTTTCCTTTCTTTTCTTCCTTCCTCGCCGCGGACGCGCTCCGATAAATCGGAAAGAGCCAGCGAGGTGTGTGGGCGAGGGGGCCCGATGGAGCAAGGGTGGTGGGGGAGGGGGAGGTGGGTGCTTGCGGGAAGAAACGGAGGGGGTGGAGGAGGGGGGGAGGGCAGAGGGGGCGAGACAAGGCCGCCAGTCGATTTATCGTATCGATCTCCGCGCGCCGCCGTCCCCCTCGCAGTACAGCCCGGTCACAAAGAAACGCCGCGCCGCGCCGCGTCCCCCGCACAGCACACTGCACCACACCAGACTGCAGCGCAGTGCAGTACAGAACAGTACAGCGATTTCACTTCCCACACCAGACATCGCTGCACCTGCATACCCCGCTAGCCATATTATCGCATGGGATATTTTCGCAAAGCATTCTATACTCGTCCGCATTGTCTTTTGCTTTACGATGCCCCTACCTTACCGGCTGTTGTTACGAATTCCTGACTCGATTCTGAACTTCCTACTCTACCTCATACAGCTCGAAACGTTCGTTAGACAGGACAAAAACGACAGGTATAACGCTTCCAGAATGAGATTTTCACTCCGCAGCGGAGTGTGCGCTGACATGACTGCAAAACAACACCGACAACGACAGTTCAGGTCTACGTGCCGACGTCGCAAGCGTAACTTGAAGAGATAGAGAAAGTATATGAGGATGTTTGGTTTGTGGGGCGCTCAACTGCGTGGTTATCAGCGCCCATACAATTTCCCAACCTTTGCTCAGTCCAATTTCGCCACTTTCTTGGATGATGATGAAATGATGATTACAACACAAACACCCAGTCATCTCGAGGCAGGTGAAAATCCCTGACCCCGCCGGGAATCGAACCCGGGACCCCGGTCTCGGGAAGCGAGAACGCTACCGCGAGACCACGAGCGGCGGACTTGAAGAGAGAGAGAAAGTATATGAGGATGCCGAAAGACTAATACAGTACATAATGCGACATGAAAATCTAATAGTCATGCGGGACTGGAACGCAGTTGCAGGGGAAGGAGCAGAAGAAAAAGTTACAGGAGAATATCGCCTTTGTCAAGCAATGAGAGAGGAGAAAGACTAATTTTCTGTAATAAAGTTCAGCTAGTAAAGGCGAGTACTCTCTCTGTTCAAGAATCACAGGAGCTATACTTGGAAAAGGTCGGGGGATGTGCGAAGATTTCAGCTAGATTACATCATGGTCAGACAGAGATTCCGAAATCATACACTGGAAAGGAAATACAGACTTAGATCACAATGTAGTAATGATGAAGATTAGGAGTGTACAGAAGCACTAAGGAATGACGAGATGCCCTTTAAGTTCTCCAAGTTTATAGATACAGCAATTAGGAATAGGTCAGTAGACAGTACAGTTGAAGAGGAATGGACATCTATAAAAAGAGCAATCACGAAAGTTGCAAAGAAAAACATGGGTACAAAGAAGGTAACTGCGAAGAAACCGTGGGTAGGCAAGAAATACTTCAACTGATCGATGAAAGAAGGAAGTACGTAAATGTTCACGGAAATTCAGGAACGCAAAAATACAAGTCACTAAATAAATAAATAAATAAATAGGAAGTGAAGGGACGCCAAGAAGAAACAGCTCTATGAAAAATGTGAAGAAATCGAAAGGGGAAACTGTTGTCGGAAGGACTGACTCAGCATATAGGAAAGTCAAAACAACCTTCGGTGAAATTGAAGGCAGGGGTGATAACATTAAGAGTGGAACGGAAATTCCACTGTTCAATGCAGAGGAGACAGCGGATAGGTGGAAAGAGTGCCTTGAAGACCTCTATAGGGGAAGATTTGTCTAATGTCATAGAAGAAGGAACAGGAGCCGATTTAGAAGAGGTGGGGGATCCAGTACTAGAATCAGAATTTAAAGAGCTTTGGAGGAATTAAAATCAAATAACGCAAAAGAGATGGAATTTCTATGCTCATTGGGGGAAGTGGCAACAAAATGTGCGTTGGTGTGTAGAACGTATGAGGCTCGCGACATACCATCTGACTTTCGCAAAGATATCACCCACACAATTCCGAAGACTGCAAGAGGTGACAAGTGCCAAAATTATCACACAATCACCTCAACAGCTCATGCACCATAGTTGCTTACAAGAATAAATACAGATGAATGGAAAAGAGAATTGATCAGTTCGGCCTTACAAAACGTAAAGGCACCAGAGAGGCAATTCTGACGTGGCAGTTGATAATGGAAGTAGGAATAAAGAAAAATCGAAATATGTGGATAGGATTGTAGACGTGAAAAAAGCGTTCAACAATTTAAAATGGTGCAAGATGTCCGAAATTCTTAAAAAAAATAACGGTACGCTATAGAGAGAGTCCGGTAATATACAATCTGCACAAGAGCCGAGAGGGAATAAGAAGAGTGGACGAGGAAGAAAGAGGTGCTCGGATTAAAAAGGGTGTAAGACAAGGATGTAATCTTTCGCTCCTACTTTTCAATTTGTACAACCAAGGAGTTGTTGTTGTTGTTGTTGTTGTGGTCTTCAGTCCTGAGACTGGTTTGATGCAGCTCTCCATGCTACTCTATCTTGTGCAAGCTTCTTCATCTCCCAGTACCTACTGCAACCTACATCCTTCAGAATCTGCTTAGTGTATTCATCTCTTGGTCTCCCCCTACGATTTTTACCCTCCACGCTGCCCTCCAATACTAAATTGGTGATCCCTTGATGCCTCAGAACATGTCCTACCAACCGATCCCTTCTTCTGGTCAAGTTGTGCCACAAACTTCTCTTCTCCCCAATCCTATTCAATACTTCCTCATTAGTTATGTGATCTACCCATCTAATCTTCAGCATTCTTCTGTAGCAGCACGTTTCAAAAGCTTCTATTCTCTTCTTGTCCAAACTATTTACCGTCCATGTTTCACTTCCATACATGGCTACACTCCATACAAATACTTTCAGAAATGACTTCCTGACACTTAAATCTATACTCGATGTTAACAAATTTCTCTTCTTCAGAAACGCTTTCCTTGCCATTGCCAGTCTACATTTTATATCCTCTCTACTTCGACCATCATCAGTTATTTTGCTTCCCAAATAGCAAAGCTCCTTTACTACTTTAAGAGTCTCATTTCCTAATCTAATTCCCTCAGCATCACCCGACTTAATTCGACTACATTCCATTATCCTCGTTTTACTTTTGTCGATGTTCATCTTATATCCTCCCTTCAAGACACCATCCATTCCGTTCAACTGCTCTTCCAAGTCCTTTGCTGTCTCTGACAGAATTACAATGTCATCGGCGAACCTCAAAGTTTTTATTTCTTCTCCATGGATTTTAATACCTACTCCAAATTTTTCTTTTGTTTCCTTTACTGCTTGCTCAATATACAGATTGAATAACATCGGGGAGAGGCTACAACCCTGTCTTACTCCCTTCCCAACCACTGCTTCCCTTTCATGTCCCTCGACTCTTATAACTGCCATCTGGTTTCTGTACAAATTGTAAACAGCCATTCTCTCCCTGTATTTTACCCCTGCCACCTTTAGAATTTGAAAGAGAGTATTCCAGTCAACATTGTCAAAAGCTTTCTCTAAGTCTACGAATGCTAGGAACGTAGCTTTGCCTTTCCTTAATCTATTTTCTAGGATAATGGCGATCAAATCTTCCAAAACTTTCACGTACCGTTCGGTAGTCACCGTGCCATCGAGGAACATCGCAGCGATTATTCCGTGACTGGACACTGCACACCACACAGTCAGCCGTGAAGCGTGCAGAGACTTCTCGATCGCCAAGTAGGGATTCTCAGTCCCCCAAATGCTCCAGTTTTGCTTATTGACGAACCCATCCAAGTGAAAGAGGGCTTCGTCGCTAACCGAATCACATTAATCCTCATCGTGCCCCGGGGCCAACCGTGCAGTTTGAACGCCCCAACGCAAACCGATCAGAAGTTATGGCCATTTTATTTCATATAGTTCAACAAGTGTCACGGCGTATGTGAATATAAGACGAATTCCATAACTGCGCAACACAGTCACGTCTACGATACAGGCCTGTAATCTTTTACGTCTGTGAGCACACATGTTTTGAGCAAAAGTCGTAGCAGTGCGGTTTTTGTCCCTTATAATTAATTATCCGGGCTGTTATGCCGTGGTCGGTTGACGATTTCCGTGTCAATTCCCAACGTTCCGTCCCCGTCTGCGGAGGACATCTTCAAGGGGGTCCGTAGCTCGATGGAAGGTCCAACACACCCACTGGCTCGCTACTGACCGAGTCAGTGAGCTACAGACCCCCTCAAGGATGTTCCCCGCAGACGGGGACGAAACGTTGGGAATTGACACGGAATTCATCAACCGACCACGGCACAACAGTCCGGATAATTATAAGTGACATGACATTTCCGGCCGTGAAAGTCAACATTTTAGTATGAGTGCGGCTTTTGCTGGAACCGGGACTGACGAGCACTGGCTGTAGGGGAGGCACGCGTTGGCAGGTGCGGTACTCACCAGGGCTACCGCGAGACGTCTGCAGCCGCGCCGCTCCCCCGCCTGCAACACACAAAGACGAGGCGGTGAGTATCCGAGCGCGCACAGCCTGCAAGAGCGGAGGGTGCCAAGTTCACCCAACTTGGGTGTGATGGGACGTCATTATGACGTATATACACTTTAATCGATTAACACACCTATCGACTTTTACGAACGTTCGAGATTCTAAACCGTCGTCAGCTAGTGGTTTGTTTTGACACGTGCGATTCTGAAAACAGCTCAGTGTGGCAGCGTGTATGTATTTCGCCAAAATAAAGCTAAAAGTGCTGGATATTAATAGAAATATTCCTGACCGTGGCCTTGAAAACACCACGGACAACACGTTTCGTAAAAAAGTGAAGTCTTCTTATGTCCAGACCAGATTAGATTGTGTGATTGTTGTATTGAATGCTTACGCCGAAAATAATATTTATTTATTATCAACATTTTAGTATGGTTTCATACAACTGGTCTTGTCAGTACACATTAGATTGTAGCCGCATACTCTTGCTGACTTTTTTTCCTTAATTTATACAGCTGACAGAGAACTCGTGCAAGTTTGTTAGCTAAGTAATTTATATGTCCATCCCAAGATAGTCTTTTATCAACCATAATTCCAAGTAATTTTACACTCGGACCGCAGAGACAGGTACCTTAGTGTCCAGTAATGACTGGTGTGTAGAATGATTGAATTTCGAAGTTAAAAACAAAAATATGAGGCAGTGTTGAAGAAAAATCGTCGACCGGAGATGAAATACGAGGGGAAGTGGATTTCTCAGTGTAATCTTAACCAAAGGTTAGTGTCTTGACGCATCTAAAGATTTTGGCTGCTGAGTGCTTCTTCTCACCGAGTACGAATAACCGACGCACTTCAGCTGGGTCAGAAGTACATCAATTTCTGCTTGAGATTCACAATAACCACGCAATTGCCCGTCGTCATCGATGCTGAACTCTTTCAGCTTTTCTCTCATTAGTGTCTCGAATGCTGAACACACAATTAGAGACGAGCAAACGAAAAACAACGCACAGGACACACACACAGTACAATACACGATTTAAACGCAAGGAACGCAAAACACATCTAAACGAATGGCGCAGAGCACAGCGCTACCCTGTCACAACCTCTCGAAAGTTCACAAAAGTCGAATAGTGGATATACGGTTTCTATCGTTTTCGATGTAGCGTGTATACGTCATAATGACGTCACATCGTATCCAAGTCCGGTGAACTTAGCATCCTCCTGCAAGAGCTTGCGTCACAGCAACTCTGAGAAAGGCCTGAAGCGTCAACTGCCAGCACTGCTTCGCAGCGTTCCATTTCCATACGCGTCACGCCTTTCATAAATACACCAATTTATCTAACATCTTACACGTGGACAAATACTCTCTTTCAGATTCTGAAGGTGGCAGGGGTAAAATACAGGGAGCGAAAGGCTATTTACAATTTGTACAGAAACCAGATGGCAGTTGTAAGAGTCGAGGCACATGAAAGGGAAGCAGTGGTTGGGAAGGGAGTGAGACAGGGTTGCAGCCTCTCTCCCCGATCTTATTCAATCTGTATATTGAACAAACAGTAAAGGAAACAGAACAAAAATTCGGTGTAGGAATTAAAATCCATGGAGAAGAAATAAAAACTCTGAGGTTTGCCGACGACATTGTAATTGTGTCAGAGACGGCAAACGACGCGGAAGAGCATTTGAACGGAATGGACAGTGTCTTGAAAGTAGGATATAAGATGAACATCAACAAAACCAAAACGAGGACAATGGGATGTAGCCGAATTAGATTAGGAAATGAGACACTTAAAGTAGTAAAGGAGTTTTGCTATTTGGGAAGCAAAATAACTGATGATGGTCGAAGTAGAGAGGATATAAAATTGAGACTGACAACGGTACGAAAAGCGTTTCTGAAGAAGACAAATTTGTTAAAATCGAGTATTTATTAAGTGTCAGGAAGTCGTTTCTGAAAGTATTTGTATGGAGTGTACCCATGTATGGAAGTGCAAAATGGACGATAAACAGTTTAGACAAGAAGACAATAGAAGCTTTCGAAATGTGGTGCTACAGAAGAAGGCTGAAGATTAGATGGGTAGATCACATAACTAATGAGGAAGTATTGAATAGGATTGGGGAGAAGAGGAATTTGTGGCACAACTTTACTAGAAGAAGTGGTCGGTTTGTAGGACATGTTCTGAGGCATCACGGGATCACCAATTTAATATTGGAGGGCAGCGTGGAGGGTAAAAATCGTAGAGGGAGACGAAGAGACGAATACACTAAGCAGATTCAGAAGGATGTAGGCTGCAGTAGGTACTGGGAGATGAAGAAGCTTGCACAGGATAGAGTAGCATGGAGAGCTGCATCAAACCAGTCTCAGGACCGAAGACCACAACAACAACAACACCACGTGGACACTCGAGTGCAACTACTGTTGTTATTGAAGCTTTCGATACCCCTTAGCCCACTCACAAGCAAAGTGTAAACTTTAAACTAACCTAGGCCTCGGGCTACACTACACATGGGTTCAAGTCAGTGTGACCTGTTCAGCTCGTGTGATAATTACTCACACGGGTCACTCCACGGATCAGAAGAAGTCCACACAAAGCATTCAGCCCACCTGCTGCCCCAGATGAGGACAAGCTTACGTAACGTATACGACCATCTGATTATGACTCGGTAATGAGTCCCAACTAGTAATGATATTAATTCTACAACGTGAGAATGCAAGACACAGACACAAGAACATCGAAACACCACAAAATAATCAATGCAAACTACTGAAATTCCGGGAATATACGAGGGTGGTTTGAAAAGTTCTCGGAATCACCACGAGAGGTCAGGTCTAGTGCAACGCGTTGTTCACGTGACATTCACTGCACTGTTGCCTGTAAACACGTGGCACGTCGGAGAGCTGTGGCGGTGACGTGGGTCTGTTGTTGTTCCCGCGTAGTCATTTGCGAAGACGGAAAAAAATCCACATTCGAGCAGTAATTAAGTACTTCGTAAAGAAAGGTATGAAGCCAGAGGACATACGTGCCGATTTGCAGAACACACTGGGTGGCTCTGCTCCTTCATATTCAACTGTTGCCAAGGGGACGAATGAATTTAAATTTTGTCGGGAGAGCTTAGATGGAAAACTGCTGGTGAATCCTGTGGATGCCTTGGGCAGATGGAGGGAATATTTTGAAGAGTTGCTCAATGTAGGTGAAAATGCGATCAGTAATGTTTCAGATTTCGAGGTAGAATGGGATAGGAATGATGATGGAAATAGGATCACATTTGAGGAAGTGGAAAAAATGGTCAATAGATTGCAGTGCAATAAAGCGGCTGGGGTGGATGAAATTAAGTCGGAACTCATCAAATACAGTGGAATGTCAGGTCTTAAATGGCTACACAGGATAATTGAAATGGCCTGGGAGTCGGGACAGGTTCCATCAGACTGGACAAAAGCAGTAATCACACCAATCTTTAAACATGGAAACAGAAAAGATTGTAACAACTACAGAGGTATCTCTTTAATCAGCGTTGTGGGTAAAATCTTCTCAGGTATTGTTGAAAGGAAAGTGCGAGTATTAGTTGAGGACCAATTGGATGAAAATCAGTGTGGGTTTAGGCCTCTTAGAGGTTGTCAGGACCAGATCTTTAGCTTACGGCAAATAATGGAGAAGTGTTATGAGTGGAACAGGGAATTGTATCTATGCTTTATAGATCTAGAAAAGGCATATGACCGGGTTCCTAGGAGGAAGTTATTGTCTGTTCTACAAGGTTATGGAATAGGAGGCAAACTTTTGCAAGCAATTAAAGTTCTTTACATGGATAGTCAGGCAGCAGTTAGAGTTGACGGTAAATTGAGTTCATGATTCAGAGTAGTTTCAGGGGTAAGACAAGGTTGCAACCTGTCTCCACTGTTGTTCATATTATTTATGGATCATATGTTGAAAACAATAGACTGGCTGGGTGAGATTAAGATATGTGAACACAAAATAAGCAGTCTGGCATATGCGGATGACTTAGTTGTGATGGCAGATTCGATTGAAAGTTTGCAAAGTAATATTTGAGAGCTAGATCATAAATGTAAGGACTATGGTATGAAGATTAGCATCTCCAAAACGAAAGTAATGTCAGTGGGAAAGAAATATAAACGGATTGAGTGCCAAATAGGAGGAACAAAGTTAGAACAGGTGGACGGTTTCAAGTACTTAGGATGCATATTCTCACAGGATGGCAACATAGTGAAAGAACTGGAAGCGAGGTGTAGCAAAGCTAATGCAGTGAGCGCTCAGCTACGTTCTACTCTCTTCTGCAAGAAGGAAGTCAGTACCAAGACTAAGTTATCTGTGCAACGTTCAATCTTTCGACCAACTTTGTTGTATGGGAGCGAAAGCTGGGTGGATTCAGGTTACCTTATCAACAAGGTTGAGGTTACGGATATGAAAGTAGCTAGGATGATTGCAGGTACTAGTAGATGGGAACAATGGCAGGAGGGTGTCCACAATGAGGAAATCAAAGAAAAACTGGGAATGAACTCTATAGATGTAGCAGTCAGGGCGAACAGGCTTAGATGGTGGGGTCATGTTACACGCATGGGAGAACCAAGGTTACCCAAGAGACTCGTGGATTCAGCAGTAGAGGGTAGGAGGAGTCGGGGCAGACCGAGGAGAAGGTACCTGGATTCGGTTAAGAATGATTTTGAAGTAATAGGTTTAACATCAGAAGAGGCACCAATGTTAGCACTGTATAGGGGATCATGGAGGAACTGTATAAGGGGGGCTATGCTCCAGACTGAACGCTGAAAGGCATAATCAGTCCTAAATGATGATGATGATGATGATGATGATGATGAGCTTAGATGATGATCCGCGCAATGATCGGTCAAGACGTACGATTACTCCAAAAATCATTGCAAAAGTGCGCAAAATGGTAACGGAAGATCGTCGATTTGAAGTGTTACGGAGAAAGAACAAACTTTGCAACGGCCTGACGGACAGTTCATAATGTTAAACATAGTAATCATAAAATAAATGATACGAGGGACTTTTGAACGCGGCTCGCCCGCTTGGTAGTCCAACATCATGACCACGTTTTTTTTTTTTTCCATTTTGTTCGATAAAGTTCGTCGCGTTTCGTGTGGTCGGACGCCACAAGCCCCGTTCAGATTCCTCTACTCAGTTTTTTTTATCACACAGAGCTGCTTGCCCTCTGACCGAACACGCCGAGCTACCGTGCCGACAACTGCGACGCCCCGTTGTTGTTTTAGGCTGAAGTTTATTGCATTCCCGTTTCTGTTTCGCTTTTTTCGCCCACATGCTGCTGTTTTCGTGCTGTATCTGTGTTCAGTTTTTGAGAAAAAAAATGGTTCAAATGGCTCTGAGCACTATGGGACTTATCATCTGTGGTCATCAGTGCCCTAGAACTTAGAACTACTTAAACCTAACTAACCTAAGGACATCACACAACACCCAGTCATCACAAGGCAGAGAAAATCCCTGACCCCGCCGGGAATCGAACCCGGGAACCCGGCCGTGCGAAGCGAGAACGCTACCGCGCGACCACGAGATGCGGACAGTTTTTGAGAATGCCGTACATTTGCCGTACATTTGCCACACTCGCCCATCCGCCAGGTAGCGACCCCTCAGGTAAGGGACGCCCTTCCTCGTACTACTTCTGTCCGCTTTCAAACCGCCGTCTCCACATCTTACTCGATACAACCAGTACGTAAGGGACCTCCTCCTTCGACATCTTGGCCAAATACAGAGATTCTTTTTCCGAACTCGAAACATTTATAACTTTTGGGAAACGAAAGCAATACCGACGCTTATGTCAGTATGTAATTAGTTCTGCCAAGTATAAATATAGATGCCTCTGTCTGTACGGTAGCTTCCTTTCGCGCTTACTGACTGCGACAGAAACAGTCCGTCGGCAAGGGAGCAGCAAGAAAGGAATGATGTAAAGAGAATGCGAATGTACGCTAATCATTTCTTTTTGATCGCTGCGTTTGTGCCTACTTTAATTACTACAACTGCATGCCGAAAATACAACAAGGAAAGAAGAAATGAGTATGTGAATGTTTGAAAAGAAGAACGACATACTCCGTATTAATTTACTCTCTAAAATGCGACATCCCTTGCGGCGAAACATTAGTTAATAAAGTGTAGCGGGACAATGTTCAAAACGTGACTGAAAATACGTTCACTAAATAGAGATAGGAACATCTATGATTGACATGTCATCTAAAGTCGACGTACAATTTTAAAATGTTAGAAATAAGATAATGAAGTAATACAGAATGCTATGCTTGTAACGTGCGTTGTTGTTCTACATTGTTTAGCTCTGGTATTTACAGGGGCACAGAGAAAGCATCCTAGGTTTTGGAGGGAAAAGCCGTAATTGTGATGATCTACAGTACACACTACAACAGAAACAAGAAGCACAACTTACGGAAAACTAATGTAATGTGTGTTCCAGCTCGCAAGCGACATTGAAGCAGATACTTCTTGTGACTTAGTAATGGGCAGAGGTTATATTCGACAACCGGAATAAATTAATAATTGGCTCCTTTTACCTAGCCCCGGTCTCAGATCAAACAGTTGCTGAACAGTTCAAAGAAAACTTGAGTCTCATCACAAATATGTACCCTACTCATACAATTATAGTCGGCAATCTACCTTCCGTATGTTGACAAAAATACATTTCAGACCCTATTGTAGATAGAAAACAACTTCGGTAATTGTTCTAAATGCTTTTTTTTTAATTATTTTGAACAATTAGTTCACGAGGCCATTCAAATTGTAAATGGTTACACTTGACCTCTTAGCCACAAATAATCCTGAGCATCACGACGGATACACGGATTAGTGAACACACAGTCGTAGCGAGACTCAATTCCGTAACAAAGAAAATCACCAAAACTAAACGCGAAATATATCTATTTATAAAAGCAACCAAAAATTCCCTTGACGTCTTTTTAAGACACAGTCTCCAATCCTTCCAAACTATGTGAGTGAAGACCATATGTGGCTTCAGTTCAAACAAATAGTATCAACAGCACTCGAGATATTCATACCAAATAAATTAATAAGAGACGGAACTGATCCCCCATGGTACACAAAACACGACAGAAAGCTGCTGCAGGAGCACCGAAAAAGGCACGTATAATTTAGACCAACGGATTCCCAAAGTTGTCGATATGGACCGCTTGGGGTCGACATATACGAAAACTGATTTTGGGGGTCGACGAGGTCTAAAAATCGACCCCTATTAAATTAACACAAATTCTTATTTAAAACTTTCAAGATAGGTAGGTACTGTATTGTTTATGTTGTGTTACGTGTGCTAACAATAATTAATATTTTTGAAGGAAATAGCATTGTTGTAGTAGTGTAAAATCTCAAGTTCGTACAAGATGAAAAACTCGGCAAGTCTGTGTGGACAAGTTTGCGCAAGATAATGAGTTCGAGAATATTCATGATCAAGTCCAAACATGTTCTTGATATTTTACTATTTAAACAGCTTGCACTTAGATTGAGAGTTCATTTGCGTTTTGAAATTCGTTGGAGCATCAACGATAATAACTCATATAAGTACTCATTTATTTCAAGAGATTACAAAGTTATTACATAGCTATATTAAGTGAAGTAAGGTGACCATTATGAATAAGGGGGTTGATGAAACTTCCTGGCAGATTAAAACTGTGTGCCGGACCGAGACTCGAACTCGGGACCTTTGCCTTTCGCGGTCAAGTGCTGTACCATCTGAGCAACCGAAGCACGACTCACGCCCGGTACTCACAGCTTTACTTCTGCCAGTACCTCGTCTCCTACCTTCCAAACTTTACAGAAGCTCTCCTGCGAACCTTGCAGAACTAGCACTCCTGAAAGAAAGGATACTGCGGAGACATGCCTTAGCCACAGCCTGGGGGAGTGTTTCCAGAATGAGGTTTTCACTCTGCAGCGGAGTGTGCGCTGATATGAAACTTCCTGGCAGATTAAAACTGTGTCGTGCTTCGGTAGCTCAGATGGTAGAGCACTTGCCCGCGAAAGGCAAAGGTCCCGAGTTCGAGTCTCGGTCGGGCACACAGTTTTAATCTGCCAGGAAGTTTCATATCAGCGCACACTCCGCTGCAGAGTGTAAATCTCATTCTGGCAAGGGGATTGATCTTAAAAGTAGGTAATTTGGCCGTGGGGGTCTGATGTAACGGCTCATTTTGGAAAAGGGGTGACTTATCCAAAATAGTTTGGGGATCCCTGATGTAGACGATCGCAAAATCTCCAAGATTGGAAAAGTTTTACTGAGGCTCGAAATCTGGTGCGGATTTCAATGCGAGATGCGCCCCTCGTGGTCTCGCGGTAGCGTTTTCGCTTCCCGAGCACAGGATCCCGGGTTCGATTCCCGGCGGGGTCAGGGATTTTTCCTGCCCCGAGATGACTGGGTGGTGTTGTGTCGTCTTCATCATCATCATTCATCCCCATTACGGTCGGAGGAAGGCAACGGCAAACCACCTCCATTAGGACCTTGCCTAGTAAGGCGGTGCGGGTCTCCCGCATCGTTCCCCTACGCTCTGTAAAGAAGCATGGGACTTCATTTTCATTTTTCATGCATTTAATAGTTTCCACAACGAAACACTTTCTAGAAATGTGGCAGAAAATGGAAAGAGATTCTGGTTCTATGTTGAGTAAACCAGCGGAAAGGCTCAGTAAGCGATGAGGAGGAGGAGGAGGAGGAGGAGGAGGAGGAGGAGGAGGAGGAGACATGGGACACAACGCTTCGGAGGAGGTAAAACCGTGGCAAATGTCCGCACACCGTTTTTGGCGGTCTCTCCACTGGGCTACGTTAGCAGTAAATCTGAAGGGGTTGTGACGGGGATCTCCCCTCGTGGGTACGGCCCCGCCACGCACTCCACAGCGCTCTGCTGAGCATCATGTAACTGTTGAGCCCGGTCCACACGCAACGATCTGTCTGTGCACACATTGGCGCAGATGTCTGTACATGCAAAAGATCGCTGCAAATGTGGCGCGTTCACACGACACAAACCCCAATCTACTACTCGCCCGCCATCTGTCGGTGTAGAAAAGAAAAATCCGTGGCTAGCGACTACGCTCCCCGTAAACGTCAAAAATTTAATTCAGTTATTTTGAAATATGGAAATGGAGGAAGTTCTGTTGTGGTCTGTGTTCGCAATTTGTGTTGCAAAAAACATTCAGACCAACCGCAGGAAACAGAGAAGGCGGTCAAAATGGTGTAGACAGTGGCTGCTAAAGCGAAAGCAGTTTTCTCACGTACATTTACTGCGAGAGTTGCAGGGCGAACCTGTTTTGTTTTACATTACCTCATGTTCCATTTCCTGGCACACTGACACTCCAGTTTCATCTTCAGTTGTACTCCTGCTTGGTCTTGGCGTTTCTTGATCACTAAGAAAGCCAAGCAGATCAAAATACCATAACGTTGGCTGGTATACTTGATCTACTCTTACACCAGATCTTCTAGATTTCTGGACTTTGGATAACTCTTTTCGGTAATCAGTTCGCCGACAGACTTAATTTACTTGACTTGCCTTCATGCACTCATCCTTCAGGACAGCGTAAATAGCTTCACATGTGTTGGGAAATATTTTACTCAACGCTTGTTTCGATATTGCAATTGAAAATTCCAAATCCTTGTAGCTCCTTCCTGTTGCTAGGAATCTTAATGTTACGCCAGCCGTTTAAGAGAAGAAATTGCCCTTCTCATACAAGTATTTTTTTTCTCATAATATGAGGGGTTACAAGCTTTAACAGATAATTATAAGCTTCGACATCCATCTGCAAATAATTTCGCCAGTTCGTAACGAATTTTTTTTTATTACCGTTTCTCTGTTTGCCGAGGCATCAACTGCCCGCAATTTTTCAATTAGAGCATTGAATGGTGCTGTCTTTTTGTCTCGGTCACTATATCCTTTACTTTTAATCTTCCACAAACATGGGTGGTTTCTATATATTTCAATGAATTCACTTACAAACTCTCGAGAACACTGACGAGTATCAGCCATTTTAATGCCCTGTGCGCACAAATACAAACACTAGACTGAGCAAACAGCTGTTTCGAGCCAGATTTGCGGCGATCTCCTGTCCACATGCTCCAGCTTGTCTGCGCAGATGTGGTTTGAACCCACAGATTTGAGAGGTTTCGCTCAAACCTCCAACTCCAACTTCCAGGTTTGCACACACCTCAGGTTGGTGCAAATCTTCTGTCCACACGCAACGATCTGTCTGCGCAGATGTGATGTGCGCAGACAGATCGTTGCGTGTGGACGGGCCTTTAGTAGGTGGCTCCTCGTTTGGCAGAGAGAGACGTGTGGGCGCCCTACGGACAGCACGGCGGCCCGAGCGCCAGGCGGGCTGCCAGACAAAGGGCCGGCCCAGCAAAAAGCCGGCCGCCCGTTTCCGGGCACACGGACGAGCAAAAAAAAAAAAAAAGAAAGAAAGAATGGCATCGGGGCGACGGCGACGCCGCGGCGCGGCCGGAACGCCAACTAGCGGGGCGCAGTTGCGGCGGCGGCGCCGGCAGATGGCAGCGGTGGCGGCGGCGGCCGGCCGCGGTGGGCGGGGCCAGGCGCGGTCGATGGAGCGACACGTCGATGCGACACAGTGGCACACTGGCCCGCATTCCGGGCGGCGCGGCGCGGCCACAGCCCTCTGGGCTACCAGGGACTGGCCGCGGGAGCTTCTGTCGCGGTTCCTCCCCGCTCCGCGAATACCTCCCTCTACTCGTACAAGCCGTTCTATGCGACAATCTTTCTGCCCCGAATCGACCACTCCAAGCGCGCGCACCCTCTATGTACTTCAGCACACAATACTTCAAGCATACGAATATCGAGAAGCACCTTTTACTATCGCAGACGCAGTTGCAACAGGATTCCGTGGACTTCGTATAATTATTGCAACAATCTTTTTAACAACACGCCTACGTCGCACATTCAAGAAATGGCCTATTGGCTTCTGTCTCGGGTTCTTCGGCCGACGTTCATCCAATGACTTTTCTGACGTTTCGCCAGCACGAGTGGCTGGCATTGTCAAAGCTTCAGCCTCCATCGCCGGTGGTGAACTGGAGCCGAGCTCGCGGCCGCAGACTATATGTAGCTGGCGCGCCAACGTCCGAGGGCTTCTCCGCGGTCACTTCCGGTGCGGTTCTCCTCTTGCTACCTGCGACGGTCGTTCGCTGCAGTACGGGAAGCCAGGATCCGTTTACCTCAAGGCTTTCCTCTTTCTTGTTGAAACTGTTCGCGTGCTTTGTATTTCTCCAGCTTCTCTGAACAAGCGCGTGTGATGGTGCTTGTCTACAGCCACAACTTCCGTGTCGGCAAATTTTATTACGTGTTCGGTCTCACTCAGTGCGTGCTCTGCCACGGCCGAAATCTCCACCTGCCCCAACCTGCAATGTCGCTTATGCTCTTTGATCCTGGCGTTAATGGATCGTCCAGTCATAAGCGACATTGCAGGTTGGGGCAGGTGGAGAAATCGGCCGTGGCAGAGCACGCACTGAATGAGACCGACCACGTAATAAAATTCGCCGACACGGAAGTTCTGTGTGTAGAGAAGCACTATCACACGCGCTTCTTCAGAGAAGCTGTAGAAATCCAAAAACACGCGAACAGTTTGAACAAGAAAGAGGAAAGCCTTATGGTAAACGGATCCTGGCTTCCCGTACTGCAGCGAACGACCGTCGCAGGTAGCAAGAGGAGAACCGCACCGGAAGTGACCGCGGAGAAGCCCTCGGACGTTGGCGCGCCAGCTACATATAGTCTGCGGCCGCGAGCTCGCCTCCAGTTCACCACCGGCGATGGAGGCTGAAGCTTTGACAATGCCAGCCACTCGTGCTGGCGAAACGTCAGAAAAGTCATTGGATGAACGTCGGCCGAAGAACCCGAGACAGAAGCCAACAGGCAGTTTGTCAACAAGTGGCCACGAAAGCCTTAACAATTTTGTATTCAAGAAATCAATTCTCACGAAGACATCACTTTGGACTTGAAGTAGCAGCATGATGTTGACTCTTCATTGATATTAGATACAGGCTCCCAGGTAGATGCTATTTTTCTTGACTTCCGGAAGGCGTTCGATACAGTTCCGCACTGTCGCCTGATAAACAAAGTAAGAGCCTACGGAATATCTAACCAGCTGTGTGGCTGGATTGAAGAGTTTTTAGCAAACAGAACACAGCATGTTGTTATCGACCGAGAGACGTCTACAGACGTTACAGTAACCTCTGGCGTGCCACAGGGGAGTGTTATGGGACCATTGCTTTTCACAATATATATAAATGACCTAGTAGATAGTGTCGGAAGTCCCATGCGGCTTTCCGCGGATGATGCTGTAGTATACAGAGAAGTTGCAGCATTAGAAAATTGTAGCGAAATGCAGGAAGATCTGCAGCGGATAGGCACTTTGTGCAGGGAGTGGCAACTGACCCTTAACATAGACAAATGTAATGTAGTGAGAATACATAGAAAGAAGGATCCTTTATTGTATGATTATATGATAGCGGAACAAACACTGGTAGCAGTTACTTCTGTAAAATATCTGGTAGTATGCGTGCGGAACGATTTGAAGTGGAATGATCATATAAAATTAATTGTTGGTAAGGCGGGTACCAGGTTGAGATTCATTGGGAGAGTCCTCAGAAAATGTAGTCCATCAACAAAGGAGGTGGCTTACAAAACACTCGTTCGACCTATACTTGAGTATTGCTCATCAGTGTGGGATCCGCACCAGATCGGGTTCACGGAGGAGATAGAGAAGATCCAAAGAAGAGCGGCGCGTTTCGTCACAGGGTTATTTGGTAACCGTGATAGCGTTACGGAGATGTTTAACAAACTCAAGTGGCAGACTCTGCAAGAGAGGCGCTCTGCATCGCGGTGTAGCTTGCTCGCCAGGTTTCGAGAGGGTGCGTTTCTGGATGAGGTACCGAATATATTGCTTCCCCCTACTTATACCTCCCGAGGAGATCACGAATGTAAAATTAGAGAGATTAGAGCGCACACAGAGGCTTTCAGACAGTCGTTCTTCTCTCGAACCATACGCGACTGGAACAGGAAAGGGAGGTAATGACAGTGGCACGTAAAGTGCCCTCCGCCACACACCGTTGGGTGGCTTGCGGAGTATAGATGTAGATGTAGTGACGACCCTAGTGTGTCTGTGATGCCAATCACCAACAGATGGTGGCGACTGCCGTGTTCTAAATTTCTGACAAGGGGAACTCCCCACCGCACTCCCCCCCTCGCTCTCCCCTCACATTTGGTGCTAAGTTGGCCCATTGGATAGCCTTAGAAAAAGAACGCACAGACCAAGCACGAAAACAGGAAGATGGTGTATTAGGCAGTGAAAAAAGGAGGAGACTACAAACAGTGAAGCGCAATATGGAGCACAGGTAACTGCCACTGTCTCATGCATGTGTGGTCACAGAGTTGGACTGCGAGGGCGGGAGATCCGCGTTCAAATCTCACTGTGTCCCTTTTCTTTCCCACAAAATTACGAACGTTCCGTCTGGTCACTGACGCATCTGTTCGCACTATTCAAATTTGTGTGTCTTTGGTGCAGCAGCAACGTGTAAAGAAGGGACCTCCAGACGTAATAACCTCCGATTTGTTCTACACAGTTATGCCTCTTGCGTTCCGTTTTCGCCGCGCGGGATTAGCTGAGCGGTCTTAGGCGCTGCAGTCGTGGACTGTGCTGCTGGTTCCGGCGGAGGTTCGAGTCCTCCCTCGGCCATGGGTGTGTGTGATGTCCTTAGGTTAGTTAGGTTTAACTAGTTCTAAGTTCTAGGGGACTTATGACCTAAGATGTTGAGTCCCATAGTGCTCAGAGCCATTTGAACAATTTTGAACATATCCTTTTACTTCTTTTCATTTCTGTGACAGGTCTACCCGGCATCTCCCACGTTCTCACTATTCATAGATTTACTTCGACGGTAATATATTCTTAACACACGACTCATAATCGGTGATGAATAGCGAGAGCACGCGCGATACCGCGTAGACATGTCACAGAAATGAAAGCAACATGTAAACGGCTGCGAATGAATTATTTTACAAGTAAGGAAGTCAAGTGTCAAAACTTCCAAAACGGAAAGCAAAAGGCATAACATGTGGTACCTGTGTACGTCGGTGTTGCAAACTGACATTACGCCACGACACATACATAAACTCGTATTCAGCGAACAGACACGTCAGTGACCGAACGGAAAGTTCGTAATTTGGTGGGAAAAAAAAAATGAGACCGACTAAGATATCAAGCCGCGTGTCCCTCGCCGCAGTGCAACAACATAATCACACAACCACGACGGTTGACGTTGCTCCATGTTGCTCACTGTTTCTACACTCCTCGAAATGGAAAAAAGAACACATTGACACCGGTGTGTCAGGCCCACCATACTTGCTCCGGACACTGCGAGAGGGCTGTACAAGCAATGATCACACGCACGGCACAGCGGACACACCAGGAACCGCGGCGTTGGCCGTCGAATGGCGCTAGCTGCGCAGCATTTGTGCACCGCCGCCGTCAGTGTCAGCCAGTTTGCCGTGGCATACGGAGCTCCATCGCAGCCTTTAACACTGGTAGCATGCCGCGGCAGCGTGGACGTGAACCGTATGTGCAGTTGACGGACTTTGAGCGAGGGCGTATAGTGGGCATGCGGGAGGCCGGGTGGACGTACCGCCGAATTGCTCAACACGTACGGCGTGAGGTCTCCACAGTACATCGATGTTGTCGCCAGTGGTCGGCGGAAGGTGCACGTGCCCGTCCACCTGGGACCGGACCGCAGCGACGCACGGATGCACGCCAAGACCGTAGGATCCTACGCAGTGCCGTAGGCGACCGCACCGCCACTTCCCAGCAAATTAGGGACACTGTTGCTCCTGGGGTATCGGCGAGGACCATTCGCAACCGTCTCCATGAAGCTGGGCTACGGTCCCGCACACCGTTAGGCCGTCTTCCGCTCACGCCCCAACATCGTGCAGCCCGCCTCCAGTGGTGTCGCGACAGGCGTGAATGGAGGGACGAATGGAGACGTGTCGTCTTCAGCGATGAGAGTCGCTTCTGCCTTGGTGCCAATGATGGTCGTATGCGTGTTTGGCGCCGTGCAGGTGAGCGCCACAATCAGGACTGCATACGACCGAGGCACACAGGGCCAACACCCGGCATCGTGGTGTGGGGAGCGATCTCCTACACTGGCCGTACACCACTGGTGATCGTCGAGGGGACACTGAATAGTGCACGGTACATCCAAACCGTCATCGAACCCATCGTTCTACCATTCCTAGACCGGCAAGGGAACTTGCTGTTCCAACAGGACAATGCACGTCCGCATGTATCCCGTGCCACCCAACGTGCTCTAGAAGGTGTAAGTCAACTACCCTGGCCAGCAAGATCTCCGGATCTGTCCCCCATTGAGCATGTTTGGGACTGGATGAAGCGTCGTCTCACGCGGTCTGCACGTCCAGCACGAACGCTGGTCCAACTGAGGCGCCAGGTGGAAATGGCATGGCAAGCCGTTCCACAGGACTACATCCAGCATCTCTACGATCGTCTCCATGGGAGAATAGCAGCCTGCATTGCTGCGAAAGGTGGATATACACTGTACTAGTGCCGACATTGTGCATACTCTGTTGCCTGTGTCTATGTGCCTGTGGTTCTGTCAGTGTGATCATGTGATGTATCTGACCCCAGGAATGTGTCAATAAAGTTTCCCCTTCCTGGGACAATGAATTCACGGTGTTCTTATTTCAATTTCCAGGAGTGTATATAAATGACCTGGTAGATAGTGTCGGAAGTTCCGTGGGGCTTTTCCCGGATGATACTGTAGTATACAGAGAAGTTGCAGCAGTAGAAAATTGCAGCGAAATGCAGGAAGGCCTTCAGCGGATAGGCGCTTGGTGCAGGGAATGGCAACTGACCCTTAACATAGACAAATGCAATGTATTGCGAATACATAGAAAGAAGGATCCTTTATTGCATGGTTATATGATAGCGGAACAAACACTGGTAGCAGTTACTTCTGTAAAACACCTGGGAGTATGCGTGCGGAACGATCTGAAGTGGAATGATCATATAAAATTAATTGTTGGTAAGGCGGGTACCAGGTTGAGATTCATTGGGAGAGTCCTTAGAAAATGTAGTCCATCAACAAAGGAGTTGGCTTACAAAACACTCATTCGACCTATACTTGAGTATTGCTCATCAGTGTGGGATCCGTACCAGATCGGGTTGACGGAGGAGATAGAGAAGATCCAAAGAAGAGCGGCGCGTTTTGTCACAGGGTTATTTGGTAACCGTGATAATGTCTCTAATATTCATGAATGTCGACAACACTGTCTGTGCAGCGTAGCGATCTGGTGCTATACTTAATTTAAACCAACAGACGACATCGCAATGTTGTTGTTGTGGTCTTCAGTCCTGAGACTGGTTTGATGCAGCTCTCCATGCTACTCTATCCTGTGCAAGCTTCTTCATCTCCCAGTACGTACTGGAGCCTACATCCTTCTGAATCTGCTTAGTGTATTCGTCTCTTGGTCTCCCTCTACGATTTTTACCCTCCACGCTGCCCTCCAATACTAAATTGGTGATCCCTTCATGCCTCAGATCATGTCCTACAAACCGGTCCCTTCTTTTTGTCAAGTTGGGCCACAATTCTATTCAATACTTCATCATTAGTTATGTGATCTACGCATCTAATCTTCAGCATTCTTCTGTAGGACCACATTTCGAAAGCTTCTATTCTCTTCTTGCCTAAACTGTTTATCGTCCATGTTTCACTTCCATACATGGCTACACTCCATACAAATACTTTCTGAAACGACTTGCTGACAGTCGATGTCAAGAAATTTCTCTTCTTCAGAAACGCTTTCCTTGCCATTGCCAGTCTACATTTCATATCCTCTCTACTTCGACCATCATCAGTTATTTTGCTCCCCAAGTAGCAAAACTCCTTTACTACTTTAAGTGTCTCATTTCATAATCTAATTCGGCTACATCCCATTGTCCTCGTTTTGCTTTTGTTGATGTTCGTCTTATATCCTCCTTTCAAGACACTATCCATTCCCTTCAACCGCTCTTCCAAGTCCTTTGCTGTCTCTGACAGAATTACAATGTCATCGGCGAACCTCAAAGTTTTTATTTCTTCTCCATGGATTTTAATACCTACTCCGAATTTTTCTTTTGTTTCCTTTACTGCTTGCTCAATATGCAGATTGAATAACATCGGGGAGAGGCTACAACCCTGTCTCACTCCCTTCCCAACCACTGCTTCCATTTCATGTCCGCCGACTCTTGTAACTGCCATCTGGTTTCTGTACAAATTGTAAATAGCCCTTCGATCCCTGTATTTTACCCCTGCCACCTTTAGATTTTGAAAGAGAGTATTCCAGTCAACATTGTCAAACGCTTTCTTTAAATCTACAAATGCTAGAAATGTAGTTTTGCCTTTCCTTATTCTATCTTCTAAGATAAGTCGTAGGGTCAGTATTGCCTCACGTGTTCCAGTATTTCTACGGAATCGGAAGTGATCTTCCCCGAGGTCGCCTTGTATCACTTTTCCGTCTTTAAAGAATTCGTGTCAATATTTGGATAATTTTCACACTTGTCAACTGCTGCTTTCACTGGGACTGGAATTATTGCATTCCTCTTGAAGTGTGAGAGTATTTCGCAATAACATTTGTTTATTATCACAGGTTTAGGTTTCATGTACATCTACATTTATACTCCGCAAGCCACCCAATGGTGTGTGGCGGAGGGCACTTTACGTGCCACTGTCATTACCTCCCTTTCCTGTTCGAGTCGCGTACGGTTCGCGGGAAGAACGACTGCCGGAAAGAGTCCTTCCGCGGGACAGACACTGCTGCAACTCGAAAGGGGGTAAGTGGCAGTGCTGCAGAAAGTGCGGTACCGCTCTGGCACTCATCCTGAGGTCACTCTGGGAGTACAAATTTACACGCTGGACCTCTTCGAAATTTACCAGTGGGACCACCACGCCCCCCCCCCCCCCCTGCGCCTCAATCTGTAAGGAATCGAACATCCCCACATAAAAGAGCACGTCTGGTTATTTCAGAAATGAGTTGATGCATTAAACGTTTGACGTTAAATGTACACGCGAGAAACACCTCAGTGAAGGTTTGCAATTATGTCGAAAGTGTGGTGTCACCGCCGGACACCACACTTGCTAGGTGGTAGCTTTAAATCGGCCGCGGTCCATTAGTACATGTCGGACCCGCGTGTCGCCACTGTCAGTAATTGCAGACCGAGCGCCACCACACGGCAGGTGTAGAGAGACGCACTAGCACTCGCCCCAGTTGTACGACGACTTTGCTAGCGACTACACTGACGAAGCCTTTCTCTCATTTGCCGAGAGACAGTTAGAATAGCCTTCAGCTAAGTCCATGACTACGACCTAGCAAGGCGCCATTAGCCTTACAGTGCTTCTAATTAAAGTCTCATTTGTATCGTCAAGAGCGATGTACCACAATGATGGATTAAAGATAAGTATTATGCAAGCTACGTACTTTTCTTTATAGCATTAATTACGTATCCTGTTCCAGAATTCACGCCAGTCGGCGTGAGTTGACGCGTGCCCTTTCGGTATCTCCGCCTGGTCTAGACTGTCTTGTCTAGACACAAGAGAAAGTTTGCTGGACGTCGGCTGTGGATACAGTCTGGATGACCTGCGCTCGCCTCGTGCTGACTGGGTGTTGTGTGATGTCCTTAGGTTAGTTAGGTGTAAGCTACGTTCTAGGGGACTGATGACCTCAGATGTCAAGTGCCATAGTGCTCAGAGCCATTTGAACCATTTTTTTGACCTGCGCTGCGTTGTCTATGATGTCGTAGCTCCTGCACTGTGGCTCGTACAATGACTTCATTTTGCAGGTTCACTGAGTGGCGTGTGTAGACAGTGTCTGCAAAATGGGTTAGCATTTGGGTTATTAACAAACGGGTAATAAATTAAAACGATATTCCTAATCCCGCTGTGTGACTGCACGAACGGCGAAAATGTCTTTGCCGAGGATGTAGAGCATACATTACTACTACCAACTTTCAAATCGCGCAATGATCACCACTTAAAAAATAGGGGAAATCAGAGCTGGTACTGAGGCGTTCAGACAGTCGTTCTTCCTTCGCGAGTGGAACAGACGGCGGGAGGGAATATGACTTTGGCGCGCATAGTGCCTCCGTCAAACACCGCCTGGTGGCTAGCGGAATATACCAGTAGATGTAGAATCGCTGCGATATTCCTCGATGGCACGGTGAGTAGATTCTGGTACGTGGAGGATTTGGAATATGATTTAATCCCCACTATAAATTTCTTTCCTTCGGTCATTTAGTGGGGCGTGTCAGCGACAAAAATATTCTTAAAGGGTTGAAGTGAAGTGTAAACCTTGTTCGGAGTCACTTAGGTGCTCTCAAATACTTGGATGAATACAGTCTGCGTAACTTGCGCGCTCCGAGTTACGCTCCCTCAAGACATACAGACCCTTTGCAACTGATGGCTTACTGCGTCAAAGATTTACCATAGTATTGCAGCTCTTAGTGAGCAGGTTATGACAGAATTTTAGATTTTTAAATTCTGTCAACAACTGCAATTAAACGTGGAAAATCAAATTTGTTGCGTGTGGACGGGTGTGTGTGTGTGTGTGTGTGTGTGTGTGAGAGAGAGAGAGAGAGAGAGAGAGAGAGAGAGAGAGAGAGAGATAGATAGATAGAGATAGAGAGAGAGATAGAGAGAGAGAGACAGACAGAGAGAGAGATAGAGAGAGAGAGGGTGATGCTGAGGGTATTAGATTAGGAAATGAGACACTTCAAGTAGTAAAGGAGTTTTGCTATTTGGGGAGCAAAATAACTGATGATGGTCGAAGTAGAGAGGATATAAAATGTAGACTGTCAATGGCAAGGAAAGCGTTTCTAAAGAAGAGAAATTTGTTAACATCGAGTATACATTTAAGTGTCAGGAAGTCATTTCTGAAAGTATTTGTATGCAGTGTAGCCATGTATGGAAGTGAAACCTGGACGGTAAATAGTTTGGACAAGAAGAGAACAGAAGCTTTTGAAATGTGGTGCTACAGAAGAATGCTGAAGATTAGATGGGTAGATCACACAACTAACGAGGAGGTACTGAATAGGATTGGGGAGAAGAGGAGTTTGTGGCACAGAAGAAGGGATCGGTTGGTAGGACATGTTCTGAGGCATCAAGGGATTACCAATTTAGTATTGGAGGGCAGCGTGGAGGGTAAAAGTCGCAGGGGGAGACCAAGAGATGAATACACTAAGCAGATTCTGAAGGATGTAGGTTGCAGTAGGTACTGGGAGATGAAGAAGCTTGCACAGGATAGAGTAGCATGGAGAGCTGCATCAAACCAGTCTCAGGACTGAAGACCACAACAACAACATGAAAATATCATTAGCAGATCTTTCTAGAACTACACTCGACATACTATTTATTGCAATACTTATGTCATCTGCAAACAAAACGAACTCTGCTTCTGGCAGTGTAACTGATGAGAGATCATTTATGTACACAAGAAAGAGCAATGGCCCTAAGATGGATCCTTGTGGGACACCACATGTAATTTCCTCCCATTCTGATGATGACTTAATTCACCAGTCCCTTGCACTGACACCCAGAGAGACAGAGAGAGAGAGATAGAGAGAGAGAGAGAGAGAGAGAGAGAGAGATAGAGAGAGAGAGAGAGAGAGAGATAGAGAGAGAGAGAGAGAGAGAGAGAGCGCAACTGCCGGGACAGAGAGGAACTCGAGCGGTGTGGAGACTGACCTGCCGAGAGAGCAGACGGCGCCCCCTGGTCCATCGGAGTTCTCAACACGGCTGGGCGGAGAGCTCTCTTGTTGGCCACATGGACTACCTCCCCCCCTCCCCACCCCCACCTTAGCATTACTGCGATGACGTGGCCGTCGTGTGGCAATTGTCTGGTCCGGTCCCCCACACAGCCCGGCCGCGTGCATAAAAACCCGATAACCAATGGACGCCGTGCCACCTTCCTCTTTTTTTCCTGCCTCCCCATTTTCCAGTTTCCCCCTCGCGACAGGAGTGTCGCGACCGCTCCGTAGTGGGGGAGACGCAAAAGGAGCGAGACGAGGCTGCGTCCGCTTCCCCCCCTGCCGGGCCTGTTGCGCAACTCGCGGGCTGGCCGAGAATCCCCTCGGGCGGCGGACCGAGCGCGGCCGAGCGGCGGCGGAGACGGCCGAGCGGGCGGCCGACATGTTTGCCGTCATGGCGGCGCCGCGGCACAAAGGCAGCGCGGCGGCAGCCAGCGCGGGCACAACATGGCGCTCGCCGTGACGTCACACGCCTCGGGCCGAGGTCCACTACTTCCCGAACACAAGTGTCACACGTGCAGGCCGCGTCAAACCGTCTCTAGCGTCGGTAAATGCCCGAAACTGCGCGACCAACAGATCGCCACGTTTTTTCCTCTACTTCACGATAGAAGACATAGAGAAGATCCAACGGAGAGCAGCGCGCTTCGTTACAGGATCATTTAGTAATCGCGAAAGCGTTACGGAGATGATAGATAAACTCCTGTGGAAGACTCTGCAGGAGAGACGCTCAGTAGCTCGGTACGGGCTTTTGTTAAAGTTTCGAGAACATACCTTCACCGAGGAGTCGAGCAGTATATTGCTCCCCCCTACGTATATCTCGCGAAGAGAGCCTACACAGAGCCATACCGACAATCCTTCTTTCCACTAACAGTACGAGACTGGAATAGAAAGGAGAACCGATAGAGATAGTCAAGGTACCCTCCGCCACACACCGTCAGATGGCTTGCGGAGTATGGATGTAGATGTGGAGGTAGAAGACGAACGGCAGCTTGCTCTAAGAACAATAATCCTGCAATATTACAATATAGTACTGCCGGCCGGAGTGGCCAAGCAGTTCTAGGCGCTACAGTGTGGAACTGCCCGACCGCTACGGTCGCAGGTTCGAATCCTGCCTCGGGCATGGATGTGTGTGTGATGGCCTTAGGTTAGTTACGTTTACTTAGTTCTAAGTTCTAGGCGACTGATGACCTCAGAAGTTAAGTCGCATAGTGCTCAGAGCCATTTGAACCATCGAGAATGCAGAAACATGAGATGTGTACTGTGACCGTAGCGGGCTGTGGCTTTTTGAGGGTTGGCTACACTGAGTCGTGGTGCTGGGGGGAAATCCCCAGACCGAAGTGAGCACCGCATGAAAACCACGCGGTAGAACGTAAATGCACGTAGTACTCTCCAGTTGCGTGAAATATGTCGGTAAAAAGTGCAAGCGGCGTGGTATGATGTGGTTCGTACTCGTGGAACGAAAAACACCTACTGTTCTTTTTTTCCCGCTAATCGAAGCTGTTTACGGCGGAAGGTGATCAACAGAACCAGTGCGTGTGAGTCGTGTGGGGAGATTGGTGAAGACAGAACAAATGTTCATGACGAACACAAAGTGGACGCTTTCCATTTTGGCCGCTCAGTCGGTGCGAACATTCAAGGAAACTGATTGTGAAGACCGCCGATCGACAGCGGATGGAATTTCTGCGATGTTTCCACAACACTGTAGAATTCTCTTATACGAGACACTCAGAGAAACGTTGGGATACTGAGAACTGTGCGCAAAGGGGGGTCCGGAAACAGCCGACTCCGCAGCGCAAGAAAAATCGGGTCAACGGGGCCTGCAAGTTTCGTAAGGCCGGTATTACACTATCAAATTTCTTTGTCAAAGATTTGATCAAAGATGTGATCCAATATTCCGTCCAATATATTTGACAAAGATCTTTGACGTAGCGCTAGAAGGGGTATTACACTGTCATCCAATTTTTCGTCAAAGTTCAAGATGGCTGACAACAACTTGTTACTAACCGCAGCAGTTCTACGTACTCCAATTGCATTGTGTGCACATGCGGAAAAGAAGTGGGGGAAAAAATGGAACCATACATACGAGGTTGACAGTCGTAAAAGTCCTGGGATTACAACTTGATAATAAATTCAGTTGGGAGGAGCACTCCACGGAACTGCAGAAAGGCCTTAACAAATCTATATTTGCTATTCGAGTGTTAGCAGACATAGGAAACATAAAAATGAAAAAGCTTGCATACTTTCATTCCATAATGTCATATGGGATAATATTTTGGGGTAAATCTTGAAGTCAAACAAGTTTTCAAGGTCCAAAAGCGTGTAATACGTATTATTTGTGGAGTAAATTCACGGACCTCCTGCAGAAACCTCTTCAAAGAACTGGGTATACTAACTACTGCCTCTCAGTATATTTACTTCTTAATGAAATTTGTCGTAAATAATATATCTCTTTTTCCAAGAAACAACTCAGTTCATACATACAATACCAGGAACAAAAATGATCTGCACAAGGACTTAAAAGCGTCTGTGATCTATTCTGTTACTCGTTTTTATTCTCTGTGGGTGTTTTTAGTATTTGGAAAAAGGGACCGATGACCATTTCAGTCTGGTCCCTTTAATCCCACAAACCAACCAACTTACTTTAGTTCAAAAAGGGGACCACTACTCGGGAACACTCATCTTCAATAATTTGCCAGGAAACATAAAAAATTTAGTTAGAAATAAAGATCAGTTTAAAAGGAGCCTGAAAGACTTACTACTGGCCAACTCCTTCTACTCCATTGGCGAAATTTTTAATAGAAACAAATGATGTATTGTATTTATCCATACTATTAGTATTGTTATTTCAGCTTAGAAGAATCGACATGTTCCACATCCACGAGGCTCTGCTCAGCACGGATCTATGGAACGAAAAACTAATCTAATCTGGGTGAAGCCGTGGGTTTTACGACGACACGATAAAAGCATTCAACAAAACTTGTTACGTGAGCTTACAGTGGAAGACGTCAAGTCGTACATCAATTACTTAAGAATGGATGAGCATACATTTCTGTATGTGCTCAATGAAGTGTATCCTCGTATCACAAAGCACAATATTCACTTAAGAACTGCTACATCTTCAGATGACAGGCTCACTAGAACACTCCCATTCCTTGCTACAGGAGAGGGTTATGTTAGGTTAGGTTAGGTTAGATCAGGTTAGGTCTCCAATCTTCTTAATCTATTTTTGTATTCAGGGTGGTTCACGTTGTAAAGCGCCTCATCAGCTTCAGACATCTCTATTAATTTTGTAGTTGTCGGCACACACCAATTGTATTTACCGGCAATGGTTATAAAAACACTACAGACGACAGTACGCTGCAGCGAATCAGCGATGCTAGCGCTCCATGTGGTAACATGTCACATTGCAGTGAACAGAAGACAAGCGGTTTCTTTGATCAAATATACAGCGAGGCCCTAGATTTGATCAAATATTGGACGACATTTGACAAAGTCCCTATTACACTATCAAATATCTTTGACAAAGATATTGGACAAAGATACTGGACAAAGAAATTGGACAAAGAAATTTGTTAGTGTAATACCGGCCTAAGCCACTCGATTCGCAATGTGGGGATTTCCTGACCTCTGCCGGTGACTGGAGATGAAACGTGGGTGGCTCATTACACGCCTTGTACAGTGGCGCCACAGAAACTCCCCAGCTGCCAAACAGCGCGGAAACCACAGTTTCGAGCAAAAGAATCGTGGCCTCAGTGTTTTGACCGAAATTCTGCCTCTAGGGTAGACCGTCAGTGCAAAGAGCCTCCAAACCGAAAGGTTCTCAGCGAGCCTTAGGGGCCGAGCCACTCTCTCGCTTGTTCGGTTGGGATGTTTTGAAACACTTTCCCCGATTTGCCGCCTTTTCGCTTCCCCGAAGGCGTGCACGAGTAGAATTGAATTTTCGACCGACGAGCAAGTGCAGGAACTGGCGGGGGAGTTCGTAGAGGAGGACATAAATACCTACATTGAACGAGATAGCGATTATATGGAAAAGTAGTGACCAATGGCATCAACAAGACCTGTCATTGTTTTCTAACACACTTTTTTCAAAAAAAAGTTGAAAATGTTGTAGAGTTACTGTCTGAACGTGCCTCGTAAATACACTACTGGCCATTAAAATTGCTACACCAAGAGGAAATGCAGATGACAAACGGGTATTGGCTCTGAGCATTATGGGACTTAACTTCTAAGGTCATCAGTCCCCTAGAAGTTAGAACTACTTAAACCTAACTAATCTAAGGACATCATACACATCCATGCCCGAGGCAGGATTCGAACCTGCGACCAAACGGGTATTCACTGCACAAATATATTATGCTAGAACTGACGTGTGATTACATTTTCACGCAATTTGGGTGCATAGATCGTGAGAAACCAGTACCCAGAACAACCACCTCTGGCCGTAATAACGGCCTTGGGCATTGAGTCAGAGCTCGGATGACGTGTACAGGTACAGCTGCCCATGAAGCTACAACACGATACCACAGCTCATCAAGTGTAGCGACTGGCGTATTGTGAAGAGCCAGTTGTTCGGCCACCATTGACGTTTTCAGTTGGTGAGAGATCTGGAGAATGTGCTGGCCAGGGCAGCAGTCGAACATTTTCTGTATCCAGAAAGGCCCGTACGGGACCTGCAACATGCGGTCGTGCATTATCCTGCTGAAATGTAGGGTTGCACAGGGGTCGAAATAAGGGTAGAGCCACTGGTCGTAGCACATCTGAAATGTAACGTCCACTGTTCAAAGTGCCGTCAATGCGAACAAGAGGTGACCGAGACGTGTAACCGATGGCACCCCATACCATCACGCGGGGCGATACGCCAGCATGGCGATGACGAATACACGCTTCCAATGTGCGTTCACCGCGATGTCGCCAAACACGGATGCGACCATCGCGATGCTGTAAACAGAACCTGGATTCATCCGAAAAAATCACGAATTGCCGTTCGTGCACCCAGGTTCGTCACTGAGTACACCATCGCAGGCGCTCCTGTCTGTGATGCAGCGTCAAGGGTAACCGCAGCCACGGTCTCCGAGCTGACAGTCCGTGCTGCTGCAAACGTCGTCGAACTGTTCGTGCAGATGGTTGTCGTCTTGCAAACGTCCCCATCTGTTGACTCAGGGATCGAGACGTGGCTGCACGATCCTTTACAGCCATGCGGATAAGATGCCTGTCATCTCGACTGCTACTGATACGAGGCCGTTGGAATCCAGCACGGCGTTCCGTATTACCCTCCTGAACCCACCGATTCCGTATTCTGCTAACAGTCATTGGATCTCGACGGACGCGAGCAGCAATGTTGCGATACGATAAACCGCAATTGCGATAGGCTATAATCCGACCTTTATCAAAGTCGGAAACGTGACGGTACGCGTTTCTCCTCCTTACACGAGGCATCACAACAACGTTTCGGCCGGCCGTAGTGGCCGTGCGGTTCTAGGCGCTACAGTCTGGAACCGAGCGACCGCTACACTCGCAGGTTCGAATCCTGCCTCGGGCATGGATGTGCGCGATGTCCTTAGGTTAGTTAGGTTTAAGCAGTTCTAAGTGCTAGGCGACTGATGACCTCAGACGTTAAGTCGCATAGTGCTCAGAGCCATTTTGAACAACAACGTGTCACCAGGCAACGCCGGTCAGCTGCTGTTTGTGTATGAGAAATCGGTTGGAAACTTTCCTCATGTCAACACGTTGTAGGTGTCGCCACCGGCGCCAACCTTGTGTGAATGCTCTGGAAAGCTAATCGTTAGCATATCACAGCAGCTTCTTGCTATCGGTTAAATTTCGTGTCTGAAGCACATCCTCATGGTGTAGCAGTTTTAATGGCCAGTAGTGTACATGAATAATTTGTGCGAATAGCCTCATTGTGAGAATGTTCCCAAATCCAGCACAGTGCATCACATGCAGCGAAGAGCACTTTTATGTAAGTACTGCCCTACTAAAAACGCATCAAATGAATTTGCAATTCCGAACAAGCACTACCATCGGCTGTAGATGGACCGCGACTCGAATCCGGATTTCCCGCTTATCGCGAGCGGCCGGCTCACCATTCGGCTATCCGAGCACGACTCACGGCGACACCCACAAAGTATGCGGACACGTTTTTCTTATTGGGTGCTCTGTGCTGCCACCTGCTGCCAGGTACTCCATATCAGCGACCTCAGTAGTCATTAGGCATCTACATCTACATTTATACTCCGCAAGCCACCCAACGGTGTGTGGCGGAGGGCACTTTACGTGCCACTGTCATTACCTCCCTTTCCTGTTCCAGTCGCGTATGGTTCGCGGGAAGAACGACTGTCTGAAAGCCTCCGTGCGCGCTCTAATCTCTCTAATTTTACATTCGTGATCTCCTCGGGAGGTATAAGTAGGGGGAAGCAATATATTCGATACCTCATCCAGAAACGCACCCATTCGAAACCACGGTTACCAAATAACCCTGTGACGAAACGCGCCGCTCTTCTTTGGATCTTCTCTATCTCCTCCGTCAACCCGATCTGGTGCGGATCCCACACTGATGAGCAATACTCAAGTATAGGTCGAACGAGTGTTTTGTAAGCCACCTCCGTTGATGATGGACTACATTTTCTAAGGACTCTCCCAATGAATCTCAACCCGGTACCCGCCTTACCAACAATTAATTTTAGATGATCATTCCACCTCAAATCGTTCCGCACGCATACTCCCAGATATTTTACAGAAGTAACTGCTACCAGTGTTTGTTCCGCTATCATATAATCATACAATAAAGGATCCTTCTTTCTATGTATTCTCACTACATTACATTTGTCTATGTTAAGGGTCAGTTGCCACTCCCTGCACCAAGTGCCTATCCGCTGCAGATCTTCCTGCATTTCGCTGCAATTTTCTAATGCTGCAACTTCTCTGTATACTACAGCATCATCCACGAAAAGCCGCATGGAACTTCCGACACTATCTACCAGGTCATTTATATATATTGTGAAAAGCAATGGTCCCATAACACTCCCCTATGGCACGCCAGAGGTTACTTTAACGTCTGTAGACGTCTCTCGGTTGATAACAACATGCTGTGTTCTGTTTGCTAAAAACTCTTCAATCCAGCCCCACAGCTGGTCTGATATTCCGTAGGCTCTTACTTTGTTTATCAGGCGACAGTGCGGAACTGTATCGAACGCCTTCCGGAAGTCAAGAAAAATAGCATCTACCTGGGAGCCTGTATCTAATATTTTCTGGGTCTCACGAACAAATAGAGCGAGTTGGGACTCACACGATCGCTGTTTTCGGAATCCATGTTGATTCCTACATAGTAGATTCTGAGTTTCCAAAAACGACATGATACTCGAGCAAAAAACATGTTCTAAAATTCTACAACAGATCGACGTCAGAGATATAGGTCTACAGTTTTGCGCATCTGCTCGACGACCCTTTTTGAAGACTGGCCCTACCTGTGCTCTTTTCCAATCATTTGGAACCTGCCGTTCCTCTAGAGACTTGCGGTACACGGCTGTTAGAAGGGGGGGAAAGTCCTTTCGCGTACTCTGTGTAGAATCGAATTGGTATCCCGTCAGGTCCAGTGGACTTTCCTCTCGTGAGAGAGCAGAATGGGGCGCTGCGCGGATCTCACGGACTTAGAACGTAGTCAGGTGAAACTTGTGACATACGCCTGCACGCGTGACTTCTACAATGCTGAACATCCCTAGGTCCACTGTTTCCGATGTGATAGTGAAGAGCAAACGTGAAGGGACACGTACAGCACAAAAGCGTACAGGCCGACCTCGTCTGTCGACTGACAGAGACCGCCTACAGTTGAGGAGGGCCGTAATGTGTAAGAGGGAGGCATCTGTCCAGACCATCACACACGAATTCCGGACTGCATCAGCATCGACTGCACGCACTGTGACAGTTAGGCGGGAGGCGAGAAAACTTTTATGGTCGAGGGGTTGCCCGTAAGCCGCACATCTCGCTGGTAAATGGTCAAACGACGCCTCGCTCGGTGTAAGGAGCGTAAACATTGGACGACTGAACAGTGGAAAAACGTTGTGTGAAGTCACGAAACACGGTACACAATGTGGCGATCCGATGGCAGGGTCAGGTTATGGCGAATGTCCGTGAACGTCGTCGGCCAATGTCTGTAGTGCCGACAGTAAAATTCTGAAGGGGTGGAGCCGGCCGGACTCGCCGAGCGGTGCTAGGCGCTACAGTCTGGAACTGCGCGAGCGCTACGGTCGCAGGTTCGAATCCTGCCTCGGGCATGGATGTGTGTGATGTGCTTAGGTTAGTTAGGTTTAAGTAGTTCTAAGTTCTAGGGGACTGATGACCTAAGCTGTTAAGTCCCATTTGAGCCATTTGAATCATTTGAGGCGGTGGCGTTACAGTTGTAAGTAGGCTGTTTATGTTTTCTTTATGTAAGTAGGCTGTTTATGTTTTCTTTATGTAAGTAGGCTGTTTATGTTTTCTTATTGGCAACGTTACGTAGCGCTCTATATGAAAATCACTGCCTGTGCTGTGTGCAGTCTGTGGCTAGTTTGCACTGTTGTCTGCCATTGTAGTGTTGGGCAGCGGCAGCTGGATGTGAACAGCGCGTAGCGTTGCGCAGTTGGAGGTGAGCCGCCAGCAGTGGTGGATGTGGGGAGAGAGATGGCGGAGTTTTGTAATTTGTCATGAACTGCTATATATACACTCCTGGAAATTGAAATAAGAACACCGTGAATTCATTGTCCCAGGAAGGGGAAACTTTATTGACACATTCCTGGGGTCAGATACATCACATGATCACACTGACAGAACCACAGGCACATAGACACAGGCAACAGAGCATGCACAATGTCGGCACTAGTACAGTGTATATCCACCTTTCGCAGCAATGCAGGCTGCTATTCTCCCATGGAGACGATCGTAGAGATGCTGGATGTAGTCCTGTGGAACGGCTTGCCATGCCATTTCCACCTGGCGCCTCAGTTGGACCAGCGTTCGTGCTGGACGTGCAGACCGCGTGAGACGACGCTTCATCCAGTCCCAAACATGCTCAATGGGGGACAGATCCGGAGATCTTGCTGGCCAGGGTAGTTAACTTACACCTTCTAGAGCACGTTGGGTGGCACGGGATACATGCGGACGTGCATTGTCCTGTTGGAACAGCAAGTTCCCTTGCCGGTCTAGGAATGGTAGAACGATGGGTTCGATGACGGTTTGGATGTACCGTGCACTATTCAGTGTCCCCTCGACGATCACCAGTGGTGTACGGCCAGTGTAGGAGATCGCTCCCCACACCATAGTGCCGGCTGTTGGCCCTGTGTGCCACGGTCGTATGCAGTCCTGATTGTGGCGCTCACCTGCACGGCGACAAACAAGCATACGACCATCATTGGCACCGAGGCAGAAGCGACTCTCATCGCTGAAGACGACACGTCTCCATTCGTCCCTCCATTCGCGCCTGTCGCGACACCACTGGAGGCGGGCTGCACGATGTTGGGGCGTGAGCGGAAGACGGCCTAATGGTGTGCGAGACCGTAGCCCAGCTTCATGGAGACGGTTGCGAATGGTCCTCGCCGATACCCCAGGAGCAACAGTGTCCCTAATTTGCTGGGAAGTGGCGGTGCGGTCCCCTACGGCACTGCGTAGGATCCTACGGTCTTGGCGTGCATCCGTGCGTCGCTGCGGTCCGGTCCCAGGTCGACGGGCACGTGCACCTTCCGCCGACCACTGGCGACAACATCGATGTACTGTGGAGACCTCACGCCCCACGTGTTGAGCAATTCGGCGGTACGTCCACCCGGCCTCCCGCATGCCCACTATACGCCCTCGCTCAAAGTCCGTCAACTGCACATACGGTTCACGTCCACGCTGTCGCGGCATGCTACCAGTGTTAAAGACTGCGACGGAGCTCCGTATGCCACGGCAAACTGGCTGACACTGACGGCGGCGGTGCACAAATGCTGCGCAGCTAGCGCCATTCGACGGCCAACACCGCGGTTCCTGGTGTGTCCGCTGTGCCGTGCGTGTGATCATTGCTTGTACAGCCCTCTCGCAGTGTCCGGAGCAAGTATGGTGGGTCTGACACACCGGTGTCAATGTGTTCTTTTTTCCATTTCCAGGAGTGTACTTTCAGAAATGACTTCCTGACGCTTATATCTATACTCGATGTAAACAAATTTCTCTTCTTCAGAAACGCTTTCCTCTCCATTGCCAGTCTACATTTTATATGCTCTCTACTTCGACCATCATCAGTTATTATGCTCCCCAAATAGCAAAACTCCTTTACTACTTTAAGTGTCTCATTTCCTAATCTAATACCCTCAACATCACCTGACTTAATTCGACTACATTCCATTATCCTCGTTTTGCTTTTGTTGATGTTCATCTTATATCCTCCCTTCAAGATACCATCCATTCCGTTCAACTGCTCTTCCAAGTCCTTTGCTGTCTCTGACAGAATTACAATGTCATCGGCGAACCTCAATGTTTTTATTTCTTCTCCATGGATTTTAATACCTACTTCGAATTTTTCTTTTGTTTCCTTTACTGCTTGCTCAATATACAGATTGAATAACATCGGGGAGAGGCTACAACCCTGTCTCACTCCCTTCCCAACCACTGCTTCCCTTTCATGTCCCTCGACTCTTATAACTGCCATCTGGTTTCTGTATAAATTGTAAATAGCCTTTCGCTCCCGGTATTTTACCCCTGCCACCATTAGATTTTGAAAGAGAGTATTCCAGTCAACATTGTCAAAAGCTTTCTCTAAGTCTACAAATGCTAGAAACGTAGGTTTGCCTTTCCTTAATCTTTCTTCTAAGATAAGTCGTAAGGTCAGTATTGCCTCGCGTGTTCCAGTATTTCTACGGAATGCAAACTGATCTTCCCCGAGGTCGGCTTCTACTAGTTTTTCCATTCGTCTGTAAAGAATTCGTGTTAGTATTTTGCAGCTGTGGCTTATTAAACTGATTGTCCGGTAATTTTCACATCTGTCAACACCTGCTTTCTTTGGGATTGGAATTATTATATTCTTCTTGAAGTCTGAGGGTATTTCGCCTGTTTCTTACATCTTGCTCACCAGATGGTAGAGTTTCGTCAGGACTGGCTCTCCCAAGGCCTTCAGTAGTTCCAATGGAATGTTGTCTACTCCCGCGGCCTTGTTTCGACTCAGGTCTTTCAGTGCTCTGTCAAACTCTTCACGCAGTATCGTATCTCCCATTTCATCTTCATCTACATCCTCTTCCATTTCCATAATATTGTCCTCAAGTGCACCGCCCTTGTATAGACGCTCTATATAGTCCTTCCACCTTTCTGCTTTCCCTTCTTTGCTTAGAACTGGGTTTCCATCTGGGAGTATGTAGGTGAAAGTATGAAATAGTTAGGTTGTCACTTTCCGAAAATGAAGAAGGCAGCAACAGTTTTGCAGTTAATGTGCCAGCTGAGGGTAGAGTGAGGGGCTGCTTCAATCCGTGTGCTGGCTGGCGATGCCGTGATAGGAGAGGAGGCACGCGTAGCGCAGCCTCCAGTGGTCCGGCGCCGACACCGCTGCGTCTGGACGCGCGCTGCTCTTCTGGCTGAGGCCTGTGGATGGCGACAGCTACTGGGAGGCGCGGGGCGGAGGGTGCCTTGCGGCGCTGCTCCCCTCCCTTCGCAACACCATCGAGGGGGAGGGGCACGCGCACATTTGAGATATTAGCGCGCGGGGGCGGACGCTGCTTTGTGACCCCGTGTCAGCCCGTCCGTCCCTTCCGCGTTCCACTCGCTGACGGTAGGCGGGCAGACAGACTGTGGCTCGAAACAACCGCATCAGCTCCCGATTCTTCTGACTGCCTCGCCGTGCTCACTCAGCGAGGCGAGTGTGGGGAAGCTGAGCACCACAGTCGCCGTAATGTAGTGGTTATGATACCAGATCGTTGCGTCAAGGGTCGCGAGTTCAAAACTCACCTGACTTGAAAAATTTTAAGCTGGGTGGATTCAGGTTACCTTATCAACAAGGTTGAGGTTACGGATATGAAAGTAGCTAGGATGACTGCAGGTACTAGTAGATGGGAACAATGGCAGGAGGGTGTCCACAATGAGGAAATCAAAGAGAAACTGGGAATGAACTCTATAGATGTAGCAGTCAGGGCGAACAGGCTTAGATGGTGGGGTCATGTTACACGCATGGGAGAAGCAAGGTTAGCCAAGAGACTCATGGATTCAGCAGTAGAGGGTAGGAGGAGTCGGGGCAGACCGAGGAGAAGGTACCTGGATTCGGTTAAGAATGATTTGGAAGTAATAGGTTTAACATCAGAAGAGGCACCAATGTTAGCACTGAATAGGGGATCATGGAGGAACTGTATAAGGGGGGCTATGCTCCAGACTGAACGCTGAAAGGCATAATCAGTCTTAAATGATGATGATGATGATCATGATCATGATGGTTCGACTGAATTCTAGAAGTATCCACAAATGGCTAGACTCATTGTACTGGAATGTTCTCTAGTTGTTTACAGGGTGTTACAAAAAGGTACGGCCAAACTTTCAGGAAACATTCCTCACACGCAAATAAAGAAAAGATGTTATGTGGACATATGTCCGGAAACGCTTAATTTACATGTTAGAGCTCATTTTAGTTTCGTCAGTATGTAGTGTACTTCCTCGATTCACCGACATGATTTCGCTCTCCTGACCTCAACCCTCTCGACTTTCATTTATAGGGGCATTTGAAAGCTCTTGTCTACGCAACCCCGGTACCAAATGTAGAGACTCTTCGTGCTCGCATTGTGGACGGCTGTGATACAATACGCCATTCTCCAGGGCTGCATCAGGGATTCCGTGCGACGGAGGGTGGATGCACGTATCCTCGCTAACGGAGGACATTTTGAACATTTTGTAAGTAGGCTGTTTATATTTTCTTATTGGCAACGTTACGTAGCGCTCTGTATGAAAATCACTGGCTGTGCTGTGTGCAGTCTGTGGCTAGTTTGCATTGTTGTCTGCCATTGTAGTGTTGGGCAGCGGCAGCTGGATGTGAACAGCGCGTAGCGTTGCGCAGTTGGAGGTGAGCCGCCAGCAGTGGTGGATGTGGGGAGAGAGATGGCGGAGTTTTGAAATTTGTAACACTGGATGTCATGAACTACTATATATATTATGACTGTTAAGGTAAATACATTGTTTGTTCTCTATTAAAATCTTTCAATTGCTAACTATGCCTATCAGTAGTTAGTGCCTTCTGTAGTTTGAATCTTTTATTTAGCTGGCAGTAGTGGCGCTCGCTGTATTGCAGTAGTTCCAGTAACGAAGATTTTTGTGAGGTAAGTGATTTGTGAAAGGTATAGGTTAATGTTAGTCAGGGCCATTCTTTTGTAGGGATTATTGGAAGTCAGATTGCGTTGCGCTAAAAATATTGTCTGTCAGGTTAAGCACAGTCTGTCAGGTTAAGCACAGTCTGTCAGGTTAAGCACAGTCTTGTATAATTGTTCTAAGGGGACGTTTTAATTTCCTGTAACAAAGTGTTTGAAGTCACGCTGGTACGTTCTGTCGTTGTGTGTTTCCATTCCACGATTAATGTGATTTGAAGGGAAGTAATAAAATGAGCTCTAACATGGAAAGTAAGCGTTTGCGGACACATGTCCACACAACATATTTTCTTTCTTCGTGCGTGAGGAATGTTTCCTGAAAGTGTGGCCGTACCTGTCTGTAACACCCTGTATATACCGCACGTGTTCTGACCGGAGGCAGTTGGCTCCGCACTCTTGTCCGTGCAAGTGCTGAATAAACCTTCGTTAAGTGAAGTTGGTGTCCCTCATTCGTCTGCTTACACCTTCTGCGTGACATTACTGGCGGACGCTCAGCAGTAACCTTTCCCGTGATGCGTGACGCCTCTGCCGCAGCGTCTGCCTCTGGAGTTTGCTGATAGTCTGTGTAAAGACCCCGCGCCGACTCAAGGACTCCGCGACGGAAAGGAAAGCCGAAACTGCGATCTGCTCCGTCACTTCTGTCAGTTGAACCTGGTCAGGGTCCCTTACTGACGGGCGACACGCTAACATCGGTTCACAATTTGTTTTGCAATGCAGTTCCTTGCTGGACGAGTTGCGCCTGCCTTCGATCCTCCCAATGGCAGTCGTGTCTGCCAGTACTGGTATTACGTGGTCGTTTCAGTTGGGTCGCACCGGACGGCTACTCACGGCTAGTCTACGGCTCTCATCGTTCCGAGTGATTCGTCGCCAAAGTGTAGTTAAACAGTACGGAATCTCTCCGCCGATTAACTTTACCCGCACCACAAGTACATTACATTCCTCTACCCTCAGCTTCAAAAGTCACTTCCTTCCACAACCACTGTGTCTGATTTCGTAAACATGACATAAACATGACATAAAACCGATCTTTAAACCAACAAAGAAAATAAGTCAAGTACTACGATCTGTGAAGGATAAACGCCCTCCCCTGTCGACATGGGGTGTGTATAAAATTCCATGTACCTGCGGTAAAGTTTACATTGGTACTACCAAAAGAAGCGTAAACACGCGACTGAAAGAGCATAAAAGTCTATGTCGACTTGGAAAAATAGAAAAGTCAGCTGTAGCGGAACATGCTCTTCAACCAGGCAGCCACCAAGTGAAGTTTTCGGATACCGAAGTTTTATCTACAACGTTAAATTACTATCCACGGCTTTATAGAGAAGCTATCGAAATTTATAAACATAACGATAATTTTAATAGGAAAGAGGAGGCTATGAAACTTAGCGATATATGGACAGTGGCTCTACAAAATTGCTAACAATTTTTATCTTCGACAAGGTGGTAATCGATAGTCAACCTTATCTTTGCTATGGATTATCACTGCTCATCATGTGTCACCTGAACCACGCCCCCCTTTCTCACAATATATAAGTCGCTCTCAGACACACGACCAGTCAGTCGGCAAGACTCAGCGGAGCAGCGCCTCTGAGCAAGCGCAGCGCAGTCCTGGACGAAACGTAAGTAGCAGAAAAGTTCTTGGACCACGACCTCACATCCCGGAAAGTATAACAACAGCCAAAGGTGTTGTGCCATAATTTTCGTGTCGAAAAATTTGAAACACGTGAGGTTTTACTGCGGTCCCTCGGCACCCCACGACAAACTGCGGCCAGAAGAGGAGCGAGTTGTGTCCGCACAACCACTGTTGCGGCTCACGTGTGGAGACCGCGATGCCTGCAGAACTGTGCGGGGCTGGACTCTGACCAGCAACGGATGGACGCCCGAGGGTCGACGATGAAGACGTGTGAGGAGCGTTGGGCGGCGGCCCCCACTCCACGGCAGAGGCAGCTACCCAGGGTGACGTCACCACGACCACCACCGCCCCTCCCCCCGTACACACACCGCTGCTCCCCTGTGTTTTCCGAGTTTTAACCCCAGGCCGGCAGCCCACGCCGCGGGTCCTCCCCTAGCGCAATAATCTGCGTTGGGAGCAGCGCCCAAACTACCCCTCTACGGGGGAGAGGAGGGGTTAATCGGAAACCCCGCGGCTGTGCCGCCTGCCGAAACCAACCCCCCCCCTCCCCCCCCCCCACACACACACACACACTGTGCAGGCATTACTTTTTTTCTCATCCCATCTAAATCTCGACCAACCACCGTCTCACAAACAAAGAGGACGCTAGCGGCACGGCGTAACGTGATAACGACACGACTGCCGATACAGAAACCCTTTAGCCGCTCTCACCATGGTTGTCGTTGTTGTTGACGATGTGGTCTTCAGTCCAAAGACTCGTTTGAAGCAGCTCTCGATGCTAGTCTGACCTGTGCAAGCTGCTTCGTGGGCGAATAACCAGTGCAACCTACATCCTTCTGAATCTGCTTATTGTATTTACCTCTCGGTCTCCCTCTACGGTTCTTACCCCGCTCACTTCCCTGCACTACTAAACTGGTGATATATATGAAACTTCCCGGCAGATTAAAACTGTGTGCCCGACCGAGACTCGAACTAGGGACCTTTGCCTTTCGCGGGCAAGTGCTCTACCATCTGAGCTACCGAAGCACGACACAGTTTTAATCTGCCAGGAAGTTTCTTATCAGCGCACACTCCTCTGCAGAGTGAAAATCTCATTCTGGTAATATATATATATATATATATATATATGTGTGTGTGTGTGTGTGTGTGTGTGTGTGTGTGTGTGTGTGTTTGTGTGTGTCCGCAGCTCGTGGTCTTGCGGAAGCGTCCTCCCTTCCCGCGCACGCGATCCAGTGTTCGATTCCCGGCGGGGTCAGGGATTTTCGCTGCCTCGAGATGACTGGGTGTTGTTGCGTCGCCTTCATCATCATTCGCCGACGCCGCCAACCGCCAAAAACTCCCCCACGCCCTCGTCGGCGACGTCCTCCCACATCCCAAAACCACCAATAGTGATACGTCTGTCGCAAAGTGTTAAACAAGTGACAGTGAAAAGTGTTGTAACACGCAAAAGTCTCCCATACCGTGCCAGTGTAACCCTTGCTTAACAGTGAGTACCTAAATATCATTATACACTCCTGGAGCCGGCCGCGGTGGTCTAGCGGTTCTGGCGCTGCAGTCCGGAACCGCGGGACTGCTACGGTCGCAGGTTCGAATCCTGCCTCGGGCATGGGTGTTTGTGATGTCCTTAGGTTAGTTAGGTTTAAGTAGTTCTAAGTTCTAGGGGACTTATGACCTAAGATGTTGAGTCCCATAGTGCTCAGAGCCATTTTACACTCCTGGAAATGGAAAAAAGAACACATTGACACCGGTGTGTCAGACCCACCATACTTGCTCCGGACACTGCGAGAGGGCTGTACAAGCAATGATCACACGCACGGCACAGCGGACACACCAGGAACCGCGGTGTTGGCCGTCGAATGGCGCTAGCTGCGCAGCATTTGTGCACCGCCGCCGTCAGTGTCAGCCAGTTTGCCGTGGCATACGGAGCTCCATCGCAGTCTTTACCACTGGTAGCATGCCGCGACAGCGTGGACGTGAACCGTATGTGCAGTTGACGGACTTTGAGCGAGGGCGTATAGTGGGCATGCGGGAGGCCGGGTGGACGTACCGCCGAATTGCTCAACACGTGGGGCGTGAGGTCTCCACAGTACATCGATGTTGTCGCCAGTGGTCGGCGGAAGGTGCACGTGCCCGTCGACCTGGGACCGGACCGCAGCGACGCACGGATGCACGCCAAGACCGTAGGATCCTACGCAGTGCCGTAGGGGACCGCACCGCCACTTCCCAGCAAATTAGGGACACTGTTGCTCCTGGGGTATCGGCGAGGACCATTCGCAACCGTCTCCATGAAGCTAGGCTACGGTCCCGCACACCGTTAGGCCGTCTTCCGCTCACGCCCCAACATCGTGCAGCCCGCCTCCAGTGGTGTCGCGACAGGCGTGAATGGAGGGACGAATGGAGACGTGTCGTCTTCAGCGATGAGAGTCGCTTCTGCCTCGGTGCCAATGATGGTCGTATGCGTGTTTGGCGCCGTGCAGGTGAGCGCCACAATCAGGACTGCATACGACCGAGGCACACAGGGCCAACACCCGGCATCATGGTGTGGGGAGCGATCTCCTACACTGGCCGTACACCACTGGTGATCGTCGAGGGGACACTGAATAGTGCACGGTACATCCAAACCGTCATCGAACCCATCGTTCTACCATTCCTAGACCGGCAAGGGAACTTGCTGTTCCAACAGGACAATGCACGTCCGCATGTATCCCGTGCCACCCAACGTGCTCTAGAAGGTGTAAGTCAACTACCCTGGCCAGCAAGATCTCCGCATCTGTCCCCCATTGAGCATGTTTGGGACTGGATGAAGCGTCGTCTCACGCGGTCTGCACGTCCAGCACGAACGCTGGTCCAACTGAGGCGCCAGGTGGAAATGGCATGGCAAGGCGTTCCACAGGACTACATCCAGCATCTCTACGATCGTCTCCATGGAAGAATAGCAGCCTGCATTGCTGCGAAAGGTGGATATACACTGTACTAGTGCCGACATTGTGCATGCTCTGTTGCCTGTGTCTATGTGCCTGTGGTTCTGTCAGTGTGATCATGTGATGTATCTGACCCCAGGAATGTGTCAATAAAGTTTCCCCTTCCTGGGACAATGAATTCACGGTGTTCTTATTTCAATTTCCAGGAGTGTAGTTCTATCAAGGCAACAAATTAGTGTTTCGCGTGCTTATATATGCCTTTCCTTCCACCACGAATAGCTTCCTTCCCTCCTTTCAGTGTACCTTACTTTCGCTCACCACCTGTCTGAAACTAGCTCTACGATTGCACCGTCCACTACTTCCTAGTGCATTGCACTTGGCTCAATCTGACAAAATGGTTTTAAAAACTCCCTATGATGGTAATGTTCTATTTTTGTCACGGATTGTTTTCTAAGATATTTATTCATGAGTGTTTTCCTTTCGATGCCACTTTTCTCATGAAATAACGGCTGACAGTTTGACACATTCGTTGATATTTCTGTCAAGTCTAGTGTATATTCCACTACGGTCTGGTTTTGAAGGCCCAACGTAAAATGCCTCCAATTTTTGCTTTCCAACACTAGACTTAATAAGAAAATAGTTAAAATACAACACCTCTTTAAAATGGATAGAAAACATCCACAATTGAAAATACAAAAAGAAAACCAACTAGTAATATGTACTTTTATTTAGCAATTACTCTTTGTAACTAACTAGAGCTTGAAAAAAGAGACAGCATTGGTCGTATATTTTTTACTATCGCAAAATCGATTTTCTGTCACTGAGTGACCATCTTCAGTGCTATATTGTATAACTAGGATGCACTGTTGTCACTAAGCTTACGGCAATCACATAGAGTCTATGTGATTGCCCTAAGCTTAGTGACAACAGTGCATCCTAGTTATACAATATAGCACTGAAGATGGTCACTCAGTGACAGAAAATCGATTTTGCGATAGTAAAAAATATACGACCAATGCTGTCTCTTTTTTCAAGTATACCTGTTATCTGGTCGTAGTGCACAAGACAACATGGAGTCGCCAATCAATAACTAGAGCTTGCAATGCATGGTTTCTTCCAAATTCGTTCCCCCACATGTACAAATATAGTATATCAAGACTCTGAAAACGCTAAACTGAAATAATAAACAGAGTAAGAAACTACTAACGAACTCAGTCTGACAGACACTCAGAAAATATAGAAGACCAAAGGAAATAATTACCTGGACGCTAACAGAAAAATAGAAGCACAGAACGCATTGTCTTATAGGAACAAGTAAAATGTTAACTGTCTCTGTAAAACAAAAAATTGTTACTTCGTAAATAAAAGTGTATAAACGTTTTAAAAAAAATCGCCATTACGGTCGGAGGAAGGCAATGGCATACCACCTCCGCTAGGACCTGGCCTAGTACAGCGGTGCGGGTCTCCCGCATCGTCCCCTCTGAGTATGGGACATCATCATCATCATCATCATCATCAGTGGTATATAAACTTTGTTTTGTTCCATCTTTGCCTCCTTCCTATCTTTTTGTTTTCAAATTTCCAGTTCGGTTCTATAACTTATTTTTCATGTGTCGTATGTTTTACGTTGGCCGCCACGGTACTAGTACATGAACAAATCGCTTTAGTATTGACAGCACAATCAGTCATGGAAACCTGCTCTGCAGTTGTTGCCGAACATTCTTCCCCGGCTGGAACCGGACCGGCTGTTTCGTAGAGCGGCGCCACGGACCGAGCGTCCGTTAGCGACCTCCGCTGGAGAGCCACGCGTTCCAGGGTCTGCTTTCCAGTTGCGAGCGGTCCGCCTCATGTCGGGCGTTTCTTTCCAGGAAGATTTGCTGACAGACATTTACCGAACAACAACGCCTTTCCAAGAATACGTGAACGTCTTGTTGAGACGTCCGTCTCGAGAAAAGGCCATTTCGTTGCACAAAACCAAATAGTGTTAGAACATCTGATTCAGGAGATCGAATACTACACCATACTGACGACAATAATGGCAGACAAGCCTCTCTTACCAATACGTGAGGACTGTCTACATGAAGATCTCAGGCTGAAACCTCGGAACCTTTCTCGGATTCTAGGAAAGAAGCTGGCCCAAGATCAGTTTGCAGCGACTGCCTGTCTTCAAACCCAGACAGATCTGGACTGATCTCGGACCCAACCGAGCAATCGCCTGGTTTCGACCGACCCGTGAAAATCTGGACATCACTTAACCGGATAAGAACCCAACACGGCAGATGTCAGTTTTGGAGGCACAGGTGGAAGATTGCTGATAGCCCTTCCTGCGACTGTGCAGACGTGCCTCAGACCATTAGCCCCACCGCTATGCGTAGTCCACTGCGAAGGTTCAATGGTTCAATAGAGGAGATCCATCCGGCCAGTGAGAAAGCTGTGGAGTGGTTAAGGACACTCGACAGCCGTCTATAATAATAGTGATGTTACTCATACATTGAGGTCTAAACATGTATATGTTTGTAAATATGTAAACTGTATTTTGTAACAACACACTGTATCTTCAAGCTATACGAAATATATATATATATGGTACGGATAGAGGAACTTGCTTTCGAAACACTTTCCACACCGTTACTTAACATCGTAAGTTTCTACTACTTTTTGGCATATATATATATATATATATATATATATATATATATATATATATATATATATATGCTACTGGCCATTAAAATTGCTACACCAAGAAGAAATGCAGATGATAAACGGGTATTCATTGGACAATTATATTATACTACCACTGACATGTGATTACATTTTCACGCAATTTGGGTGCATAGATGCTGAGAAATCAGTACCCAGAACAACCACCTCTGGCCGTAATAACGGCCTTGATACGCCTGGACATTGAATCAAACAGAGCTTGGATGGCGTGTGCAGGTACAGCTACCCATGCAGCTTCAACACGATACCACGGTTCATCAGGAGTAGTGAGTGGTGTATTGCGACGAGCCAGTTGCTCGGCCACCATTCACCAGACGTTTCCAGTTGGTGAGAAATCTGGAGAATGTGCTGGCCAGGGCAGCAGTCGAACATTTTCTGTATCCAGAAAGGTCCGTACAGGACCTGCAACATGCGGTCGTGCATTATCCTGCTGAAATGTAGGGTTTCGCAGGGATCGAATGAAGGGTAGAGTCACCGGTCGTAACACATCTGAAATGTAACGTCCACTGTTGAAAGTGACGTCAATGCAAACAATGTGCATTCACCGCGATGTCGGCAAACACGGATGCGACCATCATGATGCTGTAAACACAACCTGGATTCATCCGAAAAAATGACGTTTTCCCATTCGCGCAGCCAGATTCGTCGTCAAGTACGCCATAGCAGGCGCTCCTGTCTGTGATGCAGCGTCAAGGGTAACCGAAGCCACGGTCTCCGAGCTGATAGTCAATTCTGCTGCAAACGTCGTCAAACTGTTCGTGCAGATGGTTGTTGTCTTGCAAACGTCCCCATCTGTTGACTCAGCGACCAAGACGTGGCTGCACGATCCGTTACAGCCATGCGGATAAGATGCCTGTCATCTCGACTGCTAGTGATACGAGACCGTTGGGATCCAGCACGGCGTTCCGTATTCCCCTCCTGAACCCACCGATTCCATATTCTGCTAACAGTCATTGGATCTCGACCAACGCGAGAAGCAATGTCGCGATACGATAAACCGCAATCGGGATAGGCTACAATCCGACCTTTATCAAAGTCGGAAACGTGATGGTACGCATTTGTCCTCCTTACACGAGGCATAACAACGACGTTTCACGAGGCAACGCCGGTCAACTGCTGTTTGTGTATGAGAAATCGATTGGAACCTTTCCTCATGTCAGCACGTTGTAGGAGTCGCCACCGGTGCCAACCTTTTGTGAATGTTCTGAAAAGCTAATCATTTGCATATCACAGCATCTTCTTCCTGTCGGTTAAATTTCGCGTCTGTAGCCTGTCATCTTCGTGGTGCAGCAATTTTAATGGCCAGTAGTGTATATATAGCAAAAACTTACGGTGTGTGTTAAGTAACGGTGTGGAAAGCGTTTGGAGAGCAAGTTCTTCTATCCGTACCACTTTGAGACATTCCAACGTCTTACTGAAACAGGTTTTCGATCAAGAAAAGCTTTCTGTACTCGTTCACCCGGGACGTATGCTCAGTACCAACATTTTCTGTCTGCCAAACTAATAACGGATGAAACAAAATTTACAAGGATTGCAGTGTAGAATTTTCTTAACTCTCACGTATGGGCGACTGAGAATCCTTCGGAAACAAGACATTAGCAACAGCTTAGCATTAATGTGAGGGCTGGCTGGCGTAACTGGAAACTAATTGACTGGACCTTTCATTTTCCCTGGAGCACTGAGTGGCGTGAATTTCTAATCGAACATTTGAAAGTTTTGCTGGAAGACGTTCCACCGCACTTACGTCAGAACAAGTGGTTCGTGCACGACTTGACACCAATTCATTTTGCTCTGCAAAGAGGAACAATTGTAAACACAGTTTCTCAAAGAAACGTGTAGGTTGTGGACGAGTAACATCTTCGGCTGCTCAGTCTCCTGATCTCGAGCCACTGTATTTTTATTTTTGGGGGGCATTTACAGCACACGGTGTACCCGAGACCTAGCACGAATGTTGGCATTCTGCGCCGGCGTGTTCAGGGAGGATTTCGGCAGGAAACTTGAATTTATTTTGTGGGTAAGACAACCTACGTGCGGCGTTTGAAAGCTTGTGTTACACCTAATCGTAGACAAATTTGAGCATTTCTTTTACCCATGAGAAGGCAACATTTGAAATGAAGACAAACGTGCAGACCCAAACTGGAAAATTGAAACCAAAAAAAACAGGCAAGAAGCAAACACGTAACAACAAAAACGAGGATGTAAATAAGAAAATAAAGAAAAGTGATCACATATACACTCCTGCAAATGGAAAAATGAACACATTGACACCGCTGTGACATACCCACCACACTTGCTCCGGACACTGCGAGAGGGCTGTACAAGCAATGATCACACGCACGGCACAGCGGACACACCAGCAACCGCGGTGTTGGCCGTCGAATGGCGCTAGCTGCGCAGCATTTGTGCACCGCCGCCGTCAGTGTCAGCCAGTTTGCCGTGGCATACGGAGCTCCATCGCAGTCTTTAACACTGGTAGCATGCCGCGACAGCGTGGACGTGAACCGTATGTGCAGTTGACGGACTTTGAGCGAGGGCGTATAGTGGGCATGCGGGAGGTCGGGTGGACGTACCGCCGAATTGCTCAACACGTGGGGCGTGAGGTCTCCACAGTACATCGATGTTGTCGCCAGTGGTCGGCGGAAGGTGCACGTGCCCGTCGACCTGGGACCGGACCGCAGCGACCCACGGATGCACGCCGAGACCGTAGGATCCTACGCAGTGCCGTAGGGGACCGCACCGCCACTTCCCAGCAAATTAGGGACACTGTTGCTCCTGGGGTATCGGCGAGGACCATTCGCAACCGTCTCCATGAAGCTGGGCTACGGTCCCGCACACCGTTAGGCCGTCTTCCGCTCACGCCCCAACATCGTGCAGCCCGCCTCCAGTGGTGTCGCGACAGGCGTGAATGGAGGGACGAATGGAGACGTGTCGTCTTCAGCGATGAGAGTCGCTTCTGCCTTGGTGCCAATGATGGTCGTATGCGTGTTTGGCGCCGTGCAGGTGAGCGCCACAATCAGGACTGCATACGACCGAGGCACACAGGGCCAACACCCGGCATCATGGTGTGGGGAGCGATCTCCTACACTGGCCGTACACCACTGGTGATCGTCGAGGGGACACTGAATAGTGCACGGTACATCCAAACCGTCATCGAACCCATCGTTCTACCATTCCTAGACCGGCAAGGGAACTTGCTGTTCCAACAGGACAATGCACGTCCGCATGTATCCCGTGCCACCCAACGTGCTCTAGAAGGTGTAAGTCAACTACCCTGGCCAGCAAGATCTCCGGATCTGTCCCCCATTGAGCATGTTTGGGACTGGATGAAGCGTCGTCTCACGCGGTCTGCACGTCCAGCACGAACGCTGGTCCAACTGAGGCGCCAGGTGGAAATGGCATGGCAAGCCGTTCCACAGGACTACATCCAGCATCTCTACGATCGTCTCCATGGGACAATAGCAGCCTGCATTGCTGCGAAAGGTGGATATACACTGTACTAGTGCCGACATTGTGGATTCTCTGTTGCCTGTGTATATGTGCCTGTGGTTCTGTCAGTGTGATCATGTGATGTATCTGACCCCAGGAATGTGTCAATAAAGTTTCCCCTTCCTGGGACAATGAATTCACGGTGTTCTTATTTCAATTTCCAGGAGTGTATTTTGTCGGTAAGACAACCTACGTGCGGCGTTTGAAAGCTTGTGTTACAGCTAATCGTAGACAAATTTGAGCATTTCTTTTACCCGTGAGAAGGCAACATTTGAAATGAAGACAAACGTGCAGACCCAAACTGGAAAATTGAAACCAAAAAAACAGGCATGAAGCAAACACGTAACAACAAAAACGAGGATGTAAATAAGAAAATAAAGAAAAGTGATCACATATATATATAAGTGAACTTTCTGTTTCTTTGTAAGTCCTCCATTCACCCCACAGGTTTCCCACATATTAGTTAATACCATGTGTATAAGTATGTGTATGTATCAAACTATATTTGAGAAATTTAGATACCGGTTGAAAACGAGCCGTCCTCGAAACTAGTGGCGGAAAATAACATAAAAAAGAGTGAATAGCAGCCCGAATGCAATTTCCATATAAAAAACTGCGTGTCATACTATATACTCTATATGAGGAACAGCAAGTAGAACACCGAAAGTAGTCCATATACCAATCTGGAGACCATTATATGAGTTTGTAATGAACGTAACCATTTCTCTACAGAAACGTGAGCCGTAAAACTACTAACGTGTGTAGTTTTGTCCTCAACATTTCCAGCGCCACTCGACGTAACATTTTGTACCTCTTTTTTAACTAGCTTGTCCAGTATGTTTAATGCAGACTGACATACGAAGACCGCATGAAAAATGAAAAGAAGCTCCATCAGTCTAAACTGGTTGGTTAGACAAGCTACCCAACACATTCTGTGTTACAGTTTTAGTCTTATCAGTTCGTAACGTGAAACATTCTATGTGGATATTTGTACCTGTATAAATTTATGCAACTTGCCGAACATACTTTGTAATATTATTCCGTAATTTTTAATGTTAAAAACGAAACATTAACAAAACTAATTGTCCGAGGGCAGTTCAATAAGTAATGCAACACATTCTTTTTCTCGGCCAATTTTGGTTGAAAAAACCGGAAATTTCTTGTGGAATATTTTCAAACATTCCAGCTTCGTCTCGTATACTTTCATTGACTTCCGACAGGTGGCAGCGCTGTACGGAGCTGTTAAAATGGCATCTGTAACGGATGTGCGTTGCAAACAACGGGCAGTGATCGAGTTTCTTTTGGCGAAAAACCGGGGCATCTCAGATGTTCATAGGCGCTTGCAGAATGTCTACGGTGATCTGGCAGTGGACAATAGCACGGTGAGTCGTTGGGCAAAGCGTGTGTCATCATCGCCGCAAGGTCGAGCGAGACTGTCTGATCTCCCGCGTGCGGGCCGGCCGTGCACAGCTGTGACTCCTGCAATGGCGGAGCGTGCGAACACACTCGTTCGAGGTGATCGACGGATCATCATCAAACAACTCAGTGCTCAACTTGACATCTCTGTTGGTAGTGCTGTCACAATTGTTCACCAGTTGGGATATGCAAAGGTTTGTTCCCGCTGGGTCCCTCGTTGTCTAACCGAACACCATAAAGAGCAAAGGAGAACCATCTGTGCGGAATTGCTTGCTCGTCATGTGGCTGAGGGTGACAATTTCTTGTCAAAGATTGTTACAGGCGATGAAACGTGGGTTCATCACTTCGAACCTGAAACAAAACGGCAATCAATGGAGTGGCGCCACACCCACTCCCCTACCGAGAAAAAGTTTAAAGCCACACCCTCAGCCGGTAAAGTCACGGTTACAGTCTTCTGGGACGCTGAAGGGGTTATTCTGTTCGATGTCCTTCCCCACGGTCAAACGATCAACTCTGAAGTGTATTGTGCTACTCTTCAGAAATTGAAGTAACGACTTCAGCGTGTTCGTAGGCACAAAAATCTGAACGAACTTCTCCTTCTTCGTGACAACGCAAGACCTCACACGAGTCTTCGCACCCGAGAGGAGCTCACAAAACTTCAGTGGACTGTTCTTCCTCGTGCACCCTACAGCCCCGATCTCGCACCGTCGGATTTCCGTATGTTTGGCCCAATGAAGGACGCAATCCGTGGGACGCACTACGTGGATGATGATGAAGTTATTGATGCAGTACGACATTGGCTCCGACATCGACCAGTGGAATGGTAGCGTGCAGGCATACAGGCCCTCATTTCAAGGTGGCGTAAGGCCCTAGCATTGAATGGAGATTACGTTGAAAAATAGTGTTGTTTAGCTAAAAGATTGAGGAATAACCTGGTGTATTTCAATGGTGAATAAAACAACCCCTGTTTCAGAAAAAAAAATGTGTTGCATTACTTATTGAACTGCCCTCGTACCATGGTTGCGTGGAAAAATTCGTAAAGACGGTTAGAGTACGCGCGCGCGCCCACACACACACACACACACACACACACACACACAAAGAGGTAGAAAACGAAGACGAAAAAGTTTACCAGCGCTTCAGCTATGTACTGTTGTCGAACAAATTTCCATACATTCTTCGACGCACATCGTGACAAAAGCGTCATACAGACCCAAGTGACAAAAGCGAGGCCCTCAGATATTACTGTAACCCTTGTAACTGCCGGCGCCGTCTGTGGACATCACTGCCCTGTTACGAGGAAAATTAAATGAAACCGCTGACTTGTATTCAGGCTCAGTTGCTGCGGATATACTGTACCGGTATAACTGAAATTGTAATGCACGGCAGTTAAAAATCAATAGAGCTTTGCGACTATTTAATACGTAGAAACATACACAGATATAATCAGAAGAATGTAAAATAAACATACGATTCGTTTTTCATGCTGTATAGGGGTTCTGCGTCACTTTCCTTAGTCACACACGGACGACACAAAAATGGCTGTGAGCACTATTGGACTTAACATCTGAGGTCATCAGTCCCCTAGAACTTAGAACTACTTACATCTAACTAACCTAAGGACATCACACACATCCACGGATTCGGACCTGCGACCGTAGCGGTCGCGCGATTGCAGACTGTAGCGCCTAGAACCGCTCGGCCGCACCGCCACACGGACGCCATCCTGCCACGGATTCTGAGAAGAGTACGTGTAGTCACTGACGTTATCGCATCAGAAAAGGGCACTTTGAGTTCTGGGATCGTGTTCGGGAAACGAGCCGCATACACAAGTTACTTCACTACTTCTTCAGTCGCCCGTGTTATGACTGTACTCTCCCATCTCCATCTTCCCCTGCAGCTTACACCCTATACAGTTTCTTTTAGCACGATGCAAGTTAGTCCCCGATGTCTTAAGACATATCGTCTTGTCCAGCTTTTCGGTGTTTTCCACACATTCCTTTCGTCTCCCATTCTGCGCAGAACTTTCTAATGCCTTACCTTATCAGCCCTCCTAATTTTTTAACACACTTCTGTAGCACCACATCCGAAACGCTTCTATTCTTTTCCGTTCCGGGTTTTCCACAGTCCACGCGCCTCTGCCACAGAATGTTGTGCTCCAAACGAACACTCCGAAAAAATTTTCTGCTCGAATTAAGGCCTATATTGATAGCAGTAGGTCTGTCTTCGCCATGACTGCCCTCTTTGCCTGTGCTACTCTGCTTTTCATATCCTCCTTGTCCCGTCCACCGTGTGTTATTTTGCTTCCAAATTAGCGGCACTCCTTACCTTTGCCTATTTCTTGGTCACCAGCTTTCTTGTTAACTGGAACGCTAATCTCATTTCTGCTACTGCACATTATTTTCGTTTCTCTTCGGTTTGCTGTGAATCCATATTCTCTAGTCCCTACGCTGTTCAAGACGATCTCTAATTAATTCTTCTTCACTTTCGCTGACGATAGCAATGTCATCAGCTAATCCATTGATATCTCGTCAGCTTGGGTTTTCATCCCACTTTTGAACCCTTCTTATATCTCCGCCATTGTTTCTTCGATGTGGAGAGCAAACATCAGCGGCCAAAGACTGCATCCATGTCTTACACTGTTTGTCATCCGAACAATTCGTTCTTTAATTTCGTACACATTGCGTTCAAACTGAAAAATGGTTCAAAAGGCTCTGAGCACTATCGGACTCAACTTCTGAGGTCATTAGTCCCCTAGAACTTAGAACTACACTCCTGGAAATGGAAAAAAGAACACATTGACACCGGTGTGTCAGACCCACCATACTTGCTCCGGACACTGCGAGAGGGCTGTACAAGCAATGATCACACGCACGGCACAGCGGACACACCAGGAACCGCGGTGAGGGCCGTCGAATGGCGCTAGCTGCGCAGCATTTGTGCACCGCCGCCGTCAGTGTCAGCCAGTTTGCCGTGGCATACGGAGCTCCATCGCAGTCTTTAACACTGGTAGCATGCCGCGACAGCGTGGACGTGAACCGTATGTGCAGTTGACGGACTTTGAGCGAGGGCGTATAGTGGGCATGCGGGAGGCCGGGTGGACGTACCGCCGAATTGCTCAACACGTGGGGCGTGAGGTCTCCACAGTACATCGATGTTGTCGCCAGTGGTCGGCGGAAGGTGCACGTGCCCGTCGACCTGGGACCGGACCGCAGCGACGCACGGATGCACGCCAAGACCGTAGGATCCTACGCAGTGCCGTAGGGGACCGCACCGCCACTTCCCAGCAAATTAGGGACACTGTTGCTCCTGGGGTATCGGCGAGGACCATTCGCAACCGTCTCCATGAAGCTGGGCTACGGTCCCGCACACCGTTAGGCCGTCTTCCGCTCACGCCCCAACATCGTGCAGCCCGCCTCCAGTGGTGTCGCGACAGGCGTGAATGGAGGGACGAATGGAGACGTGTCGTCTTCAGCGATGAGAGCCGCTTCTGCCTTGGTGCCAATGATGGTCGTATGCGTGTTTGGCGCCGTGCAGGTGAGCGCCACAATCAGGACTGCATACGACCGAGGCACACAGGGCCAACACCCGGCATCGTGGTGTGGGGAGCGATCTCCTACACTGGCCGTACACCACTGGTGATCGTCGAGGGGACACTGAATAGTGCACGGTACATCCAAACCGTCATCGAACCCATCGTTCTACCATTCCTAGACCGGCAAGGGAACTTGCTGTTCCAACAGGACAATGCACGTCCGCATGTATCCCGTGCCACCCAACGTGCTCTAGAAGGTGTAAGTCAACTACCCTGGCCAGCAAGATCTCCGGATCTGTCCCCCATTGAGCATGTTTGGGACTGGATGAAGCGTCGTCTCACGCGGTCTGCACGTCCAGCACGAACGCTGGTCCAACTGAGGCGCCAGGTGGAAATGGCATGGCAAGCCGTTCCACAGGACTACATCCAGCATCTCTACGATCGTCTCCATGGGAGAATAGCAGCCTGCATTGCTGCGAAAGGTGGATATACACTGTACTAGTGCCGACATTGTGCATGCTCTGTTGCCTGTGTCTATGTGCCTGTGGTTCTGTCAGTGTGATCATGTGATGTATCTGACCCCAGGAATGTGTCAATAAAGTTTCCCCTTCCTGGGACAATGAATTCACGGTGTTCTTATTTCAATTTCCAGGAATATATATATATATATATATATATATATATATATATATATATATATATATATATATATATATATATATAAAGGAGACAGTGTGTCAGTCATTTACTGTAAAAGAAATTTCAGCGTCTGTAGAACGCATAAAAGCTGGCATGGAATCACTACGACAAAGAACAGCATATCGTGGTGCAAAACTACGACACACAACGCGCTTGTTGTACCAGAAGTCTTGTATGCGGCAGAAACTCAATAACTACAGGAATGACGAAAATTCGTGACATCGAGAAACTAGAACGGAAAATTTTTAGAAATATCTACGGCGCTGTTCTCAGAGACGGAACTTGGCCAGACGATCTGTAACGGAACTCTTAAGAAAATAGACGCAGTATCGCAGATAAACTTAGAAAAAGACGCCAACAGTTCTACTGGACACCTATGTAGGTTGGATGAAAACAGACTCGCCGAGAAAATTTTTAACATCGTCAATACAAGCAAATTGAGAACCAGTTACGTGAAGGAAACAGAAGATGACCAGGCACGATTCAAAATCTGAGAAGACGAAATTAACAATTAAAAAATAAAATCAGAAACAAGAAAATCGAACAAGTCTGAAGAAAAGAAACAACACAAAAAAATGGTCAGAGGGAACTAAGAAAAAATCACAGTTAGTTACAGGAGAGGTTTTGAGAAGAAAACAAAAACAGAAGAGAGCCGTGAGTGGCTCAAGCTCACACGCTCTCTAAAGAGAATAATCGATGATGATGATGATGATGATGATCCATGAGCTGTAAATAACCTCGGCAGCAGGATGCACGACTGCGACGACGGCATTTGGCCTGAAGACCTAACAAAAATTCCCCTGGACCTTTTGCCGAAGAAATACAACGCCGAACAATACAAAGATTTCGTACAACTTTGAAATATAGAAAGATCCTCATCACGCATTTTTTTTTTTATCAAGCGTTACGCGTTTCAAAATTTGATCATCAGACTGAACATGTCGAATAAAGTGTACAAGGAAATTAGCGAGAGCATATATTTGATAGATATGCATCTTGATATACTATACACAGAAATTTCCGTTTTTAGTCTACTTACATTTAAATCAAACTTTAGAAAATAGCTCACTAAAGTGAGCACATACCCTGAATATAATACAGACCTCATCTCATATCACATAGGCATATTCCTCACTGCCGTTGCCTGTTCTCAGAGAACCAGAGCCAAAATGACAGTCGCGATTCAGCTATCTAACGGTGAGAGGTAAACGAAGACCGGTAGATGGTGGTGGCTTTAGTTATAAAATTAAGTCAAAGAGTAACTTTACAAAGAACTACACACAGTGATGGACTACATGTCAGAACATCGTGAACAAACTGAGAAAGATACATTCACGCTACTTTTACGGGGGAAAAACTTACACTCACGGCACGAAATGTGCGTCAACGTTACAGAGATAATCGTTGGTCAATAATCAAAACACAAGACATATTTGCAGCCATTAACTGGCGTGGTACAATGTAAGCATAAAATCGATAAGACCAAAAATTAAAATATAAATTCTGACACAATAAATTTCTAACCATCGCTACATAAAATGTTAGATAAGTATCAGCAAATGAAATCATATTACAATAGTCCAACATACAATAAATGAGTAGTCGAATGAAGTCGGGCGATGCTGCGGGAATTAGATTAGGAAATGAGACGCTTAAAGTAGTGGAGGAGTTTTGCTATTTGGGGAGCAAAATAACTGATGGTCGAAATAGAGAGGATACAAAATGTAGACTGGCAATGGCAAGGAAAGTGTTTCTGAACTAGAGAAATTTGATAACATCGAGTATAGATTTAAATGTCAGGAAGTCGTTTCTGAAAGTATTTGTATGGAGTGTAGCCATGTATGGAAGTGAAACATGGACGATAAATAGTTTGGACAGAAAGAGAACAGAAGCTTTCCTAATGTGGTGCTACAGAAGAATGCTGAACATTAGATGGCTAGATCACATAACTAATCAGGTGGTATTGAACAGAATTGGGAAGAAGAGGAGTTTGTGGCACATCTTGACTAGAAGAAAAGATCGGTTGGTAGGACATGTTCTGAAGCATCGAGGGATCACCAATTTAGTACTGGAGGGCAGCTTGGAGGGTAAAAATCGTAGAGATAGACCAAGAGATGAATACACTCAGCAGATTCAGAAGGATGTAGGTGGCAGTAGGTACTGGGAGATGAAGAAGCTTGCACAGGATAGAGTAGCATGGAGAGCTGCATCAAACCAGTCTCTGGACTGAAGACCAGAACAACAACAATAAATGACATACGACAGAATCATTTAGGTAAGCCTAGATGAGTTGGATCAATCTGAAATAAAATAGAAGCTAATATTACAATTTTGTTTTCCGTCTATTTTTTTCCTTTTTCTTTATTTACTATTAAAAAGCGTAAAGGCATGATATCACAATGTATAGCAGCCTAGCTTGAAGTAGACGCCTGGGGCCAACCAAAAAAAAAAAAAACATCTTAGCGTATTGTGGTTGATGATGCAGAGTTAGAGTCAGTAGTTGAGGAAAACTAATGACTAGGCAATCGTAATGCTGAAATAGTGGTCATACTATTTCGGAATTAATGGATTCCATTTGGACGTGGAGTTGCATGCAATATGAAGGGAACGTGTATAACGGCATGGAAATGGAGAATTACAGCGTATCTAACACAAATAAGCTCTTTGAAATGGCAGTGAAACTCACAGATCCAACTTTCGTAAGGTTAACCACAATGCAATGTGCGTCTAGTGTAACTGTATTCGAAACGGGAAGTTGAATTTACTCTGCCGACAGCGTGGAAACCCACGGCGAGGAAGCATGCGCGTGTTGCGATGAAATGGTAATCTAAGCAATCTTGGGTCAGTTCCGAGATACTGTTCGTATGATTAATGCTAGCGCCGCCTCTGGGCGTTCGTTTGCTTCTTACCGCTAGATAACTTAATTGCCACAGTTAAGTTTGCAAGTGGTTCTCTTAGGAGAGACAACGGCACTGTCGAATATCCCTATATGAGATGAGATCTCTATTACATTCAGTCTCTGTGATCACTTCCGCCAGATTTTTACTTAAGTCTGATTTAAATATAATCACGATACTAGGAAGATGCACGCTTGGGTTTATTGTGTACACATTTGCTACCGTTAATTTCTTTGTGCACTTAGTTCCACAGCTTTAGTCTGCTGATGAAGTCTTGAAACGCGTAACGTTTAACAAAGAATCGTGCCATCAAGACCTTTCTGTATTTCATTGTTGTGCCTAATCTGAATGGTGGTCTGCCTTTACCGTGGACGTATTTCTCTATCATGTAATGAAATATAAAGATTGCAGGGCAACTAATTCCGTATGGCACATTACAAAGGTAGTGTGTGGCCTTTTATAAACAAAATTAGAAAGAAGAAGTGAAGAAAGCAAAGGGGCGGCTCGGCGTGGATTCAGGAAAGGAGACGAACGTGAAATGCTTTTCCGTGTTTGATAATAGCAGGACAAAGGAAAGCTAGACGCTAACGGGGAAATATAAACGTGTTATCGTACGTTATTTTTGTTGGGAAAACGTGTTTCAGATAGTCCTCCAGAGGACTTATGATGCAACTCTCTGTGTGTGTGTGTGTGTGTGTGTGTGTGTGTGTGTGTGTGTGAGAGAGAGAGAGAGAGAGAGAGAGAGAGAGAAATCGACGGGACAGGCAGAGGTTTGGTTGTCACCGATGCTTTGCGATATCTGTGCTGAAAAACAAGCAAAGGACTACAGCAGTAGGAGGAGAAAGTGTTGGTCGGTTCACAAAAAGAACTGCAGTTTATGATGGAGGCGATGGTAAAAGTGTGGAAAGAGTATGGAATGAGGATAAATACGGTAAGATCAGACTTATCAGAATCGGCAAACACGAAGGTTCCCCCAAAATATTGTCAGAAGGAAAGACTTCGGAGCAAGTAACGTCTTTTAACATTCACACAGCATTTCGTCGGTACTTGGAGGAATACAGACACACTAAAATCTCCGATCACATTTTTGATGTTCCACAAATGTGCAGGGTACCCCAGGAGGAATGGTCAGCCTTCAGGAGCATGACAGGAACGATCGTTAGAAGCAAAAACATCTAGTAAACATGGGCTCTTAAATGCATGCCTTACGAGATTTGAACACTTGTTGATCTTCGATATTGTCAAACACATCGCTTCTGCCTTTGTTTTTCATATTTTGAGAGGTGATAGAGTGCAATAAACAAAAAACATTTGTCAGTAAACACCGCTTCTAAAACACACGCCTTAACAGTAGTGGCCACTTTTTCAGTAGGAGAGGTGTGTTTCACGGCTGTTAAGGTATGTACTTCAGAGACAACACTAAACATATAATCCACATATCATCAGCGGCAGTGCCGCGTGGTTTGAGGAGCCATAAACCGATTGCGCGGCCCCTTTGTGTGTGTGTGTGTGTGTGTGTGTGTGTGTGTGTGTGTGGTCCATAGCGTAAGTTCGTTCAAGTTAGATTAAGTAGCCTACGGACCGACGACCTCAGTAGTTTGGTCCCAAACACACACACACACACACACATTCTCTAGTTAATAATGCAACTGCATTATTTAGTAGGAACTTTTTTCATTTTTCCCTTTGGTATCAGAGCTGAAAACAGTTTTAATACATTCAGCGAGATGACGTTGCGGATATCGAACCAATAGCAGCTTCGTAGTATTATCCGATATTACAGACAACGCACGAAGAGACAATACAGGGCCAATAAAGATTAACCTACTATATATATTCCTAGAAAACATTGTGAAGTCAAACACGGTGTCAGATTACACACACACACACACACACACACACACACACACACACACACACACACACACACACACACACACCGTTCTTTGCTGATGAGCAAATAATCATTCAGGACACAGAAAACGAACTCGACTTTGGTTGGTTCAAATGGCTCTGAGCACTATGGGACTTAACTTCTGAGGTCATCAGTCCCCTAGAACTTAGAACTACTTAAACATAACTAACCTAAGGACATCACACACATCCATGCCCGAGGCAGGATTCGAACCTGCGACTGTAGCAGTCGCGCGGTTCCAGAATGAAGCGCCTAGAACCGCTCGGCCACCCAGACTGGCGAACTCGACTTTGCAATATGTCGCCTAGATGAAATATGTAAGAAATATCACCTCAATATTTCAGTAAACAAAACCGGAATCCATTTTGAGAAATCCGTATGTATTGAAGTACAAGTTTGTTCATTTTGGATTTCTACTTGAATAAATGCGAAGTTTTGAAAATAGGTCCATAATTTACAATAACCCTGTACTAACGTACGTCTCAACAGGGATTTTTCAAGTAGGCTGTAAAACAGTACTAGATGCAATATTAGCTATGAATGTGAAAATGACGTCAGTAATAAACAAGTTTCGGATGTGGTACAATACACAGAACACTGGATAATAAGACATGGAAGGGATAAAGAGCTAAACATTTTTGAAAGTAATGGGTACTCCTAATCTGTCATAATGAACCGAATTTTGCAAATTAGTTAAGAAGGCAAAAGAACAATACAGTCAACCGACAAGAAGAAAAAGACCGCACATCGTTAGTTATACAGTCCAATAGTTTCGACGCTAGCCCAGAGCCAATGACTGGGCGGATTGCAGAATTTAATACATAACTGCAAAGTAGTTTCCTAAGACCCAGGCCATAGACCCACTCTACATGGGGGCACTAGTGGCAGCCAGTGTGGATGCGCGGCATACCGTGGGGGAAAGTATTCTGTTTCAGGGAGCTCCGACTTACACGACACGAAAACTGCCGATGCATTTGCTTTTGTGTTAGGCGGCGTTTCAATAAAGGCGACATGGGGTGGGTCAGCTGAGAATAATGTTAGTTTCTGGGAAGGTACGGAACGCACCGGCACTTATGGGCATAATCGTTTGCGTCTCGAATCTTTACAATTTCATGTACATCGAAGTATTTCCGATACTGGGAATTACTGAGCAAAAAATACATTGTATAAGAAATAATGAGGCGTACAAAACTAATGAAGACATACAATGTGGAACTAAGGGAGGGAATAGAAAATTTAACATGTACGGAGCCAAAAGTGTGAAGTCCTGAAGTTGGAGATAACAAACTTCTGAAATAGTTGGCATTACCGACAGTTGTGGACTTCGGAACGCGATGTGCGTACTATTATGGGCGACAAGAATTCGGACAACAATGCTTCACACGAAGATGTACATTTCTCCCAGTGCTTCACACACAGGTGTGCCTTTCCTTCCTTACAGAATCTCCAACTTTGATCCGGGAACTGTTCTGACGTCATTCTTAAGTAATTGAAAGAGCTTCTGGAGGGAACTACCAAAATTTCGTTGCTGAGCATCATCTCTTTATCCAGTCAGGAAATCAAACACGATTTCAATTGTCAAAATCTTCATTTCGGAGACGGAAATAATTTTCGGTACACACAAAACAGCGAAGCCACGTAGACTGCGATTAACTAAACTGGTTTCAAGAAGTGAGGTTCACAACCAGGTGTTACAGGGCAGAAGACGGAGAGCTGAGAACGTGGCGAGCAGGCTGGAAGGCAAGGCAAGGCAAGGCAAGGCAAGGCAGCCCGGCCCGGCCCGGCTCGGCTCGGCTCAACGGCCGGCCAGAGATGTGGCAACGCGGCGGCTACGGGTCCCCTTTCTATATCGCTGGCCGGCAACAGCTGAGGCTCTAGTGCGCGCGCTTGCCGCCTGGCGGCGCGCCCGCGCCCCGCCGACAGTCCTTTGTTCGCCTCGGGCGCGCCAGCGGCAGCGGCAGCCCCTCAGTCGATCGATGGCTGAGTCAGCAGGCGGACCGTGACACGGCAGAGGGGGGGGGGGGGGGTTAGACCGTCGCGCCTTCCCGCCGCGGCGCGGCGCTGCCGTCGGCTCGCCTCCTCTCGTGTCAGGTGGTGGTCTGGTGCCCTTGCGCCAGTGCAACTGCGTGTGATTGCCAGCACAGGACGTGTGGAAAGTGTTGTGGGCGGAACCGGCGCCACAGTGTAGTCGCCTGCCACGGTGACTTACTGCTATACTGCGGTTGACGTGCTATTACTCAGACGTGGTGTTTTCCTGTAAAATTTATCTTGCGAGGCTGGAAGTGGTACATTACCGTACTATTACGGCAACTTAATTTCACCCTCCGCCAACGACGTTTTCCGAAAGCCTGCATCTGTGTCAATGATTTTAAATAATGAAGTCTTGGACCAGTTCTCTTCATGCGTGTCACGAATTTATTCCCATTTTTCAAGTGCAGTGGAAAGTTACGTTAATAATGTATGTGACGCCTGTGTGGTGTTGTTGCTTTGAAAGTTGTCTTTTTATGCTTGTCAGGCGTTCTGCTTCCTCCACTACGCAGAAATCAACACATACACATGACCGCTCGCTCACGCTCACACACACACACACACACACACACACACACACACACACACACATCTACGTGATTATTCTCCTATTCACAATAAAGTGCCTGGCAGAGGGTTCAATGAACCACCTTCAAGCTGTCTCTCTATCGTTCCACTCTCGAACGGCGCGCGGGAAAAAACGACCACTTAAATTTTTCTGTGTCAGCCCTGATTTCTCTTATTTTATCGTGATGACCATTTCTCCCTATCTACGTGGGTGCCAACAGAATGTTTTCGCAGTCGGAGGAAACTGGTCATTGAAATTTTATAACAAGATCCCGTCGCAACGAAAAACGTCTTTGTTTTCGTGATTGCCACTGCAATTCACGTATCATGTCTGTGACACTATCTCCCCTATTTCGCGATAATACAAAACGAGCTGCCCTTCTTTGAACTTTTTCGATGTCATCCGTCAGTCCCATCTGATGCGGATCCCACACTGCACATCAACGCTCCAGAATAGCGCAGACAAGCGTGGTGTAAGCAGTCTCTTTAGTTGACCTGTTGCACCTTCTAAGTGTTCTGCCAATGAATCGCAGTCTTTGGTTTGCTCTACCCACGACATTATCAATTTAGGTTATTTGTAATTGTAATTCGTAAGTATTTAGTTGAATTTACAGCCTTCAGGTTTGTGTGACATCGCGTAATCGAAATTTAGCGGATTTCTTTTAGTACTCATGTCAATGACTTAACGATTTTCTTTATTCAGGGTCAATTGTCACTTTTCGCACCAGACAGATATCTTATCTAAATCATTTTGCAATTCGTTTTGGTCATCTGATAACTTTACAAGACGGTAAACGACAGCATCATCTGCGAACAATCTAAGACGGCTACTGAGATTGCCTCCTATGTCGTTAATACAGATCAGGAACAATAGACGGCCTGCAGCACTTCCTTGGGGAACGCCGTACATTACTTCAGTTTTAAACAAACACACGCTGTGATGATATGCGTGTGCGTGAATTTCTACATATTGAAGGAGGTGCAACGCCTTTACAGCACGGAAAGAGGAGTCCAAGATACCGCATACACTACTACTAGTGTAAACTACGATGGTGCTTGCAAATATGAATAAGTTCCTGAAAGGCGCTGTATTACGTGTCAAAAAACCGTAACTTGTTTATATAAAGCCTATTGTTGTTTTTAGAAACGTCCGTATGTAATAGTGAGTGCTGCTGTTTTTAATGTTCGTTAATAAGCCACCGGATTCGATCACTGACGTAAAAAAAGGTACGTGTCGAGTGGAAATAGTGTTTATAGGATAAAGAATACGTAAATGATAACTTAATTCAACATGAGACAAAGTTGCAGATATTCTGCTGTTAATCCAAGCTGTGCTCGAAAATTGTCTCTGCCGAATCCAGTGGCTGATACTCGTATAATAACGAATATTTAAAACGGCGGCTTACGATGTTACACAATGTCGTTTCTAAAGTTTATCAAAAGCTTTTTCACCACTTTTCCCATTTCATCATATTATTATTGTCGTCTTTATGCAGCTCTGCCACTACTCTATCCTTTGCAAGACCCTTCATCTCAGAATAACTACTACATCCCACAGACTTCTGAATATACAAATTGCCTTCTTTGTTTTTCGGCCTCTCTTTTTCCGCAGTTGCCGATGTACGAATTGTATAGGTTAATTGCCGTGTTTTGATTTATTCTAAAGCATATTCAGTGGTCAGGTTTTTTTGTTATTCTTCGGCGTGCATGTTTCGCATATTCAGCACACAGCGTTTTGACTGCACTATTATACACTCACGACCCGGTGTTGGGAAGAACTTTCATCTCGCCTCGCCAATTCGTGTTACGAAACGGCGAGTGACAGCATTTCTTCGGAACAATCGAAACTTTCACTGGAGTTGCAAAAGACGGCAGCTAGCCTATATAGCTTCTGAATTCTACAATTATTAACTCCACACCAGCCAAGTAAAAATTGCTTGATGCCTGTTTAGTGTAGAGCCGATGCCTTATTTTATTCCAGCTGAGCCACAAATTTCTTTTTTCCGCATTTCTCCTCATTAGTCATCCGATCTACCCGTGTAATCTTCAGCATTCTTCTGTACCTTGTTAAATCATCCACACACCGTACCGTGTGCCGTACTGATGTTGCTGTACAATGCGGACTCGCGCCCAGCAGCGGCAGAATCATTTTCCTAATTGAATTCCTCGACGATCGTCAACTGTTTCACGTCCATTGTATACAGCACTGTCAAAGCTTTAGTTTTATTGCGCCCGGTCACATTTTGCACAATTTTATTTTTGCCAACACGCCTTAGCCTTCTTCAATAACAGTAATACATTTATGTTTTCATTAACACCAAGTATTTTTGTCGGCTACATATTAAAACGCTGCATCTGTCCTGCCGAAAATAACTTTTCCTTTGGTTGTTCGTTCTATTTCCTCTTGTAACTGAAGTTTTCATTTCTCCTCTATGAAGTCAAATCCGTTTTCGAAATTTCTCCTTGGTTTTCTTCACAGCATTCTGAGCGAACGGAAGATCTGCAACGGATAGGCACTTGGTGCAGGGAGTGGCAACTGACCCTTAACATAGACAAATGTAATGTAGTGAGAATACATAGAAAGAAGGATCCTTTATTGTATGATTATATGATAGCGGAACAAACACTGGTAGCAGTTACTTCTGTAAAATATCTGGAAGTATGCGTGCGGAACGATTTGAAGTGGAATGATCATATAAAATTAATTGTTGGTAAGGCGGGTACCAGGTTGAGATTCATTGGGAGAGTCCTTAGAAAATGTAGTCCATCAACAAAGGAGGTGGCTTACAAAACACTCGTTCGACCTATACTCGAGTATTGCTCATCAGTGTGGGATCCGTACCAGATCGGGTTGACGGAGGAGATAGAGAAGATCCAAAGAAGAGCGGCGCGTTTCGTCACAGGGTTATTTGGTAACCGTGATAGCGTTACGGAGATGTTTAACAAACTCGAGTGGCAGACTCTGCAAGAGAGGCGCTCTGCATTGCGGTGGAGCTTGCTCGCCAGGTTTCGAGAGGGTGCGTTTCTGGACGAGGTATCGAATATATTGCTTCCCCCTACTTATACCTCCCGAGGAGATCACGAATGTAGAATTAGAGAGATTCGAGAGCGCACAGAGGCTTTCAGACAGTCGTTCTTCCCGCGAACCATACGCGACTGGAACAGGAAAGGGAGGTAATGACAGTGGCACGTAAAGTGCCCTCCGCCACACACCGTTGGGTGGCTTGCGGAGTATAAATGTAGATGTAAATTCAATAACAAGGGGGATATGTTTACTACTTTATCATATGCACACATACCCCCCCCCCCACCACCACCACCCAATTGGACTCTGGAATACATAGTTTTTATTCGTTACAGAATTTTCAATTTTCATACCTTCCTGAAAGTATCCCGCGATGCCACCAATCCTCGTCTTTCGCCAGTTCTAGAATTACGTGACTGATGGCGGCGAGCTTATAATAACTGATACGGAGAAGGGCAATCAGAGTCTTGACCACCGCCCCTTAATTAATTTCTGCGGACGCCCATGAACCTTGTATCAATCGCGCCATCCTGCTTGCCTTTCTTGTACAGCGCGTCCTATAACTGCGGTCTGGTCCTTGTACAACTCGAGGTTAATCTTTCACGTACAGAGAGTTCGCTATCGGCTAGTTTTGCTGAATTTTCCATTTTCCATTTGGGCACTTGTTCACTTCTGTAATCGCGCATAATGCGAGAGTGTACGCGAGACAATTTCCCGTCACAAACCATTTATTGATTTATTTCATATTTTATTGGCGTTTGGGTAAACCAATAATGACAGTTGGAACTTGCAATGGCTGCCTTCCTGTTGAGTGTCTGAGTCTTCCCTTTAATTGAAACTTCCAACAACAGTTACACCAGTAATTTCGGTAGCTTTATATAATTAATGTCGCCAAGAGGAAGAACACAGTGCAGGAAGTGGTCGGCCCGACTCTTGATTTCATTGCATGTCAAGAGCAGCCGAAGTACGTTTCTTAAAGAGATACAGCGACCAGGGACATTTTGTTTTTCAGATAACGCAGCAATGCACCACGTGTGTATTTCTTGTTACCTTTTCATTTCTTCCACTATTTTTTATCTGTTCGTTATTTTTTTTCTTCCTGTCTTCTCACCAGTTTTTTCACTTCAGTATGCAATACTTTTTCCGTAAACGCATCTGTCGTTTCTTCAGTATCTTGTATTATTTTTTTTTCTTAATTTTATTTTGCTTCTGTACCGAACTTGTTTTAGAAACTTTTTATTCCACAAATATATGAAGATGTTTTAATTTGATTTTTTTGTGGCTTACTCATTACTTTCAATTTGTTTTCTGTTTCGAAAAATTTCATCGTTAATTTCCAACCCTCTATAGTTTTTCGCAGGCGTAGTACTTTCCTAATGATCAATCCTGCTGATATTTCAAATTTATCTAAATTATTGTCCAATGTTAGACATTAACTATTTTTTATCCTAAAATACGCGTTTCGGGCACTTGTCCATCTTGTGTTGCCGTAATGCACGTTTAGATGTACCGAGGTACATCGAGTGCCTTTTGGATGCTGCCGCTACTTACCTTTCTTTCTATTCTGCCAACCGGCCGCCGACAACGCAGCCAATGCTACGCCGCTTTCGCGCATCATACTCAGAAAAACTGTTTGTGCCATGCTGATAAATGCGGAAGATCGATCTACAAGAAACGAAACGGAAAGGTGGCTGCAGTATCCAAAATGCAGTCGGTATGTTACTGATGTGCTAATGCTGATTTAAACATGTATTACGCTACCTGAAGATGGCGGAAAGCCCGAAACACACAAAAAAAAATGTGGCTAGTAACACAATCCGCAGACACCGAGCTCAACAAACAGTAAAATGGCCAAGCTAACGACGGTGTGAGTTGTGGGTGTAGTTCTGCCCACAGTAGGATGCGAGAAAGAAGTGCTTTCAGTGCCCGCTTTTGTCGCCATTCCCGATCGCGCCTTTTGAGGACCAGTCACCAGTCACAATTTACAGTTTCGGAGGGTTGAACACTTGCATCATCAGACGGAGTTATGACAATTAATAAGACGTCTACGTGTTGTGTGTAACGTGTGACGCAACGCAAAATACAATTTTAGCATAGTGCTCGAACTGTTGTGGAGGTTTCTATTACTGTGATGGGCTGTGGACACGGGCGTCTTCCTCCTGTCTTTTTTACATCACATCCAACACACCATACGCCATGCATTACTAAAGCAACCGAATATGTCGTGCAAAAACACACAGACTAATAAAGTCTATAAGATTTGTTGTTACTATTATTATTATATTACACTGATATGAGGGAGAGGCAGCGAGCGAGCGAGCGAGAGAGAGAGAGAGAGAGAGAGAGAGAGAGAGAGAGAGCACGGTTTTGATTGTGATACAGCTGTGGGCTATTAAGCTCATGATTTACTTAAACACAAAATTAACATACGATCATTTTCGATAAGTTCGGAAAATGGCGTATTGTGACGTTGTCAACCCGCTTTAAAACTTACTTTCGACCCGATATGAAACCTAATTTATGTAACCTGTGTTAGTCAGTGCTCTTCGCTTTGCCACCAAATCCTTATCTACCACTGTGGAACTCTTCAGATCTCCGCCTTCAGTCGTGAATCAAATTTTATTCCGCGCTGATACCATAATCTGCGATAAATATCAGTTATATGACACACACACAGCGAGTGTTTACATGTCAGTTTCGTCCTAAGGTACGCGACGTCACTTGGGAATATTGTCAAAATATTTCTGCTGCATTTTGCCCTCGTAGACAGAGGGCAGTAATACAATGAAAAACGTATTGTCTGCAGAGCTAGCCTGCAAATTTCACGATCTCATTATTCAAGCATGTGACCCTAACAATTCCCCGCACCGCCCATTGTCGATAAATACCTGTGTTTTTCAGTAAATTAGGAAAATACACGGTGTCACTTTAAACAACACGTATATAATGTCCTTCTTAGCACAAAAGAAGCGAAATGTCGCTATTACCTACACAAGAAGAAACATGCTGTCACATGCAATTATACCATATGTCAACTCTGAGGTCCAGTCAGTAAAGGAAAGAGAATGCGGTTTTTACTCGGTAATCGTAGCTAATTATTGGAAAAAAATTCATGTATTTTACGATACGTTAAGAGCACATCTTTTCCCTTTTTTCGTGCTGAAATATGTCTTTAAATAAACGTAACAGTTTGTTGTTACATCAACAAACATTATTATTATTTCTGTTTTCTTCCTTAAGAGGTATCGTGTTACAATGGTTCAAATGGCTCTGAGCACTATAGGACTTAACTTATGAGGTCATCAGTCCCCTAGAACTTAGAACTACTTAAACCTAACTAACCTAAGGACGTCACACACATCTACGCCCGAGGCAGGATTCGAACCTGGGACCGTTGCGGCTTCGCGGTTCCAGACTGTAGAGTCCAGTACCGCTCGACCGCCCCAGCCGGCCGTGTTACAATTTCACATCCTTTTCGTTTGCTCGTTTCTATTTCGGTAAGGGCATTTCACGTTTATTTGTTGCTTCAGACCACTCGACATCTGTCGTGTTATTGCTTCTGTCTTGAAAACCTAAATTTAACATCTTTGTCTGTCTATTGCTTGTTTTGCTTTTATGTTGTGTATTTCCTTCAATTCTTGCACCGAGTTTCATATTAATTTCTTTTCGCAGGCACTCTCGAAGATTTGTTTTGCGATCCTTTACACATGTCCAAAAAGTATTCTTCTTGTTCTTTTTTCTGTTGCATTTTCTGTACTCTAATTATTCCATCTTTTCTTCTTAATTCTGAGGCATCGGTACTTCTCATTGCACCTAAAAATTTTCGTCATATTTCTTCTCTGTAGTATTTCCTTTCTCTACAATGCAGCAATGCTCTATTTTGGCACTGCTTCACATTTATTTTTTACTGTAAATGTGTTGTGGTATTCTGTATGTTTGCCTCGTTTTTTGTGGTTTTTTCACTTATGGGATATTTTTCTAACAGATTTTCTTGGATTACGTCTCTTACATACTCGAAGTTTTTGACCATTTCTATTTGACTAATGTCTGTCTTTAAAAATTTTGGAGCGCTGTTAACTGATGTTTCGACGAATTTCTTGCGTAATTAGTTGTACTGATTAATTTTCTTTTGGCTGATGGCTGTTTTTTTAAACAGCATTACTGTAATGTTTACCTATTTATCCAGGTATGTGGGTACTTTCCACTTGTCTTGTGCCAGTAAGTGCCCCTTGCGCTGGGACGGCTGCACGAAGTGAATTTAACGCAGCAATCCGCTGGAAGAATTCGGCAATCGGTATAGAGTGGTTGCATCTGGAAGTAGAGGCCTGATTGCTTTTGAAAGACCTGGGAGAGGGGAGGGAGGTGTGTGTGTGTTATTTTTGTTGGACACCGCACGTCAGCATGTGTATGTGCACGGCAACCGTGCATTCCACAGAACAAGTTTCAGACTATTTCTCTGCCAGAATGAGATTTTTCACTCTGCAGCGGAGTGTGCGCTGATATGAAGTTTCACATTAGCGCACACTCCGCTGCAGAGTGAAAAATCTCATTCTGGAAACATCCCCCAGGCTGTGGCTAAGCCATGTCTCCGCAATATCCTTTCTTTCAGGAGTCCTAGTTCTGCAAGGTTCGCAGGAGAGCTTCTGTAAAGTTTGGAAGGTAGGAGACGAGATACTGGCAGAAGTAAAGCTGTGAGTACCGGGCGTGAGTCGTACTTCGGTAGCTCAGATGGTAGAGCACTTGCCCGCGAAAGGCAAAGGTCCCGAGTTCGAGTCTCGGTCGGGCACACAGTTTTAATCTGCCAGGAAGTTTCAGTTTTTTTCTGATCCGCTCTTTAACATTACATACCACAACCATGCCATAGGTGTTACAACTTTAGCACAACTCGGCAACGTGAAGATGTTCCACGAACGAAACCGACTGTGACACAATAAATGTCTAGTAATACAGTGCTCGTTCACCCAAGTGTGAGCTGTGGTGCTCAGAATGATGGGCTCCCGTTCTTCTACTACTCGACTGCTCTGTTTGTGAAGGGCTAATGGAGCAACGTGTACGGCGTTTTTATTACTCCAGGTATTCTGATAATGAACGACATACAGCTCACCAGCATATTCAGGTGCGACACTATAAAATCCTTAGCTATACCTCACTTCTCTCCTGCCACAATATTAGTTCCCAAGTCCTGAGTAAGTGCTGCTTAAGCGACACGTCAGCATTCAGCCGGTACTTCAGAATATGCAGGGTGAAGAGAAATTCGCGCATACGGACTTCGGAGCGCCATCCCTCACATACTAGCAATACAAAAATGTCTCTCACAAAATTTCGTCCTGCGCATGTTTCGGGCATTAAATGGACGCTAAAGATTGGCAAATCTGGCAACACTGTAATCACACGTGCGATAACTACCTGTGTCAGCAGATGGAGCAGTGCCGTGCAGTTGGTGCGGTGGATAGCGTTCTGTGTTAGCATGCAGGAGGTCCAGGGTTCGATGCTGGATTATTTGTTTTCATTTGGTAGGGTATCTGGCGTCTTAATCGTCACAGAGCGATTACAGTATATCTTCTACGGGACATTTGCAGTTACACACTACGAACACAGAAATGGAAGTAAAATACTTTTCATTGGTCAGCTTTTAAAAAAGGCATTTGCGAATTGTTTCGCGTCACTCCATCTTCTAGATTCCAAACCTGTTTTCTGCGTACCCTCCCCCGATGGTTCCGTAGAAGTTATTTGCAAAGCACGTTGCTAGCCGTACTGGAGACGTAAGGCTCTAATGAAATGTAAAGCACCTGAACGTGGCAAGAGTAATAGTTGCTATTAATAGATGCGACCACTGGGGAAGGGAGCACACAGAACAAGTTTGGAATTTAGCACATAGAGTAGTGCGAAACAATTCGCATCCATGGAGTGCAAAAGGTTTCTTTAAAAGCTGACCAATGAAAACGAATGTATTTCCATTCCTGTGTCCGTAGTACCTAAGTGTAAGCGTTTTGTGAAAGATCTACTGTGACCGCTGTATGACGATTAAGACGCCAGCTGCCGTAGCACACAGACTGCCTCTAGCAAATAAAAACAAATACGCTTCATTTTTTTGCAAAAACAGACATAATGTCTTATGGGATAACAGCAATCAGTGATTTTATAATGTTACTTAAAATCCCTCTTGATTGCTAAAAAAATTTTTTTATTATTCATATGACCGGTTTCGGTTCATTCAGAACCATCTTCAGATCTGATATTTCAGTTACAGGAGTAACCCGTCCAAATCCAGCAACTTTCACATGCTACGTCACATCTGAATGAACCGAAACCGGTCATATGAATAATAAAAAAAAATTTTGCAATCAAGACGGATTTTAAGTAAAATTATAAATACGCTTCAACCTGGACTCGAACCCTAGACTTCCTGCGTGCTAACCCAAAAGGCTAACCACTGCACCAAATGCACAGCAGTGCATCCGGAGTGGTTACAGTATTTCCAGATTGCCAATCTTTAACGTCCATTTACTGCTCGAAATATGCGCAGGACGAAATTTTGTGACAGACATTTTTGTATGTGTGGTATGGCGCTGCGAAGTCCGAGTGCCACAATTTTTCTTCACCCTGTATTTATGTGACAATCTGGAAATTTTGCTACTACAAATACAACATTGAAGTTGAGCCAAATAAATTTTTCTCGAAATACATCCAACGCAGTCACATTACCACAAACAAAAGGGTAAGCGACATGTAATCTTCCCGATTATTGCAAGGTAATTGCAATTATTCATCATCATCATCATCATCATCATTTATTGCCTTATCGGGCCTTTAAGGCCTACAGCAAGAAGAACAAAAGGAAAAGTAAAGACAAAAAGACTTACAAAAGTACTCTATACAGTAGTAAAAGTTACATATGTACATTACAGCTTAAAGAAGAAACGAAAAAATAAACAGGGCATTCAATCAAAGGTTTAAAAGGCAAGAGGGATACATTACAGAAACAAAAAAACAAAAAAAAAACACACACACGCAGTGTCTGTCAATTACACGAGAGGAGGGAGCTGTTGCAGATGGCAGTCCATCTCATCCGGTCGTTGGCGTCCTCCTCCACGGCTGCTGGTTCCACTTCTTTCAGGATCGTTGTTATCCTATCCTTCCATCGAGTTCTTGGGCGTCCTCTAGGGCGTTTTCCTGTGGGTTGAGAGTGGAGGACTCTGTTTGGAAGGGATCCGTCTGCCCGTAGGATGTGGCCAAACCATTGGAGTCTCTTCTGTGCCAATATTCGTCCAATGTGTGGCTTTCCATACCGCTGGTATAAATCTTCTTTTTTTCTTCGTTCCCATTTACCTTCCATGGCATTGTAGATGGGTCCATATATCTTCCGAAGTACCTTCCTTTCAAATGCACATATTGCTTCTTCTGCTGTTGCTGATGTTGCCCAAGTTTCACAGCCGTATTGCAATTATTGGTAAGTTAATTCCCAAGCCCATTCAGCTGTTCGTACTTGCCATGAAGGGGACCTTAGCGAGTGGCGCCTCTCCAACACTCTTTATACCTGCAGCAATCGTTGAGGGCGAGATACCCAGAAATGCGTTTCGTGAGAGTATTTCTCAAAAGGTAAGTGCTGGCACCAGCCACTGGCCGCTGCCGTCTACTGTGGTACTGCTCGTTGTGGCCGCCAATATTTTATTTTGCTAGAAGCTCGCCTCGATGCAGCTTGATACACGTTAAGTTGCATCCGGCACGAAAGTGGAGTGAGGTACCAGTGGCAGATGGTACAGTATGTACCAGTCCCTTTGTTTCTGATTGGTCGGCACATTCGGGCGTTAAGACACCAAAAGTCCTCAATTCTCTTATTAATTATTTATATACAGGGTGTTTCAAAATGAATATACGGGTTTTAATGCTTTATAGCACTTATTACATTCACCTTACAATTATAAGTAATACATCAGTGTGCGATTTGCAGGGGGGGATTCCCGCCCCCCCCTCCCCGCCCCCTCTGCATCAGACCATCCCCTCCTCTGGTTTTAGTTCATGCATCCCAACCTGGGTTGTTTATTTCCCACGCACTGGAGTAAAACTTGACATATAATGTAAATTTGTGGAGCCGAACACAAAGTTTTTAATAAGTCTTACTATTAATATTATTAATATGTTTCAGTTTTCTATCATCAGAATAAGTACAACTTTTCACAAATGTGCCTCTACGTTTTGAATTCCCCTCGTATATCTGTACCTGTATGTAGATGATTTTGTAAATAAGCTTTACCTATTATGTACTTTTAAAGATATAACAAGGGATGGCTTTTCTGATAGTGCATACGCGTCAATAGCGAGTTTCGGCACTAACATCTATTTATAAATAGCTATTTAACCACGGGTAACGCGACGGTCCAAGCTAGTAACATATTTAATTCTACTAACCCCCTAAGACATCGCCCCCCCCCCCCCCCAGTGGTAAAAGCACAAATCGCACACTGCTCAAGACATCAAATGAAAGAGCAACTCAACTAGTCTTATCTGTACGCCTGCCTGTGTACACAGGGAAGAGTACGGAGTGACGGCAGAACTTGTTAACCGAGTGAGATTCTTCCACGATTACCCTAAGATATCAGTCCGGAACGCTAATCGTGTGAATTAGTAGTTCCAGTGACGTCTGTATGGAGACTTTCAAGGAAACGCTTACAATTACGTCCTTATCCTTTGCGGTTGTTAAGAGCTCTGAAGCCTTCAGACTAGCGAAGTGTTGCTAAACGGCGATGAAGATTTTCTGCATCGTGTGGCCTTCAGCGACGAATCGACATTTCACCTAAGTGGAAATGCGAACACACACACACACACACACAATGTGCGCATCTGCGGGTCAGCAAATCCCCACGAGATGGTGTAATTGCAAGGAGGCTCCCCTAAACTGAAAATGGTTCAAATGGCTCTCAGCACTATGCGACTTAACATCTATGGTCATCAGTCCCCTAGAACTTAGAACTACTTAAACCTAACTAACCTAAGGACAGCACACAACACCGAGCCATCACGAGGCAGAGAAAATCCCTGACCCCGCCGGGAATCGAACCCGGGAACCCGGGCGTGGGAAGCGAGAACGCTACCGCACGACCACGAGATGCGGGCCCCCTAAACTGAATGTGTGTGTGTGTGTGTGTGTGTGTGTGTGTGTGTTTTTGCCATATCCAGTTTTGCCTTTCTTCTCCGGTGAAGCAACTGTGACTGGTGTTTCTTATCTTCGTACAGCAGCACGATGCCTCTTTCTTCGGTTGGAAGTAGCTTCGACAGGCCTCTACTCGGCAGCAAGAGGGGGCGCCGCCTGACTGGCGTTTAACTCGGTACGCGATTGGTTACACGACGCCGTACACGACCGTCTGATTGGTCGCAAGTGGCCGCATGGCAAAGCGTCGTTTGCATGACCTACATTTTCACACACCGTCTTACGCCGCCCGATTTTTCTCTTTGCGACTTAATGAAGGATGTTGTGTATGTGTCTCCGCTACCGGCTGACCCACGCGACCTTAGAAACACCATTGTTGTAACAATTTCTCCAGACACACCGATCGAGGTTTCCGAAGAACTCGCCCATCAACTGCATGAGCGACAAAGGACGCTCACGCTGAACACTTGTTACAAAAACTGAGATGCCGTTTCATTGTTCGTAATTTTAAGCTGACTGTAGTTAATGCTACAGAGCTTTAAAACTCGTAGACTCATTTCGAAACGCCCTGTACTTTTCGTCGAACTTGACCCAGTTTTTAGTATGACAGTCCCTCATCGCTACCCTACGAGTGTACGGTTTTTGTTCATGAAATTTCACTAGTTTTGAGAAACATAAGAGTAACGATATTGCAACCGAAGTTATTGGGACACCTTGTGGCCGCCTTGGCGCGCCTGGGAGACGAAATACTCCGGCTGCGCTACTCGGACCGTTTCGGCCGTTCTGGGGGGGGGGGGGGGGGGGGGGACACGTCGTACTCTACATGAGAACGTGAATGGAAAAGTTGTCGCAACATTAAGAAAGGTACGCCGAGAGTTGTAAATGAGAGTGTGAGGTGTGTGAATATTGAGTAATGACAAAACAGGACAGAGCGATGAGCGATGAGAGGTGTGGGCTACCATCGTTGTCAGTACTACGGATCTTGCCCTCTGGCCTGGGCAAGTGGCATCCCACAGAGAGAGCACAGACACAGGTCCGAGGTCACAGCACGGCAGCCTCCGCCGAAGGAGACCCCGCGACCGACGAGCTGCCTTCTAGCAGACGACAGGTTGGTCGAAAGAACGGTCAGGGACTCTGTAATGTCCCCACAGAAAAATACCCTCTACCACGCAACAATTAATCATTGTCAATCAAACCATCCACATTTATTTACTTTGGAAAAGTATCTGATCTGATTTTCTAGTAACGCATGCGGCGACAGCTCGTCGACGCCAAAGTATTTTCTAGTACGTTTATTCTTTCGAATAACAGAGATACATGTATGTATTCTCCAAGGTTGTTAGACCGGTAACTAGGACAGCTTCGGAAGTATCTGTTGAAAGATTGACGAGTTTCTAAAAGAGACAGATTTGCTTTTCTTCTCGCTAAAGCGAGCTATTAACATTTGTGCCACTAGCGGGTTGTTTGAAGAGAAAGAAACTGTAACGGAAAATAATTAAGACTTGGAACCAACATAAATCTGGACATGTAATGGAGATGGATTGAATATACAATTTCCTTCATAAATAAGGTTTGTGACCCCTTTTATTCTGGAGTGAATGAACGAATGAGTTCTTTGTCTGAATCATTGATGATCGCGTTGGCCCTGTAATTAGTGTGGAAGTTTCAGCTGTGTCGAAGAGAGCCTGCAATCACCGAGGCTTTGTTAAATCGTCCAAAAAGGCTTCATACACATCTGGAATTCGAAATCTTTCGTAAAAGGAACGAATTGTTCAAACGATTGATTTTCCCAACTGAATGCAGCGCTTAACAATAATAATAAATGTAAAGATCTCTTACAGCAAGCCAGCCGCTGAATACTAAGACGAAGGGCTCCACCAGAGATTCTATTTGGCTGATTTCACGTAATGAAATATTATTTCAAAAACTGTACATAGATAAAGGAGAGAGAGAGAGAGAGAGAGAGCGAATGAAAAGTAAAGAAAATACTAATAATCCTCCATTAGTCTAATTTTTCGCCTGTCTTATCACGGATCAGCCTAAAGACAAAACGGGAGGCCCTTACTTTACTGTATAGATTTATGTGTGAAAGTGAAGGGATCTTAAAGGCAACAGATACACGTCTATACAGACAAGACATCACACAAAGTTAGCGGCAAGCTGCATGCATTCATCATTCAGCATCTATTCTTCTTACATTAATACATTATAACTCTTATCCAGTCTCTCCAGCTTACTACGAAGACACGGGGACAGGGCGCTGCCACGCGCAACCAGCAACGTGGTTTCTGCAACCATCGCGCAGGTGCCACGCACCACACGGCCGGTGCACGTTGTCACTGTCACGTAAGGTGCCCTCCGCCACACACCGCTGCACGCAGATGTAGATGCTTGGACAGGTCGACGCACTGCCTGGCGAATACGTCCACTCTTCTCATTCTGGGTGACGTCCGACAACTGGGGCGCCCATCTCGCACAGAACTTGGCGCGCGTATGAGACCAGTTGTGCACCGAGACAAAACAAAACAGAACAGAACTGCATCAGGTTACCCTCCATTCAGAAGCTGTTGCACGCAGCGACCTTTATTTTGATTTGTAAATAATAGATTTCAGCTATCAGTCGACCTTTGGAATATACATTGGCAGATCTAGACTTCGGCTAGCAACTAGCCATTCTCAATGCTAAGAATACAACAGGTACATAGTTAGATGATGTCATAAAAAAGTTGCAATTAATGGCTTAACTCATATGGTTTGTATATTACACACCACTATCCTTTTTTGGTCAATGCGTGCGATGCCTGTTGGTCTGGCTTTGTACACAGTACATGGAATACTAATGTTTGGGGAGGGCGGGCTGTGTGGAGAACACATCGGTTGGTTATATAGCGCCATGTATGTGAACTACACATAAACCTCAACGGATGTAAAGCACTTCAAATTTAATTACATGAAATGGAACGTAAGTGAAATTCTTACATTGTCTTCCGACTTACTTCATATTTATAGTCATCATCATCATCATCATTTGAGACTAATTGTGCCTTTCAGCGTTCAGTCTGGAGCATAGCCCCCCTTATACAGTTCCTCCATGATCCCCTATTCAGTGCTAACATTGGTCCCTCTTCTGATGTTAAACCTATTACTTCAAAATCCAGGTACCTTCTCCTCGGTCTGCCCCGACTCCTCCTACCCTCTACTGCTGAATCCATGAGTCTCTTGGGTAAACTTGCTTCTCCCATGCGTGTAACATGACCCCACCATCTAAGCCTGTTCGCCCTGACTGCTACATCTATAGAGTTCATTCCCAGTTTTTGTTTGATTTCCTCATTGTGGACACCCTCCTGCCATTGTTCCCATCTACTAGTACCTGCAATCATCCTAGCTACTTTCATATCCGTAACCTCAACCTTGTTGATAAGGTAACATGAATCCACCCAGCTTACGCTCCCACACAACAAAGTTGGTCGAAAGATTGAACGGTGCACAGATAACTTAGTCTCGGTACTGACTTCCTTCTTGCAGAAGAGAGTAGATCGTAGCTGAGCGCTCACTGCATTAGCTTTGCTACACCTCGCTTCCAGTTCTTTCACTATGTTGCCATCCTGTGAGAATATGCATCCTAAGTACTTGAAACCGTCCACCTGTTCTAACTTTGTTCCTCCTATTTGGCACTCAATCCGTTTATATTTCTTTCCCACTGACATTACTTTCGTTTTGGAGATGCTAATCTTCATACCATAGTCCTTACATTTCTGATGTAGCTCTGAAATATTACTTTGCAAACTTTCAATCGAATCTGCCATCACAACTAAGTCATCCGCTTATGCAAGACTGCTTATTTTGTGTTCACATATCTTAATCTCACCCAGCCAGTCTATTGTTTTCAACATATGATCCATAAATAATATCAACAACAGTGGAGACAGGTTGCAGCCTTGTCTTACCCCTGAAACTATTCTGAACCATGAACTCAATTTACCGTCAACTCTAACTGCTGCCTGACTATCCATGTAAAGACCTCTAATTGCTTGCAAAAGTTTGCCTCCTATTCCATAATCTTGTAGAACAGACAATAACTTCCTCCTAGGAACCCGGTCATATGCCTTTTCTAGATCTATAAAGCATAGATGCAATTCCCTGTTCCACTCGTAACACTTCTCCATTACTTGCCGTAAGCTAAAGATCTGCTCCTGACAACCTCTAAGAGGCCTAAACCCACACTGATTTTCATCCAATTGGTCCTCAACTAATACTCGCAATTTCCTTTCAACAATACCTGCGAAGATCTTACCCACAACGCTGATTAAAGAGATACCTCTGTAGTTGTTACAATCTTTTCTGTTTCCATGTTTAAAGATTGGTGTGATTACTGCTTTTCTCCAGTCTGATGGAACCTGTCCAGACTCCCAGGCCATTTCAATTATCCTGTGTAGCCATTTAAGACCTGACATTCCACTGTATTTGATGAGTTCCGAGTTAATTTCATCCACCCCAGCCGCTTTATTGCACTGCAATCTATTGACCATTTTTTCCACTTCCTCAAATGTGATCCTATATACTTCGAGAATTTATTTTTATTTTATTCGTATGGCTAGGGCCCCCGCCGGGCAGACCGTTCGCCGGGTGCTGGTTTTTCAATTTGGCGCCACTTCGGCGACCTGCAGTCGAGGAGGATGATAGGGTGATGATGATGATGACAGCACAACACCCCGGTCCCTGGGCGGCGAAAATTCCCTGACACAGCCGGGAATCGAACCCGGGCCCAGAGGACTGACAATCCGTCACGCTAACCTTTTTTTTTTTTTTTTTTTTTTTTTTAAATTGATCTCATTTCGTTTGTTGTATCTGCTCGGGGCGGACGTCGCAAGACACCCGTTTCAGTTCGTCGTTGATCCACTAACTCCGTTTGTTACTGCAGAGGGAAGCTAACCTTCTGACGCAACACGCTCAGTTACCGTACCGGCGAGCAGCACACCGTCCTGATGACGTAGGCGCCAGCTTCTGCCGTGCAGCCACTCTGTGTCAAGCCCTGGCCTCGAAGGCAGTCCGAGAATTCCAAGTTCTTCCGAAAAGGTGCGACCGAGTCGCGAATGACAGCCGCTCACAGTCAGCGGACTGAGAAGTTGTTTTCGAGATGGTGACGTGATACGAGGTGCATAGCGTCTACGATCTGTAATGACTGCACCATTACTCAGCGCTCCGTGGGCCGTGCTTTTACAGGGTGTTTCAAAAATGACCGGTATATTTGAAACGGCAATAAAAACTAAACGAGCAGCGATAGAAATACACCGTTTGTTGCAATATGCTTGGGACAACAGTACATTTTCAGGCAGACAAACTTTCGAAATCACAGTAGTTACAATTTTCAACAACAGATGGCGCTGCAAGTGATGTGAAAGATATAGAAGACAACGCAGTCTGTGGGTGCGCCATTCTGTACGTCGTCTTTCTGCTGTAGGCGTGTGCTGTTCACAACGTGCAAGTGTCCTGTAGACAACATGGTTTATTCCTTAGAACAGAGGATTTTTCTGGTGTTGGAATTCCACCGCCTAGAACACAGTGTTGTTGCAACAAGACGAAGTTTTCAACGGAGGTTTAATGTAACCAAAGGACCGAAAAGCGATACAATAAAGGATCTGTTTGAAAAATATCAACGGACTGGGAACGTGACGGACGAACGTGCCGGAAAGGTAGGGCGACCGCGTACGGCAACCGCAGACGACAACGCGCAGCTAGTGCAGCAGGTGATCCGACAGCGGCCTCGGGTTTCCGTTCGCCGTGTTGCAGCTGCGGTCCAAATGACGCCGACGTCCACGTATCGTCTCGTGCGCCAGAGTTTACACCTCTATCCGTACAAAATTCAAACGCGGCAACCCCTCAGCGCCGCTACCATTGCTGCACGAGAGACATTCGCTAACGATATAGTGCACAGGATTGATGACGACGATATGCGTGTGGGCAGCATTTGGTTAACTGACGAAGCTTATTTTTACCTGGACGGCTCCGTCAATAAACAGAACTGGCGCATATAGAACTGGCGCATATGGGGAACCGAAAAGCCCCATGTTGCAGTCCCATCGTCCCTGCATCCTCAAAAAGTACTGGTCTGGGCCGCCATTTCTTCCAAAGGAATCATTGGCCCATTTTTCAGATCCGAAACGATTACTGCATCTCGCTATCTGGACATTCTTCGTGAATTTGTGGTGGTACAAACTGCCTTAGACGACACTGCGAACACCTCGTGGTTTATGCAAGATGGTGCCCGGCCACATCGCACGGCCGACGTCTTTAATTTCCTGAATGAATATTTCGATGATCGTGTGATTGCTTTGGGCTATCCGAAACATACAGGAGGCGGCATGGTTTGGCCTCCCTATTCGCCAGACATGAACCCCTGTGACTTCTTTCTGTGGGGACACTTGAAAGACCAGGTGTACCGCCAGAATCCAGAAACAATTGAACAGCTGAAGCAGTACATCTCATCTGCATGTGAAGCCATTCCGCCAGACACGTTGTCAAAGGTTTCGGGTAATTTCATTCAGAGACTACGCCATATTATTGCTACGCATGGTGGATATGTGGAAAATATCGTACTATAGAGTTTCCCAGACCACAGCGCCATCTGTTGTTGAAAATTGTAACTACTGTAATTTCGAAAGTTTGTCTGGCTGAAAATGTACTGTTGTCCCAAGCATATTGCAACAAACGGTGTATTTCTATCGCTGCTCGTTTAGTTTTTATTGCCGTTTCAAATATACCGGTCATTTTTGAAACACCCTGTATATGTGCGTGTGACGAGCCTGGCGCTAGAGGCGGTAGCAGCGAGAGAGAGAGAGAGAGAGAGAGAGAGAGAGAGAGAGACAGGCGTGGCTGGGTGGGGGCCACCTCGCCGATAAACCGCTTCCGACGGCTGTTGCGTAACCACAGCGAGAGAGAGAGAGAGAGAGAGAGAGAGAGAGAGGTGGCGGTCACGTGACGTCGCCGCCGGCCGCCCGGCGGTTACAACACGAGCGGCTCGGCGCCGCGTGACGTCACCGGCCGGCAGTCCCAAAACAAACGCCAGCGCCACCGGCTGCCTATTTCAGCTCCGACAGCTGACTGCCGCGAGGTCGCGCCTCAAGGTCACCGCGTGCTCCTCGAACCTCCACCGACTCCGCCAAAGGCCGCGTTAATGCGGGCGTGAAAGCGGGTGTTCCACTGCAGCTCAGTCTCCCTCGCTGTCACACCTGGGTCGCTATACACTAGACTAGTGGCTCTCAACCTCATGTAATGACATTTCCTGAGGAGTAAAAGCAGAATCGCTCAATTTTGTTTCACTCATGATAAACTAAATTATTTTTAAATATCATTTCTACTATCCACTACTGCATAAGACTAAAATTTATTTCGTAAGATACCAAAAAGTACCTTTTTCGCAAAAGCTAGCGTTAACGTTGTGATGCAGTGTGGCAGAGGTTACAGCTTGTGAAACTAATGTATAAATATCTCCCTCGCTTAGTCCACGCACAACACACACACTTCTTGTCCCATGCACCGATAAGAGTAAAAGTGAGACACATGCGTCACATACGATTAAAGATCTGATGGAAATGACTTCTCTGAACTATAGGCAGTTCCTGCAATGGATCACAGATTGCCTCACTAAATGAACTGACAGAGAGCACAAGACAACGGTGACTACAGACTGCCAGCTGTAGCGGAGCCCTGGATCTACAGTGTTTCCCAACCGGGGCAAAAATTTGATAGTGCCGCCCCCCCCCCCCCCCCCCCACGAGTGTTTCAGATAGGACGCCAAAAATTTTAAAATATTCATTTTTCAAAAATGTTTCTTTTGTAGCGCACATCTTTCTGGAGAGTATGCTATACAAAACACACAAGTTCGAGGAAATGTAAGACATGTTATTCGGTCTGCCAAAGTGCAGTGCGAGGCCCCTTCACACAGCATTCTTCTGTCGCACGTCACGGCATTTCGCTGTGTGGAATTCAAACGTGTAGACTTTGTAGTGTAAGCCATCGTATCAGTATTCCGGACAGCGGAAGTTAAAATGTCCTGTGGTGCCTCTCCTACTCCCAGTCGGCCGGTCTGACATCCTACCCTGCCATAAAAAAAAAACTCACAATTAATACTGTGTGGGATTATTGTAACCGGGAAAATAAGAACTCTTCACAAAATTTGCTCTCTTTATCGCCTGTTAGCCAATAACTTTCTCTTTTTATGTGACGCAAAATTAAATATAGGAAACATAAAGCCAGTAAAGACAGGACACAAGCATTTCTTCGATCCTTAGGTCCCACCATTCTTTTCTCTCTAATCTCGCTACAGCTTTACACGTCGTGCTTTCCTTTCTGCAAACGAATCTAGTATATCATCAAAGTTCGTCAAACGTTTTTCTACGAGAAAAAATATCGTTGTCTTATACCGAAAAAGCTGTTGATATGAATACCCAAGACTCGTCTGGTTTCTCGACTTGATTATGTACGTTTTGTCACCGCCTGCTAGATAAAACAAAATAAGCCTTTCTGATATTCCAGCAATAGTAACACACGCCAAATAAGCGGACTGTTTTGCCACAAATAGCCATTTTTAAATGACGTAATTTACATAAATAACACGACAGAACATAAATCACTAAGTATCAATATCAAATATCTATTATTCCCACTACAAGCAGAAAGTTTTATGTTAGGAAATAGTTTCACATTTCATACCTAAGCTCCAGTTTCTCAAGCATGACACCAAAAAGTAGTGCTACGAAATTTTTATATTAATTTTGAATCGTCATATTCTTCCACACAATTTGTCTGATGTCCCTGTTTCTTCTCCTTCCCCGTTCTAACAAAAACTCTGTTCATCACTAATTCGAAGCGATTGCCGAAGCTTATTCGCTGATTAACTTCACTACCACTGCCAGAGTAACCGGTTCAGTTATCCCGCATTTATTCTCTGGTTAGGCATTAGTAACTGTTCGCACAAAGCATCTTCGGCCGGCTGGAGTGACCGAGCGGTTCTAGGCGCTACAGCCTGGAACAGCGTCACTGTTAACACAAAACTTTGAAACACCAGGAGGCGTGCCACGTGGGAGTTTCTTCCCTGAAGAACTGATACATACGTTACTTTCAACCAGTGTGGCTTCCTTTGTTTGTGAACTGGTTACCACGGAATTTCCTTTTATTGGATTTCTTGGTGCATGGCATAGTTCGCAGTTATTGCACAGTGCAGGATATGTACTTCCACAAATATATGTAGCACTTGGGCAAGAAACATTCAGTAACACGTCAACAAATTGCTTCAGGGAAACAAAAGTAAATACTAGCAAACATATTCATTTACAGACAGTAGGAACCTGCACTGTTGCGAACATATGCAATGTATCATACGTATAATTACTGGAAACAGAAAGTTTGCAGTTGTTCTCGAAATAATACTGGTTTCTCTAACAGAAATAAAGGGGGCGTATCAGCGTACATGACTGTGGCTTTAAAATTTGGTATATATGGGTCATTTTTCATTTGAAACCCTATAATTTATATATCAATGTAATCAGGAAAGCCTACTGAATGTAATAAAATGATAAAAAAATTTCGATTTCTCCACCATTTGTAAGTTCCCTGTATCCTTGAAAATGAAAGTCCATAACGAAATATTCACTCCGCAGCCGTGTGTGTGTGTGTGTGTCCTGATAACAACCGTCCTGACAGGTTAAATCTGTGTGGAGGACCGAGACTCGAACTCGGGACAGCTCTGCTTCTGGCAGCACCTCGGGCTCCTACGTTGCAAACTTCACGGAAGCTCTTACTGCGGGAACTTGCAAGACTAGTACTACACCCGGCCCTCAGACCGGCGCACAGTTTTAACCTGCCAGGAAGTTTCACGTCATCTGACGTCAGAATTACAACAGCGCCCGCCGACGGCGTCGTCTTCCCAGCTGCGATGCGATCTCGTTTCACATACGAACGGTACTGTTCCGGACATCCCTTCCTCATTAGAACTTTATCTGCTACTCTACTGCATGTAGGCTTGGCCCTTTGTGCAAAAACACATGTCTTTTTTTTTTCTTTTTATCCAGCCATGTTTCGGCACCTGTCTGTCATCATCAGTGGGTTTCGCATACTGAAAAGCTGATTTTACATTATATGGTTCTGAAGGGCTGTATATACGGTGTCGTGTACTGACGGTTTGTCATGTTTTACCTGGACCAACTCATCCTTTTGCGCTCTGAGGGCGCTGCACGTACATATTACTATACAGTGAAGCGCCAAAGAAACTGGTATACGCGTGCATATTCAAATACGAGGTGCATTCAAGTTCTAAAGCCTCCGATTTTTTTTCTCCGGACTGGAAAGAGATAGAAACATGCGCAATGTTTTAAAATGAGGCCGCGTGCATTGTCAACACGTCCCAGAGATGGCAGATCCGTACGGCAGATGGAATTTTACCGCCAGCGGCGAGAATGAGAACTGTTTTAAATACTTAAAATGGCGATGTTTTCCTTACTTGAACAGCGTGCACTCATTCGTTTTCTGAATTTGCGTGGTGTGAAACCAATTGAAATTCATCGACAGTTGAAGGAGACATGTGGTGACGGAGTTACGGATGTGTCGAAAGTGCGTTCGTGGGTGCGACAGTTTAATGAAGGCACAACATTGTGTGACAACAAACTGAAACAACCTCGGGCTCGCACAAGCCGGTCTGACGACACGATCGAGAAAGTGGAGAGAATTGTTTTGAGAGATCGCCGAATGACTGTTGAACAGATCACCTCGAGAGTTGGCATTTCTGTGGGTTCTGTGCACACAATCCTGCATGACGACCTGAAAATGCGAAAAGTGTCATCCAGGTGGGTGGCACGAATGCTGACGGATGACCACACGGCTGCCCGTGTGGCGTGTTGCCAAGCAAAGTTGACGGACAACGACAGCACGAATGGGACTTTCTTTTCATCGGTTGTGACAGTGGATGAGATGTGGATGCCATTTTTCGATCCAGAAACAAAGCGTCAGTCACCTCAATAGAAGCACACAGATTCACCGGCACCAAAAAAGTTTCGGGTAACCGCCATTGCTGAAAAAATGATGGTGTCCATGTTCTGGGACAGCGAGGGCTTAATCCTTACCCATTCCGTTCCAAAGGGCACTACGGTAACAGGTGCATCCTACGAAAATGTTTTGAAGAACAGATTCCTTCCTGCACTGCAACAAAAACGTCCGGGAAGGGCTGCGTGTGTGCTGTGTCACCAAGACAACGCACCCGCACATCGAGCTAACGTTACGCAACAGTTTCTTCGTGATAACAACTTTGAAGTGATTCCTCGTGCTCCCTACTCACCTGACTTGGCTCCTAGTGACTTTTGGCTTTTTCCAACAATGAAAGAGACTCTCCGTGGCCGCACATTCACCAGCCGTGCTGCTATTGCCTCAGCGATTTTCCAGTGGCCAAAACAGACTCCTAAAGAAGCCTTCGCCGCTGTCACGGAATCGTGGCGTCGGCGTTGTGAAAAATGTGTACGTCTGCATTGCGATTACGTCGAGAAGTAACGCCAGTTTCATGGATTTCGGGTGAGTAGTTAATTAGAAATAAAATCGGAGGCCTTAGAACTCGAATGCACCTCGTGCAGAGATACGTAAAAAGGCAGAATACGGCACTGCGGTCGGCAAAGCCTATATAAGACAACAAGTGTGTGGCGCAGCTGTTAGACCAGTTACTGCTGCTACACTGGCAGGTTGTCAAGATGTGAGTGAGTCAGGGCGTGGTGCTACAGCCGGCGCACGAGCGATGGGACACAGCGTCTCCGAGGTAGCGGGCACCTTCCCGTACGACCGTTTCACAAGTGTACCGTGAACACCACGATTCCGGTAAAACATCAAATCTCCGACATCGCCGGAAAAGATGTTGCTAAAACGGTACCAACGACGACTGAACAGAATGGTACAACGTGAAAGAAGTGCAACCCTTCTGGAAAGTGCTGCAGCTTTCAATGCTGGGCCATCAACAACTGTCAGCGTGCGAACCATTCAACGAAACATCATCACCGATATGGCATTTCGGAGCCGAAAGTCCACTCGTGTAGCCGATTCACGTATCGTGTCCCTGGCACTATGACCCCTACTTTGTGATAGTACAAAACGAGCTCCCCTTCTTTGTAGTTTTTGGATGCGATCCGTCAGTCCCACCTGATGCGGATCCCACACCACACGGCAATACTCTACAGGGCTATTACAAATGATTGAAGCGATTTCATAAATTCACTGTAGCTCCATTCATTGACATATGGTCACGACACACTACAGATACGTAGAAAAACTCATAAAGTTTTGTTCGGCTGAAGCCGCACTTCAGGTTTCTGCCGTCAGAGCGCTCGAGAGCGCAGTGAGACAAAATGGCAGCAGCAGCCGAGAAAGCGTATGTCGTGCTTGAAATGCACTCACATCAGTCAGTCATAACAGTGCAACGACACTTCAGGACGAAGTTCAACAAAGATCCACCAACTGCCAACTCCATTCGGCGATGGTATGCGCAGTTTAAAGCTTCTGGATGCCTCTGTAAGGGGAAATCAACGGGTCGGCCTGCAGTGAGCGAAGAAACGGTTGAGCGCGTGCGGGCAAGTTTCACGCGTAGCCCGCGGAAGTCGACGAATAAAGCAAGCAGGGAGCTAAACGTACCAGAGCCGACGGTTTGGAAAATCTTACGGAAAATGCTAAAGCAGAAGCCTTACCGTTTACAATTGCTACAAGCCCTGACACCCAATGACAAACTCAAACGCTTTGAATTTTCGGCGCGGTTGCAACAGCTCATGGAAGAGGATGCGTTCAGTGCGAAACTTGTTTTCAGTGATGAAGCAACATTTTTTCTTAATGGTGAAGTGAACAGACACAATGTGCGAATCTGGGCGGTAGAGAATCCTCACGCATTCGTGCAGCAAATTCGCAATTCACAGCTATTTTGCTGTTCAAACGTGTTTTGTGCAATCTCACGGTTTAAAGTTTACGGCCCCTTTTTCTTCTGCGAAAAAAACGTACAGGACACGTGTATCTGGACATGCTGGAAAATTGGCTCATGCCACAACTGGAGACCGACAGTGCCGACTTCACCTTTCAACAGGATGGTGCTCCACCGCACGTCCATCATGATGTTCGGCATTTCATAAACAGGAGATTGAATAACCAATGGATCGGTCGTGGTGGAGATCATGATCAGCAATTCATGTCATGGCCTCCACGCTCTCCCGACTTAACCCCATGCGATTTCTTTCTGTGGGGTTATGTGAAAGATTCAGTGTTTAAACCTCCTCTACCAAGAAACGTGCCAGAACTGCGAGCTCGCATCAACGATGCTTTCGAACTCATTGATGGGGACATGCTGCGCCGAGTGTGGGAGGAACTTGATTATCGGCTTCATGTCTGCCGAATCACTAAAGGGGCACATATCGAACATTTGTGAATGCCTAAAAAACCTTTTTGAGTTTTTGTATGTGTGTGCAAAGCATTTTCAAAATATCTCAAATAATAAAGTTATTGTAGAGCTGTGAAATCGCTTCAATCATTTGTAATAACCCTGTAGAATAGGGTGGACAAGCGTGGTGTAAGCAGTCCCTTTAGTAGACCTGTTGCACCTTCCAAGTGTTCTGCCAATGAATCGCAGTCTTTCCTTTCCTTTACTCACGACAGTATCTATGTAATCGTTCCAATTTAAGTTATTCGTAATTGTATTCCTCAAGTACTTAGTTGAGTTTGCAGTCTTTAGAATTTTGTGATTTAGTGACACACAAATTTGGCGGATTACTTTTAGTGCTCATGAGTATGGGCTGATACTTTGCACGATTTAGAGTCAAATGGTTGAAATAGCTCTGAGCTCTATGGGACGTAACATCCGAGGTCATCAGTCCCCTACAACTTAGAACTACTTAAACCTATGTGGTGCTATAGACGAATGTTGAAAATTAGGTGGACTGATAAGGTAAGCAATGAGGAGGTTCTACGCAGAATCGGAGAGGAAAGGAACGCGCGTAAAACATTGACAAGAAGGAGGGGCAAGATGTCAGGACATCTGTTAAGAAATGAGGAAATGACTTCCGTGGTGCTAGAGAGAGCTGTAGAGGGCAAAAACTGCAGAGGAAGACAGAGTTTGGAATACATTCAGCAAATAATTGAGGACGGAGGTTGCAAGTGCTACTCTGAGATGAAGAGGCTAGCACAGGAAAGGAATTCGTGGCGGGCCACATCAAAACAGTCAGAAGCCTGGTATTTGAAGCTATTTTATTAATTGTTCTCTTCTCTTTCCTGCCCCAGCTCCACTGTGATACTAAACCAGACAGTGAATTTGCCTCTTCTTTTAGCGGCTGGGAACCATAACCTACTCTCGAGCAATGCCGCCAAGGCATAACCGTCGTCTGTAGACGTGAGAGCGGCTTTTAAGCACAGATCCCATAAATAAGTCCACCGATATATCCTTTAGGGTAGCCGTCCATAAAGAACTGAATTACCTTAAAGTTTCCTACATTCACTTTGCCGCCATTGTCTGACCGTAGTCACAAATGGTTCAAATGGCTCCGAGCACTATGGGACTTGACATCTGAGGTCATCAGTCCCCTAGAACTTAGAACTACTTAAACCTAACTAACACAAGGCCATCACGCACATCCATGCCCGAGGCAGGATTCGAACCTGCGACAGTAGCAGCAGCGCGGTTCCAGACTGAAGCGGCTGGAACCGCTCCGTCACAGCGGCCGGCGATTTAGAGCCAACTGTTAATTTTTCCAGCACACAAATACCTTGTCTGAATCATTTTACATTTAGTGCTGATTATCAGACGACTTTACACGATGATAAATCAGAGCATCGTGTGCGAACAACCTACGAACGTTGCTCAGATTCACTCCTAAACCGTTTCTGTGGTTCAGGAATGTAGATCAGCAACAACAGAGAGCCTGTAACGCTTCCTCGGGCAACGCCACTCACTACTACTGGTCTGATCTGTTCCCGTCGATTATTTGAGCTGTGACCTGTCTGACGGGAAATCGCGAATCCACTCACGCAACTGACACGATATTGCGGAGGGCATTCTCGCTCCCATCGTCTTAGTAGAAGATCTGCTGTTATCGGCCTTAATGTTATTCTACGTAAGTGCTTGAGACGTCCTTTCTTCAAGACGTCTGTTTCACGGGCAGCAATTTGCCACGACTTCCTTTCTCTTTTATTGCAATGTTCCGAGGCATTACTTGGTGGTGTTAAGTTCCTGTGGATCCAAACTGCTGACGCCATCGGTCCCTAGGTTGGTTGGTTGGTTTGGGGAAGGAGACCAGACAGCGTGGTCATCGGTCTCATCGGATTAGGGAAGGATTGGGAAGGAAGTCGGCCGTGCCCTTTCAGAGGAACCATCCCGGCATTTGCCTGGAGTGATCGGTCCCTAGGCTTACATACTACTCAATGCAACTTAAACTGACTTACGCTAAGGACAACACACACAGCCGTGCGCGAGGGAGGACGCGAACCTCCGACGGGAGAATCCGCGCGAACCGTGGCAGGGCGCCTGAGACCACGCGGCTACACATTACTTATCACGTCCCATAACTCGGGTGGTAAATGTACGCCCATTAGGAAATTAATACTCTATTTCAAACATAGCTGCACAACAGCAACGGTTTCACGTAATAAAATAGCAAACAGCCGACCAGTTGCAATGCATAAAGAATTCTTTACCTAGGTTTCGACAAATACAAATTTGTCTTCTTCAGAAGGTGGCAATTTTACGTTAGTAAGGACTAATGTACGATCGCCGTTTTTACAAATGTCGGCATAGATCCATTTGTCAAAATCAAATATAGCCCTAGAATTAGGGTTTGTCACGTAAATATAAATTAGTACATGGATCTTGCAGAGCTCACAATTAGTACTTACTAATCTAAAATTGCCACCTTCTGAAGAAGACAAATTTATATTTGTAGAAACCTAGGTAAAGCATTCTTTATCCACTGCAACTGGTCGGCTGTTTACAATTTTATTAAATTAATACTGCTTTGCTTGTACTGCTTAACCTCAATAAAATATTAACACAAACGATCGACCGATATGTGAAACTACATTAACGTATTTTTATGGTGATTCCACGAACGCGGTGCAAGGGCTTGGTACCAAGGGGCGTATCGTTGGCAAGTGAACTTTGAACAGGTAAATCCGAGTTCTGCGTGAAATCACCAGCAACGAAAAACTGAAGCGTGGTGCTCAGTTCTCGAACTGCTTCTAGAGGATATACCGGGTAATCAAAAAGTCAGTATAAATTTGAAAACTTGATAAACCACGGAACAATGTAGATAGAGAGGTACAAATTGACACACATGCTTGGAATGGCATGGGGTTTTATTAGAACCACCCCATATTGCTAGACGCGTGAAAGATCTCTTGCGCGCGTCGTTTGGTGATGATCGTGTGCTCAGTCGCCACTTTCGTCATGCTTGGCCTCCCAGGTCCCCAGACCTCAGTCCGTGCGATTATTGGCTTTGGGGTTACCTGAAGTCGCAAGTGCATCGTGATCGACCGACATCTCTAGCGATGGTGAAAGACAACATCCGACGCCAATGCCCCACCATAACTCCAGACACGCTTTACAGTGCTGTTCACAACATTATTCCTCGGCTACAGCTATTGTTGAGGAATGATGGTGGGCATATTGAGCATTTCCTGTAAAGAACACCATCAGATGAAGCGCGATTGTTGGACATTTTGTGAACTTTTGTATTTTGTTGGTACTGATAGAATCCCATGTCATTCCAAGCATGTGCGTCAATTTGTACCTCTCTATCTACATTATTCCGTGATTTATTCAGTTTTCAAATTTATACTGACTTTTTGATCGCCCGGTATATAAAATCGCGTTTCAGCATTCTACAAATTGTAGGTATCGATCATCTGTTTACAATTCCAGTTTTGTGAAGAAATGAACTTCCTTGAAAAGAACGCATCCAAAAACGCCGATTTCTCTTCTTCCGTCTAATGCTTCATTCTTTCTGTGATGTAAATGTAAGAAAGCTATACTCAGTTCTACTGATGAAGGCTAGTCCACCTCGCAGCCGCAGTGTGCCCGCGTGTAAACACTCCTCCCCCGGATATGTGGACTATTGCGGTAAACATTGCCGTGCAAGAGTGCCCTGTAATGTTGTCGTACAGGTGGGCGCTATTCGCGTGGCCGCAATCTTGCGGACAAATACAGGGTTATTACAAATGATTGAAGCGATTTCACAGCTCTACAATAACTTTATTATTTGAGATATTTTCACAATGCTTTGCACACACATACAAAAACTCAAAAAGTTTTTTTAGGCATTCACAAATGTTCGATATGTGCCCCTTTAGTGATTCGGCAGACATCAAGCCGATAATCGAGTTCCTCCCACACTCGGCGCAGCATGTCCCCATCAATGAGTTCGAAAGCATCGTTGATGCGAGCTCGCAGCTCTGGCACGTTTCTTGGTAGAGGAGGTTTAAACACTGAATCTTTCACATAACCCCACAGAAAGAAATCGCATGGCGTTAAGTCGGGAGAGCGTGGAGGCCATGACATGAATTGCTGATCGTGATCTCCACCACGACCGATCCATCGGTTTTCCAATCTCCTGTTTAAGAAATGCCGACCATCATGATGGAAGTGCGGTGGAGCACCATCCTGTTGAAAGATGAAGTCGGCGCTGTCGGTCTCCAGTTGTGGCGTGAGCCAATTTTCCGCGGGCTACGCGTGAAACTTGCCCGCACGCGTTTTCAACCGTTTCTTCGCTCACTGCAGGCCGACCCGTTGATTTCCCCTCACAGAGGCATCCAGGAGCTTTAAACTGCGCATACCATCGCCGAATGGAGTTATCAGTTGGTGGATCTTTGTTGAACTTCGTCCTGAAGTGTCGTTGCACTGTTATGAATGACTGATGTGAGTGCATTTCAAGCACGACATACGGTTTCTCGGCTCCTGTCGCCACTTTGTCTCACTGCGCTCTCGAGCGCTCTGACAGCAGAAACCTGAAGTGCGGCTTCAGCCGAACAAAACTTTATGAGTTTTTCTACGTATCTGTAGTGTGTCGTGACCATATGTCAATGAATGGAGCTACAGTGAATTTATGAAATCGCTTCAATCATTTGTAATAGCCCTGTATGTCGCATCATACTGCAAGCTCAACATCCAATTTTTATCATTTGTGTAATAGTTCGTCTCTAAGGCGAAGGAGGGGAGAGGGAGAGAGAGAGAGAGAGAGAGAGAGAGAGAGAGAGAGAGAGGGTTGGGGAGGGGAGCGGGGGGGGGGGGGAGAAAGGAGAGGCATAGTCTGGACGCCTATTGCAGCAGTGAGAGAACGCACGACGGCGTCATATGCACCCTCCGCCAGGCGCCGGAGCGAATCGTGGGGCCGTGTACAGCGCACCCTGAGGCGAGCTATCGATCGCATATCGCAGCGCTGTGTGTGTGTGTGTGTGTGTGTGTGTGTGTGTGTGATAGGTAGGGGAGCGCGCCGAGATGGTGGCGGAAAAAAAAAAACAGCCAGAAAAAAAAAACCCCAGGCCTCCGTGGGGGAAAAACGCGAGCCCTGCCTGCAGACCTGCCCGCTACACAGGGAGGACGAAACTTCGCACACTCGGACGCCACTGCCGCGATTCCTCGCACGCTGACGGCACGAAAACGTCCCCCACAAAGTCCCTTCCCGTGCGACTTTGCAACTACTTGCGGTGCCAGCACCCTGGCATTCGACACCGTGCTCCCGCGCTGCCCAGTCACAACACTGCTTACAGTTCTCCATTTACTTTTTTTTTTTCAACATCGTAAGTTTGATCTGCCCAATAATGCTGTAGTATACAGTCTTTCTTCAATAAAATTCTTCAGGGTATCAGACCGCATCGTCATAATTTAAAATGCGCCAACGTTTCGGCCAGCGTTGCAGCTAGCCTTCATCAGGGCCTTACGTTAACGTAAGGCACTGATGAAGGCTAGCTGCAACGCTGGCCGAAACGTTGGCGCATTTTAAATTATGACGATGCGGTCTGATACCCTGAAGAATTTTATTGAAGAAGACAACGGCCGCGGAAGCCTACGCTTACATATACAGTCTTTCTCAAACGCTCCACATCCTAAAGCTACAGATTTTCTTAACGTTAAACACAACAACTACTGAAACTTCCTGGCAGATTAAAACTGTGACTCGAACCTGCGACCCTCGTAACATCTCCAACTTTGGCAGTGCTGTCATCCTAGGTTGCGTGTAATATTACGGTATGTTGATAATTTTCACTTTTGCATCGTCTTAATTTATTAAAAAGTTTATTTATGAGGCCATCGTCCGCAGCAAGCATATAAATGCTTATTTCGTAAATAAAACTGCCTTTTCCTGCTGCTGGTTACTTTATTTATCCCATACGCGTTTCGCCTTTATCTTGTTCTGAGGCTTAATCAGTGGGATCTGTAACGATACAGTTTTGTTAGTTTTAGTTTATTAAACAGTTCACTTCGCGATTTTTTGTCTAAACAAAAGTAATTACTTACGATTTGCTGATCTACATTTCCTCATATCTGGTCCCGAGGTCGCACTACCACTTTAATCAGTGGCATATAATCACATCTTTGTATTCTCGCCTTCCACACACTGTTCACCATGTTTCTCACTCTTTTTTGTGGTGGACTATTGTTCTTTTGTCACTCGATACAACTATTTCGTCGTACACTGCTTTTCATCGCGTAAATATTGCGACTCCATTACGTGTTTCATCCTCTCTGGTATGTTTACCTATTTGTTGTCAACCTAACGAAGAATATGTTCGATACTAACTTCTATTTACGATGTTTATACCGTGTGCGTATGAGAGAGAGAGAGAGAGAGAGAGAGAGAGAGAGAGAGAGAGAGAGAGAGAGAGGTGGGGGGAGGGGGAAATAGAGCCGACCACATCTTTTTCTTCTTTTTTTTGGGGGGGAGGGGTAGTCAGCACGGATTCAGAAAATATCGTTCGTATGAAACACAGTTAGCTCTCCATACTCACGAAGTAATGAATGCTATCGACAGGGGATGTCGAATTGATTCCATATTTTTAAGACTTCCAGAAGGCTTTCGTCATCATTCCGCACAAGCGTCTTGTAATCAAAGTCCGTGCCTATGCAATATCGCCTCAGTTGTGGGAGTGGATTCGTGATTGCCTGTCAGAAAGGTCACAGTTCGTAGGAATACGCGGAAAGTCATCGAGTAAAACAGAAGTGATATCCGACGTTCGGCAAGGAGGTGTTATAGGCCCTCTATTGTCCCTAATCTATATTAGCGACATAGGGGACGATCTGTGTAGCCGCCTTAGATTGTTTGCAGAGTCTTGTAAAGTCATCAGATGACCAAAACGACTTGCAAAATGATATAGATATCTGTATCGTGCAAAAAGTGACAATTGATCCTGTCGTGCTTGAAATGCACTCACATCAGTCAGTCATAACAGTGCAACGACACTTCAGGACGAATTTCAACAAAGATCCACCAACTGCTAACTCCATTCGGCGATGGTATGCGCAGTTTAAAGCTTCTGGATGCCTCTGTAAGGGGAAATCAACGGGTCGGCCTGCAGTGAGCGAAGAAACGGTTGAGCGCGTGCGGGCAAGTTTCACGCGTAGCCCGCGGAAGTCGACGAATAAAGCAAGCAGGGAGCTAAACGTACCACAGCCGACGGTTTGGAAAATCTTACGGAAAAGGCTAAAGCAGAAGCCTTACCGTTTAGAATTGCTACAAGCCCTGACACCCAATGACAAAGTCAAACGCTTTGAATTTTCGGCGCGGTTGCAACAGCTCATGGAAGAGGATGCGTTCAGTGCGAAACTTGTTTTCAGTGATGAAGCAACATTTTTTCTTAATGGTGAAGTGAGCAGACACAATGTGCGAATCTGGGCGGTAGAGAATCCTCACGCATTCGTCCAGCAAATTCGCAATTCACCAAAAGTTAACGTGTTTTGTGCAATCTCGCGGTTTAAAGTTTACGGCCCCTTTTTCTTCTGCGAAAAAAAACGTTACAGGAGACGTGTATCTGGACATGCTGGAAAATTGGCTCATGCCACAACTGGAGACCGACAGCGCCGACTTCATCTTTCAACAGGATGGTGCTCCACCACACTTCCATCATGATGTTCGGCATTCCTTAAACAGGAGATTGGAAAACCGATGGATCGGTCGTGGTGGAGATCACGATCAGCAATTCGTGTCATGGCCTCCACGCTCTCCCGACTTAACCCCATGCGATTTCTTTCTGTGGGGTTATGTGAAAGATTCAGTGTTTAAACATCCTCTACCAAGAAACGTGCCAGAACTGCGAGCTCGCATCAACGATGGTTTCGAAGTCATCGATGGGGACATGTTGCGCCGAGTGTGGGAGGAACTTGATTATCGGCTTGATGTCTGCCGAATCACTGAAGGGGCACATATCGAACATTTGTGAATGCCTAAAAAAACTTTTTGAGTTTTTGTATGTGTGTGCAAAGCATTGTGAAAATATCTCAAGTAATAAAGTTATTGTAGAGCTGTGAAATCGCTTCAATCATTTGCAATAACCCTGAGATGGAACTGTGCAGTGAAAAGTCACCGGCGACGCGGTATTCCCGTCCCAGACTGGGATGCCGTGTTGCGAAGTGGGGCACACTGCACAGTGTGGGAATGCTGGTCGCGCGGCTGGTTCATCGCCATTATGCGGCGCTGACGGCCGCAGGCGCCGCGGCGCGCAGTGCGTCGGCACGGCAGAGCGCGGTGTGGGTCCGCAGAGGCGCAGGGCAGCAGCGGGAGGAATGCCGCTGCGGGCTGCTGCGGGGTTGCCGCGTCTCCACTGTGCACGCGGCTCCACTGGGCCGCAGGTGGCTGGCTGGCCGGCCGTCACAGTCCCGTACACCCTACCACCACTCCCTCCTGATTACGGCTGCTCGCAACATACCGATGTGCCGATACACTTCCACCGCACACTATCCATGTACGTCGGCGGTACAGTCTTCCTCTATGTACCGATATATCGATGGCGGTATCGACTGCGATAACTTCATTTTACACCTACACCACACTGAGCACGCCACCTGTTGGGGTGGGCCGGACAGTATTTTCGGTACTACTATGTGATCCCTCCAAGCCTGTTCCACTCGCCAATAGTGCGTGGGAAGAATGATTTTTGGTAATCATCTGTTCAAAAATGGTTCAAATGGCTCTGAGCCCTATGGGAATCAACATCTATGGTCATCAGTCCCCTACAACTTGGAACTACTTAAACCTGACTAACGTGTGGACATCACACAACACCCAGTCATCACGAAGCACAGAAAATCCCTGACCGGGAATCGAACCCGGGAACCCGGGCGTGGGAAGCGAGAACGCTACCGCACGACCAGGTGATCATCTGTATTGGCTCTAATTTCTCCAATCTTCTCTCGGGTCAGATACATCACATGATCACACTGACAGAACCACAGGCACATAGACACAGGCAACAGAGCATGCACAATGTCGGCACTAGTACAGTGTATATCCACCTTTCGCAGCAATGCAGGCTGCTATTCTCCCATGGAGACGATCGTAGAGATGCTGGATGTAGTCCTGTGGAACGGCTTGCCATGCCATTTCCACCTGGCGCCTCAGTTGGACCAGCGTTCGTGCTGGACGTGCAGACCGCGTGAGACGACGCTTCATCCAGTCCCAAACATGCTCAATGGGGGACAGATCCGGAGATCTTGCTGGCCAGGGTAGTTGACTTACACCTTCTAGAGCACGTTGGGTGGCACGGGATACATGCGGACGTGCATTGTCCTGTTGGAACAGCAAGTTCCCTTGCCGGTCTAGGAATGGTAGAACGATGGGTTCGATGACGGTTTGGATGTACCGTGCACTATTCAGTGTCCCCTCGACGATCACCAGTGGTGTACGGCCAGTGTAGGAGATCGCTCCCCACACCATGATGCCGGGTGTTGGCCCTGTGTGCCTCGGTCGTATGCAGTCCTGATTGTGGCGCTCACCTGCACGGCGCCAAACACGCATACGACCATCATTGGCGCCGAGGCAGAAGCGACTCTCATCGCTGAAGACGACACGTCTCCATTCGTCCCTCCATTCACGCCTGTCGCGACACCACTGGAGGCGGGCTGCACGATGTTGGGGCGTGAGCGGAAGACGGCCTAACGGTGTGCGGGACCGTAGCCCAGCTTCATGGAGACGGTTGCGAATGGTCCTCGCCGATACCCCAGGAGCAACAGTGTCCCTAATTTGCTGGGAAGTGGCGGTGCGGTCCCCTACGGCACTGCGTAGGATCCTACGGTCTTGGCGTGCATCCGTGCGTCGCTGCGGTCCGGTCCCAGGTCGACGGGCACGTGCACCTTCCGCCGACCACTGGCGACAACATCGATGTACTGTGGAGACCTCACGCCCTACGTGTTGAGCAATTCGGCGGTACGTCCACCCGGCCTCCCGCATGCCCACTATACGCCCTCGCTCAAAGTCCGTCAACTGCACATACGGTTCACGTCCACGCTGTCGCGGCATGCTACCAGTGTTAAAGACTGCGATGGAGCTCCGTATGCCACGGCAAACTGGCTGACACTGACGGCGGCGGTGCACAAATGCTGCGCAGCTAGCGCCATTCGACGGCCAACACCGCGGTTCCTGGTGTGTCCGCTGTGCCGTGCGTGTGATCATTGCTTGTACAGCCCTCTCGCAGTGTCCGGAGCAAGTATGGTGGGTCTGACACACCGGTGTCAATGTGTTCTTTTTTCCATTTCCAGGAGTGTATTTGGGCGTAACACTGCAGAGCGATATGAAGTGGGACAAGCATGTAATGGCAGTTGTGGGGAAGGAGGATAGTCGTCTTCGGTTTCATTGGTAGAGTTTTGGGAAGATGTGGTTCATCTATAAAGGAGACCGCTTATAAAACACTAATACGACCTATTCTCGAGTACTGCTCGAGCGTTTGGGATCCCTATCAGGTCGGATTGAGGGAGGACATAGAAGCAATTCAGAGGCGGGGCTGCTAGATTTGTTACTGGTAGGTTTGATCATCACGCGAGTGTTACGGAAATGCTTTAGGAACTCGGGTGGGAGTCTCTAGAGGAAAGGAGGCGTTCTTTTCGTGAACTGCTGCTGAGGAAATTTAGAGAACCAGCATTTGGGGCTGACTGCAGTACAATTTTACTGCTGCCAACTTGTATTTCGCGGAAAGACCACAACGACAAGATAAGAGAGATTAGGGCTCGTACAGAAGCATGTAGGCAGTCATTTTTCCCTCGTTCTGTTTGGGAGTGGAACAGGGAGAGAAGATGCTAGTCGTGGTACGAGGTACCCTCCGCCACGCACCGTACGGTGGATTGCGGAGTATGCATGTAGATGTAGATGCAGTGATCAGCCTGAACATTATGACCACCGGCCTACTATCGATATAAATTAGTGTAGGAAACAGCAGCGTCACGTGGCGAGGAATGACTGCCGGTCAGACACACCCACTGGACGTGTAGTACCTGTGAGTGTGCTGTCCGTGTGTAGAACGGGGAAGGCACGCGACGTGTCAGAGTTTGAGCCGGGACAGATTGTGGTGGTCCCGAAGCTCGGCACGAGCACGTGTTGGAGGGGTGCTGTGGTGAGTGTCTGAAACCACGTCCAGACGTTGTGTGGTCGTACAGCTGTTGGCTGGGCAGACTAGCGAATCAGACCAGGCGGCGAACTGTGGCGGAACTCACATCAGCCTTCGACGCCACGTTGAGTACAGGTGTGCCTGAAGACACGGCGCACTAACTACAGGCCTCAGCAGCCGACGGCTCGTGCATACGTCTATGCTTGCAGCACGACATCGGCAGTTACGACTGAAATGGGAACATGAGCATTGGCAGGGCGCCGCACGGTTTGACGAGTACCGATACATTCCTCGTCACCCCAACGGGAGGGCGCCAATCTGTTACCTTAGAGGGGAAGACCACCTCGACATCTGGACTTTGGGACGGAGAGAAGCTGGCGGCGGATTCATTATGCTCCGGGGAACATTCACGTGGTCTTCCACGGGGCAGGTGGAGCTCGTGCAAGCACAGCGACGGCCTAGGAGCACGATACACTGGTTGCACACCACACGAGGATCACGTTCCCCGGCTCCAGTGGCCGTTTTCAACAAGATAATGCGGCATGTCAGAAGGGCAGGAGTGTGATGCAGTGGTTCGATGGTCACAGTGGCGAGTTGCAATTGATGTTCCGGCCGCCCAAAAGGCCATTCCTGAACCCGGTCCGACACATCTGGGGCGTGACTGAACTCGGCGTCAGAGCTCAGCGACTCTTGTGTGCAGACGCCAGACGTGGTGCCAGCCGCCTCCAGCGATCCAGCGAGGCCTCGTCGCTTCCGTGCCACTACGCGCAGCCACTGTAATCCGTGCCAAAGGTCGCTATTATGCAGGTGGTCATAGTGTTCTGGCCGACCAGTGTACATCGACAGCATCGAAAGCGTTAACCATTCACGCCGAGAAAACCTGAGAGGTCAATTATCTGCGATGTCGACACTTCAGAAACGCGTATGTGCCAATTTTGTTCATTTGGTGCGTACGGGACACCACAATGAAGTAAACCACACAAGTTTGTGACTGTAGGCTTTACCGGCGCTTACTACTTTTGAAGGTCTCTCGGGTCTGCAGCCGGGTGATATAGCGTTCACACATCGCGACGTTTCGGGAAATGTCGTACTACCCATCTTCAGGTCAAGTGTCGAGATTAGCGTAGTGCGGGGTATTTACACGCGCGGTCTCGCCCCTCCACTGACTATCGGGAGGCTGCGGTTGTCCGACCGCGCTTGTAAATACCCCGCTCTCCGCCAATCTTGACAGTTCACCTGAAGATGGGTAGTACGATAGTTCCCGAAACGTCACGATATGTGGACGCTTACCACCCGGCTGGAGACCCGAGAAACCTTCCATCACCCACACATGTTGTTTACACTGTTACAGCACGAGAGTTTTCTGTGAGAGAACGGTTGACTTTGTGCTTTGCGACTGTTTCATTGCGCCGGATGGCCACTACGGCGGCACACAGCAAGACGGCGGGCGATTCTGGAGTTAACTACAGGTAGTAACAGCGGGGCAGCAGCGCTCGCACTTGCCTCCTCTGTGGATGCGTCACCGGGCACAAGTCCGCGGCACACCGCTCACCTGCAACACGAAAGGAAAACAACCGGTCACATCTGACACACACACACACACACACACACACACACACACACACACACACACACACCACCACCACCACCAGTGTAGAGATGGGGAATCCGCTCTTGAACTAATTCATAGAGTTGAATCTTTCAAAGGAGTGAACAATCGGTGATTCAGAAAAAAAGAACAGCAGCTCCAAACGTTTCCCACAGCTGAGAGAGAGAGAGAGAGAGAGAGAGAGAGAGTCGGAGCAGATCACCGAGCGAGGTGGCGCAGTGGTTAGCACGCTGGACTCGCATTCGGGAGGACGACAGTTCAATCCCGTCTCCGGCCATCCTGATTTAGGTTTTCCGTGATTTCCCTAAATCGTTACAGGCAAATGCCGGGATGGTTCCTTTGAAAGGGCACGGCCGATTTCCTTCCCAATCCTTCCCTAACCCGAGCTTGCGCTCCGTCTCTAATGACCTCGTTGTCGACGGGACGTTAAACACTAACCACCACCACCACCACCACCACCACCACCACCACCACCACCACCATCGGAGCAGATCAGCGGCGCCTCTGCTGGTCAGAGCACAGTGCACGCTACACAACACAGCCGGCGCCGGCCTCTGCCCTGCTTCTACCTTGGCTGCCTGCATTGTGCAGTGAGTGCCCCATTGGATTTTGTGTTTGTTTCGCATATGCCGTGCCGTCTCTGTGCATCGTCTGACGCGTGCAGTGTCTGGCGCAGCTTAACTTCGCATCGCACTCTGTCGGCGATCGTTTCAGTCGCACGTCCTGCCCTCTGGGCAGTTGATGCGAGCAACAGGACAGAGAGCCTCCTAGCGGAGAACAGAAGAACTACTTGCAACAACCTGCTCGCAAGGGAACGGACGATTTGTCTCGGAGCGGGTGAGTGGTGGCCGTTCACCGCTCCCCCCACCCTCGGAACTCGCCCGCTCGACGCTCACCCCACCGTTCTCGACTCTAGACAGAGCGTTGAGCAAAGCAACTCAGGTGTCACTCTGGTCTCTGCGGTCTCAGCTCACGCAGTAATACAGCTCGCGACTCGACCTGCTCGACTCAGTGCTTCTGCATCAGAGTTCGTCTCTACTGGATATTGTTCTTCGTAGTAATACCGCTATGTATATTACATTATTATGTTATGTATACATCATTTGTTTCTATTAGGTTCCTGACGACTCCTCTTACTATAGGCTTTTTATTATGGACACTCGAATTTACGCTTTAATTACGAGCGAACCGATAAACATATCGCAAAATGTAATACACCAAGATTTTCCTTGTTTTATTCTGCGTAAGGCTATATGCAGCACATTCGTTTTACAGTCAAATTTATATTTTTTTCCTTAGTCTGGTACGCATTTTGCGATTTTAGGCGTCTTCGGAAGGAAACGTTCACTTTAAAAATATATCGCTTGCGATGTATTTGTATGAGGTTAATGAAATTTTAATACGTTATAGCCAAATATATTGTTAATGTAAATCTCAAGTTACAACATTTTCCAATCACCCAAAAAACCACGATAGTGCAAAATAAATCAATAATCAAAAACTTTGTCATATCGTGGAAATTTCAATAAACAATACAAAATTCTTACTCATTATCTGTGTTACTTCAAAATAGGAGCAAATAAGATCAAAATACAGGTATAGTACTGGAATAAACCAAGTTTAAAGGGCAATGTGCCTTCCATTTATTTTCTATTGTAAATCAGTGGTGAGTCATGAAAAAGAGCTAATTCATTTCAGGGAGTGAACAGTTCTGAACCGATCTCTGAAAAGAACAGTTTTGCCCATCTCTACACCAGTGTCGCATCCTCTCGGTTCCTCTGCTCCAGTCATCTCGATATTGTATTGTCATTGAACCGGGGATGTATGAACGACGGAGCGGCGTCGTCGCCTCCGTAGCCCTCAGTGGTCCACCCACCCCACAACAGGCTACAGCAGTCCACCCACCCCACCGCCGCCCCACACCCAACACAGGCTTATTCTGCGTTCGGTCTGCAGTGGATCCCGCAGGAAACGTCTCACAGCCGGCCGGGGTGGCCGAGCGGTTCTAGGCGCTACAGTCTGGAACCGCGCGACCGCTACGGTCGCAGGTTCGAATCCTGCCTCGGGCATGGATATGTGTGATGTCCTTAGGTTAGTCAGGTTTAAGTAGTTCTAAGTTCTAGGGGACTGATGACCACAGATATTAAGTCCTACAGTCTTCAGAGCCATTTGAACCATTTACTGTGCGGAGCCGATATTTTTATTTCCAGATACGTTGATATTTTTCTTATCGACACGTCGATACATTTTTCGATATATGCACAGCCTAAAGTTATGATTCTTCAAGTATCGATATGGAGTATGGAACCGTAGAAAAATAGTCCCAAGGTGGCCGGATGAACCCTTTGCCAGGCAGTTAAGTATGACTTGCAGAATTGGTAAGCAGATGAAGATATTCGGAGACGAGGATGATTCCGAGAAAAGACTAATGGGGAGTCGTTGGACTGAAGGCCACTGCAACAACACTAATTCAGATGAATACTGTTTACAAAAAAGCAAAAGTTTCTCCGTATTTTACGGACGCCAATAGAATTAAGAAACAGAAACCAGATGGCAGTTATAAGAGTCGAGGGACATGAAAGGGAAGCAGTTGTTGGGAAGGGAGTGAGACAGGGTTGTAGCCTCTCCCCGATGTTATTCAATCTGTATATTGAGCTAGCAGTAAAGGAAACAAAAGAAAAATTCGGAGTAGGTCTTAAAATCCATGGAGAAGAAATAAAAACATTGAGGTTTGCTGAAGACATTGTAATTCTGTCAGAGACAGCAAAGGACTAGGAAGAGCAGTTGAACGGAATGGATGGTGTCTTGAAAGGAGGATATAAGACGAACATCAACAAAAGCAAAACGAGGATAATGGAATGTAGTCGAGTTAAGTCGGGTGATGCTGAGGGAATTAGATTAGGAAATGAGACAAAGTAGTAAAGGTGTTTTGCTATTTGGGGAGCAAAATAACTGATGATGGTCGAAGTAAAGAGGATATAAAATGTAGACTGGCAATGGCAAGGAAAGCATTTCTGAAGAAGAGAAATTTGTTAACATCGAGTATAGATTTAAGTGTCTGCAAGTCGTATCTGAGAGTATTTGTATGGAGTGTAGCCATGTATGGAAGTGAAACATGGATGATAAATAGTTTGGACAAGAAGAGAATAGAAGCTTTCGAAATGTGGTGCCACAGAAGAATGCTGAAGATTAGATGAGTAGATGAACATAATTAATGAGCAGGTATTGAATAGGATTGGGGAGAAGAGGAGGTTGTGGCACAACTTGACCAGAAGAAGGGATCGGTTGGTATGACATGTTCTGAGGCATCAACGGATCACCAATTTAGTATTGGAGGGCAGCGTGGAGGGTAAAAATCGTAGAGGGAGACCAAGAGAGGAATACACTAAGCAGATTCAGAAGGATGTATGTTGCAGTAGGTACTGGGAGATGAAGAAGCTTGCACAGGAAAGAGTAGCATGGAGAGCTGCATCAAACCAGTCTCAGGACTGAAGACCACAACAACAAGCCTTAAGTCCCTTAAAAAAAGTTACAGGAGTGGGAGGGGATGAGCAGGGAGGGTGGAGGAGGGGGGAGGGGCTGGAACAACTAACAATAAATAATAGGTGGGGGAGTTCAGAGGACACACACACAGACACACGGTTGGAGTTGAGTGCGTACGAGGCGCGGAGTATGTGAAGGAGAGGGCAGGAAGAGGAGGGGATGCGGACATAGTGGGAGAGAGAGAGAGAGAGAGAGAGAGAGAGAGAGAGAGAGAGAGAGACTGGACGGATAGCGTAACCGAGGGCAGCACGGCACGGTACAAGGGAAGCCAGTGGAGTGGACCGGAGCGTTGCCATGACAACCGCGCCTGCGCCTGTCGACCCATCGATACAGCCGCTGTCTGTCCACTGGCTGCCGGCGCGAATCCAGATAGTGGAGGGGGGAGGGAGAAAGGCTGCGAAGTACAGGGGGAGTCTCTCTACAACAACTCCCTCCCCCCTCCCCCAGCTCCCTCTGCCGTCCATCAACCGGCCAACAGCACCGACATCTGAAAGCCCAGAACGAGTGTCGGAGTCGCGCATGCGCAGTGACTGGGAGCGGGTTCGGCGCAGGGCAGAGGTGCGTGAAGCGCAAAGGAAATAATGGGCCGGCGCGTGGGCCGTGTTAAAACAGGGAAGCAGTGGGGCGAGCGAGCGTCGCCATGGCAACCGCCTGGGCACCGCAGCCGCGCGTGGGCGTACCGCGAGGGCGGGGGCGGGGGGCGCGAGCTGCCGGGACGCGGCGGCACTCCGAAGTGTCGCCAGAGCAGACAGGAGCGCGCGTCCGAGGACACGGAATCGAAAGAAAAGTATCCGCAGTTAAAGGGCACGAATGACTACAAAAAGATTACACTAGATCCTCACTATCGGCTTGTAAAATTCCTGGCTTTAGAGCCACGTTGTTTAGCTACAAGAAGCTCCTCTCAGAGCATTGAGAAGGCAGCAGCGGCAAGATGACGTCATGCGGTTGTTCGGTAGGAGTATCGTGGAAAAGACCGCCCAAGTTGTGGTTCTTCTCCGCGATTGGCTGCTGTGTTCGAAAAGTAGCACCCGAAATTGATAAACTTCTGTCATTAATATCAGAAAACTTCACTGAACAGTGAATTTACTTGCATTTCATATAGGACTATTTCTGAATAGCAGAGTATCTTATCATTATTTCAAAACTGTTAATTATAATCAGAATGACAAACAATTGGTAACGAAGCACTTCCGATATCTTCGCTTCGCGGCAAACTTGGATGGCGGACGAAGTGGTTCGGCTGTCAAATCAGAGATGGGTCGGCAGTCTTGGAGAGCAGACATGACTACAAACACCAGTATCAGTAAAGACTTAATTAACCATCATTGATTTGCCTCACCGGCAGTCTCGAAGGACAGACGTATTGTGCAAGTCTGCAGGCCTTCGTGCCCGGCCTGCCGGAGTGGCCGAGCGGTTCTAGGCGCTACAGTCTGGAGCCGAGCGACCGCTACTACGGTCGCAGGTTCGAAACCTGCATCAGGCATGGATGTGTGTGGCGGTTAGTTAGGTTTAAGTAGTTCTAAGTTGTAGGCGACTGATGACCTCAGAAGTTAAGTCCCACAGTGTTCAGAGCCATTTGAACCATTTTTTCCGTGGCCGAAAGTTAAAATCTTGTGGGCTGTTAGGCCTCGACATATTTCCTTCTAAAATAACCGACGTTCCGACTCTTCTGCTGGGATCTTCTTCAGGATGTTTCGGTGTCCAGTATTGCTAGAATACTGTCGGAGACCAGTGTCGCGTCCTCTTATAATGGTGAGTTTTCCCGCGTTTGTGCTGCAGAAGTCGAGTATCGGTTAAAATTCTTGTGGCTACCATCGGTGGGGAAACGTCATACGGTAATACTGCCGCGGTGATGCAGGAGGGGGGGGGGGGGCATTACTGACCCGTACGGATACTATTGGTGGCCCCATCACGACTGGACAGAAAGGCGCTACTCTACCCGACCTAACTGTTCCAGAAGGTACTCTCTATGACCCCCTCGAAGTTCGTCGCAACATTTCTAGGGCAACGCGTGTAAGCAGCAAACCGTGATGCTGCAGGGAAAAGGAGGAAAGCAGTTGAAGAATGTTCCTATCGGAGTACAAAAAAAGAGAAGATGATCTTGTTTAAAAGGTGCCGACAGAGAAGTGAGAACCAGCTACCTAACCTCATATACAAGGGCGATGCACTTGAGGACAATATTATGGAAATAGAAGAGGATGTAGATGAAGATGAAATGGGAGATACGATACTGCGTGAAGAGTTTGACAGAGCACTGAAAGACCTGAGTCGAAACAAGGCCCCCGGAGTAGACAACATTCCATTGGAACTACTGACGGCCTTGGGAGAGCCAGTCCTGACAAAACTCTACCATCTGGTGAGCAAGATGTATGAAACAGGCGAAATACCCTCAGGTTTCAAGAAGAATATAATAATTCCAATCCCAAAGAAAGCAGGCGTTGACAGATGTGAAAATTACCGAACAATCAGTTTAATAAGCCACAGCTGCAAAATACTAACACGAATTCTTTACAGACGAATGGAAAAACTAGTAGAAGCCGACCTCGGGGAAGATCAGTTTGGATTCCGCAGAAATACTGGAACACGTGAGGCAATACTGACCTTACGACTTATCTTAGAAGAAAGATTAAGGAAAGGCAAACCTACGTTTCTAGCATTTGTAGACTTAGAGAAAGCTTTTGACAATGTTGACTGGAATACTCTCTTTCAAATTCTAAAGGTGGCAGGGGTAAAATACAGGGAGCGAAAGGCTATTTACAACTTGTACAGAAACCAGATGGCAGTTATAAGAGTCGAGGGACATGAAAGGGAAGCAGTGGTTGGGAAGGGAGTGAGACAGGGTTGTAGCCTCTCCCCAATGTTATTGAATCTGTATATTGAGCAAGCAGTAAAGGAAACAAAAGAAAAATTCGGAGTAGGAATTAAAATCCATGGAGAAGAAATAAAAACGTTGAGGTTCGCTGATGACATTGTAATTCTGTCAGAGACAGCAAAGGAATTGGAAGAGCAGTTGAACGGAATGGATCGTGTCTTGAAGGGAGGATATAAGATGAACATCAACAAAAGCAAAACGAGGATAATGGAATGTAGTCGAATTAAGTTGGGTGATGCTGAGGATATTAGATTAGGAAATGAGACACTTAAAGTAGTAAAGGAGTTTTGCTACTTGGGGAGCAAAATAACTGATGATGGTCGAAGTAGAGAGGATATAAAATGTAGACTGGCAATGGCAAGGAAAGAGTTTCTGAAGAAGAGAAATTTGTTAACATCGAGTATAGATTTAAGTGTCAGGAAGTCATTTCTGAAAGTATTTGTATGGAGTGTAGCCATGTATGGAAGTGAAACATGGACGATAAATAGTTTGGACAAGAAGAGAATAGAAGCTTTCGAAATGTGGTGCTACAGAAGAATGCTGAAGATTAGATGGGTAGATCACATAACTAATGAGGAAGTATTGAATAGGATTGGGGAGAAGAGAAGTTTGTGGCACAACTTGACCAGAGTCACGTGCCACCCACGCGCTCGCGCGGGTATAGAGACCGACAGTCGCCGCATTATTATGGATCCCGAGCGATGATGAAATTTTCACTCTGCAGCGGAGTGTGCGCTGATATGAAGCTTCCTGGCGGATTAAAACTGTGTGTCGGACCGAGACTCGAACTCGGGACGTTTGCGTATCGGGGGCAAGTACTCTACCGACTGAGGTACCCCAATTCGACTCACGCCACGTACTCACAGCTTTCATTATTCCAGTAGTTGGAGCAACAAGCACCATTTTCAGCAAAGCAGTGTTGAGTCGTGACGGTGTAGCTCGGTCGGTATAGCACTTGCCCGCGGTAGGCAAAGGTCTCGAGTTCAAGTCTCGGTCCGGCATACAGTTGTAGTTCAAATGGCTGTGAACACTATGCGACTATCTGAGGTCATCAGTCCCCTAGAACTACTTAAACCTAAAGAAGCTAAGGACATCAAACACACCCATGCCCGAGGCAGGATCTGAACCTGCGACCGTAGCGGTCGCGCGGTTCCGGACTGAAGCGCCTAGAACCGCTAGGCCATAACGGCCGGCACAGTTTTAGTCTGGCAGGAAGTTTGATACACGCGCCCTTTTGCGCTTCACGAGTCAGTGATCCTGGAGATAATTCCTCTCACTGGGTAGTCTAGAATTTGTCGACCAGCGACGTGGGACGGTGATTAGCACAGTCGAGTTGCATTCGGCAAGATAGCGGTTCAAAACCTGCGTCCCGCCATCCCGATTTAGGTTTTCCGTGATTTCCCTAAAACGCTTCAGGCAAATGCCGGGATGGTCCCTTTCAAAGGGCACGGCCGACTTCCTTCCCCGTCCTCCCCTAATCCGAGGAGACCGATGACCACGGTGTTTGGTCCCGTCCCCCAAAATCAACCGACGAACAATTCGTCGCTTACCGTCGCCATAACAAATGGAATAAAATCTCGCTAAATAAGTCGGTGAAGATGTTCAATGTTAGCACTGGGTTCGACATTCACATCGGAGCGTTCAGACCGCTACTGGGCGCTCACTGGCTGTCGGAAAATGGGTGACGCAGAACAAGCCTGAACGCGACGGCTATCGTCGGTGAGTGCAGCCACACTGAAGAACCAGAGAGACTGTCACACCTGCCTAATGTCGTGCAGGACCCCCTCGAGCACACAAAAAAATGGCTCTGAGCACTATGGGACTTAACATCTATGGTCATCAGTCCCATAGAACTTAGAACTACTTAAACCTAACTAACCTAAGGACATCACACACATCCATGCCCGAGGCAGGATTCGTACCTACGACCGTAGTTCGATTCCACAAAATACCAAAATATGATCGATATTGCTCTTTGAAGGTCGTTCTCTCTGGTTCTTCCTTCTTGCTACGTGAGATTCGTTCACTTCCACAACTTTACTCGGCCCATCATTCCGTGCACTGTCGTTCGACATTGCCACATAAGACACTTCTCTGCAAAAACCCCAAATAGTCGCACACGGCTGTTGCTTGCAAGGTGTAGTCTCGAATCCAGCAAGATGGAAGAATTACGCTGGTCTGGGTGGATAATTTGGAAGAGTCGGAACTGTGCATTCTTCCTGATACTCGTTCGTTTTCCGCACTGTGCGCGATGAAACTGTAAACGGTATTTCAGCATCGAAACTCTTCTTACAAACTTTTACACCCTTCGCATCACTACAATCTGCACAGTCCCTCCGTTCCTCGCACGGTAGCACGCCATGTTTGCGACAAAAAGTCAAACAATTTTCTAAGCTGGATAAGCATTAAATTAGATTTTCCTATGCGAGAGAATCCGCCGAAAAAGCGTCAAGAACACCACACATCTCTCTCACTACCGACATAAACCATCTGCGTTTCCCTACTAGGAACTCACAAATAATTCGCGGATGTATCTAATTTAGAGGAACTAAGGGAACGACGGAAAACAGATGAAAATCACGATCACAAATAATTGGTCGTAACGCCCGCCGCCAGAGTCGCAAGTTCGATTTAGAATCGCACGTTCGATATGTATCGTTTGGACCCAGCGACTTCCACAAGCAATCATTCTTGGAAATTACCAAATTAACCGTCGCCCATTTACGCGATCTACTTCTATTTCTTTAAAGCATCACTCAATAAATTTAAAAATCCTAAGAATAAAGTGAGAACAGATGTGTTAATGTCTGTGACTAGCATCGAGTGCTACTATCAACAAAGAATATCTTAGTCAAATGGTTCAAATGGCTCTGAGCACTATGGGACTTAACTTCTGAGGTCATCAGTCCCCTAGAACTTAGAACTACTTAAACCTAACTAACCTAAGGACAGCACACAACACCCAGCCATCACGAGGCAGAGAAAATCCCTGACCCCGCCGGGAATCGAACCCGGCGCGAGCACACAGAAGTGCCGCAACACGACGTAGCATAGACTCGACTGTGTGAAGCAGTGCCGGAGGTAAACTGGCGCCATGAATCCTGCAACGCAGTCCATTAATCCCTGAGAGTACGAGGGGGTGCAGAGCTCTCCCGAACAGCACGTTGCGAGGCATCCCAGATATGCCGAAAAATGTTCGCGTCTGGGGAATATGGAGAGCCACCCTGTAGCAATTCTGATTGTGTGCAGTGGTGCATTGTCCTGTTCGAATTGCACAAGTTCGTCGGAATGCGTAAGTACATGTCACCTGTCACAGTCGTGTCTAGAAATATCAGGGGCCCCATATCACCCCAACTGAATGCGCGCCACACTATTACAGATGTTCTGTACACGTCCATCCGCTCGATACAATTTGAAACGAGACTCGTCCGACTTGGCAGCATGTTTCCAATCATCGAGAGTCCGATGCGGGTGTTGACGGGCCCAGGCGAGGCGTACAGTTTTGTGTCGCGCGGTCATGAGTGGGACACGAGTGGGTGTCCAGCTCTGGAAGCCATCGATGGTATTTGTGCAATGGTTCGCGCGCTGAGTTGTTGATGGCCCAGCACTGAAATCTTCAGCAATTTGCGGGAGGGTTGGACCTTTCTTTATTTTTCCTTTCTTTTTTTTGCCACACCTGACGGTGTGTGGCGGAGGGTACCTTGAGTACCTCTATCGGTTCTCCCTTCTATTCCAGTCTCGTATTGTTCGTGGAAAGAAGGATTGTCGGTATGCCTCTGTGTGGGCTCTAATCTCTCTGATTTTATCCTCGCGGTCTCTTCGCGAGATATACGTAGGAGAGAGCACTATACTGCTTGACTCTTCGGTGAAGGTATGTTCTCTAAACTTTAAGAAAAGCCCGTACCGAGCTACTGAGCGTCTCTCCTGCAGAGTCTTCCACTGGAGTTTATCTATCATCTCCGTAACGCTTTCCCGATTACTAAATGATCCTGTAACGAAGCGCGCTGCTCTCCGTTGGATCTTCTCTATATCTTCTATCAACCCTATCTGGTAAGGATCCCACACTGCTGAGCAGTATTCGAGCAGTGGGCGAACAAGCGTACTGTAACCTACTTCCTTTGTTTTCGGATTGCATTCATTCTTCCAATGAATCTATGAATCTCAGTCTGGCATCTGCTTTACCGACGGTCAACTTTATATGCTTATTCCATTTTAAATCACTCCTAATGCCTACTTCCACATAATTTACGGAATTAACTGCTTCCAGTTGCTGACCTGCTATCTTGTAGGTAAATGATAAGGGATCTATCTTTCTATGTATTCGCAGGACATTACACTTGTCTACATTGAGATTCAATTGCGATTCCCTCCACCATGCGTCAATTCTTTGCAGATCCTCCTGCATTTCAGTACAATTTTCCATTGTTACAACCTCTCGAGATACCACAGCATCATCCGCAAAAAGCCTCAGTGAACTTCCGATGTCATCCACAAGGTGATTTACGTATATTGTCACGTTGGAACAATTGTCTTTAGTCGTCGTTGGTCCCGTCCTTGTGGTATCTTTTCGCGACCGCATCGATGTCGCAGATTTGATGTTTTACCAGATTAGTGATAATCACTGTACTCTCGTGAAATGGTAATACGGGAAAATCCCCACTTCATCGCTACCTCGGAGATGCTGTGTCCCATCGCTCGTGTGCCGCCTATAACGTCAAACGCACTTGAATCTTGATGACCTGGCATTCTAGCAGCAGTAATCGATCTAACAACTGCGCCAGACACTTGTCTTATACAGGGTGTTACAAAATGGTACGGCCAAACTTTCAGGAAACATTCCTGACACACAAAGAGAGAAAATATGTTATGCCGACATGTGTCCGGAAACGCTTACGTTCCATGTTACAGCTCATTTTATTACTTCTCTTCAAATCACATTAATCATGGAATGGAAACACACAGCAAAAGAACATACCAGCGCGACTTCAAACACTTTGTTACAGGAAATGTTCATAATGTCCTCGGTTAGCGAGGATACATGCATCCACCCTCCGTCGCATAGAATCCCTGATGCGCTGATGCAGCCCTGGAGAATGGCGTATTGTATCACAGCCGTCCACAATACGAGCACGAAGAGTCTCTACATTTGGTACCGGGGTTGCATAGACAAGAGCTTTCAAATGCCCCATAAATGAAAGTCGAGAGGGTTGAGGTCGGGAGAGCGTGGAGGCCACGGAATTGGTCCGCCCGTACCAATCCGTCGGTCACCGAATTTGTTGTCGAGAAGCGTACGAACACTTGGACTGAAATGTGCAGGAGCTCCATCGTGCATGAACCACATGTTGTGTCGTGCTTGTAAAGGCACATGTTCTAGCAGCACAGGTATCGTATCCCGTATGAAATCATGATAACGTACTCCATTGAGCGTAGGTGGAAGAACATGGGGCCCAATCGAGACATCACCAACAATGCCTGCCCAAACGGTCACAGAAAATCTGTGTTGATGACGTGATTGCACAATTGCGTGCGGATTCTCGTCAGCCCACACATGTGGATTGCGAAAATTTACAATTTGATCACGTCGGAATGAAGCCTCATCCGTAAAGAGAACATTTGCACTGAAATGAGGATTGAGAGATTGTTGGATGGACCATTCGCAGAAGTGTACCCGTGGAAGCCAGTCAGCTGCTGATAGTGCCTGCACACGCTGTACACGGTACGGAAACAACTGGCTCTCCCGTAGCACTGTCCGTACAGTGACGTGGTCAACGTTACCTTGTACAGCAGCAACTTCTCTGACGCTGACATTAGGGTTATCGTCGACTGCACGAAGAATTGCCTCGTCTATTGCAGGTGTCCTCGTCGTTCTAGGTCTTCCCCAGTCGCGAGTCGTAGGCTGGAATGTTCCGTGCTCCCTAAGACGCCGATCAATTGCTTCGAACGCCTTCCTGTCGGGACACCTTCGTTCTGGAAATCTGTCTCGATACAAACGTACCGCGCCACGGCTATTGCCCCGTGCTAATCCATACATCAAATGGGCATCTGCCAACTCCGCATTTGTAAACATTACACTGACTGCAAAACCACGTTCGTGATGAACACTAACCTGTTGATGCTACGTACTGATGTGCTGGATGCTAGTACTGTAGAGCAATGAGTCGCATGTCAACACAAGCACCGAAGTCAACATTACCTTCCTTGAATTGGGCCAACTGGCGGTGAATCGAGGAAGTACAGTACATACTGACGAAACTAAAATGAGCTCTAACACGGAAATTAAGCGCTTCCGGACACATGTCCACATAACATATTTTCTTTATTTGTGTGTGTGTGTTTCCTGGAAGTTTGGCCGTACCTTTTTGTAACACCCTGTCTGTATAGGCGTTGCCGGTCGCAGGGCCATGTTGTGTCTGTCTACATACGTCCGTATTTGAATACGCACGCCTATACCAGTTTCTTTGGAGCTTCAGTGTGTATACGGTGGCCGTGATACTTGAGACAGGATGGTGCTATTGAACTGGACGTCGCCACGCTACTGTTAGGGGCTGACGATGAAGGACTGCAGGAAGGGCCTGGGCTGGTGAGAACTGCAGTGCACGAATCTGGGGCGGCGTGCTGGTTCAGGGCAGTGTGATGGAGGGGGGGCAGGGAGAGAGAGAGAGAGAGAGAGAGAGAGAGAGAGAGAGAGAGAGAGAGAGAGAGGAGAGGGCAGCGCAGGGGGAGAGCAGAGTGGGGCTGCAGGGCCAATCGATAGGCGGCGGGCGCAGCTGACTGCTCTCCCTGCGGCGCGCGCCCGCAACCTGCTGCTGTCGCAATCAGCCGCGCCGCTAATTGCGACCACTGCTGCAGGGCCCGCGCACACCTACCTACCTACCTACCTACTAGAGATGGGCAAACTGAAACACGTAAATGCTTCGAAACAAGTGAAACAGTACAATGTAATGTTTCGATACGGTGTTCCGAAACAGCTGAACAGTTTGTTTTGTAATCTAATAAACCTACACATTTTATCATCTTGAATGTCTACTGTATAAGTATGTCCATATAAAGACAAATGAGGTGCGAGAGCGCTAATCATATCGCAGAAAGTACGAAACTATCACTTAGGCGTCTTGGCAGTTTCTTATTTCCTGAAGCAAATGCGCTGCTTTCGTGTCGTGTGACTTTCATACTTTTCAATTGGCCGAGGACAGTCACAGCTGAAGACAGAAGAACCACCACGAACGGAACTGGAGGTGGGAGCAAACTGCAGAAACAACAGATGTGCTACTGGGATTCCCACATTCCATTAGTATGGCTAATATACCCATCCTGCTAATTCCCACGCACACAAACGAAACCATTGAGGATAATAGGCACAGTGACTATAGGCTCACAAATAACGCCAAATAATTCGAATAAATAACAAAATATAACAGAAAAAATTTTGTCTTTCAAGGTGTTTCGAACCGTTACTATGAATTTACGATGCTTCCCGTTCACCATTACACTATCAGTGATATGTCAAACAGATTGCTTGCAATTATACCTACATCAAATTTATGTACATGTCTAATAACTGTCACTGTACGCCTTTTTTTATTTAAAATGTTGTAGTCTTACTTGCGTTTTTTAATATGATTACTGTACATGAACAGAGAAGCGTATGTTATAAAAAAAGTGTAATTTAATTGAATGATTTTCACATATTTATTATTTTGAATGCGAATAGTATGCGTTGTTTTATTGTTTGGTTACTGTTTATAAAGCAGATGTTACGCCATTTCGGAATAGGACAGTCAGCTAGAAACGAAGCTTTACTTTCGGATATCTTAAGCTTCATGCTATTGCTTGTCTAAAGATTTCGACACACTTGAAAGTGTTTCACGAAGTGGTATGTTGTGTTTCAGTACCTGTGCCGAGCCCGAATCTCGTCCGCCACAGAGCGGAATGAAACATCACTGTTTCGCTACAATTAGTCCGTTCCAGGCGCAGGTGGACTGAAACAGTCTTATTTTGAAACAACGATACAGTTTCTGTGGCTGGCTCGAGATCCGAGACAGGGGCGGAATGAAACACCGCCGTTTCGAAACAGTGACCCGTAGCCGTTCCGAAACACTGAAACAGTTCCAGTATCGATACACTGTATCGAAACACAGAAACAGCGGCCAAGTCTGCTGCCTACCTGCCGGCGGCGCCAGCACCCGCCCCGGTGCACACGCTGCCACACCCCGCAGCCAGCAGCGCGCGGCCTCAGTGCTGCCGGGCGCAGAGGCGAGCCCTGACAGCTGGAACCACGCAGGCGGCCGAGCCGGCCCGTGCGCCGTGCACCGCAGCCACATTCGCAGGCTGCCAGTCTGACAGCTTCCGCACCTAGCACACCCGGATCTAGAGCGTAGCAAACCGGGCTATCTCCGCCGGGCGGCAATTTCAGGGGCGGTACCAAATCCGTATTCTTCAAGAAGCGGCCTCGCTTCACAAAGCGCCTACCATCCAGCGCACGTTCGTCTGTCGATTATTCGTATGACTTTGAAAATCGACCCAGTTTGTTTTTGTACACTTTTGAGCACATTGTAAGATCATTTATGAACAAATCAAAAGTTGACATAAAAGTTTTCTGGGTTTGGTACCGCGTCATAACGTAAAAACTGCTGCTGCTATAGAAAAGCCAACGTTTCGGCCACGATTGCAGCGGCCTTCTTCTGGGTCTAATGGTGCGTTCTAGCTATGCAGTGTCCTTTGTTGTTAGTGTTCACTGCGCATGCCATTACGTCATAATTTTAAAAAGGTAGTTAGTTTCACTGGTCACTTAACGAAGAAGGAGAGGGAACTTTATTGTAATAGGTTATTGCGGTGGAGGGAGAACGTGACCTCTGTTGTCCATTGGCTCTTGTGTTACGTGCCATGATTGGTGGCCACCGTCGAATGAGAAGTTTGCTGTGTGTTTACCAGCTGCTGGACGTCGGCCGCGGGGCGGCAGTTACTCGCCGGTAGTGCTCGTGCCTCGTGTTGACAGTGCGGTCTGTTGGGCTCTGATTGCTGGCAGCCAAGATGGGGCAGGCCTGAGTCCATCCTCCCTGTTCATGTTGTTAGGGTGTTTGAGAATTTCGATGGCCTCTCTGATTTTGCGTTTCGTCTTAGTTGGCTGCTTGGCCAACACACAGGCTTCGCTGAATTTTATTTCTTTTCCGCACTCATGGTGATGTTCTGCCACTGCGGATTTATTGTGTTGCCCTAGACGAATGTAACGCTCGTGCTCCCGAATGCGCGTTGCTATTGGCCTACCAGTCTCGCCGATGTATGCCTCTCCACATTCGCATTCCACCTTGTAAACACCTGCAGTGTGTAATGCATCCACCTTGTCCTTGGTGGAGCCTAGCACGTCCTGGATCCTACGACCACTGTAGAAGACAGGCTGCACTCCAGCGCGGCGAAGGTGTTTGCCTATTCGGTCAGTGACGTTTTTCACATACGGTAAGCGTACTGTTGGCTGCAGTTTGTCTATTTCCTGCTCATATTTCTTGCGCATGCGCACTGAACACTAACAACAAAATATAAAGGACACTGCACAGCTAGAACGCACCATTAGACCCAGAAGAAGGCCGCTGCAATCGTGGCCGAAACGTTGGCTTTTCTATAGCAGCAGCAGTTTTTACGTTATGACGCGGTACCAAACCCAGAAAACTTATGTCGACTGACTCTGGCCGCGGAAGCCTACGCAATTAAATCAAAAGTTGTCTTTGAATGCGTGCATTGTGTACGTAACGTCTCTGCCAGGGGAATCCCCGTCGCATCTAGAAATACAACACTTTCCCGCAGACAAAACGGTACGGGGCTATACGAATAAACCACAACAGGTGAATGCCAATCGCTGTTTGTTTACATGGTTGATCAGCATCATTATAATTATTAGCGAATTCCATAGTTCATAGTCATAGCCATACTAATAGTGAAAAAAAAAAGGAATGACAGGTAAGAAAGATTACATATTATGTTCTCCGTGTATCCAAGAAAATGAAATTTTGACGCAAAATTTTTACCACAACGCTATACTACTAAGAGGCGGTTGTACAGCCCCGTGAGTTCTATTCGCGGAATAGCGCGGAAAACGCATTCTAGGACCACGTAATAACGCCTAAGCGGAGAATACACGCTCAATATGCCTAATAGGCATTCGACGTTGGTACTTCTCTCGTGCTATGTATCTAAAAGAGGTAGATAAGAATGACCATTTGTGCCAAAACAGTCTCGGTTATTTGGCATGTGTTACATTAGAGACGTAACCATATCGACAAGCAGCAATGGTGTTGGGTACTATCCGTATTAACAGCTTTTTTACTATTAGACAACGACGTTTTAATTTTACATGAAGCAAAACTCTTAACGACCTTTGATAAGCTAATAGATTCTTTCGCACACTGTAGCAAGATCAGAGAGAAAAAATACTGGCACCCAAGAACATGACTTTTTTTTTTTTTTTGAGGGTGTTGGATGTCAAACTGGGCGGTTGGGAATACGGAATTTTAATTTCCACTGCCCTGAATATGATGGCTTCCATTACAAAGTATACTCCTTTGATTGCACAGAGCGAAATACAGTGACCTGCGACAGAAGAATGCCATCCGAAAATGCGCTGCACTGCACTTTCGCACCTTAAGAGAAATTATAATGTATTATATCTCCTGCAACATATATGTTTCACATATCAAACTCTTCAGAAATATGTGCGCAATCTCAAACGCTCGAGTGGGAGGGGTGGGGGGGAGTGGGAGGGGCACTATCAAGTTTTTGCCCCGGTTCTGAAATACCGTAGATACGGAGCTGACTTCTACATACAGTGATGAGCCAAAACTACCTGCTTACACCGAGCGAGGTGGTTCAGTCGTTAGCGCAGTGGATTCCCATTCGGGAGGACGGTGGTGCGAACCCGCGTGCGATCCGCCTGAGGTACGCTCGCCGTCATTTCCTCACATCGCTTCACGCAGATGGTGGGACTGTTCCTCTGAAAGGCCACGGGTGACTCTGCATACTTCCCTTACCTGACGGAGCAGGGAACCTCGCAGTTTCCCTCCCTGTCCCAAATCAACCAACCGAGTACCTGCTTAACAGCTCGTTGGTCCGTCTTTGAAGAAAATACTTAACTGAGTCTGCGTATCAGGGGTCCGGCATTTTGTTGACAGATTTGTGGAGGTATACAGCATTAGATGTGTGGTGTCACCGCCAGACACCACACTTGCTAGGTGGTAGCTTTAAATCGGCCGCGGTCCATTAGTACATGTCGGACCCGCGTGTCGCCACTGTCAGTACTTGCAGACCTAGCGCCACCACACGGCAGGTCTAGAGAGACTTACTAGCACTCGCCCCAGTGGTACGGACGACTTTGCTAGCGACTACACTGACGGAGCCTTTCTCTCATTTGCCGAGAGACAGTTAGAATAGCCTTCAGCTAAGTCCATGGCTACGACCTAGCAAGGCGCCATTAACCATATCTGGAAAGAGTCTTATTTGTATTATCAAGAGCGATGTAGCACAAGGATGAAGTAAACAGAAGCTACGTACTTTTCTTTAGTGCCCGCATCTCGTGGTCGTGCGGTAGCGTTCTCGCTTCCGACGCACGGGTTCCCGGGTTCGATTCCCGGCGGGGTCAGGGATTTTCTCTGCCTCTTGATGGCTGGGTGTTGTGTGCTGTCCTTAGGTTAGTTAGGTTTCAGTAGTTCTAACTTCTAGGGGACTTATGACCACAGCAGTTGAGTCCCATAGTGCTCAGAGCCATTTGAACCATTTCTTTCTTTAGTACATTCATACGTATCCTGTTCCAGACTTCACGCCAGTCGGCGTGTGTGTACGCGTGCTTTCGGTTACCCGTCACTGTGGACTGGCTGTCTTGTCAGCCCACTACAAGATGTCTGCACACAGGTCATATCATTCGTGTAAATAACGTGACACTACTTTGGGTACGCGGTGATGAGATCAAAAGTATCCGGACGGCCGCCTGAAAATGACTTAAAAGGTTCGTGGCGCCTTCCATCGGTAATGCTGGAATTCAGTATTGTGTTGGCGCATCCTCAGGCTTGAAGACAGATTCCACTCTCGCAGGCATACTTTCAGTCACGTGCTGGAAGGTTTCCTGCGGAATGGCAGCACATTCTTCGCCGAGTGCTGCAGTCAGCAAACGTATCGATGTCGGTCGGTAACGCGTGGCGCGAAATCGGTGTTGCAACCGTTCCGAAGGTGTTCTGTAGGACTGTGAGCAGGCCGGTGCATTACAGGGATGTTTCTGGTCTGTAACCACTTCGCCACAGGCCGTGCATTATCAATAGGTGCTCCATCGTTTTTGAAGATGCAGTCGCCATCCGCGAATTGCTCTTCAACAGTGGGAAGCAAGAAGGTGGTTAAAGCATCAACACAGGCCTGTGCTGTGATAGTGGCGCGCAGAACAACGAGGGGTGCAAGGCCGCACCATGAAAAACACGACCGCACCGTAACACCACCGCCTCAGAATTTTACTGTCGGCGCCACACACGCTGGCAGATGACGTTCACCGGGCATTCGCCATACCCACACCCTGCCACCTGATCGCCTCATTGTGTACCGTGATTCGTCACTCCACACAACGATTTTCCACTGTTCAATCCTCCTATGTTTACGTTCCACACACCAAGCGAGGCGTTTGACATTTACCAGCGTGATTTGTGGCTTACGAGCAGCCGCTCGACCATGAAATCGAAATTGTCTCACCTCCCGCCTAACTGTCATAGTACTTGCAGTGGATCCTGATGCAGTACGGAATTCCCGAGTGCTGGTCTCGATACGTGTTTGCCTATTACACACTGCGACCGCCGGCCTCTGTGACGGAGCGGTTGTAGGTGGTCTAGCGGTTCTGGCGCTGCAGTCCGGAACCGCGCGACTGCTACGGTCGCAGGTTCGAATCCTGCCTCGGGCATGGGTGTGTGTGATGTCCTTAGGTTAGCTCGGTTTAAATAGTTCTAAGTTCTAGGAGGGTCATGACCTCAGATGTTACGTGCCATACGGCTCAGAGCCATCTGAACCACGACGAACCTCTTCAACTGTAGGCGGTCTGCCAGTCAACAGACGAGGTCGGCCTGTACGCTTTTGTTCTGCCCGTCTCCCTTCACGTTTCCACTTCACTATCACAGCGGATCTAGGGATGTCTAGGAGTGTGGAAATCCCGCGTACAGGCGTATGACACAAGTGACACCCAATCACCTGGCCACGTACGAAGTCCGTGAGTTCCGCGGAACGCCCCATTCTGCTCTCTCACGGTGTCTGATGACTACTGAGGTCGCTGATATGGAGTACCTGGCAGTAGGTGGCAGCACAGTGCACCTAATATGAGAAACGTATGTTTTTGGGGTCTACAGATATTTCTGATGACACAGTGTAATTTCGACCGAATTTAAAAACTTAAAATGGTGAAATGGTTCAAATGGCTCTGAGCACTATGGGACTTAACATCTGTGGCCATCAGTCCCCTAGAGCTTAGAACTACTTAAACCTAACTAACCTAAGGACATCACACACAGCGATGGCCGAGGCAGGATTCGAACCTGCGACCGTAGCAGTCGCGCGGTTCCGGACTGAGCGCCTAGAACCGCGAGACCACCGCGGCCGGCTTAAAATGGTGACATAATGTAATCATTAAGAGGTGTGTCCTGCTCCTCACCTAACACCGTGTTCCAATTACAGACAAGACTGTTTCTCAAAAACCAAGGCCCGTCGCTACAAAACCGGATAGCCAGGTACTCAGGTAAGTACAACACGTTTGAAGCGCATCAAAATCCGTTATTTACAGTGTGGAGGGTCCCCTTGTAAGTCGCAACGCCGCGGTCTAAGGAGGATGCTAAGTTCACCGGACTTGGATACGATGTGACGTCATTATGACGTATACACGCTACATCGAAAACAATAGAAACCGTATATCGACTATTCGACTTTTGTGAACTTCCGAGAGGTTGTGACAGGGAAGCGCTGTGCTCTGCGCCATTCGTTTAGATGTGTTTTGCGTTCCTTGTGTTTAAATCGTGTATTGTACTGTGTTTGTGTCCTGTGCATTGTTTTTCGTTTGCTCGTCTCTAATTATGTGTTCAGCATTCGAGAGACTAATGTTGAGAAATCCACTTCCCCTCGTATTTCATTTCCGGTCGACGATTTTTCTTCAAAAATTCCTCATATTTTTCTTTTTAAGTTCGAAATTCAATCATTCTACACACCAGTCATTACTGCACACTAAGGTACCTGTCTCTGCGGTCCGAGTGTAAAATTACTTGGAATTATGGTTGATAAAAGACTTTCTTGGGATGGACATATAAATTACTTCGCTAACAAACTTGCACGAGTTCTCTTTCAGCTATATAAATTAAGAAAAAAAGTCAGCAAGGGTATGCGGCTACAATCTAATATGTACAGACAAGACCAATTGTATGAACTCATACTAAACTATTGATAATAAATAAATATTATTTTCGGCGTAAGCGTTCAATACAACAATCACACAATCTAATCTGGTCGGGACATAAGAAGACTTCACTCTTTTACGAAACGTGTTGTCTGTGGTGTTTTCAAGGCCACGGTCAGGAATATTTCTATTAATATCCAGCTCTTTTACTTTTATTTTGGCGAAATACATATACGCTGCCACACTGAGCTGTTATCAGAATCGCACGTGTCAAAACAAACCGCTAGCTGACGACAGTTTAGAATCTCGAACGTTCGTAAAAGTCGATAGGTGTGTTAATCGACTAAAGCGTATATACGTCATAATGACGTCGCATCATATCCAGGTTGGGTGAACTTAGCATCCTCCGCGGTGTAACAGCCAGACCGAGAAGCGGCAGGCAGCTACCTGCAGAGTGCTGCGCTGTGTCCGGTCACGTGACCAGTGACGTCACGGCGGCTGGCCAGTGACGTCACGCCCTGCCGCCCAGCACGTGCGACACGGCGCGTGGCTCTTCTGCGAGGCTTTCCGCGCAGCCGGCAGTGGCTGGGAGTGACACGGGCAGAGGGTGCTGCACACCTCGCGCTGTCCCACGTCTCGAAGTCGGCGCCAAAGTATCGGCCGACTACAGCTCGCTCTTTGTTTCTGTTCTGCACGCTGCAGTCGTTTTAAAGACAAAATAACACAGTTTCACTGAGTCATTTTCAGTCTTTTTCATGGTCCTAAATACATATTTGAGCGAGTAATACCGCGCACTTCGCCTCGTTAATACAAGTTTTTGTTTTACGTTCCGATCAACCGAGAAGGGAGATACGTGACGTCAAAAGGCTGCTACTGACTACGCACTGACGAACCCAATTTCCGCCTAGCTACTCGTGCCGAAGACGCTGCGAATACACACAGCCGGGAAGAAAAGATGAAGCACCCTCCGGGACGACGCAGTTTTGTTGACAAGTGGCGGCGTATCACGAATTCAGACCAAACGAAACACATGTGTTGTAGTAGAGGCTGCCCATCGCATCAATACGCCATCACATGGCACTGGAAGTGCGTATAGCCGGCCGAAGTGGCCGCGCGGTTCTGGAGCTGCAGTCCGGAACCGCGGGACTGCTACGGTCGCAGGTTCGAATGCTGCCTCGGGCATGGATGTCTGTGATGTCCTTAGGTTAGTTAGGTTTAAGTAGTTCTAAGTTCTAGGGGACTTATGACCTGAGATGTTCAGTCCCATAGTGCTCAGAGCCATTTGAACCATTTTTGAAGTGCGTATTGTCACAAGCTAACGTGTGTGTGTGTGTGTGTGTGTGTGTGTGTGTGTGTGTGGTTTGAGGTTTTCGGGCGCTAAACAGCGTGGTCATCAGCGCCCAAACGCATAGAAACAGGAACACAGGCAGTGAAGGGACGAAGACGGACACCGAACAAGGAGAACGGCTAAAAGACACAGACCTGACGCAGTTCCAAATCCTCACATACAGAGGCAAAACAAGAGGAGAAGAAACGCACTAAAAGAGGAAAGGAAACACAAGGAAAAGAGAACAGAAATCGAAGCGAAACAAGTAGGTAATCGTGACTGGCGGACCTTACCTGAAGCCTGGGTGAGCCAGTCACCCAGCAGCACATTAAATCCCTCTCCCTAAAATCCGAGGCAACAAATTGGACAGGACACAATACCGTAAGACCTTAACCACAGCCGTTGCGTCGTCTTGCAAAATAGAGGGCAAATCCGGTGGCAAGGAAACCACCGCCCTCTGGTCAGAGAATAAAGGACAGTCAAGTAAAATGTGGCGGACCGTAATCTGGACGCCACAAGCACTGCAGATTGGGGGGTCCTCCCGCCGGAGTAAAAAACCGTGCGTTGAGGGACTGTGCCCGATGCGGAGGCGAGTGAGGAGAACCTCATCCCGCCTGCACGACTGGTACGACGTACGCCACGGCCGCGTGGTGGCCTTGACCAGACGCAGCTTATTTTCACCGACTGCCAGCCACTCCTCTTCCCATTGACGCATAACACGAAAACGCAAAAGGGAGGTAACAGCATGGAGGGGGACGGCACATTCAACAACGTGAGGAAGGGAACATGCATCTTTGGCAGCCACATCCGCCAGTTCGTTTCCCCTAATACCCACGTGCCCCGGCACCCAGCAGAAGGACACCTCCTTCCCCTGCCGTTGCAGGTGGAGTAGGGCATCACGGATGTTCTGGACGACCGTATCCGCTGGGTACAAGTGTTGTACGGTCTGAAGGGCACTCAGGGAACCAGAACAGATGAGAAGACTGGGAACACATCTCATCCGCTGCAATGCCCGCAAGATCGCAAACAATTCGGCATCAAAGATGGTAAACGCCGCAGGAAGCCGTAACTTGACGACTCGATCAGGGAAAACAAGAGCACAACCAACAGAGTCCCCCTGTTTAGAACCATCCGTAAATACTGGTACGTGGTCGGGATGGTGGTTTAAAATATCATAAAATAAGCTAACGAGTCTGAAAGTGCGCAATAGCATCCAGCGATAGACTATCAGAAGCATTCGACGACATTTGTTACAATTCGGCTACGGTTCTTGCAGGGATGCAGAAGGAGTAATGTGAGCGTCCGTTCTCCTGATGAAAAATCACACTGCTGTCGAAGAAATGTCAGTAGCACGGGGTAACAGTGTGTGCGGTGTAGCGGATACTGGTTACTTTTGCCTGCACAAACACCACAAGTGACCCGCAGTTGTAACTAAACGCCTCCCTACGCCACCAAAACTGTAATGTGGGAACGGTGTGTCGGTGCGAAAGCGCAGCGGAATGGGCAGCTCACCACGTTACGACTTACACACGTACTCCTGTCACTACAGACGGATACTCTGCAAATCACACTTCAGTGCCTGGCAGAGGTTTCATCTAACCACCTTCACATCAATTCTCTACTATTTCAATCTCGCGAAAAATACGAACACCTACATCTTTCAGTCCGAGCTCTGATTTCCCTTATTTTATTATTACGATCGCTTCACCCTACGTAGTTCGGAGTCAACAGACTATTTTCTCATTCGCAGGACAAATGTGATGATTCAAATTTTGTGAGAAGATCCAGTCGGAACGAGAAATCACCTCGGTTTAGTGGTGTCCTCCCAGAATCGTGCATCATTTCAGCGTCAGTCTCTGCCATATTTCGCGATAATACAAAACGTGCCGCCCCGCCCTTCTTTGAACTTTTTCGACGTATTGCGTCAGTCCTACCTGGTAAGGATCGCAAGCCGCACAGCAGTATTCTACAAGAGGACAGACAAGCGTAGTGTTGGCAGTCTCTTTAGTGTGTCTCTTACTTTTTCTGCGTGTCTTGCCAATAAAGCGCAGTCTTTGGTTTGCCCTGCCCACATCATCTTCTGTGTGTTCCCTCCAATTTAAGTCGTTCGTAATTGTAACTCCTACGTATTTAGTTGGATTTACGGCCTTTACATTTGACTGATTCACCGTGTAACCGAAGTTTAATGGATTCCTTTCAGCACTCATGTCGATGACCTCACACTTTTCGTTATTTAGTGTCAACTGCCAATTTTTACACCATACAGATATCTTTTCTACGAGGGCAGTTCAATAAGTAATGCAACTCATTTTTTTCTGAAACAGGGGTTGTTTTATTCACCATTGAAATACACCAGGTTATTCCCCAATCTTTTAGCTACACAACACTATTTTTCAACGTAACCTCCATTCAATGCTACGGCCTTACGCCACCTTGAAATGAGGGCCTGTATGCCTGCACGGTACCATTCCACTGGTCGATGTCGGAGCCAACGTCGTACTGCATCAATAACTTCTTCATCATCCGCGTAGTGCCTCCCACGGATTGCGTCCTTCATTGGGCCAAACGTATGGAAATCCGACGGTGCGAGATCGGGGCTGTAGGGTGCATGAGGAAGAACAGTCCACTGAAGTTTCGTGAGCTCCTCTCGGGTGCGAAGACTTGTGTGAGGTCTTGCGTTGTCACGAAGAAGGAGAAGTTCGTTCAGATTTTTGTGCCTACGAACACGCTGAAGTCGTTTCTTCAATTTCTGAAGAGTAGCACAATACACTTCAGAGTTGATCGTTTGACCGTGGGGAAGGACATCGAACAGAATAACCCCTTCAGCGTCCCAGAAGACTGTAACCGTGACTTTACCGGCTGAAGGTATGGCTTTAAACTTTTTCTCGGTAGCGGAGTGGGTGTGGAGCCACTCCATTGATTGCCGTTTTGATTCAGGTTCGAAGTGACGAACCCATGTTTCATCGCCTGTAACAATCTTTGACAAGAAATTGTCACCCTCAGCCACATGACGAGCAAGCAGTTCCGCACAGATGCTTCTCCTTTGCTCTTTATGGTGTTCGGTTAGACAACGAGGGACCCAGCTGGAACAAACCTTTGAATATCCCAACTGGTGAACAATTGTGACAGCACTACCAACAGAGATGTCAAGTTGAGCACTGAGTCGTTTGATGGTGATCCGTCGATCATCTCGAACGAGTGTGTTCGCACGCTCCGCCATTGCAGGAGTCACAGCTGTGCACGGCCGGCCCACACGCGGGAGATCAGACAGTCTCGCTCGACCTTGCGGCGATGATGACACACGCTTTGCCCAACGACTCACCGTGCTTTTGTCCACTGCCAGATCACCGTAGACATTCTGCAAGCGCCTATGAATATCTGAGATGCCCTGGTTTTCCGCCAAAAGAAACTCGATCACTGCCCGTTGTTTGCAACGCACATCCGTTGCAGACGCCATTTTAACAGCTCCGTAGAGCGCTGCCACCTGTCGGAAGTCAATGAAACTATACGAGACGAAGCGGGAATGTTTGAAAATATTCCACAAGAAATATTCCGGTTGTTTCAACCAAAATTGGCCGAGAAAACAAATGTGTTGCATTACTTATTGAACTGCCCTCGTAAACAGGAAATCACGAATGCAGTCACACAACTGAGACGATATTCCATAACCACAGAACATAACTTACGACACATCATCATCACCGTCACCAGCCGCCGTCTGACATCCAGTGCTGGAAGGAAAACTGCCTCCAGATATTCCGACGCGTTGCGATCTTCAGCAATGCGAATCAGTGTTGTTCCTGCATATCTTTTACCCTCACCTCCCTCCCTTCCATAAGCTTTTCTTCTCAGTCTTCTCTTATTTTTTGGAAGCTAGAAGACAAGTTGCTTAGGTCATCTATCTCGCGTCTTTCAGCGTACTCTCCGGCCTACCTTCATATTTTCCCCCCACCACTAACACACATTCTAATCTCTTCTCTAATCCATTCTTTTGCTTTCTTGTCTCTCCTATCCAAAACGCATTGCTCCGTTCCTCAATAAACCAGCCACCAGTCATCAGTAGTCTTCGTGCCAAACAATCACGTTTCACTGCCATGGATCACAACTCTAAACACGAACTGTTATTTTATGTTCAGTTTCGTACAAATTACGCACTCAATTTTCAAAAGTTTATTTAGTTTACGTACAGCGCCCAACGTCACCTTTACTCTGCTATTTATTGCTTTTCGTATCCATGCCTTGGTAGTAGCCACTCGCCTTAGTAACAAATTGTAGTAGGAGCTATTTTTTCATATTTGGGAAATTGGCGATGGTTCTAAGACTAGTCTCAGTGGACGAAGGAATACTTTCAACCAGTGAAATTGGAACCACCGTAGACTTTCTTGGACCTTGAAAAGTCACCTTACTATGAGCTGGTTCTCAAACGGCAGAACTGCCATTGTTTTAGGGAAAGGTCTGTCGTTAGTAGCTATGGTTATTGGAAGAACTCTTTTAAGGGTATCTCAATTCCACTGGCCACGGCGTAAATTTGTGAAACTTGGCTTTCTGCAATGAAAACAAAACAGAAGAAATAAATAAACTCGGTGCATGTGCGACGGCAGACAGCAAACAGAGTATGAAACGGAACTGTTAGAAATAAGCGGAACCAATCAGTCGATTGACTCAATAACAATTTCACTCTTCCTATAAATACTGTGTATTTTTAAGCAACAGACCGCAAGATAACTAAGTAGAAGAAAAATGTTCAACAGATTATACACCTTTTTATACACACATCAAAAAAGTTTTGTATCGCCCCGTTTACACACACACACACACACACACACACACACACACACACACACTCTTTGACTGTTCAGAGATGTCACTAAACCCGCCCAGAGATGTAAACAACCGTGCATGAGCAGCGCCTATTAGACGGAGGGAGTCCGACAGCCGATCAGTTCCAGTCGTCCCACCAGGGAGGAGGTACACGGCTCGTGTTGTCTGTACTTCGACCATGCCTAGGCGGTCAATACATAGAAAACACGCTGACTTCGAGTCCAAACTTTCTTTAGCGTACTGGATCATTCGGTCACCCCGACAGGTAACGGTATCAGAATGGCTGGGAACGACAGTTTTGCCGTTCACCATTACACCACAGAGATGTAAAACTACCGTCTCCTATCGTAAATACGCATGGACTACAGTAGCTTTCCTAGCAACTTTGCTCAGTCCAGGTCGTTTCGCGTTACCTCCACATTGGGTGTGTTGCATACCGATCAGGCGTTAAGTCATTTGCATCGCTTAATTTGAACACGCAATCAGTGTCTTATGAGATTCCTCTAGAAAACAGAATTGGTTAACTGTCTAGAAACTGAGTGAGGACATACACACATCACCTTGCTTCCGAGAGTTCCCGAACCTGTACAGAACATTGGAACAGAGATCAACATAAACATCATTTCCGCCCTTTTTTTCCATTGCATATTGTACCACCATACACCTTTAGAGGTGATGGTACAGATTGCTGTACACACCGGTAGCTCTAATACCCAGTAGCACGTCCTCTTGCATCCTGTATTCGTCATGTCATACTATCCACAAGTTCATCAAGGAACTGTCGGTCCAGATTGTCCCACTCCTTAACGGCGATTCGGCGTAGATCCCTCAGAGTGGTTGGTGGGTCACGTCGTCCAGAAACAGCCCTTTTCCCAGACATATTCGATAGGGTTCATGTCTGGAGAACGTGCTGGCCACTCTAGTCGAGCGATGTCGTTATCCTGAAGGAAGTCATTCACAGGATGTGCACGATGGGGGCACGAATTGTCGTCCACGAAGAGGAATGCCTCGCCAATATGCTGCCAATATGGTTGCACTATTGGTCGGTGGATGGCGTTCACGTATCGTGCAGCCGTTACGGCTCCTTCCGTGACCACCAGCGACGTACGTTGGCCCCAGATAAAGCCACCCAAAAACAGCAGGGAACCTCCACTTTGCTGCACTCGCTGGACAGTGTGTGCGAGGCGTTCAGCCTGACCGGCTTGCCTCCAAACACTTCTACGACCACTGTCTGAGTGAAGGCACATGCTACACTCATCGGTGCAGAGAACGTGATGCCAATCCTGAGCGGTCCATACGGCACGTTGTTGGGCCCATCTGTACCGCGCTGCATAGTGTCGTAGTTGCAAAGGTGGACCTCGCCACGGATCTCGGCGCACCGAGCAGCCTACTGTGCACAGTCGTGACACGACGTCTTGCAGCTGCACAAAAAGTCTTTCTAGGAAATTCTCAATACTAATGCGACGGTTGTCTTTTTTCAATTTGACCTGGAGAAAGGATAACAAACGGCTTGAACCATTGCATTTACAGCTCTTCTTTTTTTTTTCAGAAACGACACAATTACAGTTATTCCGCGCATTCCTGTTTCTGATGAACTATGACCTAAGAGCCATTAAGTTTGCCCCTCTCACTAGGGCAGGAGACGAAATAGAAGTTTGTCACGAAGCGGTTGCAGGGAGCCGCAAAATACGCGTTAGAAAGTACTTATCTTCAATTGAAAACAGTAAATGATTCTCCTTGAGATGCGATTGTACTGTAGTTCTGAAAATTCCGTAGCTCGCTCATGAACGTCTCGGTCGACACTTCAGAATGGAATCGCTAACACCGGAACAGCGTTTGTTGGCCGTGAAGACGTTTGACGCAAACTCTGGACGCGTCGTTGTGGCGAGACGCGCATTCGGCAGCCCCTTTCCTGGAAGGACAGCAGCATCCAGAATGGCCACTTCCCGGTCAGGTTGCAGTACAGAGCTGACGTCAGACTGTAATGACTAACTTTAAGCATCGTGTCACTCCATTTTTTTTTTTGTAATGTTTTCCCTTAACAGGTAGATGAAATGTTCTGAAAAGACAGGATCCATAATGGTTCCAGGAAGGCCACTCAGTTGGAAGGCCAGCTGATTTGTAATCCTGGAGAATGTGCAAAGACTCCGAAGGTCATTGAGTGAGGAGCCCACTGCATACACAACGCTGGCAGCATGGCAAGTCTAGCTGTCAAGACGGTCTCTACATGGTTGAAATTAGACTTGGCCACTGTTTCTGTCTTTCGATACAGTGTATCGATACGTGGAACTGTTTCGGTGTTTCGGAACGGCTGTGGCTCACTGTTTCGAAACAGTGGTCTTTCATTCCGCCCCTGTCTCGGATATCCGGACCAGATTCGATCTCGAGCCAGACACAGAAACTGTATCGTTGTTTCAAAATAAGGCTGTTTCAGTCCACCTGTGCCTGGAACGGACTAATTGTATCGAAACAGTGATGTTTCATTCCGCTCTGTGTCGGACGAGATTCGGGCTCAGCACAGGTACTGAAACACAACATACCACTTCGTGAAACACTTTCAAGAGTGTCGAAATCTTTTTGACAAGCAATAGCATGAAGCTCAAGATATCCGAAAATAAAGCTTCGTTTCTAGCTGACTGTCCTATTCCGAAATGGCGTAACATCTGCTTTATAAACATTAACCAAACAATAAAACAACGCATACTATTCACATTCAAAATAATAAATATGTGAAAATCATTCAATTAAATTACACTTTTTTTATAACACGCGCTTCTCTGTTCATGTACAGTAATCATATTAAGAAACGCCAGTAAGCCCACAACATTTTAAATAAAAAAAGGCGTACAGTGACAGTTATTAGACATGTACATAAATTTGATGTAGGTATAATTGCAAGCAATATGTTTGACATATCACTTATAGTTTAATGGTGAACGGGAAGGGCTGGGGAGCATGGTGAATTTATAGTAACGGTTCGAAACACCATGAAAGACAAAATTTTTTCTGTTATATTTTGTTATTTATTCGAATTATTTGGCGTTATTTCTGAGTCTATAGTCACTCTGCCTACTATCCATAATGATTCCCTTTGTGTAGATGGAAATTAGCAGGATGGGTATATTACCCATACTAACGGAATGTGGGAATCCCAGTAGCATATCCATTGTTTCTGCAGTTTGCTCCCACCTCCAGTTCCGTTCGTGGTGGTTCTTCTGTCTTCAGCTATGGCTGTCCTCGGCCAATTGAAAAGTATGAAAGTCACGCGGGACGCGAAAGCAGCGCATTTGCTGCATGAAATACGAAACTGCCAATACGCCCAAGTGATAGTTTCATACTTTCTGCGACGTGATTATCGCTCTCGCACCTCATTTGTGTTTATATGGACATACTCATACAGTAGACATTCAAGATGATAAAATGTGTAGGTTTATTAGATTAGAAAACACAAATTGTTTCACTGTTTGGAAACAGCGTATCGAAACATTACATTGTACTGTTTCATTTGTTTCGAAACAGTTACGTGTTTCAGTTTGCCCATCTCTAGTTCAAATGGCTCTGAGCACTATGGGACTTAACATCTGTGGTCATCAGTCCCCTAGAACTTAGAACTACTTAAACTTAACTAACCTAAGGACATCACACACACCGATGCCCGAGGCAGGATCGAATCTGCGACCGTAGCGGTCCCGCGGTTCCGGACTGCTGCGCCTAGAACCGCACGGCCACCGCGGCCGCCAAACGGTCGCTCCAGAGGATTAAGGAAAGAGGAACTTGACCTCTTCACCTCAGAACCTTTCAAGGACAGTGATATCGAGTGGCGGTGGTCTTTCGGAAGCGAGTTGACTGAGGCCTCTGACAGTGGAACAGTCGAGACGGATTACATGTGACTCGGCGTTCGGGCGCACTCCCATCTCGACAAACACGACTGGCGCCACGTCGCTACAGACAAGCCACACGCTTGAGCCGCTGCTCCAACTCATCAACAGACCCAAATTACAATGAAATCCAGACCTTTACCTGCCTACAGTTGAAAATGTGTGTCGAGACCGGGATTCGAACCCAGGACCTCCTCCTCAAACGGCAGACGCTCCATCCGACTGAGCCAGCGATGACACAGAGGACAGCGGGACTGCACGGACTCGTCCCTTGCACACACCTCCACCTTGTTGTCCGAAAGAACACGCAGAGTCCCTGCAGGCGCAGTATCCTCTACATCTACATCTACATCCATACTCCGCAAGCCACCTGACGGTGTGTGGCGGAGGGTACCCTGAGTACCTCTATCGGTTCTCCTTTCTATTCCAGTCTCGTATTGTTCGTGGAAAGAAGGATTGTCGGTACGCCTCTGTGTGGGCTCTAATCTCTCTGATTTTATCCTCACGGTCTCTTCGCGAGATATACGTAGGAGGGAGCAATATACTGCTTGACTCTTGGGTGAAGGTATGTTCTTGAAACTTTGACAAAAGCCCGTACCGAGCTACTGAGCGTCTCTCCTGCAGAGTCTTCCACTGGAGTTTATCTATCATCTCCGTAACGCTTTCGTGTATCTAAATGATCCTGTAACGAAGCGCGCTGCTCTCCGTTGGATCTTCTCTATATCTTCTATCAACCCTATCTGGTAAGGATCCCACACTGCTGAGCAGTATTCAAGCAGTGGGCGAACAAGCGTACTGTAACCTACTTCCTTCGTTTTCGGATTGCATTTCCTTAGGATTCTTCCAACGAATCTCAGTCTGGCATCTGCTTTACCGACGATCAACATTATATGATCATTCCATTTTAAATCACTCCTAATGTGTACTCGCAGATAATTTATGGTGTTAACTGCTTCCAGTTGCTGACCTGCTATTTTGTAGCTAAATGATAAAGGATCTATCTTTCTGTATATTCGCAGCACATTACACTTGTCTACATTGAGATTCAATTGCCATTCCCTGCACCATGCGTCAATTCGCTGCAGATCCTCCTGTATTTCAGTACAATTTTCCATTGTTACAACCTCTCGATATACCACAGCATCGTCTGCAAAAAGCCTCAGTGAACTTCCGATGTCATCCACCAGGTCCTCGCTGGCTGAGTCGGATAGAGCGTCTAAGCAGGAGGTCCCGGGTTCGAATACCGGTCTGGACACACATTTTCAACTGTCCTCGTTGATATTTACCAACACCGTAAGCAGCTAAAGCTCTGGATTTGATTGTAAATTCATTGTTCGAGAACTGCAACATTACCAATGGTATCCGTAGAGATATCATCAACAGAAAGTGGTGTACCAAAAAGTGTGCTGCGTAAAACGTACGAGACGCATACTCCTGCAGGGCAAAGGAAAAACTAGACTGCAATATCACGGCCTAGCAGACGGTATTTCACGATATGGGCAATAAACCGAGCGGAAATCACCACCACTGGTGATGATTTATCTTAATAAATCGAAACGCGTCTTCTGAGAAAAACAAGCCTTATCTTGCAGTTGTAACGACCGAACGAAAATGCCCTTAGAAAGTAACTGCTTGGTGAGTACTGACTATCGGGCCCATTTTTATTGAGGTGGCTGTCACAGCACACGAGTACAGACAGTTACCGGTAGGTGAATTTCTACCGATTGCGCGACGCACACGAATGCTCCGAAACTACTGCTTCATGCACATCCGTGCCATAATGCTCCAGTTTCTGATCTCTTTCAGGAAATCACATCGTTGACCTAGACACTGTAAATCGTGTGGAATGACCGCTTATGCTCCGCATGTCAGGCCACGTGATTATTTACGAGGGAGTTATCTGAAGGACAGAGCCTTCGAAGAAGCACCTCCAACAGTACACGATGTCGGTGCTCCAGTTCTCAGAAAGGCTTGTGCAGTCACCAAGCAATTCACTTAAAGGCTCTACACACTCCTCGCTGCGCAAGGAAACCGCTTTGAAAAGATACTGCACTAAATTTGACGCTGCCTGCTATAGCCTGAATACGGTAACAAAAATATCTCACCTCATATTATGTTGTAGTAGACAAAAAAAAAACTATGTAAGAACTACTTTGCGACACACTGCAGTTTTTTGGCGATTTCTCAACAAGTGTGCCACGTTTCATCACGTTTTTATAAGAAACAACATCCGCTTCTACACACAACGTCCGCTTTTTACACAAAATACGCGTTTGTGTTTGATGACTTACTTAACGCAGTACACATACAGAAACAATACAGACTGAAGCGCCAAAGGCGGCCGCTGCGGCGGAGCGCTTCTAGGCGCTGCAGTCTGGAACCGCGCGATCGCTACGGTCGCAGGTTCGAATCTTGCCTCGGGCAGGGCTGCGTGTGATGTCATTAGGTTAGTTAGGTTTAAGTAGTTCTAAGTCTAGGGCAGTGATGACCTTAGAAGTTAAGTCCCATAGTGCTCAGACCCATTTGAAGCGCCGAAGATACTAATATGGGCATGCATATTCAAATAACACATATGTAAACAGGCATTATACTGCGCTGCCGTCGGCAACGCCTATATAAGACAATAACTGTCTGGTGCATTTATTAGGTGGGTTACCCTGCTCCTAGAATGGCAGGTTGTCAAGATTTAAATGAGTTTGAACGTGCCGTTGTAGTCGGCACACGAGCGATGGGACACAGCATCTCCGACGTAGCGACGAAGTGCCGATTTTCCCGTAGGACCATCTCACGACTGTACCGAGAACATCAGGAATCCGGTAAAACATCAAACCCCCGACATCGCTGCGGCCGGATAAAGATGCTGCAAGAACGGAACCAACGACGACTGAAGAGAATCATTCAGCGTGACAGAAGTGCAACCCTTCCACAGATTGCTGCAGATTTCATTCCTCGGCCACCAACCAGTGTCAGCGTGCGAACCTTTCAACGAAACATCATCGATATGGGCTTTAGGAACCGATGGCCCAGTCGCGCACACTTGATGACTGCACGACACAAAGCTTTACGCCTCGTCTGGGCCCGTCCACACCGACTGTTGATGACTGGAAACATGTTGAAACTTCCTGGCAGATTAAAACTGTGTGCCCGACCGAGACTCGAACTCGGGACCTTTGCATTTCGCGGGCAAGTGCTCTACCATCTGAGCTACCGAAGCACGACTCACGCCCAGTACTCACAGCCTTACTTCTGCCAGTACCTCGTCTCCTACCTTCCAAACTTTACAGAAGCTCTCCTGCGAACCTTGCAGAACTAGCACTCCTGAAAGAAAGGATATTGCGGAGACATGGCTTAGCCACAGCCTGGCGGATGTTTCCAGAATGAGATTTTCACTCTGCAGCGGAGTGTGCGCTGATACGAAATTTCCTGGCAGATTTGGCTTTCGCGGGCAAGCGCTCTACCATCTGAGCTACCGAAGCACGACTCACGCCCGGTACTCACAGCTTTACTTCTGCCAGTACCTCGTCTCGTACCTTCCTAACTTTACAGAAGCTCTCCTGCGAAACATGTTACCTGGTCGGACAAGTGTCATTTCAAATTGTATGGAGTGGATGGACGTGTACGGGCACGGAGACAACCTTGTGAATCCGTGGGCCCTGCATGTCAGAGGCTAGTGGGGGCTCTGTAATGCTGTGGGGCGTGTGCTGTTGGAGTGATACGGGACCCCTGATACAGGTGAGACGCAGGTGAGCATCCTGTCTGATCACCTGCATCCATTCGTGTCCATTGTGCCTTCTGCATTACGAAGGACTCGGGCAATTCCAGCACGACAGTGCGACACCCCACACGTCCAGAACTGCTAGAGTGGCTCCACGTTCAAAAATGGTTCAAATCGTTCTGAGCACTATGGGACTCAACATCGGAGGTCACCAGTCCCTTAAACCTAAGGACATCACACACATCCGTGCCCGAGGTAGGATTCGAACCTGCGACAGTAGCGGTCACGCGGTTCCAGACTGCAGCGCCTGGAACGGCTCGGCCACCCCAGCCGGCAGTGGCTCCAGCAACACTCTTCCGAGTGTAAATACTTCCGCTGGCTACTAAACTCCCGAGGCACCAGTATGAATGAGCATATGTGGGATACCTTGCTATAGTCTGCCGGTAAACTGAAGAGCGAGCGAGCGAGCGAGTCCCCACTCTGCCTACCCAGCTACGTCACGAGACGCTTCTACAGGCTGTTGCACAACTTAGTAACGGTCCTGCCGCGGCGCGCGTTTTAAATCTTCGTCGACGCCGTGTACAGATACGTCCTGGCAGCGTTTATTTTTAGACAAATGCGTTAGGACCATAATGAATCCAAAAGACGATAGCTGCTTCCGAAACACAACATTATAGAGTAAGTAATATTAACATAGGAACGGAAGTCAGGATTCTGGTACAAATACAGAACCGAATGCCTGTTCATGTGAATGTATGTACCCTCTACTGCTATTCGTAAAACGAACCCCGTATGGTGCAATCAATCTGTAGAATTTAAGCCTTGTTCTTACTTTATGTTTCTATTAAAACCTAGAAATTTCCAGGTAAATCCCATTTTACGCTGTGTCTTACGTAAAACATCTTTCTGCCAAAGAAAACAGATTTTTTTTTTTTTTGACGGCAGTTAGCAATGTCTATAATGTCGTCATTATTTTTTGGTTTATGTGAAAGTCCTCCATCGTTTCTCGAATGACCGATTTTGTGAAACTGCCTATAACGAAGAGTTTCCTCCCAAAATTATCAGTTTTCCTTCGTGGCGGTTCCAGTAAACCACGCGGTTTATTTTCGCGTTTCTTCCTTATGCGGCCTATTGTGGCGAGGCTGACGTTTGCATAAATTGCAGCCCTCTGATTGGGACTGGTAATATTAGCCCACAGTTCTTTTTGTGCCGCCTCTTTAACACATGATGTTGTAACATTAGAGTCAATAGATCGCTCGTTACTCCATAAATACCTCCTCTTCTCCATATTCTGCACATTTTCTTGGAATGCAGGGCGATTATCCATCACTTCCGGATACCAAAGTACATCAGTGGGCATACAGAGTTAACTGTCTGACACTGGCAATTAAGATCCCACGAACAGAACGACGTGTATCACTGCTCGCTGATCTACACCGCTAGGCAGGTAACGGGCAACTGATTTTGGGTGCCCCCACCAAAAGCACTGCTCGCTCTTCAGTTTACAGACAGACTATACGTGCTGTCCGCAAGACATATCGGCCCGATCGTACTGTTGCGTATTTATGGACAGGCCTGCAGGAGTCATAGCGTCAATTCCGTGCGAGACTGCTTGAGACATTAGTCGAGTCCGTGCCGTGATTTTAGGCGAATCGGTGGGTGTGGACGGGCGGTCGGAGCGGAATGTGAACCGGCGACCCAGTATCGTGGGTCCGTCAGCTCGCCTTGTGTGTGTGGGTGGATCGGGAGAGGAGGCCGCTTAATGTTGGAGGGGGGGGGGAGGTCTTGAGGTCTTCACGCCCCCCCCCCCCCCCCCCCACACACACACACACAGCGCTGTGAATGTATGACGGCGGCGCGGGAGTGGTTTGGTGGCCCGCCGCCGCACAGGGAAAGCCCGAGGCCGCTTTCACCGGCGACCGCCTGTCCTACACACCGGGCATACAGCAGTCGCCAGCAAAATTCTCCAGCATGTACTTGAAAAAGAAACAAGTTCCCATTTACAATTCGTCCTCGAATTACTCGCGCGCGAGAGCCTGCGAATCATTAATGATTCCACATTTGTAGGTTTCCGGGAAGAGTTTGGTAATGTGCTCCACTGCGGACTGTTGACGAAGCCACGAACGTACCGATGCGTTATCAAATACGGCAGTACCTCAATACATATGTTTTTGGACAGGGTCCGCCTTTAGCAAAACACAATTATGTTTTTTAACCCAAACATGTTTCTCTGCAGTTGCAGCATGTTGAGTGGGCTTTTATTTTTCATCTGTTAAAGATGAAGAGTGTTCTTTGCTGTTTGTACACATGTAGCTATTAGTTGAGAGAGAGAGAGAGAGAGAGAGAGAGAGAGAGAGAGAGAGAGAGAGAGTAGGTTTTAGGAACAAAGCGCTCACTGTAGAAACGCAACACATCATCAGAAAAACGACACCATGTGGTAAAAAGGTATGAATTAGTAATTTGTGTGTTTTTTCAAATATCTGTAATTACGATTTAAAAACTAATAGCTACATGTATACAAACAGCAAAGAACACTCTTCATAAAATCTTGTACATAGCCGGAACGTTCAGAGACCGTGAATAGTTACAATTGGAAGGAAATCAGCCCTCGGTCACTATTTTTAACAAATTAACCTCTTTTCGACACTGCTAGGATTGTGTTCCTCACAATTTAAAACAAACAATGGTCTATATTCTACAACATGGTCACAAAGTTATGACTAAAAATGTACGATAGAGTATAAGTACGGAAAGACTGGCAGTACTTATATGTCATTTATAAAATGATAAATACGCCAAAAGGGCATTAGTCGCAAAATATTTAAGATAAAGAAAAACTGCGATGGCGAGCCACTAAGGGCTGCTCGTCACTTGCGTGGTGCAGGTTGCGAAACGGACTAGCAGTGTCGAAACCAGGTTAATTTCAGTCACTTAGATGCAAAACTGTCCATGTCCACTTTAAAAAAAAAAAACTGAGTTGGCAGCTCTGGATTGTAAAGTATAACTTTTACACATGCTTGAAATGCTATTTATGCTGAAAGCTCTCCATGTCCTATGGAAAACAGCACGCGAAAAGTGTGGTTAGGTTCAAAACTGTCCATGTCCATCAGTAAGTTGGGTGCAAAACTTGCCTTGTCCCTTTTGACAAGTCGCATTGAAGGCTGGTGTCATGTGACTGTAATGCAGGGAGAAAAGTTGTCGCGTGTTATTTACCTGCGACTCTCAACACTACAAACATGTGGCGACATTACAATTCTGTGGTTACTACTGAGAAGCGAGTAGCGCAAAATTTTTTTTAGGGACACGTTTAATACAAAATTTAACATTGGATTTGGGTCTCCCAAAACAGATGTTTGTGAAAGAGACTTCATTGCTGAAGGAAAAGCAAGACAACCTTCTGACAATGTCCTTTGACTGCCAAAAGAATTTACCCTTGCCAAAAATACCTGATCAGAGTGTCTATTACAGTAGGCAATTATACCTACACAATTTTGCCACTGTAGTAGGTTCCCCTAAATCAAAGTTAACCAATAATAATGTCTTCATTCACACTTGGCTCGAACATGAATGTAAGAAGGGGTCACATGAAATATGTTCAGCTCTTTACCACCGTTTGTGCCACACATACATGAGCAATATACAAACTTTGAGATTAATTGCCGACGGATGCCCTGGGCAAAATAAGAACACAATAGTTGTCTCAATGCTGTGTCACTGGATGTACAAACATGCGCCAGGAGTAGACAAAATAGAAGTTATTTATCGCGTAACTGGACACCGATTCATGCCTCCTGATAAGAGTTTTTGGGCTCATCGAAAGGCAACTGCTGAAACGAGAAGTGGCAGTTCAGCCGCCATCTTAGAACAGTAAGCGACCTTTCACATTCTACGAGGAGGCTGGAAGGTAGTTGACTGAAAGGAGCCATTCAAAACATCACTAAACCCGCAGCATCATTCCCCTTCCAGATAACGAAAGTGAAACGAGCGATCATCTGTGATTCTCAGAATGCTGTAAAAGTCCGAGGGGAGCCTAATTATGATTCTGAAATCAACCTACCAGTGTCCGTATGCAAACGTGGGAAACGCTTAGGACACACAAAGTCGAGCTGCATTACGAACACGGTCGTTCCTAGTAATGAAAAGAAACTGGAGGATATTTCAAAACTCCTCCAGAAACACTATGGTGGGTCCTGGAGGGAACGTGAATCCCTGTCGTGGTACACGACATTACTAGGTTCCAGCGGGTCAGGGGCGTCAGTTGAATCAGAATGCCTAGCAGCAGAAGATGATGACATTGTTCCACATATGATGTATTAAGCGGATTGCAGTTTGGCAGTTGTTACTGCACGTACCTTCAGAAATATTAAAAGAAATTAGAACGGAATACACAGTTTTATGTTCACTCCATATCCTGTCGTCGTGTACAACTAGTCAGGTTGAAAACCGCCCGTGTCCATTTTTATTTTGCTTATATCTTACACGCTTTGAGTTCCTGATTTTTTTTTCAATAGCCCAAATGGTCTTGTACTAATCCATATGTATACAACATACAGTGTAGGGCACTGTGTATTTACCCAGTGAAAACAGGTTTTCCACTTTTTCTCAAAACCGGTTATGGAGGACATGCGCAGTTTTGCATGCAGGCGACTCATTTGTTAAAAACAGTGACCGAGAGCTGATTTTTCTTTCAATTGTAACTATTGGGTTAAAAAACAAAATTGTGTTTTGCTAGAGGCGGACCCTATCCAAAAACATACGTAGGGAAGCGAATAAGTTGTCCTCGACGGCGAGTGTTTATCTGACACAAGGGACTGTTGCGGGGAAGTGTGACGGCGCCGCTCTTAATCTGAAAATGGTTCAAATGGCTCTGAGCACTATGGCACTTAACAGCTGACGTCACCAGTCCCCTAGAACTTAGAACTACTTAAACCTAACTAACCTAGGGACATCACACGCATCCATGCCCCAGGCAGGATTCGAACCTGCGACCGTAGCGGTCACGCGGTTCCAGACTGAAGCGCCTAGAATGGGGTCGCTCTAGTGTCATATACGGAGTCTTCCTTAACAGATTGGCTTCACTTTCTGAGAACACTCGCACTACACCCAAGGCGACAATTCGCCCCGCCTGCTACCGCCCCCCCCCCCCCCCCCCGTGCCTTGCAACGTTACGCACAGACATTTAACCGTCGCGACCACGTCAACCACGAACCCAACAACAGTACGGGGCTAATTTTGCTCCTCCCCTGCGCTGACTTACATTTGGTACGTGGAGAGCAAGCTCCCCGTCATCGCAGCAAATGAAGAGATGTGTCCAGGGCGTCCCGTACTCCCTCCTACACTCTGCCTGTTACTTTCCCCGGCATTCTAGCGTCGCTGCCCGCCCCGTCAGTCAGGTCTTTTATACACGCACAGAATAAGAGCGGGCCGGTCTAGTGCGAGTGTTTTCAGAAAGTGAAGCTAATCGATAAAGGAAGACTGCGCATATGACACTAGTGCGACCCCATTCTCGAGTACTGTTCGAGCGTCTGGCGTCGGACACAAAGAAGGCATCGAAGCAATTCAGTATCGTGCCGCAGGTTCGACCAACAAACGAGTACTACGGAGATGTTCCGGCAACTCAAGACTCCAAACAAGTTTTTCAGAAACAAAATAAACAAAGATTCCACCGAAGAAGCACATAAAGTGCAGAAGTATGCCTATGTGTAAATGAAACTATAAAACGGTGTCTTGCACAAGGCGAAATTCCTCTCCAAATTTTCCTAGCAGGCACGAAAATACGACATCCAAAAGAGGATTATTCCATTATTTAATGTAGCAACATGTTTCGATGTACAAACCTCGGTACAAGAGGCATTAACAAATGTAAACATAGATCTTAAAATTCTTCAGTGCAGTCTTGGCAAGAGCTATAGCCAATGACCCATGCTCCAGACAAACTGAAGGATAATCTAATTTTTTTTAGTCCGTTTACAACCTGCACCACCGAAGTAACGAAGAGCCCTTAGTGGCTCGCCATCACAGTTTTTTTTTAACTTAAATATCTTTGTGACTAATGGCCTTTTGGCATATTTATTATTTTATAAATGACATAAGTACTGCCACAGTCTTTCACGATGATTCCGTACTTATAATTTGTATCATACGTTTTTAGTCATAATTCTGTGACCATGTTACAGACCATTCTTTGATTTAAATTCTGAGGAAGACACTCCTAGCAGTGTTGAAACCCGGTTAATTCGTTAAAATTTAGTGACCGAGGGCTGTTTTCTTTTAATTGATTATCTAATTCGAGGAAATATCGACTTCCTTTCTTAGTTAGCTGTTAACATATTTTTTTAAAATTAATGACTCACTTTGATCATGGTAAAAATGTGCGTTTTCTTGTGGATTCTTGAGTGTGGTGACGTGTTTTACCCGTGGTAACTTGACAGAAATACCTTTTGAAGGGTCGCTCCGACCCTGGAATACACGTAGTGTAACTGTTCTGCCGCAAAGTGGCACGTAGAAATGAGACTTTGCTAACGGAAGATGATATACCGGAACGACTGTTAGAGCAATTGATCGCTTCCAAGCGACGTCAAATCACTTCCCTGACGAAAGTAATTCCGCAGCCGATGTTCCTGCAGCAGTTAAGGTCACTGGTGAAATTTATGTCTGCCAAATGTTCAGACAGCGAAGAAGAAAAACACAGTCGCCAACAGCAGGAGGGGCCATTCACTGTTGGCACACAGGTGCCCCCAATAGAGGACATCGGCCAATTGCCGGTAACATTGTCAGCCTATAGTCCAAGAGTGTGCGAATAATAAATGTATAGATTTATGAATAATTGAGAACGCCTCAAAATATTTGTGTAATACGCCCATTTCATTTAATGAATAGCATTTTCAGCTAATTAAAATGAAAATAAAGTCTTTGGATCCCGATTACTTCCAGCTTTTGTCACGGAAAAGCTTCTATGACAGTTCGAACTAAGCCTCGAATTTTTTATGCGTTAATACTAATATCGATTGAAAAATTACATGGCAGACGTGAAATAAACTGAGTCTACTATATTAGACTCGAATTTCATCATAACATATTCTATTTTCAGGCAATTTCTCGAGCAGTTCGTGTGACAATTTCAGAGGTGTATACTATTAGGTAGTGCAGGTTTATGAATGCTGTTGACAAGGTTCAAGGAGCTGTAGCTACACCACAGGAAGGGTTAAAAATTATGTGAACAGCAAACCAACAAACGAAATCAATACTTTCTCATTTTCGGTTATCCTTTCCCGTTGTTCAAAAAATGGTCCAAATGGCTCTGAGCACTATGGGACTTAACAGCTGTGGTCAACAGCCCCCTAGAACTTAGAACTACTTAAACCTAACTAACCTAAGGACTAAGGTTTATAATTTATATAAAAAACAGCTACCAGCCACATGTATGGTTTAAAAAGGTTTATTATCTTCAGACCATGACCGGTTTCGGATTTATCTTTACAAATCCATCTTCAGATGGCAGATTACAAGCGTTCTTAGTTGGACCTAGTTTTGTTTATGTTATTCATTTGCTGCACTGGGAAAGAAAAGAAATATTTTTGTTGTCATATCGGTAATGGTATTTTTACGAAAGATTTACTTATTTTAGAAGATCAAAGTGCTCAGAGATGGTTTTTATAAACATTAGTGAACTTGTAGGTTAGTGTACTTACGAGCTGTGTAGTTCTGCCTGACGAAATATACGTGCTTTTACCTTTTTAAACCATACATGTGGCTGGTAGCTGTTTTTTATATAAATTATAAACCTTAAGTACAACAGCCACGTTTCTTAACATGTCGACTTTCGACAAAATAGCGTTAACCTAAGGACATCACACACATCCATGCCCGAGACAGGATTCGAACCTGCGACCGTAGCAGTCCTTTCCCATTGTTGCTGAATATGACATTTGTGCATCGACGCGCGTTGCATCATTATATAATTTCAGTAAATTATCAAAATTTATGACATTCAGCCGTCTCTGAAAATTCTTTCCGTAATCGGTATGTGGACGGTGTAATATGCGTAATATTGGCTTTGCTGCCACGCCACTGACGCATGTCCAACCTGATAGAAACATTTTAATGCAACACTGGAAGAACTACTTAAAAGCTAACCCCCTATGCTACAAAAAAAAGTCTATATTTAAAAATGGGATTGGTTCATACATTCCGTAATCACATAGATCGATGACGGATAGGCGGTAGAGCGAGGGCAGTACCGTGCTGCACAAGACACGATATGTAAGCGGTGTGAGCAGAGGAGTGTATTATAAAGGCGGCGGACACACACACACACACACACACACACACACACACACACACACACAAAAGAGCCAGACGGAACGCCAGGCTACGCTTGGCAACAGCGCGCCGTCTCGGCCACGAGAGCGCGGCCGCGACGTGGCAACGCCGCGCGCGGCGCGGCTTGGGAGACGGGCGGCCGCGCATGCGCACAGCTCGCCACGCCGGACTCTCGGAAAGCAAACGGAACGCAGCTGCTCCGGGCTGGTTTTCGTTTCGCAGCACGAAGCGATCCTCGAAACACGCAGTTCTACCCCGCAACGCGGAGGCGCGCGTATTACAGAACCAACAACAGATACCTAACAGCAACGGTTCTTAATTATCCGACGACGAAGAGAAATCGTGAACATATGTGCATGCGTGCTATCGTATTCCAGCTTAACAAACGGGCAATGACTAATATCATACTCAGCATTAAGATTATGTTTTATACACACACACACACCCGGACACTCAAACAATGTAACATTAGCAACGGCTGATATGCAACTGCGAAATCCAAACTATCAACGATAGGCCTCAAAGGCAGTGTGTTAAATTTCAGTATTTTCATATTTTGAAAGGTGGTAATGCGGATCAAAAAAAGACAAAAAAAAAGTCCTGCAGACATGGGCTCTAAAACGCATACGTTAAGAGGTATGATCCGTTAGCCACCTTCCATACTGTGACATTGACCCAGTCCATTACAAGCTGCCGGCCGGTGTGGCCGAGCGGTTCTAGGCGCCTCAGTCCGGAACCGCGCTGCTGCTACGGCCACAGGTTCGAATCCTGCCTCGGGTGTGGATGTGTGTCACGTGCTTAGCTTAAGTTAGGTTTAAATGGTTCCAAGTTTAGGGGACTGATGACGTCAGCAGTTAAGTCCCATAATGCATTGAGCCATTTCAACCATTAGAAGGTCTCTAGTATCGCGAACGACCTACGGAAAGCGGTAAACAAATGAGGAAACATTCCTCTGTTATAGTCCACGAATACTTCGTGCAGTAAACACCCCGTCAATGTTGTTACTTTTATGTGCATTTCGCGAGTCAGATCTAATGGAATCAGATTCTGTTTTGATAACAGTGAAATGCTTCTACATTGCCCTTTTGTCTTTGCACTTACGACCATAACATGAGCGTAATATTCCAAACGGGATAATTATTTACATTCACCCATCTTCCATTTGCCGCTTCTCTCTCTCTCTCTCTCTCTCTCTCTCTCTCTCTCCATCGCCTCCTTTTCTTTTTTTTAAAAAAAAGGACCATGTTCCTTCTCAACATTCAAGCCACTATCTCAATATCGAATTGAAGCAATATCGGTTCAGTGATTTACTCGTGGAAACGTAGGAGACACATATAGTTTCCCTTTTATAATATTAAAAATTAAACATGACTGTGTTAACGAAACTGACTAAATAAAAAAAAGGACCTGTGAAGTCCGTATCCACTTTATGAACCGCCCAACGATACGCACCAACTCAAAATGAGAACAACAATTCGTTACAATTTGTAACAACAGAAACTGCGTCGAAAGAAAAACTGGAGAGAACTTGGGCGTTATACAAGATACTGTTTGTTTATTGCTGTTGTACTCATGCCGGTTTAAGCAGTTTCTGTGCTATCTTCTGAGGGGTTTGCTTTATTATTATGTCTAGCATAGCTGTTAGTTAAAATGTTCAAATGTGTGTGAAATCTGATGGGACTTGACTGCTAAGGTCATCAGTCCCTTAACCTAAATTATCCTAAGGACAAACAGACATACGCATGCCCGAGGGAGGACTCGAACCTCCGCCAGGACCAGCCGCACAGTCCACGACTGTGGCGCCTGAGACCGCTCGGCTAATCCCGCGCGGCATACTGGTATATGTGTGTGTGTGTCTCGTTTTTATTTCGAGTAACCGTTTTATAGGGAACAATAATGAACACTGTTTCGGCTTCTTTGGCTGCAACTGCAGTTTCCTCTCTGCCATTTTACGAGAATGCTGCTATATCTATTCTTCTGCCTTCTCCCGAGGCTTCATTCTTTCCCGTCCCGAAAACCTGTCTTTTTCACTGCTTCTACAAGAAGCGTTCTGTTTCTTTTTGTGCGTCGACAGTCAATTTTCGATCTCTCTTCCTACTTGTCTCTGGCGCGTGATTCTGCTTTGTAATTGACAAGACTTTTTTTGTTATTCTGTAATTATTCATGCTACATGCATTTCCATACAATATTAATACCGGTACCCTTTGAGTCACTAAAAAAAATGGAGCTCAAGATTGTACGGAAACATCAGAATACATATTTTCGTCATACATTACCCTTGTCATGGTTGCAAAATACTGACACGAATTATTTGCAAAAGAGCAGAAAAACAAGTACAAGCCGAAATAGCTATTCAGTTAAGGTTCCGGGCTAATGCCACACGCGATGTAATACTGACCATACGACGTAGCTTCAGGATTTGTAGGTTTATAGGCGGCCTTTGCGCTTGTTGAGTGAACTATACTCTTTGGAATTCTGAAGGGAGCGCGCGAACGTTATCTGCAAGTTGTGTCAGTTATAGGAGTCGGATAACATGAAAGGGAAGAAGTAGTTGAAGTGAGACCGAGTTTCAGCCTATCCTTAAGTTATTCAGTCTCTACACTGAGCAACGTGTGAAACAGACCGAGGACAAATTTGAGAAGGAAGTTAAGGAACAGAGAGACTGTAATTCTGTAAGTCGGGAAAGTAATTCGATGAGCAGTTGAACAAGTTACTGTGTCACTGGCTCCTAGAAGAGGAGTTATAATTTGAACATGAACAGAACTAAATGCTGGCAACTGAGTGTAGTCTAATTAAATCTGCTAATGCTACGAGGATTGCACGAGGAAACCATACACTAAAGGTAATGGACGAGTTTTACCATTTGGGCATCAAAATAATAGGCAACGGCCGAAGTGGAGAAGATACAAATTTCATATTGGAAATACCAATAAAAATGCTACCGAAAGACAAAAGTTCATTAGCATCTAACATAAATTTAAGGATCACGAAATCTTCTCTGAGTTATTTGTATGGTGTGCAGCCTTTTATGGAAATGAAATACGGATGATAAACAGTTCAGTCACAAACAGAGAAGTAGTTCTTGAAACATAGCGCTAGAGAAGAATGCTGAAGATTAGACGTGTATACGGAGCAACTAATGACGTGGTACTGAATCGGAATATGGGAAAAAGAAATGTAAGGTGGAACCCGATTAAAAGAGAGGAGTAGTGCATCCTGACAAGGAATCCCTAGAGTGAGAGAGATAGCAAGTTGAATCTTTAGTCAGACCCATTTGAACGTGTCACGATAACAATGATGACAGGAAAAATATTAGCTGCTAATGACTCACCATGTGCATGAGGAGGCGGCATCAAATGAACCTTCTATTGAATTTGTGTGTATTACACTTCACAAAATGGACACCGTCGACATTCAAGAAATATTCAAAACAAACCTTGATGCACCGAATGAAAAGTGGCGCGAAGGTTCGCACTATCAAGATCGAAGGCGAACTCCTCGGAAGTTAAAAAACCGTGCAGGACGTTCAGCTAGAAGAATACATACGGAAATCACACTGGTGTGACGAGAACAGATGGAATGCAACCGAATGCTAAACAGCCTGTCGCGGAGCGTGTCGTGAAACTGGCTGTCCTCCGAGGAGTAACTGCAGATAGTGCGGTAATACGAGCGTCATTCAATAATTAGTCTGGAGCAAAACACGTTTATTTTTACAAAACAATACTTTTTGTACTTTTCAACATAATCCCCTTGAACATTTATGCACTTGCTCCAACGGGCTACAAGCTTTTTTATTCCGGCTCCAAAGAACTCTTCATCTTGATATTTGAACCAATTTCGCACAAACTTTTTCACGTCCTCGTTGTCGTGGGACCTCTCCCCACGCAATGCCTCCTTCAGTACACCAAACAAACTGGAATCACCAGGTGCTGAATCAGGACTGTACGGGGGACGAGGCAGTACTTCCCATGGTTTCACGGGTTAGTTGAGCAATATGAGGACGTGCTGGAGAATCACACCTCTCCTCTGGCTTCACCTTGTTTGAAAGCACATCCGAGTAGTATTGCCTGTTCATTGCACGCTGCTCTTCGAGATAATCACAAAAAAAATAGACCTTCAGCATCCAAAAGCACCGTCAACACGATTTTTACTACTGATGTTCGGAATCTGAATTTTTTTCTTGACAGGTGAGTTGGTGTGCTTCCACTCCACGCTTTGTCTTTTTGATACTGGATCGTAATAGAGAACCGAAGTTTCGTCACAAGTTGAAATTTTGTTCTCTTTCATAACGTACCTTCAGCTCTGTCCACCCTCTCAACCGTGATTCCTTGTGTAGCCGCGTCAACTCCTTTGCGACCCATCTTGCATATATTTTCCGGTACTCCAGCTTGTTACAGGTAATGTTATTAACTGTACCAGGATACTAACTTGAACCTTAACTATCATTTCCACAGTCACTCGACAGTAGGCACGAATGATGTCATGAATTCGACTTTCAAGTGAGGGAGTTGAAAGTGCAACTGTTCGGCCAGAACGGTGTTCGTCAGTCACTGAGTCGCGACCATTCTTGAACTGCTCTACCCACCTGTAAAAATTTGCACGATTCATACAGCCTTCACCATAAACTTTACTCGTTCTACAGCTTATTTTCAGTGGTTTCTCCCCTTCAGCAAGTAAAAACCGAACAACAGAACGTTGTCCAACTAATGTGGAAGTTTCAAACGGACTCGCCATCTTGAAACGAATTTTTGAGGTTATATAGAAAACAACAGTGTTGCTACATCAGCTGATCAGGCCTCATCCCAGTGATGCCAACTTAAAGCCATAAAAGCACTGAACTTGCCATACTAACAGTTTTTTCCCCAGACCGATTTGTCTCTTCAATTATTGAATGGCCCGTGTATGTTTTATAGGCACGGGTAAAACAAAAACCCAAAGGCTGAATCTGGCTAGTGGTTCCAAGTGGTATCAACTGCAGAAGGGATAGTTTCTTCTAATGGTGGACGATTTTTATGCGCAGACCAGGAATTAAGCTATAGAAAATTATTTTGTCCAGTTAATGGCGAAAAGCAGTGCTCATCCCGAACTGTCGTTCTCTTATAGCCACTGTCTCCACTCTGGTTTGCTGTGACGTTCTACCCTTGCAACATCACGCACACGAGAAAGAGTCGAACGGCGACTGAGCTCCACGAACTTCTCTAAGCAGAGTACATAACTTGCAAGCCAATTTACCGTCCAGATTAACACTCGACATAATTCTGTACGAATGTTAGCGCTAAGGCATTGACCCTAGTTGATCTTTCGGGCCGCTTCCGCAGTTTGGTGTACATCATTAAGTTCACGCTTAATTTCAAATTTCGTTATTTTACGTCTTTCAGTTCTGTAGCACTGTTTCCAGTTATGCAACCATTCATTCTTTCCTTTGATATCACTGTAATCTACACTATGCGATCAAAAGCACACGGACGGCTGGCTGAAAATGAATTACAAGTTCGTGGCGCCCTCCAGTGGTGATGCTGGAATTCAGTACGGTGTCGGCCGACCCATAGCCTTGAAGCCAGCTTCCACTCTCGCAGGCATAGGATAAGTCAGGTGCTGGAAGGTTTCTTGGGGAGTGGCAGCCCATTCTTCACGGAGTGCTGCACTGAGGAGAGGTATCGATGTCGGTCGGTCACGCCTGGCAAAGGTGTTCTGCAGGATTCAGGTCAGGACTCTGTGCAGCCCGATAGTGCCACGCAAAACAAGGGGTGCAAGCCCCCTCCATGAAAAACACGACCACACCGTAACAGCACGGCATCCGAATTTTACTGTTGGCACTACACACGCTGGCAGATGACGTTCACCGGGCATTCGCCGTACCCACGCCCTGCCATCGGATCACCACATTGTGTACTCCACACAACGTTTTTCCACTGTTGAATCGTCCAATGTTTACGCTCCTTACACCAAGCGAGGCGTCGTTTGACATTTACCGGCGAGATGGAACATGTTTTGTGTTCTCGTATTATGACGTTCTTAGATAATACAAATCTCCTTCATCATAACCAACATGGATTCCGCAAACAGAGATCATGTGAAACTCAGCTCGCCCTATTTGCCCAAGAAATTCACAGTGCCGTAGACACTGGCGAGCAGATTGATGCCGTATTCCTGGACTTCAGGAAGGCATTTGATACGGTTCCGCACTTACGTTTAGTGAAAAAAATACGAGCTTACGGAATATCGGACCAGGTTTGTGATTGGATTCAGGATTTCCTAGAAGAAAGAACACAACATGTCATTCTTAACGGTTCAAAATCTGCAGATGTAGAGGTAATTTCGGGAGTACCGCAAGGAAGCGTGATAGGACCTTTATTGTTTACAATATACATAAATGACTTAGTTGACAACATCGGTAGCTCCGTGAGGCTATTTGCAGATGACACGGTTGTCTACAAGAAAGTAGCAACATCAGAAGACTCGTACGTACTCCAGGAAGACCTGCAGAGGATTGATGCATGGTGCGACAGCTGGCAGCTTTCCCTAAACGTAGATAAATGTAATATAATGCGCATACATAGGGGCAGAAATCCATTCCAGTACGATTATGCCATAGGTGGTAAATCATTGGAAGCGGTGACGACCGTAAAATACTTAGGAGTTACTATCCGGAGCGATCTGAAGTGGAATGATCACATAAAACAAATAGTGGGAAAAGCAGGCGCCAGGTTGAGATTCATAGGAAGAATCCTAAGAAAATGTGACTCATCGACGAAAGAAGTAGCTTACAAAACGCTTGTTCGTCCGATTCTTGAGTATTGCTCATCAGTATGGGACCCTTACCAGGTTGGATTAATAGAAGAGATAGACATGATCCAGCGAAAAGCAGCGCGATTCGTCATGGGGACATTTAGTCAGCGCGAGAGCGTTACGGAGATACTGAACAAGCTCCAGTGGCGGACACTTCAAGAAAGGCGTTACGCAATACGGAGAGGTTTATTATCGAAATTACGAGAGAGCACATTCCGGGAAGAGATGGGCAACATATTACTACCGCCCACATATATCTCGCGTAATGATCACAACGAAAAGATCCGAGAAATTAGAGCAAATACGGAGACTTAGAAGCAGTCGTTCTTCCCACGCACAATTCGTGAATGGAACAGGGAAGGGGGGATCAGATAGTGGTACAATAAGTACCCTCCGCCACACACCGTAAGGTGGCTCGCGGAGTATAGATGTAGATGTAGATATGTGGCTTATGAGCAGCCGCTCGACCGTGAAATACTAGTTTTCTCACCTCCCGCCTAACTGTCATTGTACTTGCAGTGGATCCTGGTGCAGTTTGGAATTCCTGTGTGATGGTCTGGATAGATGTCTGCCTATTACACATTACGACCCTCTTCAACTTCCGGCCGTCTCTGTCAGTCAACAGACGAGGTCGGCGAGTAAGCTGTTGTACTGTACGTTTCCCTTCACGTTTCCACTTCACTATCACATCGTAAACAGTGGACCTATGGATGTTTAGGAGTGTGGAAATGTCGCCTGAGACAAGTGACAACCAATCACGTGACGACGTCGGAAGTCCGTGAGTTCCGCGGAGCGCCCCATTCTGCTCTCTCTCACGATGTCTGATGACTACTGAGGTCGCTCATATGGAGTACCTGGCAGTAGGTGGCAGCACAATGGGCCTAATACGAAAAACGTTGTTTTTAGGGGTGTAGGGATACTTTCGATGACATAGCGTATGTTGCGCGTGTGTATGTAGACCATCCTGTAAATTGTATCGAGCATCCTTGAAACGCGCGGAACACCAGTTTTTGTGCCGTAGCGGCGGGACGACGGTCTGAATGATCATTTCCACTTTATTTTCCACCACCGTGACACATTTCAGTTCTTTTATGTAAACCATTGAGGATGTAACGATTGTAAGTAGGCTGTTTATGTTTTCTTTATGTAAGTAGGCTGTTTATGTTTTCTTATTGGCAACGTTACGTAGCGCTCTGTATGAAAATCACTGGCTGTGCTGTGTACAGCCTGTGGCTAGTTTGCATTGTTGTCTGCCATTGTAGTGTTGGGCAGCGGCAGTTGGAGGTGAGCCGCCAGGAGTGGTGGATGTGGGGAGAGAGATGGCGGAGTTTTGTAATTTCTCATGAACTGCTATATATATATTATGACTATTAAGGTAAATGCATTGTTTGTTCTCTATCAAAATCTTTCATTTGCTAACTATGCCTATCAGTAGTTAGTGCCTTCCGTAGTTTGAATCTTTTATTTAGCTGGCAGTAGTGGCACTCGCTGTATTGCAGTAGTTCGAGTAATGAAGATTTTTGTGACGTTAAGTGATTTGTGAAAGGTATAGTTTAATGTTTGTCTGGGCCATTCTTTTGTAGGGATTTCTGAAAGTCAGATTGCGTTGCGGTAAAATTATTGTGTGTGAGTTTACGCACAGTCGTGTATAAATTGTTCTAAGGGGACGTTTCACGATATTCTGCTGTGTACTTAATTTCTGAAAGCTGAATTTTTGTTAACATACTCAGTCCGCAATAATTAATCAATGGTGTAAATCACGATAACCTGCCAGTGTAGCAGCAGTAGCCGATCTAACAACTGCGGCCGACAGTTTTTGCCTCGTACAGGCGTTGCCGACGACAGCGCCGTGTTCTGCCTGTTCACGTGTATCTGCACTTGAACACGGATGCCTGTAGCAGTGTACCTCGAGCAGAGCAAGGTGGCTGGGGCGCCTTGCGAACGGCGCTGAGGCAGGAAGAGTCCTCGTGCAGTAGGCCGGCGCGCCTCGGCACGGCTCGACACGCGTGCTCACAATGGGGGCTGTCGCTGCACGGTGGGCGCGACACAGGCTGAGGGCTCCTCTTGTCCTTCGGGAGGCTAAGCGACTCATAGCTGAGTATGAATAACCGCTTCAGCCCAATGACTCCTTACGGACGTACGCTTGATGGAGATACATCAGCAACGCAATAAACGCGTAAAACTTGTCCCGCTGTTGTCTCGTAGTTGTCGGAGCACTGCACTTGACTACTTCCACATCATGTTTTTTTTTTTTAATGGCGTGCACTTAGAGAAAGCTTTTGACAATGTTGACTGGAATACTCTGTTCCAAATTCTGAAGGTGGCAGGGGTAAAATACAGGGAGCGAGTCGCTATTTACAATTTGTACAGAAACCAGATGGCAGTTATAAGAGTCGAGGAGCATGAAAGGGAAGCAGTGGTGGGGAAGGGAGTGAGACGGGGCTGTAGCCTCTCCCCGATGTTATTCAATCTGTATATTGAGCAAGCAGTAAAGGAAACAAAAGAAAAATTCGGAGTAGGAATCAAAATCCATGGAGAAGAAAAAAAACTCTGAGGTTCGCCGATGACATTGTAATTCTGTCAGAGACAGCAAAGGACTTGGAAGAGCAGTTGAACGGAATCGACAGTGTCTTGAAGGGAGGATATAAGATGAACATCGACAAAAGCAAAACGAGGATAATGGAATGTAGTCGAATTAAGTCGGGTGATGCTGAGGGAATTAGATTACAAAATGAGACACTTAAAGTAGTAAAGCAGTTTTGCTATTTGGGGAGTAAAATAACTGATGATGGTCGAAGTAGAGAGGATATAAAATGTAGACTGGCAATGGCAAGGAAAGCGTTTCTCAAGAAGAGAAACTTCTTAACATCGAGAATAGGTTTAAGTGTGAGCAAGTCGTATCTGAGAGTATTTGTATGGAGTGTAGCCATGTATGGAAGTGAAACGTGGACGATAAATAGTTTGGACAAGAAGAGAATAGAAGCTTTCGAAATGTGGTGCTACAGAAGAATGCTCAAGATTAGATGGGTAGATCATATAAATAATTAGGAGGTATTGAATAGAATTGGGGAGAAGAGGAGTTTGTGGCACAACTTGACTAGAAGAAGCGATCGGTTGGTAGGACATGTTCTGAGGCATCAAGGGTTCACAAAGTTAGCACTGGAGGGCAGTGTGGGGGGTAAAAATCGTAGAGGGAGACCTAGAGATGAATACATTAAGAAGATTCAGAAGTTATGTTGCTTAAAATCCGTCTCGATTGCAAAATTTTTTTTTTGTTATTCATATGACCGGTTTCGGTTCATTCAGAACCATCTTCAGATCTGATATTTCAGTTACAGGAGTAACCCGTCCAAATGCAGCAAGTTTCACATGCTACGTTTCTGCAAAGATTCAGAAGGACGTAGGATGCAGTAGGTAGTGGGAGATGAAGAAACTTGCACAGGATAGAGTAGCATGGAGAGTTGTATCAAAGCAGTCTCTGGACTGAAGACAACAACAACAACAACAACAACAACAACAACAACGGGCTACTAACGGGGTACAAAGTTTGAAATAAATGTGTGATCTTAACGTCGTGGCGTCCAAAGTCTAGGAAAATGGAGCGTGGCTGGTGCTAATTGTCGACTAGTCGTAGGATAGCGTGCGGAAACTGGGCGAGGCTGGCTTCCGGGATGCTCGCTGGTTTGCCGGACGGCGGCCCTCGTTGCTGCCTGGGGGCACAGGCTGCTGTGTGTGTGAGTGTGACTCAGGCGGTGGGAACGCGTGACGCAGGGCGCATAGCTGTGCAGGGAGCGGCTGACGTGGCGGGGTGTCGGCCGCCACACGGCACTGCATAGCGGCAGCCCGGCACAAGGCGGCGACACGGAGCAGCAGGAAGCTCCGCGCACACACACACACACACACACACACACACACACACGCACAGCCCGGGCCTGACCTTGGGGAGCGTGGCGGGTGCATCGCCGACACACGCTGCCCCGCAAGTCGCGCCGCACAGGGGCGCCCGCAAGTCCTGCACCCTGCAGTACACGCTACAGCGGCTGCGGGACTCTTTAACACGCTACTGTCCGACCTCCAGATGGAAGAAGAAACGGCGGAAAGGAGAGAGAACACTGAAACTTATGTCAAACAGAAGAAGAACCATCTGAGGACCTGCTGAATGGAGTGGACAACGTAATGAGTACAGGATGTGAACTGAGGATAAACGGAAGGAATATATTCAAAGATATGTCTAATCAGTAGCGCTCGAGTTTCATATATACGACATATGCGTTCGAGAATAGGTTCAAAAACGGCTCAAATAGCTCTGGGCACTATGGGACTCAACATCTTAGGTCAGCGGCGGGCAAACGTTGCACGCGGCTCACGAGCGCACAGCGCTGCACGTGTGCTGCTCGCGTGCAGGCGTCGACCGGGGCTGTGGCGACAGCCGGCAGGTTGCGGCAGTGTAGCGCCAGGCTAAGCTGCGGACGTTGATGCGTAGCGACCACTACGTAGTCAACGTTGTATTTCAAGAAACGGAGAAGTGGAGATTTGCTATCTTTTAAAAAGTAATGGGAGAATCATTTTTTCTTTGTGCAAAAACGTCAAAATTCGAAATGTTTAATATGTGGCAGTATTCTCGCTGGTGAGCGGAAGTTTAGTATTGAAGGCCATTATAATAAAATTCACAAGGACGAGTACAATTTATTGTCGGATTCTGAGCGGATGGGGAAATTGACTGAGCTTAAGAAGAGCGATCTCACGATACCAGATGAATCTGTCGTAGTTGCTGTGGTCACGAGAGACCTGCGACTTCCTTTCGTCATGTCTCTCATGTAACTGATTAACATTTTATGGAGCACCGTTTTCAATTTTTCAGGACCACAACAATAATAGCGCAGCGGTACGAGCTTCATATAGCGAGAGCTGGAAAACCATTCGCTGAATTAGTAAGTGTCGGTTAAGAGCGAACATCAGTGATGAAAATTTAAGTAACTGCTTGCGTTTTTCTGTATGTAGAAATTTTGTTCCACTCCACCTGTGATAATTAAATAAAACGTATCGTAGGTAACAGGTACTCTTTCAAACCACGATATCTTTCAAGCACTACTACTACTAATTTTATTCCTACATTCAATAAAGCAAGCTAGGAAACAAAACGTATTGCAGAGGAAGGAGCGGACAGAAGGTATGGTGGGGAGGGGAGGTAAGCGGGTGACCAGCTTGCCCCTGTGTGCACGCGGAACACCTGTTAACTGCACGCGTGCAAGTGCACCGCACACGTGCAGGATTCCTGCCCGCCCCTGTCTTAGGTCATAAGTCCCCTAGAACTTAGAACTACTGAAACCTAACTAACCTGAGGACATCACACACACCCATGCCCGAGGCAGGATTCGAACCTGCGACCGTAGCAGTCCCGCGGTTCCGGACTGCAGCGCCAGAACCGCTAGACCACCGCGGCCGGCTCGTGGACAGATAATACATGTTACTCGGTCTCACGTGCGCCTCTTCACACAATGTTGTTCTACCGCACGTCTCTGTATTGCGCTCTGTGGAGTCCGAATTGCATATTTTGTAGTGTAAGCCGCCAAACCCGTATTCAGGACAGCGGAAATGAGAGCGTCCTGCGCTGTGTCTCCTGCTCCCAGTCGGCCGGTCTGACATCCTGCCGCCGGCCGGTGTGACCGCGCGGCTCTAGGCGCTACAATCCGGAACCGCGCGACCGCCACGGTCGCAGGTTCGATACCTTAAGGCGTCGGCACACGGACCGAGCATCCGAACGTTGAGCGTTGAGCGTGCCGAGTTTCTGACGTCACAGCGTGGAACAGCACGTTCGGGAGTCTTTCCGAGCGTGCAGAGCAATATCTGGCATGTCAGATATTCTGAGCGTGCGTCTGAGCGTTGACCAATGACATGTCACAACGTCACCTACATCACACGTACGCCGTCTCCCTTCAGTACAGAGTTGTGAGGCGCCGTATTGGCATTCATTTCAAGCCTATATGTATATATGCCGTTTCTGGGCACCGGAAAATTGAGAATCACTGCAAAACCCGTTGTTAACTGTGTGATTCGTTCCAATAAAATAATGAGAAACATCATATTCGTATTGTAATTTGCGTATTATGAGAGTAGGCTATTTGAAGGCAGCGATGCACAGAAGATCCACCCAAAACGCATTGTTGTTGGTACAACTTCCTACAATTAAATTTCAGTTAGTAACATATCTACGATTAAGGTTGTCAGCAACGGTTAACATAAAATAATTGGAGGCCTCTCGGATGTTCTTTGTGTAGCGTAATGGGTAGCGTCAGTGTGCTGTGCTGAGGTGTTAATTGCGGCGCCGGTTCGACTCTCGACGCCTGCATATTTTTTTTTCTTAACATTCGCGATTTAATTGGCTTCTGATACTTTATTATTAGTTTAATATAAGTATATATTATAATATTTGATGTTATGTAAACCATTTTTTGAGGGGTGACTTTATTCGATTGGCTTAATCTACAGCGCAGCTTGCCCTACTTGTATAAAGATATTTTGCTCTTTTTTCTTTTACGCTTCGTAATTCACATGTTGCAAAGATTCTGCAACTGGGGGGTAGGAACAGTCCTCATGTAAGACTGACCTTGGGGTTTTACTAAAATGTGGGAATGATGAAATAACCAAGAACCAAATTAGTACCGCATTGTTTGTAATGGAACCTTTATAAGCCTGTGTCCTTATTTATTGGACATTGTACTTTCATTTTCGTGGACGATGCAGGAAATATGCGTTTTCCTAGAGCTACCGTGGGAATCTTACGCGCGCCCGTTAAGTAAACAGTGTGATTTACGAACTGGAAACATCCCACAACTGCCGCTAGAGTGCGTCGCGATCGCGTATACCACGCTGGGGCTCAAGTACCGTATGCACAATTCGCACCGTTCCTGAGCGTTCAGCAGCACGTTGAACTCGGCACGCTCAACGTTAACGTTCGGCAGCAAGGTCCGTGTGCCGACGGCTTTAGCTTACTTACGTTTAAGTACCTCAGATGTCAGGTCCCACAGTGCTCAGAGCCATTTGACTTCCTACCCTGCCATAAAAAAAACCCCTCACAATTAATACTGACTGCGATTATTTGCGACTGCGAGAGCAAGAACTCTTCACAAAGATTGCACTCTTTATTGCCTGTTAGCCAATAACTTTCTCTCTTTGTATGACGTAAAATTGAATATAGGAAACCAGTAAAGACAAAAGACAAGCGAGACGGTACACATTTCTCCCAGCATTCTTTGCTCTCTAATCTCGCTACAGCTTTACACGGCATGCTTTCCTTTCTGCAACAGAATCTATTGTGTCATCAAAGTTTATATCAAACGTTCTTCTCCGAGAAAAATCAAAATCTCGCTGTCTTATACTGAAAAAGCTGTTGATACGAATACCCAAGACCGGTGTGGTTTTGTCACCGTCACCGTCTGCTAGATAAAACAAAATAAGCCTTTCTGATATTCCAGGAATTCTAACATACGCCAAATAAGAGAGACTGTTTCGGTGCAAACGATCATTATTATATATCCTAATTTACATAAATAACTCGGCAGGACATAAATCAGAAAGTAGCAATATCGAATATCTATTAGTCCCAGCACAACCAAAAAGTTGTGTGTTAGGAAGTAGTTTCACATTTCATCCATACGCTACAGTTTCTCAAGCACGTGACCGAAAAGGAGTAGCACGACATTTCTATATAAATTCGGATGTGTCATATTCTTCCATACAATTTGTATCATGTCCCTGTTTCTTCTCCATCCCCGTTCTAACAAAAACTCTCTTCATAAATAATTCTGCAACTATTCGTGCCATTGTCCAAGTTTATTCGCCGATTAATTTCACTAACCCTGCCACAATAACCAGTTCCGTTATCCCGCGTCTATTCTTCTGTTAGGTGTTACAACGTGTTCGTACAAATCCTTCTCCGCGGTGCTCCGCGAACAGAAATCAAGCCGCTGCTAAACGGCGACTGTACAACTGGTCCGGTCCTAGTAGTGGAGCCTTCTGGCAAAAATTTTCTGTCACAATTTCATTGTCTTGGATACACCGCGAATATAATAGTCAATCTTTCTTACTTGTTGTTCCTCTTAGTCCTTTACTTCCACCTGGTAGTCTGAATCTATGGATTTCACTAATAGTTATAACAACGCTGATCGTTCGCACAGCCAATCAACCACGTAAACAAACAGCGAATGGCATTGACCCGTTCTGGTTTATTCAACTGAGCTCGTATACGCCCGTCCCCTTTTGTCTGCGACAAAGTGTTTTATTTGCGGATGCGACGGGGATTACCCTGGGAGGCACACACGTACACTATGCACGGAGTGAAAAATCAAGCCAGCCGCGGTGGCCGTGCGGTTCTAGGCGCTTCAGTCCGGAACCGTGAGACTGCTACGGTCGCAGGTTCGAATCCTGCTTCGGGCATGGATGTGTGTGATGTCCTTAGGTTTAAGTAGTTCTAAGTTCTAGGGGACTGATGACCTCAGATGTTAAGTCCCATAGTGCTCACAGCCATTTGAACCAATTTTTGAAAAATCAACTTGTGATTCCTTCAGAAACCAATTCAGAATGCGCCCAAAAATGTTGAAGAAGAAGCTGGGTTGCTTTTCAAAATCATATGAATAATCGACAGGTCAATGTGCGCTGGGTGGTGAAACAACGGCTTTTCTTAAAGAATACGAATTGGGCCTCACTGAAATTGCCCCCCGGGGCACGTACCCCGGTTTGCCTGCTGGGGATCAAGAAGTAAACGGAGTGAAGCAATTCTGCTAAGTTGTAAACGAAATAACGAGAGGGGACGAAGCAAGGAAGACAGAAAATGCAAACTACTACAGGCAAAGCAAGCATTCCTCGCCAATAAATACAGACCTTAATTTCAGGAAGACATTTCTGAGAATGTACGTTTGGAGCACAGCATAGGATGGTAATGAAAAATGGACTGTGGGAAAACCGGAACGGCAGAGAATCGTAGCATTTGAGATGTGATGCCTACGGAAGAAAGTTGGAAATTAGGGGGATTAACAAGGTAAGGAATGACGAGGTTCTCGGCATCGTGGAGGAAAGGAGTTTATGGAAAACACTGACAAGAATAAGGGACAGGATGGTGAGACATGCGCTACGACGCCAGGGCATAACTTCCGTGGTACCAGAGGGAACTACGAAGGCAGTTCACCCGTACGGGGAACCGAGAATACCGACGATTTCTGCCTGTTATCGACATTCGTTCTGGCCAGGCGACGTGTTCAGAGATTCCAAAATTTTAAAGAATGTTTTAATTTGGAGTCTGGAGTCCAATAACAAAAGTAGCAGCCTATTTTTCGTTTGATGCACCACGTCTTCGCCGGTCGTTGCGGCTCAGCTCTGGGCAGGATTCATCACTGAAGACAACTGTACTCCAGCCGGCGAGGTTGCGGGTCAGAGACAGGCAGGCGTGCGATACCAACCTGACAGTCGGTCGCCACACAGACCGACAAGCAAGAGCGACGCTTCTTTTGACAGAAAAGCCCCTTCGGTTGTGATTCGCGGCAACCTCATTGCACAGCACTACGGCAACCCACCGTGGGGCCAGATTTCAGGAGGATATCGCCCGTCCGCACACGGCGGGTTTCTAAAGCTTGTCTTGGTGCTCGTCAAACCCTACCTCGGCCGGCAAGGTCGCCGGATCTCTCCCAAAGTGAGGATCCTTGCAGCACTGCGGGCGTGGCCCTACAAAAGCTCTGTAATTTTGTCGACCTAACGCGCCAGTAGGATAGAACTTGGCAAGGTGTTCCTCAGGAGGCCATCCAACAAGTCAATCAATCAGAGCCAAGCCGAATAACTGGCTGCGTAACAGAGAGAGACGTCGACCAACGCGTCGCTCAATTTGTCAACTTCCTTCTGTTAAATAAATCACGCAATTTTTCTGAAATTGAAATCATTTGCTTGTCTGCGCCCGATTGCGATAATTCCTTCGTGGCGAAGCTCTTTTTTTTTTTTTTTTTTTTTTTTTTTGCATAAGAGTGTAAATTAAAGAGAGGTAGAAGTTCACGGGTCTGCCCCGTATACAGGCCAGAGAGAAGACAGGGTCTGCTCCACTTAAACTCTTTGACACTGAAGTATCTATGGTGAACGAAACAGCAAAGTACAGAATGAAAAAATGAGACAACTCCAAGACTGCACGAGCGCGAAGGAAGTCACGATACGGTGACGGCGACATCACCGTCTGCGCGAGAAATGCGACGACCACGGCGGCAATACGGCCTGCAAGGAGTCCGTGACGGCAGCGGCGCTGTCGTGAGCGACGGTCGAGTGAAATATACGTAAGCCGCGCCACCAGAAGAACGCACTTCACGCGGCCGGAAGAAGCGCAGTCCGGCACGAGAGAGCGCGAACAAATCTACACCGCAGCCGACTTTCTGCGATCAGGCTGCAGGGCTTTCTGTCGCGTCAGAAACAGATCCGGGAGCAGAAGCCGCCACAGTGCGCTGGGCCCTTCTCTCCGCCTACGACTATAGCTGCCGTTTTCCTCTCTTGGGCTCCCCAACCCCCCGCCCCCCCCCCCCCCGCCACACACACACACACAAACACACACTCAAACAACCCGGGTCTTACTGTGCCCCGTTTCATCTGTGTGGGATAATTTCTAAAACCTGTGAAGTGGCTGTCATCGCACTGGATCATTTGGGCACAGAACTAAAGCGCTCGTTTCTTCCGTTGCTACGCAAGAGACAGACTGTTGGACAGTAATGATCAGAGCAAATCATGGACGATATGAAACACAGTACGAACAAATTAGAGGTATACTGATATATGAAGATGATTATATATACAGGGTGAGTCACCTAACGTTACCGCTGGATATATTTCGTAAACCACATCAAATACTGACGAACCGATTCCACAGACCGAACGTGAGGAGAGGGGCTAGTGTAATTGTGTAATACAAACCATACAAAAATGCACACAAGTATGTTTTTTAACACAAACCTACGTTTTTTTTACATGGAACCCCGTTAGTTTTGTTAGCACATCTGAACGTATAAACAAATACGTAATCAGTGCCGTTTGTTGCATTGTAAAATGTTAATTACATCCGGAGATATTGTAACCTAAAGTTGACGCTTGAGTACCACTCCTCTGCTGTTCGATCGTGTGTATCGGAGAGCACTGCAACATACATCGCGTTTCTACAGAATGATCTGGCAACGTTGCTCGAAAATGTCCCACTGGAAACGCGTCGACGTATGTGGTATCAGCATGATGGTTCACCTGCACATTCCGCAATTAACACTAGGCTGACCCTCGACAGGATGTTCGACGGGCGTTTCATAGGACGCGGAGGACGCATAAATTGGCCAGCCCGTTCTCCTGATCTTACATCTCTGGACTTCTTTCTGTGGGGTACGTTAAAGGAGAATGTGTACCGTGATGTGCCTACAACCCCAGAGGATATGAAACAACGTATTGTGGCAGCCTGCGGCGACATTACACCAGATGTACTGCGGCGTGTACGACATTCATTACGCCAGAGATTGCAATTGTGTGCAGCAAATGATGGCCACCACATTGAACATCTATTGGCCTGACATCTGGGGACACACTCTATTCCAGTCCGTAATTGAAAACGGAAACCACGTGTGTACGTGTACCTCACCCCTCATGGTAATGTACATGTGCGTCAGTGAAAAGGACCAATAAAAAGGTGTCAGCATGTGGACGTAATGTGCTGTTCCAGTCTCTTCTGTACCTAAGGTCCATCACCGTTCCCTTTGGATCCCTACGTAATTCGGTGCTCTCCGATACACACGATCGAACAGCGGAGGAGTGGTACTCAAGCGTCAACTTTAGGTTACAATATCTCCGGATGTAATTAACATTTTACAATGCAACAAACGGCACTGATTACGTATTTGTTTATACGTTCAGATGTGCTAACAAAACTAACGTGGTTCCATTTAAAAAAAAAACGTAGGTTTGTGTTAAAAAACATACTTGTGTGCATTTTTGTATGGTTTGTATTACACAATTACACTAGCCCCTCTCCTCACGTTCGGTCTGTGGAATCGGTTCGTCAGTATTTGATGTGGTTTACGAGATATATCCAGCGGTAACGTTAGGTGACTCACCCTTGTAAGGCTCACAGGCCATTTGATCATCATCTTTTGTGCGGATTCACAAACACTGCTCAAACTATTACGGGAATGGGCAATAAAGCCGCGAGTAATGAGTATGATGGGCAGGGGCAGTATGAATACAGTACGGGACAGTAAGCTGGAAACGTGCGTCTTAGGGCGAGCGTGCCAGAGACAGTCGGCGCAGGCGCAGTATGCTGTGTGTCTCAGACGGAGCCGGCACCGTAACTCAGCGTGCTCGGTCAGCGGGTTAGCTCACCTCTGTAATTAAAAAAACAACTTTGTCAATGGATCAACGACCAACTGAAACGAGTCTCTTGCGACGTCCGCCACGCGTAGGTACAGCGAACGAAAACGAACAAAATGAGATTAAAAAAAAATAAAAAAAACATGGATAGAGCTCTGCCATGTAAGCGGCAGATCCAGCGATCTAGTCCCGGTCGGGGAACACATTTTCAACTGTCCCCGATGACTTACATGCAACCAGGGGTACTCATTTCATTGTAAAGATATAGTGATATATTTACAACGAAAAGTGCTACAGGCATTCACCACATGGAATGTTGTTGTTGTGGCCTTCAGTCCTGAGACTGGTTTGATGCAGCTCTCCATGCTACTCTATCCTGTGCAAGCTGCTTCATCTCCCAGTACCTACTGCAAACTACATCCTTCTGAATCTGCTTAGTGTATTCATCTCTTGGTCTCCCCCTACGATTTTTACCCTCCACGCTGCCCTCCAATATTAAATTGGTGATCCCTTGATGCCTCAGAACATGTCCTACCAACCGATCCCTTCTTCTGGTCAAGTTGTGCCACAAACTTCTCTTCTCCCCAATCCTATTCAATACTTCCTCATTATTTATGTGATCTACCCATCTAATCTTCAGCATTCTTCTGTAGCACCACATTTCGAAAGCTTCTATTCTCTTCTTGTCCAAACTATTTACCGTCCATGTTTCACTTCCATACATGGCTACACTCCATACAAATACTTTCAGAAATGACTTCCTGACACTTAAATCTATACTCGATGTTAACAAATTTCTCTTCTTCAGAAACGCTTTCCTTGCCATTGCCAGTCTACATTTTATATCCTCTCTACTTCGACCATCATCAGTTATTTTGCTCCCCAAATAGCAAAACTCATTTACTACTTTAAGTGTCTCATTTCCTAATCTAATACCCTCAGCATCACCCGACTTAATTCGACTACATTCCATTATCCGCGTTTTGCTTTTGTCGATGTTCATCTTATATCCTCCCTTCAAGACACCATCCATTCCGTTCAACTGCTCTTCCAAGTCCTTTGCTGTCTCTGACAGAATTACAATGTCATCGGCGAACCTCAACGTTTTTATTTCTTCTCCATGGATTTTAATTCCTACTCCGACTTTTTCTTTTGTTTCCTTTACTGCTTGCTCAATATACAGATTCAATAACATCGGGGAGAGGCTACAACCCTGTCTCACTCCCTTCCCAACCACTGCTTCCCTTTCATGTCCCTCGACTCTTATAACTGCCATCTGGTTTCTGTACAAATTGTAAATAGCCTTTCCCTCCCTGTATTTTACCCCTGCCACCTTCAGAATTTGAAAGAGAGTATTCCAGTCAACATTGTCAAAAGCTTTCTCTAAGTCTACAAATGCTAGGAACGTAGGTTTGCCTTTCCTTAATCTTTCTTCTAAGTTAAGTCGTAAGGTCAGTATTGCCTCACGTGTTCCAGTATTTCTACGGAATCCAAACTGATCTTCGCCGAGGTCGGCTTCTACTAGTTTTTCCATTCGTCTGTAAAGAATTCGTGTTAGTATTTTGCAGCTGTGGCTTATTAACATGGAATAACAGACATAAATAACGTTGATGTTTGACACACGTCAGACATAGAGGTGCGTTCTCCGACTCTTATGTAAGGAGTATTCCCTCCTCGGGCACTAACGCATATTTTGTTGTGTCCCATCGCTCGTGCACCGACTATAGCACCACGTTCAAACTCACACAAATCTTGAGGAGCTGCCACTAATAGCAGCAGAACCAATCAAACAACTGCGCCAGACACTTGCTGTTTTATACAGGCGTTGCCGCGTCCTGTCTGTTTACGTATCTCCGTATTTCAGTAAGCATGCCTGTACCACTTTCTTCGGCGCTTCAGAGCGACGATTCTCAACTGGAGAGCCACTCTTGTTCGATAAATGAGTATGTGAGAGTCTAGAAGTCTGCAGTATTAAAAAAAGACGAAGCTACCGATGTGACGAGTCACACCCTGGTAACGAAGCAAATGGACACATTGTGACAAAGTCGAGCATGCAGCTAGCGACCAGAGCACCCGCACATGGCAAGATTACTACCAAGCTCACCAGAAGGTAGCGTCTCTAAGTCAACTGTCCACATCGTCGAAGCGACTCGTTATTAGCGTAAAGTTCAAATTAACGGTAATTTCCAAGAATGATTGCCTATCGGCGTCGCGGCGTCCAAAGGATACATATCGAATTTGCGATCCTGAATCGATCATGCGACTCTGATGGCGGCCGTTATGAGTATCCAGAATGAGATTTTCACTCTGCAGCGGAGTGTGCGCCGATATGAAACTTTATGGCACATTAAAGCTGCGTGCCGGACCGAGACTCGAACTCGGGACCTTTGCCTTTCGCGGGCAAGTGCTCTACCATCTGAGCTACCCAAGCACGACTCACGCCCCGTCGTCACAGCTTTACTTCTGCCAGTACCTCGTCTCCTCGTCTTCTGCAAGGTTCGCAGGAGAGCTTCTGTAAAGTTTGGAAGGTAGGAGACGAGGTACCGGCTGAAGTAAAGAAGCTGTGACGACGGGGCGTGAGTCGTGCTTGGGTAGCTCAGATGGTAGAGCACTTGCCCGCAAAAGGCAAAGGTCCCGAGTTCGTGTCTCGGTCCGATACACAATTTTAATCTGCCAGGAAGTTTTGTTGCGAGTATGTTCACCGTGCTCACTACAGCAACAATAAAGGAAGATCGTTACAAAAATACTTGTAATTACAAAGGAGACGACTTATTCGTCGTCGGTGTTGTCGTCATCTGAAAGTCCGTGTGATGTGTATGCTACGGAAACAATTCCCTTTTTGCCCTGCAAACGCAAGTTGTGGACGCAGAGGTACTAAAACAAGTACAGTTCGTCTCTTTGTCGTCGACGCCCTTCTATCCTAATTGAAGCCTTCACAGATTTCCACAGCCGCTCAGAGTTCTGCGTGTGCACAACTGGGCTCATCCGAAGACACGAACTCCATAGGATGGTTCACGAACTCGTGGTCCAGTTCTTGTGCTTGTCTCGCTGGACTGAAACCCGTCTGTAACGACTTTACTACAGCGCAGTATAAACGGCTTCATCAGACCCACTAAACTCGACTTGCCTCTGAACGATACTCCGACAAAGAAAGACTTCCGGCACTCTCGTTCTATTCCACAAAAATGGTTCAAATGGCTCTGAGCACTATGGGACTTAACATCTGAGATCATCAGTCCCCTAGAACTTAGAACAAGTTAAACCTAACTTAACCTAAGGACATCACACACATCCATGCCCGAGGCAGGATTCGAACCTACGACCGGCCGGCCGATGTGGCCAAGCGGTTCAAGGTGCTTCAGTCCGGAACCGCGCGACCGCTACGGTCGCAGGTTCCAATCCTGCCTCGGGCATGGTTGTGTGTGATGTCCTTAGGTTAAGTTAGGTTTAAGTAGTTCTAGGGGACTGATGACCTCAGCAGTTGAGTCCCATAGTGCTCAGAGCCATTTTTGAACTTACGACCGTAGTTCGATTCCACAAAATACCCAAATATGATCGATATTGCTCTTTGAAGGTCGTCCTCTCTGGTTCTTCCTTCTTGCTACGTGAGATTCGTTCACTTCGACAACTTTACTCGGCCCATCATTCTGCGCACTGTCGTTCGACATTGCCACATAAGACACTTCTCTGCAAAACCTCAAATAGTCGCACACGGTATTAGCAGGTAAGTCAGTTCCCGATGCTGTTGCTTGCAAGGTGTAGTCTCGAATCCAGCAAGATGGAAGAATTACGCTGGTCTGGGTGGATAATTTGGAAGAGTGGAACTGTGCATTCTTCCCGATACTCGTTCGTTTTCCGCACTGCACGCAATGAAACTGTAAACGGTATTTCAGCATCGAAACTCTTCTTACAAACTTTTACACCCTTCGCATCACTACAATCTGCACAGTCCCTCCGTCCTCGCACGCCATATTTGCGACAAAAAGTCAAACAATTTTCTAAGCTGGATAAGCATTAAATTAGGATTTTCCTATGCGAGAGAATCCGCCGAAAAAGCGTCAAGAACACCACACATCTCTCTCACTACCGACATAAACCATCTGTGTTTCCCTACTAGGAACTCACAAATAATTCGCGGATGTATCTAATTTAGAGGAACTAAGGGAACGACGTAAAACAGATGAAAATGACGATCACAAATAATTGGTCGTAACGCCCGCCGCCAGAGTCGCAAGTTCGATTTAGAATCGCACGTTTGATATGTATCGTTTGGACCCAGCGACTTCCACAAGCAATCATTCTTGGAAATTACCAAATTAACCGTCGCCCATTTACGCGATCTACTTCTATTTCTTTAAAGCATCACTCAATAAATTTAAAAATCCTAAGAATAAAGTGAGAACAGATGTGTTAATGTCTGTGACTAGCATCGAGTGCTACTATCAACAAAGAATATCTTAGTCAAATGGTTCAAATGGCTCTGAGCACTATGGGACTTAACATCTATGGTCTTCAGTCCCCTAGAACTTAGAACTACTTAAACCTAACTAACCTAAGGACAGCACACAACACCCAGTCATCACGAGGCAGAGAAAATCCCTGACACCGCCGGGAATCAAACCCGGGAAATCTTAGTCAACCTCATTATCAATATCGTTGACTCGTTTATCAATTTATATGCAGAACGTTTTCTATGTTAAAAAAATGGATGTGACCACCGACAACGAACGTACTCCAAGGTAAGCTTCAACAGTTATTTCTTCACAAACACAGTCGTAGGACAAAACAAAAATATCGGTCGATCATTCTAGTATGAATGTGTAATGCGACAGTAAAATGACTAGTGGCCATCATTACGATTAATTGTATGGGGCATGAAACTAACTGCAAAAACAAGGGATTTCTGTCGTATTTTATTTTGGGTCGACCTCATGCGTCGAGATTAAAATCGTTTTGTGTGTCGTACCCTTCGGCGGCTATTTCAACCGGGAACGTTGTCGAACGGAGAAAATCGGTCCGTGTGCCATTAATTGCCGTTAAGTGGGTATTTCACAACGAAGCAGGTGTGGCGCTGCTGCCATCTGGTGGCAGAACGGGTGGAACTAAGTGAATTAGCGCATAACGTCGTGGGCGCCCCGAAAATAGACAGCGTTTCTGGACGGCCGCGGTTCTGCGCAAGCGCAGTAGGAGTCGCCGGAGCCTTGTTTACGCCGGTGCGAATGGAAGCCAACTGACGGAAACCGAGCATTCCCAGACCATTCGCCAGTGTTCGCTGCCATTAACTCGTAACTATGGACAAGGGTTTGCTGTGGCGGGGGGCGTAAGAGAAGGCGAGGTAACAGGGATAGACGATGAACGCTGCGTTATCGATTTATTGGCCCCGACAATCGCCACACGGCATAAAATAAGGTACTACATACTTACAAGGGAACATCCCCATCGCACCCCCCTCAGATTTAGTTATAAGTTGGCACAATGGATAGGCCTTGAAAAACTGAACACAGATCAATCGAGAAAACAGGAAGAAGTTGTGTGGAACTATGAAAAAATAAGCAAAATATGCAAACTGGGTCGTCCATGCGTAAGATAGGCAATATTAAGGGCAATGTGAGGTGAGGAGCGCCGTGGTCCCGTGGTTAGCGTGAACAGCTGTGAAACGAGAGGTCCTTGGTTCAAATCTGCCCTCCACTGAAAATTTTGCTTTCTTTATTTTCGCAAAGTTATGATCTGTCCGTTCGTTCATTGACGTCTCTGTTCACTGTAATAGGTTTAGTGTCTGTGTTTTGCGACCGCACCGCAAAACCGTGTGATTAGTTGACGAAAGGATGTGCCTGTCCAATGGGAACCGAAAACATTTGATCGCAAGGTCACAGGTCAACCGATTCCTCCACAGGAAAACACGTCTGATATTTTGTATACGACACTGGTGACAGCATGTGCGTCACATGACAGGAATATGTTGTAGACCCACCTAACTAGTACACTTGGCGAATGGGTGAAAAGTTTCTTCTACCTTGCCCGATTTAGGTTTTCTTGTGGATGTAATAATCACTCCAAACAAAGTGATGAAAACATAAGAGTTTTTCACATAAACTGAAAATAATAAGTTAAAATTTTCGGTCGAGGGAAGATTTGAACCAAGGACCTCTCGTTCCGCAGCTGTTCACGCTAACCGCGGGACCACGGAGCTCCTCGCCTCACATTGCCCTTAATATTGCCTATCTTCCGCATGGACGACCCAGTTTGTATATTTTACTTATTTTTTCATAGTTCCACACAGCTTCTTCCTGTTTTCTCGATCGATCTGTGTTCAGTTTTTCAAGGCCTATCCCCTGTGCCAACTTTTAACTAAATCTGAGGGGGGTGCGATGGGGATGTTCCCTTGTTAGCCCCACGATGCGAAACTCTGATATCCAGAGGACATTATTTTGCAGGGAGAGCGTACTGTTTTTGACGAAGAAAGCAAATGGGTGTACGTGAACAAGAACGTAGGTGCTCCTTACAAATTTTATCTGACAGCTATTTTTAGAAAATCTCCGTACTTTTCTGTCTGTATCTTCTACTCTTAGCCATCAAATGATGCGAATCAGATACAGCCGGTAATGTTGTTTCGCTTTGTTTCTCTCTTTCATACGTGTGTCACTTAATCGAGTTGTTTGCTTTCCTTCCGAGTCTGGGAATGTTTCCTCGACTAGATTTAGCAACTCAGCTGGTTTCGTAGCGCTTGCGAACGTTCCATTGGTGCACGTGAATTTTGTCTGGCGGTGCTTCTTATTTGTTTTGCATACAAATGTGTGCTGTTCTGTATGTGTTAAATTACGTACTGAACACAATGATGAATGGTCTGAATGTTTACTGCTTCTTAAAAACAACAAAATTTTATTTATATTTCAACCTCAAATTATTGTTATTTTGAATCATTCTTTGTAAATGCTGTAGATAAAACAAAAGTAAAGAAAACTGTAAGAAGATGAAAAACGAAAATTGTAAGATGTACGACCTGTTTTAAACATTAGGTAAGAGGTCTATAATTTGGCAATAAATAAAAATAAAAAATGTCTACTGGGTAGTTTTGAGCGGCTTGCTGTTCAGCTACTGGCGACTCTATTAACGAGCTCGAAATCTGCGCGTAACAGCCCTCGAAAACCCATTGATCTTCAATGGCTTTATTTATCTAGTCTTCTGAGAACTGAGTTGTATAGCTTGAGGACATAATTTTTTAATCACATTCTTTCGCAATTTCAATTACATGGTATTCATTTCAGACACTTTGAATGAATAATAATGTAAACTTAGGTGGCCGCAGTTCCACGGGAAACAACAGTACATAGTAATTAGTGTCACAGAATATTTTGCTCCTCTTCCTTTTGCGCAAGAAAATCAGGTCTGCCCATAGTTAAGTCGGGCACTAAAGACACAGTCCGTAAAAATCTTAGCCACACATGTCAATCAATGTTGACGCTTCTAACAGAATCGGGGGAAAAAAAATTAACGCGGGTTTGTTCGACTTGGCATTCGAAAAGCGATGTTTCATTGCGCCTTTGAATCAGAAACGACTACGAGCGATGCGTACCGTTAAGTGAGGCTGTTACTCTGGGCTCCTGACTACTTTTACACGGCAAATAGAATGGCCTGCGTTATTTTCTGGGCCAACGACATATACGGGCCCTGCAACTCATTTGTGACGTCACACTAGTCAGCTACACTTCGCGAATCTGGGCTCCCTGCAACACGCACGAGAAATCAATATGTAACAGAAATGGTAACCACTAAAAGTATTAATCTTGTTGTGTGCTGTCGATAACTTCCATGTACACTATGTAATCATCCTGGCTGAAAATGACTTAAGAGATCCTGCCTCCCCCCCCCCCTCCCCCTTTCGGTAACGCTGGAATTCAATGGTGCTGGCCCACCCTTAGCCTTGATGACAGCGTCCACTCTAGCAGGCATACGTTCAACTAGGTACCGGAAGGTTTGTTGGGGAGTGGCAGCCCATTCTTCACGGAGTGCTGCACTGAGGAGAGGTATCGATGTCGGTCGGTGAGGCCTGGCGCGAAGTCGGCGTTCCAAAACATCCCAGAGGAGTTCTGTAGGATTCAGGTCAGGACTCTGTGCAGGCCAGTCCATTACAGGAATGTCATCGTTCGCCACAGGCCGTGCAATATGAACAGGTGCTCAAAACATCAGTGTAGGCCTGCGCTGTGGTAGAGCCACGCAAAACGCGGTGTGGTGCAAGCCGCCTCCATGAAAAACACGACCACACCATAACACCGCCGCCCCAGAATTTTACTGTTGGCACCACACACGCTGGCAGATGCCGTTCACCGGGCATTCGCCATACCCACACCCTGCCATCGGATCACCACGTTGTGTACCGTGATTCGTCACTCCACGCAACGTTTTTGCTACTGTTGAATCGTCCAATGTTTACGCTCCTTACACGAAGGGAGGCGTCGTTTGGCATTTACTAGCGTGATGTGTGGCTTATGAGCAGCCGCTCGGACGTGAAATCCGTTTTCTCACCTCTCGCCCAACTGTCGTAGTACTTGCACTGGATCCTGGTGCAGTTTGGAATTCCTGTGTGATGGCCTGGATACATGTCTGCCTATTACACGTTACGACCCTCTTCAACTGTCGGCGGTCTCTGTCAGTCTGTAGACGAGGTCGGCCTGTGGGCTTTATTAACGTGTGCATCAGGTTATGCTTTTCATACTCAGCTGCAAATTGTCTAGCAGTCCTGTGCCAAAGAACTGGCTTAAAGTTCTGTACATTTTAATTCATTTATGTAATGAAGTGAAATATTTCGTGCCATCTAGCTTGCTGAGCCTTCCCCTAGAGCAGTCGAGGAACCCACAACTGTGGCCGGACGAACGTAATTTCGTCTGGCCACATCAGTACCTAAGAAGTGCTGATAGCTCTGAAGGTGTAGTTCTTAAGAGCCCGTGTCCACTGGACTTTTTTTTTTTTTTTTTTTTGCTTAGAACGATCGTCCCTGTCATATTCCCGAATACTACCCACGATGCCCCCTGGGACAGCCTCTATACGCGTAGCTGGATGCGGCCGCAGAGGGAATACACAGGCAGGCTTGCCACAGCCACAGCATCAGTATGTGCAGCTGAGACCTCTGCTGAAGAGTCGAGCGACTGCTGGCTGGATCCGTAGAATCGGCCCGCTCTCTTTGCGCATGCGCGAGGAACGTACTGCTGTGACGGAGCCGATATAAAGCCGAACGCGAGAAGTGCCGGAGGATGTGCGGGGGAAGATCTCGGCGCGGCTGCTTGTTACGTAACGACCGCGCTGGGGTGGCGGAGGGAGGGAGGGTGGGGAGGGGAGAGGAGAACTGGACGGGGGACGCGGAGGGGAGGGGAGCGACGGCGTGACGTCACGGCTGCAGCTGGGGCGCCGGGCGCCGCCGTTAAATGCCCACACAGCAGCTCTCCGAAGCTGCGCCGACCCAAAGGGAACGGACAACTACCGATGACAGTTTCTACCGGAGCGAACAGAAGCGAATGAGCATCCTCACACAATTCGCCTCTGTCGACTATAGTCTGATTAAAATCACATGACGCTACACACTTCTTCTACATCTACATCTACATTTATACTCCGCAAGCCACCCAACGGTGTGTGGCGGAGGGCACTTTACTGTCATTACCTCCCTTTCCTGTTACAGTCGCGTATGGTTCGCGGGAAGAACGACTGCCGGAAAGCCCCCGTGCGCGCTCGAATCTCTCTAATTTTACATTCGTGATCTCCTCGGGAGGTATAAGTAGGGGGAAGCAATATATTCGATACCTCACCCAGAAACGCACCCTCTCGAAACCGGGACAGCAAGCTGCACCGCGATGCACAGCGCCTCTGTTGCAGAGTCTGCCACTCGAGTTTGTTAAACATCTCCGTAACGCTATCACGCTTGCCAAATAACCCTGTGACGAAACGCGCCGCTCTGCTTTGGATCTTCTCTATCTCCTCCGTCAACCCGACCTGGTACGGATTCCACAGTGATGAGCAATACTCCAGTATAGGTCGAACGAGTGTTTTGTAAGCCACCTCCTTTGTTGATGGACTACATTTTCTAAAGACTCTCCCAATGAAACTCAACCTGGCACCCACCTTACCAACAATTAATTTTATATGATCATTCCAATTCAAATCGTTCCGCACGCATACTCCCAGATATTTTACAGAAGTAACTGCTACCAGTCTTTGTTCCGCTATCATATAATCATACAATAAAGGATCCTTCTTTCTACGTATTCGCAATACATTACATTTGTCTATGTTTAGGGTCAGTTGCCACTCCCTGCACCAAGTGCCTATCCGCTGCAGATCGTCCTGTATTTCGCTACAATTTTCTAATGCTGCGACTTCTCTGTATACTACACCATCATCCGCGAAAAGCCGCATGGAACTTTCCTCACTATGTACTAGGTCATTTATATATATTCTGGAAAGCAACGGTCCCATAACACTCCCCTGTGGCACGCCAGAGGTTACTTTAACGTCTGTAGACGTCTCTCCATTGATAACAACATGCTGTGTTCTGTTTGCTAAAAACTCTTCAATCCAGCCACACAGCTGGTCTGATATTCCGTAGGCTCTTACTTTGTTTATCAGGCGACAGTGCGGAACTGTATCGAACGCCTTCCGGAAGTCAAGAAAAATGGCATCTACCTGGGAGCCTGTATCTAATATTTTCTGGGTCTCACGAACAAATAAAGCGAGTTGGGTCTCACACGATTGCTGTCTCCGGAATCCACAGAGTAGATTCTGGGTTTCCAGAAACGACATGATACTCGAGCAAAAATCATGTTCTAAAATTCTACAACAGATCGACGTCAGAGATATAGGTCTATAGTTTTGCGCATCTGCTCGACGACCCTTCTTGAAGACTGGAACTACCTGTGCTCTTTCCGAATCACTTGGAACCTTCCGTTCCTCTAGAGACTTGCGGTACACGGCTGTTAGAAGGGGGCAAGTTCTTTCGCGTACTCTGTGTACAGTCTTCACGGGCCGGAGCTTGTTTCCTTCAGTCAGAGCATTGAAATTCGCGCCCGAACTGTTCGCCGTTGCCAAACCGCCAAGTCAGTTCACCTCGTCCGACTTTCTTGCTGTATTTGGACAGCGAACCGTCGATCTGGCCCTTTAGTATTTCATAACCACAGAACGACACACAACTATGCTAACGGCATACACACGCTCCGTACATGACACTAAGCAAACACTGCTGATCCTTTCACGCAAGACGCGATTCAGCGCCACATGTACGGTTATTACCGTCACGGAGATCGGCTTGTATTAGAAAAGTTTCGCACGACATAACGTCAAGCCACGTTTTCGAATGCTGCAATTCGTCCTTGCTACTGGAATATCAGAATCATAAATGTAACAGCTTCAACATCGTGGCGTCGTAGAGCTGTGGTTAGCGCATAAAGATGTCGTGTAGAAGTCGTACATCCGAAACTTGCAAAACAGAGCGAAGTTGTTTTAACTTCTAAAACTAATCAAAAGATTTTCATTATTTTTTTCTTAAAAGACATCATAGTCGCCGTTGACTGTACGAAATATTTATTATTACGATTGCAATTTCGGCATTGGGGCCATTTTCAAGTAACACTGCTAAAGTTAGAATCTGTCAGAATATAAGATTATCTGACAAGAGTATATTCTGACAGAATGTAACTTTAGCAGTGTTACTTGAAAATGGCCCTAAGACCGAAATTGGAATCGTAATAATAAATATTTCGTACAGTCAACGGCGACTATGATGTTCGTTAACAAATATTATATGACTGCGAATCCCAACCATGAGAAGTTAATTTTCATTACTATTTATATTCAATTAACTGATTTAAATGTTGTTGCTGTTGTTGTTGTTGTTGTTGTTGTGGTCTTCAGTCCTGAGACTGGTTTGATGCAGCTCTCCATGCTACCCTATCCTGTGCAAGCTTCTTCATCTCCCAGTATCTACTGCAACCTACATCCTTCTGAATCTGCTTACTGTATTCATCTCTTGGTCTCCCTCTACGATTTTTACCCTCCACGCTGCCCTCCAATACTAAATTGGTGACCGTTTGATGCTTCAGAACATTTTCTACCAAGCGATCCCTTCTTCTAGTCAGGTTGTGCCACAAACTCCTCTTCTCCCCAATTCTATTCAATACCTCCTCATTAGTTATGTGATCTATCCATCTAATCATCAGCATTCTTCTGTAGCACCATATTTCGAAAGCTTCTATTCTCTTCTTATCCAAACTATTTATCGTCCATGTTTCACTTCCATACATGGCTACACTCCATACAAATACTATCAGAAACGATTTCCTGACACTTAAATCTATATTCGATGTTAACAAATTTCTCTTCTTCAGAAACGCTTTCCCTGCCATTGCCAGTCTATATTTTATATCTACTTCGACCATCATCAGTTATTTTGCTCCCCAAATAGCAAAACTCCTTTACTACTTTAAGTGTCTCATTTCCTAATCTAATTCCCTCAGCATCACCCGACTTAATTTGACTACATTCCATTATCCTCGTTTTGCTTTTGTTGATGTTCATCTTATATCCTCCTTTCAAGACACTGTCCATTCCGTTCAGGTTCCAAGTCCTTTGCTGTCTCTGACAGAATTACAATGTCATCGGCGAACCTCAAAGTTTTTACTTCTTCTCCATGGATTTTAATACCTACTCCGAACTTTTCTTTTGTTTCCTTTACTGCTTGCTCAATATACAGATTGAATAACATCGGGTAGAGGCTACAACCCTGTCTCACTCCCTTCCCAACCACTGCTTCCATTTCATGTCCCTCGACTCTTGTAACTGCCATCTGGTTTGTGTACAAATTGTAAATAGCCTTTCGCTCCCTGTATTTTACCCCTGCCACCTTCAGAATTTGAAAGAGAGTATTCCAGTTAACATTGTCAAAAGCTTTCTCTAAGTCTACAAATGGTAGAAACGTAGGTTTGCCTTTTCTTAATCTAGCTTCTAAGATAAGTCGTAAGGTCAGTATTGCCTCAAGTGTTCCAACATTTCTACGGAATCCAAACTGATCTTCCCCGAGGTCGGCTAATACCATTTTTTCCATTCGTCTGTAAAGAATTCGTGCTAGTATTTTGCAGCCGTGACTTATTAAACTGATAGTTCGGTAATTTTCACATCTGTCAACACCTGCTTTCTTTGGGATTGGAATATGACAGTTCAAAGGCCCTTTTTGCGCCACGTCAAAGAGATATGTTGAATATTTGATCAAATTTCCTTGCCAAAGGTATTTGATAGTGTTATACCGGGCCGCTTTCTGCTGACTTCACATAGCAACTGAGGAAGAAATTTAAAAGCAGAACACTAATTACTGAAGAAGAAAGGTTTGCATTTACACAGTACTTACCGCCAACTTGACAAATTTACTTTACGCTGCAGATCGTTTCGCATTTCAATAATTGCTATATCTTAAGTTTCTGATGTCTGCAGTGACATACGTGAAACGCTTGGAGGATTTTATTAAAAGGAGGATAATGCCCAGAAAATATGATTAGTGAAATGTGAAATACACAGCGTGGTTGCGCGATGATGTTACGAATTACCTGGGACGATGAGGAAGCGTAACTATAACAATTTCCCATAGAGACTTGGATTCGGAAACGGCCGACTGTAAGGTTATAAGCGAAAATCTCTGTGATACCTTTGACAGTGGAACACGTGTACCAGTTCTCTTGTTGCTAAGGCTGGTTACTACACTATCATATTTCTTTCTCGAAGTTGATGTGGCAAATATTTATGTGAAAATGTAATAGGGAGCTTTGTCAAATATCGCCTGTCGTCAAATAAATATGATCAAATCCTGGGCCATAGATTTCATCATAAAAGTCGTTCGTCTTCTGTTCAGTGCAGTGTGAAATGTAACCGCTTGGAGCGCTGGCGTCGCCACGTCTGTTTGACGTCCTTGCAGTGTGTTTGTCAACATGCCTTCAAGGCTGGTGCGTTCCTTCGACACTTTTTTTTTTTTCCTCTCTAATAAGTTTGCTTCGACTAGGGAGGGGGTTGAGCTAGGGGCACAGTGCACGCTATTAGTTGTGTGCTGGTGGGCAGGTGGAGTATGTTGCGGGCGCCTCCACGTCCACAGTCACAGGTACAGCTATCCAGCTCTACATCTGGAAACATTCCGCCAGCATTTCAGCAACACGCAATAGAAGATGTGGTCAGACTCTAAAAGCAATTCTTTCCTAGCGTTCCATTCTACTTCGTCTATTTTTGAACTGTGGATGGCACAAGCTGAAAAGCGCGTCATCTGTTTCGTATTTTTTTTTTATTGATTTTGTAGTTGTCGGAACACTAATTCCAGTAATTAAATTATTCAAAACTAAGAATAGTTCTTATTGCCCATGTAGTGTACTAAACATTTATTTACCTTTACATGTTCTCTCTTCAGTGCTTTATAAATCGTTTCACACGTTTCTGGGATTATTTTGGTTAATGTGCAACGTGATATTCGAGTGGTGTGCTGTAAACTATTGTAGCTCTCTCCTGTATCGAGAAATCCTAGTGTTACAGTTTGCCTGTCTTCTGCACATGTAGCATTTCTAGAGAGAGTATTCTATTTTGTAATACGAGAAGCGACCTTACTGAGCAAATACTGAAATAACACTTTCATCCATTCGTAAGGAACTGTACATATTAAGACTTGACAACCTCCACTTGCAGTTCTCGTAACAAACTTTCCTGGTCGTTTTTATCATCTCGACGTAATAGCTATGGCTTCTTCCAAGTACGTTTTCCTTTATTTGTCGCCGCTTTTCTTCCAAATACGCACACAATGCAACTGTGTTACTGGCTACTGGAGCGCATAATAAGCTGTTGTCCGGTATCTTCAAAGTTTGACGAACAATATGGCGGCTGTGTAACAGCCCTTTTTAGCGCCACGTCCAAGATCTCTGTCAAAGGAATCTGACACTGTAATAGCGGCCTAAGCACAATTTTCAGAGGTGGTCTCATCGGCCAAAAGAGGAAAACTGTAAACTTTAAAATGGATATCTCCAGTGCGACGAATACTACTTCATCTTCGCTGCTGCGAGGCACCCCTCTGCCGCTGTACTAGTGCCCACCCACACCTCTAAAGCACACGTTTACTGGCGACACTTTTCTCTCGCTCAGCGCTGGCGACAGTGCAGTCTCAGACCGAGCGAGGTAAGCAAACTGGACTGGCGTTCGGGACTGCGACTGTTGAAATTCCCGTCCGGACGTACAGATTTAGGCTTTCTGTGGTTTCCCTACATCACTCCAGGCAAATGACGGGCTGGTTCCTTGACACAGTCCGAGCTCGTACTGCGTCTCTGATGATGTCGACGTCGACGGGACGTAAAGCGCAGTCTTAGCGACAGTACTGGTACATGTATTCCACTGTGAAGAGGTATCAAAACTATTCTGGCTCGTAACTTTCGCCTCGATCAGTTAGGTATCTCAAATTGATACAGTCACCCTTCTCAATCATCCCTGCACGTCTGCACCATCGCCCTGTACACGGTAGCTGTCGTCATAGACGTCACTCGGTGAAATCTGTAACACAGCTTGTTACCTGCGGCAAGCGCCGTGATCGTGGGCAAAATATTTTTATTTATTGTGCTGAGAAATCTCTGACATAACAGTGCCACATAAAGCCACGTAGTTACACGTACAATAAACGTAAACAACGAGAGTAGTCAGCCCTTTCGGATATTTGTAATTTCAATCAGCATAAATATTGGCAGTTCTTTACTTTCAAGAAAATTTACTTTGTCTTCCCTGTTTAATAAAAATAATTTCAATGCTCGCGCGTTTGCACCTGATAGACCTATATCTCTGACGTCGATCTTTTGTAGAATTTTAGAACATGTTTTTTGCTCGAGTATCATGTCGTTTTTGGAAACTCAGAATCTACTATGTAGGAATCAACATGGATTCCGGAAACAGCGATCGTGTGAGACCCAACTCGCTCTATTTGTTCATGAGACCCAGAAAATATTAGATACAGGCTCCCAGGTAGATGCTATTTTTCTTGACTTCCGGAAGGCGTTCGATACAGTTCCGCACTGTCGCCTGATAAAGTAAGAGCCTACGGAATATCTAACCAGCTGTGTGGCTGGATTGAAGAGATTTTAGCAAACAGAACACAGCATGTTGTTATCAACGGAGAGACGTCTACAGACGTTAAAGTAACCTCTGGCGTGTCACAGGGGAGTGTAATGGGACCACTGCTTTTCACAATATATATAAATGACCTAGTAGATAGTGTCGGAAGTTCCATGCGGCTTTTCGCGGATGATGCTGTAGTATACAGAGAAGTTGCAGCATTAGAAAATTGTAGCGAAATGCAGGAAGATCTGCAGCGGATAGGCACTTGGTGCAGGGAGTGGCAACTGACCCTTAACATAGACAAATGTAATGTATTGCGAATACATAGAAAGAAGGATCCTTTATTGTATGATTATATGATAGCGGAACAAACACTGGTAGCAGTTACTTCTGTAAAATATCTGGGAGTATGCGTGCGGAACGATTTGAAGTGGAATGATCATATAAAATTAATTGTTGGTAAGGCGGGTACCAGGTTGAGATTCATTGGGAGAGTCCTTAGAAAATGTAGTCCATCAACAAAGGAGGTGGCTTACAAAACACTCGTTCGACCTATACTTGAGTATTGCTCATCAGTGTGGGATCCGTACCAGATCGGGTTGACGGAGGAGATAGAGAAGATCCAAAGAAGAGCGGCGCGTTTCGTCACAGGGTTATTTGGTAACCGTGATAGCGTTACGGAGATGTTTAACAAACTCGAGTGGCAGACTCTGCAAGAGAGGCGCTCTGCATCGCGGTGTAGCTTGCTCGCCAGGTTTCGAGAGGGTGCGTTTCTGGATGAGGTATCGAATATATTGCTTCCCCCTACTTATACCTCCCGAGGAGATCACGAATGTAAAATTAGAGAGATTAGAGCGCGCACAGAGGCTTTCAGACAGTCGTTCTTCCCGCGGACCATACGCGACTGGAACAGGAAAGGGAGGTAATGACAGTGGCACGTAAAGTGCCCTCCGCCACACACCGTTGGGTGGCTTGCGGAGTATAAATGTAGATGTAGATGTAGATAGAGATATTGAATGTAGCGCCTTTCTCTCATCGACAATTTGGACTTTAACGATTTTTCACTAATCGTAGTTGCCTCGCTTCAGCACTTCCCTTGCCGATCCGACGCACTGCAGAAGGACGTACGGTATCTGTATTCTTCTATCAGGAACATAACGTTCTCTTCTCTGATCGAACACTCCGTTTATTTTCAAACTTAGTAAATTTTTTTTTAAAAAATGATAAAAGCTTAGTTTGCAGCAGCTTGTCACTAAGTGGCAGATACAGGGTGACAATTATTGAGCAAAATGAAACAATATCGTCATAGCTTCTGAACCGTTTGCGTTAGGACGTTCAAAACTGCACGGTTCACCGCTGGACATAATGGGAATTAGTACGCGCATGCATGGTTCGATTGAAGGAAGATGCTCACTTTCATTCAAGTGGGTTCGTCAATAACCAAAACTGGCGTATTTCGGGAACTGAGAATCCGCATTTCACGATCGAAAAGTCTCTTCTCGGTCTCAACGGGTGACTGTGCGGTGTGCAGTGTCCAGTCGAGGAGCAATCTGTGCGGTATTCCTCGACGGCACGGTGACTACCGTACGGTACGTTAAGGGGCTCAGTCACTAAATTAACTTTCGATTTTCCGGTTTTATTAATTCTTTTGCTAAATTAAGTCAGAGTTTAGCGAAATTTATTACTTCTGACAAACTTTCAGTTTTCACACTACACGTGTCAACCTTCAGTTGCCACGCTTCTAGTGCTAGTTATACGTGTAATAACCTTTCTTTTTCAGTTACTATAGTAATTGTCCTTAGGACTGGCGACCGTAATTTCCCCCAAATCTCAAATATCTAATTACCGCTAGTTAATTGTCAACGTAACGGCCGCACATTTACTTTCTTTATTAACTTTACCCCTTTTCAAAATTAATTTCCACCAGTTTCATTAGCATTTTTCCTTTCATTCAGATGTAACCCTTTCCTCCCTCTTTACCGACAGATTAACTTCGGTGACGATTGCTTTTCCCATATTTCCATTAGGTACACGCGGTTTAATTTTTCACTGTCATTAAGGTCGATAAGTGAGGGGGAGGTTACAAGCTTTACTTACTTCCACCGCCCTCGGACTGCAGTCCTTAGTATACGGCACAAATTTCAAGTCGATACCTGTGCACGCTCCTAACTGAAACAGCTAAGAGACTGGCGGACACACAAACGGGCAACAAACGGGTAAAACAATTGTAAATTTACAATTTTCGGATTTTTTCTTTTACTTGTACTGGGAAATCTTACTTCTTGTCAAATTGTATGACTCTAAGTCAGGGAAAGTCAACATTTTTTTTTTACCTATCGTCCACTTCTGTGTCTGTGTTAGTAACAAAATTTTCTTACCGGCTACCAGTTCCACAGTAATAGCTATTTATAAACTGGGTAAGTAACATTACTTTATAAAATTTATAGTCAGAGCTACAGAGAGTTACAGCATAATTAGATACCAAATACTTTGTCAAAATTTTATCAAAACCCAATGAAAATATTTTTAATGCTCCTACAGCCCATAAACAAAGCTGGAACGCCCATTAGTGGACGGTAGGCAACGGGCTGAGAAACACGCCCTAGGTCGACGGTAAGTACCCCCTGTAGGTTCTGACGACAAAGTTTCAGAGTATCAGACATGTGACATAAATGGCCGTACGTTTCGACTTCATTGACTTAGTAGCCTAAATTTCTTATACCGCCGAGGGACTGTAAACCTTACTACCTGATATAAATTTCAACCTGATACCGCTAATCCATGGAGAAGAAATAAAAACTCTGAGGTTCGCCGATGACATTGTAATTCTGTCAGAGACAGCAAAGGACTTGGAAGAGCAGTTGAACGGAATGGATGGTGTCTTGAAGGGAGGATATAAGATGAACATCGACAAAAGCAAAACGCGGATAATGGAATGTAGTCGAATTAAGTCGGGTGATGCTGAGGGAGTTAGATTAGGAAATGAGACACTTGAAGTAGTAAAGGAGTTTTGCTATTTGGGGAGCAAAATAACTGACGATGGTCGAAGTAGAGAGGATATAAAATGTAGACTGGCAATGGCAAGGAAAGCGTTTCTGAAGAAGAGAAATTTGTTAACATCGAGTATAGATTTAAGTGTCAGGAAGTCATTTCTGAAAGTATTTGTATGGAGTGTAGCCATGTATGGAAGTGAAACATGGACGGTAAATAGTTTGGACAAGAAGAGAATAGAAGCTTTCGAAATGTGCTGCTACAGAAGAATGCTGAAGATTAGATGGGTAGATCACATAACTCATGAGGAAGTATTGAATAGGATTGGGGAGAAGAGAAGTTTGTGGCACAACTTGACTAGAAGAAGGGATCGGATGGTAGGACATGTTCTGAGGCACCAAGGGATCACCAATTTAGCATTGGAGGGCAGCGTGGAGGGTAAAAATCGTAGAGGGAGACCAAGAGATGAATACACTAAGCAGATTCAGAAGGATGTAGGTTGCAGTAGGTACTGGGAGATGAAGAAGCTTGCACAGGATAGAGTAGCATGGAGAGCTGCATCAAACCAGTCTCAGGACTGAAGACCACAACAACAACAACCGCTAACGCGTTGCTGACAAAAGGGGTCTCTCGACAACGAAGTGCTCCTACAAGGATTCCGTTTTTACCGACTACGTCATGCAAGGATAAAAAGAACACGCGTTGTATCTGATTACAAGAACAGCGCTCAACATCTTGAGCCCATGATAGATGATATCGATAATGCGTTTCTCGGGTTCAGGGGAATTTAGATGTGTTAGTACGGAATGAATATATGTGTGTGTGTGTGTGTGTGTGTGTGTGTGTGTACATCTACATGGATACTCTCCAAATCACATTTAAGTGCCTGGCAGAGGGTTTTGGAACCACCTTCACAATTCTCTATTATTCTAATCGCGTACAGCGCGCGGCAAAAACGACCACCTATCATCTCTCCGTGCGAGTCCTGATTTCCCTTATTTTGTTATGATGATCGTTTCTGCTTATGTAGGTCGGCGTCAGCAAAATATTTTCTCATTCGGAGGACAAAATTGGTGATAGGAATTTCCCGAGAAAATTCCGTCGCAACGAAAAAGCCTTTGTTTTAATTATGTCCAGCCCAAATCCTGTATCACTTCAGTGACTTTTTTTTTTTTTTTAAATCATCAGTCTACTGACTGGTTTGATGCGGCCCGCCACGAATTCCTTTCCTGTGCTAACCTCTTCATCTCAGAGTAGCACTTGCAACCTACGTCCTCAATTATTTGCTTGACGTATTCCAATATCTGTCTTCCTCTACAGTTTTTGCCCTCTACAGCTCTCTCTAGTACCATGGAAGTCATTCCCTCATGTCTTAGCAGATGTCCTATCATCCTGTCCCTCCTCCTTGTCAGTGTTTTCCACATATTCCTTTCCTCTCCGATTCTGCGTAAAACCTCCTCGTTCCTTATCTTAACAGTCCACCTAATTTTCAAAATTCGTCTATAGCACCACATCTCAAATGCTTCGATTCTCTTCTGTTCCGGTTTTTCCACAGTCCATGTTTCACTACCATACAATGCTGTGCTCCAGACGTACATCCTCAGAAATTTCTTCCTCAAATTAAGGCCAGTATTTGATATTAGTAGACTTCTCTTGGCCAGAAATGCCTTTTTTTGCCATAGCGAGTCAGTGACTCAAGTGTCTTGCCAATAAATTCGCAGTCTTTGGTTAGCCTTCCCCACAACATTTTCTATGTATTCCTTCCAATTTAACTCGTTCATAATTGTAATTCCTAGGTATTTAGGTGAATTTACGACCTTTAGATTAGACTGATTTACCGCGTAACGGAAGTTTAACGAGTTCCTTTTAGCACTCATCTGGATGACCTCACACTTTTCGTTATTTACGGTCAATAGCCAATTATTATCGCACCATATAGGTATCTTTTCTAAAAAACAGCATCATCTGCAAAGAACCTCAGACAGCTGCTCGGATTGTCTACCAAATCGTTTATACAGATAAGGAACAGCAAAGGGCCTATAAAACTACCTTGGGCAACGCCAGAAAACGCTTCTGTCTTATCGATGACTTTCCGTTAATTTCTACGTCTGTAACTGACTGAAAACCTGAATCCACTCAGATAACTGAGACGATATTCCCTAAGCACGCAATTTCACTACAAGCGACTCGTGTGGTACAGTGTCAAATGCCTTCCGGAAATCTTTTCGGACGAAAAGGCAACCTGACACACTTTTCCACGAATAAGTGTAATACAAAGTAGCCGAATTGAAGCAAGCGATGCCGAGGGAATTAGTTTAGCAAACGAGACACTAGCAGTAGTGGATGAGTCTTGCAGTTTGAGCAGCAAAAAAACTTACGACGGCCGAAGAGGACATGCAGATAGGCTACAGCACGAAAAGCGTGTTTGAAAAATGCAAATGTGTTCATAGCGGAGATAAACTTGAATCTTACCGGAGTGGCTTCTGAAGGTACTTGCCTGGAATGTAATCTTGTGTGGAAGTGAAACTACGGGAGTAACGGATCAGACAGGAAGAGGGCTGAAGCTTTTGAAATGCGCTGCTGGAAAAGAATAACGAGGTGGTACTGATTCGAATTGGAGACAAGTTTGTCGCAGAATTTGACTAAACGGAGGGATTGGTTGATAGAAGTCATCCTGAGTTACAAAGGTTTTCATCTGTGTGGTAATGAGGGAAGCGTGGTGGAGAAAAATTGTAGAAAAAATTACCAAACATGCAGCAATCAGTCGCAAAATCAATTTTTATTTATTCACTTTTGAAAATCGATTTCAACTAATTAACAGCCATCATAGGTGCTACAAATACAAGAATAAAAATAATTAATAACAGTGACCAAATATGATTAAATGTACACAAAGCAACGTAAACCAATTAAACCATTTCAAATGAACATACAAATTTACCTTTCAACCAATATGTGCCCTGAGTAGTAATACTGTCTTAAGCAGAGGTCAAATATAAAGTGATACATCGAGGATTGACTATGACAACGCCGCGCGGGATTAGCCGAGCGGTCTAAGGCGCTGCAGTCATGGACTGTGCGGCTGGTCCCGGAGGAGGTTCGAGTCCCCCCTCGGACATGGGTGTGTGTGTTTGTCCTTAGGATGATTTAGGTTAAGTAGTGCGTAAGCTTAGGGACTGATGACCTTAGCAGTTAAGTCCCATAAGATTTCACACACATTTCAACATTTTTGACTATGACAACGAGAAACCATAAGGGGGTGCTGCCGGAAAAATAGTCCGATCTTCCCGAATGTCATTAAGTGTACGCTAGATGGATGCCAACACCGTTTTACTTTTTGGCATTATGATTAACTTTTGCTCTTGGACAAAAATATGATACATAATTTAAAAAATTAAAATGAAAAAAATTTTTTTTTCGATTTGTGCTTCTCATCTATGTTTGCTCCTTTTTACTAATTTGTACAGTCACTTTTTGGCGTATATAACTGTACTATGAGGTTGACAAAATGTTTGTCAATATATCTATTTAGTGTAAATATTTTAGTATTATTATATTTTACCTCACTATATATGTGATACCTCTTTCTTCTTGTTCTCATTTTTATTTTAGCTCTATCTTTTCGCATAGAGGGCGGGTTTGCTTTGCAGCGCCCCCTTATGGTTTCTCGTCGTCATACTCAATTCTCGATGTATCACTTTATGTCTGACGTCTGCTTAAGACAGTATTACTACTCAGGGCACATATTGGTTGAAAGGAAAATTCGTATGTTCATTTTAAACGGTTTAATGCGTCTATTTACATTTAATTGGTTTAGGTTGCTTTATGTACCTTTATTCATTTGGTCACTGTCATTAATTATTTTTATTCTTGTATCTGTAGCACCTACGATGGCTGTTAATTAGTTGAAATCGATTTGCAAAAGTGATTAAATAAAACACGATTTTGCTTCTGGTTGCCGCATATTTGATAATTTTATGGTTTACGGTCGCTGCACGACTTGGGAACCACATGGAGCCCACCATTCAAAAATTGTACACCTATGCATGAATACAGTAAGCTGGTTCGTGTGGATGTGCGCTGGAATTGTTATGCAAAGATGATGTGGCTTGCACAAGATACGGTAGGTCGGGGAGTTGCATCAAACTAGTTCACAACGACACGCAGAGGAAAATCTAGGTGTGAATGGTCGGGTCGGGTTACGAACCATCGTTCTCCGGTATATTAGCACTTTTTGTCTAGTCACTGGAACAGCGGCCACAGTAGGACGAGGGAAGTGAGAAATAAGTAGCTCTATCGTCAAACGGAATGCTGGGGAATTCTCCGCCGCGGACGCCCGCGCGCTACGTGGCAACAGCGCGAGATTTCCCTCGCACAGCGGCAACACGAAACGAAGGGAGAATAGGAGCCGAGGAGGTGAGAGGCGGAGGTGGTGAGGGAGCGAAGGGGAGGCGGGAGGGCAAAAAGGGGAAGCGGATAAAGAAAGGAAAAAAAAAAGTTGACAGGCGGAATGAACGGTTGCGGCCGACCGGTCGGCCATAGCCCAAGCGAGAGCGGCAGGGAAAAAATAAAAAGAAAAAAAAACGAGCAGGGGGGAAAGAGAAACGCAAGGGGGCCAGCGGCTCGGGAATATATAATGGCGGTCGGCGAGAAGTGGGTGGCCTAGGCTGGAGAGGGAGAGCCGTGAATAAGCGGCTGGCGGCGAGCGCGCTGTAATCTGAGGTGCCGCGCGCGCCATGTTGCCAAGATGGCGGCCGGTGACGTCACCGCCAGGCGGCCGCGCATGCGCGCAGCCGACACCGGAGCGGAGCGCCGCGGCGCGGAAGAGGCGGCGAAGCAGGCGGCAGCGTCGGCAGAGCTTTTTTAAAATTAAATGTAGGGGGGGGGGGGGGGGGGAGGGTCGCAGCGGGGGCCTTTGTGCGTAGCGGCCGCCACCATTCGTCAGGCCGCGGGGAGCGCGTGTCTGGCTGTGCGAGACAACGAGAGAGAGAGAAAGGGGCACACGCAGGCAGATATCGATTCACCGGCTGCGGAGAAACAAGGGGAACGGGGCGGCTTCGGAATTACTGGCTCCAGGAGGGGAGCGTGTCGAGAGCACAGGCGCCCAGGGGACAGAACACAACACGACAGCACTGGGGGACTGCCTGCCCCCCCCTCTCTCTCTCTCTCTCTCTCTCTCTCTCTCTCACGCACACACACACACACACACACAATCACTACATTTCGCACGCACGTTCTTCCAGAGGGACATTATCTCGAAAGAAACCGCCCCTCAGCTGGGTCTAAACAGGTGTTCCATAACCAAGACAGACGAAAATGTAGGCCATCTGACGGAAATTACGCGCACACCTATTAGTATAAACGCCTCGAACTTTCCAGTGGCCTGCATGTGGAACAATGGCAGCCCATTCTCCCTAGAGAGGCAAAGCCGCAGAAGCTATATAATACGTTGATCATAAGAATAAACGTGATGTAAACAAACACAAACGCGATGACTGGTCAGAAGCCGTAGCACGCGTACACTGGTGTCGTTACGGCCGGCCGGAGTGGCCGTGCGGTTCTAGGCGCTACAGTCTGGAGCCGAGCGACCGCTACGGTCGAAGGGTCGAATCCTGCCTCGGGCATGGATGTTTGCTTTAAGTAGTTCTAAGTTCTAGGCGACTGATGACCTCAGAAGTTAAGTCGCATAGTGCTCAGAGCCATTTGAACCATTTTGTCGTTACGCTCTCGCAAGTAGGTGCTGTCCTACTTATGTACTAGGTATATTAGTACTAACTTACGTCAAACGAAACTTTAAAATATTCGAATGTATTACCAGCCATCAACGTTTTAGCCACGTAGTTTTTATTTCAAAAATCGTGTACAGTCGCAGCCGCTGCAGCGTCCTGCTCTGATTGTCGCGCTGTCAACTGGGGTTCTTTGGGGAAGGAGACCAGACAGCGAGGTCATCGCTCCCATCAGCTTATTGAACGATGGGGAAGGAAGTCGGCCGTGCCCTTTCAGAGGAACCATCCCGGCATTTGCCTGGAGCGATTTAGGGAAATCACGGAAAACCTAAATCAGGATGGCCGGACGCGGGTCCAGTGTGCTAGCCACTGCGCGCTGTTAATGCGCAGTATGAAAATGGCTAAGCCTGCTTTCTCTTCCGTAGTGAAACACGCGTGTGGAACACGGTTAAAAAGTGCCGAGAAATAGCCTGTCCTTGATGTTTTTCATAAATTTACGGACATAATCGCCTTTGAAGTTGTATAAGCGTTGTATAAGCGTACTGGAATGCCAACCAAATGCGGTTACTCGTACGTTGGTCCCAGTCTAGGGATAGTATCATTTTTTTTTCCTCGAATGAGTTTTTCACTTTGCAGCGCAGTGTGCTCTGATAAGAAACGTCCTGGCAGATTAAAACTGTGTGCCGGACCGAGACTCGAACTCGGCACCTTTGCCTTTCGCGGGCAAGTGCTCTACCAGCTGAGCTACCCAAGCATGACCCACGACCAGTCCCCACAGATTTACTTCTGCCAGTACCTCGTCTCCTACATTCCAAAGCTCTCCTGCGAACCTAGCACCCCTGAAAGAAAGCATGTTGCGGAGATATGGCTTAGCCACAGCCTGGGAGATGTTTCCAGAATGAGATTTTCACTCTGCAGCGGAGTGTGCGCTGATATGAAACTTCCTGGCATCTCTTAATTATAAAACTCATTATTTTTTATAAATAAGGCACGTTTTCTTGTTTTTAATTAGATACTGGACGCGAAATTCCTGTTTCTATTTCAAATACAACTTTTTAATTATCGATGTTTTATGAAAGGCTGTTCATAAAAGTTGTCTAAATTGAGAAAAAATATTTTAATTTTTAAGACGAAAATGAAGATCCAAATCATCTTTGTCGGTGTTGACGGGGCTAGGCGAGGCTCAAATCAAATGGTTCAAATGGCTCTGAGCACTATGGCACTTAACTTCTGAGGTCATCAGTCCCCTAGACTTATACCTACTTAAACCTAACCAACCGAAGGACATCACACACATCCATGCCCGGGGCAGGATTCGAACCTGTGACAGTAGCAGGAGCGCTGTTCCGAAATGAAGCGCCTGGAACCGCTCGGCCACACCGGCCGGCAATGACGGTGGTAGTTGTACAGTTCCATCGGACTGCCACAGGGTATGACGTGATTCGTCACTACTTATCAGTCATTTTCAATATAGTGCTAGTATACAAGAATCTTGAAAAGTTCATGGACTCATTAGAAACGAGGACGCCCTTTGCAGAGTCGGCGACGAAAGTGATACACGGAAAACAGTGACAAGTATGTGGTATAGGATGGTAGGACGTCAGGAAATAACTTGCTCTGTACTGCAGGGAGCTGTAGAGGGTAAAATTGCAGGGGAAGAGACAGACTGGAGTACATTCAGAAAATAATTGTGGACGCTGGGAAGAAGAGGTTGCCACAGTTGAGTAAGTCGAGGCGAACCCCACCACTCACAAGGGGAAGGCCTCAGAGACCTCCAACCGATTCGGTTCATATTTGGCAGGTCGCTTGTGTACAGCCCAAAACGAAGGAATCTAAGATATTTTGGGTCAACGCCCCCGCTCAAAAATGGGTCTGAGCACTATGGGACTCAACTGCTGAGGTCATTAGTCCCCTAGAACTTAGAACTAGTTAAACCTAACTAACCTAAGGACATCACAAACATCCATGCCCGAGGCAGGATTCGAACCTGCGACCGTAGCGGTCTTGCGGTTCAACGCCCCCGCGTTTTTGAGAAAATCACCCCTAAAGGTTATGACGAGCGATCGACTCAAAGTTGGCGGGATCGATACATACTTGTAAATAGAGCATTTTTCATCACCAGGTATGGGGTCAGAAAACGCATACTTTTCCAGAAATGGAGGTAAGAAACTTTTACAACTGTCGCTTCTGTACCCACATGGTTAACGCTTTTCGCCGACAGCGCCGATAGCGCAACGGCCAAGGTAACTGGCTGCGAATCTCGAGGAAACGTAGTGGATGTTATTCTTTTGGTTTGTGTTTTTCCATATCTCAATTGATAGGGACAGGAGGGTTAACAAGGTACGTAAATCAATAAGGAATGATAATAATAAGGTAGGCAAACTAATTTCCCAAACGCCGTGAGTTAGTAAAGTATTAAACTTGTAAGCCTTGTCACATGAACACAACTCCGAATAAAAGTGCTGCGAATTCCTCACGACGGATCACAGATAGCCAACCGCGCGACGCTTGTCTGCAGCGAGGCACGGGACAGCACGCACGCGGGGAGAGTTGTGGTGCCCGGTTGCCTCTTCGTCATGTCACAGGGAAGGAACAGTGTAGCCGCCGAAAGACTGCATTCATTAGATGCTCTTGGTGCCGTGAGTATATTTGTTTCGAATGTTTATATGACAAGTACCATCCATCTAGTTGTTCGAAGAAAAGTCAGGACACGTAACAGTGACTGGAAGAGCCATTGTAAAGTGACCTAGACTAACATTTTAGTTGTTTACTATCCCAAGATGTTTGAGAAATTTATTTGCCTTCTTTATTATCATTCCTTTTTGACTTACGTACCTTGTTAACCCTCCTGTCCCTATCACTTGAGATATGGAAAAACACAAACCAAAAGAATAACATCCACTACGTTCCCTCGAGATTCGCAGCCAGTTACCTTGGCCGTTGCGCTATCGGCGCTGTCGGGGAAAAGCGTTAACCATGTGGGTACAGAAGCGACAGTTGTAAAAGTTCCTTACCTAGATTTCCGGAAAAGTATGCGTTTTCTGACCCCATACCTGGTGATGAAAAATGCTCTATTTACAATTATGTATCGATCCCGCCAAGTTTTGAGTCGATCGATCGTCATAACCTTTAGGGGTGATTTTCTCAAAAACGCGGGGGCGTTGACCCAAAATATCTTAGATTCCTTCGTTTTGAGTTGTACACAAGCGACCTCCCAAATATGAGCCGAATCGGTTGGAGGTCTCTGAGGCCTTCCCCTTGTCAGTCAGATGACTGAGGCCTATAAGCATAAACAAATAAATAAATCGAACCAAATAGGCATGACAGCAGATCTGGAATGAATTCACAGACATGCTGTTAGCATGGTAACACATCGGTACAGCCCGTACCAAAGTGTGACAGAGATAACGTCAGTGGCTATTCCTGAAAGAAAGACGACAATGAAGAAACTCCGCCCCCCCCCCCTGCCCTCCCGCCCGGGTGGTGTGGCGAGCGGTTCTAGGCGCTTCAGTCCGGAACCGCGCTCCCGCTACGGTCGCAGGTTCGAATCCTGCCTCGGGCATGGATGTGTGTCATGTCCTTAGGTAGATCGGGGAAAACCACCGCTCAGGCTGTGTTGCTGGCGGGGCCGGAAGGTGCTAACTACCACACCACGTATCATTGTAAGTCTCATTGGCTCAGTGTGAACTGTTTGTACAACCAACCTACACAGCCTATACCTCAACCTCCACTATACAAAGAACTTCTCATCTGAAGCTTAAAGTTGGGCGCCTCTTCAAGGGACCCACGCCCCCCTGGTAAGAGGCGGCGCACGTCCTGGATGGAAGGATCTTAATTGTGGTTCCTCTCTTTTGGGCCCAACCAGACGGATACCTATGGTAGATCGGGGAAAACCACCGTTCAGGTCGTGTTGTCGGCGGGGCCGGGAGGTGCTTGCGCCTGATGTACTCTACTAGGAGCCTTGTAGGCTCAACACAAACCGTTAGCGTCATTACCCTATTACTTTTACTACGAGTACCCTTTCATTAGCAACTTTGAGCCAAGCACAAAATCAGTTACCTCTCTATTGTATATCGTAAATAGTTTAGTAGGCTGGACATGGAGGTCTTAGTCTTAGTTTCTAGCTTTAACGTACCCTAATCTCTTCTAGTTAAGGTAGTTTTTAGGATGGTAGATGTTAAAGGCATGGTGAGCGACGGCCAGCGTCTTGAGGTTCATTCCAAGACCCGGGCCGCCGCCCACAACCAGGTGACGGGCAATATTATACCTATAACTTCTCTATTCAGTTCTCTTCCTTCCTTCTTTCTAAATATTTAATTTCGTTTTGTTTATTAATATCTTACTTGATTTTGTATTACTTATACGTTTTTCTAATGCTGCACAAAAAAAGAAAAGAAATCAAATGGATCTAAACAGAGCCCGCCTCCACGTGGCGGGACACGGGCAACGGTGTGAGTGGGGACGGGAGCCGGTGTGGTGTTACTTTCAGTCACAGCGGCTAAGTGGCAATATACGACCCACCACAAGATATTAGACGGTGGGTCATAAAATATAAGCAGCTAGTGAAAAAAAAAGTGTCCTTAGGTTAGTTAGGTTTAGGTAATTCTAAGATCTAGGGGACTGGTATCCTCAGATGTTAAGTCCCGTAGTGCTCAGAACCATTTGAATTACTCCCCCCCCCCCCCCCCCCTTCGACGTACGAAGGGATGCCGCAGAGTAGCTAGCCGCTATACGAGCAGTGTGCCTTTGCGCAGCTATGGCCCGTAGTACACTACAATATTTCTTCGACAAAGAAATGTGATCAAATATTCGTCAAATTTTTTTGACAAAGGCCTTTGACGTGGCGCTAAAAAGGGGTTTTACACTACCGTGATATTTTTCGTTGACGTTCAATATGGCAGACAAGAGCACCTACCTCATCACAGTGTGTAGTCTCTTGTACCACAATTGCACTGTGTGCGCATTCGCATGGGAAACGTCGGAATAAAAGAATACACGCTCGGGTGAAGCGGTGGGTTTCACGTCGAGACAGTGAAAGCGCTGAGCTAAATTTGTTACGAGAGATGCAAGTAAGGGGCGTGAAGCCTTATATAAATTACTTAGGAATGGGTGAGAGTGCGTTTCAGTGTTCGCTCAGGAAAGTGGCTCGTCAGGTTACAAGGCGAAATGATAACTTGAGTGCAGCCGTATGTGCAGAGGACGGGTTCACCGCGGCACTTGGATTTCTTGCCACAGGAGAGAGCTACCCTCGCCTCGCTTGCTATACAGCACTCGAATGCATATTAACCAAAATGATCCCAGAAACGTGTGAAGTGACTCTTAAAGCACTGAACGAGGAATATCCGAAAATAAATAACTGTCTACAGAATGATATTTTGACTCTGCAGCGGAGTGTGCGCTGATATGAAACTTCCTGGCAGATTAAAACTGTGTGCCCGGCCGAGACTCGAACTCGGGACCTTTGCCTTTCGCGGGCAAATGCTCTACCAACTGAGCTACCCAAGCACGAGTCACTCCGCATCCTGTCAGCTTTACTTCTACCAGTGTCTCCTACCTTCGAAACTTTACAGAAGCTCTCCTGCGAACCCAGCAGAACTAGCACTCCTGAAAGAAAGGATATTGTGGAGACATGGCTTAGCCACAGCCTGGGGGATGTTTCCAGAATGAGATTTTCACTCTGCAGCGGAGTGTGCGCTGATATGAAACTTCGTTGCACGGTTCGCAGGAGAGTTTCTGTAAAGTTTGTAAGGTAGGAGACGAGATACTGGCAGAAGTAAAGCTGTGAGGACGGGGCGTGAGTCGTGCTTCGGTAGCTCAGATGGTACAGCACTTGTCCGGAAAAGGCAAAGGTCCCGAGTTCAAGTCTCGGTCGGACACACAGTTTTAATCTGCCAGGAAGTTTAATAACTGTTTAGTGCGCCAAATGGGCATTAAAAGCTATTTTTTGAATAATTTAATTAATACCATTAGTGTTTCAACAACTTCAAATTTACTGAAAAGACGAAGGAGATGAAGCAAATTTTAATTTGTGGCTTCCTGAGTGCAAAAGTAGACAGAGTGGAGAACTAAGAGAAGTTGTTTACTTTACAGTGTGTCGTCGCCTATTGTGGCTTGCTGGAAAGCTGCCCCGGTGTTTCGCGATACAGAGGCGGATGCCTGTAGCTGTGATTGTGGATTTTACGTGTCGTGAAGCACTGCAGAATATCCCAGCACAGGACGATTAATAGCAACCATTGTGGCCCTTGCTAGCTCCGCACTCCAGTCGAAGAAAGGTTTCTTTTAAAAAAGTCGAAGACAAAAAAAGAAAGTTCAAATGTGTGTGAAATCTTATGGGACTTAACTGCTAAGGTCATCAGTCCCTTATCCTAAGGACAAACACACACACCCACGCGCGAGGGAGGACTCGAACCTCGGCACAGCCCACGACTGCAGCGCCCTTGACCGCTCGGCTAACCCCGCGCGGCGCCGTCGCCTTACATTGTACTGTGCGCTGAGGCGCCAGACAATCGTAATTGTTGACACTACGGCATCCGAAACCTTTATGAGAGAGTCACTGTGACTGGCTGAGCAGTCATCTGCAACAGCCCCCCCCCCCCCCTTCCTCGAGATTCTGTAAGGGATCGAACACCAGTGCAGAAAACAGCTCCAAACTTCTGATTTGTTGGATCATTCATCCACACACTAACGAAAATTTCACAATCAAAACCGTTTTAAGAACCGCTAGTTTTTCACTCATCTCGATGCTTACTAAGTCGTATCTCCTGCACTACGTGTTGTACAGTGATGGGCTAAATGTGCAAGAGAGTGCGCACCAGCCGTGGCCGAGCGGTTCTAGAAGCTTCAGTCCGGAACCGCGCGAACCGCGCTGCCGCTACGGTCGCAGGTTCGAATCCTGCCTCGGGCATGCATGTGTGTGATGCCCTTAGGTTAGTTAGGTTTAAGGGGCTCCGGAACGCCCTATACTTGCAATGTTAAAATAACGCTTATAAATTACATCTTTCCTCACAAAGTATTTGAGGTAGGAAGTTGAACATTTTACAGATTATTTATTGGAGTATGGGCTACAACTTAACACAGGGATTTTACAAAATTTTACATCAGTTATTAAAGATAATTTTTTTTCAATTGTAATGAAAATTCACAACATTTTTCTGCAATTTTTTATTTATATATTCAAAAATATTCAGTTTTTTGAAAAAAGGCTGTGTTAAATTATGCAGAAGGTACTGTGTAACATTTACTGAAAGTTTGAAACAAATATGTTTGGAAGATTCTTAGAAAAATGGTTCAAATGGCTCTGAGCACTATGGGACTCAACATCTTAGGTCATAAGTCCCCTAGAACTTAGAACTACTTAAACCTAACTAACCTAAGGACATCACATACACCCATGCCCGAGGCAGGATTCGAACCTGCGACCGTAGTAGTCCCGAGGTTCCGGACTGCAGCGCCAGAACCGCTAGACCACCGCGGCCGGCTGCTTAGAAAACATGTAATTTAGTATGAGAAAATAAAAGTTTTGGGAATCGAGCGACAAAGATTGGATTAACTTTTTAGTGCATTCCAGGTCCATAGGATGGATTATCTTCATCCTCTGCAAACTCCTCCTCCAGCTTCCTCTTGTTCGTCCTCCTGTTTACTCTTGCTTGTATTTCTAGACTCTTTACAGCCCTGTCTGCAGCCCGAAGGCGTTCCTTGTCTAAAGCAAGCATCGCTCGTACCATGTTAGAACCTATCTTGATTGGCATATTTCTAAATACCTTGCACCTTACAATGCTGCCATCATTGAGAGTCGCAACAGCAACTTTTCTTTTACTCATTATTATACTTCAACAAAACAGAGACTCAAGAAACATAACTAATTACGTCGGCGCAGTGGCACAGCGTTGCACGGTCCGACGAATCCCGATACCTTCTTCACCGTGCCGATGGGAGGGTGCGAATCCTCCGCCTTCTCGGAAAGAGCTTCTCGACACCTGTACTGCGGGACGGAGACAAGCTGCCGACGCCTCCATTATACAGGGTGATTAAAAAAGAATACCACAACTTTAAAAATGTGTATTTAATGAAAGAAACATAATATAACCTTCTGTTATACATAATTACAAAGAGTATTTAAAAAGGTTCTTTTTCACTCAAAAACAAGTTCAGAGATGTTCAATATGGCCCCCTCCAAACACTCGAGCAATATCGACCCGATACTCCAACTCGTTCCACACTCTCTGTAGCATATCAGGCGTAACAGTTTGGGTAGCTGCTGTTATTTCTCGTTTCAAATCATCAATGGTGGCTGGGAGAGGTGGCCGAAACACCATATCCTTAACATACCCCCACAAGAAAAAATCGCAGGGGCGTAAGATCAGGGCTTCTTGGAGGCCAGTGATGAAGTGCTCTGTCACGGGCTGCCTGGCGGCCGATCCATCGCCTCGGGTAGTTGACGTTCAGGTTTCATAACTAACCTTTTTCGTACGACTCTCCATACAGTTGATTGTGGAATTTGCAGCTCTCTGCTAGCTCTGCGAGTCGATTTTCCTGGGCTGCGAACAAATGCTTGCTGGATGCGTACTACATTTTCATCACTCGTTCTCGGCCGTCCAGAACTTTCCCCTTTGCTCAAACACCCATTCTCTGTAAACTGTTTATACCGACGTTTAATACACCACCTATCAGGAGGTTTAACACCATACTTCGTTCGAAATGCACGCTGAACAACTGTCGTCGATTCACTTCTGCCCTACTCAATAACGCAAAAAGCTTTCTGTTGAGCGGTCGCCATCTTAGCATCAACTGACGCTGACGCCTAGTCAACAGCGCCTCAAGCGAACAAATGTGCAACTAAATGAAACTTTATAGCTCCCTTAAATCGCCGACAGATAGTGCTCAGCTCTGCCTTTTGTCGTTGGAGAGTTTTAAATTCCTGAAGTTGTGGTATTCTTTTTGAATCACCCTGTACTCTGGGTGGCATTCACGTCGCCATCCGTGGGTCCAATGGAGTTCCTTCAAGGCACCAGGACGGCCGAGGAGTATCGTATGCTGGCTGCAGACCACGTGCACCATTTCGTAGCGATCGCGCTGCCCGACGGCACTGGCATTTTTCAACAGGATAATGCGCAATCGCATGAGGCCAGGAGTGTGATGGAGTGGTTCGAGGGACACAGTGGCCAGTTCGTCACAGCTCATTGCCCACCCCCACTCCCTCCCCGTACCCCCGAATTTACTGGAATTATGTGACTCGTGTGTGTGCGGATGTGGTGTCAGCTCCCTCCAGTGACCTAACAAGGCCTCACTGCTCCCACGTCACGACGCATCTCTGCTGCAATCCGTGGGCAGACCGGTTACTAGGTAGCTGGTCATAATGTTCTCACTGGTCACTGTATTTTTGTGATGCACTTTCCGGTTGCAGTTTCGATTTTCATTAAGGTGAACATACGGTTTCAGCGCACTATCTGTCCCTGGTGCTATACAGGGTGTTACAAAAACGTACGGCCAAACTTTCAGGAAGCATTCCTCACACACAAAGAAAGAAAAGATGTTATGTGGACGTGTGTCCGGAAACGCTTAGTTTCCACGTTACAGCTCATTTTAGTTTCCTTCTTCCACCTACGCTGAATGGAGCACGTTATCACGATTTCATACGGGATACTCTACCTGTGCTGCTAGAACACGTGCCTTTACAAGTTCGACACAACATGTGGTTCGTGCACGATGGAGCTCCTGCACATTTCAGTCCAAGTGTTCGTACGCTTCTCGACAACAGATTCGGTGACTGATGGATTGGTAGAGGCGGACCAATTCCGTGGCCTCCACGCTCTCCTGACCTCAACCCTCTCGAGTTTCATTTATGGGGGCATTTGAAAGCTCTTGTCAACGGGACCCCGGTACCAAATGTAGAGACTCTTCATGCTGTGATACAATACGCCATTCTCCGGGGCTGCATCAGCGCATCAGGGATTCCATGCGACGGAGGGTGGATCCATGTATCCTCGCCAACGGACGACATTTTGAACTTTTCCTGTAACAAAGTGTTTGAAGTCACGCTGGTACGTTCTGTTGCCGTGTGTTTCCATTCCATGATTAATGTGATTTGAAGAGAAGTAGTAAAATGAGCACTAACATGGAAGGTAAGCCTTTCCGGACACATGTCCACACAACATATTTTCTTTCTTTGTGTGTCAGGAATGTTTCCTGAAAGTGTGGCCGTACCTGTTTGTAGCACCCTGTATGGACACTGATCTCGTTTGTGAGACTCATTACATTTCCATAGACACTCGTTTCTCCGTTCTATTATGGCGAATGGTGTTCTCCTCCGACTTGGAACGAGGAAAACGTGACTTCCAGACGCCTCTGCTTTTATTCTCATCGTCTCTACGTGAACACAAGTTAATGCCAACCCGACATCAGAACGAGTTCATCTGAGTGCGCGACATCGTATCGGGTTTCGGCCGGAGCAGGTCGCTGGCCGCGGCGCCCTGTCACGGCGCGGCTAGCGCGCCTCCCTCCCGGCAGATGTGTGGCATTTCGGCTCAAGCTTCCGGCCGCCACACCCACCAACGATTTCCCTTCAACTGACGCCACTCCCTACGGCCCCTAAACGTAGAGAGGGCGTGCGGGTCTCCACGAGCTACAGCCTGCGCTACGTCTTCAGCCAGGCTCGTGGCGACATATTTCGGGGCACCACTGTCAGAGTGACCAGTTCAGTATCTATTGTTCTTGGGTCATACGCCAGAGGGCGACACCGGCTGTGGATTGCTGCCGAACCGCGGACGCAAGGACAATAGACCCCCCTCTTGCAAGAGGCGAGTGCCTCATTTGACTCTAGCAGTCACAGACTACAACAGGGGCGGGCAGGAATCCTGCACGTGTGCGGTGCACTTGCACGCGTGCAGTTAACAGGTGTTCCGCGTGCACACAGGGGCAAGCTGGCCACCCGCTTGTCACCCCTCCCCACCATACCTTCTGTCCGCTCCTTCCTCTGCAATACGTTTTGTTTCCTAGCTTGCTTTATTGAGTGAATGAATAAGGTTAGTAGGAGTGCTTGAAAGAAATCGTGGTTTTAAAGAGTACCTATTACCTACGATACGTTTTATTTAATTATCACAGGTGGAGTTTACAATACGTTTAATATCTGGAACAAAATTTCTACATACAGACAAACAGAAACAGTTACGTAAATTTCCATCACTGATGTTTGCTCTTAACCGAGACTTATTAATTCAGCAAATGGTTTTCCAGCTCTCGCTATATTAAGCGCAGTCTTATAACTTGCACATACCGCTGGGCTACTATTGTTGTCGTCCTGAAAACTTGAAAACAGTGCTCCATAAAATGTTGAATCAGTTAGATGAGACACATGACGAGAGGAAATCGCACATCTCTCCTGACAACAGCAACTACGACAAATTCAAATGGCTCTGAGCACTATGCGACTTCTTAAACCTAACTAACCTAAGGACATCACACACAGCCATGCCCGAGGCAGGATTCGAACCTGCGACCATAGCGGTCGCGCGGTTCCAGACTGTAGTGCCTAGAACCGCTCGGTCACTCAGGCCGGCCAACTACGACAGATTCATCTGGTATCGTCAGATCGCTCTTCTTAAGCTCAGTCAATTCCACATCCGCTCAGAATCCGACAATAAATTGTACTCGTCCTTGTGAAATTTATTATAATGGCCTTCAATACTAAACTTCCGCTCACCAGCAAGAATACTGCCACATATTAAACATTTCGAATTTTCACGTTTTTGCACAAAGAAAAAAATGATTCTCCCATTACTTTTTAAAAGATAGCAAATGTCCACTTCTCCGTTTCTTGAAATACAACGTTCACTACACAGTGCTCGCTTCGCATCAACGTCCGCGGCTTAGCCTGGCACTGCACTGGCGCAACCTGCCGGCTGTCGCCACAGCCCCGGTCGACGCCTGCACGCGGGCAGCACACGTGCAGCGCTGTGCGCTCGTGAGCCGCGTGCAACGTTTGCCCGCCCCTGGACTACCAGGTCCCCTCCCGCAGGTTGCTGACAACAAAGGCTCGCTACCGGCTAGTACCACACTCGCTACAGTGATAACCCGCGCGTCCTGTTCACGAAGCAGCCAGATTATACTCTGCAGAGTCAAACAAACTGGTACACCTGCCTAATATCTTGTAGCGCCCACACGAGGACGCATATAAGTACCGCAACACGACGTGGCCTGCATGGACTCGACTAATGTCTGAAGTGGCCGCGCGGTTCGAGGCGCCACGCCACGGATTGCGCGGCCCCGCCCGCCGGAGGTTCGACTCCTGCTTCGAGGAAGTCGGCTTAAGTAGCGTGAAAATCTAGAGACCGACTACCGCAACAGTTCGGTCTCTTAGGAATTCACACACGCAATGTCTGAAGTAGTGCTGGAGGGAATCGACAGCACGAGGCCCGCAGGGCCGTCCATAAATCCGTGAAGAGTACGACAGGCTGGAGATGTCTTCTGAGCAGCATGTTGCAAGGCGTCCCACGTATGCTCAACGCTGTTCGTGTCTGAGGACTTTGGTGGACAGCCGAAGTGTTCAAACTGAGAAGAGTGTTCCTGCAGTCACTCTGTAGCAATTCTGAAAGTCAGTCAGGCAGAGACATATCAACTAGGCTGGCTGAACATGAACGCAGCTGGAGGTTGCACAATTCAGACTCTGCATTTGCTGAGCATGTACTGAGTGAGGGTCACAACTACCAGCCAGTGTCCCATGTACTTCACTTAGCAAACAAAGGCCATAAACTCAACCTGCTGGAAGCCCTGGAAATTAACAAACATCCTGCTCACAGTCCAGATCTCATCCTAAATGACCAGACACAACTCAACACTTCCCCTCTCCTAAGCTTCATATAATCATCTTTGTTGTTCATTACTTCCCACACTCTCTCTTCCTACATATTCCCATTTTCCTGTAGTCATTAAGTTGTTTTATTTGTTGCAGTTGTCTTTGTATTCCACATATGCTGCAGTTTCAATAGTTAAGGTTTTGCTTTTAACTTGTATTACTGTCCATGTTTAACTCCCCTTGTAGTTGTCTCATCAAATACGGTTCATATTTTACTTTGCTCATTTATTTAATGTAAACTGGTATACAGCCACTGCTTTGCTTATAATGTTAATGTTAAAATGCAGTACCACCACACTCTCAAACTGTAGGTTCCCTCAAACACCTCAATTTTCCTGCATTTATTAATTTCTGTTTATTGTATTGATATGGCTTAACTTCCTCGGGTATTCTGTATTTACATTGACAACTGTCTCTTCTTTTTAATTGGTTGTGTATTACTCTCCAGGTTTCATACCTCTTGATGCAGCCTTGCCTAGTACTAATTTTATCTTATTTCAATAGTTTTGTTTATCAATAGAAACTGTTACGTAGGCATGCTATTCTTATTTTGTGCTAAAGGTTTTCCTGTCAACTCCATTGTTATTTATGTACTGTTCAGTTTTTACTATTTCATCGCAAAGATGTTACTCACTGTATGTTTCTACTTCACTCTAGATGTGTTACTTCTCTTCCAATGTTGTCTGCTAACATTTAACTTCTTTGGTGATAATACTCAGTAAATGCCTGAAGATGGCCTTGTAAGCCGAAAACCGGTTAGCAATAAAAATAATATTCTAGAACAAAAGCAAACTGGTGCTTTTCATTTATTAATTCTGAAAGTGTGGCTTGTCGCAGTGTCCTCCTGGAATTGTCCAAATACGTCGGAATGAACAGTGGACACAAATGGATGCCAGTGATCAGACAGGGTGCTTACGTACGAGTCACCTGTCAGAGTCGTATCTAGACGTATCAGGGGTCCCGTATCACTCCAACTGCACACGCCCCACATCATTACAGAGTCTCGACCAACTTGAACAGCCCCCTGGTGACATGTAGGGTCCACGAATTCAAGATCTTGTTTCCATACATGTACACGTCCATCCGATCGATACAATTTGAAACGATACTCGTTCGAGCAGGTGAGCCGTAAAGCTTCGTGTCGTGCAGTGACCAAGGGTACACGAGTGGGACTTCGAAAGCCCATATCGATCATGTTTCGTTGAGGGGTTCGCAATCTGACACTCGTTGTTGGCCCAGCACTGAAATCTGCAGGAATTTTCGCGAGGGTTGCACTTCTGTCCCGCTGAACGACTCTCTTCAGTCGTGGTCGGCCCCGTCCTTGCACGATCTTTTTCGGTCGCAGCGATGTCGCAGACTTGATGTTTTACTGGGTTCCTGATATCACAACATACTCCTGAAACGGTCGTACAGGAAAATCCCCAGTTCATCGCAACCTCGGACATGCTGTGATCGGTCGCTCAAACTCACTTACATCTTGATAACGTGCCATTGCAGCCGCAGTAACCGATCTAACAACTGCGCCAGCACTACTTGTGTTATGTAAGCCTTGTCGACCGCTGCGTCGTATTCTGCCAGTCTACATCTCTCTAAGTACGCAAGGCTATACAAGTTTCTTTCGCGCTTCGGTGTAGGTTACAAACGAAACGAACATGTTGGTCCGTCGCTACGAGGAAAAGTTACAATGTCTTTGATGACTGTTCTAAATAATAACAACGACAACCATTACACACAACTCCCAAGACAAATCAACATTACTTCAAATACTTCAAATGGCTCTGAGCACTACGGGACTTAATATCTGAGGTCATCAGTCCCCTAGACTTAGAGCTACTTACAAGGGAACCTCCCCATCGCACCCCCCTCAGATTTAGTTATAAGTTGGCACAGTGGATAGGCCTTGAAAAACTAAACACAGATCAATGAAGGAAACAGGAAGAAGTTGTGTGGAACTATGAAAAAAGTAAGCAAAATATACAAACTGAGTAGTTCATGTGCAAGATAGGCAACATCAAGGACCGTGTGAGGTTAGGAGAGCCGTGGTCCCGTGGTTAGCGTGAGCCGCTGTGAAACGAGAGGTCCTTGGTTCAAATCTTCCCTCGAGTGAAAATTTTACTTTCTTTATTTTCGCAAAGTTATGATTTGTCCGTTCGTTCACTGACGTCGCTGTTCACTGTAATAAGCTTAGCGCCTGTGTTTTGAGACCGCACCGCAAAACCGTGCGATTGTTATTGAAGTCACGAGCTACATTTGCTGGATTCATATTGCCCACGGAATACGTCTCCCGTATTTAATGCACTCCCGTCCAAAGTAGCGAACAGTCTACTGCCAGCCAGGGAGCCTCGTTGGCAGCAAAACTCTCTCTTCCGTGCGCTGTAGTCGACTGACGTCGTGTGTTTCGATGTTTGTTTAGGAGTGGCGTCCCCATACTACGGCGCAGCTACCTCGCATCGGACGTACGGACAGAAAATAATTGTCTGAAAATAAAAACTTAAACTTTTCAGTCGATGGACGACTTGAACTAAGGACCTCTCGTTCCGCAGCCGCTCACGCTAACCACGGGACCACTTACATTGTCCTTGATGTTGCTTATGTTTCGCATTGACTACTCAGTTTTTATATTTTGCTTTTTTTTTTCATTGTACCACACAATTTCTTCCTGTTTTCTCGATTGATCTGGATTCAGTTTTTCAAGGCCTATCCACCGTGCCAACTTATAACTAAATCTGAGGGGGCTGCGATGGGGAGGTTCCCTTGTTACACCTATGTAACCTAAGGACGTCACACACAGCCATGCCCGAGGCAGGATTCGAACCTGCGACCGTATTAGCAGCGCCGGTCCGGACTAGAGCGGCTAGAACCGCTCGGCCACAGAGGTCGGCTCAACACTATTTCACGGCGTTGGCGAGGGGCGAGGCAAAAGACAGGCTTCTCGTTCACTGTACGATTCTCTCGACTGCCTAAGCAGCACCGCCTAGCGGTCCACTGCACCGCAGACCTGGCACTGCTGATCGCGACGCGAAATATCGCCGCTGCAGCCATCACCCACCAGCTCCAAACACGGCTGCCGCACAGGTGCCGTCATCTGTCCGAGGATGGCTTTGCTGAGCAATGGAGATGCGACTATAGTTTACCATTTGTCTGCGGGCAAGGAAAACCCATGTCGGTGTGCTGAATCTACACGATCCAGTCAGATTACAGCGACCACCGCCTGCCTTCGACGTGTAGTAACCGCTCAACACGACACGTGGAAGCACTAGCAGCGGAGGATACATCGTGTCTAGGTAACGTGGAGTTAATGTCGAGACGGATCGACGTATCTGACGCCCAAAAGGGCACTATCATCGGCTTTCCGGTCATGGGTGGAGGCATTTCCGAACGGTTGTTCAAGAAGAATATAATAATTTCAATCCCAAAGAAAGGAGGTGCTGACAGATGTGAAAATTACCGAACTATCAGCTTAATAAGGCACGACTGCAAAATACTAACGCGAATTGTTTACAGACGAATGGAAAAACTACACTCCTGGAAATTGAAATAAGAACACCGTGAATTCATTGTCCCAGGAAGGGGAAACTTTATTGACACATTCCTGGGGTCAGATACATCACATGATCACACTGACAGAACCACAGGCACATAGACACAGGCAACAGAGCATGCACAATGTCGGCACTAGTACAGTGTATATCCACCTTTCGCAGCAATGCAGGCTGCTATTCTCCCATGGAGACGATCGTAGAGATGCTGGATGTAGTCCTGTGGAACGGTTTGCCATGCCATTTCCACCTGGCGCCTCAGTTGGACCAGCGTTCGTGCTGGACGTGCAGACCGCGTGAGACGACGCTTCATCCAGTCCCAAACATGCTCAATGGGGGACAGATCCGGAGATCTTGCTGGCCAGGGTAGTTGACTTACACCTTCTAGAGCACGTTGGGTGGCACGGGATACATGCGGACGTGCATTGTCCTGTTGGAACAGCAAGTTCCCTTGACGGTCTAGGAATGATAGAACGATGGGTTCGATGACGGTTTGGATGTACCGTGCACTATTCAGTGTCCCCTCGACGATCACCAGTGGTGTACGGCCAGTGTAGGAGATCGCTCCCCACACCATGATGCCGGGTGTTGGCCCTGTGTGCCTCGGTCGTATGCAGTCCTGATTGTGGCGCTCACCTGCACGGCGCCAAACACGCATACGACCATCATTGGCACCAAGGCAGAAGCGACTCTCATCGCTGAAGACGACACGTCTCCATTCGTCCCTCCATTCACGCCTGTCGCGACACCACTGGAGGCGGGCTGCACGATGTTGGGGCGTGAGCGGAAGACGGCCTAACGGTGTGCGGGACCGTAGCCCAGCTTCATGGAGACTGTTGCGAATGGTCCTCGCCGATACCCCAGGAGCAACAGTGTCCCTAATTTGCTGGGAAGTGGCGGTGCGGTCCCCTACGGCACTGCGTAGGATCCTACGGTCTTGGCGTGCATCCGTGCGTCGCTGCGGTCCGGTCCCAGGTCGACGGGCACGTGCACCTTCCGCCGACCACTGGCGACAACATCGATGTACTGTGGAGACCTCACGCCCCACGTGTTGAGCAATTCGGCGGTACGTCCACCCGGCCTCGCGCATGCCCACTATACGCCCTCGCTCAAAGTCCGTCAACTGCACATACGGTTCACGTCCACGCTGTCGCGGCATGCTACCAGTGTTAAAGACTGCGATGGAGCTCCGTATGCCACGGCAAACTGGCTGACACTGACGGCGGCGGTGCACAAATGCTGCGCAGCTAGCGCCATTCGACGGCCAACACCGCGGTTCCTGGTGTGTCCGCTGTGCCGTGCGTGTGATCATTGCTTGTACAGCCCTCTCGCAGTGTCCGGAGCAAGTATGGTGGGTCTGACACCCCGGTGTCAATGTGTTCTTTTTTCCATTTCCAGGAGTGTAGTAGAAGTCGACCTCGGGGAAGATCAGTTTGGATTCCGTAGAAATGTTGGAACACGTGAGGCAATACTGACCCTACGACTTATCTCAGAAGAAAGATTAAGGACAGGCAAACCTACGTTTCTAGCATTTGTAGACTTAGAAAAAGTTTTGACAATGTTGAGTAGAATACTCTCTTTCAAATTCTAAAGGTGGCAGGGGTAAAATACAGGGAGCGAAAGACTATTTACAATTTGTACAGAAACCAGATGGCAGTTATAAGAGTTGAGGGACATGAAAGGGAAGCAGTGGTTGGGAAGGGAGTGAGACAGGGTTGTAGCCTCTCGCCGATGTTATTCAATCTCTATATTGAGGAAGGAGTGAAGGAAACAAAAGAAAAATTCGGAGTAGGCATTAAAATCCATGGAGAAGAAATAGAAACTTTGAGGTTCACTGATGACATTGTTATTCTGTCAGAGACAGCAAAGGATCTGGAAGAGCAGCTGTACGGAGTGGACAGTGCCTTGAAAGGAGCGTATAAGATGAACATCGACAAAAGCAAAACGTAGATAATGGAATGTAGTCGAATTAAGTCGGGTGATGTTGAGGCATTTAGATTAGGAAATGAGACACTTAAAGTAGTAAATGAGTTTTGCTATTTAGGGAGTAAAATAATTGATGATGGTGGAAGTAGAGAGTATATAAAATGTAGACTGGTAATGACAAGGAAAGCGTTTCTGAAGAAGAGAAATTTGTTAACATCGAGTATACATTTAAGTGTCAGGAAGTCATTTCTGAAACAATTTGTATGGAGTGTAGCCATGTATGGAAGTGAAACATGGACGGTAAATAGTTTGGACAAGAAGAGAATAGAAGCTTTCGAAATGTGGTGCTACAGAAGAATGCTGAAGATTAGATGGGTAGATCACGTAACTAATGAGGGGGTACTGAATAGAATTGGGGCGAAGAGGAGTTTGTGGCACAACGTGACTAGAAGAAGGGACCGGTTGGTAGGACATGTTCTGAGGCATCAAGGGATCACCAACTAAGTATTGGAGAGCAGTGCGGAGGGTAAAAATCGTAGGGGGAGACCAAGAGATGAATACACTAAGCAGATTCAGAAGGATGTAGGTTGCAGTAGGTACTGGGAGATGAAGAAGCTTGCACAGGATAGAGTAGCATGGAGAGCTGCATCGAATCAGTCTGAGGAGTGAAGACCACAACAGCAACAAGTTTCGTTCTCGAGCCGACGTCGTTGAAATACAACGTGCCCGCCAAAATGGCGCTACCCAAAATCGGCGCCGTATCACGGACCACGGGTGAGGGGGCTGAACGGCGGCTGCAGAACGGACGGGCGAGTAGGCCTGCGACTGACAGCCCAGGCAAACCCCGGGGCCAGCCAAGACTGTGCTCTGAACGACCGCTCAGCGGACGCCGCTTCGTGTGGACGTCCAAACCCTCGCACCCTGCTGACTGCTAACCATCCGCGCCGAAAGCTGGAACTGGCGCGCCAGTACCTGAACTGGACGTCGACTGGCTGGTAACGGCTGGCCTTTTCACATGTATCACGATTTATCCTCCATCGGTCAGATGGCCAAATGCGTCTACGGCGTGAAACGTCTGAAAGCAAACACCCTATAACAATGGACGGAAACGTCGACGCCGGAGGCATTCCCTGGTCATTCTGGGAGGCACAAGGCATCAACAGAGGTATGCATGTACACTCCTGGAAATGGAAAAAAGAACACATTGACACCGGTGTGTCAGACCCACCATACTTGCTCCAGACACTGCGAGAGGGCTGTACAAGCAATGATCACACGCACGGCACAGCGTCCACACCAGGAACCGCGGTGTTGGCCGTCGAATGGCGCTAGCTGCGCAGCATTTGTACACCGCCGCCGTCAGTGTCAGCCAGTTTGCCGTGGCATACGGAGCTCCGTCGCAGTCTTTAACACTGGTAGCATGCCGCGACAGCGTGGACGTGAACCGTATGTGCAGTTGACGGACTTTGAGCGAGGGCGTATAGTGGGCATGCGGGAGGCCAGGTGGACGTACCGCCGAATTGCTCAATACCTGGGGCGTGAGGTCTCCACAGTACATCGATGTTGTCGCCAGTGGTCGGCGGAAGGTGCACGTGCCCGTCGACCTGGGACCGGACCGCAGCGACGCACGGATGCACGCCGAGACCGTAGGATCCTACGCAGTGCCGTAGCGGACCGCACCGCCACTTCCCAGCAAATTAGGGACACTGTTGCTCCTGGGGTATCGGCGAGGACCACTCGCAACCATCTCCATGAAGCCGGGCTACGGTCCCGCACACCGTTAGGCCGTCTTCCGCTCACGCCCCAACATCGTGCAGCCCGCCTCCAGTGGTGTCGCGACAGGCGTGAATGGAGGGGCGAATGGAGACGTGTCGTCTTCAGCGATGAGAGTCGCTTCTGCCTTGCTGCCAGTGATGGTCGTATGCGTGTTTGGCGCCGTGCAGGTGAGCGCCACAATCAGGACTGCATACGACCGAGGCACACAGGGCCAACACCCGGCATCATGGTGTGGGGAGCGATCTCCTACACTGGCCGTACACCACTGGTGATCGTCGAGGGGACACTGAATAGTGCACGGTACATCCAAACCGTCATCGAACCCATCGTTCTACCATTCCTATACCGGCAAGGGAACTTGCTGTTCCAACAGGACAATGCACGTCCGCATGTATCCCGTGCCACTCAACGTGCTCTAGAAGGTGTAAGTCAACTACCCTGGCCAGCAAGATCTCCGGATCTGTCCCCCATTGAGCATGTTTGGGACTGGATGAAGCGTCGTCTCACGCGGTCTGCACGTCCAGCACGAACGCTGGTCCAACTGAGGCGCCAGGTGGAAATGGCATGGCAAGCCGTTCCACAGGACTACATCCAGCATCTCTACGATCGTCTCCATGGGAGAATAGCAGCCTGCATTGCTGCGATTTTTGGACCACTTCCAGCCCTACAAGCAGTGTGTTTTACCTCGACATAGTGACATACCAGCAGGATAACGCAGCGTCTACGTGAGTGGTTCAATCAGCAGCTGGATGAGTTTGCAGTTTTCAGCTGCGCACTAAACTCGCGGGATTGATACCCGATCGAGAATCTGTTGCACCGCCTCGGTAGGGCTGCTCGGGGCACGAAGCCAGAAAGGTAGCGCAGCTGGCCACGGGGCCGGAGGCGGCACGGCCCTACACGCCCGTCGCCACCTTACACAACCGACCTGCACGCCCGCGCTGCAAAAACTCGTTACGCAGCCTCTTGACAGGTGGTCGCATTAATGTGCCTGGGCCGTGTATATACAGTCCTAGACCACAGGTCTACGCATTGTAGTACAAATTAGGTACACATACACTATGCGATCAAAAGTATCCCTACACCTCTAAAAACAACGTTTTTCGTATTAGGCCCATTGTGCTGCCACCTACTACTGCCAGGTATTCCATATCAGCGACCTCAGTAGCCGTTAAGACATCGCGAGAGAGCAGAATGGGGCGCTCTGCAGAACTCACGGACTTCGAACGTCGTCAGGTGACTGCGTGTCACTTGCGTCATACGTCTGTGAGCGAGATTTGCACACTCCTCAACATCCCTAGCTCCACTGTTTCCGATGTGATAGTGAAGTGGAAACGTGAAGGGTAACGTGCAGCGCAAAAACGTACAGTCCGACCTTGTCTGTTGACTGACAGAGACTGCCGACAGTTGAAGAAGGTGGTAGTGTGTAACAGGCAGACACCTATCCAGCCCATCACACAGGAATGCCAAACGGCATGCCGGCCGATGTGGCCGAGCCGTTCTAGGTGCTTCAGTGCGGAAGTGCGCTGCTGCTGCTACGGTCGCAGGTTCGAATCCCACCTCGGGCATGGATCTGTGTGATGTCCTGACGTTAGTTACGATTAAGCTGTTGTCAAGTCTAGGGGACTGATGACCTCAGATGTTAAGTCCCGTAGTTGGTTGGTTGGTTGTTTGGGGAAGGAGACCAGACAGCGAGGTCATTGGTCTCATCGGGTTAGGGAAGGACGGGGAAGGAAGTCGGCCGTGGCCTTTGAAAGGAACCATCCCGGCATTTGCCTGGAGCGATTTAGGGAAATCACGGAAAACCTAAATCAGGATGGCCGGACGCGGGATTGAACCGTCGTCCTCCCGAATGCGAGTCCAGTGTCTAACCACTGCGCCACCTCGCTCCGTAACTCCCGTAGTGCTTACAGCCATTTGAACGAAACTGCATCGAGATCCACGAGAAGTTACGCAGGAGCTGAGAAGACTTGGATTTCGAGATCGAGCGGCACATCGCGCCGGTAAATGACAAACGACGCCTCGCTCGGTGTCGGGTGCGTAAACATTGGACGATTGAACAGTAGAAAAACGTTGTGTGGAGTGACGAATCACGGTTCACAATGTGGCGATCCGATGGCAGGGTGTGGGTGTGGCGAATGCCCGGTGAAAGTCATCTGTCAACGTGTGTAGTGCCGACAGTAAAATTCGGAAGCGGTGGTGTGGTCATCTTTATCACGGAGGGGTCTTGCACCCTTGTTGTTTTGCGTGGCTCTATCACTGCACAGGCGTACATTGATGTTTTAAGCACCTTCTCGCTTCCCACTGTGCACCTTTCACCACGATCGAGCGCCTGTTGATAATGCACGGCGTGTGGTGGAGTGGTTACACAGCAGTAACATCCCTGTAATGGACTGACCTGCGCAGAGTCCTGACCTGAATCCTATAGGACAACCTTTGGGATTTTTTTGGAACGCTGACTTCGTGCCAGGCCTCACCGACCGCCGACATCGATACCTCTCCTCAGTGCAGCACTCCGTGAAGAATGGGCTGCCATTCCCCAAGAAACCTTCCACTACCTGACTGAACGTATGCCTGCGACAGTGGAAGCTGTCATCAAGGCGAAGGGTGGGCCAAAACCATATTAAATTCCACCATTACCAATGGAGCGCGTTACGAACTTTTAAGTCATTTTGAGCCAGGTGTCCGTATACTTTTGATCACATAGTGCATTACGTACTAACCGAAAAGAGTGCAGGGGTAAGAATCGGGAGGCCCCTATTGGACTGGGGGTGACAACGTGGAGGCAGAAAGGGAGAGGAAGAGATGCACAGAGAGGGACGGCCAAAGACGACAGAGTCAGATATGAGGGAGGATATGGACACTAAGTGTGAGAGGAGGAAGTGTACAGAGAAACGAAAAAGGAGGAGATCAACAGAGAGATGGACAGATGGGCAAATTGAAGGAATGAGATGGACACAGAGGGGGCGAGGACGTTGATTGGGAGGGGGGGGGGAGAAATTGGAGTTGGAATAAACTGAGAAAGGGGAGAGGAGATAAATAAGAGGAGGCCGAGGAGCAGATGGACTGAGAGATGGGGAGGACGAAACGGACAAGGAGAGGGGGACGAGATAAATGGAGTGAGGAGATGGTCTAGAGGAGGTTGGGTGCAAGACATGCAAAGACGAGCAAGGAGCAGATGGACAGGAGATAGGCAGTGGTGGCAGGAGGGGCAGAATGCGCAGAGAGGAGGGCGGCAGAGGTGGACAAAGAAGGGGGGGGGGGCAGAAGGTCTAATGGAATTGGAATAAATACATACCGGGACAACGGCCGCTACTCAGCTACGTACTTGCATAAGGGACGGGAGTTTCGACTCTTGCACCCTGCTGGAAAAAATCTCCCGACAACCACGTGGAACGCTGCAAAATATTTTTACGTAGCGAAGTAAGGTCAGCAACGAGCATACGAGTTTCGCAGCGGCCCGAAATCAGCAGACTTTCAGCTATAAGACGAGGGCCGTACTTTTAGTGTGCCATACTGTTCAAATGGCTCTGAGCACTATGCGACTTAACATCTGAGGTCACCAGTCCCCTAGAACTTAGAACTACTTAAACCTAACTAACCTAAGGACATCACACACATCCATGCCCGAGGGAGGATTCGAACCTGTGACCGTAGCCGTCGCGCGGTTCCAGACTGTAGCGCCTAGAACCGTACAAACATCTGGGGCTACACGAATTACGAGCAACATTTCGTAAATAATGCTCAGGATGGTATTCCTGTGCATTGCTTGGTGCAACAACAATGAAAATTATGTCTGATGTAACTGGCAACTCGAGGAAACTGCACGTTCTTTTGTTTCTTCGTTGTGTAACAGGAAACTGGCAAGAGTAGAAATGGACCCTGCATGGGTCTCTGGTACAGTGACTGTTGAATATAGAGGTCGAACACCAAGATAGAAACTTTAAGCGGCAAAAACCTGACAGACATCCACAGTATGTTTAGTGAAGTTTTTGGTGAGTTTACAGTGGATCGTAGTACAGTTTCATGTAGGGTTAATCGTTTCCGTGTGCTCGTATGAACACAGAAGGTAATCAGAGACCGTGAAATTCAAAAACGTTAACAGATGAACGAAGTGTGAAACTCGTGGCGCAAGCTCTTTGACAAGATCGGAGTGCGACTCGTGAGGGAACAGCTCGAAGCCACGGGAATTTCCCCAACATCAGTATTCCGTATTCTGACAAATGTTGGACTGCTGAAGGAAAGCAGGAACGTCTGGAAATCGCAACGTTGCTCAAACAACGATTCGACCGTGAACTTAAGGCTTCTTCTGCCGAATTGTTGCTGTTGACGAAACGTGGATTAGAGACTTTGAACCGGAGCTGAAACAACAGTCCACTGAGTGGAGAGGTTCAGATTATCCACGGCCAAAAAAAAATTTCGACATGCTCAATCAAAGCTCAGTCAAATTATGATTTTTGCTCTCGATCACCAAGGAATCATCATGAGAAATAGAGTCGCATGTGAAACAAGTGTTATCCCAACTTAATGCAGAACCTACGCAGGAAAATGTACAAAACCCAACCTCAGTTAGTCGATAATGCTCTCCCACATACTGGCGATGTTGTCGGACCCTACCTACAGCCCGGAAATGAGTCCACCAGACTTCCACTTCTTCCCGGAGTTGAAAAAACCAGTGTGTGTGTGGACGTCGTTACCTCCATTTGGAAGAGCTTTCTACCACCGTTACCCGAGTCATTCGACAGATGAACAGAAGTGGTGTTCTGGATCGAATAATAGAGTTTCCCGACCTTGGAATTCAATGATAGGGAAGCAGGGAAACTATATTGAAAGACTGTCAAGAGATATAGAAAAATAAATAAATAAACGTGTAAGTAAAAAAAAATGGAGTGCATTATTTACGAAATGTTCCTCGTATTTCCCATATTCTACCTTGGTCGCGCCATTGTGCCACCGGTTTGGCCGTGCACTGCAAATTTTAAAACTGACATTTTTATAAGTTTTACGTCACAATTCTATAAATTTTAACAGCATAAAAGTAACAGTTAAACTATTTTGTTCGTCTGGCCTTCTTACTACGGAACCACTATGTCTGCAAGGGTTCTACATCTACATCTACATCCATACTCCGCAAGCCACCTGACGGTGTGTGGCGGAGGGTACCTTCAGCACCTCTATGGGTTCTCCCTTCTATTCCAGTCTCGTATTGTTCGTGGAAAGAAGGATTGTCGGTATGCCTCTGTGTGGGCTCTAATCTCTCTGATTTTATCCTCATGGTCTCTTCGCGAGATATACGTAGGAGGGAGCAATATACTGCTTGACTCTTCGGTGAAGGTATGTTCTCGAAACTTTGCCAAAAGCCCGTACCGAGCTACTGAGCGTCTCTCCTGCAGAGTCTTCCACTGGAGTTTATCTATCATCTCCGTAACGCTTTCGCGATTACTAAATGATCCTGTAACGAAGCGCGCTGCTCTCCGTTGGATCTTCTCTATCTCTTCTATCAACCCTATCTGGTACGGATCCCACACTGCTGAGCAGTATTCAAGCAGTGGGCGAACAAGCGTACTGTAACCTGCTTCCTTTGTTTTCGGATTGCATTTCCTTAGGATTCTTCCAATGAATCTCAGTCTGGCATCTGCTTTACCGACAATCAACATTATATGATCATTCCATTTTCAATCACTCCTAATGCGTACTCCCAGATAATTTATGGTATTAACTGCTTCCAGTTGCTGACCTGCTATTTTGTAGCTAAATGATAAAGGATCTATCTTTCTGTGTATTCGCAGCACATTACACTTGTCTACATTGAGATTCAATTGCCATTCCCTGCACCATGCGTCAATTCGCTGCAGATCCTCCTGCATTTCAGTACAATTTTCCATTAATACAACCTCTCGATACACCACAGCATCATCTGCAAAAAGCCTCAGTGAACTTCCGATGTCATCCACCAGGTCATTTATGTATATTGGGTTCGGGTCGAATTGGAATCTTAATTAGTTTGCCCGTAATGTTTATTAAAGTGTGTCTTTCTTTTATTATCTCCCCGCTACCACGGGAAAGCTTAAATAAATAATGTTAACGGAATAGCAGATCAAGAAACGGTCGAATATCGGAAATAATTCTCGTAATCGCAAATTTTTGTGCAGTGGTAGGACAGAGTGCCACGAACAACACGGTAAATTTCTTGCCTGGTGAATGGTGAGTCTGCCGGTTACAGATGCGTTTCAAGGTCGCCGTTGTACGTTGTGCTTCAATAACCTGAAAACCGCGGCATCCAGAGAGAAAGGATCCCAGAACACGCTGAAACTACAACTCTCCCACAAAAACAGGTCCTCTTCGTTCTTTCACTACAGCCAACAGCCTGCGCGAAGAGAATATTGAAAACCACGCGCGATGCGATTGCGCCATAGCAGAGGTGGTGTATGTAGAGCAATTTGAGGGAGGGAGTTTCTCGGTTTGATACACCCCGAGCGTCCTATATATTAAGTTGCTAGTCTCGACTTCGCCTATACTAACGTGGTACGCTGTTAACCGTTACGGTTTACACCCTCCATAATCCACAAGCCACTGTGCAGTGTGTGGTCGAGGGCGCTTTTAACCAATATTGTACTCTTTACAATTCCATTTGCTTCCTCTTGCAAAGCAGTTCGACGCACCCCTCGAAAACTCTCGAGCAAATCGATTTCGAACTTTTCCAACCATGTTCAATATGCTAAAGTAAGTGATATATTTTTCGGCAACCAGTGTGACTACGTGATAGCCTTTACGCTCCGAGGTGGGGACGGGGGGGCTTGGGGGGGGGGGGGGGGGGGGGCTGGGTTCGACTGTACGTGGAATCTGATTTTTCAAACAAAGGTACATGTTCGATGAGTATTTCGTGAAGCAAGAAGCACACGAATCTGGTTATCTCTAAATGGAGTCTCTTTTCGGTTATTTTTTTCGTTTTTTACCGTTCAGCGTGAATACCAACGTCATTTAAATATAAAATTCATCAAATGTATGCTAACTACATGTAATTGTCATTTTTATGAAAAATGCACGTCTTCTTATTTCCGGTTATATACTGCATACAACAATTCTTAATTATCGGTATTTTATAAAAGATTGTTAATCAGGGTCTTGTTTGATTAAAAAATACAAATCAATGTTTTCTTCTTCTTGTATTCTACACTTCACGTAAGCGCTCACATAACATGCACCTAATTTTTAGTTGCGCAGTGACTCGAACCCTGGACTCCCCCTCAGGAGAACACACTACGACACGAGCAAGCTGCTTGTCGCCAGAACATCACCTCAATCAAGAATATTACAAATGGTTGGAAATTTTCGATGTCGATTTTGCAGAGTATATTTTGAGAGTTGCATCGAACTGCTTCGGGACATATATCTGAGTTCTCAACTTCAACGCACTATAAATATAGAAGATTACGAAAATCCTTTGTGAGCGAGGGAAAATTTACTGTCTAAATACGTATTATGCGCAATAATTCCTCTCACGATCCCCACGCGATACGAACCTTGGAGGCAGCATACGGGTCGAATAGTTATCATCGAATGCATGTTCAGTCCATAGTTTCCGCGAGAACTACACAGCAGCTCTTCAAAGAATTCCCTTGAAGTCTCCTTAGCTGCAAGCAAGAAGCCACTACGCAAAGCAGGCAACTGCACGTATCCTATGACTGTTACCAAAGTGATGTCTTACACATTAGAACGATGGTCCAAAATTTTGAAACGTTGCAATCGATACGAAATGCACAGGCGTTTTATCGCATTTCGCTCCTGCAATAGGATTGATAATATTTAACGTCTACTGAAACAGCAAGAAAATCGTTACAATGTGGCGGAGAGCATATAGCCTAGTTTTTAAATACGTTCGAGTGATAAATCAATAAAAGGACCCATAAAATTCAAAGACAGATGTTAAAAACATAACTAATTGTGGTGTGGGTCACAGCCTCCGCGAATTTTTAGATTACGTGTTCGCGCATAGGTGTGACTATTCTGTTGCACTATTGAAATTTCGGCTTTTGTGCCACTATCAAGCGTCTACAATGACACAGTACAATGGAAAACGTGATGCCTCATCATGGTATAGAAACTGGTTAAACATAGCGTCGTTGTAGGGGGTCAACAGAAACATCCGATCTCACGCGTCGGCTTTGACCCGTGACGTAAGGGTGTTGTGGTGTGTGACGTCATTACGGCGCTTTTATCAGTTTGCCATTAGATTGTTCAATCTTTATGGTCTATATGTTTTGTCGCTACTCGTTATGTCTAATGAATCAATATTGTTTTTCTTTTTTTTTATTTGTTTCTTTTTTTTATCTTTTGATTGACCTACACATTGATCTGTAGCGTAGCCCTGAATACGAGGTTAGGTTGGGAGTTTTTTTTTTTGGCGGGGGGTGGTCAGGGGGGGGCGCACCCCCCCCTGCCTGGCCTTGAGTACCACTTGTTTATTATTATCTTTGTTTGCTATCAATGTTAGCAGATTGTTCTTGTGAAACCTTTGTGTGTGTTGTTTTTCTATGTGTTTTCGTCTTGTCGTTTCCGCCATATTTGTGACGTCATGGGTCAAAGCCGACGGGTTAGATCGGACGCTTCCGTATTTCCGTTGTCGGGCTGCGTCACTCTTGATGATTAGTTGTTACTTATGACATGTGTGTGCTATTTACAATGACTGACTTTCGCCTACATGTAAATCACGGAAATCTACTCAACAAGCCCTGGTTCTGTTGCCATCAAGATTCACACAGCCCAGCAAGAACGTTATTTTTAAACTATTCCATAACGATACATCAAATTTTTATGTTGTATTATTGGACTGTCTTGGTAGATGCCTGAAAATGGCACAAAGGCGGACACTGCAGAAGCGGAATAAATGAGTTACAACTCATGCCATTGAAATACAGTAAAACGTAGCAGGTTTGGTTATGTTGCAACCCATGTTACACTAGACTGCTGTCTGGAAAAACACATACATCTTTTTTCTGTAGTTGCACGGTTCCTTATAACCATTAGAAGATAAATCTTACACATGGTGGCAAATAAATAGGCTTGTTTCATTGCTTAAATGTGTGACGAAACAGCAAACCACGAAATGCAGCGGGTAACCAAATGCATCACACACTGGATCTTTGCTACGATTATCATCGGTAACGTAGACTAACAATATTCATGGCGGAGCATCAGTCTTTATGCAGAAAGAAAACACTTAACTAAATGCCTTCATTGCTGGGGATACAGAAACTATGACTCAGTCTTTTTCATCCAGCAACGGACACACACGGCAACAGCAATGTATTAAGCAAAAACACAGTAATGGCTACCAGTTGTTTACACTGCGCATGCAAAGACCGCAAGAAATGTATGCAAAGAAAACAGCGGCAAAAGTACTGCATTTTGAAGATGGCTCGATAGCTCGGCAAATTGAAAAACAGACGACTAGTAACAATATATGTAAAACATGAGAGCAGCGACGATTTCAAAGATGCTTTGCAAGCAGTCTCTGGCTGGGCATTTCCACAGTTGGGAACATCTTTATCGACCATCTGCGACGGGCATCTCTGCCGTCGAAGCTCTTTGCTCCATTGAGAACAACGGCTTGTGTACAAACTGCGATGTGATTTTCCAAATAAATGAAAGAAAGCTGTGCATTTAAGACGAGCTAGTGCCGTTCATTTACAAAGCGCAGAAAATAATGTTTCCGCCAACACGTGGATACAATCAAAATACAAACATATGTATGTGATAAGAAGAAATGATGCCCGACGCTTCAATTCCAATACACACGTCACATACGCAAAGGTACGTACAGATTTTGATAGATCGTATCGTGATTATAATGTGCAAGAAACATTCGTTTGTGCAGATTATTTGAAAGTATATCAGCAAAGGTAGAGAATGCTATTGAGAGCTGTTCATAACGTATTCAGGCATCACTAAGCAAACGCAGGGGAAATCTTAAAGTGATGTGCAAGAAAATGTAACACGGTCCCTCTGATTTGCTAGCGTGCTAAAGCCCAAGGACATGTACATACATCTTTATTTATTTATTTATTTATTGTTCCGTGGGACCAATTTAAGGAGAAGTCTCTATGGTCATGGAACGAGTCAATACATGAAATTATAACACGATATTAGAAACAGATAAAATGAAATATAAAAAAAAACATATTCAGGTGACAAGTCGTAAGTTTAAATGAAGACAATCAACAATGTAACACTGGAATTTGCTTAATTTTTTAGCTCTTCCAGGAGCTCCTCGACAAAATAGAAGGAGTGAGCCATGAGGAAACTCTTCAGTTTAGACTTAAAAGAGTTTGGGCTACTGCTAAGATTTTTGAGTTCTTGTGGTAGCTTATTGAAAATGGATGCAGCAGAATACTGCACTCCTTTCTGCACAAGAGTCAAGGAAGTGCATTCTACATGCAGATTTGATTTCTGCCTAGTATTAACTGAGTCAAAGCTGCTAACTCTTGGGAATAGACTAATATTGCTAACAACATACGACATTAAAGAAAATATATACTGTGAGGGCAATGTCAGAATTCCCAGATTTTTGAATAGGGGTCGACAAGAGGTTCTCGAACTTACACCACACATAGCTCGAACAGCCCGTTTTTGAGCCAAAAATACCCCTTTTGAATCAGAAGAATTACCCCAAAAAATAATACCATACGACATAAGGGTATGAAAATATGCGAAGTAGACTACTTTTCGTGTTGAAGTGTCACTTATTTCAGATACTGTTCTAATGGTAAATAAAGCAGCATTTAGCTGGACATGGGCTTTCCACAACAGCTTACTATCTATCCGAACGCCTAGGAACTTGAACCGTTCCGTCTCGCTTATAATATGCCCATTCTGTCTGATCAAAATATCGGTTCTTGTTGAATTGTGAGTTAGAAACTGTAAAAACTGAGACTTACTGTAATTTAGCATCAAATTATTTTCCACAAGCCACGAACTTATTTCATGAACTACATTATTTGTTACTGTTTCAATATTACACACAAGATCCTTCACTATCAAGCTGGTGTCATCAGCAAACAGAAATATTTTTGAAATACCTGTAATACTAGAAGGCATATCATTTATATAAATAAGAAACAGCAGTGGCCCCAGCACCGATCCTTGGGGAACGCCCCACTTAACAATGCCCCATTGGGACTGAACATCACTACCACTCTCAATATTGCGGAGAATTACCCTCTGCTTTCTGTTCTTAAAGTAAGAGGCGAACCAATTGTAAGCTACTCCCCTTACTCCATAATGTTCCAACTTCTGCAGTAATATTTTGTGGTCAACACAGTCAAAAGCCTTCGTTATATCAAAGAAAACACCTAGCGTTCGCAACCTTTTATTTAGTCCGTCCAAAACCTCACAGAGAAAAGAGAATATAGCATTTTCAGTTGTTAAACCATTTCTAAAACCAAATTGAACATTTGACAGCAAACTGTGTGAATTTAAATGCTCCAGTAACCTTGTATATACAACCTTCTCGATAACTTTAGCAAACACCGATGGCATAGAAATAGGTCTAAAATTGTCAACATTATCAATGTCTCCCTTTTTATAAAGTGGCTTCACGACCGAGTTTGTTGGTTTAGTAACAGGTTGTGTTTACGGATGTACTTGCTTGTCTCAGAATGTAAATACAGCTGTCTCAGATGCTGATAGTCAGGTAAGCACCACCAGCTTTGTCGTTCTTGATGCTGGTAGATTTTACGTTTCTCTCTACACATTTTTCATGGTTGTACGATAAGCACAGGTTAAGTAATGAAGGGACGCGGGTGCAGAAATGAATGACGTGTTATTTACTGGGATGATCATCATCAGCATTATTCTGAAAATATCAATGTACGAAATGAGATAGTAATATGTAGACCACAATTATTTTATTTAATGAAGTATTTCAAACGAGTTATTGTTAAGCTTTGCAAATCTTTTTCAAGTTTACAGTTGGGTTTTTTAAACATCCTATTTTACAGAATTTCATTATCATCGAATGGTATTTTCTGAAGTCACTAATATCGTTTTGCGAAAGAACTAAAATAGATCGAAACAAAATGTGAGAACAAACGATTTGAAAAGTGTCTTTCGTAGCTCTAAAAGTAGTTGAGAGACATTACCATTTTATTTCATAACAATTTAATACTTGCGCGACGCTAGAACCTTTATTCTGCGTAGTGTTCTGTCACTCATTAATATAAAGCTGAGGAGCGCACGTAAATTTAAAGTTTACACGCAAACGATATGGTGAGAACACTGAAAAACTCGTAGAAAATATACCGACACTACGAAATTACCATCTATACGTGAAGTTACTACGTTTCTTATTTTCCAATCTCGGACTTTTGCGGAGAGATATGTGGCGAAACATAACACCGCTGTATTCATCGTAGCTGTAAGTAATATGCAGCGAAATACCCGCCGTGAATTTACCTAATGTGTAACACATGTTTTCAGTCTGTATCTTACAGTTCCTAGTTTTAATAACGAAACGTTTGTTAAATATGGCGCAAAGGTATGCATCGAGTTACGCTAAAAGTCTCTTTCTTACCCCAGCAGTGGAATTTTTTAGCTCCGGCGGTTGATAAACAAATTTTCACCATGCATCCCAACGCAAACTTCAAGCTACTCTAAAATTCAATCTGTCACTATGATAGATTTTTTTTAATTTTTTTAGGATGCACTATGGTCCGAAATGACGCAGTGACGTGTCTAAATTTAACTGTTACTGGAAAACGTAAATCGCCGTTCTTAAAACGTATACCACAGTGAAGTACATCTAAGTGGGTCTAACACGTTTATTTCTTTATCTCGCGACGAGTAGCAGTTTGCTGATATGGCTTTTATCTTGACAGCTCTTAAACTAAGTAGTAGGATATTGTACTACTAGCAACACAGAACACAAAATTTGAAGATCACTTGCGAGAAGGCAACGCTTTGGGCACCCCTGGTGGGACTCGGGCAAACATCGACTAAGCTCACGAGACGGTGGGTAGGAGGGGGGGGGGGATGACGAGAGAAGAACCAAAGGACGCAGGCAGCAGAGAACGGGACAGAATGGAGGAACGGTAGTTAAGATTCCCGAGGAGGATATAGAAAGGTGGCAGGGGTGTTCGGTGAGGAGGGGGCGGGGGAAGGAACAATAATAATGATGGGGCCCACACAGCCACGGGCGAAGGAGATAAACATCGAGCCAACCTCCCAGCCGAGGTGATTTAAAACGACCACCAAGGCGGAACCGGAATAAAATAAGAACAGTGCGGTGGGATAGCGGTCCTGCACGGCCAACGAGATACGGCGGGGAAAACCAGTCCCATTTAATAAAAAAAAAAAAGCTAATGACGTTACCCAAAAAAGGAAAATCGATACAATTCGTTTACATACCTGGACATGTTCTCAATTTATAAATCGAGGCACTTAACGCGCACTATTAACTTGGGCATTCTAATCTGAAAATTCGAAAAAATATGTTGACTGTTAAACTCCTCAAGTGTTTATCTGGAGCCGCGATCGCAGATGTTGATAAACTACTATGAAACGGTATTTCAAAGCAAAGGAACCATCGATATAATGTGTTAAGAAATACAAAAACACTGCTCTAAAACAGAGTTTAACAATTACAAGAGAATCCAGGTTAGATAAATTGCTAAAATACGCGGTTAAAAACCTACCAGCTGTAGTATTATGAACAATATTATGATCGACTCTTGAACATTAAAGTGCCGTCTACCTATACGCACTAAAGAATCCAAAGATCCGAGTGGTTATAGTTCAAATGAATTCATGCTGAGAAGAATAAGAAAATAAACGCTTACCTAGTTCAGCTGCATAATCCAAACTTGGAGAATGAGGTAATATATCCCAGATGTATCGGTTTTCGTTGCACTCGCGTCAGGAAACTGAGAAACAGGCGCACCGCGACTCTAGCGCGAACCACGTTGACTATTCAGCAAGTACGTCGAAACTGTTTCATGGTGGCAGTCACGTACCAAGTCCGAGAGAGAAAATGTCACATGTTTACATACACTATCCGTTGTTATGTATTTACACCGAGTCCAGCACCGATGTAAAGCAATTTTTTTTTAAACGGTAGCGCCTACGGCTGGACTGAGAGAATGTATCCCTAACCAGAAACACATCTTCCACAGTGGCGAACGTCCACGGTCGAAATCTTTAGTGGGGAACGGTGCTAGAGGGGCCTGGCACGGCTAGCTACGATGTAACGGCCGCTGCGATTGGTCGGCGGCGCGACCCCTCGGAACGGCAGCCGCGAGATAGCGGTTGTAAGCCGTCGCGCTATTGGTCGGTCGGCGTCGTCCAACCACCTGAGCTGGCTCGGCTACTGCGCAGCGTTTCTGCGCAGAAACTCCGCCGGGAGGAAGCGGAGTCAGGGCCGAGCGCGCGGACCAGGGGGGGAAGCGGCTGCGGCGCCGACGGCCGCAGGGCGCAGGCGCGGCGACTGCCGTATCGGCTGGCTGTAGAAGGCAAGCTATTTGCCCGCGGCTCGGCGAGCGAGCAGGCGCAGGGGGAAGTTCAATTACTGTTAGGGGGGGATGTCGGGGGCGGGGGGCAGGAAGGGGGGGACAGGCCGCGGCGCTCGCCCCGCGTCCCCAGGGAGCGCGATGCGAGGGGAGAAACGAGCGAGCCAACAGCTCGCCCGGGTAGCGCACAAAATGAAAAACGTGACGCGGCGCCGAGCTGTGACCATCTCTCTCTCTCTGCCGCTGTCCCAGACGGGATTAATATATTATCCCTTCTACTCTACGGCCAGGACCCCAACCTCGACTGGTTGTTCGTCTGGAGCAGTGTGTGTGTGTGTGTGTGTGTGTGTGTGTGTGTGTATTCCATTCCATTCGCTGCCTGTCTGCCCTGTTCTTTTTCGTTTCTTTTTTTCGTGCCGAGCTCGTTCCACGTCGCGGTCGCCTTCAAAAGCCTCTCGTCTCAGTGTACCCCGTAATTGGCTCGTATCCCAGCCATTCACTCATCTCTTTTTACTCCTACATCTGCATATCCGCTCAGCATGCTACTGTTCACTGCGTGGTAGAGGGTACTACGTACCAATGTCAGCCATTCTTTCTCTCTCTTATGCCATTCGCGTAATTAGCGAGACTAAAATTAACTACTATCCACACCTATACTTTGTAACCTAGCGCGAACAGCATGGCAGAGAATACTCAGCACCGCGCCACAAAAGGGCCGTCGTACCGCGTAAAGACAACATCCGCACAGAGCTTACCAGGCTGACTCTGCTCCTCCCAGCACTCTACAATACTTTATTCAAATGTTGGGCATAGGGTGCTGTGTCACACATCGTCTCTCTGTACAAAGGAAAGGGGCGATCACGCTAACTACAGTTTCTACCGCCGAACTTCACTGCTGACAATCGTCGGAAAAGTGTTTGCTCTTGTGGTGCTCGGCAGAGTGGAGAAAACTGCCGAGCGTGCGTACCCTGAGTCTGAATATGCGTTTCCAGCCCACCGATCTACTACTGATCAAGTCTTTACTCTCTGAGGAGTCCGGCAGAAAATGTCGCGAGCAGAAGACCCCGTCGCTCATTGCTTTTTATCGACCGAAAAAGGCATTTGACTCAGTCAGCAGGGGAGCACTGTTTACTTTACTAGCGAAAATAAGGCGTCCTTCAAAACTCCTGAAGCTGCTCAGTGCTTTCCACAACAATAAGCGGGCTTCCGTGATATTTGGAGGAAGCACAGCAGACCTTTTTCTTCCACAAGTACTTTGTTTGGGATATTCTTCACGCTACTGCTCAAAGTTCTTTTCTGCGAAACAAATTTGGCCGTACATGTATTGGGTTGGTGCGTAAGTTCGTAACGTTTTCAAATGGTTGGTTCAAATGCCTCTGAGCACTATGGGACTCAACTGCTGTGGTCATAAGTCCCCTAGAACTTAGAACTACTTAAACCTAACTAACCTAAGGACAGCACACAACACCCAGCCATCACGAGGCAGAGAAAATCCCTGATCCCGCCGGGAATCGAACCCGGGAACCCGGGCGCGTAACGTTGTCCAAAATTTTAATAGCCACAACGGATACACACAAGACAGGCTCTGGTCATCAATAATATGTTCTCCTTCACTGTTTACAACGGGCTGCCCACGCTGGGGCAACCTTTCGATTCCGCGGATGTAGAAATCACGTGGTTTTGGCTGGAAGATGGTTCACATGGCTCTGAGCACTATGGGACTTAACTTCTGAGGTCATCACTCCCCTGGAACTTAGATCTACTTAAACCTAACTAACCTAAGGACATCACACACATCTACATCCATACTCCGCAAGCCACCTGAAGGTGTGTGGCGGAGGGTACTTTGAGTACCTCTATCGGTTCTCCCTTCTATTCCAGTCTCGTATTGTTCGTGGAAAGAAGGATTGTCGGTACGCCTCTGTGTGGGCTCTAATCTCTCTGATTTTATCCTCACGGTCTCTTCGCGAGATATACGTAGGAGGGAGCAATATACTGCTTGACTCTTCGGTGAAGGTATGTTCTGGAAACTTTGACAAAAGCCCGTACCGAGCTGCTGAGCGTCTCTCCTGCAGAGTCTCCCACTGGAGTTTATCTGTCATCTCCGTAACGCTTTCCCGATTACTAAATGATCCTGTAACGAAGCGCGCTGCTCTCCGTCGGATCTTCTCTATCTCTTCTATCAACCCTATCTGGTAAGGATCCCACACTGCTGAGCAGTATTCAAGCAGTGGTCGAACAAGCGTACTGTAACCTACTTCCTTTGTTTTCGGATTGCATTTCCTTAGGATTCTTCCAATGAATCTCAGTCTGGCATCTGCTTTCCCGACAATCAGCTTTATATGATCATTCGATTTTAAATCACTCCTAATGCCTACTCCCAGATAATTTATGCAATTAACTGCTTCCAGTTGCTGAACTGCTATTTTGTAGCTAAATGCTAAGGGATCTATCTTTCTATGTATTCGCAGCACATTACACTTGTCTACATTTAGATTCAATTGCCATTCCCTGCACCATGCGTCAATTCGCTGCAGATCCTCCTGCATTTCAGTACAATTTTCCATTGTTACAACCTCTCGATGTACTACAGCATCATCCGCAAAAAGCCTCAGTGAACTTCCGATGTCATCCACCAGGTCATTTATGTATATTGTGAATAGCAACGGTCCAACGACACTCCCCTGCGGCACACCTGAAATCACTCTTACTTCGGATGAGTTCTCTCCATTGAGAATGACATGCTGAGTTCTGTTCTCTAGGAACTTTTCAATCCAATCGCACAATTGGTCTGATAGTCCATATGCTCTTACTTTGTTCGTTAAACGACTGTGGGGAACTGTATCGAACGCCTTGCGGAAGTCAAGAAACACGGCGTCTACCCGTGAACCCGTGTCTATGGCCCTCTGAGTGTCGTGGACGAATAGCGCGAGCTGGGTTTCACACGACCGTCTTTTTCGAAACCCATGCTGATTCCTACAGAGTAGATTTCTAGTCTCCAGAAAAGTCATTATACTGGAACATATTGCGTGTTCCAAAATTTGCCCGAGGCAGCATTCGAACCTGCTACCGTAGCGGTAGCCCGATTCTAGAGCGTATCGCCTAGAACCACTCGGCCACTCCGGCCGGCGACTGGAAGAACTCGTCGAGCCACGTTCGGAGTGTATTTTCATGCGGAAAGCAAATTCTTGACGGTTGTTCGATAGAGAGCGGAAAAGAGAATCTGAAGGGCGAGATCCAGCGAGTAAGGTCGGTGCGGCATGACTTCTCTGTACAGGTTTTTTTTTTTTGTGAGTACAGCAGAATGCGGACGGGTTTTACCGTGCAGTAGCGTCACTTCACGCAGCCTTCCTGGTTGTCGCTCTGGGACTGCGTCTGCAAGGCGTCCCAGTGGTCCTCCGTGAATTTGAGCGGTGACGGTTAAACCTCGGGAAGCAATTCGTAGTAGACCACTCCTTCGTTGTTCCGCTAGATGCGTAAAAATCTCTCTTTTTCTGGATACACGCAGCTGTTTGTACGGAGAGTTGCCGATTTATTTGGGTTCAACCATTCCTTTCCGTTCTTTATGTTAGCATTTGTCTTTTTTTTAAAAAAAAAATTGTGGTGAGGCTTTATGGGACCTAACAGCGGGGGTCATGGTCCCTAAGCTTACACACTACTTGCTGTTGTTGTTGTGGTCTTCAGTCCTGAGACTGGTTTGATGCAGCTCTCCATGCTACTCTATCCTGTGCAAGCTTCTTCATCTCCCAGTATCTACTGCAACCTACATCCTTCTGAATCTGCTTAGTGTATTCATCTCTTGGTCTCCCCCTACGATTTTTACCCTCCACTCTGCCCTCCAATACTAAATTGGTGATCCCTTGATGCCTCAGAACATGTCCTACCAACTGATGCGTTCTTCTAGTCAAGTTGTGCCACAAACTTCTCTTCTCCCCAATCCTATTCAATACTTCCTCATTAGTTACGTGATCTACCCATCCAATCTACAGCATTCTTCTGTAGCAGCACATTTCGAAAGCTTCTATTCTCTTCTTGTCCAAACTATTTACCGTCCATGTGTCACTTCCATACATGGCTACACTCCATAGAAATACTTTCAGAAAGGACTTCCTGACGCTTAAATCTATACTCGATGTTAACAAATTTCTCTTCTTCAGAAATGCTTTCCTTGCCATTGCCAGTCTACATTTTATATCCCCTCTACTTCGACCATCATCAGTTATTTTGCTCCCCAAATAGCAAAACTCCGTTACTACTTTAAGCGTCATATTTTCTAATCTAATTCCCTCAGCATCACCCGACTTAATTCGACTACATTCCATTATCCTCGTTTTGCTTTTGTTGATGTTCATCTTATACCCTCCCTTCAAGACACTGTCCATTCCATTCAACTGTTCTTCCAAGTCCTTTGCTGTCTCTGACAGAATCACAATGTCATCGACGAACCTCAAAGTTTTTATTTCTTCTCCATGGATTTTAATACTTACTCCGAATTTTTCTTTTGTTTCCTTCACTGCATGCTCAATGTACAGATTGAATAACGCCGGGGATAGGCTACAACCCTGTCTCACTCCCTTCCCAACCACTGCTTCCCTTTCATGCCCCTCGACTCTTATAACTGCCATCTGGTTTCTGTACAAATTGTAAATAGCCTTTCGCTCCCTGTATTTTACCCCTGCCACCTTCAGAATTTGAAAGAGAATATTCCAGTATTCAAAAGCTTTCTCTAAGTCTACAAATGCTAGAAACGTAGGTTTGCTTTTCCTTAATCTATTTTGTAAGATAAGTCGTAAGGTCGGTATTGCCTCATGTGTTCGAACATTTCCACGGAATCCTAACTGATCTTCCCCGAGGTCGGCTTCTACCAGTTTCACCACTCGTCTGTAAAGAATTCGCATTAGTATTTTGCAGCCGTGGCTTATTAAAGTGACTTAAGCTAACTGAAACTGACTTACGCTAAGGACAAGACAGACACCCCTGGCCGAGGGAGGACTCGAACCTCTGACGGGGGAGTTGCGGGAGCCGTGGCAAAGCACCCGAGAACGCGCGGCTGTCTTAGCAGCAGGGCGCAACCTGTCGTCACCAGTAGCGGTAAGAGGTGGGGCTGGTCGGTGTTGTTTACGAGTCAATTGACGACGAGCAAACAGAGACGCACATTTTTTCTCCACGGACTTTGGCTTATAGCGTGGGGTACCCATACACCCTGGTTTTGAACGTTCCCCATTGCACACAAACGTCGCACTTGCTGGGATGATCGCAGTTCATCACATCTGTCAGTTCTCCTGTACAGAGAGGCGGATCGTTGTGGATTAATGCATTTAAACGATCTTATTCCAACTCCGTGGGCTTCCTGAATGCAGAGAGTCGCTAAAGCCAAAACGATCGTCCTTAAAACGAGATTACCATTTTCTTGCCCATCCAAAACAGAGGCCACTTGTTTCCACCTGAATAACAAATTAGCAAACAAAGAGCTCAAGATCCGCTTTGATGGCGGCATCCTTCCATATAATAGAACACCAAAGTATCTGGGCGTGACACTAGATAGAACATTGAGCTATAAACAACACCTCGTAAACACTGCTGAAAAAGTCAGAACTAGAAACAACAATGTCCAAAAGCTTTGTGGCACTAGTTGGGGGTCCACTGCCTCCGTTCTGCGTAGCTCTGCGCTAGGACTTGTCTATTCTGCAGCAGAGTACTGTTCCCCAATATGGTTAAATAGTGCTCACATCAAGAAGGTAGATGCAGTCTTGAACCAAACGATGAGGATTATCTCTGGAACGATCAGGTCAACCCCTGTCCAATGGCTGCCTGTATTGAGCCATATCCCGCCGCCACATTTGCGCAGAGAACACGCACTTGTGAGGGAGTCTCGAAAAATCCAAAATAGCCCAGATCTTGCTATCCACACCCTGAGTAATGGAATTGAGCAAAATAGATTGAAATCCAGACACCCCCCTCTCGCAAGTGCCAAATATCTGGTAAAGAACGCTTTTATTCTGGAGGACCGCTGGAGAGAAGAATGGGAGGAAAAGACACCGCCTCGGGTTAACACCTTATTGGGAACATCTAACAGACCTCGGGGCTTTGACTTGCCCCGCAAAATCTGGTCCACCCTTAACAGGATCAGGACGAGCCGCGGCCGCTGTGCGGACTCCCTGCACAAATGGAGCATAGCGCCGTCACCAGAGTGCGACTGCGGCGCCGACAGGCAGACAGTTCACCGTATCGTGGTAGAATGCCCTCTGAGGGCCTACCCTGGGCCAACAAGGGACTTCATGGATGCGACTAACAGTGCGATCGATTATATTTCTAACCTAGATGTTTGTTTGTGATATTGTAACTGTTTTGTGTGTTATGTACTTTTAGATTTTCCGTACGTGATTTGTACTTGCCATACGCTAAATAAATAAATAAATAAATTGCCCACACACGGAGCAAATGCTTCTGGCTACCTCCGCTGCTGTTTCCCCTCTACTGAATCCAAACGGAAGGAAGTGTTCCGATTTTTTCCACTTACTGCGCTGGCCACACAAACCGCAGTCTGTGTTTGGCCTCACCAGTCAGCCTCCCCCAGCGTCCTCGGTCCTTCTGTTCTCCTTCAGACAGCCCCAGCGTTCTCGTGTCCTCTCTGACCCGATCGGCCCATCGGAGTCGCGGTCTCCCCCGTGGTCTTTCGCCTCTGACATCTCCCTCCACTACCTGCCTGGTGATCCGGCCCTCTCAATGCATTACGTGTCCATCCCACTTCAGTCTTCTTTCTTTGGTCACTGCCACGATGTCCATCGACTTCTATAGCTCTTGCAATTCACAGTTCTTTCTTTTACTCCATTCATCTCCTTCATTCACTAGCCCGAAAATCTGTCTTAGGATAGCATTCTCAAATGTCAGGGGTTTTCTTTCCATATTTTGGGTGATGGTGCAGGTCTCTGCTTCATATAAGACTACAGGTTGTATTATAGTCTTGTAGATCTCGGTCTTTGAGGATCTCATTGGAAGCTGGGACTTTAACGGCTTTCCCTGGGCAAACCGTGACCTGTTTTCGGCTTGTACTCCAGCGGTAATTTCCTGGTCTATCTCGTTCCTTTTGTTGAGTATAGCCCCAAGATATTTAAAATCTTTTACCCTTTCCAAAACTTTGTCCTCCACCTTCAGGGGTCTATCGTAATTTTCTCTGCTAACTACACTACTGGCCATTAAAATTCCTATACCAAGAAGAAATGCAGGTGATAAACGGGTATTCATTGGACAAATATATTACACTAGAACTGAGCTGTGAGTGCATTTTCACGCAATTTGTGTGCTTAGATCCTGAGAAATCAATACCCAGAACAACCACCTGGGCATTGAGTCAAACAGAGCGTGGATGGCGTGTACAGGTACAGCTGCCCATGCAGCTTCAACACGATACCACAGTTCATCGAGAGTAGTGACTGGCGTATTGTGACGAGCCAGTTGCTCGGCCACCATTGACCAGACGTTTTCAATTGGTGAGAGGTCTGGAGAATGTGCTAGCCAGGGCAGCAGTCTAACATTTTCTGTATCCAGAAAGGCCCGTACAGGACCTGCAACATGCGGTCGTGCATTATCCTGCTGAAATGTAGGGTTTCGCAGGGATCGAATGAAGGGTAGAGCCACGGGTCGTAACAGATCTGAAATGTAAGGTCCACTGTTCAAAGTGCCGTCAATGCGAACAAGAGGTGACCGAGGCGTGTAACCAATGGCACCCCATACCACCACGCCGGGTGATACGCCACTATGGCAAAGACGAATACACGCTTCCAGTGTGCGTTCACCGCGATGTCGCCAAACACGGATGGGACCATCATGATGCTGTAAACAGAACCTGGATTCATCCGAAAAAATGACGTTTTGCTATTCGTGCACCCAGGTTCGTCGTCGAGTACACCATCGCAGGCGCTCCTGTCTGTGATGCAGCGTCAAGGGTAACCGCAGACACGGTCTCCGAGCTGATAGTCCGTGCTGCTGCAAACGTCGTCGAACTGTTCGTGCAGATGGTTGTTGTCTTGTAAACGTCCTCATCTGTTCACTCAGGGATCGAGGCGTGGCTGCACGATCTGTTACAGCCATGAGGATAAGATGCCTGTCATCTCGACTGCTAGTGATACGAGGCCGTTGGGATCCAGCACGGCGTTCCGTATTATCCTCCTGAACCCACCGATTCCATATTCTGCTAACAGTCATTGGATCTGGACCGACGCGAGAAGCAATGTCGCGATACGATAAACCGCAATCGCGACAGGCTACAATCCGACCTTTATCAAAGTCGTAAACGTGATGGTACGCATTTCTCCTCCTTACACGAGGCATCACAACAAAGTTTCACCGGGCAACGCCGGTCAACTGCTGTTTGTGTATGAGAAATCGGTTGGAAACTTTCGTCGTGTCAGCACGTTGTAGGTGTCGCCACCGGCGCGAACCTTGTGCGAATGCTCTGAAAAGCTAATCATTTGCATATCACAGCACCTTCTTCCTGTCGGTTAAATTTCACTTCTGTAGCACGCCATCTTCGTGATGTAGCAATTTTAATGGCCAGTAGTGTACATGGTGTTTTGTGTTATCCATATTCGACTTCAGGCCTGCTCTCGTTGCCTCTTCCGTTAATATTCTTGTCATCTGAACCAGGTCTTGCTCTTTCTCTGCTATTAAAACAGCGTCATCCACATAGGCCAGGGTGTTGATCCTTCTTCCCTCCCTGTCTCCAGGCTTGCTACCTCTCTCAGGGCTCTCTCCAGTACCAGGTTAAACAGAAGAGGGGAGAGGCAGTCTCCTTGTCGCGCTCCAGTCCTCACCTTCAACTTCTTTGATATTTTTCCAGTTACTTTCACCATGTATGTTGTCTCCTGAGTGCATATCCGTGTCAGTTTTATAGATTTTGTGGGAACTTGAGCCCTTTCCAGTTCTTGCCATATTGATTGTCTATTCACACTATCATATGGCTTTTGGAAGTCCACAAAAAGGCAGTGAACATTTTTGCGGAATTCCCAGATCGATGCTAGCACTTGCCATATTGTATGTAAATAATCTACAAGTTAACTTTCCCTTTCTGAAACCTGCTTGTTGGAATCCCAGTTCTTTCTCGATATGTGCTGTTAGTCGCTTCAGTAACAACAGGCTCAAGATCTTATAAGCTGTGTATACTAATGTGATTCCTCTATAGTCCCAGAATCTCATTGGGTCTCCTGTCTTTAGTATAGGGCAGATGACAGACTCCTTCCATTCTTATGGGATCCTTTCCTTCTTACAAGTTAAGCAGAGTAAGTGGTATAGTCTCGCTTGTAGAATGGCTCTTCCCTCCTTCAGCATCTGTGCAGGTGTGCCACCTGTTCGTGGTGCCTTCCCCCTCTTCAGCAGTTTTATGGTTGCCCTTACCTCTACCATGTTTGGTGGTTCATACTCCCCCACTCGTACAGTACCTCTGCTTCTCCACTTGGATTCCATTTCCTAGGGTCCACAGTATATATAGAAATAGCAATCGATAATAAACCCACAGCCGGCCGGTGTGGCCGTGCGGTTCTAAGCGCGTCAGTCTGGAACCGCGTGACCGCTAAGGTCGCAGGTTCGAATCCTGCCTCGGGAATGGACGCGTGTGATGTCCTTCGGTTGGTTAGGTTTAAGTATCTCTAAGTTCTAGGGGACTGATGGCCACAGATGTTAAGTCCCATAGTTCTCAGAGCCATTTCAACCATTCTTCAATAAACCCACAGCAGCCGGAATACCAACGTGCAAAACCAAAACGCAACAAATTCACGCACTAATGTAAAACATAAGAGGCCTGACGGGGAAAGTAAAACATCTCGTTACTCAGATCCAATCGCTACGGTGAGGAGTTATTTGCAAGTAACCTTTTATTCTGTGATGATGCCGTATTCGTGGGATATACTCAAGACGACGATCAAAATTTTGTGGAAAAATTTACTGCTGCATGCAATTCTTCTCCATGTTGTTCAGTGTAAAGTCGGCTGTGGTTATGGAACAAGGACAAGGACATCCCTACTCGTTGGCAAGCGGTGTGGCGAAGGAGAGGAAAACAAAATTGTGTACTCGGGTGCTTCTGCTTCAAGAAACTACACTCCTGGAAATCGAAAAAAGAACACATTGACACCGGTGTGTCAGACCCACCATACTTGCTCCGGACACTGCGAGAGGGCTGTACAAGCAATGATCACACGCACGGCACAGCGGACACACCAGGAACCGCGGTGTTGGCCGTCGAATGGCGCTAGCTGCGCAGCATTTGTGCACCGCCGCCGTCAGTGTCAGCCAGTTTGCCGTGGCATACGGAGCTCCATCGCAGTCTTTAACACTGGTAGCATGCCGCGACAGCGTGGACGTCAACCGTATGTGCAGTTGACGGACTTTGAGCGAGGGCGTATAGTGGGCATGCGGGAGGCCGGGTGGACGTACCGCCGAATTGCTCAACACGTGGGGCGTGAGGTCTCCACAGTACATCGATGTTGTCGCCAGTGGTCGGCGGAAGGTGCACGTGCCCGACGATCTGGGACCGGACCGCAGCGACGCACGGATGCACGCCAAGACCGTATGATCCTACGCAGTGCCGTAGGGGACCGCACCGCCACTTCCCAGCAAATTAGGGACACTGTTGCTCCTGGGGTATCGGCGAGGACCATTCGCAACCGTCTCCATGAAGCTGGGCTACGGTCCCGCACTCCGTTAGGCCGTCTTCCGCTCACGCCCCAACATCGTGCAGCCCGCCTCCAGTGGTGTCGCGACAGGCGTGAATGGAGGGACGAATGGAGACGTGTCGTCTTCAGCGATGAGAGTCGCTTCTGCCTCGGTGCCAATGATGGTCGTATGCGTGTTTGGCGCCGTGCAGGTGAGCGCCACAATCAGGACTGCATACGACCGAGGCACACAGGGCCAACACCCGGCATCATGGTGTGGGGAGCGATCTCCTACACTGGCCGTACACCACTGGTGATCGTCGAGGGGACACTGAATAGTGCACGGTACATCCAAACCGTCATCGAACCCATCGTTCTACCATTCCTAGACCGGCAAGGGAACTTGCTGTTCCAACAGGACAATGCACGTCCGCATGTATCCCGTGCCACCCAACGTGCTCTAGAAGGTGTAAGTCAACTACCCTGGCCAGCAAGATCTCCGGATCTGTCCCCCATTGAGCATGTTTGGGACTGGATGAAGCGTCGTCTCACGCGGTCTGCACGTCCAGCACGAACGCTGGTCCAACTGAGGCGCCAGGTGGAAATGGCATGGCAAGCCGTTCCACAGGACTACATCCAGCATCTCTACGATCGTCTCCATGGGAGAATAGCAGCCTGCATTGCTGCGAAAGGTGGTTATACACTGTGCTAGTGCCGACATTGTGCATGCTCTGTTGCTTGTGTCTATGTGCCTGTGGTTCTGTCAGTGTGATCATGTGATGTATCTGACCCCAGGAATGTGTCAATAAAGTTTCCCCTTCCTGGGACAATGAATTCACGGTGTTCTTATTTCAATTTCCAGGAGTGTAATTTAAAGGTCGGTGTTACGCATCATTTTAACACGATCGGAACGGGGACATTTGTTATAGGGCCGCAACACGACGTGGGATGGACTCGACTAACGTCTGAAGTATTGCTCGAGGGAACTGACACCATCAATCCTGCAGGGCCGTCCATAAATCCGTAAGAGTTCCAGTGGATCTAGACATCTTCTGAACAGAACGTTGCAAGGTATGCCAGACATGCTCAATGATGTTCATGTTTTGGGAGTTTGGCGGTCACCGGAAGTGTTTAAACTCAGAAGAGAGTTCCTGGAGCCACTCTGTAGCAATTCTGGACGTGCTGGGTGTCGCATTGTCATGCTGGAATTGAGCAAGTCCGTCGGAATGCGGAACGGACACGAATGGATGCAGGTGATCAGACAGGATGCTTACGTACGTGTCACCTGTCAGAGTCGTATCTAGACGTATCAGGAATCCCGTATCACTCCAACTGCACACGCTAAACCAGCTTGAACAGTCCCCTGCTGACATGCGGGGTCCATGGATTCGTGAGATTGTCTCCATACCCCAACATGTCCATCCGCTCGATACAATTTGAAACGAGACTCGTCTGACCAGGCAACACGCTTCCAGTCATCGACAGTCCAATGTCGGTATTGCCGGACCTATGCGAGGCATAAAGCTTTGTGTCGTGCAGTCATCAAGGCCTTCGGCTGCGAAAGCCCATATCGATGATGTTTCGTTGAATGGTTCGCACGCTGAGACTTGTCGGTGGGCGACCACTGAAAGTTGCAGCAATTTGCGGAAGGGCTGCACTTGTGTCACGTTGAACGATTTTCTTGAGTCATCGTTCGTCCCGTTCCTGCAGGATCTTTTTCCAGTTGCAGCGATGTCGGAAATTTGATCTTTTATCGGATTCCTGATATTCACGGTTGTTGTTGTTGTTGTGGTCTTCAGTCCTGAAACTGGTTTGATGCAGCTCTCCATGCTACTCTATCCTGTGCAAGCTTCTTCATCTCCCAGTACCTACTGCAACCTACATCCTTCTGAATCTGCTTAGTGTATTCATTTCTTGGTCTCCCTCTACGATTTTTACCCTCCACGCTGCCCTCCAATGCTAAATTTGTGATCCCTTGATGCCTCAAAACATGTTCTACTAACCGATCCCTTCTTCTAGTCAAGTTGTGCCACAAACTTCTCTTCTCCCCAATCCTATTCAATACCTCCTCATTAGTTACGTGATCTACCCACCTTATCTTCAGCATTCTTCTATAGCACCACATTTCGAAAGCTTCTATTCTCTTCTTGTCCATACTAGTTATCGTCCATGTTTCACTTCCATACATGGCTACACTCCATACAAATACTTTCAGAAACGACTTCCTGACACTTAAATCTATACTCGATGTTAACAAATTTCTCTTCTTCAGAAACGATTTCCTTGCCATTGCCAGTCTACATTTTATATCCTCTCTACTCCGACCATCATCAGCTATTTTACTCCCTAAATAGCAAAACTCCTTTACTACTTTAAGTGTCTCATTTCCTAATCTAATTCCCTCAGCATCACCCGACTTAATTCGACTACATTCCATTATCCTTGTTTCACTTTTGTTGATGTTCATCTTATATCCTCCTTTCAAGAGACTGTCCATTCCATTCAACTGTTCTTCCAAGTCCTTTGCTGTCTCTGACAGAATTACAATGTCATCGGCGAACACTCGTGGAATGGTCGTACCGGAAAATCCTCGCTTTATCGCTACCTTGGAGATGCTTTGTCTCACCCCTCGTGCGGCGAGTATAACATCACGTTCTGACTAAGTTAAATCTTGATAACCTGCGATTGTAGCAGTACTAACTGATGTAATAACTGCGCCAGATACCTGCTGTCTCATATAGGCGTTGCCGACCGCAGCGCCGTATTCTGCCTGTTTACGTATCTCTGTATTTGAATATGCGTGCCTATACGGGTTTTTTTTTTTGTGCTTCAGTGTGTATCGCCACTTAGTTGCGGGACGTGTGCCGCCACATGTAGACAGCGTGTTCGTACTGGGGACATGTGGCCCGCCCGTTTCACACAACCATGACGTTCGATGCAGAACTTTTATTTACTTGCGCTTGCCCTGTCAAAAGGAGGAATGATAGGAGAAAGGAACGTAAGTGACGGTTCAAATGGCTCTGAGCACTATGCAACTTAACATCTATGGTCATCAGTCCCCTAGAACTTAGAACTACTTAAACCTAACTAACCTAAGGCCGGTGTTAGACTATCAAATTTCTTTGTCCAATATCTTTGTCAAAGATATTTGATAGTGTAAAAATCTAGGGCCTCGCTGTATATTTGATCAAAGAAACCGCTTGTCTTCTGTTCACTGTAATGTGACATGTTACCACATGGAGCGCTAGCATCGCTGCAGCGTACTGTCGTCTGTAGTGTTTTTATAAACATTGGCGGTAAATACAATTGGCGTGTGCCGACAACTACAAAATTAATAGAGATATCTGAAGCTGGTGGGGAGCTTTACAACGTGAGGCACCCTGAATACAAAAATAGATTAAGAAGATTGGAGACCTAACCTGATCTAACCTAACCTAACCTAACCTAACCTAACGTAACATAACCCTCTCCTGTAGCAAGGAATGGGAGTGTTATAGTGAGCCTGTCTTCTGAAGATGTAGCAGTTCTTAAGTGAATATTGTGCTTTGTGATATGAGGATACACTTCATTGAGCACATACAGAAATGTATGCTCATCCATTCTTAAGTAACTGATGTACGACTTGACGTCTTCCACTATAAGCTCGCGTAACAAGTTTTGTTGAATGCTTTTATCGTGTCGTCATAAAACCCACGGCTTCACCCAGATTAGATTACTTTTTCGTTCTATAGATCCGTGCTGAGGAGATCCTTGCGGATGTGGAACATGTCGATTTTTTTTAAGCTGAAATAACAATAGTAATAGTATGAATAAATAAAATACATCATTTGTTTCTATTAAAAATTTCGCCAATGGAGTAGAAGGAGTTGGCCAGTAGTAAGTCTTTCAGGCTCCTTTCAAACTGATCTTTATTTCTAACTAAATTTTTTATGTTTCCTGGCAAATAATTGAAGATGAGTGTTCCTGAGTAGTGGACCCCTTTTTGAACTAAAGTAAGTTGGTTGGTTTGTGGGATTAAAGGGAGCAGACTGCGATGGTCATCGGTCCCTTTTTCCAAATACTAAAAACACCCACAGAGAATAAAAACGAGTAACAGAATAGATCACAGACGCTTTTAAATCCTTGTGCAGATCATTTTTGTTCCTGGTATTGTGTGTATGAACTGAGTTGTTTCTTGGAAAAAGAGATATATTATTTACGACAAATTTCATTAAGAAGTAAATATACTGAGAGGCAGTAGTTAGTATACCCAGTTCTTTGAAGAGGTTTCTGCAGGAGGTCCGTGAATTTACTCCACAAATAATACGTATTACACGTTTTTGGACCTTGAAAACTTGTTTGACTTCAAGATTTACCCCAAAATATTATCCCATATGACATTATGGAATGAAAGTAGGCAAAGTATGCAAGCTTTTTCATTTTTATGTTGCCTATGTCTGCTAACACTCGAATTGCAAATACAGATTTGTTAAGGCCTTTCTGCAGTTCTGTGGTGTGCTCCTCCCAACTGAATTTATTATCAAGTTGTAATCCCAGGACTTTTAAGACTGTCAACCTCGTCTGTATGGTTCCATTTTTTCCCCCCACTTCTTTTCCGCATGTGCACACAATGCAATTGGAGTACGTAGAACTGCTGCGGTTAGTAACAAGTTGTTGTCAGCCATCTTGAACTTTGACGAAAAATTGGATGACAGTGTAATACCCCCTCTAGCGCTACGTCAAAGATCTTTGTCAAATATATTGGACGGAATATTGGATCACATCTTTGGTCAAATCTTTGACAAAGAAATTTGATAGTGTAATACCGACCTAAGGACGTCACACAACACCCAGTAATCACGCGTAAGTGACGGGTGCGTAACTTTTTCCCTAAACGGTCTAGTCATGAAGCTTACAATTCAGTGATGAATCACGTAAAGGTTTTCAAAAACTTTGTTCGTACGTCTGCGACGGACTCTGAAGTATTACTAAATATGACAGCACGGTAGTACACATTCAAAGAGAAGCTGTAAGCCCTGCTCAAAGACTTACCGTTACATAACGCTTTTTACCAGGGCTGTTCAATAAAGAATGATCATAATTTTTTTTTACCACAACATACCTTTACTCATCCTCATAATTTTGATGGCCCTTCTGAAAGTAGTCTCCCACGAATGCGATGCACTTGTCCCAGCGTTTCTGCCAGCCTTCAGATACATGCTGGAAACCATTTCCTGAGAGGTCCCTGAAAATCGCCTCTGCAGCCTTCACCACTGCTTCTGATGATTCACAATGCCGCCCACAAAGGCGTTTTTTCATGTTAGGAAATAGAAAAAAAGTCATATGGTGCTAAATCCGGACTATAGGGAGGGTGAGGGATGCACTTCACGTTCATTTTTGCAATATATTGAGAAACAACACTGGCGATATGCGGCCACGCTTTATCGTGGTGCAGCGTCCAGCCCGCTTCACGGAAATGTGGTCTTTTGCGCCCTATATGAGATTGCAATGATTTCTTGGACAGTTACTGATGTGAGTGCAGGTGCAACATGCTGATAAACCATTCCACGAATATCAAAGACTGAGGTGACCATAACTTTCCCAGCAGAAGCCACCACTTTTGTTTCTTTGGGGGTTGGTGATTAAGGAGATTTCCACCCTGAGCTTCGCTGTTGCCGCTAAGGATCAAAATGATGTGGCCAAGTTTCATCAGCAGTGATTACATTTGGAAGAAACTCATGATGTTCCTCTAACATCAGCATGTAGACCTTGATGCGGATGTTGGGAACCTATCGCACACAAACACGTTTCGTGTGTAATTTCTCCGCCACTAACGTATGGCTGGCACCCAGTGAAATGTTCGGTGTGTCAGAAAGTGATCTTAAGGTAATTCGTCGATTGTCTCTCAGAATGACAGCAGCATTGTTGATGTTGTCAAACGTAAGAAAAGTAACTGGAGCACTGGGTCCAGCTTCCTCTGTACCTGATTGTCTGCGCTCTTTAAACATTTCAAACCATCTTCGAGCTGTGCTGTAGGGAAGAACAGACTCTCCATAGGCCTCCCGTAACATTCTACAGTCCTCAGCTGAAGATTTGTTGAGACGGAAGCAGAATTTCAAAGCCGCATATTGTTCCTCGCGTGGTACCTGCATTGCAGCGGTAGCCGGTACTGGACATGTCTGACCTCGCCTGCCTCTCACAGGAGGGAACCAGGAGTCCCAACAGTGAAACTACCAAGGCGTGTTTGTTGCACATTAAGCTAACAGAATACCACAAGATTAAAGTTTAGCGCGATAAATTATGGCCATAAAAAATTATGATCATTCTTTATTGAACAGCCCTCGTAGCTACTGAACATTTGTACAGCTTCTCGATGTACATGCATAGGATTTCCAAACTCGAAATCAGGAAATAATTCTGAAAATGTGTCAGGTTATAATAAAGACTCTTCGGAGAGAAATTAAGGTAGAAATTGTTATTTTCACGTACCTCTTATTTAAACTTAAGAATGTTTTTTTATAGTGCATTACATAACATTGTTATCCCCTATTGAAATATAAACATCTTCTGACCGCCGCTCATTAAAGTTTAATTCAGTCACTGTACTTGAACACTCGCTATCAAGTTCATCAAGGTGCTCAATTTTAGCCCCAAAAATTAAGTCTTGTTCCCTCTTTTGTGGAGTAGCAGGACGTTTCTTGCCGCCTATTTCTCGAAGTTCGGATTCTACATACTTCGAAAACAACGTGAACGTGTTCTCTTTTTTCCCCAACGATGTGTTCACTACAATGTTTCAAAACTTCTAATGCATCAGCTTCTCAATTTTGGATTGTAACTTTAGCGTTCTTCCTCGGTGCATCGGTGGAAAGCTCCGAATTAGTATTTCGAGTACTTTTCGCATCTCTCATCCGATTTGCACTACACAAAGGGAAAAAAAAACATTCTTCAGATATTTTATTTATCTTTTTTCTGGGACCGAATTCCGAATCACAATGGGAGCAAATTGGACGAGAATGTGAGATTAGCTGGAACTTTCTTCGCTGCATACGGGCTTTAGATGGAAAACACGTGCAAGTTGTTAATCCTGCTCGTGCTGGATGCACGTATTACAACTGCAAAGACAGTTCCAGCATCACATTATCGGGATTGGTGGATGCCGATGACCACGTTATACAGGGCTATTACAAATGATTGAAGCGATTTCATAAGTTCACTGTAGCTCCATTCATTGACATATGGTCACGACACACTACAGATACGTAGAAAAACTCACAAAGTTTTGTTCGGCTGAAGCCGCACTTCAGGTTTCTGCCGCCAGAGCGCTCGAGAGCGCAGTAAGACAAAATGGCGACAGGAGCCGAGAAAGCGTATGTCGTGCTTGAAATGCACTCACATCAGTCAGTCATAACAGTGCAACGACACTTCAGGACGAAGTTCAACAAAGATCCACCAACTGCTAACTCCATTCGGCGATGGTATGCGCAGTTTAAAGCTTCTGGATGCCTCTGTAAGGGGAAATCAACGGGTCGGCCTGCAGTGAGCGAAGAAACGGTTGGACGCGTGCGGGCAAGTTTCACGCGTAGCCCGCGGAAAATTGGCTCATGCCACAAGCGGAGACCGACAGCGCCGACTTCATCTTTCAACAGGATGGTGCTCCACCGCACTTCCATCACGATGTTCGGCATTTCTTAAACAGGAGATTGGAAAACCGATGGATCGGTCGTGGTGGGGATCACGGTCAGCAATTCGTGTCATGGCCTCCACGCTCTCCCGACTTAACCCCATGCGATTTCTATCTGTGGGGCTATGTGAAAGATTCAGTGTTTAAACCTCCTCTATCAAGATACGTGCCAGAACTGCGAGCTCGCATCAACGATGCTTTCGAACTCATTGAAGGGGACATGCCGCGCCGAGTGTGGGAGGAACTTGATTATCGGCTTGATGTCTGCCGAATCACTAAAGGGGCACATATCGAACATTTGTGAATGCCTAAAAAAACTTTTTGAGTTTTTGTATGTGTGTGCAAAGCATTGTGAAAATATGTCAAATAATAAAGTTATTGTATAGCTGTGAAATCGCTTCAATCATTTGTAATAACCCTGTATATGCAGATGTGGGAGTGGAAGGACGTATGTCAGACGCATGCAGCTGTTGCCAACTGATTAGTTGGTGAAACGGACTCGAGCGAGGAGGAACTTTTGTTAGTACTTGTAATGAGGAGGACGAGGAGGAGGAGGACGAGAATGAAGACAAAACGTTCATTGGAATTGTATTTGATATGTGCAGTGTTCAATTATTACCATGTTAACTGTGACAAACCATACTGTTGCATTCACTGAACTGATTAAAACTTGCAATTAAAATTATAATTACAATGGACTTTTTTGTATTACAGTTGTGTGTACCTAACTGAACAGAACCCAAGCACGAGCACTGTTCTCATTCGGGTGTCAAAAACTTGTAAGTCAACAGTATTATGGTAAATAAATAAAATTCATTATTATAGTAACAACATATGCGTAAATTATTGTTGTTTTGAATAATATTTTTACTGTATCTTTCGGACCATAAGGCGAAGCGACTTATTAGACTACGAAAAGACGTACCCTTAATTTTGATATGAAAATGTTGAAATAAAACTATTTATTTTATTTTACTTTCATTCGCCCTTTAGGGGTGAGTACACGGTTTCTGCGCTCATCCATTTTGTCCATTCTTCTCGCATTGAGACTCCATAACAGTACACTTGCTATTGGTAATGCAAAAGAGAAGGGGTGAGGGATAGCATTCTCTTTGTAGGTTATTAACCTCCTAGCCTCGTACAGGGGTAGGAAATATATTTCGCTATTCTTGTGGTCCGAAAAATACGGTATTAAAGTGAATATAGACCTTACCAATTTTGTTTCTTTCATCTGTGCTCTTTTCATCGAAATCGGGCACAAACTTCGTAATAATTTGTTGCCACGCTTTCATTTTCATGACTTTGTTACTGTAGTCATCGCTTTTCATACCCCAAATAACGGGACGGCTTTCCACTTCACTTGTAAAATCTCCTGTGTTGATGAACTCTAAACTCGTGGCTGCACTGTGTGGAGAGCCACTGGGCTCAGCGACGGCTGCCTGTCTGTTGGCAACTCTGCACTGCCGTGTCTGTGATCCGTGTCCCAGTGTGAACACTCCAGTAGAGGCTGATGCATGTCCGGCGGTGACCGCAGCGAACACAGTGTCCGTGTCCGTCACATGTGGCGAGGCTGAGTCACTGCTGGGCCACCGTGACCCGGTGACTCAGTGCAGTGTCCCGGTGTGAACGCTCCAGTTCAAACGAAGGTATCTCCATCAGTGACCGTCACCGGTGACCGTCACAAGTGTCCCAGTGCGAAACGAGCCCTTAATCGTACAACCTTCAACAAAACCCTTCAAGCAGCCGAGCTGCACATGCCGGAGCCGGTACCTCCGTACAGAAGAAACGTGCCCGCCCGCTACCTAACTGTTGCTGACACAACAAAGGCAGCAAAGAAATAATATTTACTTGCAGGCTCGGTAGAGCCCGAGCAATGGTTGAAAATGCCTTCGGCGTACTATCGCCTGTTGTTCCTGTTCTACGAGAGCCTACTCATCTTGATCCCCACAGGGCAACTACTGTGACTTTGTGATGCGTTTACCTTCACAACTTCACAATAAGAGATCGTGAAGCTCGCCTAACTTGTTCGCTACCAGCCAGTTTCGATTCCGAAAACGTGGAAAGAGGCACGTTAGAAAGCGGGAGATGGAAAGACGACCCACCATTCCTACCGCTGTCAAGAATCAGCAGAAATGTTGCCGAAGGCGCTAAGCAAGTGAGAATTGAATTTGCAGCACATTTTGTCACCGCCGAAAGACAAATACAGTTTCAGTATTTGTTTGCTTTAGTGTCGAAGATACACTACGTGATCAAAAGTATCCGGACACCTGGCTCAAAATGACTTACAATTTCGTGACGCACTGCATCGGTAATGCTGGAATCCAGTGTGGCGTTGGACCAACCGTAGCCTTGATGACAGCCTCCACTGTCGCAGGCATACGTTCAATCAGGTGCTGGAAGGTTTCTTGGGCAATGGCAGCCCATTCTTCACGGAGTGCTGCACTGAGGAGAGGTATCGATGTCGGTCGGTGAGGCCTGGCACGAAGTCGGAGATCCAAACGATCTCAAACGTCTTCTGTAGGATTCAGGTCAGGACTCTGTGCAGGCCAGTCCATTACAGGGATGTTATTGTCGTGTAACCACTCCGCCACTCGACGTGCATTATGAATACGTGCTCGATCGTGTTGAAAGATGCAATCGCCATCTCCCAATTCCCCTTTGACAGTAGGAAGCAGTAAGATGGTTGAAACATCAATGTAGGTTGTGCTGTGATAGAGACACGCAAAACAACAAGGGGTGCAAGTCCGTCCATGACTACACCGTAACACCACCGCCTCCGAATTTTACTGTTGGCACCACACACGCTGGCAGATGACGTTCACCGGGCATTCGCCATACCCACTCCCTGCCATCGGATCGCCACATTGTGTACCGTGATTCGTCACTCCACACAACGTACTTGCACTGTGTCAGTCGTCCAATGTTTACGCTCCTTATAACTAGTGAGACGCCGTTTGGCATTTAGTGGGGTGTTGTGTGGCTTATGAGCAGCCGCTCGACCATCAAATCCAAATTGTCTCACCTCCCGCCTAACTGTCATAGTACTCGCAGTGGATCCTGATGCAATTTGGAATTCCTGTGCGATGGTCTGGACAGATGTCTGCCTGTTACACATTACGACCCTCTTCAACTGTCGGCGGTCTCTGTCAGTCAACAGACGAGGTCGGCCTGTACGCTTTTGTGCTGTACGTGGCCCTTCACGTTTCCACTCCAGTATCACATCGGAAACAGTGGACCTCCGGACGTTTTTAGTATTGTGAAAATCTCGCTTACAGAGGTATGACACAAGTGACATCCAATCACCTGACCACGTTGGAAGTCCGTGAGTTCTGCGGAGCGCCCCATTCTGCTCTCTCACTATGCCTGATGACTACTGAGGCCGCTGATATGGAGTACCTGGCAGTAGGTGGCAGCACATCGCACCTAATATGAAAAACGTATGTTTTTGGGGGTGTCCGGATGCTTTTGATCTCATAGTGTATATATACTGGAGTCACATGCCCTTTTTTGCCGGCCGTTTGCGACTCGGCGCTGTGCGAGAGATTCGCGGTAATTACAGTCGAAGTAAGGAGCCATCGCCGTACCGTACTCATTATAAAACCGAATTGGGATTGCGTCGGACCTGGCGACTAATTTGTTTTCGACTCTTTCGGTTGTTTCTCGACGCCGAGGACGTTTACTACTGCGTTGTCCATACGGGAGTCTGTGTGATGGTCAAACGACGGTGTGTTTTCTACGATTCTGCTGCACGAACTATTTCTTGAACGCGGAATTTGAAACCTCGCCTTTAATCTTTCGTCAGGAAGCATAGGCCGTTGGCTGGTCACACGTCAGTGCTTCTTCCCGAACGGGGCGAGGCTAAATAACTGCTCGAAAGCCCCTGAGCGCCCTGTAATTCGCCGAATATTGTCTCTGCTGTCGCCACCGGAGAGACTCGCAGCGAGCTGAAGGGTGTCCCCAGCTTCCTCACTCCAGCCTGCTTCCTGAAATTTCGTAGGTAAGCTCTGGCGTGGCAGTCTGCGTGTGTCTCCGAGTGACCGCCTGCTGAAGTTCTTCAGCGTCTCTCTGACACTCTCCCGGGCATCAGACAAACCTGTGGCCATTCGTGCTGTTCACCTCTGCACACGTTCAATATTCGCTGTCAGTTTGTAATATCTCTTTATATTCGATGGATTATTCTGATACAATTCTAACCTTGAATGACGTTCACTAATTTTCTATCTTCATACTCGCAGAATCCATGCGAAAAGTAGTTTCATACAATAGCTATGCCATGAGCGAACAAGTATTCTTTGTAGTACTCTCTCTGGTGGTTGTTAGAAAAAAAAGAAAGGGAGCTTCGGAGATTGTCTTCGTACCGATTAGCCTGAGCTTGGTTTGGAAGAACTGTAATCTGATTGTTGAGATTTATAACAGAAGATAACTGATGCGAACTGTACGATTAAAAAGGAAATATATATATAGATTGCTCCTCCATACAAAGGTGTGTATTTGACAACTGAGAATTAATGATATTTATCGATATATTGCGTAGTTGTTAATCAGAAGGGACTTCCGAAAGACTGGATACGAACCTGCATTTAACAATCCAAGAGCTCCATTACTTCTTCCGAAGGTTAAACTTCATCAAAGCCAAATATCCGCTTGATCTGAGGTTTCCCGACTGATTATACAACGCTCCCAAAATTACGAGGCATTTTATTTGTACAGATTAGCAGAATGCCGCAAAGCACGAGCCTGCAGAGAAGAAGAATGATCGCCTGATTTCATTCTAACAAGTAAAATTTCAGAATCAGAGTGACTGAGCTATGACTGTGTTTCCTATCATGAATGATTGATTGCTCGAACGAATTGAGAGCTACAGAATTACGTAGTTAAGAAGGAAAAATTACAAGTTCTACTCGGTGCGGGTCCCACACACTCGTGCAGTATTCTAGAATGGGTCGCACGAGTGGGTTGTAACAAGTCTCTACGGTAGACCGCCTACACTTCCCTAGTGTTCTACTAATGGACAGAACTCTCCCAGCTGCTTTACTCACGGCTCGCCCTACGTGATCGTTCCATTTCATATCGCTATTAATAGTAGTTGGAATGCCCTATCTCCGTAATGTTAAATTTAGTGAATTGGCTTCCCTGTATTTCAGGACCCGTTGTAACCATTCACGTGAAACTTTTACAGGACATGAAACTGTATGTTCTGAGTCTACTGAACTACAATAATTGCAATTCAAAAAATGGTTCAAATGGCTCTGAGAACTATGCGACTCAACTGTTGAGGTCATCAGTCGCCTAGAACTTAGAACTACTTAAACCTAACTAACCTAAGGACAGCACACAACACCCAGCCATCACGAGGCAGAGAAAATCCCTGACCCCGCCGAGAATCCAACCCCGGAAATTGCATTTCAGCCACTGATTTCGGAAATACAATTTTTTAATTATGCGGTTAAAATTTTGTGTACTTTTTGTAGAATATCCTAAATAATTTTGATTGTACATAACGTTATGTCCTTCTTTTTGTTCAGCAGACTCAGGATATGTTTGTTATCACTACCTGAAAATTTGAATACTCTACTCGAAATGGTTTCTGAGATTTAGGGAAAAATGCAACAGAAAATGTAAATTTTCAGGAACGCCTCCTAAAATGTAAGAAGACTGTAACTCAATATATGCTTAATTTTTTATTTTGTAGTCACGCAAAAGCACCCTACACCATACTGTATATCATCCTCTTGATCTTTTTCCAAGCTTTTTCTTCTTCTCTTCTTTCTGGACTCCTTAATTGCGAACTCTGCTGCATACTCTGCTTTATCAATGCGAACCTTGTCCATCCGTTCATGACCTCTGACGCAGTTTGCTCCAGGGATTAATTCCCATGTGCCGTAGCACTTTCGTCCTACCAATGTTGCCGTCATTAAAAGCAATAACAGCATCACTGGCCCTCCACCTCAGTGGCTTCATTCCAACAAAAACATTTTCTGGTAAGCGAGCCCGTACAACATTACTGAACGACTCACTGGGATTTTGAGTCTGACTATGCAGACACTTGTTCAGTAATTCAGGATTTGGCAGGTTTCTGTAACTACATTTTATGATATCCATGACTGCTGCTGGGTTGGATTGTTTACGGCTGTGTGAACTGTTTGAGTACTGGGCGTTGCGGTAACTACACCATGAACCAGGTCCAGGAGGTTCAAATGGTTCAAATGGCTCTGAGCACTATGGGACTCAACTGCTGTGGTCATAAGTCCCCTAGAACTTAGAACTACTTAAACCTAACGAACCTAAGGACAGCACACAACACCCAGCCATCACGAGGCAGAGAAAATCCCTGACCCCGCCGGGAATCGAACCCGGGAACCCGGGCGTGGGAAGCGAGAACGCTACCGCACGACCACGAGATGCGGGCCAGGTCCAGGAGGGAAAAGGGGGTGTACTTCTTTTTCATCAGTTGACAGTCTGTGGGAGAAGGTGGCCCATACTGCCTGCTTCATTTTCAACAAATCCTCAGTGTGATGTCTAATGGTCATCCCACAATACTGTTGTAGTTTATGAATAATTTTCTCTGTCCGCCTGCCTCTTATGGTTTGACCAGCAGAAAGTTTCTTGAAGTTCCTCAACCTGGTGCCCATCCTCTTCTGGGCATGACCTTTCTAACACAGCAATCCACAGCCTCCTATATAAAAAAAAATAACCGATTTTATTGGAGCTTGAAGTGACGCACGTAAAAATTTTTAAGTTTTTCAACCATTGTAGATTGTATTAAAAAATAAAATAGAATACTTCCCCCGTGAGTTTATAAGTTATATACATGTCATTTCATTCGGAAAACTGCAAATTTTGTAATGTGATGAAAATCCGAGAATGTGAATTTTTTTTTTCCCTTTGCAACTCCCCATAAATGTCACACACAAGTATCTGAGCGAGGTGACCGATTACAACTGTCATTCGCCGATGCTGTAGTCATAACCTTGTGTGAAGTGCACAGTTTTACATATTTTTGGACTTTTAAAGTAATTCTCCAATCCCTGCAGCACTTTGAAATATCATCAAGATCAAATTCATTGCAGTGGCCAACAAACAAAAATATTGTTTAATGTTTCCTTCCCTTCATGAGTCAAATCTGACTACTTTTGAATTAAAAAAAAAGAGTATGACAAAGATTTGGATATAGCGGAAATACACTCCTGGAAATGGAAAAAAGAACACATTGACACCGGTGTGTCAGACCCACCATACTTGCTCCGGACACTGCGAGAGGGCTGTACAAGCAATGATCACACGCATGGCACAGCGGACACACCAGGAACCGCGGTGTTGGCCGTCGAATAGCGCTAGCTGCGCAGCATTTGTGCACCGCCGCCGTCAGTGTCAGCCAGTTTGCCGTGGCATACGGAGCTCCATCGCAGTCTTTAACACTGGTAGCATGCCGCGACAGCGTGGACGTGAACCGTATGTGCAGTTGACGGACTTTGAGCGAGGGCGTATAGTGGGCATGCGGGAGGCCGGGTGGACGTACCGCCGAATTGCTCAACACGTGGGGCGTGAGGTCTCCACAGTACATCGATGTTGTCGCCAGTGGTCGGCGGAAGGTGCGCGTGCCCGTCGACCTGGGACCGGACCGCAGCGACGCACGGATGCACGCCAAGACCGTAGGATCCTACGCAGTGCCGTAGGGGACCGCACCGCCACTTCCCAGCAAATTAGGGACACTGTTGCTCCTGGGGTATCGGCGAGGACCATTCGCAACCGTCTCCATGAAGCTGGGCTACGGTCCCGCACACCGTTAGGCCGTCTTCCGCTCACGCCCCAACATCGTGCAGCCCGCCTCCAGTGGTGTCGCGACAGGCGTGAATGGAGGGACGAATGGAGACGTGTCGTCTTCAGCGATGAGAGTCGCTTCTGCCTTGGTGCCAATGATGGTCGTATGCGTGTTTGGCGCCGTGCAGGTGAGCGCCACAATCAGGACTGCATACGACCGAGGCACACAGGGCCAACACCCGGCATCATGGTGTGGGGAGCGATCTCCTACACTGGCCGTACACCACTGGTGATCGTCGAGGGGACACTGAATAGTGCACGGTACATCCAAAACGTCATCGAACCCATCGTTCTACCATTCCTAGACCGGCAAGGGAACTTGCTGTTCCAACAGGACAATGCACGTCCGCATGTATCCCGTGCCACCCAACGTGCTCTAGAAGGTGTAAGTCAACTACCCTGGCCAGCAAGATCTCCGGATCTGTCCCCCATTGAGCATGTTTGGGACTGGATGAAGCGTCGTCTCACGCGGTCTGCACGTCCAGCACGAACGCTGGTCCAACTGAGGCGCCAGGTGGAAATGGCATGGCAAGCCGTTCCACAGGACTACATCCAGCATCTCTACGATCGTCTCCATGGGAGAATAGCAGCCTGCATTGCTGCGAAAGGTGGATATACACTGTACTAGTGCCGACATTGTGCATGCTCTGTTGCCTGTGTCTATGTGCCTGTGGTTCTGTCAGTGTGATCATGTGATGTATCTGACCCCAGGAATGTGTCAATAAAGTTTCCCTTTCCTGGGACAATGAATTCACGGTGTTCTTATTTCAATTTCCAGGAGTGTATTTTGCTTTAGTGGATTGAGATTGGTAGGAGGGAACCAAACAGCGAGGTCATCCGTCTCATCGCAGTTGGGACGGGTAGCGAAGGAAGTCCGCCGTGCCCTTTGACAGGGGCAATCGCGGCATTTGCCTGAATCGGTTTAGGGGAATGACGGAAAACGTAAATCAGGATGGCCGGACGCAGGTTTGAGCCGTTGTCCTGCCGAGTGCGAGTCCAGCGTGCTGGCCACTGCGCCATCTGGCTCTGTATCGATTAAGAGAAAACGACACATTCTATTAACTACACCGAAGGAAAGAACTCGCAACACCCAGAAGATGTCGTGCAACACAAAGGAAAATTGGTAGGCGTGTTTCGACAAGTGGAAGATGATGTTGTTGTTGTGGTCTTCAGTCCTGAGACTGGTTTGATGCAGCTCTCCATGCTACTCTATCCTCTGCAAGCTTCTTCATCTCCCAGTACCTACTGCAACGTACATCCTTCAGAATCTGCTTAGTTTATTCATCTCTTGGTCTACCCCTACGATTTTTATCCTCCACACTGCCCTCCAATGCTAAATTGGTGATCCCTTGATGCCTCAGAACATGTCCTACCAACCGATCCCTTCTTCTGGTCAAGTTGTGCCACAAACTCCTCTTCTCAGCAATCCTATTCAATACTTCCTCATTAGTTATGTGATCTACCCATCTAATCTTCAGCATTCTTCTGTAGCACCACATTTGGAAAGCTTCTATTCTCTTCTTGTCCAAATTATTTACCGTCCATGTTTCACTTCCATACATGGCTACACTACATACAAATACTTTCAGAAATGACTTCCTGACACTTAAATCTATACTCGATGTTAACAAATTTCTCTTCTTCAGAAACGCTTTCCTTGCCATTGCCAGTCTACATTTAATATCCTATCTACTTCGACCATCATCAGTTATTTTGCTCCCCAAATAGCAAAACACCTTTACTACTTTAAGCGTCTCATTTCCTAATGTAATACCCTCAACCTCACCCGACTTAATTGGACTACATTCCATTATCCTCGTTTTGCTTTTGTTGATGTTCATCTTATATCCTCCCTTCAAGACACCATCCATTCCGTTCGACTGCTCTTCCAAGTCCTTTGCTGTCTCTGACAGAATTACAATGTCATCGGCGAACCTCAAAGTTTTTATTTCTTCTCCATGGATTTTAATACCTACTCCAAATTTTTCTTTTGTTTCCTTTACTGCTTGCTCAATATACAGATTGAATAACATCGGGGAGAGGCTACAACCCTGTCTTACTCCCTTCCCGACCGCTGCTTCCCTTTCATGTCCCTCGACTCTTATAACTGCCATCTGGTTTCTGTACAAATTGTAAATAGCCTTTCGCTCCCTGTATTTTACCCCTGGCACCTTTAGAATTTGAAAGAGATCTCTGCTTAAATTTCGAGCAGTTGGATAAGAGTGGCGTAAGTAGCGGCACTACGAGGGTGCAAACCGAGCCTGCCGTAAATACACGCTGTAATGCTCGAGAGCGTTAGCTACGTGCGAGATTAGACGTGGTGAGTTGATGTTAGTCAAGAATGCCTCACTGAGTTTGTAACAGAGCTACGAGAAGCTGGACGTTCTTTCTGCGATATTGTGGACAGACTTGATGGCAATCGACCCAATGTACATGACTGGTGGCAGCGGTGACCACCGGAATGCCCGGTCACAACACCCAAAGGGGTCCGGACGATCGCGTGACCCTACTGAGGCGGAAGGCCGTCGTGTTGGGCGTGTGGCCCTGGGGCGCCTGCAGCAGCAGCCTGAGCAGCAGCTGGCGGCACAGCGGCGAAGGCGACGGACGGGCTGCAGCTCGGCTACTTGGAGGACAGCTCCGAGCCGGACAGCCCGTGGCGTGCGTCCCACTGAGCCCCAACCACCGCCCCGCCTGCGACCTCAGCTCACTGGAGGGCAGGGACGAGGCCTGCTGTGGTTTCTGACGACAGCTGGTGCCGCCTCGGTGCCAGGTACGGCCGTGTGTCTGAGGACGAGGCCAGGTGAGGGCCTCCAGCCAGCCCGTGAGCGTGCCAGGCGCACTGGAGCCTCGTCCTGGAGTCGTGTGGCAGCAGGACGCCCTGACTGCAGAACTGTACGTCAGTCTGGTCACTCGACCTGTCGTGCTGCCATTCGTCATCAGCATGGCAAGGGTGTTTTCCAAGAGGACAACGCTCGCCCGCATACCGCTGCTGCAACACAGCGTGCCGTATGCGAATTGGTGCTATTTTTGCGGTACTGCCACCAGCTGAGAATTGTTATCGTCCCTTTTCTTGCCTAAAAATCGATCAATAGCTCCTTCGGAGGTTTCCTAAGCTGCCTTCTCTTTGCCCTCCAAAACTCGACCAAATGCAGAATTCTTTGCAAGCTGACATATTTGTGCCGCAACAAAGATACCTTCGCTAACCTTTGCAGTATTTAATACAGCAAATTTCCCTTACAAGTACTTAAAGGTCTGTCCTTCTTTTCGTGAACCGTACTCCTACATGTAGGTGTGGAAGAATAACATGTTTTGGGTCCGCGAGGGTCTCAGCAATGGCAGTTTTGTCGCTCGGGTTAAGATTTCTCGCTGGCCTGAGTGCTTGAATGTGATGTGGTTTTCTGTCTCTACTGTCCCACATACGGCAGTACTTAGTGTAGCCTTGTCGCATTCCTAAGAGAACGACGAAGTGCTTTAGATCGCCAAATGTCTTCCATTTGTGCTCAACACATCCGACTTGAGCCGAGTACGGCTTTCATGTAAGTCTTCCTCATGTGAACCATTTTTTTTGTTTTTTCTCACTGACAGTCCTGACTTTGTAGGCGGAGTCAGGCAAAAATGGTTCAAATGGCTCTGAGTACTATGGGACTCAACATCGGAGGTCATCAGTCCCCTAGAACTTAGAACTACCTAAACCTAACTAACCTAAGGACATCACACACATCCATCCCCGATGCAGGATTCGAACCTGCGATCGTAGCAGTCGCCCGGTTCCGGACTGAAGCGCCTAGAACCGCTCGGCCACTGCGACCGGCCGGAGTCAGCAGTCATCTGTCCGCCTTGTAGGCTCTACAGGAAAAGCCATAAATCTTTTCATTTTAGTATTTTTCAATCATTCTCGAAGCATAACAGAACAAGAATTGTAACACGTATGTCGATACCAAACAAATGCCAATAGGCAGTCTTCACAAGAGGTATCAGATTCCATTGCTCTGATGACAATGTCACTTCACCACAAATTTAACGAAAGTTATACACTGACTTTACCAGCTTACGCGACATTTTAATGAAGTTTACACCTTCACAGATTCAAAAAACCCGCTACAAACAGTTGAAGAACATTGTGTTTTGTCAGTTAGCAGATGTGCCAGTTTCAAAAATAATATTTTCCCCAAACAGAAATGTGACTCTAAATAGATGACATGTTACTTTATCTCATAAACGAAAAGTAATCCATCATTTTATGCGCTTGTTTTTGAATCCTGCGGGTGGGAAGGGCAGGAATAAGATATTTTTGACACCGAAACCTTTTCACCGTGTTATTTGTCCATCGTTTTTTTTCAGGCAACAGGATAAAAATGCCCAACTCCGTGACACCCCTAGTACCGTGGTACTTGATACAGCAGTCTGGCCTGAGTGCTTGAATGTGATGTGGTTTTCTGTCTGTACTGTCCCACATACGGCAGTACTTGGTGTAGCCTTGTCGCATTCCTAAGAGAACGACGAAGTCCTTCAGATCGCGACATGTCTTCCATTTGTGCCAGCCCAGTGCCAACGGTGGCCGTGTGTCGGTTACGAGGAGGCCAGGTGAGGACCTTTGAGACAACCTGTCTGCGTGCCAGGCACACTCGACCCACTCTCTGAGTTATGGCCTGGCGTACAAATTTGCAGTGAGGGTGCGTGGGACAACCACGAGAGTGCTCCTGGTCTCATGTCAGGCGCTGCCATTCGTCAGCAGCATTCCACGGGGTGTTTTCCAGCAGGATAACACTCGCTTTTGTAGCCCGAGATGCTCTACAGAAAATCGATATGTTGCGTTGGCCTGTTTGATCACTAGATCTGTGCGATATTGAGGAAAGATTGGCGAGGAATGAACCCGATGTACACGACTGGCCACCAAGAGCTGATGCACAACGATTTGATTCACGGATCCAATTATATGGCTCCTTCCGTGTATAGTGATTTTACGACTATGACATGTGGGGCCTGAAGGTGCCATCAATATAATGGCGACACTGGTAGCACGTAAGAAGTTTATAAAATAAATTTCTACAATACATACGGCTGTTGGTAAATTATTGCATCAAGAAACACTTGCTAGCCGTTGCCCGATTCTGCATAATGGATCAAGCAAGATTAGACTGTTTTCTATCGAACACATATGGGGCATCATCGGCCAAAAACTCTGGGCATCATTCACAAACAGCATTAACCATCCCTGCAAGCAATAGGGTAACAGGGGTCCCAAGCCATTTTCTTAGTGTGCGTTGGATACATTTTGAGTCAAGCATACATTCAAAGGCAAGCATACATTCGGGGACAAACCTGTTGTTCTGCTTTGATTGACAGGTCCTTAACCTACTGTTTTGCTAAGAGGAATATAACACTCTGGGGATTATCTATTTTTTAAAAAAATTTCAACAAATCGATCGCAGTATGGAATATTTAAACAACTGCGGCGATTTTTTATTCCGCTCGCGCATGGGAACGCCGAGTCGGCTTAGTTTTATATTTGCTGCTACAGTCATGGATATTCAGGCAGTTATTTTTTATTTTCCTCACTTTTCCAAGCACACTGGTGTCCAAGCACAGACAGGAAAATCAGAACAATTACGTATATAAAAGCTAATGACATATTTAGAAACAAACAACAAACCGTTAAGAAAGAAAAGAAAAAGAAAAGCAGCAACAAAATGCGAAGCACTGACCTGCAGGGCGGCCGCGGTGGTCTAGCGGTTCTGGCGCTGCAGTCCGGAACCGCGGGACCGCTACGGTCGCAGGTTCGAATCCTGCCTCGGGCATGGGTGTGTGTGATGTCCTTGGGTTAGTTAGGTTTAAGTAGTTCTAAGTTCTAGGGGACTTATGACCTAAGATGTTGAGTCCCATAGTGCTCAAAGCCATTTGAACCATTTTGAACTGACCTACAGACAAGAAAAATGGCTGGAATTTTTGGTGAATTTTCGATGTCTGGAGATGTTGTAGAGCCACAATGACAGGTGTAGGGGGGGGGGGGGGGGGGGAGTGGGTCAGCATCCTACCTGCTCTGGTCTGCTTTGACTTGTCTCTGAGCACTCGAACAAACAAGACCTCACGTGACTCTCACACGTCACGGCACTTCCTGTAGGTACCTTGCTCTGGGCCCATCTGGTTCGAACCAGTCTGTAGAGACTCCTATGCTCCCCAAAACCGATATCTTGTGACACTCTGACGACATGGAACTTCCTGTGAATGGAGCATTCTGACCGGTTCTTACTTAATTCACCAACCAACTTGCTGCTGACCGCCACTTTCTGCAGACGGTCATATTACGAGAGTATTAGTGGCAAATGATTTTGTACAGATCGAAAAACATACAGCAGTCATACTGCACTTACAGTTAGAACTGCAAAAGAGGACTACGTATCATGAAACACGGAAACTACTGCCAAAGACACTTAGTCAGTTACACTGCTCTGCTACTGTCGAGGGAAGTTTGAATTTTTCCAGTGCGAAACCGATCTCCAGCTACGATATACCAACACAAAAGATTGTACCGCCATACTATAGCGATGTAGTACACACATTTCGTATATTGTACGAGGGTGGTTTAAAAAGTTGCGAGGTGCCGGGGCAAGCAGTGTATTTAACACTAAATACTTCTAGACTCTACATATGTACATGATGCTCTAAGCCCCCCCCCCCTATTCTAACTCCGACTTTTGCTGTTGCACAAGGATTAAAAAAAATACGCAAACTGATTCTAATCAACCGTGCCAGTGGAGTAGAAGAGAGTTTGGCACCTGCAATAATTTAATTTGATAAATAAGTTAAATAAACGAAGGTTTCATTAACATAGTGAGGAATGATGGGGTTGCTCTACCGATTAACAGAATGAAAGTTCTGTCCAAAATAACAATATGATTTATTAAGACTAAACACAAAATAATAAACAAAAACACATGAAACATTTACAATACATCAAATAGGCTCAAATTGGATACTCAAACAAACGCTGTGAATGTGAAGTTGTCCCTAAACTAGATTGTGAGGATTATGACGAAGTGGTATGTGCAGCCAATTCCTTGCAACTCAAATCTTAGAGAAAACACATAGCCAACCCAACATTAATTGCTGCTACCCAAGACAGAACAAAGTTAGAAAAAAGACGAACAGGCGCGCTCTGCTGAGCTCTGATTACCACCTAGGGAAATCCCTGTCTGCCGGTGCTGTGGACATACCTTACCAAACTGTCTTCTTAACTGCCAGAACACGATCTGGCGTACCGGAGCCGATGGCTGGTTGCTTCGACGTCCTCGACCGAAAGGCGAGAGCCGACTGCCTAGAGCACCCGTACAGGCCGAACACACAACATTCCCGCCCCCACGACAGTGGCCATGGTTAAATGTTCCAATCAGCAACTCGAAAACCGGCAGAAAATTCCACTTCATTGCCGGAACACTACCATTCCACTAATGGAGATTCTTGGCGCCAATTTCTGCGCCGATCTTGCTACGTCACGGAGCTATGCCCTGAGCAAGCCAATCACAGTTACTATTTTGCAGAAAGTGCGGGAATTTTCCCGCCACAGCTGCCTGGGTACACAAGTCATTCCCACGCCTCGCTGGTAGCCCGCCAGAAAGTGTTTTCGCTAAGTTTCTGCGAAGTAACGGAACCTCTAGCCCAGCCGCTACTTCAGACCCCTCCGGGTGTGCCTCTTGACAATGTCGGCGTCTGGAAAGCATTCACTCGACTCCCTCACACCTGTCGGCTTACCCTTTCAAAGTCAAACAGAGCCCGCCTGTCACCGGACCACCCGGGTGACGAGAGACGCTGCGTGGGAAGTCCGCGTGTGAAGGAATAGCGACTTTCCACCGCATGCAATTAGAGAGGAGAATCGTAAGATAGAAATATGAGAGGGGGCTCATGCCACCTCTCAAAGTTCTCGCAATCCCCACGAGAGGTCGGCGCTAGCGCCAGTTGTTCACGTGACATTCATTGGACTGCTGCCTGTAAACACGTGACACGTCAGGGAGCTGCGGCGGTGGCGCGGCTCTGTTGTTGTTCTCGTGTAGTGATTTGCGAAGATGGAAAAAAAAATCGAGATTCGAGCAGTGATTAAGTACTTCGTAAAGAAACGTATGGAAGCAGACGACATTCGTGCCGATTTCCAGAATACACTGGGGGACTCTGCTCCTTCATGTTCAACTGTCGCCAAGGGGACGAATGGGTACAAATTTGGTCGGGGGAGCTCAGATGATTGACACGCGCAGTGGTCGGCCGAGATGTGTCACTGCTCCAGAAATCATTGCAAAACTGCACAAAATGGTCACGGAGGATCGGCGATCGAAAGTGCATGAAATTGCTCGCGCTTGCCAGATGTCATCTGCAAGGGTATATCACATTTTAACTGAAGAATTAGAAATGAAAAAAAAAAATTATCTGCCAGATGGGTGCCGCGACTCTCGACGCTGGATCAAAAGCGCACGAGAACGTACGTATCGGAACAGTATTTGGCCCGCTTTAGGAGAAACGAACAAGATTTTTGCACCGGTTTGGGACCACAGACAGCCGGCCACTGTGGCCGAGTGCCGCTTCAGTCCGGAACCGCGCTGCTGCTACGGTCGGACGTCCGATTCCTGCCTCGGGCATGCATGTGTGTGATGTCCTTAGGTTAGTTACGTTTGAGGGGCTCCGGAAAGGCTCAAAATCATGAAAAGTTCAATCTTTACTTTTTTGCGTTTTCTGAATCTGCAGACTATTACCTTTTAATAGATATATAACTTATTCAATTCCGAAGACTACAACTATTTTTAAATTTTTTTTGAAATGTGTTCTACATGGGCGTGACCCACTGTGGCGCTGTTAAACTGCTGTCAAATGGTGTTATTATTAACGTCCGTGTTCATCAGGTACATTTTAGTGATGTGAGATAAAGTATGTGTTGTGGCTAACCTGTGATGGTTCAATATATATCGCTGGTGTGATTGTCGATTGTTTCATGTTTATTTACTCTGTCGTTATCTCGAAAATATTCGTAATTAATTCTGTTTCTTGAGTCTCTGTTTTGTTGAAGTATAATAATGAGTAAAAGTAAAGTTATTAGAAATCCTCTGAAGGCTTTTAAGAAAAGAAGAAATGTTGGAAAGCCAAAGGTATGTGTTATTACTGTAAATAATAACATTCTAACATGGTACGAGCGATGCTTGCTTTAGACAAGGAACGCCTTCGGGCTGCAGACAGGGCTGTAAAGAGTCTAGAAATACAAGCAAGAGTAAACAGGAGGAGGAACAAGAGGAACCTCGAGGAGGAGTTTGCAGAGGATGAAGATAATCCATCCTATGGACCTGGAATGCACTAAAAAGTTAATCCAATCTTTGTCGCTCGATTCCCAAAACTTTTATTTTCTCATACTAATTACAAGTTTTCTAAGGATCTTCCAAACATATTTGTTTCAAACTTTCAGTAAATGTTACACAGTACCTTCTGCATAATTTAACACAGCCTTTTTCCAAAAAACTGTATATTTTTGAATATATAAATAAAAAATTGCAAAAAAATGTTGTGAATTTTCATTACAATTAAAAAAAATCATCTTTAATAACTGAAGTAAAATTTTGTAAAATCCCTGTGTTAAGTTGTAGCCCATATTCCAATAAATAATCTGTAAAAAGTTGAACTTCCTACCTCAAATACTTTGTGAGGAAAGATGTAATTTATAAGCGTTATTTTAACATTGCAAGTATAGGGCGTTCCGGAGCCCCTTAAGTAGTTCTAAGTTCTAGGGGGCTGACGACCATAGATGTTAAGTCCCATAGTGCTCAGAGCCTTTTGAACCATTTTTTTGACCACGAATGAAACTTGGGTGCACTACTATACCCCAGAGGCAAAACGACAGTCAAAGCAATGGAAACTTGATGATTCTCCGCCACCAAAGAAAGCAAAGACAATTCCTTCGGCAGGAAAGGTCTCGGCATCAGTGTTCTTCCATGCTAAGGGGATTCCGTTTGTAGATTATCTCTCCACTGGGCAAACAGTTACTGGAGAATACTATGCTAACCTCCTAGACAAATTGTAACAAAAGATACGTGGGATAAAGGCCAGGTTTAGCGAGGAAGAAAGTCATCTTCCATCGAGACAATGCGCGTCCGCACACGTGTGCAGTCGCCATGGCAAAATTACACGAACTAAGGTATGAATTGTTGCCACACCCGTCTTATTCACCTGATACGGCTCCGTGAGACTTCCATCTCTTACCAAAACTGAACATTTTTCTTGGTGGACGAAGATTCACTTCAAACGAAGAATTGATAGGTGGAGCTGACAACTATTTTGCAGGCCTGGAGGAAACTGATTTGTGAGTTGGGATCAACGCATTGGAACATCGTTGGACCAAGTGCATTAATCTACAAGGAGACTACATTTGAAAAATAAAAAAAAAATTCAGTGATGTGAGCACTTTTTTTTCTATTCCCTTCCGAGAACAGATACCATGAGGACAGACAGATCCCAAAAAAACACAAACAAACGTTTATACTCCTGGCAGCACTAGATATTCCCCCAGACGTTTCCACAAGGAGTCGGTATCGTCTCCAGACTGTGGCATTGTTGTTGTTGTTGTTGTGGTCTTCAGTCCTGAGACTGGTTTGATGCAGCTCTCCATGCTACTCCATCCTGTGCAAGCTTCTTCATCTCCCAGTACCTACTGCAACCTACATCCTTCTGAATCTGCTTACTGTATTCATCTCTTGGTCTCCCTCTACGATTTTTAGCCTCCACGCTGCTCCCCAACACTAAATTGGTGATCCCTTGATGTCTCAGAACATGTCCTACCAACTGGTCCCTTCTTCTTGTCAAGTTTTGCCACAAACTTCTCTTCTCCCCAATCCTATTCAATACCTCCTCATTAGTTATGTGGTCTACCCATCTAATCTTCAGCATTCTTCTGTAGCACCACATTTCGAAAGCTTCTATTCTCTTTTTGTCTAAATTATTTTTCGTCCATGTTTCACTTTCATACATGGCTACACTCCATACAAATACTTTAACAAACGACTTCCCGACACTTAAATCTATACTCGATGTTAACAAATTTCTCTTCTTCAGAAATGCTTTCCTTGCCATTGCCAGTCTACATTTTATATCCTCTCTACTTCAACCATCATCAGTCATTTTGCTCCCCAAATAGCAAAACTCCTTTACTACTTTAAGTGCCTCATTTCCTAATCTAATTCCCGCAACATCACCCGACTTAATTCGACTACATTCCATTATCCTCGTTTTGCTTTTGTTGATGTTCATCTTATATCCTCCTTTCAAGACACTGTCCATTCCGTTCAACTGCTCTTCCAAGTCCCTTGCTCTCTCTGACAGAATTACAATGTAATCGGCGAACCTCAAAGTTTTTATTTCTTCTCCATAGATTTTAATTCCTACTCCAAATTTCTCTTTTGTTTCCTTTACTGCTTGCTCAGTATACAGATTGAGTAACATTGGGGATAGGCTACAACCTGTCTCACTCCCTTCCCAACCACCGCCTCCCTTTCATGTCCCTTGGCTCTTATAACTGCCATCTGGTTTCTGTACAAATTGTAAATAGCCTTTCGCTCCCAGTTTTTTACCCCTGCCACCTTCATAATTTGAAAGAGAGTATTCCAGTCAACATTGTCAAACGCTTTCTCCAAGTCTACCTATGCTAGAAACGTAGGTTTGCCCTTCATTAATCTTTCTTCTAAGATAAGTCGTAGGGTCAGTATTGCCTCACGTGTTCCAATATTTTTACGGAATCCAAACTGATCTTCCCCGAGGTCGACGTCTACCAGTTTTTCCATTCGCCTGTAAAGAATTCGCGTTAGTATTTTGCAGCCGTCACTTATTAAACTGATTGTTCGGTAATTTTCACATCTGTCAACACCTCCTTTCTGTGGGATTGGAATTATTATATTCTTCTTGAAACCTTAGGGTATTTCGCCTGTTGCATACATCTTGCTCACCAGATGGTACAGTTTCGTCAGGACTGGCTCTCCCAAGGCCGTCTGTAGTTCTAATGGAACCAAATAAAGGCGAAAAATGTGCAGAAGCAGTGAATCGGGGAATATACATGGGAGGGAATAACTGTCCAGCGTAAACACACGGCCACATTGAATATTCTCAAATTTCGACGGAGAATGGGCGCGATCACGAGGGCTGCCCAACACATACCGAGTATTAGTGCGGTATTCACCCGCCTAGAGGGCGACACGGTTAGGTCAGCTGCAGGTCAGTACACCAGCGATGGCTTGTACCTTACCCTGAAAATGTGAGTTTGTTCCGCTCACCATCTACCTTTGCCACGCACCCGCAAGCCAGAATCGTCCCAGAAAACCAGTCACATATTTATCAATGCAATTACAATTAAATGTTACGATCGTTGTGCCAATATGGCGACGTACCACAATGAGCGGAGTATCGAAAACAGCTCCTCTTCGACGACTGTGGCTCTGGAAATTACGATATCTACGAGGGCAGTTCAATAAGTAATGCAACACATTTTTTTTCTCGGCCAATTTTGGTTGAAAAAACCGGAAATTTCTTGTGGAATATTTTCAAACATTCCCGCTTCGTCTCGTATAGTTTCATTGACTTCCGACAGGTGGCAGCGCTGTACGGAGCTGTTAAAATGGCGTCTGTAACGGATGTGCGTTGCAAACAACGGGCAGTGATCGAGTTTCTTTTGGCGGAAAACCGGGGCATCTCAGATATTCATAGGCGCTTGCAGAATGTCTACGGTGATCTGGCAGTGGACAAAAGCACGGTGAGTCGTTGGGCAAAGCGTGTGTCATCATCGCCGCAAGGTCAAGCGAGACTGTCTGATCTCCCGCGTGCGGGCCGGCCGTGCACAGCTGTGACTCCTGCAATGGCGGAGCGTGCGAACACACTCCCTCGAGGTGATCGACGGATCACCATCAAACAACTCAGTACTCAACTTGACATCTCTGTTGGTAGTGCTGTGACAATTGTTCACCAGTTGGGATATTCAAAGGTTTGTTCCCGCTGGGTCCCTCGTTGTCTAACCGAACACCATAAAGAGCAAAGGAGAACCATCTGTGCGGAATTGCTTGCTCGTCATGTGGCTGAGGGTGACAATTTCTTGTCAAAGATTGTTACAGGCGATGAAACATGGGTTCATCACTTCGAACCTGAAACAAAACGGCAATCAATGGAGCGGCGCCACACCCACTCCCCTACCGAGAAAAAGTTTAAAGCCATACCCTCAGCCGGTAAAGTCATGGTTACAGTCTTCTGGGACGCTGAAGGGGTTATTCTGTTCGATGTCCTTCCCCACGGTCAAACGATCAACTCTGAAGTGTATTGTGCTACTCTTCAGAAATTGAAGAAACGACTTCAGAGTGTTCGTAGGCACAAAAATCTGAACGAACTTCTCCTTCTTCGTGACAACGCAAGACCTCACACAAGTCTTCGCACCCGAGAGGAGCTCACAAAACTTCAGTGGACTGTTCTTCCTCATGCACCCTACAGCCCCGATCTCGCACCGTCGGATTTCCATATGGTTGGCTCAATGAAGGACGCAATCCGTGGGAGGCACTACGCGGATGATGAAGAAGTTATTGATGCAGTACGACGTTGGCTCCGACATCGACCAGTGGAATGGTACCGTGCAGGCATACAGGCCCTCATTTCAAGGTGGCGTAAGGCCGTAGCATTGAATGGAGATTACGTTGAAAAATAGTGTTGTGTAGCTAAAAGATTGGGGAATAACCTGGTGTATTTCAATGCTGAATAAAACAATCCCTGTTTCAGAAAAAAAATGTGTTGCATTACTTATTGAACTGGCCTCGTATACCATTCTCGAGACTGGACACGATTACCCACACAAAATCCGCACTGAGGCTATTGATGCACTGAAATCGAAATTTTTCACGTCGTATCCGTACCTCCAGTATGACCGGACAAGGCCACTTTGTTTGCAGATCTTCGAACATATGCCAGCACATCAACAGTCACGGGACTCATTCATAAGCGTGTTAGAACGCGACGTACACGGTACACAGCAGTGTGCATACAACGTCACGAAAGCCCCGAGCAAGGAAGGAAAAGGCACTGCCTTGCTGAACATCGTATCCAATCAGTATTGCCAACTTAGTGGATTTTCCATTAAAACTACTGGTTTCTACCCTCCTTTTAGTGGCGAAATATTGCTTCTAGTGGCTGGTCGATTTTATAGTGCTTTAGTAGAATTCAGTTTGAGTTACTGAAAATGCGATCTCTCGACCAGTAAGCTATTTATATATTTCGAAATCTGTTATTTGTACTTTATTAGATTTCAGGAGTATTTAACTTTTACTGCGAAGACAACAATGTGGCATTACTGTGTGACATCAAACGGACCACCACACTCGATAGACTATATGCGGGGATTCCCTGTGCAATGAACAGTATTTAGTAACACCTAGTTATAGTTCATTTCACGAGCGAAGGCGACTTTCGCAGGTGCAGGAATCAAAAATATAACAGACAAACCGATATGGCCTTTATCGACCTTGAGAAGGTCTTTGACCGTGCGAGCCATGATACCTTGTGGAAGTTTATCTCTCATTGTGGGTGTTCTTATCAGCTAATAGAGTCTTTACAAAACTACACACATTGTAATAAATACTGGTAAGAATCTATTAGAAGAAATAATTACTAACCAAGGCATTAGACAAGGATGTGGAGTATCACCCGCCCTTTTTAATATCTTCACCGAGTTCATTCTTTGCAAATGAAAATGTAAACAGGAATTAAAATAACGAATGAGGAGTACCTGACTGTACTTCTGTCTGCTGATGACATTGTTGTTATTCAAAACAATGAAGATGATCTACAAAAATTAGTATAGCAGCTAAACGAAAGTTGCAAAAAGTACGTTTGAAATTTATAGTAACAAAACTTAAAGTGGCATTCCGAGAAAAATATCCAAACAGATCAAAAATTGTTTTGGATAGTTCAGTTTTAGAAGGAGTGTCTCAAATCTCTTATTTAGGCTGTGTTATAAGTTTTGACTTGGACCCTGATACTGGAAATAAAATAAACAAGTTGCAAGCTGTCTGTGGTACCATTAGCAGAATATTAGGCCAAAAAGTACAAAAAAAAAATCGCGAAATTCTATAAAGTAATGGCGGTTCCGGTGTTATCCTACGGAAGCGAAAACTGGGTTACCAGAAAAAAGCAGGGGAAAAAAATGATTCAAATGGCTCTGAGCACTATGGGACTTAACATCTGTTGTCATCAGTCCCCTAGAACTTAGAGATACTGAAACCTAACTAACCTAAGGACATCACACACATCCATGCCCGAGGCAGGATTCGAACCTGCGACCGTAGCGGTCACGCGATTCCAGATTGTAGCGCCTAGAACCACACGGCCACAACGGCCGGGAAAGCAAGAAAACAAAAATCAGACAGCAGAGATGAGATTTCTAAGAAAGACGAACTGCTGCAGAAGAAGAAATATGATAAGAAACGAAGATATTAGAACTAAATTTTTTCACCAAAAACCAAAAAATTCAAAAATATCGTGATGGTTGAAAACGACACCTCATGAGAATGTCAGGTCACAGATTTCCTCAGAACATCCTGAACTACAAGCGGAATGGCAAAAAGAGATATTGGAAGGCCTACAAAGAGATGGGAATGGTTTTGCGTGTGAGTTCGGAACAGGCAACGGCCTTATCCTTGAAAGGAAGATGATGATGATGGGTATAGCACCAGAAAAAAAATTGTGGTATATGCAAACTCACACGAGCCAGGTATCTCGATTCTCCTCAGTTCTAGGAAATTATTTGACGTTGAAGTCTTCCAGTCAGCGCTTCTGGAAGCCGCTGCGTCCTGCCAGGGCTGTCTCCAGCAAGTGTTGCAAAGAAACTTCCTGGCAGATTAAAACTGTGTGCCGGACCGAGACGAGGAACAAGATCACCGTCGGACGGATCTGCGGCAGCTGGCAAAGTTGAGTTCGTTACAAAGAGGCTGTCAGAGCGTCGTGCAATGATTTTGTATTTGGCACTTAATGATACGAGGGCAGTTCAATAAGTAATGCAACACATTTTTTTTCTGAAACAGGGGTTGTTTTATTCAGCATTGAAATACACTAGGTTATTCCCCAATCTTTTAGCTACACAACACTATTTTTCAACGTAATCTCCATTCAATGCTACGGCCTTACGCCACCTTGAAATGAGGGCCTGTATACCTGCACGGTACCATTCCACTGGTCGATGTCGGAGCCAACGTCGTACTGCATCAATAACTTCTTCATCATCCGCGTAGTGCCTCCCACGGATTGCGTCCTTCATTGGGCCAAACATATGGAAATCCGACGGTGCGAGATCGGGGCTGTAGGGTGCACGAGGAAGAACAGTCCACTGAAGTTTTGTGAACTCCTCTCGGGTGCGAAGACTTGTGTTAGGTCTTGCGTTGTCATGAAGAAGGAGAATTTCGGGAGCAAACCTTTGAATATCCCAACTGGTGAACAATTGTGACAGCACTACCAACAGAGTTGTCAAGTTGAGCACTGAGTTGTTTGATGGTGATCCGTCGATCACCTCGAACGAGTGTGTTCGCACGCTCCGCCATTGCAGGAGTCACAGCTGTGCACAGCCGGCCCGCACGCGGGAGATCAGACAGTCTCGCTTGACCTTGCGGCGATGATGACACGCGCTTTGCCCAACGACTCACCGTGCTTTTGTCCACTGCCAGATCACCGTAGACATTCTGCAAGCGCCTATGAATATCTGAGATGCCCTGGTTTTCCGCCAAAAGAAACTCGATCACTGCCCGTTGTTTGCAACGCACATCCGTTACAGACGCCATTTTAACAGCTCCGAACAGCGCTGCCACCTGTCGGAAGTCAATGAAACTATACGAGACGAAGCGGGAATGTTTGAAAATATTCCACAAGAAATTTCCGGTTTTTTCAACCAAAATTGGCCGAGAAAAAAAATGTGTTGCATTACTTATCGAACTGCCCTCGTACATTCCTCATTACATCCTGTCGCATGTGTGTGGGAGCTGGATTTCGAAAACCAGTACCATGTTACGTAGAAACCTACTGTAGGCTGGACTGCAAAGAATGCTTTATTCCGAGCGTACAAGTAGCCTTCTGTTCCTCCTTCAGCGAACAGGCTGTATGTAGCTGAATAACCACTATAAAACCATCGTTATTCAGCTACTCAGCTTCATCGGTGTGCCGGATGTCTGAGAAAAAGTAATGCCATAATTGAGATAGCGAGTTTCAGGAGCGGCAGTATGGTCGTGAATGCTGAGGTTCGTGCTTTAGTTACCGCTATTTGAGAGCTATTGAAGGGGAACAGCGACTGCACAACTCTGCTTTATTCAAGAACACACCTATGCCCTCACATTAGAAAAAAATATTCTAGAGCCCTTACTTCCTCAGATGTTCAAATGTGTGTGAAATGTTATGGGACTTAACTGCTAAGGTCATCACTCCCTAAGCTTACACACTACAGGGGCAAGATAGATACTGCCTACAGGAAAATTAAAGAGACCTTTCGAGATAAGAGAACCACTTGTATGAACATCAAGAGCTCAGATGGAAACCCAGTTCTAAGCAAAGAAGGGAAAGCACAAAGGTGGAAGGAGTATATAGAGGGTCTATACAAGGGCGATGTACTTAAGGACAATATTATGGAAATGGAAGAGGATGTAGATGAAGATGAAATGGGAGATATGATACTGCGTGAAGAGTTTGACAGAGCACTGAAAGACCTGAGTCGAAACAAGGCCCCCGGAGTAGACGACATTCCATTGGAACTACTGACGGCCTTGGGAGAGCCAGTCCTGACAAAACTCTACCATCTGGTGAGCAAAATGTATGAAACAGGCGAAATACCCTCAGGCTTCAAGAAGAATATAATAATTCCAATCCCAAAGAAAGCAGGTGTTGACAGATGTGAAAATTACCGAACAATCAGCTTAATAAGCCACAGCTGCAAAATACTAACGCGAATTCTTTACAGACGAATGGAAAAACTGGTAGACACCGACCTCGGGGAAGATCAGTTCGGATTCCGTAGAAATACTGGAACACGTGAGGCAATACTGACCTTACGACTTATCTTAGAAGAAAGATTAAGGAAAGGCAAACCTACGTTTCTAGCATTTGTAGACTTAGAGAAAGCTTTTGACAATGTTGACTGGAATACTCTCTTTCAAATTCTAAAGGTGGCAGGGGTAAAATACAGGGAGCGAAAGGCTATATACAATTTGTACAGAAAGCAGATGGCAGTTATAAGAGTCGAGGGACATGAAAGGGAAGCAGTGGTTGGGAAGGGAGTAAGATACGGTTGTAGCCTCTCCCCGATGTTATTCAATCTGTATATTGAGCAAGCAGTAAAGGAAACAAAAGAAAAATTTGGAGTAGGTATTAAAATCCATGGAGAAGAAATAAAAACTTTGAGGTTCGCCGATGACATTGTAATTCTGTCAGAGACAGCAAAGTACTTGGAAGAGCAGTTGAATGCAATGGACAGTGTCTTGAAAGGTGGATATAAGATGATCATCAACAAAAGCAAAACGAGGATAATGGAATGTAGTCGAATTAAGTCGGGTGATGCTGAGGGAATTAGATTAGGAAATGAGGCACTTAAAGTAGTAAAGCAGTTTTGCTGTTTGGGGAGCAAAATAACTGATGATGGTCGAAGTAGAGAGGATATTAAATGTAGACTGGCAATGGCAAGGAAAGCGTTTCTGAAGAAGAGAAATTTGTTAACATCGAGTATAGATTTAAGTGTCAGGAAGTCATTTCTGAAAGTATTTGTATGGAGTGTAGCCATGTACGGAAGTGAAACATGGATGGTAAATAGTTTGGACAAGAAGAGAATAGAAGCTTTTGCAACGTGGTGCTACAGAAGAATGCTGAAGATTAGATGGGTAGATCACATAACTAATGAGGAAGTATTGAATAGGATTGGGGAGAAGAGATGTTTGTGGCACAACTTGACCAGAAGAAGGGATCGGTTGGTAGGACATGTTCTGAGGCATCAAGGGATCACCAATTTAGTATTGGAGGGCAGTGTGGAGGGTAAAAATCGTAGGGGGAGACCAAGAGATGAATACACTAAGCAGATTCAGAAGGATGTATGCTGCAGTAGGTACTGGGAGATGAAGAAGCTTGCACAGGATAGAGTAGCATGGAGAGCTGCATCAAACCAGTCTCAGGACTCAGGACCACAACAACAACCTAAATTGTCCTAAGAACAAACACACACACCCATGCCCGAGGGAGGACTCGAACCTCCGCCGGGGCAGCCGCACAGTCCATGACTACAGCGCTTAAGACCGCTCGGCTATTCCCGCGCGGCGAGAGGTGCCTATTTGCTCCCACCGCCTTGACTGGAATGCAGAAGTTGTGATTAACGTCCACCAACCTTCACTCTTCTGTACTTTTACTCTGCGGAGAAAATATCACGTTTGTGGTAAATCCGTTATCTGCAGGCTGTAATAACCTGCTACCAAGGAAGTGACACTCTATGAATAATAAAATGTTCAATTAGTTCGTTTGTATGGGATCCCACTCGATTTTTTTATTAAGAGAACACGAGAAACTGTGCAATTATAATACACCTTATGTATGACAAACATTCTCCATTCTTCACACTACCATAGAAAATAAAGTAATGAACAATGTACACTGCTGGCCATTAAAATTGCTACACCAACAAGAAATGCAGATGATAAGCGGGTATTCATTGGAAAAATATATTATACTAGAACTGACATGTGATTACATTTTCACACAATTTGGGTGCATAGATCCTGAAAAATCAGTACCCATAACCACCACCTCTGGCCGTAATAACGGCCTTGATACGCTGGGCATTGAGTAAAAACTTTGATGGCGTTTACAGGTACAGCTGCCCGTGCAGCTTCAACACGATACCACAGTTCATCAAGAGTAGTGACTGGCGTATTGTGACGAGCCAGTTGCTCTGCCACCATTGACTAGACGTTTTCAATTGGTGAGAGGTATGAAGAATGTGGTGAGAGATCTGGAGAATGTGCTGGCCAGGGCAGCAGTTGAACATTTTCTGTGTCCAGAAAGGCCCGTACAGGACCTACAACATGCGGTCGTGCATTATCCTGCTGAAATGTAGGGTTTCGCAGGGATCGAATGAAGGGTAGAGCCACGGATCGTAACACATATGAAATGTAACGTCCACTGTTCAAAGTGCCGTCAATGTCAACAAGAGGTGACCGAGACGTGTAACGAATGGCACCCCATACCATCACGCCGGGTGATACGCCACTATGGCGATGACGAATACACGCTTCCAATGTGCGTTCACCGTGATGTCGTCAAACACGGATGTGACCATCACGATGCTGTAAACAGAACCTTGATTCATCCGAAAAAATGACGTTTTGCCATTGGTGTACCCAGGTTTGTCGTCGAGTACAGCATCGCACGCGCTCCTGTCTGTGATGCAGCGTCAAGGGTAACCGCAGACACGGTCTCCGAGCTGACAGTCCCTGCTGCTGCAAACGTCGTCGAACTGTTCGTGCAGATGGTTGTCGTCTTGCAAACGTCCCCATCTGTTGACTCAGGGATCGAGACGTGGCTGCACAATCCGTTGCAGCCGTGCGGATAAGATGCCTGCCATCTCGACTGCTAGTGATACGAGGCCGTTGGGATCCAGCACGGCGTTCCGTATTACCCTCCTGAACCCACCGATTCCATATTCTGCTAACAGTCATTGGATCTCGACCGACGCGAGCAGCAAAGTCGCGATACGATAAACCGCAATCGCGATAGGCTACAATACGACCGTTATGAAAGTCGGAAACGTGATGGTACGCATTTCTCGCGTATAGGCGTCGGCGCAACTCACGCCAGACGGACATCGGGGCAATGTTGAGCTGTCGAGCTGCACGGCGAACGGATTTCTGCGGACTCCCGTGGCGGATGCGTTCGACGCCTCTGCCAGACACTCGGGGACGGCCCGCCGACTTGCCTTCACACAGACAACCTGTTTCTCGGAATTTTTTGTACCATCGTCAAATGCTCTGTGCTGTAGGAGGACCCACACCATACCTAGTACGAAAGTCACGCTGAACAGCTATTACTGGCGCGCACTGCGCAAAACGTAGAGCACAAAATGCTTTCTGTTTTACCGACACCATTTTTACTACAACTGAAGTGAGTGCACACTGCTGCTACCTAGCGGGAACTACACTCCTGGAAATGGAAAAAAGAACACATTGACACCGGTGTGTCAGACCCACCATACTTGCTCCGGACACTGCGAAGGGCTGTACGAGCAATGATCACACGCAAGGCACAGCGGACACACCAGGAACCGCGGTGTTGGCCGTCGAATGGCGCTAGCTGCGCAGCATTTGTGCACCGCCGCCGTCAGTGTCAGCCAGTTTGCCGTGGCATACGGAGCTCCATCGCAGTCTTTAACACTGGTAGCATGCCGCGACAGCGTGGACGTGAACCGTATGTGCAGTTGACGGACTTTGAGCGAGGGCGTATAGTGGGCATACGGGAAGCCGGGTGGACGTACCGCCGAATTGCTCAACACGTGGGGCGTGAGGTCTCCACAGTACATCGATGTTGTCGCCAGTGGTCGGCGGAAGGTGCACGTGCCCGTCGACCTGGGACCGGACCGCAGCGACGCACGGATGCACGCCGAGACCGTAGGATCCTACGCAGTGCCGTAGGGGACCGCACCGCCACTTCCCAGCAAATTAGGGACACTGTTGCTCCTGGGGTATCGGCGAGGACCATTCGCAACCGTCTCCATGAAGCTGGGCTACGGTCGCGCACACCGTTAGGCCGTCTTCCGCTCACGCGCCAACATCGTGCAGCCCGCCTCCAGTGGTGTCGCGACAGGCGTGAATGGAGGGACGAATGGAGACGTGTCGTCTTCAGCGATGAGAGTCGCTTCTGCCTCGGTGCCAATGATGGTCGTATGCGTGTTTGGCGCCGTACAGGTGAGCACCACAATCAGGACTGCATACGACCGAGGCACACAGGGCCAACACCCGGCATCACGGTGTGGGGAGCGATCTCCTACACTGGCCGTACACCACTGGTGATCGTCGAGGGGACACTGAATAGTGCACGGTACATCCAAACCGTCATCGAACCCATCGTTCTACCATTCCTAGACCGGCAAGGGAACTTGCTGTTCCAACAGGACAATGCACGTCCGCATGTATCCCGTGCCACCCAACGTGCTCTACAAGGTGTAAGTGAACTACCCTGGCCAGCAAGATCTCCGGATCTGTCCCCCATTGAGCATGTTTGGGACTGGATGAAGCGTCGTCTCACGCGGTCTGCACGTCCAGCACGAACGCTGGTCCAACTGAGGCGCCAGGTGGAAATGGCATGGCAAGCCGTTCCACAGGACTACATCCAGCATCTCTACGATCGTCTCCATGGGAGAATAGCAGCCTGCATTGCTGCGAAAGGTGGATATACACTGTACTAGTGCCGACATTGTGCATGCTCTGTTGCCTGCGTCTATGTGCCTGTGGTTCTGTCAGTGTGATCATGTGATGTATCTGACCCCAGGAATGTGTCAATAAAGTTTCCCCTTCCTGGGACAATGAATTCGCGGTGTTCTTATTTCAATTTCCAGGAGCGTATTTTAAAGTTCACTTCTCAACTGATGACGTGAATATTTGCACTTCAATGAAATAGTCTTGTTATGAATAGTCGTTTATTTAGTCATTTATCAAACTATTTAATGATGTAGTCCACACCGGGTACTTAACTGGTAACGAACAGTTTATTGTTATTTTGTCACTAAATACTTATAACTCCCGCACCACACGCACACGGAATAGTTTAGTTAAGTCGGTCCGATTGATTTATAGTTTCTTGGCAATTACCACAACTCAACACTTTAGCGTAATTGTTTTATTTTCATGATGTCGTGTACTTGGGTCCTACTCGAGACTAATTGCGTGCATTCTTTCATAGAAGGTCCAACTAATTTAAAGTCAAGTCCAATGTTCACTAATTCCATTATTAGATTTCAATTAACTCGTAGTGCACGGTTAAATGAGTATTTCTGTTCCTGTCTCAGTTCATAAAATCAGTTTCGTAAGCCGTCAATCCCGTCAAGCAACAAAAACTTCTAAACTCGAAAACAATCGCGTCACGATTCACAATCTCAATAATTCAGATCAGAACTGCTCTCGTACGTCTGCACTGGACGAGTTCTAGCAAGCGACTTCTTCTGTGGAAGAGCATTGTAGGCGCACTGAATTTCTTCATTGCGCTTAGAACTCTCTTCCACATAAAAGTTATCTCTGATGGCATTGCTTCGGACTTAACTTTTGAGATATTAATTTCACATTTGTCACACGGATATTTGCCCATTGCTGAAATACGATGTTTCTTCTTTCTCTTTCGCGAACAAATATGCTCAGTGGTGTACAATGTAGTTGTTAACAAAACTCTTTCGTGTTAGCTCACCGGCAAAGATGTCGTAACTGCCAAGATTACTTTCCCTACTTCATGTTCTTTCTTAATTGACTTTAAGGTGGTCGTTGGGGCGTTACACTATGTTTCTCCGAAATCTAAATTCATCTTCCGCGAGGTCATCTTCTACCAGTTTTTCCATTCTTCTGTAAAGGATTCGTGTCAGTATTTTGATTCCGTGACGTACTATACTGATAGTTCGGTAATTTTCACGCCAGTCAGCATCTGCTTTTTTTGGAAATTGGGATTATTATATTCTTCTTGAAACCTGAGGGTACTTCCTCTGTCTCACACATCTTCCTCACCAGATGGAAGGGTTTTGTCATAGCTGGCTCTCGCAAGGCTACCAGTAGCTCAACGGCATGTTGTTTCAACTTTCAGTGCATTGTGAAATTTTCGGCTGTTTATTGACACAAAATCATAACTGCAACAGTAGACCTCATATTCACTCCATTCGGGAGGACGACGGTTCAATCCCGCGTCCGGCCATCCTGATTTAGGTTTTCCGTGATTTCCCTAAATCACTCCAGGCAAATGCCGGGATGGTTCCTTCCCGGTCCTTCCCTAACCCGATGAGACCGAAACAACCAACCAACAACCATATTCACTCCATACTTCTATGTTTGTGGAATGCATTTGACATCGTTCCTCACAAGCGCCATCTAATCGCATCGCATGCCTACTGAGTGTCGTCTGAGTTCTCTGTCTGGACTTGTGATTTTCTGGAACGTGTTTTACTGGAGGGGAGGTAAAGACCAACACAGAGGCTGTGGTGTGGAAGGGGAACCCAAGGGCGGCGCGACGCAAACACCATTCACAGTTAAGAAGTTTTAACAGAAAATTTATTTAACAAATGACAAGATTAATTTCATACAGCAAGCTTAACCAATGGCATATATTTATAACAATGAAATGTTAAGAAGGAGAAAAAAAATTCGGATATCATTCAGCTTGAAGAAGTTATATTTAGAATAAAGAATGATCGCTCTAAAAAACGGGTAAAAATAATGATCGCCTTAAAGAAGACATAAATTTTCTTAGACAACCTGCATCATAAATAGCTATAACAAATCGCAAGGAAATATTCAGCGTAATGGTACTTTAAGTAAGATGTTTGCTTTACATATCTAGCAACTATGAAGGCGATCAACATCCTGAACTACTAGCAACTCCCTGAACCTGTGCCAAATCTTAAGGCTAACAAAGTATCGATTTCAAGAAAATAGCAGATTAAATTTATAACACCAAGAATACCAACACAAATAAGACTGTTAGTCCCTTCGTTTCAGAAACAATCATATCTCGAGACACACAACTGGCTAAAATCGTAAAACTAATATTCAGTAACGGCCTAGTAGTGATTTGTAGAGATTAAAACGTGATTAAATGAATTTCGTACAGCTTAATGGGAGACGGAAGGCAAGTGCGCTTCAAAAATTCGAATTTTACATTTCAGCGTATTAGAAATGCATGGTCTTTCCTGTGTGAAACAATTTTTGTTTTATATAAATACGACAATTTTTTGGTGAGATATGATGGTTTTCCTGCCGCTTTGTGGAATCTGGGGACATTGACAGCAAGGCTTATCACCGGGTACATGCAGAACAGCACTATGGTTCTAATGTCACAGTTTCTAAATCCAGAAGAGAATGGAGTGCACGTTGAGAAGAGTGTTGAAAGAAAACTAGAAAACAGTATTAGAAGATGGTAAGAAGATAGGTGGTAAAGGTCGCCCAACAAATGTTGAAGTAGATAGATTACAGAATTATTATTATGGCTTGGCCAGAAGAAGAAATGTAGGGAATTTAGAAAACATGAAAAAGCTGTATGGGCTATCTTTTTTCATAAGCTTTCCACAGGAAGTGCAAAATGGCTAAGCAGGGATGGCTAGAGGACAAATGTAAGGATGTAGAGGCTTGTCTCACTAGGGGTAAGATAGATACTGCCTACAGGAAAATTAAAGAGACCTTTGGAGAGAAGAGAACCACTTGTATGAATATCAAGAGCTTAGATGGAAACCCAGTTCTAAGCAAAGAAGGGAAAGCAGAAAGGTGGAAGGAGTATATAGACGGTTTATACAAGGGCAATGTACTTGAGGACAATATTATGCAAATGGAAGAGGATGTAGATGAAGATGGAATGGGAGATATGATACTGCGTGAAGAGTTTGACAGAGCACTGAAAACCCTGAGTCGAAACAAGGCCCCTGGAGTAGACAACATTCCATTGGAACTACTGACGGCCTCAGGAGAGCCAGTCACGACAAAACTCTGCCATCTGCTGAGCACGATGTATGAGACAGGCGAAATACCCTCAGACTTCAAGAAGAATATAATAATTCCAATCCCTAAGAAAGCAGGTGTTGACAGATGTGAAAGTTACCGAACTATCAGTTTAATAAGTCACAGCTGCAAAATACTAACACGAATTCTTTACAGACGAATGGAAAAACTGATTAAGAAAAGGCAAACCTACGTTTCTAGCATTTGTAGACTTAGAGAAAGCTTTTGACAATGTTGACTGGAATACTCTCTTTCAAATTCTGAAGGTGGCAGGGGTAAAATACAGGGAGCGAAAGGCTATTTACAATTTGTACAGAAACCAGATGGCAGTTATAAGAGTCGAGGGGCATGAAAGGGAAGCAGTGGTTGGGAAAGGAGTGAGACAGGGTTGTAGCCTCTCCCCGATGTTATTCAATCTGTATATTGAGCAAGCAGTAAAGGAAACAAAAGAAAAATTCGGAGTAGGTATTAAAATTCATGGAGAAGAAGTAAAAACTTTGAGGTTCGCCGATGCCATTGTAATTCTGTCAGAGACAGCAAAGGACTTGGAAGAGCAGTTGAACGGAATGGACAGTGTCTTGAAAGGAGGATATAAGATGAACATCAACAAAAGCAAAACGAACTTAATGGAATGTAGTCGAATTAAGTCGGGTGATGCTGAGGGAATTAGATTAGGAAATGAGACACTTAAAGTAGTAAAGGAGTTTTGCTATTTAGGGAGTAAAATAACCGATGATGGTCGAAGTAGAGAGGATATAAAATGTAGACTGGCAATGGCAAGGAAACCGTTTCTGAAGAAGAGAAATTTGTTAACATCGAATATAGATTTAGGTGTCAGGAAGTCGTTTCTGAAAGTATTTGTATGGAGTGTAGCGATGTATGGAAGTGAGACATGGACGATAACTAGTTTGGACAAGAAGAGAATAGAAGCTTTCGAAATGTGGTGCTACAGAAGAATGCTGAAGATAAGGTGGGTAGATCACGTAACTAGTGAGGAGGTATTGAATAGGATTGGGGAGAAGAGAAGTTTGTGGCACAACTTGACTAGAAGAAGGGATCGGATGGTAGGACATGTTCTGAGGCATCGAGGGATCACAAATTTAGTATTGGAGGGCAGCGTGGAGGGTAAAAATCGTAGGGGGAGACCAAGAGATGAATACAGTAAGCAGATTCAGAAGGATGTAGGTTGCAGTAGGTACTGGGAGATGAAGAAGCTTGCACAGGATAGAGTAGCATGGAGAGCTGCATCAAACCAGTCTCAGGACTGAAGACCACAACAACAACGACAACAAACTTTCCACAAATGAAAATCCAGTGCAGGGTCTTTGCCCAAATGATGCTGACACTTGGTGCAAGTACAGATATGACCACAAACATTCTTTACCTACATCAGTAATGAATGAACTTAAACCCATATTTAGAGACCTTTGTAAAGAGACCTTGTTGAAGAAATGTCTTCTTGGGAAAACTCCAAATTTAAATGAATGTGTGAATTCTGTCATTTGGAACCGTTTACCAAAAAACTGTATTTGTTCAGCTTGCAACCCTCAAAATTGGTGTTTATGATGCTATTTTATGCTTCAATGATGCTGTAATTAGGAAACTGGATGTTTTGGAATTATTGGGCATACAATGTAGTGGAAATACGGCAAAATCCTTGGTGCAAATAGATAAATAGAGAATCTGCAAAGCAGATATTGATAATTTAAAATGGACAAAAGAAGCCAGAGAGAAAAGAAGAGGGACCAAGAGAAGAAAAGAAGATCAGTATGATTCAGATGATGGTCAGTATAGTGCAGGAAAATATTAGTGGTAAGAAATTCTCATCGATAACTATACTAGAGTTGCAGTTTTAGATTTAAATGGATTTTTCTCAAAACTACATTTTTCTCTTTGAGGTAGCATTATTTGATAAACTAATGAGGTTAGAAACATGAAAATTGGTCAATTTGTACTGCAGATGGTGATAAGTTATTACAAGTAAATTGAGAACCCCCAAACAATCAGAAACTGTTTTATAATAATTAATGCACGAAAAAAGTTAAACTACACAAGCTGCGACATCATCGCGAAAGAACACAGTGACCCGTATATGTAATAAGTTTCCTTTAATTTACGTCTATGGTCACAATCTTTTTTGTTTAACAGATGACCGGTTTCGGTCTGTAATGACCATCATCAAATCTGCAGCAAAAATGGGGAAAAATAAATACACTCCCAAATTGTATACAGCTTAAGAACAATATATAGATCATATTGAAAAGTACGAGGGCCGTTCAGAAAGTAACCTCCGGTTGATTTAAAAAAATACACGAAGTTAAATAAAAATATTTTAATATATACATCTTACAACTACATCTTTGCACTATTTTTCTACATAGTCTCCATAGCGATTGAGGCACTTATCGTATCTCTTCACAAGCTTTGAAATTCCTTGTGCATAAAAATCACCCGCTTGTGCCTGGAGCCAGCCTGTGACCGCATCTTTGAGCTCTTCGTCGTCATCAAACCGCTGTGACCCGAGCCATTTCTTCAAATGCATGAAGAGGTGATAATCACTTGGCGCCAGGTCTGGGCTGTAAGGTGGATGGTTGATAACGTCCCACTTGAAGGACTCGAGAAGGGCCGTTGTTCTGCGAGCAGAGTGAGGACGGGCGTTATCGTGCAAAGAAACGATACCGGAAGTCAGCATACCACGGCGTTTGTTCTGTATAGCCCGTCGTAACTTTTTTATTGTTCACAGTACACGCCTTGATTAATGGTCGTACCACGTTCCATGAATTCAACCAACAACACCCCTTTGGCATCCCAAAACACCGTTGCCATCAGTTTTCTGGCAGAAAAATCTTGCGAGGCTTTTCTCGGTTTGGTAGGCGAATTTGAATGTGCCCAAATCTTTGATTGTTCTTTTGTCTCAGGGTTCACGTACTTAATCCAGGTTTCGTCACCGGTCACCATTCTGTTTAACAATGGTTCTCCTTCGTCCTCATAACGTGACAGAAAGTCTAATGCAGAGGCCATTCTTTGAGTTTTGTGATGGTCGGTAAGAATTTTGGGCACCCATCGTGCACAGAACTTACGGTAACCCAATCTTGCTGTCACTATCTCGTACAAGAGAGTCTTAGAAATCTGTGGAAAACCAGTAGACAACTCCGACACTGAGAAACGTCGATTTTCACGAACTTTTGCATCAACTGCCTGAGCGAGTTCGTCAGTCACCAATGATGGTCTACCACTCCTCTCTTCATCATGAACGTTTTCTCGTCCACTTTTAAATAAACGTACCCATTCACGGACAACTCCTTCACTCACAACTCTCGGTCCGTACACGGCACAAAGCTCACGATGAATAGCTGCTGCAGAATATCCTTTGGCTGTAAAAAACCTTATGACAGCACGCACTTCACATTTGGCGGGGTTTTCTATTGCAGCACACATTTCAAACTGCCACAAAAACTAAACTAGCGCAGGTACGACGTTGACTCGACCACGGCTTGATGCCGACTGACCTGTTGAGTGCGTGAACGCACAGATGGCGTCGCTACTCCCCCCACAAGCCGCACTGTGACCGATCGGAGGTTACTTTCTGAACCGCCCTCGTAATTTGAAAAGCGTTTGTTTTTAGGGGGGTCCTGATACTTTTGATCCGATAGTGTACATTGTTACAGAAACTGTGTTCTAATACCTACTGTACCGTGCAGCCACCGTTACAGTTTTGGTGTACCACACAGCCACAGCTATAGTGGGTACGTGCCTCAGTGCATCAGTGTACGCGACGTAGCATGTTCTGTGTCACACGTTCACATCGACCGGGCTGCGTCCGAACAGTGTGAGACACAGCTCGAATACACTGTCCAGTGTCTGCACGTCTGGAATGGGCTCTGCGTGCTCGACGCTTATGAGGTGTCCCCATAATTGCACCGAGCCAGGTGGCGCAGTGGTTAGCACACTGGACTCGCATTCGGGAGGACGACGGTTCAATCCCGTCTCCGGCCTTCCTGATTTAGGTTTTCCGTGATTTTCCTAAATCGCTTCAGGCAAATGCCGGGATGGTTCCTTTGAAAGGGCACGGCCGATTTCCTTCCCCATCCTTCCCTCACCCGAGCTTGCGCTCCGTCTCTAATGACCTCGTTGTCGACGGGACGTTAAACACTAATATCCTCCTCCTCCTCCTCCTCCCATAATTGCACGGTGTAACCTCCCCACAATATTCTTTCCCGTTTTTACCTCCGCACAAAATTTCGTTACCATTCTAGTGTAACGTCAAAACAGAAAAATTCCTAAACCTCTCCATTAAATTGTCGCTCACTTATAACTGTTCAATAACTGACTGTGAATTTAAACTTGTAAATTTTGGACGACAACAGTGCTGCGTCACGGCCCTGAAAGATGATTCTGAATAAAAAGAGAAAAATTCTTACGTCAATGAAGTCGCCGGATAACGCATATATACAGTGTGTTTTAAAAAATGACCGGTATATTTGAAACGGCAATAAAAACTAAACGAGCAGCGACAGAAATACACCGTTTGTTGCAATATGCTTGGGACAACAGTACATTTTCAGGCGGACAAACTTTCGAAATTACAGTAGTTACAATTTTCAACAACAGATGGCGCTGAAAGTGACGTGAAAGATATAGAAGACAACGCAGTGTGTGGGTGCGCCATTCTGTACGTCGTCTTTCTGCTGTAAGCGTGTGCTGTTCACAACGTGCAAGTGTGCTGTAGACAACATGGTTTATTCCTTAGAACAGAGGATTGTTCTGGTGTTGGAATTCCACCGCCTAGAACACAGTGTTGTTGCAACAAGACGAAGTTTTCAACGGAGGTTTAATGTAACCAAAGGACCGAAAAGCTATACAATAAAGGATCTGTTTGAAAAATTTCAACGGACTGGGAACGTGACGGACGAACGTGCTGCAAAGGTAGGGCGACCGCGTACCGCAACCAGAGAGGGAAACGCGCAGCTAGTGCAGCAGGTGATCCGACAGCGGCCTCGGGTTTCCGTTCGCCGTGTTGCAGCTGCGGTCCAAATGACGCCGACGTCCACGTATCGTCTCGTGCGCCAGAGTTTACACCTCTATCCCTACAAAATTCAAACGCGGCAACCCCTCAGCGCCGCTACCGTTGCTGCACGAGAGACATTCGCTAACGATATAGTGCACAGGATTGATGACGGCGATATGCATGTGGGCAGCATTTGGTTTACTGACGAAGCTTATTTTTACCTGGACGGCTTCGTCAATAAACAGAACTGGCGCATATGGGGAACCGAAAAGCCCCGTGTTGCAGTCCCCCCCTCCCTGCATCCTCAAAAAGTACTGGTCTGGGCCGCCATTTCTTCCAAAGGAATCATTGGCCCATTTTTCAGATCCGAAACGATTACTGCATCACGCTATCTGGAGATTCTTCGTGAATTTGTGGCGGTACAAACTGCCTTAGACGACACTGCGAACACCTCGTGGTTTACGCAAGATGGTGCCCGGCCACATCGCACGGCCGACGTCTTTAATTTCCCGAATGAATATTTCGATGATCGTGTGATTGCTTTGGGCTATCCGAAACATACAGGAGGCGGCGTGGATTGGCCTCCCTATTCGCCAGACGTGAACCCCTGTGACTTCTTTCTGTGGGGACACTTGAAAGACCAGGTGTACCGCCAGAATCCAGAAACAATTGAACAGCTGAAGCAGTACATCTCATCTGCATGTGAAGCCATTCCGCCAGACACGTTGTCAAAGGTTTCGGGTAATTTCATTCAGAGACTACGCCATATTATTGCTACGCATGGTGGATATGTGGAAAATATCGTACTATAGAGTTTCCCAGACCGCAGCGCCATCTGTTGTTGAAAATTGTAACTACTGTAATTTCGAAAGTTTGTCTGCCTGAAAATGTACTGTTGTCCCAAGCATATTGCAACAAACGGTGTATTTCTATCGCTGCTCGTTTAGTTTTTATTGCCGTTTCAAATATACCGGTCATTTTTTAAAACACCCTGTATCTGCTGTTACAATAAATGTTTTCTGGCACAGCCCTGTGCAATGCTGGCCGATAGATTTGTCATTTATGAAAGGAAGCAACTGATTTTTTGTTGTTGCAAGAATCGGAATGATCATGGATTGGAGAAATTAGTAAATTCTTTAAATTGAAATGAATGCTTGTTAAAAATTACTTTATATGAGAAAGATTATTATTAGGACATTTTTAAAACATTTACATGGGAGTTCAGATAACATTACTAGATATGCGCGAGGCTGCTTTTTTACCTTATACAATAATTACTCAGGCTCCGGCATCGCTGCACCGCGACCGGCCCAGCCAACACGATACACCAGACCAGACCAGGGCAGACCGCAGACTAGCCACTAGCAACAACTTGCTGCTACAGCTACACTGTTCCTACTGCAGACAACACTGCTCTCTGGTCAGCGATTCTCTTATACCTCGGATAACGCAGGCAGCGCATGAGCAATACATCGAAATTACATCTGCTCGGACCTCTTACAACGGGCTGAGATATCGTGATCGAGCAGACCGCGATACTGGATCCCCTCGTCTGTGCCATCGACCAGGGGTGACAACTGAGAAGCGTCCATATCGTCAACACTGACCTGAGCTGGAGCACCATCGTGTAGGCTCTGAATCGTCAGTGGCACTTGTGGTATCGATAGTAACGATGCGACTTAGTTTCAGAGGTTGGCACTACCGCGAGACACCGACGGCAGCGCCCTCTAGCTGGTGCCGTGCAGCTGCACCAGCTCCGCGGCTGCTTCAGGTGCAGCCAGCCAGGACACTTCGCTTCAGCTTCGCTCCTCATTCCAAGTTATCTACTCTTATTGCTTGAGTAAAGCGGATTTAACCCTTTCTTTGGCAAATGGTGAAAATAAAAAGAAAATTTTTTTTAGTTCTTATATTTATTTATTATGGTTAAAGAAATACAGTCCAGTCAGTACAAGATTGTTAATGTTTTCGTGTACTGATGGCGAGCTCGTGAATGAGTCGTTCAAATGAACGCTTCACTCCTGTGAAGTGTGAACTAACCATCCAATTTCAATGAACTGGTACTTCAAACTCTTCACAGATAGCACACTCCACACTTTTTTCTAGTTCACTCACTCTCTTCCCCCCTCCCTCACCCACGTCACTCCTCCTCCCATCACTTCACTCCTCCCTGTCCTGCCTGTCGACGAATCACGCGGTGTTAGTGGGGAACGATAGGTTTAGGACGGGCGGCGGAGGTGAGGGGTGAGGAGAAGGCAGCGTCAGCTGCTACCTGCAGTGCTGACATCATTACCCGTGACTATTTGTGCAGTTAAAGTTCGCGTCTACGGGTAGCCTACCGTTGGCAGCGCTTGAAGACAAATGAATATTAAAGATAGAAACGAAGTGGCTATCTGTGTGAGCACGCACAGCAAACATGAAAATAAAAGGTTTGTTAATAACACTGAAAGAGGGATTTTACCTGAAATCGTACCAATGACTACAGGTGACAGTTTACGTTTACAATCTAGTGGGTTATTATTGTCAACAAAAATAAAATCTACAGGAAAACTTCTGAATAATTACTTAACGTAGGTATACAGACTTTGTGACAGTGTTAAACATCCTCATTCTATTTTGGATTAAATTTTAAAAGGAACATAAAATTGGACTCCATTTCGTTGGTAGCCCTATTTTTCAGTTCATGAATGCAACAAATAATGTTTCATTTGGCAGATAAAGACTTTTTTGGGCGCTTCGTGAGAAAATGTCGAGCAAGATTAAATGTAGTACCTTCTTTATATGTGACAGCCTTCTCTGTTTATCTTTCCTTTGTCCCCCTTTTTTTTTCTTTATTGTCATTTTGCAACCTGTACACAGGCAGGCCTTGCAGCAGCATACTACGCCGCTCTTTGGCCACAGAGAAACACAAAAGATAGAAATGAAGACAATTAGAGAAAAAAGATGGTGGACATATAAACGGAGCCAAACACTTTTTAAAATACAAGGTGCCGTTCACGGGCGTAAAGTCCAAGATAAAATTGTTCAGACACTTGGACACAGACAGAAACGCCCTTTGTCCCCTTCGACCATGCTCTATTTAAGTTAACTCAGACGCTGTAAGAGCGTAAAACGTTGCGTGCACGTTACTGCATAGTTCCGCCATCTGTTGGTAAAATTATGAAGTATTAGGAAGCTTTATTGTACGAGCGAGGCGAAGCGAGCGTAGCAGCGGCTGAGCGGCGAACTGGCGAACTTCGCTAGGCTTCCGTACTTCACGAATGAACTACTTCATTTGAACGCTTCACGGCAAAGAGTGAAATGAATGTAGTAGTTCACGGGAATGAACGAGTTCGACCCACCTCTATTTTCGTGGCCACTTGTTGACAAACTGCCTGTTGGCTTCTGTCTCGGGTTCTTCGGCCGACGTTCATCCAATGACTTTTCTGACGTTTCGCCAGCACGAGTGGCTGGCATTGTCAAAGCTTCAGCCTCCATTGCCGGTGGTGAACTGGAGTCCAGCTCGCGGCCGCAGGCTATATGTACCTGGCGCGCCAACGTCCGAGGGCTTCTCCGCGGTCACTTCCGGTGCGGTTCTCCTCTTGATACGCGCGGCAGTCGTTCGCTGCAGTACGGGAAGCCAGGATCCGTTTACCTTAAGGCTTTCCTCTTTCTTGTTCAAACTGTTCGCGCGTTTTTGTATTTCTACAGCTTCTCTGAACAAGCGCGGGTGATGGTGCTTGTCTACAGCCAGAACTTCCGTGTCGGCGAATTTTATTACGTGGTCGGTCTCTTTCAAAAAGCTCTTCCATGCATGTCTCACCACGAGCTATTTCACGTGGAATGGCGATTTCTACGAACAGTTGGAAGGCGTCGCCATGGGTAGTCCTCTCAGTCCAGTGGTGGCGAACTTCTTCGTGGAACAATTCGAAGCACAGGCACTGGACTCGGCGACTTGCAAACCTAAGGTGTGGTACAGGTACGTGATGATACTTTCGTGGTGTGGAGCCATGGTGAAGAACAGCTCGGTGAATTCCTGAGACACTTGAACAGCCTCCATGCCAACATAACATTTACCATGGAAGTAGAAAAGGACAAGATACTGCCATTTCTAGATGTGCTGGTCACAAGGGAAGGCGAAAACCTGGAATACAGCGTGTATCGAAAACCGACACACACGGACCGATACCTGCACAAACTGTCAAACCACCGCCCTAGCCAGAAAAGAGGCACCATTAGTACGCTCGTAACGAGAGCAGGACGAATATGAGAGCCTCAACACCTCAAACGAGAAATGCACCACCTGGAAACTGTTCTGAGGAGCAATGGGTACTCCACAAATTACATTAGAAGTGTAACAGAGCCAAACACACGGCGAAGTAAGGAACCAGAAAAAGAAATGTCGGGTACGGCCTTTCTGCCATACATTCCCACAGTGACGGACAGAATCGGCCGTATATTGCGCAAACATGGAGTAAAGACGATTTTCAAACCGACAAGGAAGATCAAAGAGTGTCTTAGATCGGCGAAGGAGAAAAGAGACCCACTTGCAATGTCGGGAATACACCGTATACCGTGCACATGCGGAAAAGTCTATGTCGGAATGACTGGACGATCCATTAACACGAGGATCAAAGAGCGTAAGCGACATTGCAGGTTGGGCCAGGTGGAGAAATCGGCCGTGGCAGAGCACGCACTGAATGAGACCGACCACGTAATAAAATTCGCCGACACGGAAGTTCTGGCTGTAGAGAAGCACCATCACAAGCATTTTACACAGAGTACGCGAAGGAACTTGCCCCCCTTCTTGCAGCGGTGTACCGTAGGTCTCTAGAAGAGCGTAGCGTTCCAAAGGATTGGAAAAGGGCACAGGTCATCCCCGTTTTCAAGAAGGGACGTCGAACAGATGTGCAGAACTATAGACCTATATCTCTAACGTCGATCAGTTGTAGAATTTTGGAACACGTATTGTGTTCGAGTATAATGACTTTTCTGGAGACGAGAAATCTACTCTGTAGGAATCAGCATGGGTTTCGAAAAAGACGGTCATGTGAAACCCAGCTCGCGCTATTCGTCCACGAGACTCAGAGGGCCATAGGCACGGGTTCACAGGTAGATGCCGTGTTTCTTGACTTCCGCAAGGCGTTCGATACAGTTCCCCACAGTCGTTTAATGAACAAAGTAAGAGCATATGGACTATCAGACCAATTGTGTGATTGGATTGAGGAGTTCCTAGATAACAGGACGCAGCATGTTATTCTCAATGGAGAGAAGTCTTCCGAAGTAAGAGTAATTTCAGGTGTGCCGCAGGGGAGTGTCATAGGACCGTTGCTATTCACAATATACATAAATGACCTGGTGGATGACATCGGAAGTTCACTGAGGCTTTTTGCGGATGATGCTGTGGTGTATCGAGAGGTTGTAACAATGAAAAATTGTACTGAAATGCAGGAGGATCTGCAGCGAATTGACGCATGGTGCAGGGAATGGCAACTGAATCTCAATGTAGACAAGTGTAATGTGCTGCGAATACACAGAAAGATAGATCCTTTATCATTTAGCTACAAAATAGCAGGTCAGCAACTGGAAGCAGTTAATACCATAAATTATCTGGGAGTACGCATTAGGAGTGATTTAAAATGGAATGATCATATAATGTTGATTGTCGGTAAAGCAGATGCCAGACTGAGATTCATTGGAAGAATCCTAAGGAAATGCAATCCGAAAACAAAGGAAGTAGGTTACAGTACGCTTGTTCGCCCACTGCTTGAATACTGCTCAGCAGTGTGGGATCCGTACCAGATAGGGTTGATACAAGACATAGAGAAGATCCAACGGAGAGCAGCGCGCTTCGTTACAGGATCATTTAGTAATCGCGAAAGCGTTACGGAGATGATAGATAAACTCCAGTGGAAGACTCTGCAGGAGAGACGCTCAGTAGCTCGGTACGGGCTTTTGTCAAAGTTTCGAGAACATACCTTCACAGAAGAGTCAAGCAGTATATTGCTCCCTCCTACGTATATCTCGCGAAGAGACCATGAGGATAAAATCAGAGAGATTAGAGCCCACACAGAGGCATACCGACAATCCTTCTTTCCACGAACAATACGAGACTGGAATAGAAGGGAGAACCGATAGAGGTACTGAAGGTACCCTCCGCCACACACCGTCAGGTGGCTTGCGGAGTATGGATGTAGATGTAGATGTAGATCACACGCGCTTGTTCGGAGAAGCTGGAGAAATACAAAAACACGCGGACAGTTTCAACAAGAAAGAGGAAAGCCTTAAGGTAAACGGATCCTGGCTTCCCGTATTGCAGCGAACGACCGTCGCAGGTAGCAAGAGGAGAACCGCACCGGAAGTGACCGCGGAGAAGCCCTCGGACGTCGGCGCGCCAGCTACATATAGTCTGCGGCCGCGAGCTCGGCTCCAGTTCACCACCGGCAATGGAGGCTGAAGTTTCGACAGTGCCAGCCACTCGTGCTGGCGAAAAGTCAGAAAAATCGTTAGATCAACGTCGGCCGACGAACCCGAGACAGAAGCCAATAGGCAGTTTGTCAGTTCAGTCAGTTTTAGAAATTTTTGACAAAAATTATGAAAATTATGAAATGTTGCTTACAAGCAACATTGCCAGCAGTAGACCACATTTATACATATTACAGAAAAAAAAATGTTTGCCAATAACCTCAAGCAAAAGGTTTCCTGTACGTGAATAATTTAATTTATAAACACATTTATGCATTCCTGCTGTGTAATAGAACTGTTTCATTTTCCCCTCTAGTTCTTCTTGCAATGGAATTTTTGGAAACAGTTCCTCTTTGGAACGAAACACAATACTAGATTGCATTTTGAACACATGACTGTAGAAAATCCAGATGGACAATAACGACAACTACCTTTGGGACCGCATACAGCCCAATGCTCCATATTATCAAATCGGCCATCTTGTGTAACAGTCGGAGCTGTTGGCTTCCTCCTCCTCTTTTGTGGTGGTGTTATGTCTATTGAGGGCCTTTCTACTTTCCTTTTCCCTGAAAACATAAAACCATTGGCAATATCTGCCCCGAATGACTTCAATGAGGTCTTCGCATCCAGAGATTCTCTTCGAAATACCAGCCAGGTATTTACAACACTCACATCTAGCATAAATCCAAACAATCTCATGTACGAACCGTGGTAGTTCGTTGCACAGTGTAAGTTCACAATTTTGTCAATTAGTTATGAATAAAAGAATGTTCTGAAATAACTCAGTGGTGTTTTGCCTTCATCAGAAAACACAGGAGAGAGACTTTCTGCCCTAGCAGTTATATCTTCCTTTATCCACATGTAAGTGACTGCTTTTCTAATTTTCTTTTTCACTTGACTGACACTTGCACTAGATGCATTCACTGCAGAAGGTCCTTGCGCATGTTCAGCTTCTGAGATTTAACTTCCTGGATCAGAATTGATTTCTGGTATAACTAGGTTGAAAGGTCTCTGTTGGATTCCTTTCATGTTTAATTTCTTAAATCTATTGACATTTACGGCATAAATTCCTCTTCTAAATTTACTGTGGCGTTTCTGACTATCTGGGAGGAGACTGAGTAGTGGAACGTGTTACTTTTACACATAAACAAGAACGATCTGTCACACTACTACACTTTAAAACACAGTTTATGTGTAATTCATGTCACACAGTCTCATACGGAACCTACATCCGCTTTCTTTTATACACTGTGTATGATAAGATACTGTCATCCCCCTTCCCTTCTGTGTGAGAGGATGAATGAGCAAATGTATTTCTAGTTGCATGCCTCAGGGTAGCAGACAAGCCTGTCTGCTAGAGAACAGTAGGACCAACGTCGGAACAGGTAGCTACGCTTTCTAAAACCAAAGAGGTTTCTATCCTTAGTATGGTCCTGTCTGTCCCTTGTCATGTTGGTATAGGAAGCTGCCCCTCTGGTCACTTCCGTTTGTAGTGTGGAGCCACCCTCAGGAAGGGACCAGGGCAGTCTGTCCATGGCGAGCGTCTGAAGTGGTAAGTTCTCCGGCTAAGCGCGTGTCTGCCAAGTCCGTAGGACAATGGATTTCTCAAGTTCAGCCTAACTGAAAATTTAATCACCTTTATTTCAGGTTTAGCTCTAAAATATCTAATGTTATCTTAAATTGCAGCGCAGTGTAATTCTCGTGTGAAGTTCAGATTATTTTCCGGTAGTTGCTTTGTCACTACTTTGTGAGTAAAGTGGAACCACGTGTTGATCAGTAACTCTAACTAAGATCAATCTTAAATGCGAATGCTTGTGTGATTATAACGTCTCGTCTTGACAATATTTTTCAATATAGCAACTTTTCTTTATGTTCAACCCACGTGGGGTGTACTTTGCGAGACCAGTACCACGTGCTTATATAACTGTTTGACCGTGAGGTTAACAGTAAGACGTTAGTAACCAGTTCGAGGTTTTTCTTTTGTAAATTGCTTTCCGATGTAATTTATTTTAATTATCAAAATTATTGTGGAGTTACACTCTTTGTGTAAACCAAGTTGACCACGTGAAGCAAGTGGTGTAATCATCAAAGTAGCCCTCAGCTATTCTTTTCACGAAGATTTCGCAGAGTTAATATGAATTTAGTATACCTTGTGTGTGGTAATTACATGACGGACAGGATTGTGCTACGAACGTATCTTCTTTGGTTGAAAATTTGAATCTGTTGGTAGTGGTTAACTTTCTCTTGCATACGTTTCAACGTTCTTTGTGTGTTGTTTTATGAATGCAGTGTTGTATGCAGTCTCCCAATCTTGGCTCCATAATTGATGTGTTCCGTAAGATTGCAATCTCACATTTTCACATTTTCACAATCCTAAATAAGGCACCAGTTTAGTTAGGAATCAATTTTAATATGCTGAAATTTCAATGATCAATCTTAAAATAAGTTTCCAAATATAAACTGATTTATTTCTTTTTATTTAAATTCACTTTATATATATATATATATATATATATATATATATATATATATATATATATATATATATCTCACCGGTTGTCGTATGACTATTAAAAGATTATAATTAATGTTAGTGTGGTTGGGAATTTGGTAAGCTAGACTGGATACCTGGTGATGCGAGGTTAACTTCCCCAGACAGCTCACAGCTTTTAACCCGCTTTTATTGTCCATCAGTACCGCTTTCATCATAGCAAATTAAAGTAACAACGTTACAGCGTATTAGACCGCACTCTGTGCAACAAAGTGTGACTGAATAAATTATCTCCAGCATAAATAGCATGCATTTCTGGACACAAGTTCATTAGAGCTTTTTTGTTCTGTATCCTCTCATAGATCAATCCCTAGAGTTTGTACACGGTGGAGAAAATCACCGTGCATATTTTTCATCGTATACATACTATGTTGTGGCTGGCTCTGAGCACTATGGGACTCAACTGCTGAGGTCATTAGTCCCCTAGAACTTAGAACTACTTATACCTAACTAACCTAAGGACGTCACAAACATCCATGCCCGAGGCAGGATTCGAACCTGCGACCGTAGCGGTCCTGCGGTTCCAGACTGCAGCGCCTTTAACCGCACGGCCACTTCGGCCGGCAATGCGGAGTTGGCAGATGCCCATTTGATGTATGGATTAGCACGGGGCAATAGCCGTGGCGCGGTACGCTTGTATCGAGACAGATTTCCAGAACGAAGGTGTCCCGACGGGAAGACGTTCGAAGCAATTGATCGGCGTCTTAGGGAGCACGGAACAATCCAGCCTGTGACTCGCGACTGGGGAAGACCTAGAACGACGAGGACACCTGCAATGGACGAGGCAATTCTTCGTGCAGTCGACGATAACCCTCATGTCAGCGTCAGAGAAGTTGCTGCTGTACAAGGTAACGTTGACCACGTCACTGTACGGAGAGTGCTACGGGAGAACCAGTTGTTTCCGTACCGTGTACAGCGTGTGCAGGCACTATCAGCAGCTGACTGGCCACCACGGGTACACTTCTGCGAATGGTTCATCCGACAATGTGTCAATCCTCATTTCAGTGCAAATGTTCTCTTTACGGATGAGGCTTCATTCCAACGTGACCAAATTGTAAATTTTCACAATCGCCATGTGTGGGCTGACGAGAATCCGCACGCAATTGTGGAATCACGTCATCGACACAGATTTTCTGTGAACGTTTGGACAGGCATTGTTGGTGATGTCTCGATTGGGCCCCATGTTCTTCCACCTACGCTCAATGGAGTACGTTATCATGATTTCATACGGGATACGCTACCTGTGCTGCTAGAACATGTGCCTTTACAAGTACGACACAACATGTGGTTCATGCACGATGGAGCTCCTGCACATTTCAGTCGAAGTGTTCGTACGCTTCTCGACAACAAATTCGGTGACCGACGGATTGGTAGAGGCGGACCAATTCCGTGGCCTCCATGCTCTCCTGACCTCAACCCTATTGACTTTCATTTATGGGGGCATTTGAAAGCTCTTGTCTATGCAACCCCGGTACCAAATGTAGAGACTCTTCGTGCTCGTATTGTGGACGGCTGTGATACAATACGCCATTGTCCAGGGCTGCATCAGCGCATCAGGGATTCCATGCGACAGAGGGTGGATGCACGTATCCTCGCTAACGGAGGACATTTTGAACATTTCCTGTAACAAAGTGTTTGAAGTCACGCTGGTACTTCCTGTTGCTGTGTGTTTCCATTCCATGATTAATGTGATTTGAAGAGAAGTAATAAAATGAGCTCTAACATGGAAAGTAAGCGTTTCTGGACACTTGTCCACGTAACATATTTTCTTTCTTTGTATGTGAGGAATGTTTCCTGAAAGTTTGGCCGTACCTTTTTGTAGCACCATATATATATATATATATATATATATATATATATATATATATATATATATATATACAGGGCTATTACAAATGATTGAAGCGATTTCATAAATTCACTGTAGCTCCATTCATTGAAATGGTCACGACACACTACAGATACGTAGAAAAACTCATAAAGTTTTATTCGGCTGAAGCCGCACTTCAGATTTCTGCCGTCAGAGCGCTCGAGAGCGCAGTGAAACAAAATGGCGATAGGAGCCGAGAAAGCGTATGTCGTCCTTGAAATGCACTCACATCAGTCAGTCATAACAGTGCAACGACACTTCAGGACGAAGTTCAACAAAGATCCACCGACTGCTAACTCCATTCGGCGATGGTATGCGCAGTTTAAAGCTACTGGATGCCTCTTTAAGAGGGAATCAACGGGTCGGCCTCCAGTGAGCGAAGAAACGGTTGAACACGTGTATCTGGACATGCTGGAAAATTGGCTCATGCCACAACTGGAGACCGACAGCGCCGACTTCATCTTTCAACAGGATGGTGCTCCACCGCACTTCCATCATGATGTTCCGCATTTCTTAAACAGGAGATTGGAAAACCGATGGATCGGTCGTGGTGGAGATCACGATCAGCAATTCATGTCACGGCCTCCACGCTCTCCCGACTTAACCCCATGCGATTTCTTTCTGTGGGGTTATGTGAAAGATTCAGTGTTTAAACCTCCTCTACCAAGATACGTGCCAGAACTGCGAGCTCGCATCAACGATGCTTTCGCTCATTGATGGGGACATGCTGCGCCGAGTGTGGGAGGAACTTGATTATCGGCTTGATGTCTGCCGAATCATTAAAGGAGCACATATCGAACATTTGTGAATGCCTAAAAAAACTTTTTGAGTTTTTGTATGTGTGTGCAAAGCATTGTGAAAATATCTCAAATAATAAAGTTATTGTAGAGCTGCGAAATCGCTTCAATCATTTGTAATAACCCTGTGTGTGTGTGTGTGTGTGTGTGTGTGTGTGTGTCTGTCTATGTGTATATAGTTTCTGCGGAATCCAAACTGATCTTCCCCGAGGTTGGCTTCTACTAGTTTTTCCATTCGTCTGTAAAGAATTCGTGTTAGTATTTTGCAGCTGTGACTTATTAAACTGATTGTTCGGTAATTTTCACATCTGTCAACACTTGCTTTCTTTGGGATTGGGATTATTATATTCTTCTTGAAGTCTGAGGGTATTTCGCCTGTTTCATACATCTTGCTCACCAGATGGTAGAGTTTTGTCAGGACTGGCTCTCCCAAGGCCGTCAGCAGTTCCAATGAAATGTTGTCTACTCCGGGGGCCTTGTTTCGACTCAGGTCTTTCAGTGCTCTGTCAAACTCTTCACGCAGTATCGTATCTCTCATTTCATCTTCATCTACATCCTCTTCCATTTCCATAATATTGTCCTCAAGTACATCGCCCTTGTATAGACCCTCCATATACTCCTTCCACCTTTCTGCTTTCCCTTCTTTGCTTAGAACTGGGTTTCCATCTAAGCTCTTGATATTCATACAAGTGGCTCTCTTTTCTCCAAAGGTCTCTTTAATTTTCCTGTATGCAGTATCTATCTTACCCCTAGTGAGATAAGCCTCTACATCCTTACATTTGTCCTCTAGCCATCCCTGCTTAGCCATTTTGCACTTCCTGTCGATCTCATTTTTGAGACGTTTGTATTCCTTTTTGCCTGCTTCATTAACTGCATTTTTATATTTTCTTCTTTCATCAATTAAATTCAATATTTCTTCTGTTACCCAAGGATTTCTACTAGCCCTCGTCTTTTTACCTACTTGATCCTCTGCTGCGTTCACTACTTCATCCCTCAAAGCTACCCATTCTTCTTCTACTGTATTTCTTTCCCCCATTCCTGTCAATTGTTACCTTATGCTCTCCCTAAAACTCTGTACAACCTCTGGTTTAGTTAGTTTATCCATGTCCCATCTCCTTAAATTCCCACCTTTTTGCAGTTTCTTCAGTTTTAATCTACAGGTCATAAGCAATAGATTGTGGTCGGAGTCCACATCTGCCCCTGGAAATGTCTTACAATTTAAAACCTGGTTCCTAAATGTCTGTCTTACCATTATATAATCTATCTGATACCTTTTAGTACCTCCAGGGTTCTTCCATGTATACAACCTTCTATCATGATTCTTAAACCAAGTGTTAGCTATAATTAAGTTGTGCTCTGTGAAAATTCTACCAGGCGGCTTCCTCTTTCATTTCTTATCCCCAATCCGTATTCACCTACTACGTTTCCTTCTCTCCCTTTTCCTACACTCGAATTCCAGTCACCCATGACTATTAAATTTTCGTCTCCCTTCACTATCTGAATAATTTATTTTATCTCATCGTACATTTCTTCAATTTCTTCGTCATCTGCAGAGCTAGTTGGCATATAAACTTGTACTACTGTAGTAGGCGTGGGCTTCGTGTCTATCTTGGCCACAATAATGCGTTCACTATGCTGTTTGTAGTAGCTTACCAGCATTCCTATTTTCCTATTCATTATTAAACCTACTCCTGCATTACCCTTATTTGACTTTGTGTTTATAACCCTGTAGTCACCTGACCAGAAGTCTCGTTCCTCCTGCCACCGAACTTCACTAATTCCCACTACATCTAACTTTAACCTATCCATTTCCCTTTTTAAATATATCTCTTTTGTAAATCGTTTTCCAGTTTTTTTTTGTCGTCTGATGACTTTACTAGAGGATGAACGACAGCATCATATAGAAACAAGCTTAGACGACCACTCAGATTGTCTCCTGAATCGCTTATATAGATAAGGAAAAGCAGAGGGCCTGTAACACTACCTTGGGGAGCGACAGAAATCATTTCTGTTTTACTCGGTGACTTTCCGTCAGTTACGCTACTATGACCAGTGACCTCTCCGACAGGAAGTCACGAATCCAGTCACACAACGAAGACGATACTCCATTGACACGCAATTTGATTGGAAGATGCTTGTGAGGAATGGTGTCGAAAGTTTTCTGGAAATGTAAAAATAGCACTCATTAGTTTGTGCGAATAAAGTCTCGTTTCTCAATCGTGTTTCAATAGAACGATTTTTCGTGATTCCGTGCTAACTATTAGTCAATAAATCGTTTTCTTCGAGATAATTCATTATATTCGGAGGCAGGTATATGTTCCAAAAGCCAACCGTAAGTCATTGTTAGGTACGGTGCTGTTGTATCAGCATAATCTTAAGAGGAACCTGACTGGTATGGAGTCTGGACCGGAAGACATGCTTTTATTAAGTGATTTAAGCTGCTTCGCTACACGGAAGATATCTACCTGTAAGTCACTCATGTTGGCAGCTGTTCTTGACTCCAATTCTGGAACACTTGCTTCGCCCTGTTTGGTGAACGAGTTTCCGAAGGCTGCTTTAGTAGCACTGTGAAATATCCGTTGTTACCGCGCAGTGAAGGTAATGATTGCGTCTTGCCGCTAGTTTACTTTACATACAGCCAGAATCTCTTTGGGTTTTCTGCCAGATTTCGAGACAGAGATTCGCTGAGGAAGCTATTAAAAGCATCTCGCACTGAAGATCCCGCTAAACTTCGACTTTCTGTAAAACTTCGCCAATCTTGTGGATTTTGTGTTCTTTTAAATTTGGCACGCTATTTTCGTTGCTTCTGCAAGAGTGTTCTCGCTCGTTCAGTGTACGAGGGGGTATCAGTGCCACCTTTATTATTTTATGTGGTATACAGGCCGATTCACGAAGGTATGTAAATACACACATCAAAAAACGTTTTGCATCACCTCGGTTCCAAGAGCTCTGCAACCTGTACAGATAATTGGAACAGAGATCAAGATAATCGTCATTTACGCCCATTTGATTGCTCATGAAAACCACACATTGCATGTTGTACCACAATACAGTGAGACCTTCAGAGGTGGTGGTCCGGATTGCTGTCCACACCAATACCTCTGATACTCAATAGCACGTCCTCATGCACTGATGCGTGTCTGTATTCATCGTGACATACTATCCATAAGTTCATCAAGGCACCGTAGGTCCAGAATTCCCCACTCCTGAACGGCGATTCGGCGTAGATCCCTCAGAGTGGTTGGTGGGTCACGTCGTCCACAAACAGCCCCCTTCAATCTATCCCAGGCATGTCCGGTGGGGTTCATGTCTGGAGAACGTGCTGGTCACCCTAGTCGACCGATCTCGTTGTCCTGAAGGAAGTCATTCACAAGATGTACACGATGGGGGCCCGAATTGTCGTCCATGAAGACGAATGCCTCGCCACTATGCTGCCATTATGGTTGCACTATCGGTCGGAGGATGGCGTTCACGTATCGTGCAGCCTTTACGGCGCCTTCCGTCACCACCAGCGGCGTACGTCGGCGCCACATAATGCCACTCCAAAACAGCAGGGGACCTCCACCGTGCTGCACTCGCTGGACAGTGTGTCTGAGGCGTTCAGCCTGACCGGGTTGCCTGCAAACACGTCTCCGACGATTGTCTGGTTGAAGGCATATGCGACACTCATCGGCGAAGAGAACGTGATGCCAATGTTAAGCGGTCCATTCGGCACGTTGTTGGGCCCATCTGCACCGCGCTGCACGGTGTCGTGGATACAAAGATGGCTCTCGCCATGGATATCGGGAGTGATTTTGTGCATCTTGCAGCCTGTTGCGCGCAGTTTGAGTCGTAACACGACGTCCTGTGACTGCACGAAAACCATTATTCAACTTGGTGGCGTTGCTGCGGGCCATAATGCGTAGGTAGCGGTCATCCACTGCAGCAGTAGCCCTCGGGCGGCCTGAGCGAGGCATGTCGTCAACAGTTCCTGTCTCTCTGTGTCTGCTCCATGTCCGAACAGCATCGCTTTGGTTCGCTCCGAGACGGCTGGACACTTGCCTTGTTGAGAGCCCTTCCTGGCGCAAAGTGACAATGCGGACGCGAGCGCACCACCGTATTCCCGCCTAGGCATTGTTCAAATGGCTCTGAGCACTATGGGACTTAACATCTATGGTCATCAGTCCCCTAGAACTTAGAACTACTTAAACCTAACTAACCTAAGGACATCACACAACACCCAGCCATCACGAGGCAGAGAAAATCCCTGACCCCGCCGGGAATCGAACCCGGGAACCCGGGCGTGGGAAGCGAGAACGCTACCGCACGACCACGAGATGCGGGCCTAGGCGTGGTCGAAGTACAGACAACACGAGCCGTGTACCTCCTCCCTGGTGGAATGACTGGAACTGATCGGCTGTCGGGACCCCTCCGTCTAATAGGCGCTGCTCATGCATGGTTGTTTACACCTTTTCGTTGGGTTGGGGATAGTGACATCTCTGAAAAGTCAAAGGGACTGTGTCTGTGATACAATATCCACAGACAACGTCTTTCTTCGGGAATTCGTGGAACTTGGGTAATGTAAAATATTTTTTGATGTGTGTATTTTAATACTGTAATTCTGTCAGAGACAGCAAAGGACTTGGAAGAGCAGTTGAACGGAATGGACGGTGTCTTGAAAGGAGGATATAAGATGAACATCAACAAAAGCAAAACGAGGGTAATGGAATGTAGTCGAATTAAGTCGGCTGATGTTGAGGGTATTAGATTAGGAAATGAGACACTTAAAGTAGTAAAGCAGTTTTGCTATTTGGGGAGCAAAATAACTGATGATGGTCGAAGTAGAGAGGATATAAAATGTAGACTGGCAATGGCAAGGAAAGCGTTTCTGAAGAAGAGAAATTTGTTAACATCGAGTATAGATTTAAGTGTCAGAAAGTCATTTCTGAAAGTATTTGTATGGAGTGTAGCCATGTATGGAAGTGAAACATGGACGGTAAATAGTTTGGACAAGAAGAGAATAGAAGCTTTCGAAATGTGGTGCTACAGAAGAATGCTGAAGATTAGCTGGGTAGATCACATAACTAATGAGGAAGTATTGAATAGGATTGGGGAGAAGAGAAGTTTGTGGCACAATGTGACCAGAAGAAGGGATCGGTTGGTAGGACATGTTCTGAGGCATCAAGGGAGCACCAATTTAGTATTGGAGGGCAGCGTGGAGGGTAAAAATCGTAGGGGGAGACCAAGAGATGAATACACTAAGCAGATTCAGAAGGATGTAGGTTGCAGTAGGTACTGGGAGATGAAGAAACTTGCACAGGATAGAGTAGCATGGAGAGCTGCATCAAACCAGTCTCAGGACTGAAGACCACAACAACGACATTTTAATATGTTATTCTAAAAGTAAAACTAAAGAAAAAAGTTCAGGAAAATATAGGTCCGCAAATGTTTAGATACTGGGTTACGGCTAATAAAAGATTTTTCCTGAAATTTAACAAGTTTGCTAATATGAAGCCATCGCAAAATTGTACGAGATTGAAGTAAAGCACAATTTTTGTGCATGCAGATGGATGAGAGACATAGTTTGTAAGGACAAAGTCAATACACGTGAGGCATTATTTGCTGGCATTATGAATGCAATAGACGAAATTAAGAAGAACCCTATGAAACTGAATCGAGCAACAAAATCTGTTCATACACGTGCAGCTAAATGCATTGAACTCGGTGGAGACATTCTTGAAAATGAATTGTGAATGTATTGTGAAATTGTATGTACACTGTACAACTTCCTTAACACTGAGATTTGTTTTTTCCGGTTTAACATGAATTTACGTTTGCTGTGCTATTAATAAAAGCAGATTATCTGAAACATTCATACAGTTTCAGTTTGTGTTATTACCATCATTTTTCAAAATTAAGTCCTTTACAACTTCTGTTGAAAACTTTGTAGAATTGTCTGGAATTTAAGAAACAAATTGGGCCAAGTAGTTAATAAATTAAAAATTTTACGAAATTGCTTCCTTGCTTGTCTGGATGTCCTGGAAAACTACTGCAGATACACGTCTGGGACGTGTTTCATTACATTCACCAGACCAATAACAACAAAATATATGGAAATCGTGCTGTATTTTAACCTCGTACAGTTTTGCGATGGCTTCATATTAGCGAAGTTGCTAAATTTCAGGCAAAATCTTTTATTAGACGTAAGTACATAACTAACATTTGCCGACCTATGTTTATTTGAACTTTTTTCTTTATGTTTACTTGTAGAACAACATATTAAGATATTTGCATATATTCGTGAATCACCCTGAATAGGATTCTGTCAGTTGCCGTCGATGCAATTTCTTTTAATTCAAACTACGTCTGGCCTACGCTTAGACAGTGAGGTCGGAAAGAGTGGAGACTGTCTCTTAGGCGTGCAGCGAATTTTTATCTGATTTTTTTAAATACATGTACTTTACGTTTATTTTTGATGGGTTTGGATGTTAGGCAATTCAGTCTCGCTACAACTGCTCCTTGGTCACTAATCTCTGTATCCGTCATGATGCTTTCTGTTTGTTTAGGACTATTTGTTGTTAACAGGTCAAGTGTGTTTTGGCAATCATTTACACTTCGAGTGGGCTCCCGAACTAATTGGTCGAAGTAACTTTCTGAGAAAGCGTTCAGTACAATCCCACACTGCTGCGCGATCTAGAATCCTTGCCAGATAAGAGTAACGGAGGACATCAAGAAAGTTCAAAGAAGGGCAGAACGTTATATATTATCGTGAAATAGGGGAGAGAGTGTCACGGACAGGATCTCGGATGGACATTATTAAAACAAAGGCGTTGTTCGTTGCGGAGGGAAATTTCAATCACGAATTTTCTCCTCCGAATGCGAAAATATTTTATTGACGCCGACCTAGGTAGGGAGAAACGAGCATTATAATAAAAAATGTGTGTGAAAGCGTATGGGACTTAACTGCTAAGGTCATCAGTCGCTAAGCTTACACACTACTTAACCTAAATTATCCTAAGGACAAACACACACACCCATGCCCGAGGGAGGACTCGAATCTCCGCCGGGATCAGCCTATCAGTCCATGACTGCAGCGCCTGAGACCGCTCGGCTAATCCCGCGCGGCTGTCATCATAATAAAATAAGGGAAATCAGAGTACGCACGGAAAGATTTAGGTGTTGGTTTTTTCTGCGCGCTGTTTGATAGTGGAGTAGTAAAGAATTATTGTGAAGGTGGTTCGATGACCCCTCTGCCGGGCACGTAAGTGTGATATGTGGAGTACCCGTGCAGATGTAGACGTTGATGCAGGTGTAGAAAATCTGGAGGGTTTGAGCAGCGTAGACTGCACGACGAATGCCGCAGTCGCGTGCTGTCCCATAGGGCGCTCAGGTACGTAGGGGCTCACTCAAAAGTAACAGTATTACGAAAACGATAACTGCTGCTGTGGTGTGCGTACTGTAAGACCTTCAGTACACATCATCATCATCATCATCATTTAAGACTGATTATGCCTTTCAGCGTTCAGTCTGAAGCATAGCCCCCCTTATACAGTTCCTCCATGATCCCCTATTCAGTGCTAACATTGGTGCCTCTTCTGATGTTAATTACTTCAAAACCATTCTTAACGGAATCCAGGTACCTTCTCCTCGGTCTGCCCCGACTCCTCCTACCCTCTACTGCTGAATCCATGAGTCTCTTGGGTAACCTTACTTCTCCCATGCGTGTAACATGACCCCACCATCTAAGCCTGTTCACCCTGACTGCTACATCTATAGAGTTCATTCCCAGTGTTTCTTTGATTTCCTCATTGTGGACACCCTCCTGCCATTGTTCCCATCTACTAGTACCTGCAATCATCCTAGCTACTTTCGTATCCGTAACCTCAACCTTGTTGGCAAGGTAACCTGAATCCACCCAGCTTTCGCTCCCATACAACAAAGTTGGTCGAAAGATTGAACGGTGCACAGATAACTTAGTCTTGGTACTGACTTCCTTCTTGCAGAAGAGAGTAGATCGTAGCTGAGCGCTCACTGCATTAGCTTTGCTAGACCTCGCTTCCAGTTCTTTCACTATGTTGCCATCCTGTGAGAATATGCATCCTAAGTACTTGAAACCGTCCACCTGTTCTAACTTTGTTCCTCCTATTTGGCACTCAATCCGTATATATTTCTTTCCCACTGACATTACTTTCGTTTTGGAGATGCTAATCTTCATACCATAGTCCTTACATTTCTGATCTAGCTCTGAAATATTACTTTGCAAACTTTCAATCGAATCTGCCATCACAACTAAGTCACCCGCATATGCAAGACTGCTTATTTTGTGTTCACATATCTTAATCTCACCCAGCCAGTCTATTGTTTTCAACATATGATCCATAAATAATATGAACAACAGTGGAGTCAGTTTGCAGCCTTGTCTTACCCCTGAAACTACTCTGAACCATGAACTCAATTTACCGTCAACTCTAACTGCTGCCTGACTATCCATGTAAAGACCTTTAATTGCTTGCAAAAGTACACACACCATCACATTATTTGACTTGTCGCTCTAACGAAGTAGGCGAGTGTCAGCAATATGTCTCGTGGTCTTATCGCGGCGTGTTTATCTTCTGCCGTTAGGTCAGACGATAGAAATGCCACTTGCACGCTTAGAGTAGCAGATTGACGGTGACCAACTTTAAACAGAAGTTGATTAATTTTCACACACATTTATTAAAATAATAAAAAGCATAGACCTTACTTAACTTGATTCTGGATGCTATTTACAATTGACAGTCTGAAGTTCCTTTGGTATTGGTACGGTAATCTTATTCTCACATATCTCTGATATTTGACAAAGTGTCTATACATTTCTCTTCGTGGCTATGTACAGGAATATGGTAATCCTATTAGGCGCAGACTGAAACTTGACTATAGACTGGTACAGACAAATGCAGACTGACTAATCGGAGGTCTGTACACTCGTTATAATACCTCGCGCGTTCATGTATCACTGCGCGAGTGTGATCGGCGAGGAGAAAAGGTTCTGTGCTAGCAGCAATCTCATTGGCTGCGTTACATATTAATACGCGGATCGGCGGAAGCAGAATTTGGTCCGTCTCTAAGGCAGCGCCATCTCGTAGTGCGGAGACGGACGAGCGCTGCGCCTGCGCTGTTGTGCTTAGCGGGGCGCGCTCTAGTGGGAAAGTTGTGTACGCGCTGACTACGCGGAACTATGTACACAACAGATTGTTTCTGTTAACGTTTCCAGCAACCACAAGGAAACCTTAGCTCGGAGCGAAACTGCTCATTTGTGCATAAGTGCTACTCTACCGACTTTGTCTCTCTACACTGGCGCGCAGTGGTGTCGGAGTGTCGGAGGGTTGTACCGGCGCCTCGCTGCTGACGTCACCAGCGACCGAGCGGGCAGCCCTGGCTGGGAGGTCCCAGGAGGAGGCGGCCGTGCCGTGCCGAGCTGTGCGCCAAGTTGCTGCCAGCACGGCGTGTGGATCCTGCCGGCCTTTCTTGTTTAAAACGACTGCTAGTCTTTCATTCTGATCAGTCGTTCAAACGACCAGTTTTTTTCCGGCACGCACAGTCGCTGGTCCAAAACTTGTTCTGATTCGAGCCCTGGGACTGAAGGACCGTTTAAAGTAGCTTGTACAGCTGGCTCAGCCGTCCAACGTTTGAATTCAGATAGCTGCATTGATTGCTAACAGGGCGGAATCCACAATCTATTTCACCTTTTATCAAAAGAGTACACTGAACCCAACCCAACTACAGGTGACCTTATAGTTTGAGGAGGTGAAGGCATGAGCAATCGAATATGGGTAAATTAGATTTAAGGATACAGTAAATTAGTTCCCACTTCTAGAGGCTTCTCAGTCATCCTGTTTTTGCAGCATGTACCGTCTCCCATAATAGAAGTTTCCTTAATCACTCTCTTAGTTGAGAAGGGAAAAAAAAATTCAAATGGCTCTGAGCACTGTGCGACTTAACTTCTGAGGTCACCAGTCCCCTAGAACTTAGAACTCATTAAACCTAACTAACCTAAGGACATCACACACATCCATGCCCGAGGCAGGATTCGAACCTGCGACCGTAGCGGTCGCGCGGTTCCAGACTGAAGCGCCTACAACCGCTAGACCACCGCGGCCGGCACAGAATAAGTTTTCGGCCAACAAGGCATATGTCGAAACTAGACTAGAGACACGCACGCACTCACAGACAGTCATACAAATGCAACTACAGTCCTGAGAGCTGCAGCCGAGTAACAACCATCAGTTTCATAATATTGTTACATTGCATCCACTATTTTAAAAATTAGCTGTACACACTTTGTGGGTGTAGGTTTATGCATCAAGTTAAGACTAAAATGTTAAATAAAATTCTGTCTGAAATTGAGAATAACGATGCGTAATGTCATGTTGGAAATTTGTGGTAAGCTGCTACGGGACCGAGCTGCTGAGGTCATCTGTCCCTAGGGTTACTCACTACTAAATCTACACTCCTGGAAATGGAAAAAAGAACACATTGGCACCGGTCTGTCAAACCCACCATACTTGCTCCGGACACTGCGAGAGGGCTGTACAAGCAATGATCACACGCACGGCACAGCGGACACAACAGGAACCGCGGTGTTGGCCGTCGAATGGCGCTAGCTGCGCAGCATTTGTGCACCGCCGCCGTCAGTGTCAGCCAGTTTGCCGTGGCATACGGAGCTCCATCGCAGTCTTTAACACTGGTAGCATGCCGCGACAGCGTGGACGTGAACCGTATGTGCAGTTGACGGACTTTGAGCGAGGGCGTATAGTGGGCATGCGTGAGGCCGGGTGGACGTACCGCCGAATTGCTCAACACGTGGGGCGTGAGGTCTCCACAGTACATCGATGTTGTCGCCAGTGGTCGGCGGAAGGTGCACGTGCCCGTCGACCTGGGACCGGACCGCAGCGACGCACGGATGCACGCCGAGACCGTAGGATCCTACGCAGTGCCGTAGGGGACCGCACCACCACTTCCCAGCAAATTAGGGACACTGTTGCCCCTGGGGTATCGGCGAGGACCATTCGCAACCGTCTCTATGAAGCTGGGCTACGGTCTCGCACACCGTTAGGCCGTCTTCCGCTCACGCCCCAACATCGTGCAGCCCGCCTCCAGTGGTGTCGCGACAGGCGTGAATGGAGGGACGAATGGAGACGTGTCGTCTTCAGCGATGAGAGTCGCTTCTGCCTTGGTGCCAATGATGGTCGTATGCGTGTTTGGCGCCGTGCAGGTGAGCGCCACAATCAGGACTGCATACGACCGAGGCACACAGGGCCAAGACCCGGCATCATGGTGTGGGGAGCGATCTCCTACACTGGCCGTACACCATTGGTGATCGTCGAGGGGACACTGAATAGTGCACGGTACATCCAAACCGTCATGGAACCCATCGTTCTACCATTCCTAGACCGGCAAGGGAACTTGCTGTTCCAACAGGACAATGCACGTCCGCATGTATCCCGTGCCACCCAACGTGCTCTAGAAGGTGTAAGTCAACTACCCTGGCCAGCAAGATCTCCGGATCTGTCCCCCATTGAGCATGTTTGGGACTGGATGAAGCGTCGTCTCACGCGGTCTGCACGTCCAGCACGAACGCTGGTCCAACTGAGGCGCCAGGTGGAAATGGCATGGCAAGCCGTTGCACAGGACTACATCCAGCATCTCTACGATCGTCTCCATGGGAGAATAGCAGCCTGCATTGCTGCGAAAGGTGGATATACACTGTACTAGTGCCGACATTGTGCATGCTCTGTTGCCTGTGTGTATGTGCCTGTGGTTCTGTCAGTGTGATCATGTGATGTATCTGACCCCAGGAATGTGTCAATAAAGTTTCCCCTTCCTGGGACAATGAATTCACGGTGTTCTTATTTCAATTTCCAGGAGTGTAACTTAAACTAAGTGACGCTAAGCACAGACACACACACACACACACACACACACACACACACACATACATACATGCCCGAGGGAGGACTCGAAGCTCCGACGGGGGTTGCCGCGCGAACCGTGACAAGGCGCCTCGAACCCCGCGGCTACTAAGCTCGGCCATAATGTCATTTGTCGTCGGCATTACCCCACGGGCCAGTACATTCACAAGGTGATTACGCCGGTATGCACCTCATTTACAGCGTATAGGCCTAAGAAGGCAATGTGCGAGCAGCAAGACGGCGGCATACGGAAGTTCTTTTTCCAAACGGAACAGCGGCGAAGCATGAGACCTACAAGCTGTGGACAGGCGTTTAAGGGAGGTCGGCATTCGTGGTGCGCCACGGTTTGGTCGGCCTCAACTGGATGGAGTGGGCTGTGTGAAAGACTATGGTTTAAACTTATACACTACTGGCCATTAAAATTGCTAAACCATGAAGATGACGTGTTGCAGACGCCAAATTTAACCAACAGGAAGAAGATGCTGTGATATGCAAATGATTAGCTTTTCAGAGTATTCAGAGAAGGATGGCGCAGGTGGCGACATCTACAACGTACTGACATAAGGAAAGTTTGCAACCGATTTCTCATACACAAACAGCAGTTGACCGGCGTTGCCTGGTGAAACGTTGTTGTGATGCCTCGTGTAAGGAGGAGAAATGCGTACCATCACGTTTCCGACTTTGATAAACGTCGGATTGTAGCCTATCGCGATTGCGGTTTATCGTATCACGACATTGATGCTTGCGTTGGTCGAGATCCGATGACAGCTAGCAGAATATGGAATCGGTGGGTTCAGGAGGGTAACACGGAACGCCGTGCTGGATCACAACGGCCTCGTATCACTAGCAGTCGAGATGACAGGCATCTTATCCGCATGGCTGTAACGGATCGTGCAGCCACGTCTCGATCCCTGAGTCAACAGATGGGGGCGTTTGCAAGACAACAACCATCTGCACGAACAGTTCGACGACGTTTGCAGCAGCACGGACTAACAGCTCGGAGACCATGGCTGCAGCTACCCTTGACACTGCATCACAGACAGGAGCGCCTGCGATGGTGTACTCGACGACGAACCTGGGTGCACGAATGGCAAAACGTCATTTTTTCGGATGAATCCAAGTGCTGTTTACAGCATCATGATGGTCGCATCCGTGTATGGCGACATCGCGGTGAATGCACATTGGAAGCGTGTATTCGTCATCGCCATACTGGCGTATCACCCGGCGTGATGGTATGGGGTGCCATTGGTTACACGTCTCGGACACCTCTCGTTCGCATTGACGGCACTTTGAAGAGTGGACGCTACATTTCAGATGTGTTACGACCCGTGGCTCTACCGTTCATTCGATCCCTGCGAAATCCTACATTTCAACAGGATAATGCGCGACAGCATGTTGCAGGTCCTATACGGGCCTTTCTGGCTACAGAAAATGTTCGACTGCTGCCCTGGCCAGCACATTCTCCAGATCTCTCAACAAGTGAAAACGTCTGGTCAATTGTGGCGGAACAGCTGGCTCGTCACGATACGCCAGTCACTACTCTTGATGAACTGTGGTATCGTGTTGAAGCTGCATGGGCAGCTGCACCTGTACACGCCATCCGAGCTCTGTTTGACTCAATGCCCAGGCGTATCGAGGCCGTTATTACGGCCAGGAGTGGTTGTTCTGGGTATTGATTTCTCAGGATCTGCGCACCCAAATTGCGTGAAAATGTAATCAGATGTCAGTTCTAGTATAATATATTTGTCCAATGAATACCCGTTTATCATGTGCATTTCTTCTTGGTGTAGCAATTTTAATGGCCAGTAATGTATTTAGGATGCCAACAATAATAAATTGTACTTTGTTTCACACAATAGAATGTACAAAAAGAAAAAAAGAATTGGCCTGTGCAAGTACTGAACCTAAGACCGTTCATTCAGTAACCGCTAATGTTACCAGGAGGCTATTATTACTGTAGCAACCTAGCTGCTAATCTACATTGCACTAATACGAATACGGTTGTTACTGTTTGCTACAGCCTACCTTTGTTCGTAGACCTACTTTTATTCGAGCACATTTCAAAAATATTGCATTCTTTTGTACGAGCGTAATCCCACAAGTAAGGTCTCCTATTTTTTTTTATTAGTACAGGACTCTGTTTGTGTGGCAGTCGGTCACGCCGCTGCGAAGAGTGCGCCACGCGCTGTGTGTGTAAACACGCGCACGCCGCGCTGAGGCGCTCAGTCTCGGCTCTAGAGGTGGGTCGAACTCGTTCATTCCCGTGAACTGCTTCATTCATTTCACTCTTTGCCGTGAAGCGTTCAAATGAAGTAGTTCATTCGTGAAGTACGGAAGGCTGACGAAGTTGCCCAGTTCGCCACTCAGCCGCTGCTACGCTCGCTTCGCCTCGCTCGTACAATAAAGCTTCGTAATACTTCATAATTTTACCAACAGATGGCCGAACTATGGAGTAACGTGCACGCAACGTTTTACGCTCTTACAGCGTTTGAGCTAACTTAAATAGAGTATGGTCGAAGGGGAGAAAGGAAAGATAAACAGAGAAGGCTGTCACATATAAAGAAGGTATTACATTTAATCTTGCTCGACATTTTCTCATGAGGCGCCCAAAAAAGTCTTTATCTGCCAAGTGAAACATTATTTGTTGTATTCATGGACTGAAAAATAGGGCTACCAACGAAATGCAGTCCAATTTTATGTTCCTTTTAAAATTCAATCCAAAATAGAATGTGTATGTTTACCACTGTCACAAAGTCTATATATCTACTTTAAGTAATAATTCAGAAGTTTTCCTGTACATTTTATTTTTGTTGACAATAATAACCCACTAGATTGAAGACGTAAACTGTCACCTGTAGTCATTGGTACGATTTCAGTGTTATTAACATGTTGGCTGTGCGTGCTCATACAGCCAGCCCCATCGTTTGTATCTGTAATATTCATTTGTCCGCAAGCGCTGCCAAGTAGGCTACCGGTAGACGCGAAGTATAACTGAACTGCACAAATAGTCACGGGTAATAGGCGGCCGCGGTGGCCGTGCGGTTCTGGCGCTGCAGTCCGGAACCGCGAGGCTGCTACGGTCGCAGGTTCGAATCCTGCCTCGGGCATGGGTGTGTGTGATGTCCTTAGGTTAGTTAGGTTTAAGTAGTTGTAAGTTCTAGGGGACTTATGACCTAAGATGTTGAGTCCCATAGTGCTCAGAGCCATTTGAACCATTTTTATCACGGGTAATGATGTCAGCACTGCAGGAAGCAGCTGATGCTGCCTTCCCCTCGCCCCTCACCTCCAAAACCCCGCACAAACCTATCGTTTCCCACAGACGCCGCGCGATTCGTCGACAGGCAGTAGAGGGGGAACTGAAGTGAAGGGAGAATAAGTGACGTAGCGCCGATGTAATGGGATGAGGGAGAGGGGAAGAGTGTGAGTGAACTAGAAAAAAGTGAGGAGTGTGTTATCTGTGAAGAGTTTGAAGTACCAGTTCATTGAAATTGAGTGGTTGGTTCACACTTCACTGGAGTGAAGCGTTCATTTAAACGACTCATTCACGAGCTCCCCATCACTACTCGGCTCGGCAGCCGTTGAGGATGGAGCTGCCGTTGGGTGTTGGATGTTGCCGCCGAGTGCGAACTGCGCGCAGTTGTTGGGTTTTTGAACGCAGACGCCGCCGCGCCGCGCCGCCAGCTGACGGAAGTGTACGGTGAGTCGTGCGTGGGTGTCAAAAATGCTGATAAGCGGTGCAGAGAGTTTGCAGCTCGTCTGACCGAAACTCACGACGAACAAAGCAGAGGGAGACCGTCAGTTTCTGACGAAACAGTGTTCGAGCTTCGGCAAAACATGCGTCATGATAGGCGGATCTCCCTGGACGATCTCTGCACGTCGCTTCCTGAGGTTTCCCCAAGCACCGCTCACAGAATTTTAACGGAAACGTTCAACTGCCGGAAGATGGGTGCCACGCATGGTGACTGAGGACCACATGCGGGGAACGAGTTGATGCTTCCCGCGCACTTCTTCACCGAAGTGAAGAACTTTCCGGACTCAGTTGTCACGGGTGAGGAAACCCGGGCACACCACGTCACACCCGAGACCGAGCAACAATCACGCCAGTGGCGGCATCCTTGTTCGCCAAAGCCGCGGAAATTCAAACACACACTGTCTGCCGGTAAAGTCGTGACAATCGTTTTTTGGGATCGGAAAGGGGTATTGTTGGTCGACTTTACGCCCACTGGGACCACAATTAACGCTGACAGCTACTGTGAGACTGAAGAAAGTCAAACGGGCAATTCAGAACCGGAGAAGAGCAATGTTGAACAAGGGCGTACACATTCTCCGTAACAACGCTCGGCCACACATCGCTCGGCAAACCGTTGCTCTCCTGCGACAGTTTCAGTGGAACGTAATCACCCACCCACCCTACAGTCCTGACTTGGCGCCCAGTGACTACCACCTGTTCCCTAAGTTAAAAGAACACTTGGCCGGAAAGCGATTCAGCTCCGACGACGAGGTGAAAGAAGAGGTTCACAACTTTCTGAACAGCGTGGCGGCCAGCTGGTACGACATGGGCATACAAAAACTGCCACAGCGTCTACAAAACTGCGTCGACAGAAATGGTGATTATGTCGAAAAATAGGTAAATGTTCAAGCTGTAAACTGATGTAAACCATTGTAGAAATAAACAAGTCTGTGTACTTTTGGGATTTACCCTCGTATTTTCGTAATCATTCTAGTAATTTCATAGAATAATTTGCAAACAAAAATTTCATGGGACAGATCTGACAAAAATGTAAAGCATGGTGATCGTATACGCACGTTTATCAATTCTATTTACTAAGGTACCGCGCTTATGTATTTGAATCCAACGATTTTTTGCTTATAACAAAAGAGACATTCGGCGAATTTTCGTAGTACCGAGTAGCAGGAACAAGAAGTAAGTTGATGTAGAGCTTTAAAATAGCAATGGATTTTTCCTTGCACTTGCCAACTAATACAACTAATATTGGTTCCCTTTTGTCCCGCTGACTATTGGATAGGACCAGTTCAACGATAATGTCGAAAACAGGTGTTCAAACTCGACACCGCAACAAAAACTACGAAATCTGCTTTCGCTATTAATAAATGATAGAAGGGAAAAAAACTGTGTTTCATGCTCGCCACAACAAATCCCTTTCGACTCAGTTAGCTTTACTGTATGGTTAAATGATGATGGCGTCCTCTTGGGTAAAATATTCCGGAGGTAAAATAGTCCCCCATTCGGATCTCCGGGCGGGGACTACTCAGGAGGACGTTCTACGGATCGGAGCGTGGAATGTCAGATCCCTTAATAGGGCAGGTAGGTTAGAAAATTTAAAAAGGGAAATGGATAGGTTAAAGTTAGATATAGTGGGAATTAGTGAAGTCCGCTGGCTAGAGGAACAAGACTTCTGGTCAGGTGATTACAGGGTTATAAAAACAAAATCAAATAGGGGTAATGCAGCAGTAGGTTTAATAATGAATAAAAAATAGGAGTGCGGGTAAGCTACTACAGTCAGCATAGTGAACGCATTATTGTAGCCAAGACAGACACGAAGCCCACGGCTACTACAGTAGTACAAGTTTTTTTGCCAACTAGCTCTGCAGGTGACGAAGAAATTGATGAAATGTATGATGAGATAAAAGAAATTATTCAGGTAGTGAAGGGAGACGAAAATTTAATAGTCATGGGTGACTGGAACTCGACAGTAGGAAAAGGGAGAGAAGGAAACATAGTAGGTGAATATGGATTGGGGCTAAGAAATGAAAGAGGAAGCCGTCTGTTAGAATTTTGCACAGAGCATAACTTAATCATAGCTACCACTTGGTTCAAGAATCATAAAAGAAGGTTGTATACATGGAAGAAGCCTGGAGATACTAAAAGGTATCAGATAGATTATATAATGGTAAGACAGGGATTTAGGAACCAGGTTTTAAATTCTAGGACATTTCCAGGGGCAGATGTGGACTCTGACCACAATCTATTGGTTATGAACTGTAGATTAAAACTGAAGAAACTGCAAAAAGGTGGGAATTTAAGGAGATGGGACATGGATAAACTGAAAGAACCAGAGGTTGTACAGAGTTTCAGGGAGAGCATAAGGGAACAATTGACAGGAATGGGGGAAAGAAATACAGTAGAAGACGAATGGGTAGCTCTGAGGGATGAAGTAGTGAAGGCAGCACAGGATCAAGTAGGTAAAAAGACGAGGGCTAGTAGAAATCCTTGGGTAAGAGAAGAAATATTGAATTTAATTGATGAAAGGAGAAAATATAAAAATGCAGTAAATGAAGCAGGCAAAAAGAATTACAAACGTCTCAAAAATGATATCGACAGGAAGTGCAAAATGGCTAAGCAGGGATGGCTAGAGGACAAATGTAAGGATGTCGAGGCTTATCTCACTAGGGCTAAGATAGATACAGCCTACAGGAAAATTAAGGAGAGCTTTGGAGATAAGAGAACCACTTGTATGAATATCAAGAGCTCAGATGGAAACCCAGTTCTAAGCAAAGAGGGGAAAGCAGAAAGGTGGAAGGAGTATATAGAGGGTCTATACAAGGGCAATGTACTTGAGGACAATAGTACGGAAATGGAAGTCGATGTAGATGAAGATGAAATGGAAGATACGATACTGCGTGAAGAGTTTGACAGAGCACTGAAAGACCTGAGTCGAAACAAGGCCCCGTGAGTAGACAACATTCCATTAGAACTACTGACGGCTTTGGGAGAGCCAGTCCTGACAAAACTCTACCATCTGGTGAGCAAGATGTACGAGACAGGCGAAATACCCTCAAACTTCAAGAAGAATATAATAATCCCAATCCCAAAGAAAGCAGGTGTTGACAGATGTGAAAATTACCGAACTATCAGTTTAATAAGTCACAGCTGCAAAATACTAAGACGAATTATTTACAGACGAATGGAAAAACTGGTAGAAGCTGACCTCGGGGAAGATCAGTTTGGATTCCGTAGAAATGTTGGAACACGTGTGGCAATACGACTTATCTTAGAAGAAAGATTAAGGAAAGGCAAACTTACATTTCTAGCATTTGTAGACTTAGAGAAAGCTTTTGACAATGTTGACTGGAATATTCTCTTTCAAATTCTAAAGGTGGCAGGGGTAAAATACAGGGAGCGAAAGCCTATTTACAATTTGTACAGAAACCAGATGGCAGTTATAAGAGTCGAGAGGTATGAAAGGGAAGCAGTGGTTGGGAAGGGAGTGAGACAGGATTGTAGCCTCTCCCCGATGTTATTCAATCTGTATATTGAGCAAGCAGTAAAGGAAACAAAAGAAAAATTCGGAGTAGGTATTAAAATCCATGGAGAAGAAATAAGTACTTTGAGATTTGCCGATGACATTGTAATTCTGTCAGAGACAGCAAAGGACTTGGAAAAGCAGTTGAACGGAATGGGTGGTGTCTTGAAGGGAGGATATAAGATGAACATCGACAAAAGCAAAACGAGGATAATGGAATGTAGTCGAAATAAGTCGGGTGATGTTGAGGGTATTAGATTAGGAAATGAGACACTTAAAGTAGTAAAGGAGTTTTGCTATTTGGGGAGCAAAATAACTGATGATGGTCGAGGTAGAGAGGATATAAAATGTAGACTGGCAATGGCAAGGAAAGCGTTTCTGAAGAAGAGAAATTTGTTAACATCGAGTATAGATTTAAGTGCCAGGAAGTCATTTCTGCAAGTATTTGTATGGAGTGTAGCCATGCATGGAAGTGAAACATGGACGGTAAATAGTTTGGACAAGAAGAGAATAGAAGCTTTTGAAATGTGGTGCTACAGAACAATGCTGAAGATTAGATGGGTAGATCACATAACTAATGAGGAAGTATTGAATAGGATTGGTGAGAAGAGAAGTTTGTGGCACAACTTGACCAGAAGAAGGGATCGGTTGGTAGGACATGTTCCGAGGCATCAAGGGATCACCAATTTAGTATTGGAGGGCAGCGTGGAGGGTAAAAATCGTAGGGGGAGACCAAGAGATGAATACACTAAGCAGATTCAGAAGGATGTAGGTTGCAGTAGGTACTGGGAGATGAAGAAGCTTGCACAGGATAGAGTAGCATGGAGAGCTGCATCAAACCAGTCTTAGGACTGAAGACCACAACAACAAGTCTGCTTTTGGTGTCCTCCTTGCTGCGTCTGTCATTGTTTATTTTGCTGCCTATGTGCCAGAATTCCTTAACTTCGTCTACTTCGTGACCATCAATGCTGATGTTAAGTTTCTCGCTTTTCTCACTTCTGCTACTCTTATCGTCCTTCGATTCACTCTGAATCCATATTCTGCACTCATTCCGTGCAGCAGATCATGTAATCCTTCGTCACCTTCACTCAGGAGAGCAATGTCATCAGTTAATCCCACCATTCATATCCTTTCACCTTCAATTTTAATTCCACGCGTCAACCTTCCTTTTATTTCCACCATTGCATCTTAGATGTACAGATTGAAGAGTAGGGGCGAAGGACTACATCGCATTTCTTAATACGAGCACTTCGTTCTCGGTCGTATGTATATTACCCACCTCTCCCTATAGCTTACCCCTATTTTTGTCAGAATTTCGAACATCTTGCACCATTTCACACTGTCGAACGTTCTTTCCAGCTCGACACATGCTACGAACGTGTCTTCATTTTTTCTTCAGTCTTGCTTCCATTGCCAATTGCTACATCAGAATTGCCTCTCTGGTGGCTTTATCTTTCCTGAAGCCAAACTAATCGTCATCCAACACATCCTCAATTTTCTTTTCCATTCTTCCGTATTTTATGCTTGTCAGTAAGTTGCAAGCGTGAACTGTTAACCTCATTATGCGATAATCCTCGCACTTGCCACCTGTCGCAGTCTTCAGAATTGTGTGGATGATATTTTTTCGAGCGTCAGACGGTATGTCGCCAGACTCATACATTCTACACACCGGTAGACGTTTTGTTGCCTCTTCCGCCAATGATCTTACAAGCTCTGATGGAATGTTATCTGTCCCTTCTGCCTTATTTGATTTTAAGTCCTCTAGTGCTCTGTTAAATTCTGATTCTAATTTTGGATCCCCTATCTCTTCTAAATCAACTCCTGTTTCTTCTCGTACCACATCAGACAGATCTTCCCCCTCTTAGAGCCCTTCGATGTACTCTTCCCACTTACCCGCTCTCTCCTCTGCATTTAGCAGTAGAATTCCCGTTGCACTCTTAATGTTACCGCCTTTGCGTCTAATTTCATCGAAGGCTGTTTTGACTTTGCTATATGCTGAGTCACTCCTCCTGACGTCATTTCTTTATCGATTTCTTCACATTTTTCGTGCAGCCGTTTCGTCTTAGCTTCCCTGCATTTCCTGTTTATCTCATTCCTCAGCGACTTGTATTTTAGTATTCCTGAATTTCTCTGAACGTTTTTGTGCTTCCTTCTTTCATCGATCTGCTGCAGTATTGCTTCTGTTACCCATGGTTTTTTTACGGTTACCTTTCCTGTACCTATGGTTTTCTTTCAAACTTCTGTGATGGCCCTTTCTCGAGATGTTCATCCCTCTTCAAGTGTACTGCCTACTGAGCTGTTCCTATACCCTTACAGAACTTGAAGCGTATCTCGTCGTGCCTTAGAACCTCCGTATCCCGGAGCGCAACCACAGCAGCGAACTGGAAATCCCTGTGCAGCTGTGCTGAGTGAGATGAACAGAGCCTGCGACATCCCCAGGGCACTCCACTGTCTGGATATCGATGTGAATATATTCTGGGGTAAAAGTACGGTACGCAGTTGTGGTGAATTTCGGGTCCCTTCGTGTCGTTGCTCTCTGAGAGGAATTAATTTTGTGTTGCATTTGTAATCCCTGCTCTACTCCATGGCTCTGAAATAAAGCAGTTTGAGACAAAGCTTTATTTAACGTTTTGCTCTTATTCTGATGCATACATTGTAAGTTTGTTACTTTAATTTGCTATGATGAAAGCGACACTGATGGACAATAAAAGCGGGTTAAAAGCTGTGAGCTGTCTGGGGAAGTTAACCGTGCATTACTGCGCAACTGTTTCACCAGGTATCCAGTCTAGCTTACCAAATTCCCAACCAGACTAACATTAATTATAATCTTTTAATAGTCATATGACAACCGGTGATATATATATAAAAAAGTGAATTTAAATAAAAAGAAATAAATCACTTTATATTTGGAAATTTATTTTAACATTGATCATTGAAATTTCAGCATATTAAACGTGAGTTATAACTGAGCTGGTGCCTTATTTAGGACTGTGAAAATGTGAGTTTGTAATCTTACGGAACATATCAAATATGGAGGCAAGATCGGGAGACTGCATACAACACTGCATTCATAAAACAACACACAAAGAACGTTGAAACCTATGCAAGAGAGAGTTAACCACTACCAACAGATTCAAATTTTCACCCAAAGAAGATACGTTCGTAGCACAATCCTGTCCGTCATGTAATTACCACACACTGGTATACTAAATTCATACTAACTCTCTGTGAAATCTTGGCGAAAAGAATAGCTGAGGGCTACTTTATGATTACACCACTTGCTTCACGTGGTCAACTTGGTTTACACAAAGAGTGTAACTCCACAATAATTTTGATAGTTAAAATAAATTAGATCGAAAAGCAATTTACAAAAGAAAAATCTCGAACTGGTTACTAACGTCTTACTGTTAACCTTACTGTAACCGGGTCAAATAGTTATATAAGCACGTGGTACTGGTCTCGCAAAGTACACCCCACATCGGTTGAACATAAAGAAAAGTTGCTATATTGAAAAATATTGTCAAGACGAGACGTTATAATCACACAAGCATTCGCATTTAAGATTGATCTTAGTTAGAGTTACTCATCAACACGTGGTTCCACTTTACTCACAAAGTAGTGACAAAGCGACTACCGGAAAATAATCTGAACTTCACACGAGAATTACACTGCGCTGCAATTTAAGATAACATTAGATATTTTAGAGCTAAACCTGAAATAAAGGTGATTAAATTTTCAGTTAGGCTGAACTTGAGAAATCCATTGTCCTACGGACTTGGCAGACACGCGCTTAGCCGGAGATCTTACCACTTCAGACGCTCGCCACGGACCGACTGACCTGCGCTCCTACCGAGCGTGCTTCCCGAATACAAAACGGAAGTGACCAGAGGGGCAGCTTCCTATACCAACATGACAACGGACGGACAGGACCATACTAAGCATAGAAACCTCTTTGCTTTTAGAAAGCGTAGCTACCTGTTCCGACGTTGGTCCTACTGTTCTCTAGCAGACAGGCTTCTCTGCTACCCTCAAGCATGCAACTACAAATACATTTGCTCATTCATCCTCTCACGCAGAAGGGAAGGGGGATGACAGTATCTTATCATATACAGTATATAAAAGAAAGCGGATGTAGGTTCCGTATGAGACTGTGTGACATGAATTACATATAAACTGTGTTTTAAAGTGTAGTAGTGTGACAGATCGTTCTTGTTTATGTGTAAAAGTAACACGTTCCACTACTCAGTCTCCTCCCAGATAGTCAGAAACGCCACAGTAAATTTAGAAGAGGAATTTATGCCGTAAATGACAATAGATTTAAGAAATTAAACATGAAAGGAATCCAACAGAGACCTTTCAACATGACACCCACGAAGTGAGCGCAAGTAGTTTTGAGTCGCCGTGTAGAACTGTATATCAGCCGACCTGACCTGTCTGCTGGATACTTCGGGAAGTTTAACTCACGGGGCGTGACACCGTCGCAGGCTGGTGTACCAAGTACCGCGGTACTAGGGGCGTCACGGAGTTGGGCATTTTTATCCTGTTGCCTGAAAAAAACGATGGACAAATAACACAGGCCAACGGTGAAAAGGTTTCGGTGTCAAAAATATCTTATTCCTGCCCTTCCCACCCGCAGGATTCAAAAACAAGCGCAAAAATGATGGATTAGTTCTCGTCTATGAGATAAAGTAACATGTCATCTATTTAGAGTCACATTTCTGTTTGGGGAAAATATTATTTTTGAAACTGGCACATCTGCTAACTGACAAAACACAATGTTCTTCAGCTGTTTGTAGCTGGTTTTTTGAATCTGTGAAGGTGTAAACTTCATTAAAATGTCGCGTAAGCTGGTAAAGTCAGTGTATAACTTTTGTTAAATTTGTGGTGAAGTGACATTGTCATCAGAGCAATGGAATCTGATACCTCTTGTGAAGACTGCCTATTGGCATTTGTTTGGTATCGACATACGTGTTACAATTCTTGTTCTGTTATGCTTCGTGAATGATTGAAAAATACTAAAATGAAAAGATTTATGGCTTTTCCTGTAGAGCCTACAAGGCGGACAGATGACTGCTGACTCCGGCCGGTCGCAGTGGCCGAGCGGTTCTAGGCGCTTCAGTCCGGAACCGGGCGACTGCTACGATCGCAGGTTCGAATGCTGCCTCGGGCATTGATATGTGTGAAGTCTTAGGTTAGTTAGGTTTAGGTAGTTCTAAGTTCTAGGGGGCTGATGACCTCCGATGTTGAGTTCCATAGTACTCAGAGCCATTTGAACCATTTTTGCCTGACTGCGCCTACAAAGTCAGGACTGTCAGTGAGAAAAAACAAGAAAAATGGTTCACACGAGGAAGACTTACATGAAAGCCGTCCTCGGCTCAAGTCGGATGTGTTGAGCACAAATGGAAGACATTTGGCGATCTAAAGGACTTCGTTGTTCTCTTAGGAATGGGACAAGGCTAGACTAAGTACTGCGGTATGTGGGACAGTAGAGACAGAAAACCACATCACATTCAAGCACTCAGGCCAGCGAGAAATCTTAACCCGAGCGACAAAACTGTCATTGCTGAGACCCTCGCGGACCCAAAACATGTTATTCTTCCACACCTACATGTAGGAGTACGGTTCACGAAACGAAGGACAGACCTTTAAGTACTTGTAAGGGAAATTTGCTGTATGGAGTAACGCAAAGGTTAGCGAAGGTATCTTTCTTGCGGCACAAATACGTCAGCTTGCAAAGAATTCTGCATTTGGTCGAGTTTTGGAGGGCAAAGAGAAGGCAGCTTAGGAAACCTCCGAAGGAGCTATTGATCGATTTTTAGGCAAGAAAAGGGACGATAACAATTCTCAGCTGGTGGCAGTACCGCAAAAATAGCACCAACTCGCATACGGCACACTGTGTTGCAGCAGCGGTATGTGGGTGAGCGTTGTCCTGTTGGAAAACACCCTTGCCATGCTGATGACGAGTGGCAGCACGACAGGTCGGGTGACCAGACTGACGTACAGTTCTGCAGTCAGGGCGTCCTGCTGCCACACGACTCCAGGACGTGGCTCCAGTGCGCCTGGCACGCTCACGGGCTGGCTGGAGGCCCTCACCTGGCCTCGTCCTCAAACACACGGCCGTACCTGGCACCGAGGCGGCACCAGCTGTCGTCAGAAACCACAGCAGGCCTCGTCCCTGCCCTCCAGTGAGCTGAGGTCGCAGGCGGGGCGGTGGTTCGGGCCCAGTGGGATGCACGCTGCGGGTTGCCTGGCTCGGAGCTGTCCTCGAAGTAGCCGAGCTTAGCCTGTCTGTCGTCTTCTCCCTGTCGCTGTGCCGCCAGCTGCTGCTCAGGCTGCTGCTGCAGGCGCAGCGCGGCGCCCCAGGGCCACACGCCCAACACGACGGCCTTCCGCCTCAGTAGGGTCACGCGATTGTCCGGACCCCTGTGGGTGTTGTGACCGGTCATTCCAGTGGTCACCGCTGCCATCAGTCATGTACATTGGGTCGATTGCCATCAAGTCTGTCCGCAATATCGCAGAAAGAACATCCAGCTTCTCGCACGTCTATTACACGGCCTCCTTCAAACTCAGTGAGGTGTTGATAACGGCATCTTTGTCGCCTTAGAGTCATTCTTGACTAACATCAACTCACCGCGTCTAATCTCGCAGGTAACTAACGCTCTCAACCGTTATAGCGTGTATATACAGCAGGCTCGGTTTGCATCTACATCTACATCTACATCTACATTTATACTCCGCCAGCCACCCAACGGTGTGTGGCGGAGGGCACTTTATGTGCCACTGTCGTTACGTCCCTTTCCTGTTCTAGTCGCGTATGGTTCGCGGGAAGAAAGACTGTCTGAAAGCCTCTGTGCGCGCTCGAATCTCTCTAATTCTACATTCGTGATCTCCTCGGGAGGTATAAGTAGGGGGAATCAATATATTCGATACCTCATCCAGAAACGCACCCTCTCGAAACCTGGCGAGCAAGCTACACCGCGATGCATAGCGCCTCTCTTGCAGAGTCTGCCACTCGAGTTTGTTAAACATCTCCGTAACGCTATCACGGTTACCAAATAACCCTGTGACGAAACGCGCCGCTCTTCTTTGGATCTTCTGTATCTCCTCCGTCAACCCGATCTGGTGCGGATCCCACACTGATGAGCAATACTCGAGTATAGGTCGAACGAGTGTTTTGTAAGCCACCTCCTTTGTTGATGGACTACATTTTCTAAGGACTCTCCCAATGAATCTCAACCTGGTACCCGCCTTACCGACAATTAATTTTATATGATCATTCCACTTCAAATCGTTCCGCACGCATACTCCCAGATATTTTACAGAAGTAACTGCTACCAGTGTTTGTTCCGCTATCATATAATCATACAATAAAGGATCCTTCTTTCTACGTATTCGCAATACATTACATTTGTCTATGTTAAGGGTCAGTTGCCACTCCCTGCACCAAGTGCCTATCCGCTGCAGATCTTCCTGCATCTCGCTACAATTTTCTAATGCTGCAACTTCTCTGTATACTACAGCATCATCCGCGAAAAGCCCCATGGAACTTCCGACACTATCTACCAGGTCATTTATATATATCGTGAAAAGCAATGGTTCCATAACACTCCCCTGTGGCACGCCAGAGGTTACTTTAACGTCTGTAGACAACATGCTGTGTTCTGTTTGCTAAAAATTCTTCAATCCAGCCACACAGCTGGTCTGATATTCCGTAGGCTCTTACTTTGTTTATCAGGCGACAGTGCGGAACTGTATCGAACGCCTTCCGGAAGTCAAGGAAAATGGTATCTACCTGGGAGCCTGTATCTAATTTTTCTGGGTCTCATGAACAAATAGAGCGAGTTGGGTCTCACACGATCGCTGTTCCCGGAATCCATGTTGATTCCTACTTAGTAGATTCTGAGTTTCCAAAAACGACATGATACTCGAGCAAAAAACATGTTCTAAAATTCTACAACAGATCGACGTCAGAGATATAGGTCTATAGTTTTGCGCATCTGCTCGACGACCCTTGTTGAAGACTGGGACTACCTGTGCTCTTTTCCAATCATTTGGAACCTTCCGTTCCTCTAGAGACTTGCGGTACACGGCTGTTAGAAGGGGGGCAAGTTCTTTCGCGTACTCTGTGTAGAATCGAATTGGTATCCCGTCAGGTCCAGTGGACTTTCCTCTGTCGAGTTATTCCAGTTGCATCCCCATAGTGGCGCTACTTACGCCGCTCTTACGCTACTGGTGCGAAATTTCAATTGACAGACTTAGGTAATACGACGTTAACCTTCGTTTACGACAGCTGTAGGATCAGTGCTACCAACTTTCTCTTATCTCACAAAAAGTGGTTCAAATGGCTCTCAGCACTATGGCACTTAACTTCTGAGGTCATCAGTCCCCTAGAACTTAGAACTAATTACACCTAACTAACCTAAGGACATCACACACATTCATGCCCGAGACAGGATTCGAAGCTGCAACCGCAGCCGTCGCGAGATTCCAGACTGTAGCGCCTAGAACCGCTCGGCTACTCCGGCTGGCGCTTTCTCACACTCCTTGCTGTTGCAGTTTTTTCCCCGTCAGTGTATATAATTTAAATTCATTACTAGGGTGTTAAGATGGCCGAAAATATTGTCATCTAAACCTTATTACGCAATAATGAGTTTAGCGCCAGGATGCAGCCTCTTCAACAGAGATGCTTTCCCACCAGAGGCCCCAGGGCCACCTTCTGTCACCGATTAACCAATCGCTGGACTTAATCACACTTCAAAAGAAGAGAAAGTACTGTCCACCATTCTGTGTGAACCGTCGTCAGTGACGAACACTCGCAGAAAATTAGTGTGACAAGTTTGTACCATATCGCCAACCATGCGCAATACTGAGTCTCAACGTCGCCCATCTTCTAAAAATCCAGCAGGAAAAACGAGGGACGATACACCAAATCTCATGACAACACTGTATTTTCAGCGTGCAATGTGGACCCTTATTATCATGTGCAGATTCGTACTGCAGCAGACTGCATGCAATGTTATTTCTGTGTTCAGTGGTGGGTCTAGGGGATCATTATGGCGAAGACATGTGTATGTGTTCGGTATGCGCAGATTGACGTTGTAAATCAACATCTCGTTTATCTTTCTATATTGGGATTAACAGCTGATTCACTTCCTTTATACAGGGTGAGTCACCTAACATTACCGCTGGATATATTTCGTAAACCACATCAAATACTGACGAATCGATTCTATAGAGCGAACGTGAGGAGAGGGGCTAGTGTAATTCGTTGATACAAACCATAAAAAAATGCACGGAAGTATGTTTTTTAACACAAACCTACGTTTTCTTTAAATGGAACCCCGTTAGATTTTTAGCACATCTGAACATATAAACCAATACGTAATCAGTGCCGTTTGTTGCATTGTAAAATGTTAATTACATCCGGAGATATTGTAACCTAAAGTTGACGCTTGAGTACCACTCCTCCGCTGTTCGATCGTGTGTATCGGAGAGCACCGAATTACGTAGGGATCCAAAGGGAACGGTGATGGACCTTAGGTACAGAAGAGACTGGAACAGCACATTACGTCCACATGCTGACACCTTTTTATTGGTCTTTTTCACTGACGCACATGTACATTACCATGAGGGGTGAGGTACACGTACACACGTGGTTTCCGTTTTCAATTACGGAGTGGAATAGAGTGTGTCCCGACATGTCAGGCCAATAGATGATCAATGTGGTGGCCATCATTTGCTGCACACAATTGCAATCTCTGGCGTAATGAATGTCGTACACGCCGCAGTACATCTGGTGTAATGTCGCCGCAGGCTGCCACAATACGTTGTTTCATATCCTCTGGGGTTGTAGGCACATCACGGTACACATTCTCCTTTAACGTACCCCACAGAAAGAAGTCCAGAGGTGTAAGATCAGGAGAACGGGCTGGCCAATTTATGCGTCCTCCACGTCCTATGAAACGCCCGTCGAACATCCTGTCAAGGGTCAGCCTAGTGTTAATTGCGGAATGTGCAGGTGCACCATCATGCTGATACCACATACGTCGACGCGTTTCCAGTGGGACATTTTCGAGCAACGTTGGCAGATCATTCTGTAGAAACGCGATGTATGTTGCAGCTGTTTGGGCCCCTGCAATGAAGTGAGGACAATGTTTCAAGCGTCAACTTTAGGTTACAATATCTCCGGATGTAATTAACATTTTACAATGCAATAAACGGCAAGCGTATTTGTTTATATGTTCAGATGTGCTAACAAAACTAACGTGGTTCCATTTAAAAATACGTAGGTTTTTGTTAAAAAAACATACTTCTGTGTATTTTTTTATGGTTTGTATTAAACAATTACACTAGCCCCTCCCCTCACGTTCGGTCTGTGCAATCGGTTCGTCAGTATTTGATGTGGTTCACGAAATATATCCAGCGGTAACGTTAGGTGACTCACCCTGTATATCAAACTGAAGCGCCAAAGAAACCCGTATAGGCAAGCGTTTTCAAATACAGAGATATGTAAACAGGCAGAATACGGCACTGCGGTCGGCAACACCTAAACAAGACAACAAGTGTCTGGTGCAGCTGGTAGACCGCTAACTGCTCCTACAGTGGAAGGTTATCGAGATTAAGCGATGGGACACAGCGAGTCCGAGGTAGCGATGAAGTGGGGACTTTCCCGTACGACCATTTCATGAGGGTACTGTGAACATCACGAATTCGTTAAAATGTCAAATCTCCGACATCGCTGCGGCTGGAAAAAGATCCTGCAAGAACGGGACCAACGACGACTGAAGACAGTCGTTCAGGGTGACAGAAGTGCAACCCTTCCGCAAATTGTTGCAGATTTCAATGCTGGGCCATCAACAAGTGTCAGCGTGAGAACCATTCAACGAAACAGCATCGATGTGGGCTTTCAGAGCCGAACGCCCACTTGTGTATGCTGGATAAGCGCGGGACGCAAAGCTTTCCGCCTCGCGTGCCCCCCCCCCCCCCCCCCCCCCCCAACACTCACGTCGGACTGTTGGTGACTGCAAACGTGTTGGCTGGCCTCACGAGTGTCGTTTCAAATTGTATGCAGTGGATGGACGTGTACATATATGAATCCACAGACCTTACATGTGAGCAGGGGACTGTTGAAGCTGGTGGAGGCTCTGTAATGGTGTGGGGCGTGTGCAGTTGGAGTGATACGGGACGCCTGATACGTCTAGATACGACTCTGAAAGGTGACACGTATATAAGCATCCTGTCCGATCACCTGCATCCATTCGTGTCCATTGTGCATTCCGACGGACTTGGACAATTCCAGCAGGACAATGCGACACCCGACACGTCCAGACTTTCTACAGAGTGGCTCCAGGAAGAGTCTTCTGAGTTTAAACACTTTTGCTGGCCAATAAACTTACCAGACATGAACATTACTGAGCATATCTGGGATGCCTTGCGACGTGCTGTTCAGAATAGACATGGGGGATCCGCTCTTGAACTAATTCATAGAGTTGAATCTTTCAAAGGGGTGAACAATCAGTGATTCAGAAAAAAAGAACGGTAGCTCGAAACGTTTCCCACGGCAGAGAGAGAGAGATAGAGAGAGAGAGAGACGGAGCATATCAGCGGCGCCTCTGCTGGTCACAGCACAGTGCACACCACACAACACAGCCAGCGCCGGCCTCTGCCCTGCTTCTGCCTTGGCTGCCTGCATTGTGCAGTGCCCCATTGGATTTTGTGTTTCACATATGCCGTGCCGTCTCTGTGCGTTGTCTGCCGCGTGCAGTGTCTGGCGCAGCTTAACTTCGCATCGCACTCTGTCGGCGATCGTTTCAGTCGCACGTCGTGCCCTCTGGGCAGTTGATGCGAGCAACAGGACAGAGAGCCACCTAGCGGATAACATAGGAACTACTTGAAAAAACCTGCTCGCAAGGGAACGGACGATTTGTCTCGGAGCGGGTGAGTTCACTGCTCCCCCCAGCCTCGGAACTCGCCCGCTCAACGCCCACCCCACCGTTCTCGACTCTAGCCAGAGCATTGAGCAAAGTGACTCAGGTGTCACTCTGGTCTCTGCGGTCTGAGCTCATGCAGTAATACAGCTCGCGGCTCGACGTGCTCGACTCAGCGCCTCTGCATCGGAGTTCGTCCCCACTGGATATTGTTCTTCGTAGTAATACCGCTATGTATATTACATTATTATGTTATGTATACATCAATTGTTTTTATTTTATTTTTATTTGTTTAAACTGATTAGATTAGGTTCCTGACGACTCCTCTTACTATAGGATTTTTATTACGGACACTCGAATTTACGCTTTAATTACGAGCGAACCGATAAACGTATCGCAAAATGTGATACACCAATATTTTCCTTGTTTTATTCTGCGTAAGGCTATATGCAGCACTTTCGTTTTACAGTCAAATTTATATTTTTTTTTCTTATTCTGGTACGCATTTTGCGATTTTAGGTGTCTTCGGAAGGAAACGTTCACTTTAAAAATATATGGCTTGCGATGTATTTGTATGAGGTTAATGAAATTTTAATACATAATAGCCAAATATATTGTTAACGTAAATCTCAAGTTACAACATTTTCCGATCACCCAAAAAACCACGATAGTGCAAAATAAATCAATAATCAAAAACTTTGTCATATCGTGGAAATTTCAATAAACAATACGAAATTCTTACTCATTATCTGTGTTACTTCAAAATAGGATCAAATAAGATCAAAATAGAGGTATAGTACTGGAATAAACCAAGTTTAAAGGGCAATCTGCCTTCCATTTATTTTCTAATGTAAATGAGTGGTGAGTCATGAAAAAGAGCTCATTCATTTCAGGGAGTGAACAGTTCTGATCCAATCTCTGAAAAGAACAGTTTTGCCCATCTCTAGTTCAGAAGAGATCTCCACCCCCTCGTAGTCTTAGGGATTTATGGACAGCCCTGCAGGATTCACGGTATCACTTTCCCTCCAGCACTACTTCAGACTGTAGTCAAGCCCGTGCCCATTAGGCAGGTGTACCAATTTTTTGCCTCTTCTGAGTATTCTGGAAAATTGATGGCAACAGTCTACGTATGCCTACAAAACAGTACTGGCTCTTTTGGACTGAGGATTCCAAAAAAGGTCGGTTCAAAAAATTCGTCCTTCCGTGGCAGTGGTGTCTTGGAGTGAAATACGGTTGGCACCCCTGCACACTCCAGTGTTTGATGTGTAACTGCCGGAAGTGTCGTTGCTGTATGTGTGTCACTTACTGTTCAGCGCTCTCCTGAGTGAAACGTTGTGTCGCACAGTTTGCGAATTTCGAGGTGCCAGAGTCAGAGGAGCAACACGCCTGCATTAAATTTTGCGTGAAACTCTAGGAAACCTGTGCAGGGACACGCAGAATGATGCAGGAACCCTACTGTGATGCGTGCTTAAGCCGTAGTCGGCGTTACGCAAATGGCCGGACGGAAGTTAAAGACGACCCTCGTTCAGGACGCCCTTCGACGTCTACCGACCACGCTCATTTCAGGAACGTTGTGATGCTGAGGGAATTAGATTAGGAAATGAGACACTTAAAGTAGTAAACGAGTTTTGCTATTTGGGGACCAAAATAACTGATGATGGTCGAAGTAGAGAGTATATAAAATGTAGACTGGCAATGGCAAGGAAAGCGTTTCTGAAGAAGAGAAATTTGTTAACATCGACTATAGATTTAAGTGTCAGGAAGTCATTTCTGAAAGTATTTGTATGGAGTGTAGTCATGTATGGAAGTGAAACATGGACGGTAAATAGTTTGGACAAGAAGAGAATAGAAGCTTTCGAAATGTGGTGCTACAGAAGAATGCTGAAGATTAGATGGGTAGATCACATAACTAATGAGGAAGTATTGAATAGGACTGGGGAGAAGAGAAATTTGTGGCACAACTTGACCAGAAGAAGGGATCGGTTCGTAGGACATGTTCTGAGGCATCAAGGGATCACTAATTTAGTATTGGAGGGCAGCGTGGAGGGTAAAAATCGTAGGGGGAGGCCAAGAGATGAATACACTAAGCAGATTCTGAAGGATGTAGGTTGCAGTAGGTACTGGGAGATGAAGAAGCTTGCACAGGATAGAGTAGCATGGAGAGCTGCATCAAACCAGTCTCAGGGCTGAAGACCACAACAACAACAACGAAATTGTGCGTGCCAGTGGAAGAGTGACTGTCCGCGAGATTGGAGAAGAAGGTAACATTTCAGTTGGGTCACGTCATGAAATCCTGACACAGCATTTTGGAATGCATCATGTTGCCGCCGAGTTCGTCCCACAGCTCGTGAGGCAAGACCAGAAAGACGTGACTGCTGCACAAAACACGAAATCACTGTGTCGCCTCGTCCTCCGCAGCCTCCAGACCTGGCCCCTCCGGATGATTCATTGAAAGGTCTCTGTTGGATTCCTTTCATGTTTAATTTCTTAAATCTATTGTCATTTACGGCATAAATTCCTCTTCTAAATTTACTGTGGCATTTCTGACTGTCTGGGAGGAGACTGAGTAGTGGAACGTGTTACTTTTACACATAAACAAGAACGATCTGTCACACTACTACACTTTAAAACACAGTTTATATGTAATTCATGTCACACAGTCTCATACGGAACCTACATCCACTATCTTTTATATACTGTATATGATAAGATACTGTCAACCCGCTTCCCTTCTGTGTGAGAGAATGAATGAGCAAATGTATTTCTAGTTGCATGCCTCAGGGTAGCAGACAAGCCTGTCTGCTAGAGAACAGTAGGACCAACGTCGGAACAGGTAGCTACGCTTTCTAAAAGCAAAGAGGTTTCTATCCTTACTATGGTCCTGTCCGTCCGTTGTCATGTTGGTATAGGAAGCTGCCTCTCTGGCCACTTCCGTTTGTATTTGTGATCCACCCCTCAGGAAGGGACCAGGCAGTCGGTCCGGGGCGAGCGTCTGAAGTGGTAAGATCTCCGGCTAAGCGCGTGTCTGCCAAGTCCGCAGGACAATGGATTTCTCAAGTTCAGCCTAACTGAAAATTTAATCACCTTTATTTCAGGTTTAGCTCTAAAATATCTAATGTTATCTTAAATTGCAGCGCAGTGTAATTCTCGTGTCAAGTTCAGATTATTTTCCGGTAGTTGCTTTGTCACTACTTTGTGAGTAAAGTGGAACCACGTGTTGATCAGTAACTCTAACTAAGATCAATCTTAAATGCGAATGCTTGTGTGATTATAACGTCTCGTCTTGACAATATTTTTCAATATAGCAACTTTTCTTTATGTTCAACACACGTGGGGTGTACTTTGCGAGACCAGTACCACGTGCTTATATAACTGTTTGACCCGTCAGGTTAACAGTAAGACGTTAGTAACCAGTTCGAGGTTTTTCTTTTGTAAATTGCTTTTCGATCTAATTTATTTTAATTATCAAAATTATTGTGGAGTTACACTCTTTGTGTAAACCAAGTTGACCACGTGAAGCAAGTGGTGTAATCATCAAAGTAGCCCTCAGCTATTCTTTTCGCCAAGATTTCACAGAGAGTTAGTATGAATTTACTATACCAGTGTGTGGTAATTACATGACGGACAGGATTGTGCTACGAACGTATCTTCTTTGGGTGAAAATTTGAATCTGTTGGTAGTGGTTAACTTTCTCTTGCATACGTTTCAACTTTCTTCGTGTGTTGTTTTATGAATACAGTGTTGTATGCAGTCTCCCAATCTTGGCTCCATAATTAATGTGTTCCGTAAGATTGCAATCTCACATTTTCACAATCCTAAATAAGGCACCAGTTTATTTATGAATCAAAATTTATATGCTGAAATTTCAATGATCAATCTTAAAATAAATTTCTAAATAAAAACTGATTTATTTCTCTTTATTTAAATTATCTTATATATATATATATATATATATATATATATATATATATATATATATATATATATATATATATATATATATATCTATATATATCTATATATACACTCCTGGAAATGGAAAAAAGAACACATTGACACCGGTGTGTCAGACCCACCATACTTGCTCCGGACACTGCGAGAGGGCTGTACAAGCAATGATCACACGCACGGCACAGCGGACACACCAGGAACCGCGGTGTTGGCCGTCGAATGGCGCTAGCTGCGCAGCATTTGTGCACCGCCGCCGTCAGTGTCAGCCAGTTTGCCGTGGCATACGGAGCTCCATCGCAGTCTTTAACACTGGTAGCATGCCGCGACAGCGTGGACGTGAACCGTATGTGCAGTTGACGGACTTTGAGCGAGGGTGTATAGTGGGCATGCGGGAGGCCGGGTGGACGTACCGCCGAATTGCTCAACACTTGGGGCGTGAGGTCTCCACAGTACATCGATGTTGTCGCCAGTGGTCGGCGGAAGGTGCACGTGCCCGTCGACCTGGGACCGGACCGCAGCGACGCACGGATGCACGCCAAGACCGTAGGATCCTACGCAGTGCCGTAGGGGACCGCACCGCCACTTCCCAGAAAATTAGGGACACTGTTGCTCCTGGGGTATCGGCGAGGACCATTCGCAACCGTCGCCATGAAGCTGGGCTACGGCCCCGCACACCGTTAGGCCGTCTTCCGCTCACGCCCCAACATCGTGCAGCCCGCCTCCAGTGGTGTCGCGACAGGCGTGAATGGAGGGACGAATGGAGACGTGTCGTCTTCAGCGATGAGAGTCGCTTCTGCCTGGGTGCCAATGATGGTCGTATGCGTGTTTGGCGCCGTGCAGGTGAGCGCCACAATCAGGACTGCATACGACCGAGGCACACAGGGCCAACACCCGGCATCATGGTGTGGGGAGCGATCTCCTACACTGGCCGTACACCACTGGTGATCGTCGAGGGGACACGGAATAGTGCACGGTACATCCAAACCGTCATCGAACCCATCGTCCTACCATTCCTAGACCGGCAAGGGAACTTGCTGTTCCAACAGGACAATGCACGTCCGCATGTATCCCGTGCCACCCAACGTGCTCTAGAAGGTGTAAGTCAACTACCCTGGCCAGCAAGATTTCCGGATCTGTCCCCCATTGAGCATGTTTGGGACTGGATGAAGCGTCGTCTCACGCGGTCTGCACGTCCAGCACGAACGCTGGTCCAACTGAGGCGCCAGGTGGAAATGGCATGGCAAGCCGTTCCACAGGACTACATCCAGCATCTCTACGATCGTCTCCATGGGAGAATAGCAACCTGCATTGCTGCGAAAGGTGGATATACACTGTACTAGTGCCGACATTGTGCATGCTCTGTTGCCTGTGTCTATGTGCCTGTGGTTCTGTCAGTGTGATCATGTGATGTATCTGACCCCAGGAATGTGTCAATAAAGTTTCCCCTTCCTGGGACAATGAATTCACGGTGTTCTTATTTCAATTTCCAGGAGTGTATATATATATATATATATATATATATATATATATATATATATATATCACCGGTTGTCGTATGACTATTAAAAGAATATAATTGATGTTAGTCTGGTTGGGAATTTGGTAAGCTAGACTGGATACCTGGTGAAACAGTTGCGCAGTAATGCAAGGTTAACTTCCCCAGACAGCTCACAGCTTTTAACCCGCTTTTATTGTCTATCAGTTCCGCTTACACAAACAAACTTACATCATTTATTCCCAAAGCTGAAGACCGCACCGAAAGAACGGAGATTTGCAGCGACAGGCGAGATAAAAGGAAATCCGGAGAGGGCGCTTCGCGCGATGCCGCAAGACCCGTGACGAGAGTGGGAGTGGGAACGGCGCTGGGAGGAGAGTATTGCGAAGTGCAAGGTGAGCGAAGAAAAACTTTGTGGGCAAAATTCCGTAATTTTTTGAACAGACCTCGTAAGAATGTCGTCGTTATTTCATAAAAATGTGGCATACTTACAACAGCCTTAAACAAAACTGTTTCGATTGATGTGATAAGACCCTCTATGCAGGAGCACAAATTTCTTCTGTCAACTCACACACGGGGAGCATAAACAAATCTACACTCCTGGAAATGGAAAAAAGAACACATTGACACCGGTGTGTCAGACCCACCATACTTGCTCCGGACACTGCGAGAGGGCTGTACAAGCAATGATCACACGCACGGCACAGCGGACACACCAGGAACCGCGGTGTTGGCCGTCGAATGGCGCTAGCTGCGCAGCATTTGTGCACCGCCGCCGTCAGTGTCAGCCAGTTTGCCGTGCCATACGGAGCTCCATCGCAGTCTTTAACACTGGTAGCATGCCGCGACAGCGTGGACGTGAACCGTATGTGCAGTTGACGGACTTTGAGCGAGGGCGTATAGTGGGCATGCGGGAGGCCGGGTGGACGTACCGCCGAATTGCTCAACACGTGGGGCGTGAGGTCTCCACAGTACATCGATGTTGTCGCCAGTGGTCGGCGGAAGGTGCACGTGCCCGTCGACCTGGGACCGGACCGCAGCGACGCACGGATGCACGCCGACACCGTAGGATCCTACGCAGTGCCGTAGGGGACCGCACCGCCACTTCCCAGCAAATTAGGGACACTGTTGCTCCTGGGGTATCGGCGAGAACCATTCGCAACCGTCTCCATGAAGCTGGGCTACGGTCCCGCACACCGTTAGGCCGTCTTCCGCTCACGCCCCAACATCGTGCAGCCCGCCTCCAGTGGTGTCGCGACAGGCGTGAATGGAGGGACGAATGGAGACGTGTCGTCTTCAGCGATGAGAGTCGCTTCTGCCTTGGTGCCAATGATGGTCGTATGCGTGTTTGGCGCCGTGCAGGTGAGCGCCACAATCAGGACTGCATACGACCGAGGCACACAGGGCCAACACCCAGCATCATGGTGTGGGGAGCGATCTCCTACATTGGCCGTACACCACTGGTGATCGTCGAGGGGACACTGAATAGTGCACGGTACATCCAAACCGTCATCGAACCCATCGTTCTACCATTCCTAGACCGGCAAGGGAACTTGCTGTTCCAACAGGACAATGCACGTCCGCATGTATCCCGTGCCACCCAACGTGCTGTAGAAAGTGTAATTCAACTACCCTGGCCAGCAAGATCTCCGGATCTGTCCCCCATTGAGCATGTTTGGGACTGGATGAAGCGGCGTCTCACGCGGTCTGCACGTCCAGCACGAACGCTTGTCCAACTGAGGCGCCAGGTGGAAGTGGCATGGCAAGCCGTTCCACAGGACTACATCCAGCATCTCTACGATCGTCTCCATGGGAGAATAGCAGCCTGCATTGCTGCGAAAGGTGGATATACACTGTACTAGTGCCGACATTGTGCATACTCTGTTGCCCGTGTGTATGTGCCTGTGGTTCTGTCAGTGTGATCATGTGATGTATCTGACCCCAGGAATGTGTCAATAAAGTTTCCCCTTCCTGGGACAATGAATTCACGGTGTTCTTATGTCAATTTCCAGGAGTGTACAATCACACCACCAGGTTTTTGAAAATGATGAGGATTTTCCATCGGGCGGAATTTAATGATTCCCCTCCGAATGCAGTCCACTACTGGAACCTTACAACGTTTGTTTTCATCATCAGGTAAAAATTTTTATTAAAAAAAAGGCTTCCCGAGATGACTCTATCGAAATACAGTCCACTGTACATCACAAGCTGTCCTCGCCCATATCTGGCGTTCTTTTCTGCCAAACCGTGTGATGAGGACGAACCTGTTGTGAATGTAAACCAAGTCTGTTTTCTGTAGAAGAGTTAAAACAACCATTCAGTTGTAATGATGCGTCTGGAAGATGCCGAGCATCTTACTGCTCCCCTGTTTTCAGGATGAATACTACCGGAGCACGTGCAAATCATCAGCTGTTAAACAATAAAAACAAAGAACTCGCGAATGCCGTACAGTCTCTTCCTGGAAATATACGAGGTGCATTCAAGTTCTAAGGCCTCCGATTTTTTTTCTAATTAACTACTCACTCGAAATCGATGAAACTGGCGTTACTTCTCGACGTAATCGCAATGCAGACGAACACATTTTTCACAACGCTGACGCCATGATTCCATGGGAGCGCCGAAGGCTTCTTTAGGAGTCTGTTTTGGCAACTGGAAAATCGCTGAGGCAATAGCAGCACGGCTGGTGAATGTGCGGCCACGGAGAGTGTCTTTCATTGTTGGAAAAAACCAAAAGTCACTAAGAGCCAGGTCAGGTGAGTAGTGAGCATGAGGAATCACTTCAAAGTTGTTATCACGAAGAAACTGTTGCGTAACGTTAGCTCGATGTGCGGGTGCGTTGTCTCGGTGAAACAGCACACACGCAGCCCTTCCCGGACGTTTTTGTTGCAGTGCAGGTAGGAATTTGTTCTTCAAAACATTTTCGTATGATGCACCTGTTACCGTAGTGCCCTTTGGAACGCAATGGGTAAGGATTAAGTCCTCGCTGTCCCACAACATGGACACCATCATTTTTTCAGCACTGGCGGTTACCCAAAATTTTTTTGGTGGCGGTGAATGTGTCTGCTTCCACTGAGCTGACTGGCGCTTTGCTTCTGGACTGAAAAATGGCATCCACGTCTCATCCATTGTCACAACCGACGAAAATAAAGTCCCATTCGTGCTGTCGTTGCGCGTCAACATTGCTCGGCGACGTGCTAGACGGGCAGCCGTGTGGTCGTCCGTCAGCATTCGTGGCACCCACCTGGGTGACACTTTTCGCATTTTCAGGTCGTCATGCAGGATTGTGTGCACAGAACCCACAGAAATGCCAACTCTGGAGGCGATCTGTTCGACAGTCATTCGGCGATCCCCCAAAACAATTCTCTCCACTTTCTCGATCGTGTCGTCAGACCGGCTTGTGCAAGCCCGAGGTTGTTTCGGTTTGTTGTCACACGATGTTCTGCCTTCATTAAACTCTCGCACCCACGAACGCTTTTTTGACACTTCCATAACTCCATCACCACATGTCTCCTTCAACTGTCGATGAATTTCAATTGGTTTCACACCACGCAAATTCAGAAAACGAATGATTGCACGCTGTTGAAGTAAGGAAAACGTCGCCATTTTAAGTATTTAAAACAGTTCTCATTCTCGCCACTGGCGGTAAAATTCCATCTGCCGTACGGTGCTGCCATCTCTGGGATGTATTGACAATGAACACAGCCTCATTTTAAAACAATGCGCATGTTTCTATCTCTTTCCGTCTGGAGAAAAAAAATCGGAGGCCTTAGAACTTGAATGCACCTCGTATTTGCACTGCCACATTTGCCATTGCGTTTCCTTTGCATGACTTGTGTAAACGTTAATAAACACATTAGACTAACCATCATTTCGGTTTATTTTCTATGTAAGTAAAGTAAAAAAAAATAAAAACAGAAAACTCTCTATCCCAATGGGATTCGAACCCACGACCCTTTGATTACCGTATTGTACTCTGTCCATTGTACCAACAGTTTGCTGGGTACTCCGCTACATTATGCTAGTGGCCGTGCCTCACGTGTGTAGATATCCTCTATTTATTCCTTGTTTACAGGAATGTAGAAGTGGTCTTACGACAGATCAGCGAATTTCATAAATGTGATACATATGAGGGGCATCGAGAAAGTAACAATACAAAAATTGTTAATGTTGAGTCCTGTACCATAGGATGCAATTGAGATGATGTTCTTATGGGTGGCTGGTGTCCTCTTACTACGATGCTAATCCACACGTGGATTAATAAGGTTCTTTATTTACGTGAACACGAAGCTGTTAATTAACTCGAATAGCGTCCATGTATTGTGGTACAAGGTCATCAGGAACAGTCCCACTACAGTCACTAAACTGGCCGCCATGTACTGTCGTAGCCTGTGATGCAGTAAACCGGCTCAGGGGGTGAACTGACAGACACCAAACCGAATGATTGAGTCAGTGAGTGAGTGAGTCAGCGCCCTGCAGTCAACGGTGGCGGCCTGGATACTCGCTGTCGAGGGGGCGTTGGCGGCGCGTTGCTTGCGGGCGCCTCTGGCCTCAATCGTGATACGCGCGCTCGATCCAGTGCCTAGTAACCGACCTTCGCACTTCATCTTTGTCGACTGGTGTGCTGCCGACAGCACACGCCAGCACAGTTAAAAATGGAGGAAACGAGTATATTTTAATGAAGCTTACATGCTATGTGCCAAAATATGCCACGTAATCACCAGCTCAGGTTCCAGCTTTTGTACACCCTGGTCGTATACTGTCTACTGTCTGTCATCTGAAACCACTCTGCCACAGTCTATGGCACTCCCCATCTCTCAAAACCGCTGTCCACTGGAGGACTCGTCCACTTCAGAGAAAAGAAGATAATCCTAGACTGCCGGCTCAGGGGACTAGGGTGTATGGGTGACAGCATCCAATCCAAACAATACAACCAGGTCAGGAGTCAGATGGGTTGTACAGGGTCTGTCACTGTCATTAAGGAATGGTGCATCGTGAGTCAGCATTCTACATAATCTAGATTCCGCAAGCCACTGTACGGTATATGGTTGGGGGTACCTCATACCACCAGTAGTCATTTCCTTCCCTCTTCCACTCGAAAACAGAGTGAAGAGAAACAACTATCCATATGCCTCCGTACAGGCCCTATTTATTTTACATTCCCGGTCCTTGCATCGATGACAGTAGATCACAGTGAAGTCAGCTCTAAATGCCGGGGTCCACCGGACGAGATGGCGCAGTGGTTAACACACTGGACTAGCATTCAGGAGGACAGCGGTTCAACCACACGTCCAGTGGTCCTGATTTAGATTTTCTGTGATTTCCCTAAATCACTTCAGACAAATGCTGGGATGGTCCCTTTGAAAGGGAACAGCCGACATCCTTCCCCATCTTTCCCTAATGAGATGGGATTGATGCCTTGACTGTTTGGTCCTCCCCTCCCGTATTAACCCTAAATATTCTCAAAACTCCCTTGTGGAGGGGCATTATCTTCCCTCAACTGATTCTCATTCGAATTCACGAAGCAGTTCCATAACGCTTGCAAGCTGATCCAATTACCGCTAACACATCTAGCAGCTCGCCTCTGAATTGCTTCGATGCCTTCCTTTAATCCGAAACACAGGACCACTACAAAAGAATGGGTCAGACTAGTTCCATAATGCTTGCAAGCTGATCCAATTACCGCTAACACATCTAGCAGCTCGCCTCTGAATTGCTTCGAAGTCTTCCTTTAATCCGAAACACTCGACCACTACAAAAGAACGGGTCAGACTAGTTCCATAACGCTTGCAAGATGATCCAATTACCGCTAACACATCTAGCAGCTCGCCTCTGAATTGCGTCGATGTCTTCCTTTAATCCGAAACACTCGACCACTACAAAAGAATGGGTCAGACTAGTTCCATAACGCTTGCAAGCTGATCCCATTACCGCTAACACATCTAGCAGCTCGCCTCTGAATTGCTTCGATGTCTTCCTTTAATCCGCAACACTCGACCACTACAAAAGAATGGGTCAGACTAGTTCCACAACGCTTGCAAGCTGATCCAATTACCACTAACACATTTAGCAGCTCGCCTGCGAATTGCTTCGATGTCTTCCTTTATTCCGAAACACTCGACCACTACAAAAGAATGGGTCAGACTAGTTCCATAACGCTTGCAAGATGATCCAATTACCGCTAATACATCTAGCAGCTCGCCTCTGAATTGCTGCGATATCTTCCTTTAATCCGAAACACTCAACCACTACAAAAGAATGGGTCAGACTAGTTGCATAACGCTTGCAAGCTGATCCAATTACCGCTAACACATCCAGCAGCTCGCCTGCGAATTGCTTCGATGTCTTCCTTTATTCCGAAACACTCGACCACTACAAAAGAATGGGTCAGACTAGTTCCACAACGCTTGCAAGCTGATCCAATTACCGCTAACACATCTAGCAGCTCGCCTCTGAATTGCTGCGATATCTTCCTTTAATCCGAAACACTCGACCACTACAAAAGAATGGGTCAGACTAGTTGCATAACGCTTGCAAGCTGATCTAATTACCGCTAATACATCCAGTAGCTAGCCTGCGAATTGCTTCGATGTCTTCCTTTATTCCGAAACACTCGACCACTACAAAAGAATGGGTCAGACTAGTTCCACAATGCTTGCAAGCTGATCCAATTACCGCTAACACATCTAGCAGCTCGCCTCTGAATTGCTGTGATATCTTCCTTTAATCCAAAACACTCGACCACTACAAAAGAATGGGTCAGACTAGTTCCATAACGCTTGCAAGCTGATCCAATTACCGCTAACACATTTAGCAGCTCATCTCTGAATTGCTTCGATGTCTTCCTTTAATCCGAAACACTCAACCACAACAAAACAATGGGTCAGACTAGTTCCACAACGCTTGCAAGCTGATCCAATTACCGCTAACACATTTAGCAGCTGACCTGCGAATTGCTTCGATGTCTTCCTTTATTCCGAAACACTCGACCACTACAAATGAATGGGTCAGACTAGTTCCATAATGCTTGCAAGATGATCCAATTACCGCTAATACATCTACCAGCTCGCCTCTGAATTGCTGCGATATCTTCCTTTAATCCAAAACACTCGACCACTACAAAAGAATGGGTCAGACTAGTTGCATAACGCTTGCAAGCTGATCCAATTACCGCTAACACATCTAGCAGCTCGCCTGAGAATTGCTTCGATGTCTTCCTTTATTCCGAAACACTTGACCACTACAAAAGAATGGGTCAGACTAGTTCCATAACGCTTGCAAGCTGATCCAATTACCGCTAACACATTTAGCAGCTCGCCTCTGAATTGCTTCGATGTATTCCTTTAATCCGAAACACTCGACCACTACAAAAGAATGGGTCAGGCTAGTTCCACAACGCTTGCAAGCTGATCCAATTACCGCTAACACATCTAGCAGCTCGCCTGCGAATTGCTTCGATGTCTTCCTGTATTCCGAAACACTCGACCACTACAAAAGAATAGGTGAGACTAGTTCCACGAGTGTGCTTTACAGATGAAGCCCAGTTTTTTTAAATTCTGCCTATAGGCCGCAGTCGACGATTCGCCTCCTGTACCACAATTCACACATGTTTGTGTCATTTCGTATCGGTTTCCATCCTTACGCCTGCACATTTAATCCACGTCACTTTATCCAGCAGCACACTGTATTGCAATATTACGAGTTTGGTTTTCCGACTCATCTTAATTAGCTTATGTATATTTTTCTACATTTAGATTCAGCTATGATCATCATAAAGGGTGACAATTATTAAAGTATATGAAATAAATTCGTCACAACTTAGAACGGTTTGCATTGGGATTTTCAGACTCCACGGTTGGCCGCGGGGCATGATGGAAATTAGTATGTGAACATGGTTTGGTTTAGCGACGATGCCCACTTTCATTCGGATGGATTCGTCAATAAGCAGAATTGGCGCATTTGGGAGAAGTGTTCAGTCACGGAATAATCGATAATCGGTGGGATGTTCCTCGATGGCACGGGGACTATCGTACAGTATGTGATGCTTTCGGAAGATGATTTCATCCCCTTTATCCAAAGTGGCCCGGATTTCGAGAAGATGTGTGGTTCGTGCAAGACGGAGCTGGACCCCGTCAAAGTAGGAGAGTTTTCTGCAGGAGCACTTTGGGGACCACATTCTGGCTGGCTTTGGGGTATCCAGAGGCCATTCGTTTGGGCCTCGATTTGCCGCCACATTCTCCGGATCTGAACACGCGCGACTCCTTTCTGTTGGACTACATTAAAGACAAGGTGTACGGCAATGACCCCAAAACCACACCTGAGCTCGAAACAGCCATTCGGGAGGTCATCGACAGCACCGCTCTTCCGACACTACAGCGGTCATAAAGAATTTCGCAATTGGTGTGCGCCACATCATCGCATTTCTAGCATTTGTAGACTTAGAGAAAGCTTTTGACAATGTTGACTGGAATACTCTATTTCAAATTCTAAAGGTGGCAGGGGTAAAATACAGGGAGCGAATGGCTATTTACAATTTGTACAGAAACCAGATGGCAGTTATAAGAGTCGAGGGGCATGAGAGGGAAGCAGTGGTTGGGAAAGGAGTGAGACAGGGTTGTAGCCTATCTCCGATGTTATTCAATCTGTATATTGAGCAACCAGTAAAGGAAACAAAAGAAAAATTTGGAGTAGGTATTAAAATCCATGGAGAAGAAATAAAAACTTTGAGGTTCGCCGATGACATTGTAATTCTGTCAGAGACAGCAAAGGACTTGGAAGAGCAGTTGAACGGAATGGATGGTGTCTTGAAGGGAGGATATAAGATGAACATCAACAAAAGCAAAACGAGGATAATGGAATGTAGTCGAATTAAGTCGGGCGATGCTGAGGGTATTAGATTAGGAAATGAGACACTCAAAGTAGTAAAGGAGTTTTGCTATTTGGGGAGCAAAATAACTGATGATGGTCGAAGTAGAGAGGATATAAAATGTAGACTGGCAATGGTAAGGAAATCGTTTCTGAAGAAGAGAAATTTGTTAACATCGAGTATAGATTTAAGTGTCAGGAAGTCATTTCTGAAAGTATTTGTATGGAGTGTAGCCATGTATGGAAGTGAAACATGGACGGTAAATAGTTTGGACAAGAAGAGAATAGAAGCTTTTGAAATGTGGTGCTACAGAAGAATGCTGAAGATTAGATGGGTAGATCACATAACTAATGAGGAAGTATTGAATAGGATTGGGGAGAAGAGAAGTTTGTGGCACAACTTGACCAGAAGAAGGGATCGGTTGGTAGGACATGTTCTGAGGCATCAAGGGATCACCAATTTAGTATTGGAAGGCAGCGTGGAGGGTAAAAATCGTAGGGGGAGATCAAGAGATGAATAAACTAAGCAGATTCAGAAGGATGTAGATTGCAGTAGGTACTGGGAGATGAAGAAGCTTCCACAGGATAGAGTAGCATGGAGAGCTGCATCAAACCAGTCTCAGGACTGAAGACAACAACAACAACAACATCATCGCCAATGATGGCAGGCATATCGAACACGTCATAACCTAAATCCAAATGTCTGTAGTGACGTTTACATGGTGAATAAAAAATGTGCACTCCGTAGTTTGTAACTAATTTACGTTTTTTTTTTCATTTAGTCCAATAATTGTCAACCTGTACCAGCTATATATTCTGTCTGCGCCATCTTGCGTTCTACTCACTCATGGATGACATGTTCCGGCAGACCACAGCATCATCAGGAAACAGCCGCAGTCTCCTGCCCTCCCTGTCCGGCAGACCATTTATGTGTGTGCAGAACAAGAGCGGCGCCGTCACGCTTCACTGGGCGCGCCTGACTACACTCCTGTCGCTAATGAACACCTGCAGTCCGAGACAACGTACTGGGTTGTATGTCGCAAGAACTCATCGAATCACTCATAATCTGGGAACCTATTCCAATATGCTCGTACCTTCCAGCCTGTAATGAGGCAACGTGCCAAACGCTTTCTGGATATGTAGGAACGTGGAATCTGCCTGTTGCTCTCCGTCGGTGGTTCGCAGTATGTCATGTGAGAAAGGGGCGAGCTCCGTTTCACATAGGGAACGCTTTCTAGGCCGGTGCTCATCTGTGGACGGATGCTTATCTGTGTCAAGAAAATTTATTATACAGGGTGATTCAAAAAGAATACCACAACTTTAAAAATGTGTATTTAATGAAAGAAACATAATATAACCTTCTGTTATACACCATTACAAAGAGTATTTAAAAAGGTTTTTTTTTTCACTCAAAAACAAGTTCAGAGATGTTCAATATGGCCCCCTCCAGACACTCGAGCAATATCAACCCGATACTCCAACTCGTTCCACACTCTCTGTAGCATATCAGGCGTAACAGTTTGGATAGCTGCTGTTATTTCTCGTTTCAAATCATCAATGGTGGCTGGGAGAGGTGGCCGAAACACCATATCCTTAACATACCCCCATAAGAAAAAATCGCAGGGGGTAAGATCAGGGCTTCTTGGAGGCCAGTGATGAAGTGCTCTGTCACGGGCTGCCTGGCGGCCGATCCATCGCCTCGGGTAGTTGACGTTCAGGTAGTTATGGACAGATAAGTGCCAATGTGGTGGCGCTCCATCCTGCTGAAATATGGATTGTTGTGCTTCTTGTTCGAGCTGAGGGAACAGCCAATTCTCTAACATCTCCAGATACTGTAGTCCAGTTACAGTAGCACTTTCGAAGAAAAAGGGACCAAAAACTTTATTGGCTGAAATGGCACAGAAAACGTTCACCTTAGGCGAGTCACGTTCATAGTGAGTTGTTTCCCGCAGATTCTCGTCGATTCACTTCTGCCGTACTCAATGACACAAAAAGCTTTCTGTTGAGCGGTCGCCATCTTAGCATCAACTGACGCTGACGCCTAGTCAACAGCGCCTCAAGCGAACAAACGTACAACTAAATGAAACTTTATAGCTCCCTTAATTCGCCAACAGATAGTGCTTAGCTCTGCCTTTTGTCGTTGCAGAGTTTTAAATTCCTAAAGTTGTGGTATTCTTTTTGAATTACCCTGTATACGGACTGAGAATACGTTCCACAATTCTGCAACAAACCAATGTTAGGGATATTGGTCAGTAATTTAGCGGTGCGATTCTGTTCTTTTACCTTTTTTATACAGGATGAGCCACTAACTATTTCCACCAAGAATAACTCCGAAAGTATGATAGGAGTTGAAACGTTTGTGGGACAAATGTTGCATGGGACAATAGGGGCCATAATATGACGTTGGTTCTTTGTTGCTACGTGGGGTGGCTTCAGAGATATGAAGGTCAACTTTGTATTTTTAAATGGGATGCTGTAGTTTGGTACTTATCTTCTGATAGCGGCTATCGGCACGGATGCAATGGTACGTAACAGTAAGATCTTTGAAAGGTCAACGACGGTGAAAAATGTGCCATGAAAATCCATTAACAGACTGTGTTCCAACTGATGACCATTGTTATAAATGCAGTGCTGCAGTCTTCTTATCATGGACTGAGTGACATTTCTTACCAATTCGGCACTTATCGAAGCACATGCTCTGACAATTCTCTCTCGTACATGGCGCAAATAGTAAATATTCGCCGAACAGGGCGTATCCATCTAACGTGCCGTTGACACGCAAACACAATTCGACGGTTTCGGAACAAAACACTAATAGGAACGGTAGGAGTAGTATCGTCGAATCAAGCGAATGTGAATGATGTATTCCTTCGAGGAACGAGTCGATATGGCTTCTCGTTTACGGAGAATGCCAACGAAATTCAGTGAGAGCTAGAGACTTATACGCTGAAAGGTATCCTCAACGTACAAACATATAAATATGTGTATGACAAACTGAGAACAACTGGATCTTTAACGCGTCGAAAACAAATTGGGCAAAGGAAAGTTACTAACGAGGAAACGGAAATTTGTACTCTTGCCACTGCGGTGCAAGATCCTTCTGTTAGTTCCCGTCAAATCGCAAGGGAATCTGGCATGAGCCAGAGTAGTGTTGTTCGTGTTTTACAGTATCAGTCTCCACCAAGATTTAACTGGTACGGGTTGTATGCGTCTCATTGAATTCTGCTGATGGGCTCAACTTCAGATTCAGAGGGAAGACACATTTATTAATTTGATTTCATTTACTGACGAGTCTGCATTCAGGACAGAATTATAGGCCCTTATTTCGTCGAAGGAAATGTTAATGGTAGGAAGTACACCACATTCCTGCAAGAAACATTAGGTCTGTACTGGAAGAAATACAGGGTGATTCAAAAAGAATACCACAACTTTAGGAATTTAAAACTCTGCAACGACAAAAGGCAGAGCTAAGCACTATCTGTCGGCGAATTAAGGGAGCTATAAAGTTTCATTTAGTTGTACATTTGTTCGCTTGAGGCGCTGTTGACTAGGCGTCAGCGTCAGTTGATGCTAAGATGGCGACCGCTCAACAGAAAGCTTTTTGTGTTATTGAGTACGGCAGAAGTGAATCGACGAGAATCCGCGGGAAACAACTCAGTATGAACGTGACTCGCCTAAGGTGAACGTTTTCTGTGCCATTTCAGCCAATAAAGTTTTTGGTCCCTTTTTCTTCGAAGGTGCTACTGTAACTGGACTACAGTATCTGGAGATGCTAGAGAACTGGCTGTTCCCTCAGCTCGAACAAGAAGCACAACAATCCATATTTGAGCAGGATGGAGCGCCACCACATTGGCACTTATCTGTCCGTAACTACCTGAACGTCAACTACCCGAGGCGATGGATCGGCCGCCAGGCAGCCCGTGACAGAGCACTTCATCACTGGCCTCCAAGAAGCCCTGATCTTACCCCCTGCGATTTTTTCTTATGGGGGTATGTTAAGGATATGGTGTTCCAGCAACCTCTCCCAGCCACCATTGATGATTTGAAACGAGAAATAACAGGAGGTATCCAAACTGTTACGCCTGATATGCTACAGAGAGTGTGGAACGAGTTGTATCGGGTTGATATTGCTCGAGTGTCTGGAGGGGGCCATATTGAACATCTCTGAACTTGTTTTTGAGTGAAAAAAACTTTTTTAAATACTCTTTGTAATGATGTATAACAGAAGGTTATATTATGTTTCTTTCATTAAATACACATTTTTAAAGTTGTGGTATTCTTTTTGAATCACCCTGTATATTTTTAGCAACAGAATGTGGTATCAAGACGATGGGTGTCCGGCACAGTTTTCACTGATGGCTAGAAATGAGTTGCAGAGACAATTCCCAAATCGTTGTGTAATGTCCCCACAGAAAATACCCTCTACCACGCACCAATTAATCATTTTCAATCAAACCGTCCACATTCATTCACCTTGGAAAAGTTATCTGATCTGATTTTCTCGTAATATATGCGGCGACAGCTCGACGACGCCAAAGTATTTTCTAGTGCGTTTATTCTTTGAAATAACAGATATGCATATATGCATCCTCCATGGTTGTTGGAGTGGTAACTAGGACAGCTTCTGGAGTACCTGTTGAGGGATTGACGTGTTTCTGAGAGATACATATTCTGCTTTTCTGCTCGCTAAAGCGAGCCAATTAACATTTATGTTGCTAGCGGTTTGTTTGAGGAGAAAGAGACTGTAAACGGAAAATAATTAAGGCGTGGTATCACCGGAGATCTGGATACGTAATGGAGATGGATTTAATACACAATTTCCTGCATAAAAAAGGTTTGTGACTTTTTTCTTCTGGAGTGAATGAACGAATGAGTTTTTTCTGAATCATTTGATGATCACGTTGGCCCTGTAATTAGTGGGGAAGTTTCAGCTGTGCCGAAGAGAGACTGCAATCACTGAGTCTGTGTTAAATCGTCCAAAAAGTTTCGTACACATCTGGAATTCGCAGTCTTTCGTAAAAGGAACGAATAGTTCGAACGATTGATTCTCCCGACTGACTGCAGTGTTTAACAGTAATAATAAATGTAAAGATCTCTTACAGCAAGTCAGCCGCTGATTACCAAGACGAAGGACTCCACCAAAGATCCTATTTGGCAGATTTCACGTAATGAAACATTATATTAAAAACTACATAGATAAAGGAGAGAAAGAGAGAGAGCGAATGAAAATAGAGATAATACTAATAATCCTCCATTAGTCTAATTTTTCGCCTGTCTTATCACGGATCAGCCAAGACGCCTTACTTTACTGTAGAGATTTATGTGTGAAGGTGAAGGGATCTTAAAGGCAACAGATGCACGTCCATACAGGCAAGACATTACACAGAGATAGCGGCTGGCTGAATTCATAATCTGTTCTTAGATAAAGAGACTGCAACTTATTATCCGAACATTTAAAAATGTTAAAGTTCGATTGGACGCGGAGGAGATGTGTTGTGGCCGGCTCGTTCGTCAGACTTGGATTCTTTCCTGTGGAGATTCGTAAAAGACATTGTTTATAAAGACGTTCCGACTACACCTCACGATAGGCAAGAGGGAATTCTCAGAGCGTGTGCTTCGATAAGTGCCGATGTGGTAAGGAACAGCAGGCAATCCACGATGAGAAGCTTGCAGCACTGCATTGACACCAATGGTCATCACTTCGAACACCCAGTGTAAATGGATGTTCATACGAAATTTTTGACTTTCGTTGAACTTCGAAAACCTTACTGTTAAACATCATTGGATTCGTCTCGAGATCCCATGCAGCTTTTGCCCCACAAACTTTTCAGCTACTATCATAGCTTCAGAGTTATTCTAGGTGGCAATAGTCAGTGACTCACCCTGTATATGGGAATCACCTGTGTGCGTTTTTCGCGATAACTGTAACGTATGTAAGCGCCAATGCCTCACAGCACTCTCTGCAATTTCGAATTAACATCCGCCTGGACACGGCAGTTTACTTGTTTTACGTTGTTTCACTTGCTTCTCTGCGCGATCAATGCCTAATTCTGTGTCCTCCATGCAGGAGTCTGTGCGACAGCGGGATGAAGGTACAGGGTGTTTCAGAAATGACCGGTATATTTGAAACGGCAATAAAAACTAAACGAGCAGCGATAGAAATACACCGTTTTGTTGCAATATGCTTGGGACAACAGTACATTTTCAGCCGGACAAACTTTCGAAATTACAGTAGTTACAATTTTCAACAACAGATGGCGCTGCGGTCTGGGAAACTCTATATTTTCCACATATCCACCATGCGTAGCAACAATATGGCGTAGTCTCTGAATGAAATTACCCGAAACCTTTGACAACGTGTCCGTGCGGAATGGCTTCACATGCAGATGAGATGTACTGCTTCAGCTGTTCAATTGTTTCTGGATTCTGGCGGTACACCTGGTCTTTCAAGTGTCCCCACAGAAAGAAGTCACAGGGGTTCATGTCTGGCGAATAGGGAGGCCAATCCACGCCGCCTCCTGTATGTTTCGGATAGCCCAAAGCAATCACACGATCATCGAAATATTCATTCGGGAAATTAAAGACGTCGGCCGTGCGATGTGGACGGGCACCATCTTGCATAAACCACGAGGTGTTCGCAGTGTCGTCTAAGGCAGTTTGTACCGCCACAAATTCACGAAGAATGTCCAGATAGCGTGATGCAGTAATCGTTTCGGATCTGAAAAATGGGCCAATGATTCCTTTGGAAGAAATGGCGGCCCAGACCAGTACTTTTTGAGGATGCAGGGACGATGGGACTGCAACGTGGGGCTTTTCGGTTCCCCATATGCGCCAGTTCTGTTTATTGACGAAGCCGTCCAGGTAAAAATAACCTTCGTCAGTAAACCAAATGCTGCCCACGTGCATATCGCCGTCATCAATCCTGTGCACTATATCGTTAGCGAATGTCTCTCGTGCAGCAATGGTAGCGGCGCTGAGGGGTTGCCGCATTTGAATTTTGTACGGATAGAGGTGTAAACTCTGGCGCGTGAGACGATACGTGGACGTCGGCGTAATTTGGACCGCAGCTGCAACACGGCGAACGGAAACCCGAGGCCGCTGTCGGATCACCTGCTGCACTAGCTGCGCGTTGCCCTCTGTGGTTGCCATACGCGGTCACCCTACCTTTCCAGCACGTTCACCCGTGACGTTCCCAGTCCATTGAAATTTTTCAAACAGATCCTTTATTGTATCGCTTTTTGGTCCTTTGGTTACATTAAACCTCCGTTGAAAACTTCGTCTTGTTGCAACAACACTGTGTTCTAGGCGGTGGAATTCCAACACCAGAAAACTCCTCTGTTCTAAGGAATAACCCATGTTGTCTACAGCACACTTGCACGTTGTGAACAGCACACGCTTACAGCAGAACGACGACGTACAGAATGGCGCACCCACAGACTGCGTTGTCTTCTATATCTTTCACATCACTTGCAGCACCATCTGTTGTTGAAAATTGTAACTACTGTAATTTCGAAAGTTTGTCCGCCTGAAAATGTACTGTTGTCCCAAGCATATTGCAACAAACGGTGTATTTCTATAGCTGCTCGTTTAGTTTTTATTGCCGTTTCAAATATACCGGTCATTTTTGAAACACCCTGTATGTTTGTACGGTGCTCCAGCTGCGTGAGTCGTTTCTTAAACGCGAGATGGAAAACTTCAAATTTCCTTTTGCTGACTTCTGTTGCCACACTAGACTGATGGACGAGTGAATCGATAGAAGCTTTCGACCCGCTCAGCGATTTTAGGCTGGTTCTCGTCGAGACCTCCGCTAAGAAATGACGGTGCAAGTTGAACGCCTCGCGCATCGGTCTTCCTACCGAGACTCGAATCCCTACCGACTTCCCTCCTTTTGCCTTTGATTTTTTTCCCAAACTTGTGTAGCACCTCACAATACGCTCCAGCTCTGATGGTGGATCCTTTGGGAACGAAATCGTCCAGTAACACTCTTTTTCCGGTGCCGCACGCGGGAAGAGGGAAGTTTTGAATTTTTTGGAGGGATGGAGAATGCGTGTGGCGGCATCGCGCGGACTGTGTTTTTGACTCGAGAGTGTAGTCAGACACACCCCCGTTTCGTTCCCAGCCACAGCTGAGTCGATAAAGGATACTACAGCCTCACGTCGAAAACGTTTCAGAAATTCGCGTGCAGTCGACACTTGATTTTCACGGTGTTCCGGAGTCAACAAGTTTTGCAGCCACTGAGTTACGGTACCACCGACCACCTTAAACGGCAGTCGATGCTAACGTTATACCTCTGCGAGGAATTTTTGAAAAGTTGTGACCGTGAGACAACCTAGTGGAAACAGAACAGTCAAACTGGGATTCGTTTCCGTGACACTGCAGCAGAATACAACTAACAGTAGACAAGTTATAATCGTCCTACCTCTCCGGCTAATTAGTCTTTTCTCTGTGACCGTGTACCTAAAGTCCCTAATCTGTGGGGAAAAGTCATCTACTCCGAAGAATAGTGTACAACCGAGAGAAGTAGATGAAGTTATAACCGAATTGCCACTGCTCAGTACTTTAGCAACGACGATTAGAAACAAAGTTCGGTTAACTTTATATATTTTTATTACGCAAACTAGTTTTTAATTAACAGTAGTAGGTGGAAAATTTGGAAAGAAGGTTTTCAAAGTTTTCATTAACGAAAAGAACCAACGGTCTCCAGTTCCTCTCCGGAACAAGAATAATTAAATTGAAACTGAACTTTATACTCGTAAGCAATCGTAGGTTGTTGTTGTGGTCTTCAGTCCTGAGACTGGTTTGATGCAGCTCTCCATGCTACTCTATCCTGTGCAAGCTTCTTCATCTCCCAGTACCTACTGCAACCTACATCCTTCTGAATATGCTTAGTGTATTCATCTCTTGGTCTCCCTCTACGATTTTTACCCTCCACGCTGCCCTCCAATACCAAATTGGTGATCCCTTGATGCCTCAGAACATCTCCTACCAACCGATCCCTTCTTCTAATCAAGTTGTGCCACAAACTTCTCGTCTCTCCAATCCTATTCAACACCTCCTCATTCGTTATGTGATCTACCCATCTAATCTTCAGCACTCTTCTGTAGCACCACATTTCGAAAGCTTCTATTCTCTTCCTGTCCATACTAGTTACCGTCCATGTTTCACTTCCATACACTCCATACAAATACTTTCAGAAACTACTTCCTGACACTTAAATCTATACTCGATGTTAACAAATTTCTCTTCTTCAGAAACGATTTCCTTGCCATTGCCAGTCTACATTTTATATGCTCTCTACTTCGACCATCACCAGTTATTTTACTCCCTAAATAGCAAAACTCCTTTACTACTTTAAGTGTCTCATTTCCTAATCTGATTCCCTCAGCATCACCGGACTTAATTCGACTACATTCCATTATCCTCGTTTTACTTTTGTTGATGTTCATCTTATATCCTCCTTTCAAGACACTATCCATTCCGTTCAACTGTTCTTCCAAGTCCTTTGCTGTCTCTGACAGAATTACAATGTCATCGGCGAACCTCAAAGTTTTTACTTCTTCTCCATGAATTTTAATACCTACTCCGAATTTTTCTTTTGTTTCCTTTACTGATTGCTCAATTTACAGATTGAATGACATCGGGGAGAGGCTACAACCCTGTCTCACTCCGTTCCCAACCGCTGCTTCCCTCTCATGCCCCTCGGCTCTTATACCTGCCATCTGGTGTCTGTACAAATTGTAAATAGCCTTTCGCTCCCTGTATTTTACCCCTGCCACCTTCAGAATTTGAAAGAGAGTATTCCAGTCAACATTGTCAAAAGCTTTCTCTAAGTCTACAAATGCTAGAAACGTAGGTTTGCCTTTTCTTAATCTTTCTTCTAAGATAAGTCGTAAGGTAAGAATGGTTATTGGCGTCATGACGTAGGAACAGTACCTAACGCACACTTGCAAGTACTTCATACCACACATGTCACAGTAGTCAAATAATAATTCAATAGCAAGCACATACAGCATATCAATTAAAGTAAGATTGTTTACTGACTGTGGACAGAATCTTTTTGTTACGTCACTCACCGACAACGCTGACTGTCGTAACTGTAGCAAGCGGAAATATTGTTCGAATTTACTCATTGGTAAAGACTGTCATTTACCTAGGAGTTACTCTGATATTTCTTTGCAATAAAACTTATAAATTATGCCGTAAGTTACAAATTAGAACTGTGCTTTGACAATTAAATTCAGTGTCCAAGTTAAGTAAAGTTTTACTGCCAATTTTTTTATTGTGGAAGTTACTGTATCTTTAACAAATAAATTAATACTTGCTTTTGCATCATTATATTTCCGACATTATTTATACTTCAGCCAAAGGTTGTAAAAGTAATATTTTGGTAATCTAATAAATTAATGTTCACTTCCTTTTGAGTTCATTTTCTCATTATCTCGGTTCACACAAAGGGATAGCATGGATACTAGTTGGATGATGACTTAGAGAAACTATTTACGTGACAATACGTTCGAAAAAAAAACGTTATTTAAGCAACAAAATTCGAACTGTGCTGGTCAGCCTGTTACACTTCTAGTTATAAAAAGTCCAGATCTTACTTCGCTTTATGATGACGTTCGTTCGTCGAGTGGTTTCATTTTAGGGTAAAATAGGGCACAGGTTGATCTTCTTGCCATACCAGAGCCAATAGCAAGGTCCCACACTACTCCTGATGTTAGGTGACTTACTGTTGCTGCATTTTTACTGTGCCCAGTAAATGCCATACACTTAGCTTGCCAAACCAACCATATCAGTTTTCACTGCTCCGCACTTCGGAAACAGACTTTTTTATCCTCGCACTTTTGCACAGCCACTCCGGCGAACACACACAACCAGAGACACCAACCCTCTCCCCGCGACTCCCAGCTGCTACTATTTCGCGCTCGCACGCCCAGCGATAACGCGTTTACAATTTATTACACTCTTTGACAGAATCTAGGCAAGCGTGTCTACTTACAAAATGTTGACATTCCATGCGTATTCTCTTTCTTAAATAACAATAGCATTCGTAACTTGAGAACATACTTTGTTGTTGTTGTGGTCTTCAGTCCTGAGACTGGTTTGATGCAGCTCTCCATGCTACTCTATCCTGTGCAAGCTTCTTCATCTCCCAGTATCTACTGCAACCTACATCCTTCTGAATCTGCTTAGTGTATTCATCTCTTGGTCTCCCTCTACGATTTTTACCCTCCACACTGCCCTCCAATGCTAAATTTGTGATCCCTTGATGCCTCAAAACATGTCCTACCAACCGATCCCTTCTTCTAGTCAAGTTGTGCCACAAACTTCTCTTCTCCCCAATCCTATTCAATACCTCCTCATTAGTTACATGATCTACCCACTTTATCTTCAGCATTCTTCTGTAGCACCACATTTCGAAAGCTTCTATTCTCTTCTTGTCCAAACTAGTTATCGTCCATGTTTCACTTCCATACATGGCTACACTCCATACAAATACTTTCAGAAATGACTTCCTGACACTTAAATCTATACTCGATGTTAACAAATTCCTCTTCTTGAGAAACGCTTTCCTTGCCATTGCCAGTCTACATTTTATATCCTCTCTACTTCGACCATCATCGGTTATTTTACTCCCTAAATAGCAAAACTCCTTTACTACTTTAAGTGTCTCATTGTAAATAGCCTTTCGCTCCCTGTATTTTACCCCTGCCACCTTCAGAATTTGAAAGAGAGTATTCCAGTTAACATTGTCCAAAGCTTTCTCTAAGTCTACAAATGCTAGAAACGTAGGTTTGCCTTTTCTTAATCTTTCTTCTAAGATAAGTCGTAAGGTCAGTATTGCCTCACGTGTTCCAGTATTTCTACGGAATCCAAACTGATCTTCCCCGAGGTCAGCTTCTACCAGTTTTTCCATTCGTCTGTAAAGAATTCGCGTTAGTATTTTGCAGCTGTGACTTATTAAACTGATAGTTCGGTAATTTTCACATTTGTCAACACCTGCTTTCTTTGGGATTGGAATTATTATATTCTTCTTGAAGTCTGAGGGTATTTCTCCTGTCTCATACATCGTGCTCACCAGATGGTAGAGTTTTGTCATGACTGACTCTCCCGAGGCCATCAGTAGTTCAAATGGAATGTTGTCTACTTCCGGGGCCTTGTGCTCTGTCAAACTCTTCACGCAGTATCTTATCTCCCATTTCGTCTTCATCTACATCCTCTTCCATTTCCATAATATTGTCCTCAAGTACATCGCCCTTGTATAAACCCTCTATATACTCCTTCCACCTTTCTGCCTTCCCTTCTTTGCTTAGAACTGGGTTGCCATCTGAGCTCTTGATATTCATACAAGTGGTTCTCTTCTCTCCAAAGGTCTCTTTAATTTTCCTGTAGGCAGTATCTATCTTACCCCTAGTGAGACAAGCCTCCACATCCTTACATTTGTCCTCTAGCCATCCCTGCTTAGCCATTTTGCACTTCCTGTCGATCTCATTTTTGAGACGTTTGTATTCCTTTTTGCCTGCTTCATTTACTGCATTTTTATGTTTTCTCCTTTCATCAATTAAATTCAATATTTCTTCTGTTACCCAAGGATTTCTATTAGCCCTCGTCTTTTTACCTACTTGATCCTCTGCTGCCTTCACTACTTCATCCCTCAGAGCTACCCATTCTTCTTCTACTGTATTTCTTTCCCCCATTCCTGTCAATTGTTCCCTTATGCTCTTCCTGAAACTCTCTACAACCTCTGGTTCTTTCAGTTTATTCAGGTCCCATCTCCTTAAATTCCCACCTTTTTGCAGTTTCTTCAGTTTCAATCTGCAGTTCATAACCAATAGATTGTGGTCAGAATCCACATCTGCCCCAGGAAATGTCTTACAATTTAAAACCTGGTTCCTAAATCTCTGTCTTACCATTATATAATCTATCTGATACCTTTTAGTATCTCCAGGATTCTTCCAGGTATACAACCTTCTTTTATGATTCTTGAACCAAGTGTTGGCTATGATTAAGTTATGCTCTGTGCAAAATTCTACAAGGCGGCTTCCTCTTTCATTCCTTCCCCCCAATCCATATTCACCTACTATGTTTCCTTCTCTCCCTTTTCCTACTGACGAATTCCAGTCACCCATGACTATTAAATTTTCGTCTCCCTTCACTACCTGAATAATTTCTTTTATCTCGTCATACATTTCATCTATTTCTTCATCATCTGCAGAGGTAGTTGGCATATAAACTTGTACTACTGTAGTAGGTGTGGGCTTCGTATCTATCTTGGCCACAGTAATGCGTTCACTATGCTGTTTGTAGTAGCTAACCCGCACTCCTATTTTTTTATTCATTATTAAACCTACTCCTGCATTACCCCTATTTGATTTTGTATTTATAACCCTGTAATCACCTGACCAAAAGTCTTGTTCCTCCTGCCACCGAACTTCACTAATTCCCACTATATCTAACTTTAACCTATCCATTTCCCTTTTTAAATTTTCTAACCTACCTGCCCGATTAAGGGATCTGACATTCCACGCTCCGATCCGTAGAACGCCAGTTTTCTCTCTCCTGATAACGACGTCCTCCTGAGTAGTCCCCGCCCGGAGATCCGAATGGGGGACTATTTTACCTCCGGAATATTTTACCCAAGAGGACGCCATCATCATTTAATCATACAGTAGAGCTGCATGTCCTCGGGAGAACATACTTACAAGAATAATATTATTCACAACTTATAAAACAAATTTGGCAAAACACGTAGGAAATGTATAATCATCCACAGCCATGTGGTGTTATAAAGTTGGTCAGGGAACAGACGTTCTCCCAGCACAAAAGCAAGTTGTAACATTACGTATTAATATCGGTCGCCAGCCTAATTAGGCATTCCTGTATCAACCAATATGATACAGCAGAAGGCAGTGCTAAGGCTAAGCTAACCTTCCTGGACACAGACACACACTAAACTCTATCTCTATACCTGGAAGGAAGACAAGGATTTATGGTCAGATAAGTATCGGGTAATATCAACAGCAGCAGAAAATGGTATAACAGGTGTAGGATTCGTTATGAATAGGAAGGTAGGGCAGAGGGTGTGTTACTGTGAACAGTTCAGTGACCGGGTTGTTCTAATCAGAATCGACAGCAGACCAACACCGACAACGATAGTTCAGGTATACATGCCGACGTCGCAAGCTGAAGGTGAACAGATAGAGAAAGTGTATGAGGATATTGAAAGGGTAATGCAGTATGTAAAGGGGGACGAAAATCTAGTAGTCATGGGCGACTGGAATGCAGTTGTAGGGGAAGGAGTAGAAGAAAAGGTTACAGGAGAATATGGGCTTGGGAAAAGGAATGAAAGAGGAGAAAGACTAATTGAGTTCTGTAACAAGTACAAAGAAGGTAGCTGCGAAGAAACCATGGGTAACAGAAGAAATACTTCAGTTGATTGATGAAGGAGGAAGTACAAACATGTTCCGGGAAAATCAGGAAGACACAAATACAAGTCGCTGAGGAATGAAATAAATAGGAAGTGCAGGGAAACTAAGACGAAATGGCTGCAGGAAAAATGTGAAGACGTCGAAAAAGATATGATTGCCGGAAGGACAGACTCAGCATACAGGAAAGTCAAAACAACCTTTGGTGACATTAAAAGCAACGGTGGTAACATTAAGAGTGCAACGGGAATTCCACTGTTAAATGCAGAGGAGAGAGCAGATAGGTGGAAAGAATACATTGAAAGCCTCTATGAGGGTGAAGATTTGTCTGATGTGATAGAAGAAGAAACAGGAGTCGATTTAGAAGAGGTAGGGGATCCAGTATTAGAATCGGAATTTAAAAGAGCTTTGGAGGACTTACGGTCAAATAAGGCAGAAGGGATAGATAACATTCCATTAGAATTTCTAAAATCATTGGGGGAAGTGGCAACAAAACGACTATTCACGTTGGTGTGTAGAATATATGAGTCTGGCATATACCATCTGACTTTCGGAAAAGCATCATCCACACAATTCCGAAGACGGCAAGAGCTGACAAGTGCGAGAATTATCGCACAATCAGCTAAACAGCTCGTGCATCGAAGCTGCTTACAAGAATAATATACAGAAGAATGGAAAAGAAAATTGAGAATGCGCTAGGTGACGATCAGTTTGGCTTTAGGAAAAGTAAAGGGACGAGAGAGGCAATTCTGACGTTACGGCTAATAATGGAAGCAAGGCTAAAGAAAAATCAAGACACTTTCATAGGATTTGTCGACCTGGAAAAAGCGTTCGACAATATAAAATGGTGCAAGCTGTTCGAGATTCTGAAAAAAGTAGGGGTAAGCTATAGGGAGAGACGGGTCATATATAATATGTACAACAACCAAGAGGGAATAATAAGTGTGGACGATCAAGAACGAAGTGCTCGTATTAAGAAGGGTGTAAGACAAGGCTGTAGCCTTTCGCCCCTACTCTTCAATCTGTACATCGAGGAAGCAATGATGGAAATAAATGAAAGGTTCAGGAGTGGAATTAAAATACAAGGATATCAATGATACGATTCGCTGATGACATTGCTATCCTGAGTGAAAGTGAAGAAGAATTAAATGATCTGCTGAACGGAATGAACAGTCTAATAAGTACACAGTATGGTTTGAGAGTAAATCGGAGAAAGACGAAGGTAATGAGAAGTAGTAGAAATGAGAACAGCGAGAAACTTAACATCAGGATTGATGGTCACGAAGTCAATGAAGTTAAGGAATTCTGCTACCTAGGCAGTAAAATAACCAATGATGGACGGAGCAAGGAGGACATCAAAAGCAGACTCGGTATGGAAAAAAAGGCATTTCTGGCCAAGAGAAGTCTACTAATATCAAATACCGGCCTTAATTTGAGGAAGAAATTTCTGAGGATGTACGTCTGGAGTACAGCATTGTATGGTAGTGAAACGTGGACTGTGGGAAAACCGGAACAGAAGAGAATCGAAGCATTTGAGATGTGGTGCTATAGACGAATGTTGAAAATTAGGTGGACTGATAAGGTAAGGAACGAGGAGGTTTTACGCAGAATCGGAGAGGAAAGGAATATGTGGAAAACACTGATATGGAGGAGGGACAGGATGATAGGACATCTGCTAAGACATGAGGGAATGACTTCCATGGTACTAGAGGGAGCTGTAGAGGGCAAAAACTGTAGAGGAAGACAGAGATTGGAATACGTCAAGCAAATAATTAAGGACGTAGGTTGCAAGTGCTACTCTGAGATGAAGAGGTTAGCATAGGAAAGGAATTCGTGGCGGGCCGCATCGAACCAGTCAGTAGACTGATGACCAAAAAAAAAAAAAAAAAAAAAAAAAACCTGTTCACACTGCAACACAGTAACCTAACATTGCAGATAAATGTACCACTAACTTGAAAATCAGGCAATCATATGTTCAATGGGATAGCAAAGAGTAACATTATGTGAACTGGATACAGTAATTTATAGATCCAATCGGCGAGACACCTGAAACTAGTGGCAATACTAAACACGTAAGAGCATGAAACGATTCTGGTTCAAATCCCGGGGTCGGTCAATGATCATACTCTATAACATCGTTACTCAGTACGGGGTCTCTACGCCTGTGCATTAACCAACTTGCACTAGAGAAGCTATTTCTTTTGTAAACTCGGTTTGAACCCATTGAACAAAATGCAAATCTAACCACACTGGCTGTGAAGGAGCCTTTGCATTGCTTCATTAACTAACTAGCCTAGTACATGAGGGCCCTTAAACTTTCATTGTTTGTAGAACAATGCTCATTAACAAAAACTACACAAGTATGTATGATACATTCATTACGTAAAGCACAACAAACTAAGTCTCTAAAGAACCAATGTGCTTTGATAAGCAGTCTTTTATCTTACTCAAAATATAGTTAGCTGTGCAAATGCCAACACAACATTAAATTCAAGTTCGGATACTTTCTCATGAAGTGAACACTCGTAAAACTTCGTAATTCGGATCAAAGTGCATAAAAGCAACAATGAATAATCTCTTTCATTACAGATTAACTTTACTATTTTCAGGTAGCTTTCCAAGTAGGGCAAATTGTTTAGAAAATAACTGTAGATTGATTTAAAATTCCGTTGGAAGTCGAGTATTTCTCAAACTAAAAAGCTGAACTTCAAACGCCTTAACTCCACACATTAGAAATCAGTCACAGCTATTTTTAGGGCTGCCGAATAAGTCTTTCAATAACACATCAGGACACTCGGAATTAAATTCACTAGGTTAGGATTCCTATCCAGGTTTGTGATTTTGGGTAATCAACGGTGTACGACAGAATTTTTAGCGACACCAAGATGATTATTAGAATCAAAAAAATTTCACAAATATCTGGTTCATTTACAGAGTGCCAAATATAAACCTTTTAGTGGAAGTTTGGTGGCGTAATTTGCAGTGGCTGTTAACAGGGCGGCGGTGCGGTCATGGCAGTACTATTGCCCTGCCCTGTTACAGATCTTCTTGGAGTCGGAATTATACACTCCTGGAAATGGAAAAAAGAACACATTGACACCGGTGTGTCAGACCCACCATACTTGCTCCGGACACTGCGAGAGGGCTGTACAAGCAATGATCACACGCACGGCACAGCGGACACACCAGGAACCGCGGTGTTGGCCGTCGAATGGCGCTAGCTGCGCAGCATTTGTGCACCGCCGCCGTCAGTGTCAGCCAGTTTGCCGTGCCATACGGAGCTCCATCGCAGTCTTTAACACTGGTAGCATGCCGCGACAGCGTGGACGTGAACCGTATGTGCAGTTGACGGACTTTGAGCGAGGGCGTATAGTGGGCATGCGGGAGGCCGGGTGGACGTACCGCCGAATTGCTCAACACGTGGGGCGTGAGGTCTCCACAGTACATCGATGTTGTCGCCAGTGGTCGGCGGAAGGTGCACGTGCCCGTCGACCTGGGACCGGACCGCAGCGACGCACGGATGCACGCCGACACCGTAGGATCCTACGCAGTGCCGTAGGGGACCGCACCGCCACTTCCCAGCAAATTAGGGACACTGTTGCTCCTGGGGTATCGGCGAGAACCATTCGCAACCGTCTCCATGAAGCTGGGCTACAGTCCCGCACACCGTTAGGCCGTCTTCCGCTCACGCCCCAACATCGTGCAGCCCGCCTCCAGTGGTGTCGCGACAGGCGTGAATGGAGGGACGAATGGAGACGTGTCGTCTTCAGCGATGAGAGTCGCTTCTGCCTTGGTGCCAATGATGGTCGTATGCGTGTTTGGCGCCGTGCAGGTGAGCGCCACAATCAGGACTGCATACGACCGAGGCACACAGGGCCAACACCCAGCATCATGGTGTGGGGAGCGATCTCCTACACTGGCCGTACACCACTGGTGATCGTCGAGGGGACACTGAATAGTGCACGGTACATCCAAACCGTCATCGAACCCATCGTTCTACCATTCCTAGACCGGCAAGGGAACTTGCTGTTCCAACAGGACAATGCACGTCCGCATGTATCCCGTGCCACCCAACGTGCTCTAGAAGGTGTAAGTCAACTACCCTGGCCAGCAAGATCTCCGGATCTGTCCCCCATTGAGCATGTTTGGGACTGGATGAAGCGTCGTCTCACGCGGTCTGCACGTCCAGCACGAACGCTGGTCCAACTGAGGCGCCAGGTGGAAATGGCATGGCAAGCCGTTCCACAGGACTACATCCAGCATCTCTACGATCGTCTCCATGGGAGAATAGCAGCCTGCATTGCTGCGACAGGTGGATATACACTGTACTAGTGCCGACATTGTGCATACTCTGTTGCCCGTGTCTATGTGCCTGTGGTTCTGTCAGTGTGATCATGTGATGTATCTGACCCCAGGAATGTGTCAATAAAGTTTCCCCTTCCTGGGACAATGAATTCACGGTGTTCTTATTTCAGTTTCCAGGAGTGTATATCTCCTCTAATTGAACCTCTAGAGCAATCTCCATACATTCGAAGATTTTCCTTCTGTACGTCTGTGCTCATAAAACCTGAACAAATCTGAATTTCACTTTGAAATTCTGACAGCGTCTTCTCGGATAGTTAAGCTAACGATTTATGCAATAAAAAAATCGGATATTTTGAAAGTACTAATGTGATTTCCCCACTTAAATCTAAGTCTCTCTGAGACGATGTCGCCCATGAGACTTCGTGAAACGTGTGGAAAACTTCTTTTTAAGGTCGTCAAGAGTCTTACGACGACCACAGCGAACTTTTTCTTCTACCTGGTACACGAGCTCTTCTGTAGTGACAGAAGGTCTCGCGCGTCTTTCTTCGTCGTGGACTTGCTTAAGGGGACCGACCACACCCCGCCTATCTAAGCCATGTTAATTTAGGCAAGTATCGGACCCATTTCCGAAAAAAAACTATTTGATGCAGGACTTTTTTTTACTGTATGTTACATGATGATAATAGGGTCAACTGTACTAAAATCTACTTTATCCATTTTATAGTTTTTAAGAAATACTTTTTCAAATTTATTATCAAAAAATATTAAGTTTTTCTTGCAGTAAATATTTTTTTGTGAACTTCCTAATGGGGGAATATTAATGAATATAGTACCAGAGGTGGCTTTTTACGTTATGCAAAGTCTCTGAAAATTTCATTCATTTATCTATGGTAGTTTCTGATATAATAAGGCATATGTACTGAAAATTTTAGTTTGCGGGAAATTGACTGTAAAGAAAAACCTTTTGAAATTTGTTACTTACAGTTAATTAAAACTGTCCTGCTGCATATGATGGCTCTTCTTTGGCCTCTAGCAGGTCTTCCAGCTTCTTCTTCACCTTCCCGGATGTTTGTCTTGCTTTCTTGGCCTTATTAGATGCAGAATTGTCTGCATCGGCTATCCTCATTTTATCACAATGTTGCAGCCCAGTGATCATATTTTCACCAGCAATAATTCCCAGCTCTTTCAGTACCCAACAATTTCTAATATTACCACAACTGAATGTAATAACAGCATCATGAACTCCTAGTTTCATTGTATGCATGCCTACAAATACAGTTTTACGAATGCGGTTCCAAATTATGCAGTTGAAACATTCATTCGGGTTCTGTGTCTACCCATGCAGACATTATCTTAGGAGCTCAGGATGAGCCAAGTGTCTGAAAATAGGTGTAATTGCTGTAATAACGGCAGCAGGAAGAGAAAGCTGGTGAGAATAAGATTCTCCAGTTACCTGAGCCCTATTGTATTTGCACCACGAATTTCTCCTGATGGACACAATCCATGACATGGCTTATCATCATTAGAGGACTTACGGAACAATATGGCCCAAACATCTCTCTTCATTGCCTCCAGATTTTCTTTATTTCTCCTAAATGCCTGCCTGTAGTATACCTGAAAGTTTTCTATTTCAGCTTTAGCAAACCCACCCTGTCCGGTCAACAATTTTCCATCTTCTAATATTTTTCCTCTCATATCAACAGTTAGTTGTTCCAAAACGTTTTTGAACATGGTCTACACATTCTATTTTGCTAATAATGGCATCTCCATATGACTTAGAGTTCACCACATTGTTGTATCCCTCGCTGTCACCATCGTCCAAATATTTGGTGTACCGTACGCCTCTTGTTTCTACGGAGCGATGGAATATTTTTTGTACTCCATGAAGTTCCATACCACCACTTGTTCCTCTAAAATTAGCCACACACTTGTGTTCTTTACGTTCATTGACTTTACAACATTTGCCATATTTAGACATTATCTCCACATCTAACACTTTACCGGTGTCTACACTCGTGGCAGTCACTACTCCTCTTTTCTGCCAACTTCCATCTAGTGCAACCGCAATATTCGAACATCCATCATCTTTTTCCACTGCTTCCCTAGCAGCCAGTTTCATGCTTGCCTCACTGATCTCACATACAGCTTTTTGTAGTCAGTTTTTAAAATTTATTTGGTGGTTGATGTAAGTTCATCACTGAACAAAATGTTCTTCCGGCAGCCATGCCATTGCCAATGGATCGTAACACATGAACTAATCTAGTATTGATTTCATAGGGGCCACTTGCATCTAGTTTTGAAGAACTCATAAACGAAATCACAGCTCGGCATTTAGTGCAAATTAAATTCAAAGCAATTGCTAGGCCTTTTCTCCCACTGGCACTCTCCCAAATTTTCACACTCTGTGACTCACCACGCTGTCTAAATTGTACAAATTTAGAAATTATATCTGATAATATTCTCAAATTTATAATAATGTTACTGCACCCCTTGTCACTTACAGCAAATTCGTTGTAACTCTCTTGAAATGGTGAGAGATTCTTTGATGATGCACTTGTCGAAGATTTACAATTAGAAACATCATTGCCAGGTGACATAACCTCTTGCACAGAAAGCTTTCTAAACTTGTTTCGTCTAAATTGTCGCTTCTTGAAAATGATTTTACGTTTCGTCATCTTCAATAAACACAACAAAACACACGTAAACAAGCACAGCGAATGTTAAGTATAACAACTACTCGCAATCACACTTGAACAAAACTAACCGCGTGTTTCAAAGCGTGTTGTTTACAAACAGCAGAAACAAAAGAATACCGACCGTTGCATTCCAAGGATAGCCAACACACTCGGGAGTAAAAAAAAAATCCGTAACGTGCAATGCAGGGGATATAAAGCTCTAAAATACACTACTGGCCATTAAAATTGCTACACCACGAAGATGACGTGCTACAGACGCGAAATTTAACTGACAGGAAGAAGATGCTGTGATATGCAAATGATTAACTTTCCAGAGCATTCACACAAGGTTGGCGACGGTGGCGACACCTAAAACGTGCTGATATGAGGAAAGTTTCCAACCGATTTCTCATACACAAACAGGAGTTGACCGGCGTCGCCCGGTGAAACGTTGTTCTGATGCCTCGTGTAAGGAGGAGAAATGTGTACCATCACGTTTCCGACTTTCATAAAGGTCGTATTGTAGCCTATCGCGATTGTGGTTTATCGTATCGCTACATTGCTGCTCGCGTCGGTCGAGATCCAATGACTGTTAGCAGAATATGGAATCTATGGCTTCAGGAGGGTAATACGGAATGCCGTGCTGGATCCCAACGGCCTCGTATCACTAGCAGTCGAGATGACAGGCATCTTATCCGCATGGCTGTAACGGATCGTGCAGCCACGTCTCGATCCCTGAGTCAACAGATGGGGACGTTTGCAAGACAAGAACCATCAGCACGAACAGTTCGACAACGTTTGCAGCAGCACGGACTATCAGCTCGGAGACCGTGGCTGCGGTTACCCTTGATGCTGCATCACAGACAGGAGCGCCTGCGATGGTGTGCTCGACGACGAACCTGGGTGCACGAATGGCAAAACGTCATTTTTTTGGGTGAATCCAAGTGCTGTTTACAGCATCATGATGGTCGCATTCGTATTTGGCGACATCGCGGTGAACACACATTGGAAGCGTGTATTCGTCATCGCTATACTGGCGTATCACCCGGCGTGATGGTACGGGGTGCCATCGGTTACACGTCTCGGTCACCTCTCGTTCGCATTGACGGCACTTTGAAGAGTGGACGTTACATTTCAGATGTGTTACGACCCGTGGCTCTACCCCTCATTCGATCCCTGCGAAATCCTACATTTCAGCAGGATAATGCACGACCGCATGTTGCAGGTACTGTACGGGCCTTTCTGGATACAGAAAATGTTCAACTGCTGCCCTGGCCAGCACATTCTCCAGATCTCTCACCAAGTGAAAACGTCTGGTCAATGGTGGCCGAGCAACTGGCTCGTCACAATACGCCAGTCACTACTCCTGATGAACTGTGGTATCGTGTTGAAGCTGCACGGGCAGCTGTACCTGTACACGCCATCCGAGCTCTGTTTGACTCAATGCCCAGGCGTATCAAGGCCGTTATTACGGCGGGAGGTGGTTGTTCTGGGTACTGATTTCTCAGGATGTATACACCCAAATTGCGCGAAAATGTAATCACATGTCAGTTCTAGTATAATATATTTGTCCAATGAATACCGGTTTATCATCTACATTTCTTCTTGGTGTAGCAATTTTAATGGCCAGTAGTGAATATGCAGAAAAGTGGGTGGCAGAAAAGTGGGCCTGGCACATAAACACACGTGGTAGGAAAATGCTCTTTAAGTGCTCGAAAAAATTGTTTTTCAGCTAAATCGTTTTCAGAGCACTTCAATAAAAATGTATCGGAAAATGATGAAAACCGAAAATCAATTTTTTTCGACCTGAACCACGGTGTGGTCCCCTTAAACAACCTGTCACAGTTGTTACAGCTACGTCTACATCTACATCTACATTTATACTCCTCAAGCCACCCAACGGTGTGTGGCGGAGGGCACTTTACGTGCCGCTGTCATTACCTCCCTTTCCTGTTCCAGTCGCGTATGGTTCGCGGGAAGAACGACTGCCGGAAAGCGTCCGTGCGCGCTCGAATCTCTCTAATTTTACATTCGTAATCTCCTCGGGAGGTATAAGTAGGGGGAAGCAATATATTCGATACCTCATCCAGAAGCGCACCCTCTCGAAACCTGGCGAGCAAGCTACACCACGATGCAGAGCGCCTCTCTTGCAGAGTCTGCCACTCGAGTTTGCTAAACATCTCCGTAACGCTATCACGGTTACCAAATAACCCTGTGACGAAACGCGCCGCTCTTCTTGGGATCTTCTCTATCTCCTCCGTCAACCCTATCTGGTACGGAGCAATACTCGAGTATAGGTCGAACGAGTGTTTTGTAAGCCACCTCCTTCGTTGGTGGACTACATTTTCTAAGGACTCTCCCAATGAATCTCAACCTGGCACCCGCCTTACTGACAATTAATTTTTTACGATCATCCCACTTCAAATCGTTCCGTAGACATACTCCCAGATATTTTACAGAAGTAACTGCTACGAGTGTTTGTTCCGCTATCATATAATCGTACAATAAAGGATCATTCTTTCTATGTATTCTCAATACATTACATTTGTCTATGTTAAGGGTCAGTTGCCACTCCCTGCACCAAGTGCATATCCTCTGCAGATCTTCCTGCATTTCGCAGCAATTTTCTAATGCTGCAACTTCTCTGTATACTACAGCATCATCCGCGAAAAGCCGCACGGAACTTCCGACATTATCTACCAGGTCATTTATATATATCGTGAAAAGCAATGGTCCCATAACACTCCCCTGTGGCACGCCAGAGGTTACTTTAACGTCTGTAGACAACATGCTGTGTTCTGTTTGCTAAAAATTCTTCAATCCAGCCACACAGCTGGTCTGATATTCCGTAGGCTCTTACTTTGTTTATCAGGCGACAGTGCGGAACTGTGTCGAACGCCTTCCGGAAGTCAAGAACAATTGCATCTACCTGGGAGCCTGTATCTAATATTTTCTGGGTCTCACGAACAAATAAAGCGAGTTGGGTCTCACACGATCGCTGTTTCCGGAATCCATGTTGATTCCTACATGTAGATTCTGGGTTTCCAAAAACGACATGATACGCGAGCAAAAGACATGTTCTAAAATTCTACAACGGATCGACGCCAGAGATATAGGTCTATAGTTTTGCGCATCTGCTCGACGACCCTTGTTGAAGACTGGGACTACCTGTGCTCTTTTCCAATCATTTGGAACCTTCCGTTCCTCTAGAGACTTGCGGTACACGGCTGTTAGAAGGGGGGCAAGTTCTTTCGCGTACTCTGTGTAGAGTCGAATTGGTGTCCCGTCAGGTCCAGTGGACTTTCCTCTGTTGAGTGATTCCAGCTGCTTTTATATTCCTCGGACACTTATTTCGATGTCAGCCATTTTTCGTTCGTGCGAGGACTTGGAGAAAGAACTGCAGTGCGGTGTCCCTCTGTGAAAGAGGTTTGTTATGTTGACGTCAGCTCGCATCCGCAACTTCCCACAAGCCGATCCGTCACGCACGGTGAGGAGGCGAGTGACTCGACGCCCGCTGTGGGCGGGGCCCACTGCGCGAGGCGCTGGGCGGCCGCGGCCACGTTTCGTAACCGGCTGGCTCAGAGGGGCGCAGAAAGCTATGCGCAGAAAGCAACGTGTTTTCTCAGTTGTGCGCATTACGTCACGGTGGAAGCAGCTGTGCCAAGCAGTACACAGTTCGAATTGTGTGTGATTGTTTTCCTTGTGTTGTTTGAAGGAGTATTTTGATTGAGTTCTTTCTTCTGAGGTACTCAGTCAACAGCGAAAACATTCGGAATCCGGGAGTGTTAACGGTTTTTGCTGTAACTGAAATTTGATTCGGAACTGAAATAGTTAGCGATAGTGGACGGCGGGATCAACATTGTGTTCGCCAGCTCTGTAGTTTATGGTTCGTCCTGTGAAATTCTTATTGGAGAATCTACAAGTGAGTGAGAAAATTAATTTTTACAATGCCAGGCTGTGCTGTTACGGGCTGTTTTTCCTACAACCGGAGCACAATGGGAACTGACGTAATGTATTACAGTTTGCAGCGTAATTAAACATTACAAAAACTATGGTTGTCGAAATGTTGTAGGAAAGACAGTGTAAATGTTGCGCATGCACGAATATGTTCTCGCCATTTCACAGAAACAGATTACTTAAGGGATTTACGGTCTGAATTGCTTAATTTGCCCCGAAAAAGAATGCTCAAGCCGGATGCAGTTCCTTCGTGCAATTTGCCGTGCAGTAGTGCGACTGTCAATGTGTCACCCGCAACAGGAGACAGAACCAAACGGTATAACAAACGAGAACTACATAAGAGATCTCTGGAAACTCTGGAAAAGCTGTCACCAAATAAGAAACATCATAATAAGAGCACATGTACAGATGACAGTTTTTTTTTCAGACACAGATAAAGTTACTTTGATGAATACTATAGCGGCTTTAGAAAGAAGGAATGCTGTTCTTACAATTGTGTGCAACTTCGAGCTCTTAAGTAAATTCATTTCAATGCGATTAAATGAATAGTTTCTGATTTATTTGAGCCGAGGTTTCGAATTTCAAGTGTGTGTCAGTGTGGTTGTGATCTGACATTTTACCGACGTGTGAGGCATAAGCTGCGAAAGAATATAACTCATCAGTTTTAACTGTAATATTTTAGGAGCAGAAACGCAGTTTAGACATCTCAATTCTGGTATAAACAAAATCTTCCGCCAAAAAATTGACGTAAACGCGCATGCCGTGTCGTCTGCTTGTGAGCGCTTGCTTCCACACTGACGTCACTAGGCCAGCCAATGGCAGAGCAGAGCGCTTACTGCCCAACCTTATTATTAGGAACCTTGGGCTGGCTGAGGCGGTCGGCGAGTCCGTCACGACCACCCCCTCCACACGTCACGGGTCGCTCTGAGAAATTCCCCGCGTCTGGCACTACAGTCTATTCACCGAGAGCTGGGACGAAACATTAACAGTGTCACGTGAGCGACTACGCTCGTTTCCAGAGAAATCATTCGGTGTTCACGTGATACGTAGGGGTGTGGAAAATCCTTGGCGCACGCTTTGCGGTTGCCGGCGTTCGGCTGGCTGCCGAGCTGTCACAGCGGACCGTGAGAAACCTGGGCAACAATGTACGAAATAAATTTAACAACAATGTTACACTGAGTTCATTCTGTCGAAGCAGATTTATTTTCATTCAGGTTGCTAACAAAACGCTGCATTCAAACACAATTAATTGTTAATTTTAATAACAATACCAGTAATAATAGTGATAAAGGACGAAACAAGGTTCACTCTGTCGAACATGAACTGTTTTCATTGAGGTTTATAACAAACCGCTCATCTCTCTCCTCTATAATGCAGTCTAATTTCCACACTTGAGTTTCCACTCATAAAGGACAAACGGTTGCACCCATCGCATTCTGAAAAAACTACAAAACTAAATTCAAACCTTTCTGAAACTTTTCTCCCTTACACCCCCACAAAAAAATTTAAACGGGAAAAGTTTGTCGCGTACTATATTTCGGATGATGATTTGGTAAAAGTTCTGCATCAGACGTGAGATTTTAATTTATTACTTCACTATTGTTCAAATGGCTCTGAGCACTATGGGACTCAACTGCTGTGGTCATAAGTCCCCTAGAACGTAGAACAACTTAAACCTAACTAACCTAAGGACATCACACACATCCATGCCCGAGGCAGGATTCGAACCTGCGACCGTAGCGGTCGTGCGGTTCCAGACTGTAGCGCCTTTAACCGCTCGGCCACTCTGGCCGGCTTACTTCACTATTACTGACTCTATTGCGCAGAAAATTTGCGGACGTCATCAACATATAGTACTGAAGGCAATTATAAAAATATTTTGCTGTGCGGCACACAGTTTAGGAGATATGGCGTGATGAATATAGAGTAACGCGAAAAAACAACTTTTCCTGAAATCTTAAATATTTCTCTTTTTCAGTGACAATAAATCTTAATGTAATGTAAAAAAAGGTGTCGGAAGGTAGTTCTCGGATCACTTTATCATGTTCAGGTGCCAAATTATAAAAAAACACGACTTCCATTTTTTTAATTTCTGACGCCCCTGCCTTGTACACCCCTCGATGGCAGCGCTGTGGTCACGCGCCTTGCCGTGTTTACAGTACGTGTCTTGTTTCGGTGAATGGAGTATACACACGTACTCTCGTGAGGTTGTACGCTTCCTGGTGGCGGGGGGGGGGGGGGGGGGGGCACGTGACGCGGTAACACAAGTGCAGTGGTGTTAAAATTATTAGACTAAAAACATTTTTCCAGGACTTTACATGTATTACACATTTACATCCACATGCAGATTATGTCTGTACATTCAATACTTTGCATGCATGCCTTTGTTCGTAATGAACATTTTTATCCTGTTTGGAATAATTTTTATTAACTTTTCACATCACACTTTAATTTCATAGATGCAAGTGTCAGGAAGTCATTTCTGAAAGTATTTCTGTGGAGTGTAGCCATGTATGGAAGTGAAACGTGGACGATAAATAGTTTAGACAAGAAGAGAATAGAAGCTTTCGAAATGTGGTGCTACAGAAGGATGCTGAAGATTACATGCGCTGATCACATAACTAATGAGGAGGTATTGAACAGGATTGGGGAGAAGAGAAGTTTGTGGCACATCTTGACTAGTAGAAGGGATCGGTTGTTACGACATATTCTGAGCCACCAAGGGATCACCAATTTACTACTGGAGTGCAGCGTGGAGGGTAAAAATCGTAGGGGGAGACCAAAAGATGAATGCACTAAGGAGATTCAGAAGGATGTAGGTTGCAGTAGGTACTTGGGAGATGAAGAAGCTTGCACAGGATAGAGTAGCATGGAGAGGTGCATCAAACCAGTCTCTGCACTGAAGACCACAACAACAACAATAGTACCACATTTGCTGTAGTTTCTCCGAGAGATCTTGTTTGGTGGTTATTGTAAATTTCCTTATCCTCTGTTCCACAATAGGCCACAAATTTTTCAATTGGGTTCGTATCAGGGCCATTCCCTGGCCAGGGCAACACTTTCAGTTAGTTTTCTTCCACGTACTTCGGAACACTTTTCGCTTTGTGGCTAGGTGCCCCGTGGTGCATATAAATGGTATCTTTTTCAGGAAACCACTCATTTATTTGGGGGAAAAGTTCCTTTTCAAGGATTAGTTTACACTGTTGTTGCCTCACGGTCCATTCAACAATGTGTAATCTAACAGGACTTTTCACGGACATCACACTCCACACTGTAACGGAAGTTCGACGCCCCGCACACTGCTGCACGCACTCACCTCTGAACGGTTCTCCAGCTCTCCGACGAACGTACTGCCTGCTTTCTTCCATCACAGGGAATACAGATTCATCACTGAAGCGTACCTGGAGCATGTGCACAAAATTGCAAGTTAGAAAAATTGGGAATAGTAGCATAGGAGATCTCAACAGTGCCAGAATTCAAAGGGGCATTTCTTCAGTATCAGTAAAACATCACAATTTCAGGCCAGAACTGCAAACTTTACAGATCAGACCCACGTAATTCACCACATCATTGCACATGCCCTTGCCCAGTCCTCACTTGTCCTCTCCTGAAGTTGTTGAGCCCACTGCAATCTTTTGATTTTTATGGCAGGTGAGATTTTCTGTTTTTTCCTCGGTCGGCATGCCTTCAAACCACATTCGAACAGCTTCCTCCTCATTCTCACAGGTGAAACTTTACCACCAAAAAGTTTCACCTGATGGCTCATGTCTGTAGAAGTAAGTTTACGGTTCATTGTTGCCATGTTTGTAACCCTTCTCATTGTTCTGGCACTGATTTTTCTTTTACGTCCACATTTTCCTTTCCTGTTTGGAATGTATTCACCAACTGTCTGCACTGAAAGTTTAATCCTGCTGACAGTTTTTTGTGATATTCTCATTCTGTCAGCAATTTCTAGCTGCGTATAACGATTTTCAGCAAGAAGTGCTCCCACAGCCGAAACTTTCCGAGGTGAGACATCCTTTGCTTTCCCCACAACCTCACTTTCTTTGGAAACTCCACGATTTATTCGTATAGCTAAAAACATGCAAGTTGACAAGCTATATAATGTCTTTTTAGTGTAGCAAGAAGTTGATAGAATAAATAACAAGCTGCAGTTTGTAACGGAACATATTAAAGGCTTTACTTTACCGAAGTATGCGATACCCTCCAAATTCAACCAGTTTAACGAGTATTTATGATTATAGAAAAGTTATTGTGTATGTTAACAATGATTGCATAACATGTCTCCATAAACAGTCAACCCATTAAATTATACTGAGTAACTGACCCACACAAAAGTTTATATCACTTGACCACTGATACAGCAAATGTCTTCATGTAAAAACACTAAGTTCATCTTAAGTAACTAATATGAAGTACGAAAAATAGTGGCCAACTTAGGTATTTTGGACCTCCTTAAATAAAAATCACCCAGTGAAACCTATTTGTTCACTAGGAGCGTTTTCACTCAGTATTCACGGAATCAATCCTATTTTAGACGAAAACCAATGTAATTCTTAATAATTCATGTTATTTACTTATTTATGCAAATTAGAGAAGTCAATTGACAAACTTCTAAAAAACGGCCTTTTTGTAACAAAGAATTATTCTGTCAAGTCAACAAATCTGTCTGTCATTTTAATAACATGTTAAATTAAGTCACTCGATGCAAATTAATAACTTTTCTGCACAAATTATGATAACAGATGTACATGTGACTTATGAACTATATCTCGTTTTAGTAGTTCTTTGACAATGTTATAAATACGAGCAGCAAGCAGGGTCGGAAAGGCAGTCGGAATGTCACTTTGGTAAAGTGTGTTTGTGTGTTACTGTTTGAGGTGGATAAACAATGCAAAGAACATGTAACGGAAGTACTACTTTGTGTTGAGTCATGGTCTTTGGTGGACAGTGGAATTAAGATGGCCACCAGAGTAATAAATATTTGAAGTTTACATATTTGTTGGTTTCGCTCGTTCTTTATCATCAAATGCACATAAAAAACATGGGACCTCATGTTTTTAACCCTAGACAACCAGATTTAGAGCCAGCATCAGCATCGAGACACGGCAGCGATCCAGCAAGTAGCAGCGATTACCACAACACAATGCAGTTTAATGGCGCCAACCTAACATCAAGTGCTAACAAGCTCCGTAAATGGGAGTGAAATAGTGCGATTATAGCAATTAGCAATATCTACGACCAGGCGACCATTACAAGTTCACCACAGAAACATGAAACATTAGTCTAAATAGTGTCGTAGCAAGTACATAAACAACTAACACGACTTGGACGGAACATGACAAATGAAAACTTCCTGGCAGATTAAAACTGTGTGCCGGAGCGAGACTCGAACTCGGGACCTTTGTCTTTCGCGGGCAAGTGCTCTACCGACTCACGCCCCGTCCTCACAGGTTTACTTCTGCCAGTACCTCGTCTCCTACCTTCCAAACTTTACAGAAGCTCTCCTGCGAACCTTGCAGAACTAGCACTCCTGAAGGAAAGGATATTGCGGAGACATGGCTTAACCACAGCCTGGGGGATGTCTCCAGAATGAGATTTTCACTCTGCAGCGGAGGTTCGCAGGAGAGGTTCTGTAAAGTTTAGAAGGTAGGAGCCGAGGTACTGGCAGAAATAAAACTGTGAGGACGGGGCGTGAGTCGTGCTTGGGTAGCTCAGTTGGTAGAGCACTTTCCCACGAAAGGCAAAGCTCCACTAGTTCGAGTCTCGGTCGGGCACACAGTTTTAATCTGCCAGGAAGTTTCATATCAGCGCACACTCCGCTGTAGAGTGAAAACTTCATTCTAGAGAAATGAAAAATGTTACCAACTGTTAAAAATTCAGTGATCTGTGAGTTGCTTGGAAGGGGAATTTCGTGGTATGAATCGAACCATTCAGACGAGTCAATTATTACACTTTTCTCTCGTACTTTTACAACAGAAAGTTTAAGAGAATAAAAATAATCGTTTAGTCTAATAATTTGAAGACGTCTGTAGATTAAGTCTGTACTTCACAGCTCTGCAATTAGCAACAGCGACACAGCTCAACGCCGTACTAAAAGTCGCCTGTCACGGTTTGCCAGTCACGGTGTCAAAATTTACGGCAGCTTTACGCTTTCTTGCCTCGTACTGTCGGTATTCCGTCTGTTTTCATTATCATCACTTCCGGTAAGGTATAGGATTGGTAAGCAGGGAACATAAGGTGCTGGAGTGGAATGGTGACCACATATGAGGATAGAAAAATTTTTTTCAGCACATTAATTAAAGCCAAATTGTTATGACCCAGTGCGTGGGAGCGAGCATCTGGGAAATGGGGAAGCGGGGCGGCTGTTGGCGTGCTATTGTCGTCAGCATCTTCGGCTGGAGAACGCTGAGGCCACCAGTAGACGAGAAGTTTGATGGGTCGATTTGGGGGAGGGGACCAGACAGCGGGGTCATCGGTGTCATCAGATTAAGGAAGGATGGGGAAGGAAGTCGGTCGTGAAACTTTCCTGGCAGATTAAAACTGTGTGCCCGACCGAGACTCGAACTCGGGACCTATGCCTTTCGCGAGAAAGTGCTCTGCCAACTGAGCTACCGAGAGCACTTGCCTGCGAAAGGCAAAGGTCCCGAGTTCCAGTCTCGGTCGGCCACACAGTTTTAATCTGCCAGGAAAGTTTCATATCAGCGCACACTCCGCTGCAGAGTGAAAATTTCATTCTGGAAGTCGGTCGTGCCCGTTCAAAGGAACCATCCCAGAATTTGTCTGGAGCCATTTAGGAAAAATTACGGAAAACCTAAATCAGGTTGGCAATACGCGGGATTCAGCCGCTGTCCTCCCGAATGGGCGTCCAGTGTACTTACCAGTATGCCACCTTGCTCGGTGAGAAGTTGGACGTCCATGCTTCGTCACGGAAGACGGGCATCGGAGGCTCGGCTGCTGTCTGAAGCAGCAGAGGCGGCGACCCGTGGCGGATCTGGCGACAGAGGGCTAGAGATGGGTAGTTCGCAAATGAACGGGTGCAAAGGAACGGTTCAGCAAGATGAACGAAAGGACCGAGGAACGAATTCCAAGGAACGATTGGTCCATAGTTCACTTGGGTCGTGGTGGTCTACTTATAGTTCCCGGGAACAAACGATCGGTTCATAGTTCACTTCAATCGCGGCAGTTTACTTTCAGTTCCCGGGAACGAGGAACGATTGGTTCATAGTTCACTTCGGTCACGGCAGTCGACTTTCAGTTCCTGGGAATGAGGAACGATTGGTTCATAGTTCACTTCGGTCGCGGCGGTCTACTTTCAGTCCCCAGGAATGAGGAACAATCGGTTCATAGTTCACTTTGGTCGCGGCGGTCTACTTATAGTTCCTGGGAATGAGGAACGATCGGTTCACATTTCACTTCGGTCATGGCAGTCTACTTTCAGTTCCTGGGAACAAGGAACGATCGGTTCATAGTTCACTTCAGTCGTGGTGGTCTACTTTCAGTTCCCAGGAACGAGGAACGATCGGTTCATAGTTCACTTCGGTCGCGGCGGTCTACTTATAGTTCCCGAGAATGAGGAACGATTGGTTCACATTTCACTTCGGTCACGGCGGTCTACTTATAGTTCCCGGGAACGAGGAACTGGCACGTTTTTCTGTTATTCATATATTTTTTGGTTTCATTGACTTGATTTAGCAGCTAACTTTCAATAATTTGCTTAATTTTTAGTGTAAGAAAATTCATATACAACGATTTTCGTGTATCTTTCATATACAAAACATTACATTTAGGAAGGCTCTAATTATTTTTAAGTTTGGTTGTATCCAATTTGCATTGCCTGCTGGTTTGGTTTCTTTGGAAAAAAAAGTGGGTTGTGGGTCATCTTGGCTTAGTAGGTGCCTCTCCATTTGAAAAGACATAGATTGCCATAAAATCGTATTTACTTATTACCTCAAAAACATTTGTTGAGAAGGAGCTTTCAAACCAAAAACTGCGAACCTAATAATTGTTATTAGTGCTACATTAACTTTAATAACGCAACATAACTTAATTTTTACTAAGCCTGTGACGCAAGTATGAGAGAACCACATTTTATTTTATGCTTCCATAAAGTCTCTACTTCGCCTACGAACTCAGACAACGTGAAGTATATACAGGGTGAGTTACCTAACGTTACCGCTGGATATATTTCGTAAACCACATCAAATACTGACGAATCGATTCCACAGACCGAACATGGTAATGTACGTGTGCGTCAGTGAAAAAGACCAATAAAAAGGCGTTAGGATTTGGACGTAATGTGCTGTTCCAGTCACCGTGGTCTAGGGGTAGCGTCTTTGATTCATAATCATAAACGTCTTCGGTCCCATGTTCGATCCCCGCCACTGCCCCGCCACTGCCACTGTCACCGCCCCTCCACTTCCGGCATAAGAAGTCAGCCTCATTCTGCCAACGGCTTTGTCAAAGAGGGCGGAGGAGCGGATAGAGGTTCAGGGCACTCTCTTGTCCTAGGGGTGGGAAATTGCCCCTAAAGGCGGAAGAATCAGCAATGATCAACGACATGAGGATGCAGAAGGCAATGGAAACCACTGCATTAAAGACACGTAACGTGTATCCACAGCACATGTGGCCTGTAATTGAAGAAATGTCACGATGATCTCTCCATTGGCAAAAGATTCCGGAATAGTCCCCCATTCGGATCTCCGGGAGGGGACTGCCAAGGGGGAGGTTACCATGAGAAAAAGATTGAATAATCAACGAAAGGATAACGTTCTACGAGTCGGGGCGTGGAATGTCAGATGCTTGAACGTGGTAGGGAAACTAAAAAATCTGAAAAGGGAAATGCAAAGGCTCAATCTAGATATAGTAGGGGTCAGTGAAGTGAAGTGGAAGGAAGACAAGGATTTCTGGTCAGATGAGTACCGGGTAATATCAACAGCAGCAGAAAATGGTATAACAGGTGTTGGATTCGTTATAAATAGGAAGGTAGGGCAGAGAGTGTGTTACTGTGAACAGTTCAGTGACCGGGTTGTTCTAATCAGAATCGACAGTAGACCAACACCGACAACGATAGTTCAGGTATACATGCCGACGTCGCAAGCTGAAGATGAACAGATAGAGAAAGTGTATGAGGATCTTGAAAGGGTAATGCAGTATGTAAAGGGGGAGGAAAATCTAATAGTCGTGGGCGACTGGAATGCAGTTTGAAACGTCCCCTTTAGAACAATTATACACGACTGTGCTTAAACTGACACACAATATTTTTAGCGCAACGCAATTTGACTTTCAAAAATCCCTACAAAAGAATGGCCCTGACTAACATTAACCTATACCTTTCACAAATCACCTACCTCACAAAAATCTTCATTACTCGAACTACTGCAATACAGCGAGCTCCACTACTGCCAGCTAAATAAAAGATTCAAACTACGGAAGGCACTAACTACTGATAGGCATAGTTAGCAAATGAAAGATTTTAGTAGAGAACAAACAATGTATTTACCTTAATAGTCATCAAAAGTCATAATATATACAGCAGTTCATGACATCCATTTTTACAAACTTTCAAAACTCCGCCATCTCTCTCCCCACATCGACCACTGCTGGCAGCTCACGTCCAACTGTGCAACGCTACGCGCTGTTCACATCCAGCTGCCGCTGCCCAACACTACAATGGCAGACAACAATGCAAACTAGCCACAGGCTGCACACAGCACAGCCAGTGATTTTCATACAGAGCGCTACGTAACGTTGCCAATAAGAAAACAAAAACAGCCTACTTACATAGCCCCCATGCTCTCCACAAAAAATTTTACAAATTGTTTTGGGCAGTGGCCAATACAGATTTGAAAAAATTTTTCATGATTGCAATAACAAAGAAATCAAATGCACACACTTATTGATACAATGTTGGTCAAAAGCTAAAATTTTCTCATAGTCCATAAAGACAGTCCTGATCATTCATCATAATAGAAATTACAGTTTTTTTTCAAAAAGTCTCATTAGTAAAACAAATTGCACACAGAAGTAATGGATTTCCATGCAGTCTTGAAGAAGTAGTGTTGTCCTTCCAACGGAAAGACAGTGCTGACTCTCGACATGCAGACAGGTAATGGGCCACAACAGAGCAAACCCACAACAGAGTCAGTCGAAGTTTTGAAGAAGGACATCACAGAGTGGACCCACTGTAGTCCTGGTAGAGATTACGGTATTGGTGGGCCACCAGAGGTGCAGACCCACTGCAGTCCTTGTAGAAATAATGGTACTGGTGAGTCAGCAAAGGTGTAGACCCACTGTAGTCCTTGTAGAAATAATGGTATTGGTGGGTCATCAGAGATGTAGACCCACTGTAGTCCTTGTAGAAATAATGGTATTGGTGGGTCATCAAAGGTGTAGACCCACTGTAGTCCATGTAGAGACGGCCAGCAGCCATCTGTTGCGACTGTGCAGGTGCACATTCACCATCGAAGAGTCTTGCGGAGAATATAGCAAGTCCATAAACCACCACTTGTCCACTCACAAAAAATTTGTTTGAAATGTCCTTAGAACCAGCAATGCTGTTATCCAGTCCCTTGCTGAATTATTAACACACGTGCAAACACTATCAGTCCCTACTTCTCACATATTGTCCATATACTATGACCAACAGAAAAGTGTGCAGTGAAATGTAACTAACAAGTTAATAATATGATGAACTGGTATCAATTACAATCTTATAACATAAGAATACAATTACAAAGGTACAAAATACATCATTAAAGAACATAACAATACAGATAACATTTGTAGTACAGGCTTTACAAAAGAATCGAAATAACATATACATCAGTGTTACAGGAATTATGACATAAGTAAATACATAAAAGATCAGAATAACTTTTGAAACATCAACTTTACACATGAGCATTAAAACAAAACAGGATAAATAATGTCTAAGCATATTTACAAGGTAAATAACATATTATTAATGCCAATTATATTTGAGGAGAACAGTATTCCTCATCATGGTGAATGTAGCTTAATATTAAAAGAAGAAAGAATTCTATGAAACTACACAGAGACAGGAAGAAAACAAATACACAAGGGTACACAAACACATAGTGGGATAACACAAAAGGAAAGGACAGGGTTCGTTTTCAGTGTAACATTTGGTACTGCAGTCCAACCCAAAACTTCATTCCATAGATCTTTCGTCTTATGTCAACATTTGTTTCCACCAAAAAAATTCTATCCAAGCATGCTTTCTGTATTTATATGTTCACATACTTCTTACCTCATTATTTATTTTCCATTATCTTACCTCATCATTTATTTCCAAGAAAATCCTAGCTAAACCTGTTGTCACTAAACCATACCTTTTTGTTCATATCCTCTTTCAAAAATAGTTTTTCTCCACTGTGCACTACTTTTTTGGCCAAACTATTTTCTTATAGCTTCTTAATGCATTTCTTCCAATTCATCATAGTTAGTTTCTTACATAGTCTACCCCCTCTTAAGCTAACTTAAATCTACTGAGCTCAGATGCTAAACTAAGGGACGAGGCAATGCAGCAGCACAAAACAATTAACACAAACAGCAATGACAAAAAAATTCATATTGGCAAAGTAAGCAACAATATTACAACTAATACGCAATGAGCAGCAACAACAAAAATAAATCAGTAGTAAAACTAGGTTAACAGAGTAATACAAATTGAAATTTAGTAGCACTATGCCTGGCACACAGCAGTAACTTATACCTAAACATGACATAGCTCAAGCAGAAAAAATATTACAGTAAAAACAACAATGCAGATAAGGAAAATGTATATTCACATCTTAATGTCTATGTAATTAAAGTGGTGCACCACAACTTATTCTACGAAAAATATTACCAAGTAGTTGAAAAGAAAACTCCGTATGCAATTCCTGTGAAGGGAAATGTCTTTTTGTGCTCCTTCGTTTTTTTTTAAGTTATTGTTTACTGGATCTGTAGGCATAAAATATCTATATTAGTACATTCATAAAATTTTATTTTAAACAATGCTGCAGTGAAGCTAGAAACTAGATATTAAAGAAAATGAGCAAATATGTACAAAGGACGGCATGAAACATCATTCATTAGCCACATGGCATTTCATAAGGCAGTAAAAATTCTCTCAATTCTCGAGGAAGACGCTTGTCATAATCAGGTGTGCAGATGTAAGTATCTTTCCAAGTAATGAGCGTGTCGTATTTGCGGTGCTTTCTACAAAGGAATGTCAATAGCGAGAATGATGGCCCCTTTTTTTCTCCACCTGCGCCTCTGAAAGGCACACCCTAATGGCTTTTCTTTTTTCGGGCATCTGCCACACAGCTGGGTGCCCATGATGCATTACGTGCAGGTGGTCAGCAGTTTCCTCTACAGTGACAGTCTCATATAAAAATATTTCACAGGTCAAGAATTTGCGTTACAAATCTGTAGAAACAAAATCCTATAAATATAACAGTGTCCAAAAAATTTTCTCTGGCACTGTGATACATTCACGCATTTACACACATTTCATAACTCTTAAAGTACGATTCTTGGTTTCCAACAACCTTTTTCACAAGTCAGAGTCCCTAAACACTGCTCATTATTCCTTACCTTATTCGCCAACACTTCTTCAATATTTCATCATAACAGATACATAGCTTAATCAAATAACTCATATAGCATCAGCTTATTGATCATAAACATACCGCAACAGCATAATACACATAGTCATCGTAATAATATCATAACATCTCAGTCAATTCTCAAAATTGTCGTAGCTTCCTCCAATAATTAAAAAAAAATTCTCTGCTCATGTCAAAAGTGTCATCTGCCTCAAACGTACTTTAAAAATCGTGATCCCATACCAAATATATCATTCAAAGCTCTCATAATATCACAATGGGTCCGAAAAAATACGAACAGTTCACACAGTACAGACAAAAAAAACAATTTCGTAAGTATGAAGTTATCCAACAGTGTAATTACGTAAACATGTGTCACTGATGTAGTAAAAAAAAGTTTGTTTCTCTGTCAAATAATCAGGTGGCTGGGTAATTCTGTGTTGGAGAAATATGGTACCGATGTGTAAAGTTGTATAAGCAAATACCATATTAGCTAGGGCTCCTTGTGCTTGCCAAACACATGGTACACAAAGTAAGCGTGTACCCCCCTGAGGATTAATGTAATTATACCCTCAGGTATTACAGATTACATGAATGGAATGAAATGTGTTACGGAAAACCTTTGTATCATTGTACTTCAAATATCTTTAACAATACATGGTTTAAGTACAAAATTAATCACTCAAATACGTGTCCTGTAGCGCTAAATGTGCGTCTTGCTGTAAGATAATCTCTGTGGAAGTGTCGTAGTTATTGTCCTCCGAAAGCTAAGTTCTGCAGAAGTCAATGAACTTACCTCAAAATAAACAAAAGTGAAATGCTTTGCGTATAGATATCTTAGTTATTACGCTTATTGTTGTGATGAAGACAGTACTGTGCTGTAAAGTATTGTTGTGCTACGAAAGAGGCTGTCTCATTGTAGCTATACCACAAAAGTTACTAGTAAAACATGTTTTACTTTCCAGAAGAATTCAGAAAAACTGTGCAGATATAAAACAGATACACCACAAATAGATTCTAAGTCTGACAAAGCATACTAGCAATGTAAAGTGAAAAGTTATATGGCAAAGACAAAGTTAAAAGGCAGATTATCTTTCAATAAACGATTTTACATGTGAAATGTGGTGTAAACCTTTACTCTTCCTAGTACGCAGAGTTTCAACTTCAAAGCAATTATCATGTTGTATTCGTCGGTAAGGAGTGCTAAAATTTTTCTCAAGGTTAGCGTCTATGTTATTTTTCTCCGAGGCAACCGGCGCACGCGGATGCCTGCGGTGCGAGTCATTGTCTGTTCCTTTGTTGGCGTGCGTCATTACTGGGATTAGGAGACCTAACTTCTACAAATTCGCCTTGCCGAGAGGGCCCTGCTCTGTTTGAGTCCTGCCAGTTCTGATGAAATTCAGGTCTGTCGTTTCGTCGGTAGTTTACATAGTTTCTTTTTTGTCGGTCATGTGGTGGAGAATTTCTTCCTGAATCATAACTGCGCGCTGAACTGTTGCGTCTGAAGTTGTTCTGTCTCCCGTGATAATAATAGATCTAGTTGCCATATTGTCTGTTTCTATGATTGTCTCTGTCATATTCATTACTAAGGAAATGTGATCTTTCTCTGTAACTACACTCCTGGAAATTGAAATAAGAACACCGTGAATTCATTGTCCCAGGAAGGGGAAACTTTATTGACACATTCCTGGGGTCAGATACATCACATGATCACACTGACAGAACCACAGGCACATAGACACAGGGAACAGAGCATGCACAATGTCGGCACTAGTACAGTGTATATCCACCTTTCGCAGCAATGCAGGCTGCTATTCTCCCATGGAGACGATCGTAGAGATGCTGGATGTAGTCCTGTGGAACGGCTTGCCATGCCATTTCCACCTGGCGCCTCAGTTGGACCAGCGTTCGTGCTGGACGTGCAGACCGCGTGTGACGACGCTTCATCCAGTCCCAAACATGCTCAATGGGGGACAGATCCGGAGATCTTGCTTGCCAGGGTAGTTGACTTACACCTTCTAGAGCACGTTGGGTGGCACGGGATACATGCGGACGTGCATTGTCCTGTTGGAACAGCAAGTTCCCTTGCCGGTCTAGGAATGGTAGAACGATGGGTTCGATGACGGTTTGGATGTACCGTGCACTATTCAGTGTCCCCTCGACGATCACCAGTGGTGTACGGCCAGTGTAGGAGATCGCTCCCCACACCATGATGCCGGGTGTTGGCCCTGTGTGCCTCGGTCGTATGCAGTCCTGATTGTGGCGCTCACCTGCACGGCGCCAAACACACATACGACCATCATTGGCACCAAGGCAGAAGCGACTCTCATCGCTGAAGACGACACGTCTCCATTCGTCCCTCCATTCACGCCTGTCGCGACACCACTGGAGGCGGGCTGCATGATGTTGGGGCGTGAGCGGAAGACGGCCTAACGGTGTGCGGGACCGTAGCCCAGCTTCATGGAGACGGTTGCGAATGGTCCTCGCCAATACCCCAGGAGCAACAGTGTCCCTAATTTGCTGGGAAGTGGCGGTGCGGTCCCCTATGGCACTGCGTAGGATCCTACGGTCTTGGCGTGCATCCGTGCGTCGCTGGGGTCCGGTCCCAGGTCGACGGGCACGTGCACCTTCCGCCGACCACTGGCGACAACATCGATGTACTGTGGAGACCTCACGCCCCACGTGTTGAGCAATTCGGCGGTACATCCACCCGGCCTCCCGCATGCCCACTATACGCCCTCGCTCAAAGTCCGTCAACTGCACATACGGTTCACGTCCACGCTGTCGCGGCATGCTGCCAGTGTTAAAGACTGCGATGGAGCTCCGTATGCCACGGCAAACTGGCTGACACTGACGGCGGCGGTGCACAAATGCTGCGCAGCTAGCGCCATTCGACGGCCAACACCGCGGTTCCTGGTGTGTCCGCTGTGCCGTGCGTGTGGTCATTGCTTGTACAGCCCTCTCGCAGTGTCCGGAGCAAGTATGGTGGGTCTGACACACCGGTGTCAATGTGTTCTTTTTTCCATTTCCAGGAGTGTATTACTCTGCCAGTGGTTGTTATACGGGTGGTGTCTCTTTTGGTCACGATTTACGTTGTAAGAATAGAATTGTCGTGTCCAGTTATTGTTTCTGTCGTCACGGGATTGTGACGGATGTAACCTGTAGTGATTGTTTTCCTGTTTTCGCATCCCGCGACTGTCTGTGTCAATTTCTAATTCTTATAAGAGTCCCTGAAAAGCTTCAATGTCGTCTTTGCAACGTCCTGCTAAAATAATATGTCGTAAATGTTCAGGCAGTTTGATTAAGCAAATGCGGATGAGTTCTGAGGGGCTGTATGGGTTTGACAGGTACTGATTCTTGTGCAACATGTCTTCAAAATATTTCACAAGACTGGAAAATTCAGATTGTTCGAAATGTTTCATCATTATGATGCTATGTTTTACTTGGTGTTGTGTAGCTTGAGACCAATATGCTGAGAGGAAGGCATGATAAAATTCTCCTTCACTGTGACAATCGTGAATGACCGATCGCATTCTTATAGCTGGTTCATTCTCTAAGTAGCCACACATAAATTCTAATCTGTGCTCTTATGACCAGTTGGGAGGAAAACAATGAGAAAATTGATGAAGCCATGCTTGTGGATGAATGTCGTTGCCAGAATTCTTAAATGTTTTGAATTTACGTGTAGTAATGAACAGCTTATAGTCGAAATCATCGTGTCGGCGAGTCGCACATCGCTCATTGTTACTTCGTTTCGGCGGTTCCATCTCAAAATCCAATGCGCCTTGCCAATTTCTTTCATAATTTCCGAAGTGCCCTGTGTTATTATTTTGTGGTTGTTCCGTATTTCTATGTCCCTCTTCCCGTACTGGAGCGCGAGTGTCCTCTGAAATATGTAATTCTTGTATTACCTGCGTCAACTGATCTTGTACTTCCCGGATTTCTCTTTTGTACTGTGTATTGATTTGATTTTGATTTTGTTTGAATTTTCTAATTTGTTCATACTCTTCTGTGTTAGTGAAGGCTACAGGTCTTGTGTCATTCAGATCATCATCTACCTTTGTAGATAAGTTAGTGACCTGATCCGAAAGTTCGGCTACTTTCTCCGATAGTGAACACATTTCCTCAGTGTGTTTTTCTGAACCAAGTTTCAGAGTGTCCATTTGTGTTGAAATCGAATCTACTGTGTCCTTTAAGTTTTCCTGAGTTTTTGCAAGTTGCATAACCGAATCGGTAGATGCAACTGAGTCAATTTTAGCCCACTAGGTCTCATGATTTTCATGAACAATGGTTTGCAGTTCTTTTATGGCTGCTTCGTGATTCTGTAATGCATTTTCATGCCGCGAAAAAATAGGTTCAAAATGCTCACAAATTTGTGTTTTTACGTCATTACAGACTTTTTGACATTTCGATTCAATGTTATGTAACTCAGTAGTTAAATCTTCACGTGTTTGTTCAAGTATGGTGTCTAACTTTTGAAGATTTTGTTCCATTGTGTGTAACTTTTTAAGATTTTGTTCCATTGTGTCTAACTGTTGCTGTGTTTGTCTCTGGTGTTGTTCCATTGTGTCTAACTTTTGACGATTTTGTCCCATTTGTCTCTGATTTTGTTCCATTTGTTGCATTAATTGCAATAATAATGTATTAGTGTCTGGAATCTGTTTCTAAATGCTTTTTGGCAGTGCATTTTCACCGGCAACATTCACATTTTGACAAGCAGAAAATGTGTCTTGACTCATTTGAGAAAACGGTGAGGACCCAAAACCTAAGTCTACAGTATTTGCAGTATTGTGTTCTGTCATTTCGGATTCCTGAGGCGAGCTGTTGCCGACCGATCGATCGGTAATGCTTCCCTGTTCACTACCTGTTTGACTGTCTACACCATTATTTGCCGCCCGCTCCATCTCCCTATGCACAATTACCAAATTACTACTTGGAATATCTGTTAATTCACTACCCAGTGGTGCTGATAAGCTACACTCGTCGTCACTATTATTTCTCAGTTTACTTTGGAGCCTAGTGTTACGTTTTTCACACGCCATTATTGTCACAATATTTCACACGACAACACAGAAAAGCACAATTTGAAGAGCAAAAATAAGAGAACACATTAACATAGCACTGAAAATAATATCTAGTTAATTGCAAGCGCAGCTGCGAAATACTTGGTGCAAATCTAAATGCATGCCACAGCTGTGTACAACAATGAAAAACTACAACTACAAAGGAAATTCTCTCTATAATTACGCGCTAGCAATAAACAAAAGCTACACTAATTACACAAACTACAAGAAAAAATCAGAAGATTCCAGTGAAATATCCTTGGCAAAGGGTCGACATATGAAACGTCCCCTTAGTACAATTTATACACGACTGTGCTTAAACTGACACACAATATTTTTAGCGCAACGCAATCTGACTTTCAAAAATCCCTACAAAAGAATGGCGCTGACTAACATTAACCTATACCTTTCACAAATCACTTACCTCACAAAAATCTTCATTACTCGAACTACTGCAATACAGCGAGCTCCACTACTGCCAGCTAAATAAAAGATTCAAACTACGGAAGGCACTAACTACTGATAGGCATAGTTAGCAAATGAAAGATTTTAGTAGAGAACAAACAATGTATTTACCTTAATAGTCATCAAAAGTCATAATATATACAGCAGTTCATGACATCCATTTTTACAAACTTTCAAAACTCCGCCATCTCTCTCCCCACATCCACCACTGCTGGCGGCTCACGTCCAACTGTGCAACGCTACGCGCTGTTCGCATCCAGCTGCCGCTGCCCAACACTACAATGGCGGACAACAATGCAAACTAGCCACAGACTGCACACAGCACAGGCAGTGATTTTCATACAGAGCGCTACGTAACGTTGACAATAAGAAAACAAAAACAGCCTACTTACAAGTTGTAGGGGAAGGAGTAGAAGAAAAGGTTACAGGAGAATATGGGCTTGGGACAAGGAATGAAAGAGGAGAAAGACTAATTGAGTTCTGTAACAAGTACAAAGAAGGTAGCTGCGAAGAAACCATGGGTAACAGAAGAAATACTTCAGTTGATTGATGAAAGGAGGAAGTAGAAACATGTTCCGGGACAATCAGGAAGACACAAATACAAGTCGCTGAGGAATGAAATAAATAGGAAGTGCAGGGAAGCTAAGACGAAATGGCTGCAGGAAAAATGTGAAGACATCGAAAAAGATATGATTGTCGGGAGGACAGACTCAGCATACAGGAATGTCAAAACAACCTTTGGTGACATTAAAAGCAACGGTGGTAACATTAAGAGTGCAACAGGAATTCCACTGTTAAATGCAGAGGAGAGAGCAGATAGGTGGAAAGAATACATTGAAAGCCTCTATGAGGGTGAAGATTTGTCTGATGTGATAGAAGAAGAAACAGGAGTCGATTTAGAAGAGATAGGGGATCCAGTATTAGAATCGGAATTTAAAAGAGCTTTGGAGGACTTACGGTCAAATAAGGCAGAAGGGATAGATAACATTCCATCAGAATTTCTAAAATAACTGGGGGAAGTGCAACAAAACGACTATTCACGTTGATGTGTAGAATATATGAGTCTGGCGATATACCATCTGACTTTCGGAAAAGCATCATCAACACAGTTCCGAAGACGGCAAGAGCTGACAAGTGCGAGAATTATCGCACAATCAGCTGAACAGCTCATGCATCGAAGCTGCTTACAAGAATAATATGCAGAAGAATGGAAAAGAAAATTGAGAATGCGCTAGGTGACGATCAGTTGGCTTTAGGAAAAGTAAAGGAACGAGGGAGGCAATTCTGACGTTACGGCTAATAATGGAAGCAAGGCTAAAGAAAAATCAAGACACTTTTATAGGATTTGTCGACCTGGAAAAAGCGTTCGACAATATAAAATGGTGCAAGCTGTTCGAGATTCTGAAAAAAGTAGGGGTAAGCTATAGGGAGAGACGGTTCATATATAATATGTACAACAACCAAGAGGGAATAATAAGAGTGGACGATCAAGAACGAAGTGCTCGTATTAAGAAGGGTGTAAGACAAGGCTGTAGCCTTTCGCCCCTACTCTTCAATCTGTACATCGAGGAAGCAATGATGGAAATAAATGAAAGGTTCAGGAGTGGAATTAAAATACAAGGATATCAATGATACGATTCGCTGATGATATTGCTATCCTGAGTGAAAATGAAAAAGAATTAAATGATATGCTGAACGGAATGAACAGTCTAATGAGTACACAGTATGGTTTGAGAGTAAATCTGAGAAAGACGAAGGTAATGAGAAGTAGTAGAAATGAGAACAGCGAGAAACTTAACATCAGGATTGATGGTCACGAAGTCAATGAAGTTAAGGAATTCTGCTACCTAGGCAGTAAAATAACCAATGACGGACAGAGCAAGGAGGACATCAAAAGCAGATTCGCTATGGCAAAAAAGGCATTTCTGGCCAAGAGAAGTCTACTAATATCAAATACCGGCCTTAATTTGAGGAAGAAATTTCTGAGGATGTACGTCTGGAGTACAGCATTGTATGGTAGTGAAACGTGGACTCTGGGAAAACCGGAACAGAAGAGAATCGAAGCATTTGAGATGTGGTGCTATAGACGAATGTTGAAAATTAGGTGGACTGATAAGGTAAGGGAGGAGGAGGTTTTACGCAGAATCGGAGAGGAAAGGAATATGTGGAAAAAACTGATAAGGAGAAGGGACAGGATGATAGGACATCTGCTAAGACATGAGGGAATGACTTCCATGGTACTAGACGGAGCTGTGGAGGGCAAAAACTGTAGAGGAAGACAGAGATTGGAATACGTCAAGCAAATAATTGAGGACGTAGGTTGCAAGTGCTACTCTGAGGTGAAGAGGTTAGCACAGGAAAGGAATTCGTGGCGGGCCACATCAAACCAGTCAGTAGACTGATGACCAAAAAAAGAAATGCTGTTTGTAGTAGCTTACCCGCACTCCTATTTTTTCTATTCATTATTAAACGCAGTGGGGGATGCATATGCGACCGGCCGGGGTGGCCGAGCGGTTCTAGGCGCTACAGTCTGGAGCCACGCGACCGCTACGGTCGCAGGTTCGAATCCTGCCTCGGGCATCGGTGTGTGTGATGTCCTTAAGTTAGTTAGGTTTAAGTAGTTCTAAGTTCTAGGCGACTGATGACCTCAGAAGTTGAGTCCCATAGTGCTCAGAGCCATCTGAACCATTTTTTTATGCATATGGGGGAGGGGGGGGGGTGCGCGACCCCACCCTGCCGGGCCGCTCGCTCTGACACCCGCGCCGCCCCCGCCAATCAACGGTCAAGCTATTCGTTCGTCTCTTTCGTCAGTCCACCCCACTCAATCGAGCAGTTGTACTTCCGTATGAAACACGCGCGTCCACGTCACCGTATTCTATACGACAGTTGTTCTATACAGAATGATCATAATTTATTTTTCACATCATACCTTTACTCATCGTCATATTTTTGACGGTGCTTCTCCAAGTAGTCTCCCATTAATGCGATGCACTTGCCCCAGCGTTTCTGCCAGTCTTCAGATATATGCTGGAAACCATTTCCTGAGAGGTCCCTGAACATCGCCTCTGCAGCCTTCAGCACTGCTTCTGATGATTCACAATGCCTCCCACGAAGGCGTTTCTTCATGTTAGGGTTCAAATGGTTCAAATGGCTCTGAGCACTATGGGACTCAACTGCTATGGTCATAAGTCCCCTAGAACTTAGACCTACTTAAACCTAACTAACCTAAGGACATCACACACATCCATGCCCGAGGCAGGATTCGAACCTGCGACCGTAGCGGTCGTGCGGTTCCAGACTGTAGCGCCTTTAACCGCTCGGCCACTCCGGCCGCCTCATGTTAGGGAATAGAAAAAAACGTCACATGGTGCTAAATCCGGACTATAGGGAGGGTGAGGGATGCACTTCACGTTCATTTTTGCAATATATTGAGAAACAACACTGGCGATATGCGGCCACGCTTTATCGTGGTGCAGCGTCCAGCCCGCTTCACGGAAATGTGGTCTTTTGCGCCCTATATGAGATTGCAATGATTTCTTGGACAGTTACTGATGTGAGTGCAGGTGCAACATGCTGATAAACCATTCCACGAATATCAAAGACTGAGGTGACCATAACTTTCCCAGCAGAAGCCACCACTTTTGTTTCTTTGGGGGTTGGTGATTAAGGAGATTTCCACACTGAGCTTTGCTGTTTCCTCTCAGGACCCAAATGATGTGGCCAAGTTTCATCAGCAGTGATTACATTTGGAAGAAACTCATGATGTTCCTCTAACATCAGCATGTAGACCTTGATGCGGATGTTGGGAACCTATCGCACACAAACACGTTTCGTGTGTAATTTCTCCGCCACTAACGTATGGCTGGCACCCAGTGAAATGTTCGGTGTGTCAGAAAGTGATCTTAAGGTAATTCGTCGATTGTCTCTCAGAATGACAGCAGCAGTGTTGATGTTTTCTCCTTTAAGAGCAGTAACTGGAGCACAGGTCCACCTTCCTCTGAAACTCATTGTCTCCCCTCTTTAAACATTTCAAACCACCTTAGAGCTATGCTGCAGGGAAGAACAGACTCTCCATGGGCCTCCCGTAACATTGTACAGGCCTGAGCTGAAGATTTGTTGAGACGGAAGCAGAATTTCAAAGCCGCATATTGTTCCTCGCGTGGTACCTGCATTGCAGCGGTAGCCGGTACTGGACATGTCTGACCTCGCCTGCCTCTCACAGGCGGGAACCAGGAGTCCCAACAGTAAAACTACCAAGGCGTGTTTGTTGCACATTAAGCTAACAGAATACCATTAGATTAAATTTCAGTGGGAGAAATTATGGCCATAAAAAAGTTGTGGTCATTCTTTATTGGACAGCCCTCGCACGTTTCTGTGTGGCACATAGACAGCTAACACATACCTACGTGAAAAGCCGCGGCCATTCTGGTGATTTCGATACGTTATTCAGTCTGGAATTTGTTCGAGAAAAGTCGCGAATATTCTACTGTTTTCCTGTACAGAGAAACGTCGATACGTAGCGTTATAAATACAGACTATTCGCCGAATCTTACAAGACGCTAACTTGGACGCCGCGATAGCAAAAGCAAAATTACATTCGACGCTCAAGGTGTACGACGGCATGAGAGCTACTTTGCTCGTATTGCTCAACAGGCGGAGGCAGTTGTCGAAGAGTAAGACTTGGAGACGTTGGTCGTCTCGCAGACAAAGGCACAGTGAAAACTGCCATCATAATGATTGATGCTATGACATACTGGAAAACAACTGTTTTTATTCCGACACTGGACCATGTTTCGACTGACATGAGAGAACATTGCGCAGAGGAAAATATTTATCCTTTAAAATTCAACAAACTTTCGAGGGCCTTACTGAAATACGACGGTAATGATCTGGCACATAAATTGAATCAGTGCTTAACTGAACCACCGTTCCTTCAAGAAGAATCACTCTTTGTCATTAAAAGAAGACTAATGGGAGAGATTCTTCAATACAAGCAAACGGGCATAAACGCCCTTAATGATCGTGCTCTGTTATGCAAGCGTTGTCTGTTTGTTCCAGATCTGACTATCCTACTTCGCACACGATGTACAAAGTATTTGCTTGTCTACCTGGATCTATTGCTACAGTGGAAAGAAGTTTTCAGCTCTGCGGTGTAGAAAGACACGGCTGAGGTCGACTTAATGGCTTAGCTCTGTTGAACACTCACCCTGACATCGATTGTCCTATTGGCGACGTAATTAACCATTTCCCAGGAAGAATAAGCCCACAGAATTCAACATTTAAGGAAGAGAACCACAGTTGTAACTATTTTATATCATAATATGGCACAGTCTTGTATATGCGTATGTTATTGTTCTCTTCAGTCCTGAGACTGGTTTGATGCAGCTCTCCATGCTAATCTATCCTGTGCAAGCTCCTTCATCTCCCAGTACCTACTGCAGCCTACATCCTTCTGAATCTGCTTAGTGTATTCATCTCTTGGTCTCCCTCTACGATTTTTACCCTCCACACTGCCCTCCAATGCTAAATTTGTGATCCCTTGATGCCTCAAAACATGTCCTACCAACCGATCCCTTCTTCCGGTCAAGTTGTGCCACAAACTCCTCTTCTCCCCAATCCTATTCAATACCTCCTCTTTAGTTATGTGATCTACCCATCTAATCTTCAGCATTCTTCTGTAGCACCACATTTCAAAAGCTTCTATTCTCTTCTTGTCGATACTAGTTATCGTCCATGTTTCACTTCCATACATGGCTACACTTCATACAAATACTTTCAGAAATGACTTCCTGACACTTAAACCTATACTCGATGTTAACAAATTTCTCTTTTTCAGAAACGCTTTCCTTGCCATTGCCAGTCTACATTTAATATCCTGTCTACTTCGACCATCATCAGCTACTTTGCTCCCCAAATAGCAAAACTCCTTTACTACTTTAAGTGTCTCATTTCCCAATGTAATTCCCGCAGCATTGCCCGACTGAATTCGACTACATTCCATTATCCTAGTTTTGCTTTTGCTGGTGTTCATCTCATATCCTCCTTTCAAGACACTATGCATTCCATTCAGCTCCTCTTCCAAGTCCTTTGCTGTCTCTGACAGAATTACAATGTCATCAGCGAACATTAATGTTTTTATTTCTTCTCCATCGATTTTTAATACCTACTCAGAATTTTTCTTTTTTTTTTTCCTTCACTGCTTGCTCAATATACAGATTGAATAACATTGGGGAGAGGCTACAACCCCGTCTCAATCCCTTCCCAGCCACTGCTTCCCTTTCATGTCCCTCGACTCTTATAACTGCCATTTGGTTTCTGTACAAATTGTAAATAGCCTTGCGCTCCCTGTATTTTACCCCTGCCACCTTCAGAATTTGAAAGAGAGTATTCCAGTCAACATTGTCAAAAGCTTTCTCTAAGTCTACAAATGCTAGAAACGTAGGTTTGCCTTTCGTTAATCTTTCTTCTAAAATAAGTCGTAGGGTCAGTATTGCTCGCGTGTTCCAATATGTGTATAATCAGTTTTAATATTACTCTCTTAAACTTTGGACGTGACTTGATTGTTTTTTTTTTTTTATTACGGTAAAAGTAAAGGTAGCTCAACATATCTTTAGCGCCCCCGTCCCTGAGGTTTTTCTGTTTCGGACACTGCTTGGGAGTGGTGTGCCAGAGCCTGGGACCCCTGCGTGTTCCCGCATTGACTCGACAACGTCGTCGTGGTTAAGACTACACTGGGCTCGGGATGATCGAGCTGGGACCGTGTGTCAGTGGAAACGTGTGGCGTGGTCGGATGAATCACGTCCGCTGTTAAACCAGGCCGCGGGTCGTGGCTGGACGTGGCGTCATCCAGAGCGAGGGCGCGCCACGCAGGCACGCCGGCTGAACGGTGTACACTCAGGGTAAAACACTGTATCAGGGTTTTATGTTGAACCAGAGGTGGCCAAATGTAGTCTCGATTGTGTAGTAGCGGTCGCTGGTTCGAGGTGCTACGGGTAATGTGTTAAGCCGTCGGCACACGGACCGTGCTGTCCAACGTTAACGTTGAGCGTGCCGAGTTCAACGTGCTGCTGAACGCTCAGGAACGGTGCGACCTGTGCGTACGGTTCATCTACATCTACATTTACACTCCGCAAGCCACCCAACGGTGTGTGGCGGAGGGCACTTTACGTGCCGCTGTCCTGACCTCCCTTTCCTGTTCCAGTCGCGTGCGGTCCGCGGGAAGAACGACTGTCTGAAAGCCTCTGTGCGCGCTCTAATCTCTCTAATTTTACATTCGTCATCTCCTCGGGAGGTATAAGTAGGGGGAATCAATATATTCGATACCTCATCCAGAAACGCACCCTCTCGAAACCTGGCGAGCAAGCTACACCGCGATGCAGAGCGCCTCTCTTGCAGAGTCCGCCACTCGAGTTTGTTAAACATCTCCGTAACGCTATCACGGTTACCAAATAACCCTGTGACGAAACGCGCCGCTCTTCTTTGGATCTTCTGTATCTCCTCCGTCAACCCGATCTGGTGCGGATCCCACACTGATGAGCAATACTCGAGTATAGGTCGAACGAGTGTTTTGTAAGCCACCTCCTTTGTTGATGGACTACATTTTCTAAGGACTCTCCCAATGAATCTCAACCTGGTACCCGCCTTACCGACAATTAATTTTATATGATCATTCCACTTCAAATCGTTCCGCACGCATACTCCCAGATATTTTACAGAAGTAACTGCTACCAGTGTTTGTTCCGCTATCATATAATCATACAATAAAGGATCCTTCTTTCTACGTATTCGCAATACATTACATTTGTCTATCTTAAGGGTCAGTCGCCACTCCCTGCACCAAGTGCCTATCCGCTGCAGATCTTCCTGCATTTCGCTACAATTTTCTAATGCTGCAACTTCTCTGCATACTACAGCATCATCCGCGAAAAGCCGCATGGAACTTCCGACACCATCTACTAGGTCGTTCATATATATTGTGAAAAGCAATGGTCCCATAACACTCCCCTGTGGCACGCCAGAGGTTACTTTAACGTCTGTAGACGTCTCTCCATTGAGAACAATATGCTGTGTTCTGTTTGCTAAAAACTCTTCAATCCAGCCACACAGCTGGTCTGATATTCCGTAGGCTCTTACTTTTTTTATCAGGCGACAGTGCGGAACTGTATCGAACGCCTTCCGGAAGTCAAGAAAAATTGCATCTACCTGGGAGCCTGTATCTAATATTTTCTGGGTCTCACGAACAAATAAAGCGAGTTGGGTCTCACACGATCGCTGTTTCCGGAATCCATGTTGATTCCTACTTAGTAGATTCTGGGTTTCCAAAAACGACATGATACTCGAGCAAAAAACATGTTCTAAAATTCTACAACAGATCGACGTCAGAGATATAGGTCTATAGTTTTGCGCATCTGCTCGACGACCCTTCTTGAAGACTGGGACTACCTGTGCTCTTTTCCAATCATTTGGAACCTTCCGTTCCTCTAGAGACTTGCGGTACACGGCTGTTAGAAGGGGGGCAAGTTCTTTCGCGTACTCTGTGTAGAAACGAATTGGTATCCCGTCAGGTCCAGTGGACTTTCCTCTGTTGAATGATTCCAGTTGCTTTTCTATTCCTTGGACACTTATTTCGTGGGGCCCAACGTGGTATACGCGATCGCAACGCACTCCAGCGGCAGTTAGGGATGTTCCTAGTTCGTAAATCGCACTGTTTACTCAACGGGCGCGCGTAAAATTCCCACGTTAGCTCTATTAAAACGCACATTTCCTTCATCGTCCACGAAAAGGAAAGTACCATGTCCAATCAATAAGGACACAGGCTTATAAAAGTTCCATTACAAACAGTGCGGTACTAATTCGAAATACTTCTCCGCATATTATAAACATTATTTCATCATTCCCACATTTTAGTAAAACTCCAGGGTCAGTCTTACTTGATCACTGTTCCTACCCAGTAGCAGAATCTTTGCAACATGTGAATTACGAAGCGTAAAAGAAAAAGGAGCAAAATATCTTCATACAAGTAGCGCAACCTGTCCTGTAGATTAAGCCAATCGGACAAAGTCACCCCTCAAAAAAAGGTGATTTTATATTTACATAACATCAAATATTATAGTATATACTTATATTAAACTAATAATAAAGTATCAGAACCTAATAAAAACGCGAATGTTAGGAAAAAAAAAATTTGGAAGGGTTATGACGCGAACCACCGCCCCCATCAAAATCTCTTTCATGGACAGAGACAATACTCACTGCGCTAAACCAACAATAGCCGTCGCTGAATCATAATATCGTACCCATTGGTAAAAACGTTAATCGCAGGTAAATATGTTATTAATTGAAATTTAATTATTACAAATTGTACCAAGAAAAATGCATTTTGGGTGGATCTTCAGTGTGTCGCTGTCTTCAAATAGCCTACTCTCATAATACGCAAGTTACAATAATTCTTTGGCTTCGAATATGATGTTTCTCATTAATTTATTGCATCGAATCACACAACTAACAGCGGGTTTTCCAGTGATTCTCAATTTTCTGGTGGTCAGAAGCGGCATATATAGACTTGAAATGAATGTCAATATGGCGCCTCACAACTGTGTACTGAAGGGAGAAGGCGTGCTTGTGACGTAGGTGGCGTTGTGCCATCTCATTGGTGAACGCTCAGACGCACGCTCGGAATATCTGACGTGCCACATATTGCTCCGCACGTTCGGAAAGACTCCCGAACGTGCTATTCCACGCTGTGACGTCAGAAACTCGGCACGCTCAACGCTCAACGTTCGGCTGCACGGTCCGTGTGCCGACGGCTTTAGAGTAACTTTAGATCGAGAGCTGTATGGGGGAGTGTCGTGTAAACACATGTGTTATTTTATTTATTTTTATTTGCACGTCGCCAACGGCCTTGCAGTGGTTACAGCGGTTCCCGCCAGATCACTAAAATTAAGCGCTGTCGGGCCGGGCTAACACTTGGATGGGTGACCGTCCGGTCTGCCGAGCGCTGTTGGCAAGCGGGGTGCTCCCAGCCCTCGTGAGGCAAACTGAGGAGATGCCTGACTGAGTGGTGGCGGCTGCGGTCTCGGAAACTGACCTACAGCCGGGAGGGCGCTGTGCTGACCACGTGCCTCTCCATATCTGGATGACACGGCGGCCGGTCGGGAACGTTAGACCTTCCTAGGTCTCTTCCGACGAAGTCACATGCCAAGTTCCGTAGGACCAAATTGAGGAGCAACGTCAAGGAACTTGTCAGTACATAAAATTACAACATAAAAGTAATAACAGATCAAAATAAAATGTTTATGAACCCGAGAAATGTTAAGCCATAAGTTTAAGTAAACGCAATCAACAGTGTAACACAGGAATCAGCTCAATTTTTCAAGGAACTCCTCAACAGAATAGAAGGAGTGATCCATGAGGAAACTCTTCAGTTTCGATTCGATAAGCGCTTTGATTATTGCTAAGACTTTTGAATTCCTGTGGTAGCTTATTGAAAATCGATGCAGCAGTATTCTGCGCACCTTTCTGTACAAGAGTGAAAGGTCTCTGTTGGATTCCTTTCATGTTTAATTTCTTAAATCTGTTGTCATTTACGGCATAAATTCCTCTTCTAAATTTACTGTGGCGTTTCTATCTGGGAGGAGACTGAGTAGTGGAACGTGTTACTTTTACACATAAACAAGAACGATCTGTCACACTACTACACTTTAAAACACAGTTTATATGTAATTCATGTCACACAGTCTCATACGGAACCTACATCCGCTTTCTTTTATACACTGTGTATGATAAGATACTGTCATCCCCCTTCCCTTCTGTGTGAGAGGATGAATGAGCAAATGTATTTCTAGTTGCATGCTTGAGGGTAGCAGACAAGCCTGTCTGCTAGAGAACAGTAGGACCAACGTCGGTACAGGTAGCTACGCTTTCTAAAAGCAGAGAGGTTTCTATGCTTAGTATAATCCCGTCCGTCCGTTGTCATGTTGGTATAGGAAGCTGCCCCTCTGGCCACTTCCGTTTGTATCTGTGAGCCACCCTCAGGAAGGGACCAAGTGAGTCGGTCTGTGGCGAGCGTCTGAAGTGGTAAGATCTCCGGCTAAGCGCGTGTCTGCCAAGTCCGCAGGACAATGGATTTCTCAAGTTCAGCCTAACTGAAAATTTAATCACCTTTATTTCAGGTTTAGCTCTAAAATATCTAGTGTTATCTTAAATTGCAGCGCAGTGTAATTCTCGTGTGAAGTTCAGATTATTTTCCGGTAGTTGCTTTGTCACTACTTTGTGAGTAAAGTGGAACCACGTGTTGATCAGTAACTCTAACTAAGATCAATCTTAAATGCGAATGCTTGTGTGATTATAACGTCTCGTCTTGACAATATTTTTCAATATAGCAACTTTTCTTTATGTTCAACCAACGTGGGGTGTACTTTGCGAGACCAGTACCACGTGCTTATATAACTGTTTGACCTATCAGGTTAACAGTAAGACGTTAGTAACCAGTTCGAGGTTTTTCTTTTGTAAATTGCTTTTCGATGTAATTTATTTTAATTATCAAAATTATTGTGGAGTTACACTCTTTGTGTAAACCAAGTTGACCACGTGAAGCATGTGGGGTAATCATCAAAGTAGCCCTCAGCTATTCTTTTTGGGAAGATTTGACAGAGAGTTAGTATGAATTTAGTATACCAGTGTGTGGTAATTACATGACGGACAGGATTGTCCTACGAACGTAATTTCTGTGGGTGAAAACTGAATCGGTTGGTTGTGGTTAATTTCCTCTTGCTTATCTTTCAACGTTCTTCATGTGTTATTTTATGAATGCAGTGTTGTATGCAGTCTCCCAATCTTGGCTCCATATTTTATGTGTTCCGTAAGACTAAAATCTCACATTTTCACAATCCTAAATAAGGCACCAGCTCAGTTATAACTCACGTTTAGTATGCTGAAATTTCAATGATCAATCTTAAAATAAATTTCCAAATATAAACTGATTTCTTTCTTTTTATTTAAACTCTCCTTTATATATATATATATATATATATATATATATATATATATATATATATATATATATATATATATATATATATTACCGGTTGTTGTATGACTATTAAAAGATTATAATTAATGTTAGTCTGTTTTGGGAATTTGGTAAACCTAGAGTAGTTACCTGGTGAAACAGTTGCGCAGTAATGCAAGGTTAACTTCCCCAGACAGCTCACAGCTTTTAACCCACTTTTATTGTCCATCAGTACCGCTTTCATCATAGCAAATTAAAGTAACAAACTTACAAGAGTTCAGGAAGTCCGATCCAAATGCAGGTATCATTTTTGGCGAGTATTGACTGAGTGAAAGCTGCTTATTCTTGGGAATAAGCTGATATTGTTAAGAAGAAACGAGAGTAAAGAATACATATATTGAGGGGCCAATGTCAAAATACCCCGAGTAGTGAACAGGGGTCGACGAGAGGTTATAACACCAATTGCCCCAACCGCCCGTTTCTGAGCCAAAAATACCCTTGTAGAATGGGAAGAGTTACTCCAAAATTTAATACCATACGACATAAACGAATGAAAATAAGCAAAGTAGACTAATATCCGTGTCGAACGATCACTTACTTCAGATACCATTCGAACAGTAAAAATGGTAGCATTAAGTCTCTGAACAAGATCCTGAACGTGGGCTTTCCACGACAGTTTACTATCTATGTGAACACGTAAAAATTTGAACTCTTTAGTTTCACCAATCGTACGCTCATTCTGTGAAATTGAAACGTCGGGTTTCGTTGAATTGTATGTTACAAACTGTAAAAACTGAGTCTTACTGTGATTTGGCGTTAGAGTAACTTAAAGAGTTGGAGATGTATGGAGGACTCTCACGTGATCTGTGGTGGATATATACTTACTGGCTACTGGCAGTAATGTTCTTCTTACATATCGTACTGGAAATCACTGAGGCAAAGAAAACTGTTTTGTTACCAGTGCAATGCGCGTATTCGTAAGTGATGAGACAGTGTACATAGCATTCACATCCAATGATATCGTAAAGCTAATTGTTAATGTATAATCAGTATATTGTGTGTCAATTTTAAGCATTATTAATTGTCAACGAGTGAACACTCAACTTTTAAAGTTAGTGCCATATTGTCACTAACCACAAGTCAATACCTGTTCCCAGAACCGTGTCGTTTGTGATTTAACTTTTTGCTCAAGAAGTTATTATCTGAGTGTAATCAAAATGTATACTAAGCAACAGTTTTACACAATAGCTGCTTGATGACTATACAGTTTAAAGTACTAACAGAGAGCAGTGCGAAGAGCGTTAGCATTCCGGAGATGAAGGTAAGGACTTTTATTATTTCAGGGATAGCATTCATTAAGCACAGGAACCATTATTTTAATATTGATCAAGTTTTGTTTTATTACCAGGGCCAATTTCAAATTAATAGTGTTGCATCAGATTTAGTTTTTGTGATACGTAAATTCATGCATTTTTGCTTTGATTTAAAGTTGTTGACAGTTTTCATTCTCGCAGTCAGAGTAGTTCAGTACAGAGCAAACAACATAAGCGAGGAGATGGAATACACGTTCGCATGCCATTCCCACTCTAACAGATGTTTTGCAGGCAAGCGCCAGTTAAGTTATTTCAAACGTACACGTTTCACATTGGGAGCAGTATTACACTAAGTGATGAAAAGTATCCGGACACCCCCAAAAACATAAAGTATCCCGACACCCCCCAAAAATGTACATTTTTCATATTAGGATTATTGAGCTGCCAGGTACTCCATATCAGCGACATCAGTTGTCACATGGAGGTAAGAATAGAGGGAGACGCCGTGACGTCACAGCTGTGAAGTTATGTGAAGCCGAGGGTAGCCATGTCAATCCGACCAAAACATAGCTGCTGTAAGCTTGTGTGCATAGACTTGTCGCTCGCTTTTGGAAGGATTTTGCGCTATTATAGTGACTTGTGTGGTGTTCCGATGTACGAATGGTTCTGATTGTGATGCGAAATCGAAGGGAATAACATTTCATGTGTAAGTTGCCTCGTTGAGTGTGATTTTACAACTTCATTGTGAATGAACGTGTGCTACATCGGTACTTGTACTATAGCGTGTTTTTCTCCTGTATGATTTTAGATTTCCTAAAAATGAAAGTCGGAAAGCTCTGTGGGAGAATGCCGTGAGGAGGAAGAATTGGCGTGCGTCTAAATGGAGCACTATATGTTCTCAGCATTTCCGAGAAGAGGACATAGACCGAACTTCCCTTTCAACAGTAAGGCTCCGAGAAAATGCTGTACCATAAGTTTTCTCCACACACCCAAAAAATTTGTAAATGGTATTTTAATTCAAAGAATTAAATTCTTAGTTTTCAAGTTCACGTTTCAGTATAATACGTACGTATCGTCGATAATCCAAGTGTTACTCAATTTCTCTTCATCATGTACCAAAGTAAAAGCTAACACTACATTAAAGTATAGGCCTAAACAGGACACTGTGTAGATTTGCCATTCTATGTACCGTATTTCAGTAAATATTGGTGGTAATGAACAGTGTTTCCCAGTAGTGTAACGTAACTGAAATGTCCCAGTACGTAACAAACAAGATGTATTTATGGGGCTTTGGAGGGAGGGTTCAGCTAACTTGGTTTTCAGTTTCTATTATTTAGTTTGTGATACACGTTTATTACTGAATTAACAAAATTGTATCGTTTACATTGAAGGCTAGCTATTCGTAATATTACATTAAAAACTATTTTCAATCAGAAGAAACGCCGAATTTCGCCTTTACGAGATTTCATTTTAAACAAAAACTTTGGAACAACGAATCTGATGACGTTACATGCGTATATGGTGCAATTAGCGACTGTAATACACGCAGCGCTATAGCACACTGGCAATGTTTTGGTCAGAGTGTCATGGCAGCGAGCCACGCCCCCACGGCTTCAAAACGTAGTACCGCTGGGATACGTAGCGCCATCTCCCCTTATTCTTACCTCCATGAGTTGTCATCAGACATCGTGAGAGAGCAGAATGGGGCGTTCAGCCGGACTTGGAACGGGCTCAGGTGACTGGGTGTCACTTGTGTTATACGTATGTATGCGAGATTTCCACACTTTTAAACATCCCTAGGTCCACTCTTTCGGATGTGATAGTGAAGTAGAAACGCGAAGGGACACGTACAGCACAAGAGCGGACAGGCCGACGTCATCTGTTGACTGACAGAGACCGCCGACAGTTGAAGAGCGTCGTAATGTGTAACAGGCAGACATCTATCCAGACCAACACACAGGAATTCCAAACTGCATCAGGATCCACTGCAAGTGCTACGACAGTTTGGCGGGAGGTGAGAAAACTTGGATTTCGTGGTGGAGCGGCTGCTTATGATCCACATCACACCAGTAAATGCTAAACGACGCCTCGCTCGGTAAACATTGGACGACTGAAGAGTGGACAATAAATAAATAAATAAATAACTTCAAGTGATCTGATGTCTTATTACTGTTCGCACATTAACGCATAATACAGTCAGTTCATAGCAAATACTTTAATCGAGATTGGCATTAACATGAATGGCCAGGAATCGATAATACAGACTTGTATTTGCAATGAGATACAGTTCTTTGTATGACTAGGACCTTTATATTTAATTATAAATAATAACAAATCTTTAAACGAGCTGTTGACTTATTTCTGTTGTTACGTTAACATAATCTGGAATATTCGTAAGAAGAGATTGTGTTTATTTTAGCTAGTCAGCACCCAGCCTTATGTTAGAAATAATGGTGTAGCTCCCAGAAGCCGTCTGAATATGAACGTGAAAACCGGTTCGTGGAAAAAAAATAATTATTCAAACAAGTGACTGGTCGCAGTTTTATGTAAATTATTTACATTCAGTTAACAGTCACGGGTTCTAAAATATCTGCAATGGATATGCATAACAATATAGAGAATGTGGGGAAGGCGAACCAAAGACTCCATTTTATTGACAGGACACTTGGAAGATGCAACACATCTACATCTACATCTACATCTACATTTATACTCCGCAAGCCACCCAACGGTGTGTGGCGGAGGGCACTTTACGTGCCACTGTCATTACCTCCCGTTCCTGTTCCAGTCGCGTATGGTTCGCGGGAAGAACGACTGCCGGAAAGCCCCCGTGCGCGCTCTAATCTCTCTAACTTTACATTCGTGATCTCCTCGGGAGGTATAAGTAGGCGGAAGCAATATATACGATACCTCATCCAGAAACGCACCCTCTCGAAACCTGGCGAGCAAGCTACACCGCGATGCAGAGCGCCTCTCTTGCAGAGTCTGCCACTCGAGTTTGTTAAACATCTCCGTAACGCTATCACGCTTACCAAATAACCCTGTGACGAAACGCGCCGCTCTTCTTTGGATCTTCTCTATCTCCTCCGTCAACCCGATCTGGTGCGGATCCCACACTGATGAGCAATACTCAAGTATAGGTCGAACGAGTGTTTTGTAAGCCACCTCCTTTGTTGATGGACTACACTTTCTAAGGACTCTCCCAATGAATCTCAACCTGGTACCCGCCTTACCAACAATTAATTTTACATGATCATTCCACTTCAAATCGTTCCGCACGCATCTACTAAAGAGACTGGCTACGCTACACGTGCTCGTCTTGTTTTGGAGTACTGCTGCACGATGCGGCATCCTTACCAGATGCGATACACAGACTACAAGTTCAAAGAAGAGCACCACGTTTCGTATTGTCGAGAAACAGGGGAGAGAGTGTCACGGGCATGACACAGCATTTGGGGTTACATTTATTGCAATTATTATGGTCATAATAATTGCAATAACTACTCCAATTTTTTTATACATACGGCAAAAAAGTTTTGCATCGCCAAGGGTTCAGAGAGTTCGGGAAGCTGTACAGAGAACTGGAACAGAGATCAACATAACGATCATTTCCACTCTCCATGGATCGCAGTATTCCTTTTGATCCATCTCAGCACGTTTCTGATCACGCAGCTGCAGCGGCAAGACGAGAGAAGTTGACTGTTGCGTATAGGAGCATTGCAGAGCAGTTGCTAGGAGACGTTAGAGAATACTTTTAAACTCGGTGTAAGATAGTTGAGAACTGATTTCTTTACAATTCATAGGAAGACTAATCAATTTCCGTTTTTATTTTTTCTCTCTCAATCAGAATTCTGTTATTTTCCGACACGGAACGTCAACCATTTCTGTACGTCTTTCAAAATACACTCCTGGAAATGGAAAAAAGAACACATTGACACCGGTGTGTCAGACCCACCATACTTGCTCCGGACACTGCGAGAGGGCTGTACAAGCAATGATCACACGCACGGCACAGCGGACACACCAGGAACCGCGGTGTTGGCCGTCGAATGGCGCTAGCTGCGCAGCATTTGTGCACCGCCGCCGTCAGTGTCAGCCAGTTTGCCGTGGCATACGGAGCTCCATCGCAGTCTTTAACACTGGTAGCACGCCGCGACAGCGTGGACGTGAACCGTATGTGCAGTTGACGGACTTTGAGCGAGGGCGTATAGTGGGCATGCGGGAGGCCGGGTGGACGTACCGCCGAATTGCTCGACACGTGGGGCGTGAGGTCTCCACAGTACATCGATGTTGTCGCCAGTGGTCGGCGGAAGGTGCACGTGCCCGTCGACCTGGGACCGGACCGCAGCGACGCACGGATGCACGCCAAGACCGTAGGATCCTACGCAGTGCCGTAGGGGACCGCACCGCCACTTCCCAGCAAATTAGGGGCACTGTTGCTCCTGGGGTATCGGCGAGGACCATTCGCAACCGTCTCCATGAAGCTGGGCTACGGTCCCGCACACCGTTAGGCCGTCTTCCGCTCACGCCCCAACATCGTGCAGCCCGCCTCCAGTGGTGTCGCGACAGGCGTGAATGGAGGGACGAATGGAGACGTGTCGTCTTCAGCGATGAGAGTCGCTTCTGCCTTGGTGCCAATGATGGTCGTATGCGTGTTTGGCGCCGTGCAGGTGAGCGCCACAATCAGGACTGCATACGACCGAGGCACACAGGGCCAACACCCGGCATCATGGTGTGGGGAGCGATCTCCTACACTGGCCGTACACCACTGGTGATCGTCGAGGGGACACTGAATAGTGCACGGTACATCCAAACCGTCATCGAACCCATCGTTCTACCATTCCTAGACCGGCAAGGGAACTTGCTGTTCCAACAGGACAATGCACGTCCGCATGTATCCCGTGCCACCCAACGTGCTCTAGAAGGTGTAAGTCAACTACCCTGGCCAGCAAGATCTCCGGATCTGTCCCCCATTGAGCATGTTTGGGACTGGATGAAGCGTCGTCTCACGCGGTCTGCACGTCCAGCACGAACGCTGGTCCAACTGAGGCGCCAGGTGGAAATGGCATGGCAAGCCGTTCCACAGGACTACATCCAGAATCTCTAAAATCGTCTCCATGGGAGAATAGCGGCCTGCATTGCTGCGAAAGGTGGATATACACTGTACTAGTGCCGACATTGTGCATGCTCTGTTGCCAGTGTCTATGTGCCTGTGGTTCTGTCAGTGTGATCATGTGATGTATCTGACTCCAGGAATGTGTGAATAAAGTTTCCCCTTCCTGGGACAATGAATTCACGGTGTTCTTATTTCAATTTCCAGGAGTGTAAAAACATGTGAATCGCATCACAGCATATGGACGTAGGATGAGTCTGCAGCATTGAGGAATGCTTCCAAACAACTGTCTGAAGGTGAGGACACCTACATTTAACGCCATACTAGACAGTGACAAGTAGCTGACATCCAGAGCTCTGGCAGAGCTCCCTCCATCTCAACCGAGTGGTGTCAGTGAATCATTATGCCGTAATGAACAGCATACCAGTGGATGGACAAGATGCGAAAGACACTATTCATATGGGACAATGTGGTGTAAAACACACTGTAACGTCCCCTTAGAAAAATTATGAATTACTGTGCTGGTACACTTCTACGTTATTTGATTTTCAAAAATTTGCAAAAACAGACATAATGTCTTATGGGATAACAGCAATCTGTGATTTTATAACGTTACTTAAAATCCGTCTTGATTGCAAATTATTTTTATTATTCATATGACCGGTTTCGGTTCATTCAGAACCATCAGATCTGAAGATGGTTCTGAATGAACCGAAACCGGTCGTATGAATAATTAAAAAAAACATTGCAATCAAGACGGATTTTAAGTAACATGATTTTCAAAAAGCTGAGCAAAACTGAACGTACTCTGACAGTTCTCTCTTTACTTATTCTGATCGTCACTAAACTGACAAACAATATTTTTAGCGCAAAACAAGCTGACTTTCAACAATCCCTACAAAAGAATGGCCCTGACTAAGAATAACCTATACCTTCCATGAATCACTTGCCTCACAGAAATCTTCGTTACTCGAACTACTGCAATACAGCTAGCGCCAATACTGCCAGCTAAATAAAGGATTCAAACTACTGAAGGGACTAACTACTGATAGGCATAGTTAGCAAATGAAAGATTTTGATAGAGAACAAACAATGTATTTACCTTAATAGTGTTCAAAAGTCATAATATACAGGGTGTTACAAAAAGGTACGGCCAAACTTTCAGGAAACATTCCTCACACACAAAGAAAGAAAATATGTTATGTCGACATGTGTCCGGAAACGCTGACTTTCCATGTTAGAGCTCATTTTATTACTTCTCTTCAAATCACATTAATCATGGAATGGAAACACACAGCGACAGAACGTACCAGCGTGACTTCAAACACTTTGTTACAGGAAATGTTCAAAACGTTCTCCGTTAGCGAGGATACGTGCATCCACCCTCCGTCGCACGGAATCCCTGATGCGCTGATGCAGCCCTGGAGAATGGCGTATTGTATCACAGCCGTCCACAATACGAGCACGAAGAGTCTCTACATTTCAAATGCCCCCATAGATGAAAGTCAAGAGGGTTGAGGTCAGGAGAGCGTGGAGGCCACGGAATTGGTCCGCCTCTACCAATCCATCGGTCACCGAATCTGTTGTCGAGAAGCGTACGAACACTTCGACTGAAATGTGCAGGAGCTCCATCGTGCATGAACCACATGTTGTATCGTACTTGTAAAGGCACATGTTCTAGCAGCACAGGTACAGTATCCTGTATGAAATCATGATAACGTGCTCCATTGAGCGTAGGTGGACAAAACTAAAATGAGCTCTAACATGGAAATTAAGCATTTCCGGACACATGTCTACATAACATCTTTTCTTTATTTGTGTCTGAGGAATGTTTCCTGAAAGTTTGGCCGTACCTTTTTGTAACACCCTGTATACATCAGTTCATGAAATCGAGTCTGACGGACACACGTCCAGATCGTCCGCTCTCAAAACTCCGCCGTCTCTCTCCCCACATCCACCACTGCTGGAGGCTCACCTCCAACTGCGCAACGCTACGCGCTGTTCACATCCAGCTGCCCAACACTACACTAGCGAATATTCCAACAATGCAAACCAGCGACACACTGCACACAGCACAGCCAGTGATTTTCATACAGAGCGCTACGTGGCGTTAGCAATACAAAAACCTAAACAGCCTACTTCCAATATGCATCCCATTCCATTACAGTGTTCTCACACTTGCAGTCGAATACATATACATTTCCGAATTACGGCTGGTTCTCACACACAATGCTATTCCTTAAGGGGCTCCGGAACGCCCTATACTTGCAATGTTAAAATAACGCTTATAAATTACATCTTTACTCACAAAGTATTTGAGGTAGGAAGTTGAACTCTTTACAGATTATTTATTGGAATATGGGCTACAACTTAACACAGGGATTTTACAAAATTTTAGTTCAGTTATTAAAGATGATTTTTTTTTCAATTGTAATGAAAATTCACAACATTTTTTTGCAATTTTTTATTTATATATTCAAAAATATACAGTTTTTTGGAAAAAGGCTGTGTTAAATTATGCAGAAGGTACTGTGTAACATTTACTGAAAGTTTGAAACAAATATGTTTGGAAGATCCTTAGAAAACATGTAATTAGTATGAGAAAATAAAAGTTTTGGGAATCGAGCGACAAAGATTGGATTAACTTTTTAGTGCATTCCAGGTCCATAGGATGGATTATCTTCATCCTCTGCAAACTCCTCCTCCAGCTTCCTCTTGTTCCTCCTCCTGTTTACTCTTGCTTGTATTTCTAGACTCTTTACGGCCCTGTCTGCAGCCCGAAGGCGTTCCTTGTCTAAAGCAAGCATCGCTCGTACCATGTTAGAACCTATCTTGATTCCCATATTTCTAAATACCTTGCACCTTACAATGTTGCCATCATTGAAAGTCGCAACAGCAACTTTACTTTTACTCATTATTATACTTCAACAAAGCAGAGACTCAAGAAACAGAATTAATTACGAATATTTTCGAGATAACGACAGAGTAAATAAACATGAAACAATCGACAATCACACCAGCGATATATATTGAACCATCACAGGTTAGCCACAACACATACTTTACCCCACATCACTAAAATGTACCTGATGAACACGAACGTTAATAATAACACCATTTGACAGCAGTTTAACAGCGCCACAGTGGGTCACGCCCATGTAGAACACATTTCAAAAAAACTTTAAAAATGTTGAATAAATCATATATCTATTAAAAGGTAATAGTCTGCAGATTCAGAAAACGCAAAAAAGTAAAAATTGAACTTTTCATGATTTTGAGCCTTTCCGGAGCCCCTTAAGTATTAAAGAGAAGAATCATTGCGCTTATCATACTCACACCATTTCCTAGAGTGTTCTTTAAGAGAGTGGACCAATGTCACGTGTATCACCTCTAATAGTGTGATAGGGCTGTGCTCTAGAGATGTGGTGTTCAGATGAAATTGCTATATCGTCCCGCATATGAGCAAAACCACCCAACATGAGACGAGGACTCGTATGTGCAAGAGGAATGCTACCAGAGCTGTGGTGATGCTGCTGTAAACAGCATTAAGACTGTAAGCGTAGGCTTCCGCGGCCGTTGTCATCTTCAATAAAATTCTTCAGGGTATCAGACCGCATCGTCATAATTTAAAATGCGCCAACGTTTCGGCCAGCGTCGCAGCTAGCCTTCATCAGAGCCTTACGTTAAACTGCTAAATGAAATTTTTTTTTCCTTTATTGTTATTTTAAAACCTGTACAAAAACAGGCAGGCTGTCAGCAGCATGGTACGCCGCTCTTCAGCCGTAGAGGAGATAAGAAAAAACAGAAAGAATACACAAATGCGACATAACGGTGGTTAATAAAAGGAGACACATAAAGACAAACACGGAGCCGTTCACACTCGACGATAATTCACTACAAACTGTTGTCACGACGCACGAACACTGAAGATGGCGATGGCACAGGTGAACGATGGAGTACGACGGCAACACTGAACACTAAACACGACGGCACACACGATACACTGATGGCGACGACCTCCGGCGCGCGAATGTTCACTCAGCGTGTACGAGTCCGGGGACCTGCAAAGAGTGGAGGTGAAGGAGGAGGAAGGGGAGATGGGAGAGGGGAGAGCAGAGATGCCATGGGCAAATGAGAGAGGGGGAGGGAGGAAGGAGGAGGGGAAGCCCGGAGGAGAGGGTAGGAGGGAGGGGGGAAAGGAAAGAGAAGGGAAGGGAATGGGGGGGGGGGAGGGTGCCTAAAGGAAAGGACACAGGAGGCGGGGGGGGAGGATCAAAGTTGATAGGAGGGGTATATGCAGGGGAGGAGGACATCATCAGGGAGGGGGAGCTGGCGGAAGCCACCTTGGGAGAGGGTAAGGAGGGTGGAGAGATGGAGACCAGGTGGGATGTGGGAATACAGGCGCGGCAGTGGGCGGGGGTGGGAGAGGATCGGGGACATGAGCGGGTGAGGAGGATCAAGTTTACGGGAGGTGTACAGGATCCATATCCTTTCAAGGAAAAGGAGGAGGTGGGGGAAGGGGATGAGATCATACAGGATCCGCGTGGGGGAGGGGAGACGGATGCGATAGGCAAGGCGGAGAGCATGGCGTTCAAGGATTTGGAGGGATTTATAAAAGGTAGGGGGCGCGGAGATCCAGGCGGGATGGGCGTAACAAAGGATAGGGCGGATGAGGGATTTATAGGTGTGGAGGATTGTGGAGGCGTCCAAACCCCACGTACGGCCAGAAAGGAGCTTGAGGAGACGGAGGCGGGAACATGCCTTGGCTTGGATTGTCCGGAGATGGGGAGTCCAGGAGAGGCGACGGTCGAGGGTGACGCCAAGGTACTGAAGGGTGGGAGTGAGGGCGATAGGACGGCCATAGACGGTGAGATAGAAATCAAGGAGGCGGAAGGAAGGGGTGGTTTTGCCTACAATGATCGCCTGCTAAATGAAACACACTTAGTTCCTTATAGCTGCACGAGAAAACCGTGTCGTTACTTGATTGGCTGTAAAAGGAGGAGGAGGAGGGGTGATAGGTATGCTTTATTGGTGTTTCCTTTATTATCTGTCATTGGCTGAAATAGCTGTTTTCTATTGGTCTTTATATTAATCCACCCCATTGGAGGAGACGGACGAATAGCGAACAGGTGATGGCTGTGACGTCACACTGTTTACATGCTGTCCAGAAGCCGGCTGCGGCGTGCCATTGCTTTGTGTGCTCGCGACCACTACTGCGGCTCTCCGCGTGTCTGCATGGGCCGCCACGGCTGTGCCGCCGCTCCGTAGCCCTGCTATAGCAGGCAGCCAGGACCTCGGAAGCTTGTACCCGTCCTCTCTATTCATGTTGGCGGGTCTTTTGGCTATTTCTATCGCCTCTCTAATCTTTCTTTTGAAAGTGAGAGGCTGTTTCGCCGGGACGCGGGCTTCTTGAAAAAATATTGGTTTCCCGCACTCGTCTCGGTGTTCCGCCACTGCTGACTTAGCGTGTTGTTTCAGGCGGATATATCTTTCATGTTCCGAGAGCCTTGTGCTAATCGGACGTCCCGTCTCACCTATGTAGACTAATCCACACGCACAACCAATTTCATATACGCCAGCTGTGTGTAGTTTGTCAACTGCATCCTTGGTAGAACCGAGCATGTCTGATATTTTGTTTCTGCTTCGGAAAATTGGTTTGATGTCGGCTTTTCGTAGAATTTTGCCAATACGTTCGGTGACCCCTTGTACATATGGTAACACAGCAATGCTCTGTGCCTCCTTCTCCTCTTCCCTATTAGTCTTCTCCCTTGTCGACATGGTGCTGTCTATCGTCTGCTTCCCATAGCCATTAGTTCCGAAGATGGACCTGAGGCGTTCAAGTTCTGTCTTCAGATGTTCTTCGTCGCTTATCCTGTACGCTCTCTTCGTTAGCGTGTGCAGGGCGGACTTCTTCTGCGTGGGGTGATGGTGGGAGGAGGCGTGAAGGTACCTGTCCGTACTGGTTGGTTTCCTGTACACTTTGTGGCCAAGTTTACCATTAGGTTTTCGATAAACTTCCACGTCGAGAAAAGGCAGCACCCCATTCTTCTCTGTTTCCATTGTAAACTGAATTTTCCTATGCTGTTGGTTAAGGTGCTTGTGGAAGTTCTGTAACTCCTCCGTGGGGCCAAATGACGAAAGTATCATCGACATAGCGAAGCCAACAATTTGGACGTAATGGTGCGGAATGGAGGGCTGTTTCCTCAAATGCCTCCATGAAGATTTCTGCTGCGATAGGCGATAGGGGTGAGCTAATAGCTACACCGTCAGTTTGTCATAAAATTGACCTCTCCACTTGAAGTAGGTGGTCGTCAGACAGTGGCGCACAAGCTCACATATATCAGGCTTTTTCGTCGGCATTATCTTTCACCAGTGTTTGTGAGGTACGGCAGTGCCTCAGCTATCGAAAACATTTAAGTCAGTTTTCTTCGATTTGTTTCCTAGTGAGACATAGCAGCATCTGTGAAAACCGATATTGCTACTGCCGGTGATACGCACGACTGACACGGGAAGTGTGATTTACTTAAAATGTTGCGTAAAATCCATTTATTTCCCAAGAGGCAGGTCAGCAGCTTGCAGACTTTGGCCTCGTCGGTTTGTAAGCGGCTCGAGTAGTGCGTATACTCGTACATTGACGATGCCGTTCTGGGACACCAGAATACTGTAGAAAGAAGTAGTTTTATCACTCTAGAGTTTGTCGCCATAGAGATTGGAGTAGGAAACTTGTGAGGTGGTCGTATGTCTGATGTTGGACGAATGTATCGTGTATTAAGAGCGATGCATGCCGCACGACTAATACTTCATCTAGCATTTTTAGGTGCAGAACCGTATAACCATCGGAGTCTGTGCTTACGCTCTACGAACATTTCTCTTATGCCGATACCTTCGTGGTACTGACTCCGGACAGTGGAATACACTTCATCCACTGACAGCCACACCGAACTGCTAGTATATTCATTTGACGACACACAAGTTTGAAGTGTAAGCAGTCACAGGGACTCCAAACATACATTACGTCACCTGAAAACAACACCAAAATGTTAATATTTGTTTGAGAGCACACATGTTTGAGGTGTAAGCAGACTCAGCGACTCGTTATATACGTTATTTCCACTGGGAACCACACCGAAATGTTCTAGTGTGTCAGTCCTTTTCATTTTCAGATAAAGATATTGTACAGAATCAGAACTGATAGTATAAAGCACATTTTGATGAGTACCAAACAATTTGTGAAGATCATAAAAGCATTGAAGTATTCCATTGAGAAAACAGGTTCTCGTGATTAACATAGAAGGTGAAAAGTCTCTTATATGATACAATAACAGAAACAAATTACTGTTGTTGTTGTTCTGGTCTTCAGTCCTGAGACTGGTTTGAGGCAGCTCTCCATGCCACTCTATCCTGTGCAAGCTTCTTCATCTCCCAGTACCTACTGCAGCCTACATCCTTCTGAATCTGCTTAGTTTATTCATCTCTTGGTCTACCTCTACGATTTTTACCCCCCACGCTGCCCCCCCAATGCTAAATTTGTGATCCCCTGATGCCTGAGAACATGTCCCTCCAACCGGTCCCTTCTTCTTGTCAAGTTTTGCCACAAACTCCTCTTCTCCCCAATTCTATTCAATACTTCCTTATTAGTTATGTGATCTACCCATCTAATCTTCAGCATTCTTCTGTAGCACCAAATTTCGAAAGCTTCCATTCTCTTCTTGTCTAAACTATTTATCGTCCACGTTTCACTTCCATACATGGCTACACTCCATACAAATACTTTCAGCAACGACTTCCTCACACTTAAATCTATACTCGATGTTAACAAATTTCTCTTCTTCAGAAACGCTTTCCTTGCCATTGCCAGTCTACATTCTATATCCTCTCTAATTCGCCCATCATCAGTTATTTTGCTCCCCAAATAGCAAAACTTCTTTACTACTTTAAGTGTCTCATTTCCCAATCTAATTCCCTCAGCATCACCCGACTTAATTCGAATATGCATAATGGTAGACAAAAAAGTTCTTCGTGTTTTCTCAACTTGACGGATCTGTTCACACATTCTGGCACATGGTTAATGCTCTCAGTATGGGGTGTGACCAGTACAGTTCTGACAGCGAGGGGGCGTGCTGTGAGTGACGTCATCAGCATGTTGAGGTGGTAACGCCCATTCTTCCTGCAGAGCTGCACGCAGTCTTGGAGAGTAGAGATGGGCAAAACTGTTCTTTTCAGAGATTGGATCAGAACTGTTCACTCCCTGAAATGAATTAGCTCTTTTGCATGACTCACCACTCATTTACAATAGAAAATAAATGGAAGGCACATTGCCCTTTAAACTTGGTTTATTCCAGTACTATACCTGTATTTTGATCTTATTTGATCCTATTTTGAAGTAACACAGATAATGAGTAAGAATTTTGTATTGTTTATTGAAATTTCCACGATATGACAAAGTTTTTGATTATTGATTTATTTTGCACTATCGTTGTTTTTTGGGTGATCGGAAAATGTTGTAACTTGAGATTTACATTAACAATATATTTGGCTATAATGTATTAAAATTTCATTAACCTCATACAAATACATCGCAAGCCATATATTTTTAAAATGAACGTTTCCTTCCGAAGACGCCTAAAATCGCAAAATCCGTATCAGAATAAGAAAAAAAATATATAAATTTGACTGTAAAACGAAAGTGCTGCATATAGCCTTACGCAGAATAAAACAAGGAAAATATTGGTGTATCACATTTTGCGATACGTTTATCGGTTCGCTCGTAATTAAAGCGTAAATTCGAGTGCTCGTAATAAAAATCCTATATTAAGAGGAGTCATCAGGAACCTAATCTCATCAGTTTAAACAAATAAAAATAAAATAAAAACAATTGATGTATACATAACATAATAATGTAATATACATAGCGGTATTACTACGAAGAACAATATCCAGTGGGGACGAACTCCGATGCAGAGGCACTGAGTGAGCAGGTCGAGCCGCGAGCTGTATTACTGCGTGAGCTGAGACCGCAGAGACCAGAGTGACACCTGAGTCGCTTTGCTCAATGCTCTGGCTAGAGTCGAGCGTTGAGCGGGCGAGTTCCGAGGGTGGAGGGAGCGGTGAACTCACCCGCTCCGAGACAAATCGTCTGTTCCTTTGCGAGCAGGTTGTTGCAAGTAGTTCTTATGTTATCTACTAGGTGGCTCTCTGTCCTGTTGCTTGCATCAACTGCCCAGAGTGCAGGACGTGTGACTGAAACGATCGCCGACAGAGTGCGATGCGAAGTTAAGCTGCGCCAGACACTGCACGCGGCAGACGACGCACAGAGACGGCACGGCATATGTGAAACACAAAATCCAATGGGGCACTGCACAATGCAGGCAGACAAGGCAGAAGCAGGGCAGAGGCCGGCGCTGGCTGTGTTGTGTGGTGTGCACTGTGCTCTGACCAGCAGAGGCGCTGCTGATATGCTCCGTCTCTCTCTCTCTCTCTCTGCCATGGGAAACGTTTGGAGCTACCGTTCTTTTTTTCTGAATCACTGATTGTTCACTCCTTTGAAAGATTCAACTCTATGAATTAGTTCAAGAGCAAATCCCCCATCTCTATTGGAGAGTGGTTGCTCGACGTTGATGTCCATCGTGTCTCCCAGAGATGCTCTGTGGGATTCAAATCGGGAGAGCGACCAGGCTGCGCCATCCGTGCAATATCTTACGTTTCCAAGAAAACATGAGCCACTTCAGCTCCGTGAGGTCGAACACTATCGTCCATCAATGTGAAGCCCGGGCCCACATCAGCTCGCAACAACCGTACATGAGTCCTCGAGCTCTAGTCAAGATAGCTGACAGCAGTTAAACCTTGCCGAGTCACGCGTACAATTTCTTCTTATTCTTCTTTCTTCTTTCGTTTCACCCTTTTTTGGGGTACGCTGGATCAATCATTTCTTTGTGCGCTGTTCTTTTCTTAGGGCCCAGTATTTCTTCATTCTCTCTGATCTTCTTCTCCTCTCTTCTTCCGAGATGAAGGATTTGGACTTTTGTGAGGATTTGTCTTGGAACCTTATGTTTTCATCTTTAGTAATTAATTTAGCAGTTCGATCAATAAGTGAATTTTCTGAAATATTTAATTCCACTAGGTCTTTCTCAGTTTCTTTAAACCAGTTGGGCTTCGTTTTTCGGTTACGGAAGAAGTCAAAGATTTCTTTAGTTAATCTGTTGGAATTCATTCTGAGAAGATGACCATAAAAATTTATTCTCCTTTTTCGCATAGAATCTGAAAGTTTTTCAATTTTCTTGTAGAGAGTTTCATTTTTGATGTACATAATCTTATTGTCTTGAAATTTTGGCCCAATGATTTTTCTTAAAATTTTTCTTTCCTTTACCTCAAGTTTCTCCTTTTGGCCTTTGAATACAGTGCTTCTGGCTTAATCACTGTCTTGTAATGTGTAATTTTGGACCCCCATGAAAGGGATTTTTTGTTGTATGTATTTTTTGTTAGTTGGAAGGCCAATTCAAGTTTATTTTTTCTGCATTCCATTGCTTTGCTTTCCCCAGCATTCCAACTAATCCATTCTCCGAGATATTTGAATTCTTTTACTATTTAAATCTTCTGTTCTTGAACTTTGAGGTATTTACAATTTGATGAACAGCTGTTCGACATAATCCCTGCCCGCACCATTATGGATTCTCCTCGATATCGGTCCCTTTCCACATGTTTCTGTCCCGAAGTCGTGTTCCACGTTCCCTACAAATGCGTAGAAAATCACTCTCCAGACCAAATAGAGATTGATTTGCGAAAAGAACGTTGGCCCACGTTCCAAGTGGCAAGTTGACGACTCCACTCTAGACGCAACCCTCTTTGAAGACACGTACAGAAGGTGACGGACAGTAGAGGCTGCTCTGCCGAAGCAGTACTGAGGCGGTATCCTCGTGCCAAACAACGGTCTCCTCTTTCTGGAGTCACACGTGTTCGGCCCTGTCCTCATCTCCAGGATACACTTTCGGCCTCTGTAAACTGCCGCAACATCCGAGAAACAACAGAACGATTCACATTAAGGCTTCGTGCCACGTCGGTCATGCTTCCATCCTTGTCATGGTCCTCCACCGCAGAGACTCTGGTAGGCGTCTTTTCTGTGTCGTACTGCACCGTACGTGACTGTGGATGTGGGGCTACCCGACAAACGCTACTCCCTGTCATACAGGAGATGCGACAATAAAGTGATGAGACTGATGTGCAAAAATGTCGCTAACCGTTTTAGTCAAGTTTAGTGTTGTCTCCTTCAAAGTAGTTCCCTTCTCATTCCACACACTTTTTCGAGCGCTTCTGCCATTGATGGTAACATTCTGGAACTCCTGTACGAGGTCCATTCAAGTTCTAAGGCCTCCGATTTTTTTTTCTACTTAACTACTCACCCGAAATCGATGAAACTGGCGTTACTTCCCGACGTAATCGCCCTGCAGACGTACACATTTTTCACAACGCTGACGCCATGATTCCATGGCAGCGGCGAAGGCATCTTTAGGATTCTGTTTTGACCACTGGAAAATCGCTGAGGCAATAGCAGCACGGCTGGTGAATGTGCGGCCACGGAGAGTGTCTTTCGTTGTTGGAAAAAGCCAAAAGTCACTAGGAGCCAGGTCAGGTGAGTAGGGAGCATGAGGAATCACTTCAAAGTGAAACTGTTGCGTAACGTTAGCTCGATGTGCGGGTGCGTTGTCTCGGTGAAACAGCACATGCGCAGCCCTTCCCGGGCGTTTTGTTGCAGTGCAGGAAGGAATTTGTTCTTCAAAACATTTTCGTAGGATGCACCTGTTACCGTAGTGCCCTTTGGAACGCAATGGGTAAGGATTACGCCCTCGCTGTCCCAGGACGTGGACACCATCATTTTTTCAGCACTGGCGGTTACCCGAAATTTTTTTGGTGGCGGTGAATGTGTGTGCTTCCATTGAGCTGACTGGCGCTTTGTTTCTGGATTGAAAAATGGCATCCATGACTCATCCATTGTCACAACTGACGAAAAGAAAGTCCCATTCGTGCTGTCGTTGTGCGTCAACTTTGCTTGGCAACCTGCCACACAGACAGCCGTGTGGTCGTCCGTCAGCATTCATGCAGGATTGTGTGCACAGAACCCACAGAAATGCCAACTTTGGAGGCGATCTGTTCGACAGTCATTCGGCGATCCCCCAAAACAATTCTCTCCACTTTCTCGATCGTGTCGTCAGACCGGCTTGTGCGAGCCCGAGGTTGTTTCGGTTTGTTGTCACACGATGTTCTGCCTTCATTAAACTGCCGCACCCACGAACGCACTTTCGACACATCCATAACTCCATCAGCACATGTCTTCTTCAACTGTCGATGAATTTCAACTGGTTACACACCACGCAAATTCAGAAAACGAATGATTGCACGCTGTTCAAGTAAGGAAAACGTCGCCATTTTAAGTATTTAAAACAGTTCTCATTCTCGCAGCTGGCGGTAAAATTCCATCTGCCGTACTGTGCTGCCATCTATGGCATGTATTGACAATGAATGCGGCCTCATTTTAAAACAATGCAAATGTTTCTATCTCTTTCCAGTCTGGAGAAAAAAAATGGAGGCCTTAGAACCTGAATGCACCTCGTAATATCCTCCAAGACCCTCGCCACAGCTTCTTGGACATCTTTTGTTGTTTGACCGCCGTTTTGACTCTTGGCAATAGAAAAAAAGTCGCACGGAGCGATATGTGGTGAATAAGGTCGCTGTGGCAGTACTGAAATTTGTTTTGAGGTTAAAAATTGCTGTACTGACAGAGCAGTATGGGATGGCGCATTATCGTGATGCAGAATACAATTGTCAGCAATGTTGGCACGGACACGAAGAACTCTTTTACGAAGTCTTTCTAAAATTTCTTTGTAGTAATATTGGTTAATTGTTTGTCCAGGAGACACCCAAATGCTTCAAATGGCTCTGAGAACTATGGGACTTAACATCTGAGGTCATCAGTCCTCTAGACTTAGAACTACTTAAACCTAAGTAACCTAAGGACACCTCACACATCAATGCCCGAGGCAGGATTCGAACCTGCGACCGTAGATGTGATAGCTCAGCTGCCAAATTTTCAGGGTCTGACATAACGAGGGCCCTGTGAACCAAGGTGCGAAGCACTCCTTCACGCTGAGCTGGATGGTGACAACTATCACCTCGCAGATACAAGTCAGTGTGGGTGGGCTTCCTACAAACACAATGTCCCAACGTACCATCAGTCTCCCTTATGACCAACACATCAAGGAAGGGAAGGCATCCATTCTTTTCCACCTCCATTGTTGTTGTTGTTGTGGTCTTCATTCCCGAGACTGGTTTGATGCAGCTCTCCATGCTACTCTATCCTATGCAAGCTTCTTCATCTCCCAGTACCTACTGCAACCTACATCCTTCTGAATCTGCTTCGTATATTCATCTCTTGGTCTCCCCCTACGATTTTTACCCTCCACGCTGCCCTCCAATACTAAATTGGTGATCCCTTGATGCCTCAGAACATGTCCTACCAACCGATCCCTTCTTCTGGTCAAGTTGTGCCACAAACTTCTCTTCTCCCCAATCCTATTCAATACTTCCTCATTAGTTATGTGATCTACCCATCTAATCTTCAGCATTCTTCTGTAGCACCACATTTCGAAAGCTTCTATTCTCTTCTTATCCAAACTATTTACCGTCCATGTTTCACTTCCATACAAATACTTTCAGAAATGACTTCCTGACACCTAAATCTATATTCGATGTTAACAAATTTCTCTTCTTCAGAAACGCTTTCCTTGCCATTGCCAGTCTACATTTTATATTCTCTCTACTTCGACCATCATCGGTTATTTTGCTCCCCAAACAGCAAAACTCCTTTAGTACTTTAAGTGTCTCATTTCCTAATCTAATACCCTCAACATCACCCGACTTTATTCGACTACATTCCATTATCCTCGTTTTGCTTTTGTTGATGTTCATCTTATATCCTCCTTTCAAGACACCGTCCATTCCGTTCAACTGATCTTCCAAGTCCTTTGCTGTCTCTGACAGAATTACAATGTCATCGGCAAACCTCAAAGTTTTTATTTCTTCTCCATGGATTTTAATACCTACACCGAATTTTTCTTTTGTTTCCTTGCTCAATATACAGATCACCTCCATAGTGAACTGAATATTCGGGTTGATTGAATCCAGGTGGTCCATAAACCGGTTTAAATTCTCACTACCATGAGGCCAAACAACAAAAGTGTCTACATATCTGAAGAAACACCCAGGTTTCAAGGTCGCTGACTCCAATGTTTCTTGCGGTATTGTTTTTTTGTTGCATCTGTGAAGGGGTCCAAGTGACAGGAGCCCTACTGGACTAGACACGGCGATTATTGCACCAAGCTGTTAGACTGTTCTTTTTAATCGTGTTTTAGAATTACGTTGGCCATCCAGTAGGGCGTCCAGTATCTCTAGCCGCACAGGGAAACGGCTGTCATGTTGCGGACACCGTCGGCTCTTGACGAATGCCCGGTACTGGTGAGGTACAGCATTTGTATCTGGCGAAATTTCTGAATAAGCAGTCAGTCTTAACGCAGTCCGAGTACAGCATTTGTGCACGCAAGTTGTTGCAATTACCTTGGATCAATCTTGCGTTTAAATATTACCCTCTTTATTAAATTTTTGTCGTTTCATACAAGGTGTGCCAATAAAGTAATGAGACTGATTTTCTCTGCAAGATGTGGCAACCCTGCAATCTTGCGTAGGCACAATATCTTTGACCTCGGTCTCTAAGCTGCTTCTCGTCCAAGCTGCACATCGATGCAACTGCTCAGTCGTGAGTTGTGCTATAATGAGTTAACACGTGTTTGTGTCTCTCCTCACGGAAATGGAACCGCATAATATTGCGCAACGGTATGCCGTTTCTTTTTCGCGTTATATTGGGTGAAAACGCGACGGCAACTAGAGGTATGCTTTGGAAGGCTTTTGGAGAGGAGGTTAGGTCAAGAGCTCAAGTTTCTGGTTGGCTTAAAATGTTTAGTGAAGGCAGAACGGATGTTGAAAATGGAGACCGCAGTGGACGACCATCAACCTCACGGGCAGATGCCACCTTGGCCGGAGTGCGTGAACTCGTACGATCTGATCGAAGATTATCCGTGAAAATGGTTGCAGAATAACCGAACATCAATCGAGAAACGGTTCGTCTAATAATAACTGAAGATCCTGGTATGGGAAAGATTTGTGCAAAAATGGCCCCCAAAAAATCTCACACCACAACAGCGAGAAACAGGGAAAAGTGTGGCAGCCGATCTGTTAGAGCAAACGGAAAGCAATGCACAGTTGTTGAGCTGTGTTATCACTGGTGACGAATGTTAGTTGTAACCTCCCCACAAAAAGTGTAACCTCCCAACAGACAAAAAAGATTTGTATATTGCATTCACATTTAGCGTAACCTACCAACAGTAAAAAAAAAAAAAAAGTAACATTCGCGTTTAGTGTAACCTCCCAACAGATAAATTCCGTAACCTAGCAATAATACAATGTGAGTAATCTCTCAATAAGATTGTGGCTCACTTATAATCTGTCAATAATTAACTGACTGTGAATCTAAAGTAATGAATTTGGACGTCAGCAGTGCTGCGTCATGGCCCGGAAAAATCATTCTGAACAAACTGGAAATTCTTACCTCAATGAAGTCGCTGTACAGCGCGTATATCTCTGCTCCTATATGAAATTTTTCTGGCACAGCCCATTGCAGTGCTGGCCGATAGATTTGTCACGCATAAAAAGAAACAACTGATTTTTCTTTACAATAATCGGGATGACCATGGATTGGAGAAATTGGTAAATTCTTTAAATTGAGATAAATAATTGTGAAAAAGTTAAATTTTATAAGAAAGATTGAGAGGCACCCACCTGCCTTGCTGATACTGTGGCATCAAGCAGTCAGGCCTGCAAGATGAGTGGTCTGCCAAGCGAGTGGATTCATTCTTATTTATCGAGTAACATGAAGTCTCGTACTCTCAATTAAGTTACAAATTATCCTCCTGCATGAAAAATACGCAACGGAAACACGCATCTGACTACCAGTAATTTACAGAACTCTGACTGTACACTACGCACTGGCAATACCACATTTTCTTTCCTTTTTTTTATTTAACGGCTTTTGTCTACACGTGGCCACCGCACTGAATATGAATGGCGCACACATTATAAATTCGGGACATTATGGCAACATACAATTCAATGGAAAAGTCCACCAATCTTTTTCTTTTCACTATCTTATTTATTCCGATAAATTCTCTAACCTAAACACACAAATTCTATAACCTACAACAATAACACATGAGAAATTCCGCCCAGTGGGCATGACTTTACATTGGTGAATCTCTATATTATGGTCTCGTAATTATTTTAACGCTACAGTGCACTTTCTGGATAGGATGGTGGATCTTTTATTATTTCTCACCCTTCGACTCTCACAATCATCATCACGAAACTTTCCTCAAGTCCGAGCGGTACAGAAGGAACAAGCATAACCCACTAATCTTTTGAAACTACCTCGCTACACTCCCATGCAAACCACACATACCCAAATTACATGACATACACCACACTACAATATAAAATACAAGACAGTGAATAGTCACAACATTATCACTTTCAGCTTTCCCACTTCAATTAATATTTATCCCAGTTTCACACGACACTGCCCCACTTCGTAATTCTACTTTCCTACTATGAACTCTGGAGATATATGCACGTCTTCCTGTCCAATGCAAGCCATGTGGCGTTGCTGGATAGACGGCCGACTCACCTTGCTTCTCTCTCAGAGTTTTAATCTAGCGTCACACGGAATCGTATCACGCGAAGTAATATTAAGAACGTATTCATCACACACGCGAGTCCTCAACTGATACCATGGACGAGTACTTCTCTTTATCCTTTGTCTCATACACAGATTGAGACTCACACAGTACTCACCACGTGGAAGTACTCGTCTCTAATTTCAAATCCTGCACACGCCATTTCTTAAATATTTCAACTTATGGTACACACGCTATTTCTTAAATATTTCAACTTATTGTACACACGCTAGTGATTCAGCTTAACTTAAGCACACGGAAGTATTTCAACTTATTGCTACACGTGGTTTCATTGTGACCGTTGGTCACTTCCGAAGATTACTACAATCTCATTAATATTACCTGCCTGACATTTAATTCTCCCCACAAAAGTTCCTGAAATAGAGAAATTATTATTTCAAACTACTCTTAAATATTCCACATGCATACCATGTCTCCACTGATTCGTCATTACGGAGCATAACTAAAACAGGTGTTAACAGCACAAGATCCAGCGGCAGAGTGCTGAAACATGGCCGTTCTCGAGGTCATCTCACACCTCTGTCGAAGTGGGGGAGCACCTTACTACCCTATTGGTCAGCCACATTTCAGGCGCTCAAAGCTCAGGTAAATTTCATCTCTTTGGTCCCACCAAAGGTGGCCAAAGGATCGACTCAAAGATGATCATATATTCACATTCACTATCTGTGGTTAGCAGATGACCATACATTCATTCATTTCAAAAGATCTAACCAAACTGGACGTAGGGATTTACTTTGTGGGAGTGCACATGTGATCAATTAAATAAATAAATTGTCATTCTTCCCCACACTGGTGTCCGGCTTCGCTGTATTAATTGAAATTGAGTTATTTTACAAAAAAAAAATGTGTTGTTCTCACAAAAATAATGAAGTATGTTGTACCTATTTTCAATGTCGGGCGGTACTGTACCCTTTCAAAATAATTGTCAAAAAGTTAAATTTTATAAGAAAGATTATTATTAAGAGATTTTTTAAAACATTTTACATGGTACTTGAAGTAACAATAGTACACATGCGCGAGGCTGCTTTTACCTTACACTACATCGTTCATGCACCGCCTTCGCTCCCCACGGCCGGCCCAGTCAACTCGATAGACTATACTGCTAGCTACCACTTACTCCTTCTGCCACACAGTTCCCACTGCTTACAGCACTGCTCTCTGGTCTGCGATACTATTATAACTTAACATATCGCAGGCAGTGCGTGAGCAATCCATCGGAATTACATCTGCTCGAGTGCGCTAGCAACAAATTCCTTAGTCATGGACCTGTTACATGGTTTTTTTTCCAGCACGATCCAGAGATCGAGCGGTTCTAGGCTCTTCGGTCCGGAATCGCGCGACTGCTACGGTCGCAGGTTCGAATCCTGTCTCGGGCATGGATGTGTGTGATGTCCTTAGGTTAAGTTAGGTTTAATTAGTTCTAAGTTCTAGGGGACTGATGACCTCAGATGTTAAGTCCCATAGTGCTCAGAACCATTTGAAGGCACACCAACTCAAGTGTCAAGAAAAAATTCAGAAACCGAGCATCAGCAATAAGAGTCGTGTTGACGGTGTTTTGGGATGCTGAAGGTCCAGTTTTTTGTGACTATCTTGAAGGGCGGCGTACAATGAACAGCCAATACTACTCGGATTTGCTTCTAAACAAGGTGAGGCCAGCCATGAGAGAGAGACATCGTGGATCTCAGACGAGAGGTGTGATTCTCCAGCAACACAACGCACGTCCTCATATTGCTCAACTAACCCGTGAAACCACCGACAAAATGGGCTGGGAAGTACTGCCTCGTCCCGCTTACAGACCTGATTCAGCTCCTGGTGATTTCCATTTGTCTGGTGCTCTGAAGGAGGCATTACGTGGGAAGAGGTTGCAGGACAATGAGCACGTGAAAATGTTTGTGGGGTATTGGTTCAAACATCAGTATAAAGAGTTCTTTGCAGCCGGAATAAAGGAGCTTGTAGCCCGTTGGAACTAGTTTTGTTTTGTAAAAATAAACGCTTTTTTCTCCAGACCAATTTGCCTCTTTCATTATCGAATCACCGTCGTAGTAACTGATAAAGTTTTTTGCTTTCATCATTTAGTGAGTGTTGTCAGAGAGAAGAAATTTCGTAAAGGTCTCAAATTGTGTGTAAAGTTTATTGCGAGTTAATGAGTGCTCTCATTCTGAAATACTTGTATGTAAGGTAACCTATGTGTTTATTCAGCGTATAATCTATCGCCACTGCACATTTCATCCAAATTCATCCATCCGTTTCAGTGTGAAGGAGTAACAAACATACTGACACAGTCGCAAACTTTCACATTTACAATAAACAGGGCGTGTATTATTAAATCCGACAAACTACAGGAACAGATTTCTGACTAGAACTGGGGCAAAAAAGGTCCGATGAACGTGTGTATGGCAGTGGGCGGTGTGTGTGTGTGTGCAGCCACAACAAACCGCCCCGGAGCACAGCGCAGACGTGCATCACGCCCACGTCGCAACAGGTGTTCAAAGTGGCCTCCAAGCAGGACACACATCATCGTATTCTGGCTTACGCTATGTTGGCGGTCCACTTGCCTGAACTATTGTTCGTTTCAGTATCCTGTAGAACCCGATCCTCCAAATCTGGTGTACGGGTAGTCCACTCCCTCGCTGCGCGTTCGTCTGTCTGACAGAACCCATGGCCACACAAACGCCCACAAAGGGCCTGAAATGTTGCGTGATGTGGCTGGTGTCTGTGAGGGTAGTTACAGGGTGTTTCAAAAATGACCGGTATATTTGAAACGGCAATACAAACTAAACGAGCAGCGATAGAAATACACCGTTTGTTGCAATATGCTTGGGACAACAGTACATTTTCAGGCAGACAAACTTTCGAAATTACAATAGTTACAATTGTCAACAACAGATGGCGCTGCGGTCTGGGAAACTCTATAGTACGATATTTTCCACATATCCACCATGCGTAGCAATAATATGGCGTAGTCTCCGAATGAAATTACCCGAAACCTTTGACAACGTGTCTGGCGGAATGGCTTCACATGCAGATGAGATGTACTGCTTCAGCTGTTCAATTGTTTCTGGATTCTGGCGGTACACCTGGTCTTTCAAGTGTCCCCACAGAAAGAAGTCACAGGGGTTCATGTCTGGCGAATAGGGAGGCCAATCCACGCCGCCTCCTGTATGTTTCGGATAGCCCAAAGCAATCACACGATCATCGAAATATTCATTCAGGAAATTAAAGACGTCGGCCGTGCGATGTGGCCGGGCACCATCTTGCATAAACCACGAGGTGTTCGCAGTGTCGTCTCAGGCAGTTTGTACCGCCACAAATTCACGAAGAATGTGCTTTCGGATCTGAAAAATGGGCCAATGATTCCTTTGGAAGAAATGGCGGCCCAGACCAGTACTTTTTGAGGATGCAGGGACGATGGGACTGCAACGTGGGGCTTTTCGGTTCCCCATATGCGCCAGTTCTGTTTATTGACGAAGCCGTCCAGGTAAAAATAAGCTTCGTCAGTAAACCAAATGCTGCCCACATGCATATCGCCGTCATCAATCCTGTGCACTATATCGTTAGCGAATGTCTCTCATGCAGCGATGGTAGCGGCGCTTAGGGGTTGCCGCGTTTGAATTTTGTACGGATAGAGGTGTAAACTCTGGCGCACGAGACGATACGTGGACGTCGGCGTCATTTGGACCGCAGCTGCAACACGGCGAACGGAAACCCGAGGCCGCTGTCAGATCACCTGCTGCACTAGCTCCGCGTTGCCCTCTGTGGTTGCCGTACGCGGTCGCCCTACCTTTCCGGCACGTTCGTCAGTCACGTTCCCAGTCCGTTGAAATTTTTCAAACAGATCCTTTATTGTATCGCTTTTCGGTCCTTTGGTTACATTAAACCTCCGTTGAAAAGTTCGTCTTGTTGCAACAACACTGTGTTCTAGGCGGTGGAATTCCAACACCAGAAAAATCCTGTGTTCTAAGGAATAAACCATGTTGTCCACAGCACACTTGCACGTTGTGAACAGCACACGCTTACAGCAGAAAGACGACGTACAGAATGGCGCACTGTTGTCCCAAGCATATTGCAACAAACGGTGTATTTCTATGGCTGCTCGTTTAGTATCTATTGCCGTTTCAAATATACCGGTCATTTTTGAAACACCCTGTACTTCGGTACAGCCGCGCTGCCTCTCGAGCGCTTGGCCGCACACGAACACCACCTCGCTTTTTTCCCGACACGAATATTGGCCATTCTGCAGGTTACACCTTAACAGTACGCTCTGAGAATCACATAGACTGCAGCACACAAAGAACGCACGACACGTGGGTGGAGGAAACGTCATTCATCAGCGCCATCTACCGTGGCAGCGATGCATTTCCGGACAAACCTACATCTACATCTATACTCCGCAAGCCACCAGACGGTGTGTGGCGGAGGGTACCCTGAGTACCGCTATCGGTTCTCCCTTCTATTCCAGTCTCGTATTGTTCGTGGAAAGAAAGATTCTCGGTATGCCTCTGTGTGGGCTCTAACGTCTCTGATTTTATCCTCACGGTCTCTTCGCTCTCCGTCGGATCTTCTCTATGTCTTGCATCAACCCTATCTGGTACGGATCCCATACTGCTCAGCAGTATCCAAGCAGTGGGCAAACAAGCGTACTGTAACCTACTTCCTTTGTTTTCGTATTGCATTTGCTTAGGATTCTTCCAATGAATCTCAGTCTGGCATCTGCTGTACCGACGATCAACTTTATATGGTCATTCCATTTTAAATCAATCCCAATGCCTACTCCCAGATAATTTACGGAATTAACTGCTTCCACTTGCTGACCTGCTATTTTGTAGGTAAATGATAAGGGATCTATCTTTCTGTGTATTCGCAGCACATTACACTTGTCTACATTGAGATTCAATTGCCATTCCCTGCACCATGCGTCAATTCGCTGCAGATCCTCTTGCATTTCAGTACAACCTCTCGATACACCACAGCATCATCCGAAAAAAGCGTCAATGAACTTCCGATGTCATCCACAAGGTCATTTATGTATATTGTGAATAGCAACGGTCCTATGACACTCCCCTGTGGCACACCTGAAATCACTCTTACTTCGGAAGACTTCTCTCCATTGAGAATGACATGCTGCGGTCTGTTATGTAGGAACTCCTCAATCCAATCACACAATTGGTCTGATAGTCCATATGCTCTTACTTTGTTCATTAAACGACTGTGGGAACTGTATCGAACGCCTTGCGGAAGTCAAGAAACACGGCACCTACCTGTGAACCCGTGTGTATGGCTGTTAGGATGCTTATGACAATAATGCCATATTTGTTTCACATGAGCGTTGTTCTCAGAATCCGTGCTGGTTGGCATGCAGGAGCTGATTAAGTTCGCCGTGGAGTCTCGTGGACTAATAGCGCGAACTGGGTTTCACACGACCGTCTTTTTCGAAACCCATGCTGATTCCTACAGAGTAGATTTCTAGTCTCCAGAAAAGTCATTATACTCGAACATAATACGTGTTCCAAAATTCTACAACTGATCGACGTTAGAGATATAGCTCTATAGTTCTCCACATGTGTTCGCCGTCCCTTCTTGAAAACGGGGAAAATACTCAAAGGACCTTTCTTCCCTCATTCCCAGTCACGAATCCGCCCCTGCCGTTTGTCGGTTTTATTAATGTTCACCCTGTATTGATGGACACAATGGTCTGTGGAGTGCTTTACGCAAACCATCGCAAAGCATCTGGTACGAAATCGCGTGTGTTAGTGCGAGAAATTCATTTAGGACGTAGGGAATGCTGCTTAACGAAACGGAACGAAGTGAGATAATCTTTCTCCGATTCGTAGTTAGATGTGCAGCAAGGCACATACCATTAATTTTTTTTTTCGTCTGCAAAATGTCACGGGGCAGCTGTGAACGTTTTCTACAGTTGCGTGCAGCCGAAACGTGTGCTGCCGCTTACTGAAGGGACGAGGAGTTGGGATTCACGCCCCACCGATGGGTCACGATAACGGGTGACAGATTGAAAGGTGGCTACACTGAGCCACAGCGCCAGAGATCGCGCCAGAGAGTTTTGTTCAGCCGCCTCCACTGGCAGTGATTATTGAGAAGTAGCGGAGTGCAGTGCTTGCTGAGATGTCGTAGTGAAGAGTGCTTGTCGAGAGGTCGTGGTGGAGAGTGCTTGTCGAGATGTGGTTGTAGTGAGTGCTTGTTCCATATTTTATGGAGTTGTTTGATGGGCTAGACAGCAGATGTTGTTCCAATGGAGATATTGTAATGATTAGAGTGCATTTCGTCGATATATATGAAGGTAACAAAACTCTTTTTTTTCATTATTTCAGTGTCTTGAATAATGCGTCATTACAGGTTCAGTCAACAAAGCATCTGGCTGGTGTTCTTGTGTTAGAGTTTAATTCTGGTTTTCATTCGTAATTATAGTATTTCTATTTTTTTAATTACTTCAATATAAATTGTACTTAAAATTTCTTATCTTATTGAAGAAGAACCGTGCCAGATGTGTACGTTCAGTCATACTTCACACACAGAACAGCTACACTTGTGTTTGTTGTTTCGTAGGTTTTATAGTTGCTGGGGACTTAATTAATTAATTGTGTTAACGAAAATTTTCATTTCATTCTTTGTTGTTGTTCTATGCAGTCAGATTGCGTACAAATACTAGTCAGGGCCAACGGTTTACGAGACTTCGTAACCGGACAGCCAGTAAATTTATTTGCATAAAAAAAATTTAATTAAGCCCCCATGCAAGGTACTGACGACGAAAATTCGTCAGGATGGCCTGATATGTTGGGGAGAAGAAAACGCACTTCCAAAATGTCAGCCCCAGCAATCGATTGCGCGTGAAGACTGGGCCATAATTCGGACAGTACGCAGTTCTGAGTTTCTGAAAGTACAGCTACGGATCTTTGGTCGCCACCGGCTGTTTGTCTCTCTCTCTCTCTCTCTCTCTGCCCCGTGGCAGCCGCCTGTCTGCAGAGCGCAGGGTACTGTGCAGCGCAGAGGCTATCAGCTGATAGTGTCCCTCGGCCCGTACTAGCGATTGGCGGCCGTGAATCGACCATCTGAGCTGTTCAAGGAGCTCGCCACTGTTATCGGTTCAAAGTTAATGAGGCGTGCTGCGGCTTGAGCCGTGGTAAAATCTGGTGTTTTGCAGAGCGTGCAGTGTGAGGCAGTGCCCCTCCATTTCTGGCGGTGGCGCCTCTGCGGCAGTCGCAGCTTTGGTGTCTCCCTCTGGTGGGAAAGGGGAAAGGTTACCTGTTCACGCGCATTTAAGGGGCGCCATGAGCTCGCCAGCCGCCCCCCCCCCCAAATTCTATCAGTCCCTCCAGATCCTTCAGCGTCATGCACTCCGCCTCGCCTTCCGTATCCGCCTCCCGTCCCCCACGCGGATCCTCTACGATCTCATTCCTTTCCCCCATCTGCTCCTATTCCTCGAACATATCCGCATCCTCTACACCTCCCGCCGTCTTAAACCCCCTCACCCCCTGGTTGCTCCTCTCCTCTCCCATCCCCGCCCCCTGCCACGTCTTCACCGTTGTGTCCCCCCTACCCTCCATCTCTACACCCTCCATCTCCTTTCCCAAGGTGGCTTCCGTCAACTCCCCCTCCCGGACGATGCCCTCTCTCCCTCCATTTATCCTTCCTATCAACTCTGATCCTCACTCCCCCTCCTTTCCTCTGTCCTTTCCCTGGGCTCCCTCTTCCTCCCCCCTTCCGTCCTGTTTTCTCCCCACTAAACCTCTCCCTACCTCCCTTCTCCCCCCCCCCCAAGTCCTTTTGTATTCCCCTCCTCTGCCTACCCCACTCCCTGTCGCGTCTGCCCCCCACCCCTCTTATGGGTCCTCATCCTCCATCAGCTCCTTTCCCGGTTCCCACCTTCGCTTTTACTCTCCTTTGCCCCCTTTTTTTGTTTTCCCATCTTCTGTCCAGTTTCCCCCCACCTGCTCTCGACTGTGGTATGTCACATTTGCCAACTTTTTAGTGCAGTGTTCCAGTGACTATTCAGTGTTGTTTGCCTTTCTCGTGTTGCAAACAGAAACCATGCTGTCGCTAGGTGTGAATTTTATGTCTTTTGCGAACAGAATCCAGACTGTCGCCGTGTTTTTTAATTGTCTGTCTATTGTTTTCCCTGTCTGCTTCGTATGTATTTTTATTAGCATCATCATCCCTCCGTTGTTTGTTTTAAGTTCCACGATTTCTTTTCGCCATGTTTACTCTTTAAGTCTCCGATTTTATCGCCTGTTTTTTTTATTTGTTCTCTTGATCTTTGTCACAAAATCTGTAGGCTGAAGAGCAGCATACTAAGCTCCTGCCAGCCCGCCCCCTTCGGGGGGAATTGAAATTCAATAAAGGAAAAAAAAAACTCGCCAGTCGGTCAGTCTGGGTCAGTGTCTCGTCCGCAGCTCGCTCGTCTGTCTCTCGTACGCATTTGTTAGGCAGTGAGTGTGTCTGTCTGTCGGTCTGCCGTACGTTAGTAGCTGCCTCTGTCATGTTTGTCGGACTCGGTGTTGACGAATTTATTGCTTAAAGTGTAGAGGCCGAAATCCTGAAACATGTTTTTATCTTGCCTATTATCTTGCGAGGTGGTATACGTGTAATGCAGAGCACGTTGGTACATTTTGGGTAAGACTCCGTGTCATGGGTTTTTATTTAAACCATTAGAGTATATAAAGTTGCCACCATTCCACTGTAAGAGTCTTCTTTTAAAAACAAGTTGCACTTTCGGTGGCAAGTGACACTTTTAATGTGAGTGTTTGGTACGATTCCCATCCCTTTTACGGGGTGCATAGTTTATGTATTTGTGTGAGTTGTTAAAATTTTTAGTTTAAAGTAATCTGGTGTGTTGCAGATTTGCAGCAGTGTAGTCTTTCAGAGGTTGTTGTGAGCAGTGCTTACTACGACCGTGTTAAAAGGGAGCGGCAAGGTTCTCAGCCCGAAAGCTCACACCGTCAAAAAAAAAAAAAAAAAAAAAAAAAAAAAAAAAAAAAAAAAAAAAAAAAAAGTTTTTTCTGCTTGTGAATAAATTGTAACTTGATGTTTAGAGGGTGCTTTCTGATTAAAATTTTTAAATCTGTTTTTTTTTAAAAAAGAAAGGGTTTTTAGGAATAAAATTTCCATTTATTGCAAGAAATTTATTGTCATCACTTACCCACTGGCAACTACTTCCACGCTCACACAGTGTGATTAAATGTGTTAATGTTCTTGATGAATCCCTAGTAAATAAACTAAATTCCTTAAGAAAAGTTTTTGAAAATAAATTCACAGTTCACAGCTATTTGTAGGTTTCCACCCTCTGTTGGAGGCCAGACCGTAACGTTTAGTTTGCAGGGTTGCGGTTGTTTGTCTTCTTCTCGCTTTGATTGTCACCACACGGTTTCACAAGCGTTGCCTGTCCGCTAGTGGCATCAGCGGCGGTTATCGATATACAGGGTGATTCAAAAAGAATACCAGAAGTTTAAAAATGTGTATTTAATGAAAGAAACATAATATAACCTTCTGTTATACAACATTACAAAGAGTATTTAAAAAGGTTTTTCTCAACTCAAAAACAAGTTCAGAGATGGTCAATATGGCCCTCTCCAGACACTCGAGCAATATCAACCCGATACTCCAACTCGTTCCACACTCTCTGTAGCATGTCAGGCGTCTGCTGTTATTTCTCGTTTCAAATCATCCGAAACACCATATCCTTAACAACCCCCATAAGAAAAAATCGCAGGGGGTAAGATCAGGGCTTCTTGGAGGCCAGTGATGAAGTGCTCTGTCACGGGCTGCCTGGCGGCCGATCCATCGCCTCGGGTACTTGACGTTCAGGTAGTTACGGACAGATAAGTGCCAATGTGGTGGCGCTCCATGCTACTGAAATATCAATTGTACTGCTTCTTGTTCGAGCTGAGGGAACAGCCAATTGTCTAACATCTCCAGATACTGTAGTCCAGTTACAGTAGCACCTCCGAAGAAAAAGGGACCAAAAACTTTATTGGCTGAAATGGCACAGAAAACGTTCACCTTAGGCGAGTCACGTTCATACTGAGTTGTTTCCCGCGGATTCTCGTCGATTCACTTCTGCCGTACTCAACACAAAAAGCTTTCTGTTGAGCGGTCGCCATCTTAGCATCAACTGACGCTGACGCCTAGTCAACAGCGCCTCAAGCGAACAAATGTACAACTAAATGAAACTTTATAGCTCCCTTAATTCGCCGACAGATAGTGCTTAGCTCTGCCTTTTGTCGTTGCAGAGTTTTAAATTCCTAAAGTTGTGGTATTCTTTTTGAATCACCCTGTATAATGAGTGTTGCCCCATCTTTGTGGCGACGTCGTCGTCCTTCCGTGCCGCCTGAGCGAGGCACTCGGGCTGGGGACTCGTGGGGGGGCAGGTCCGCGCAGTGGCAGAACACGCCGGGACCGCTGGTGGCGCGCACGGGGTGCCGGATGGAAGGGCTGCTCATAAACCGGATACAGCAAGCTTTAAGATGAGTAATTTTAATAAACATTTTTCGAACAGCGTTCAAAGAATTAAAAAAAAATATTTTTAAAATTCAGTCTTGATCGCACCACGTACGCTACAACAACGTAGCTGACCGTTCAAAAATGGCTCTGAGCACTGTGGGACTGAACTTCTGAGGTCACCAGTCCCCTAGAACTTAGAACTACTTAAACCTAACTAACCTAAGGACATCACACTCATCCGTGCCCGAGGCAGTATTCGAACCTGCGACCGTAGCGGTCGCGCGGTTCCAGACTGTAGCTCCTAGCACCGCTCGGCCACCCGGGCCGGCATAGGTGACCGGTTTCGGTCACATCACATCACCATCGTCAGACCCACGACATTCTTCAAAGATGGTAGATGGAGCACTCTTCTCACCTGCTGTGATGTCAACTCGTCAACCAGTTGCAGATTTGTCAGTAACGTCGATAAGGTGCAAGCTGCACGGTCTGGATCTACCGCGACTAAAATAATTAGAACTCGTTGGTAAGAAGTAATACATATTGTACTTAACTGGTTGTACAGGTTTTTTCTTGGATGCATTCATATACGAGGGCAGTTCAATAAGTAATGCAACACATTTTTTTTCTGAAACAGGGGTTGTTTTATTCAGCATTGAAATACACCAGGTTATTCCCCAATCTTTTAGCTACACAACACTATTTTTCAACGTAATCTCCATTCAATGCTACGGCCTTACGCCACCTTGAAATGAGGGCCTGTATGCCTGCACGGTACCATTCCACTGGTCCATGTCGGAGTCAACGTCGTACTGCATCAATAACTTCTTCATCATCCGCGTAGTGCCTCCCACGGATTGCGTCCTTCATTGGGCCAAACATATGGAAATCCGACGGTGCGATATCGGGGCTGTAGGGTGCACGAGGAAGAACAGTCCACTGAAGTTTTCTGAGCTCCTCTCGGGTGCGAAGACTTGTGTGAGGTCTTGCGTTGTCACGAAGAAGGAGAAGTTCGTTCAGATTTTTGTGCCTACGAACACTCTGAAGTAGTTTCTTCAGAGTTGATCGTTTGACCATGGGGAAGGACATCGAACAGAATAACCCCTTCAGCGTCCCAGAAGACTGTAACCGTGACTTTACCGGCTGAGGGTATGGCTTTAAACTTTTTCTCGGTAGGGGAGTGGGTGTGGCGCCACTCCATTGATTGCCGTTTTCTTTCAGGTTCGAAGTGATGAACCCATGTTTCATCACCTGTAACAATCTTTGACAAGAAATTGTCACCCTCAGCCACATGACGTGCAAGCAATTCCGCACAGATGGTTCTCCTTTGCTCTTTACGGTGTTCGGTTAGACAACGAGGGACTCAGCGGGAACAAACCTTTGAATATCCCAACTGGTGAACAATTGTGACAGCACTACCAACAGAGATGTCAAGTTGAGCACTGAGTTGTTTGATGGTGATCCGTCGATCATCTCGAACGAGTGTGTTCGCACGCTCCGCCATTGCAGGAGTCACAGCTGTGCACGGCCGGCCCGCACGCGGGAGATCAGACAGTCTCGCTTGACCTTGCGGCGATGATGACACACGCTTTGCCCAACGACTCACCGTGCTTTCGTCCACTGCCAGATCACCGTAGACATTCTGCAAGCGCCTATGAATATCTGAGATGCCCTGGTTTTCCGCCAAAAGAAACTCGATTACTGCCCGTTGTTTGCAACGCACATCCGTTACAGACGCCATTTTAACAGCTCCGTACAGCGCTGCCACCTGTCGGAAGTCAATGAAACTATACGAGACGAAGCGGGAATGTTTGAAAATATTCCACAAGAAATTTCCTGTTTTTTCAACCAAAATTCGCCGAGAAAAATATGTGTTGCATTACTTATTGAACTGCCCTCGTAATTATAAACTGATAGCCATTGAGGCCTCAGTTAGGCCTTACGTTACTAAGCGCCTTGTTAGATGTTGCTCCCTATCACCTGAAGGCCACGCCACTTTACTACTTGACGTCCCGAGCGAGAGTGGACGAGAGCTCGCTAGAAACTTCATACAAGCCGAGGAGCGGCGCTGGTCGCCACTCACCGCTCCATCGATACTAGTACGGGCCGCGGTCGATAACTGCAACCACCAACAAGTGTGGTATCGAACGTTGACAGCAAGGCAGTCTTAGTAACTGCTACCACACCTCGGGTATCGCCTCCCCTGTTCCGCAGACTTTGAACTCTTTGCGTGTCCTCCGTCAATCCTGTGACGCAGGGATCCCGTACCGTGCACCACTACTCTAGCCCAGAGGACGGTCAAGCGTAGAGCGGGCTGTCTTCTTACAGGGGAACCTCCCCATCGCACCCTCCCCCCCCCCCCCCCCTCAGATTTAGTTATAAGTTGGCACACTGGATAGACCTTGAAAAACTGAACACAGATCAATCGAGAAAACAGGAAGGAGTTGTGTGGAACTATGAAAAAAATGAGCAAAATATACAAACTGAGTAGTCCATGTGCAAGATATGCAACATCAAGGACAGTGAAAGCTCAGCAGCGCCGTGGTCCCGTGAGCAGCTGTGGAACGATAGGTCCTTGGTTCAAGTCTTCCCTGGAGTGAAAAGTTTAATTTTTTATATAATTAACGTCGCTCTCCAAAATTCCAGGACATGTCGAGATTTGCTTGGACATATGCAGGATTTGAAACTTCCTGGCAGATTAAAACTGTGTGCCCGACCTAGACTCGAACTCGGGACCTTTGCCTTTCGCGGGCAAGTGCTCTCCCAACTGAGCTACCGAAGCACGACTCACGCCAGGTACTCACAGCTTTACTTCTGCCAGTATCTCGTCTCCTACCTTCCAAACTTTACAGAAGCTCTCCTGCGAACGTTGCAGAACTAGCACTCCTGAAAGAAAGGATATTGCGGAGACATGGCTTAGCCACAGCCTGGGAGATGTTTCCAGAATGAGAGCTTCTGTAAAGTTTGGAAGGTAGGAGACGAGATGCTGTCAGAAGTAAAGCTGTGAGTACCGGCCGTGAGTCGTGCTTCGGTAGCTCAGATGGTAGAGCACTTGCCCGCGAAAGGCAAAGGTCCCGAGTTCGAGTCTCGGTCGGGCACACAGTTTTAATCTGCCAGGAAGTTTCATAGCAGCGCACACTCCGCTGCAGAGTGAAAATCTCAATATGCAGGATTTGACGGTCTACACACGGAAAGATTTGAAAACGTTAAAAACGTATGTTTTGACAGAGCACAGGGAAAACTGTGCGACTGTGAAACTGTTGCATTCATTTGTTGCAGTTTATGTGACAAACTCTTATGTTTTCAATACTTTTTTGGGAGTGATTATCACATCCACAAGGAAACCTAAATCGGACAAGGTAGAACAATGTTTGTACCCATTCGCCAAGTGTACAAGTTAGGTGGGTCGACAACATATTCCTGTCATGTGACGCACATGCCGTCACCAGTGTCGTATAGAATATATCAGACGTGTTTTCCTGTGGAGGAATCGGTTGACCTATGACCTTGCGATCAAATGTTTTCGGTTACCATTGGAGAGGCACGTCCTTTCGTCTACTAATCGCACGGTGCGGTCGCAAAACACAGACACTAAACTTATTACAGTGAACAGAGACGTCAATGAACGAACGGACAGATCATAACTTCGCGAAAATAAACTTTTCACTCGAGGGAAGACTTGAACCAACGACCTCTCGTTCCGCAGCTGCTCACGCTAACCACGAGACCACGGCGCTCCTGAGTTCATACTCTCCTTGATGTTGCCTACCTTGTACATGCACTACTCAGGTTGTATATTTTGCTCATTTTTTCATAGTTCCACACAACTTCTTCCTGTTTTCTCGATTGATCTGTGTTCAGTTTTTCAAGGCCTATGCACTATGCCAAGTTATAACTAAATCTGAGGGGGGTGTGATGGGGAGGTTCCCTTGTTAGTACTTCTGTTGCATGTCATAACAGTCTTTTGCTCGGCCTCCCCACAACATTATCTGTGTCATGGTTCCAGTTTAATTTATTCGTAATTTCACTCCATAGCTATTTAGTTCAAATGGCAACATTTAAAATTGTGTGTTTGTGGTGTTGTAATTTTAGGGGGTGGGCGGGTGGGGATGGGGGGGGGGGACGATAGGGTGATAGACGAAAACATTTCTCAAATTCAGGATTTTTCTTTTTTTCCGTACTGAAATGTACTACGCAAACGGGGTTTGCTGCGATGAATAAAGTATACATGCAAGTTTTTGCTGGTATTTTTTTATTGAAAAATATTAATATCTTCACTTTGCAATTGAAATTTTCCCGAGGCAGTTCTGGAAGGAGGTAGATCGACGGCTGTGGCTGTAACTCCAGTTGTAGTTACCAGAAACATGAAATTAACATATCACACTGATCCTTAAAGATGTAATTTTAGTTCGTCGTTGAAATTTGCAAAAAAAAAAAGAATTCTTTTTGCCGAAATTATAGATGTTTGAAAAAATGGCCATTTTTTGGACACCTCTGTTTTGTCCGAAAAAAATACTAAATATCATCGTAAAAAATGGACTACGATGAAATGAAGAGAATTGAGTTTGCTTCAAGCGAGACGAAAAATCATTTAGAATCGGATGTAAATTGTAGCGCGAGCGACGACAACCGTGCCGAAAACATTGTTTTGAGAAAAAGACGTCTAAAGTTTGACGAGTATGTATTGTGTAAAAAAAAAGCGATAAAGCTTGAAACTTACGGGATGTAAGTTGACCTCATAAACCAGGGCTTAACGACTGGCCGGTTTCGAGCGCGAGTACTCGCGTCTGCTCAGGCACGTGCTCGCGAGCAGGTGCATGGTCGCGGAGTAGGTGGGGAGGGGAGGGAGGGGAAGTGCGCGCGCACGTTTGGATAGGGCCGCAGCGTGACTATTGAATTCGCGCCGACAGTGTAACGTTTAAAGTACTACTATCGGCTCTAGAGATGGGCAAACTGAAACACTTAACTGTTTCGAAACAAATGAAACAGTACAATGTAATGTTTCGATACGCTGTTTCGAAATAGTGAAACAGTTTGTGTTTTGTAATCTAATAAACGTACACATTTAATCATCTTGAATGTCTACTGTATAAGTATGTCCATATAAACACAAATGAGGTGCGGGAGCGCTAATCATATCGCAGAAAGTATGAAACTATCACCTGGGCGTCTTGGCAGTTTCGTATTTCCTGCAGCAAATGCGCTGCTTTCGTGTCGTGTGACTTTCATACTTTTCAATTGGCTGAGGACAGCCATAGCTGAAGACAGAAGAACCACCACGAACGGAACTGGAGGTGGGAGCAAACTGTGAAACAACGGATATGCTACTGGGGTTCCCACATTCCATTAGTATGGCTAATATACCCATCCTGCTAATTTCCATGCACACAAAGGGAATCATTGTGGATAATAGGCACAGTGACTATAGGCTCACAAATAACGCCAAATAATTCGAATAAATAACAAAATATAACAGAAAAAAATTTTGTCTTTCGAGGTGATTTCGAACCGTTACTATAAATTCACCTTGCTTCCCAGCTCTTCCCCCTTCACCATTACACTATCAGTGATATGTCAAACAGATTGCTTGCAACTATACCTAGATCTAATTTATGTATATGTCTAATAACTGTCACTCTACACCTTCTTTTATTCAAAATGTTGTAGGCTTACTTGCGTTTCTTAATACGATTACTGTCCATGAAAAGAGAAGCGTATGTTATAAAAAAAAATGTAATTTAACTGAATGATTTTCACATATTCATTATTTTGAATGGGAATAGTATGCGTTGTTTCATTGTTTGGTTAGTCTTTATAAAGCAGATGTTACACCATTTCGTAATAGGACAGTCAGCTAGAAACGAAGCTTTATTTTCGGATTTCTTAAGCTTCATTCTATTGCGTGTCAAAAATAATTCGACACTCTTGAAAGTGTTTCATGAAGTAGTATGTTGTGTTTCAGTACCTGTGCCGAGCCCGAATCTCGTACGACACACAGTGGAATGAAACATCACTGTTTCGATACAATTAGTCCGTTCCAAGCGCAGGTGGACTGAAACAGCCTTATTTTGAAACAACGATACAGTTTCTGTGACTAGCCCGAGATCGAATCTGGTGCGGTTATCCGAAACAGGGGCGGAATGAAACACCGCTGTTTCGAAACAGTGAGCCACAGCCGTTCCGAAACACTGAAACAGGTCCACGTATCGATACACTGTATCGAAACATAGAAACAGTGGCCAAGTCTAATCGGCTCTAACAGTCACTTCGCTGGTTAAGAATCATGTCAAGTCGCCGTTGTGTAACCCCAACCATGCTTTCGCAGTTCAACCCCCATTGGGAGGAATTGTATCTGTTTACAGAAAAAGAGGGTGTTGCTGAATTCTTTTAGGAAATTTAATTTGCAGCGACATTATATGTCGCACCACGCGAAAGACTACGGAAGTGGAAAATGTGATGGACCAGATCGTGCACAGGAAGTTATTAAACTTAAAAGGAAGCTATCCGAAGAAGATCTGGACGATGAAGAAAAATCAACTGAGGCAGAGTGAGTTACAAAATTGCTTTGCTTTTGGCAAAATCCCTGCGCCCCTTCACTGATGGCGATTTAATAAGAGAATGAATGGTAGTTGCAACGGAACATTTGTGTCCATCTCAAGTTGAACAGTTTCGGATTGTGCCATTATCTGACATGACCATTATGCGTCGCATACAGGACATGGCAGCGACGTCCAGAGCCAGCTTGCAAATATCTGTAAAGATTTTATGGCGTATTCTCTAGCTCTGGACGAAAGTGTTGATATCACTGGAACGGCACAGCTTGCCATATTTATTATTGAGATCTTCAGGTGAGGGAGGAGCTCCTCGATGTAGTAGCCATGAAGAACACTACAACCGTAGGTGATATTTTAAGTAGTGCTGAAGAAAGTGTTGAAAATATAGGATTGTCGTGGAATTCTTTAGTTTCAGTGTCTACAGACGGTGCACCAGCGATGACAGGGAAAAAGTCAGGTTTCGTTGCGCTGTTGAAGGAGAAAATGCAAAAACTGACCGTGCCGAATGAAATAAGGGGCCTTCACTGTGTGATCCACCAGGAAAACTTATGTGCAAAGAGTATCACTCTAAAAAATGTGATGAGTGTTGTTGTTCGTACAACCAATTATATAAGGAAGCATGGGCTGCAACACAGACAATTTAAAAGCTTTCTTGAGGATGTAGAAAGCCAGTATGGTAGCCTGCCTTATTACAGCGAGGTCCGCTGGCTTAGTCGTGGCGAATTATTAAATCGATTTTTTTGCCTATTATATGAGATAAATATGTTCATGGAAATAAATAACATGTGTGTTCCTGAATTATGTGATCTCGCGTTTTTAGCAGATTTAACTAGCCATCTGAATGCTTTGAACAAGGTAAATATCTGCTAATTGCTCATTTCATAGATCGAATACGAGCTTTTAAAATGAAATTGACGCTTCGGCCGAGTCAACTGGAAACAGGAAATCTAGCTCATTTTCCTAAATTATCATCCGTGCAAGATGTTCACAAAGACTGTGAACGTTATTCACATAGTTTAGTTGCCCTTTAGGAAGAATTTGATCAACGCTTTCAAGATCCGACAGACCTAGACAGTGATTTTTATCTGTTCTCCTCTCCATATTCAGCGAATATTGAAGAGATTCGTCCTGAGCTGCAACTAGAAATTATTGACCTGCAGTGTGACAGAGAATACAGAGACAACTTTCAGGACAAGGAAAACATTTTGGAATTCTACAGACACTTCCCTCGGGATAGATTTCCTCGTTTGCACAAACTGGCGGCTACAATAATATCAATGTTCGGTTCCACGTATGTTTGTGAACAACTGTTCTCTGCAATGAAATGTTAACAAGACGCGCCTGAGAAACGCATTGTCTGATCGAAATTTAAACTGCACGCTGCGCCTACAATGCACAAGAACAATTACTCCGAACGTAGACGCAATTGTAAAGGGCAAAAAGTACAAGATAACCGAGAATCCCACACTTCAGTGACACCTTTTATTGTGCGACAGTTCACAAATTAATACGAATGTAGAGGCATACACTAAGCTAATAAAATTATGTGGCACGTGTACATTCTCATTTATTTGTTTCATTTGTGGCAGTAATAACACTGTTCGACATGGGTTCTATTTCTGATATTAAAGTATGTGCTTCTACACCATTTTACCGTGGGAAATTCAAATATGTAAACAAAATATCGTTGTCAGGGATACTTTTTATGTAATATGTATATATATATATATATATGTATATTCACAATTCATGGCAAACACAGAGACGTTATAGAGAAGTACAGGTATGTTGGCACATCCAGTAGTGATAGAACGTGATAATTTGTTGTGCCACGGCAGGTGGGAAGAATCAGACATCATTGGGTTATCCCCCACCACACCTATGTCATTAAGACCACCTGAAACACCTCATTAACTCGAACGGCGACAGCCGGTCGCTGCCTCGGCAGTAAAGCTTCACGCCTCCTAGGGGCAGGTGCATCGAGTTTACACCAGTGGTGTTAGCCGCAATTTGTGTAAGTCTTAACGAGTGGGTGTTTTGGCTGACAAGTAACTGTCTGTCGTATTTCCGAGCACGGTTGAATTTTTTAGTTCCTGTGTGTAAACTGATTGAGCCTGGTGCTGAAGGTAAAACAACTGCTTGTTTTTACACATCAGTGTTCCTCTACTTTCCTACTATTAATTTAATACAGGTGTATTACCAAAGTGGTATTTTTAAATTTGCAGAAATGCCACGTCGTCGTGGATGTCGATATTAGCCGGACAACTTGTGCTACATCTGTGGGAAGTTCACTTTTCCAAAAAAATATAAGAAAATTTCTTCAGTCATAAAGAAAGCATACAAATATTACTTTGGAGTAGAGGTTAAGAGACCAAGATAAAGAATGGGCTACATGTTACTGCAAACTAATTCAGTAGTGGAAAGGTAAAGAGAATGTGGCGTTGTTTGCTTTTCCCATGGTGTGGAGGGAGCCTAAGGACCATGTTACTGATTGTTATTTCTGTCTAACAAAAATTCAGGGTTTTACAAACAAAAAGTCAAAGAGGCACATTGTTTACCTAGATCTACCTTCAGCGAGAATGCCAGTGCTGCATTCCGACAACCTTCCAGTACCTTCAAGAGCTCGAGGTCAAATTCCGAGTGACAGTGAAATAAGTAGTACTGAAGAAATCATAGATGACGATTCTTTATATCACTGCACAAGTGAGTCACCCCACATTTGTTAACACAGGCAGATTTAAATGATTTAGTACGTGATCTAGGACTAAGTAAACAAAAGGCGCAGCTGCTTGGTTCAAGATTACCGAAGTACTAAAATCAGTGTGTTCAGGCACAGAGAACATGCTTTTATTTCCTATTTTTCAACTGACGAAGCACTGACATTTTTCAATGACATTGCTGGCCTGATGAAAGTGCTGAACTTCACTTATATTTCACAGGAATGGAGACTTTTCATACATACATCGAAAACAAGTCTGAAGTGTGTTTTGCTCCATAACGGAAATAAAATACCTTCTGTTCCAGTAGCTTACGCTAGCTTGACAAAAGAGAATTACGAATTCGTACAAAGGATGCTAAATTCATTAAAATACAATGAACACAAATGGAAAATATGTGCAGATTTCAAGGTAATTGCTATGGTACTGGGAATGCAACAAGGCTACACAAAGTATGCCTGTTTTCTTTGCGAGTGGGATAGTCGAGACCAAAATTCTCACTGCGTAAAAAAGAAATGGCCTAGGCGAAGATGGAAAGTTGGCGAAAAGAATGTACAACGTGAAAGTCTGGTAGCTCCTGAATATATACTACTTCCACCGCTTCACATCAGACTTGGCCTGATGAAACAATTCGTGAAGGCCATGGATGCAAAAGGCTGTGGGTTTGCATATCTAGCTACCAAATTCCCCCGTCTTTCAGCTGCAAAAATAAAGGAAGGTGTATTTGTGGGCCCACAAATCAGGGATCTGGAGAAAGATGCAAATTTTGAAGCATGTTTAACTGATAAAGAGAAAACCGCATGGGACTGTTTCATGATGGTGTCAGAAAACTTCCTCGGAAGAAGAAGAGCTACTAACTACAAAGCAATGGTGAAGGATATGATCAAAGCATATCAGGATTTGGGGTGCAATATGTCTTTGAAGGTACATATGATGGACTCTCATCTGGACTACTTCACAGAGAGTTGGAATGACGTATCAGATGAACATGGGGAAAGATTCCATAAAGACATTTGTACCATAGAAAGACGCTATGAAGAGAGGTGGGTACCTTCTATGTTAGCAGATTATTGCTGGAATATCATTCGAGAGAAGAAAGATTCACAATACAAGAGAAAAAGGTGATGTGCATTACAAGGCAGTGGCTCATTGTTTGTCAATTTTCTGTAATTTCTTATGTCAAATAAATGCTTCAAAGTGTATACACAAAGGTTACTATGTTATATGTTAGATCCCACCCTCCATTAATGTGATGAACTTATAACATCATAAAGATGTGCATTTGTTTGTCGAATTTCACGTCACGTTTGCTGCACTATATCAGAAACTGAAAAGAGAAATAAAACTGTGATTACTCATAAACTATCCCTGACAGAAAAAAACCAAAACCAGTTTTCAATTCAGCACTCAAAGTACAACTAGGATCACAATATTATTTATCAGAAATAGAAAAAAAGTTTTTTTTTTTTGTAGAACAGTGTAATTCGTGAGTGATATCCCTGCATGTGACTGGCGGCAGCTGTTGTGTGCCCCACGTGGCTCTCCCCACTCTCCGTTCTGGTCGGGTAGTGGGGGTAGCGTGCTCGCGCCTTGCTGCCCACAGCTTGCTCCGCGAGCACGTATGTTGTGAAGCCCTGTCATAAACCCTTGTCTGCGTCCTCAGAGCCCTTTTCGTGGCCGCTGGCGTCTCTACTTCACAGAATCGGCTTATTTCATCGCCGATTTTGATTTGAGGAACATTTGCCACGTGCATTAAACGTAAAAAATGCATAACAAAAATACTGACAGTTCACAGCGCGATTTTAGGGGGTTAACATGTCGAACAGTCAGAAGAAAGCGTGTGCTGCAATTACGTTAGCTACAGCTTACAAGCACCAGAATACAATGAAAAAGAGGAAATGGGCGCGAGACCTGTTGAAAAAGGAGCGAATCGTTGCATGTTAATTTATTATCTGAAATCAGAATCACGGACGCGAAAGACTTCATAAATTTGAAATCTGGGTTCACAGGAGAGAGCGGACCAGGTTGTGGGAAGGGGCCGAAGTCAACTGCGAGAACACACACAACTTTATTCCTCAGACCAATGCACAGTTTCGTCTGTAAAACAACAAAGATCAATTCACGGCTGATGGCCCGAGTAACTTCTGCAGAATAAGTTTAAATGATTCCTTTTAAAACAGCAGGATTTAGAGTAACGGCTGAAGGCCTTACTTAAGTAAAATTGCAATATCTTCTCGGCTAAAGGCCGAAATAATATTTCAGATCAGCTAAGGAAATTCTTTAGAAGCCAAGCATTTACAATTTTCGGTTGAAGGCCACATTAATGAAAATTGAAATAAATTCCTCGGCTCCAAGCTCAATAAATTTTTTTTTACATAATAAAAAAGAGGCTTTAAAGATAAGCTTTTACACACTACAACAGACAAACATCTTAAGAAAACTTGAAATATCTTGTCGGCTGAAGGCCCAAACAATTACTGAAGAATAATTAAAAACAACCTTAAAACAAACATTTACAGAACACGGCTGAAGGCCTTTTCAAGAATTGAAGATAATTACGGAGAAATCTTACAGACAAGGATTTACATATTCAAGCCACAGATTCTGAAACAAACACGGCTGAAGTCCTAACAACAGAGGAACAAGAATTTTAAATGAAACACGGCTGAAGGCCTAATCTTAAAATAGTTGCCATGAATTATTTATTCCAAGTTTCTGCTACCAGTTACTGTTTATTTTATGCTTAATCTAACATAATGCAACGCGTTTCGAACATGTTTTCTTCATTTTCAAGCGTTTGTACATACATACATACATCGAGAAATGTTACTTAAAAATAAACAACTTTAAACTAGATTAATCTAGAACACTTTGTTTTTTACTGTAGCTGCTGGTGTGGCATTTGGGGGGAAGGAGGGGGGTAGCAGTGTACATCTAGATATCGAAGTCAGTGATGTCTTGTGCTGGTATTTTTCTTTGTGGTTGACTACGTATATCACAGCCTATATCTGATGCAGATAGATTTGCATCAGTTATGTGTTACGAAAATAGTGTGAAAGGCTTTTTATATGACAGTTCGTCACTTACAGTTACATCTTCTTGCTGCTTCACTTGCATCACTGGTGTGATGGCGGAGCTGTTGATTGACATTATACTATTGCACATTATACTGTATTTTGCCACTGAATGCCACTGCACAAATTGCTTCGATGTTATACACAGAAGACAATATGGCGGACTGTAGCATGTGAATCTGTATCGATTATCGTGGTTTTGTATCGATATTCTAGGTTCTAGTCGATTATTTACATTGACATTTCGTGAATCTATTGAGTTAGAACTGACTTAAGACTGTTGAAGAATTCTGACTTTTTGAATACGGTTAAAATTCATTAGGAATGTTATCTCCCTGCTTTGTGTTATGTATGAAAATTTCCATTTCTTCCATGATATCCGTTCTTGTCACGAAATTCGGCTGAAGGCCATGTACTAAACGTAAACAGACAATATTAATACACGCCTGAAAACCTGGCACAGTACCTGCGACCAAATAAAATGAGAAACACAAACGCCGGCCGGAGTGGCCGTGCGGTTGTAGGCGTTACAGTCTGGAACCGAGCGACCGCCACGGTCGCAGGGTCGAATCCTGCCTCGGGCATGGATGTGTGTGATGTCCTTAGGTTGTTGTTGTTGTGGTCTTCAGTCCTGAGACTGGTTTGATGCAGCTCTCCATGCTACTCTATCCTGTGCAAGCTTCTTCATCTCCCAGTACCTACTGCAACCTACATCCTTCTGAATCTGCTTAGTGTATTCATCTCTTGGTCTCCCTCTACGATTTTTACCCTCCACACTGCCCTCCAATGCTAAATTTGTGATCCCTTGATGCCTCAGAACATGTCCTACCAACCGATCCCTTCTTCTAGTCAAGTTGTGCCACAAACTTCTCTTCTCCCCAATCCTATTCAATACCTCCTCATTAGTTACGTGATCTACCCACCTTATCTTCAGCATTCTTCTGTAGCACCACATTTCGAAAGCTTCTATTCTCTTCTTGTCCAAACTAGTTATCGTCCATGTTTCACTTCCATACATGCCTACACTCCATACAAATACTTTCAGAAACGACTTCCTGACACTTAAATCTATACTCGATGTTAACAAATTCCTCTTCTTGAGAAACGCTTTCCTTGCCATTGCCAGTCTACATTTTATATCCTCTCTACTTCGACCATCATCGGTTATTTTACTCCCTAAATAGCAAAACTCCTTTACTACTTTAAGTGTCTCATTTCCTAATCTAATTCCCTCAGCATCACCCGACTTAATTTGACTACATTCCATTATCCTCGTTTTACTTTTGTTGATGTTCATCTTATATCCTCCTTTCAAGACACTGTCCATTCCGTTCAACTGCTCTTCCAAGTCCTTTGCTGTCTCTGACAGAATTACAATGTCATCGGCGAACCTGAAAGTTTTTACTTCTTCTCCATGAATTTTAATACCTACCCCGAATTTTTCTTTTGTTTCCTTTACTGCTTGCTCAATATACAGATTGAATAACATCGGGGAGAGGCTACAACCCTGTCTTACTCCTTTCCCAACCACTGCTTCCCTTTCATGCCCCTCGACTCTTATAACTGCCATCTGATTTCTGTACAAACTGTTAGTTAGGTTTAATTAGTTCTGAGTTCTAGGCGACTGATGACCTCAGAAGTCGCATAGTGCTCAGAGCCATTTTAGAATGAGAAACAGCAAAGCGAGGTGCTCAGAAGTGTTCGAAGGGTCGGCCTGGGGAGGAGTCTCTAAGCACAGTTTAGGTGAGACAGGCAGTCAGGCGTAGCATTAAACAATGGCGTTGCAGCACGACATAGGGAAGGCTGAAGAAGCGACCAACAACCTAACCAATTCCGTCTGTCGCAGCCGACCAACTGCCTATTCCAGTACACAGACAGCATTCATGTGCTCAGTGGAAATCACAGAAGCTACACACCATGGAGGTAAGACTAAGGGGAGATGGCGCTACGTATCCCAGCCGTACTCAGTTTTGAAACCATGGGGGCGTGGCTCGCTGCCATGACACTCTGACCAGAGCACTGCCAGTGTGCTATAGCGCTGCGTGTATTACAGTCGCTAATTGCACCGTATACGCGTGTAACGTCATCAGATTGGTTGTTTCAAAGTTTTTGTTTAAAATAAAATCTCGTAAAGGCGAAATTCCGCGTTTCTTCTGATTAAAAATAGTTTTTAATGTAATATTACGAATAGCTAGCCTTCAATGTAAACGATACAATTCTGTTAGTTCAGTAATAAACGTGTATCACAAACTAAATAATAGAAACTGAAAACTAAGTTAGCTATACCCTCGCTCCAAAGCCCCATAAATACATCTTGTTTGTAATACGTACTGGGACATTTCAGTTACGTTACACTACTGGGAAACACTGTTCATTACCGCCAATATTTACTGAAATACGGTACATAGAATGGCAAATCTACACAGTGTCCTGTTTAGGCCTATACTTTACGCCAGTTAATGTAGTGTTAGCTTTTAATTTGGTACAGTATGCCCGCATCTCGTGGTCGTGCGGTGGCGTTCTCGCTTCCCACGCCCGGGTTCCCGGGTTCGATTCCCGGCGGGTCAGGGATTTTCTCTGCCTCGTGATGGCTGGGTGTTGTGTGCTCTCCTTAGCTTAGTTACTTTTAAGCAGTTCTAAGTTCTAGGGGACTGATGACCGTAGCAGTTAAGTCCCATAGTGCTCAGAGCCATTTGAACCATTTTTTGGTACATGATGAAGACAAAGTGAGTTGCTCAACACTTGGATTATCGACGATACGTACGTATTATACTGAAACGTGAACTTGAAAACTAAGAATTTAATTCTTTGAATTAACATACCTTTTGTTGCAAATTTTTTGGGTGTGTGGGGAAAACTGATGGTACAGCATTTTCTCGGAGCCTTACTGTTGAAAGGGAAGTTCGGTCTATGTCCTCTTCTCGGAAATGCTGAGAACATATAGTGCTCCATTTAGACGCACGCCAATTCTTCCTCCTGACGGCATTCTCCCACAGAGCTTTCCGAGTTTCATTTTTAGGAAATCTAAAATCATACAGGAGAAAAACACGCTATAGTACAAGTACCGATGTAGCACACGTTCATTCACAATGAAGTTGTAAAATCACACTCAACGAGACAACTTACAAATGAAATGTTATTCCCTTCGATTTCGCATCACAATCAGAACGATTCGTACATCGGAACACCACACAAGTCACCATAATAGCGCAAAATCCTTCCAAAAGCGAGCGACAAGGCTATGCACACACGCTTACAGCAGCAATGTTTTGCTCGGATTGAGATGGCTACCCTCGGCTTCACATAGCTTCAAAGCTGTGATGTCACGGCGTCTCCCTCTATTCTTACCTCCATGCCAAGAATCGTCAAAGCTGTGGTGTCACCGCCAGACACCACACTTGCTAGGTGGTAGCCTTTAAATCGGCCGCGGTCCGCTAGTATACGACGGACCCGCGTGTCGCCACTGTCAGTGATCGCAGACCGAGCGCCACCACACGGTAGTCCTGGTGAGACGTACTAGCACTCGCCCCAGTTGTACGACGACTTTGCTAGCGACTACACTGACGAAGCCTTTCTCTCATTTGCCGAGAGATAGTTAGAATAGCCTTCAGCTAAGTCCATGGCTACGACCTAGCAAGGCGCCATTAACCATTTCTAGAGAGAGTCTCACTTGTATCATCAAGAATGCTGTATACAAATGATGGATTAAAGTTAAGTATTCCAGCAGCTACGTACTTTTCTTTATAGCATTCATTACGTATCCTGTTTCAGACCTAACGCTAGCTGGCGTGAGTTGACGCGTGCATTTCGGCCTCCTCTCTAAATTAGTGTGCGTTGTGTTGGCTAATCTGCCGACACAACAAAAGCAATTACTGTGTAACAACAAAGACGAATCAATTCGACACACACAGTGTTTCCGCAAGCGGTCGGCGACCAGATACACGTCGCCTGTTGAGACGACCGACCGAGCGACCGACCAACGGCCGTCTACACTCATATCTCACGAACAGATGTTTCAACACTAACGTGCAGGATAAACAATCAACACAACACGGTATCCAAGCTGGAGTACCCCAAGGAAGCATCCTAGGGCCCATCTTGTTTAACCTGTACATTAATGACTTCCCAGCGGCACGAAACACGACGTTAGCCGTCTACGCGGATGACACAGCCATCCTCGCGCAGGACTGGAAACCGTCGAACATCAACTCACGAATACAGACAGCACTCAGAACAGCTGAGCCTTGGCTGGAGCGATGGCGTATTAAAGTAAACGTCGACAAGTGCGAAGCAGTTCTGTTCACACGCAGACCGAAAGTACTGCGCAAACACCAACACTGTAAACCGATAACACTACATACACGCCCAATACGTTTCCGAGAGAAAGTCAGATACCTTGGTGTCTGGCTGGACCGGAAACTTACATGGGGGGACCACATCGAATACGTTGCCAACCGAGCGCACGCGAGGCTCAAACAGCTCTACCCAATGCTAAACAGGGAAAGCACACTGAATAGGAGGGTGTCGAGGTTCTTATACATGACACTGATTTGACCTCTGATGACGTACGCAGCTCCCGTCTGGGGATATGCAGCTCCCACACGACTGCGCCGCCTGCAGATCATACAGAACAAAGTGCTACGAATCATTAGCAACGCTCCACGCTACACACGCACCGTGGATCTTCACCATGAATAACGCCTTGATACCCTCAAGGATGTATTCAAGAAACACGCCACACGACTATACAGGAACTCGACACACTCGAACAATCCTTTCATCCTCACTCTGGGAAACTACGATCACAACCACAGGTGGAAACACAAGCGACCAAAGACACTTCTAGCTAGGGCATAACCACCTATGGAAAACTAACATACGCAAACAGCGACAAACGTCGGTAAGCCCCTGCATATCAGCAACACTGACCGGCAACTACCAGCTGCTATTAGAGCCGACCAACAGGCCACAGCAGGGACACCGACGAGCTCGCCCACAGACGCGCGAACAATCTGCCAACACTCCCCCACACTGTGCCTCCGGTATATGACCTATCGGACACAAGACCGATAACAAACCTAACTGTTGCAGGTTGCAGGACGCTGAACGAGGACTCTGTACCAGCACCCAGCGCCAGCCGCCGAGCAGCACAAACGCACAACGTCGAGGTATCGACATGCACGATACCCACTACTAACAAAGCCCATCCTTGCACAACCTATCGCAGGCAGCGAGACAACCGCTGCTGCTCTTGCCGCCCGACCTAACTTTCGCAGAGGTTTTTTTCCCATGGCTCTTGCTTTGGCACTTTTTTTCCTCTGCCCTTCAAACCGCTACCCTTCGTCAGATTTCGACCAATCTATCACCAGATGAGCGCGTATTAATGGTTAATCCTGACCAGACGTACGCAAACATCGCAGTACGCACATCCTGCGACACCTGACTTTAGTGAATACTAACCCTTATGCAGAGATGGCAGTAGACCTTTTGTGTTGGCCAACATGCCGGTGTGGCCGTGGAGGGGCTCCACCTCTATTAAAAAAAAAAAAAAAAAAAGCCGGGCAGTCCACGTGTGTCGCCGCCGCTGGCTGTCGCCTCCTCCCTGCTGCTCCGTCCCCCGACTTCACTGCTGCTGCGTCCGGACTGAACTCCCGACTCGACACCCGGCGACCCGGAAACACTGTCGGTCGCTCCAGACACGGTACGACAGTACATCTACATCTACATCTACATTTATACTCCGCAAGCCACCCAACGGTGTGTGGCGGAGGGCACTTTACGTGCCGCTGTCATTACCTCCCTTTCCTGTTCCAGTCGCGTACGGTTCGCGGGAAGAACGACTGCCGCAAAGCCTCCGTGCGCGCTCGAATCTCTCTAATTTTACATTCGTCATCTCCTCGGGAGGTATAAGTAGGGGCAAGCAATATATTCGGTACCTCATCCAGAACCGCACCCTCTCGAAATCTGGCGAGCAAGCTACACCGCGATGCAGAGCGCCTCTCTTGCAGAGTCTGCCACTTGAGTTTGTTAAACATCTCCGTAACGCTATCACGGTTACCAAATAACCCTGTGACGAAACGCGCCGCTCTTCTTTGGATCTTCTCTATCTCCTCCGTCAACCCGATCTGGTACGGATCCCACACTGATGAGCAATACTCGAGTATAGGTCGAATGAGTGTTTTGTAAGCCACCTCCATTGTTGATGGACTACATTTTCTAAGGACTCTCACAGTGAATCTCAACCTGGTACCCGCCTTACCGACAATTAATTTTATACGATCATTCCACTTCAGATCGTTCCGCACACATACTCCCAGATATTTTACAGAAGTAACTGCTACCAGTGTTTGTTCCGCTATCATATAATCATACAATAAAGGATCCTTCTTTCTATGTATTCTCAATACATTACATTTGTCTATGTTAAGGGTCAGTTGCCACTTCCTGCACCAAGTGCCTATGCCCTGCAGATCTTCCTGCATTTCGCTACAATTTTCTAATGCTGCAACTTCTCTGTATATTACAGCATCATCCGCGAAAAGTCGCATGGAACTTCCGACACTATCTACTAGGTCATTTCTTTATTTTGTGAAAAGCAATGGTCCCATAACACTCCCCTGTGGCACGCCAGAGGTTACTTTAACGTCTGTAGACGTCTCTCCATTGATAACAACATGCTGTGTTCTGTTTGCTAAAAACTCAATTGAGCCACACATATGGTCTGATATTCCGTAGGCTCTTACTTTGTTTATCAGGCGACAGTGCGTAACTGTATCGAACGTTTTCCGGAAGTTAAGGAAAACAGCATCTACCTGGGACCCTGTATCTAATATTTTCTGGATCTCATGAACAAATAAATCGAGTTGCATCTCACACGATCGCTGTTTCCGGAATCCATGTTGACTCCTACAGAGTAGATTCTGGGTTTTCAAAAACGACACGATACGCGAGCAAAAAACATGTTCTAAAATTCTACAGCAGATCGACCTCAGAGGTATAGCTCTATAGTTTCGCGCATCTGCCCGTCGACCCTTCTTGAAGACTGGGACTACCTGTGCTCTTTTCCAATCATTTGGAACCTTCCGTTCCTCTAGAGACTTGCGGTACACGGCTGTTAGAAGGGGGGCAAGTCCTTTCGCGTACTCTGTGTAGAATCGAATTGGTATTCCGTCGCGGACAGTGGACTTTCCTTTGTTGAGTGATTTCAGTTGCTTTTCTATTCCTTGGACCCTTATTTCGATGTCAGCCATTTTCTCGTTTGTGCGAGGATTTAGAGAAGGGACTGCAGTGCGGTCTTCCTGTGTGGAACAGCTTTGGAAAAATGTGTTTAGTATTATCGATAAGCGCTGCTGCTGCCGCTCACGGCCAGAAAAGGCAGGAAGTCAGTGACGCCAGTAAAAAGAAAACGAGGCGGCAGTACCGTCAGAGAAGATGACAAACAGTGAACTGGATGAACACGAGCCACGCACGGCTGACACGTCTCTGAGTGGAGTCGACTCGCGCCAGCACAGCCGTGCAGCGGCTGACAGGCCGTCCACCTGGGTGCCAACTCGAGGAAAGTCGAAGTCCACAGTGTGGTCGAGGCACTGGTAAACGCCTGCGCGTAAACACCTGCCCTAAACGTCTCGCGGACGCAACGAATGGTTGCGTGAGCGCGGAACCAGTTCTGTTACGGCGAGTCGTTCCGTGGACGCTCCGCTTCAAACGCTCACAGAATCGTTACTTTTTGGAGTTCGAGCATAATACACTACTGGCCATTAAAACTGCTACAACACGAAGATGACGTGCTGCAGACGCGAAATTTAACCGACAGGAAGAAGATGCTGTGATATGCAAATTATTAGCTTTTCAAATCATTCGCACAAGGTTGGCGGCGGTGGCGACACCTACAACGTGCTGATATGAGGAAAGGTTCCAACCGATTTCTCATACACAAGCAGCAGTTGACCGGCGTTGCCTCGTCAAACGTCGTTGTTATGCCTCGTGTAAGGACGAGAAATGCGTACCATCACGTTTCCGACTTTGATAAAGGTCGGATTGTAGCCTATTGCGATTGCGGTTTATCGTATCGCGACATTGCTGCTCGCGTTGGTCGAGATCGGATGACTGTTTTAGCAGAATATGGAATCGGTGGGTTCACGAGGGGAATACGGAACGCCGTGCTGCATCCCAACGGCCTCGTATCACTAACAGTCGAGATGACAGGCATCTTATCCGCATGGCTGTAACGGATCGTGCAGCCATGTCTCCATCCCTGAGTCAACAGATGGGGACGTTTGCAAGACAACAACCATCTGCACGAACAGTTCGACGACGTTTGCAGCTCCATGGACTATCAGCTCGGAGACCGTGGCTGCGGCTACCCTTGACGCTGCATCACAGGCAGCAGCGCCTGCGATGGTGTACTCGACGACGAACCTGGGTAGACGAATGGCAAAACGTCATTTTTTCGGATGCATCCAGGTTCTGTTAACGGCACCGTGATTGTCGCATCCGTGTTTGGCGACATCGCGGTGAACGCACATTGGAAGCGTGTATTCGTCATCGCCATACTGGTGTATCACCCGGCGTGATGGTATGGGGTGCCATCGGTTACACGTCTCGGTCACCTCTCGTTCGCATTGACGGCTCTTTGAACAGTGGAAGTTACATTTCAGGTGTGTTACGATCCGTGGCTCTACCCTTCATTCGATCCCGGCGAAACCCTACATTTCAGCAGGATAATGCACGACCGCATGTTGCAGGTCCTGTACGGGCCTTTCTGGCTACAGAAAATGTTGGACTGCTGCCCTGGCCAGCACATTCTCCAGATCTCTCACCAATTGGAAACGTCTGGTGAATGGTGGCCGAGCAACTGGCTCGTCACCATACGCCAGTCACTACTCTCGATGAACTGTGGTATCGTGTTGAAGCTGCATGGGCAGATGTACCTGTACACGCCATCAAGCTTTGTTAGCCTCAATGGCGAGGCGTATCAAGGCCGTTATTACGGACAGAGTTGGTTGTGCTGGGTACTACTGATTTCTCAGGATCTATGCACCCAAATTGCGTGAAAATGTAATCACATGTCAGTTCTAGTATAATACATTTGTCCAGTGAATACCCGTTTATCACCTGTATTTCTTCTTCGTGTAGCAATTGTAATGGTCAGTAGTGTTTCTGGGGAAATAATTCATCAATGTATATACATTAGAATCCCGTAATAAAGAAATTGAGGTGTTTCGACCGTCGCCCTGTCCATGTTCGTTAATGGAATTTTTTTAGTACTGCTTTACTCGATGAATTGCGGTCTGTTACTACACTGAAGCGCCAAAGAAACTGATGTAGGGATGCCTATTCAAATACAGAGATGTGTAAACAGGCAGAATACGGCGCTGCGGTCAGAAAGGACAGTGAAAGGCAAGTGTGTGGCGCAGTCGTTAGATCGGTTACTGGTGCTACAATGGCAGGTTATCACGATTTAAGTGAGTTTGGACGTGGTGTTGTAGTCGCGCGAACGAGCGATGGGACACAGAATCTCCGAGGTAGCGAAGGATTTTCCCGTACGACCATTTCACGAGTGTATCGTCAATATCACGAATCCGGTAAAACATCGTATCTCCGACACCGCTGCGGCCGGAGAAAGATCCTGCAAGAACGGCACCAACGACGACTGAAGAGAATCGTTCAGCGTGACAGAAGTGCAACCCTTCCGCAAATTGCTGCAGTTTTCAGTCCTTGCCCATTGACAAGAGTGAGCGTGCGAACCGTGGAACGAAACATCATCGATATGGGCTCTCGGAGCCGAAGGCCCACTCGTGTAGCATTGATGAATGCTCGGGACAGAGCTTTACGCCTCGGCTGCGTCCGTCAATGCCGACACTGGACTGTTGATGACTGGAAACGTGTTGCGTGTTCGGACGACTCTCGTTCCAAATTGCATCGAGCGGATGGACGTGTACGGGTATGGAGACAACCTCGTGAATCCGTGGGCCCTGCGTGTCAGCGGCGGAGTGTTCGAGCTGGTGGACAGAGGTGGGTCGAACTCGTTCATTCCCGTGAACTACTTCATTCATTTCACTCTTTGCCGTGAAGCGTTCAAATGAAGTAGTTCATTCGGAAGCGTAGCGAAGTTGGCCAGTTCGCCGCTCAGCCGCTGCTACGCTCGCTTCGCCTCGCTCGTACAATAAAGCTTCGTAATACTTCACAACTTTACCAACAGATGGCCGAACTATGCAGTAACGTGCACTCAACGTTTTACGCTCTTACAGCGTCTGAGTTAACTTAAATAGAGCATGGTCGAAGGGGACAAAGGGCGTTTCTGTTTGTGTCCAAGTGCCTGAACAATTTTATCTTGGACTCTACGCCCGTGAACGGCACCTTGTATTTTAAAAAGTGTTTGGCTCCGTTTATATGTCCACCATCTTTCTTCTCTAATTGTTTTCATTTCTATCTTTTGTGTTTCTCTGCGGCCAAAGAGCGGCGTAGTATGCTGCTGCAGGCCTGCCTGTATACAGGTTGCAAAATGACAATAAAGAAAAAAAAGGGGGACAAAGGAAAGATAAACAGAGAAGGCTGTCACATATAAAGAAGGTACTACATTTAATCTTGCTCGACATTTTCTCATGAAGCGCCCAAAAAAGTCCTTATCTGCCAAATGAAACATTATTTGTTGTATTCATGAACTGAAAAATAGGGCTACCAACGAAATGCAGTCCAATTTTATGTTCCTTTTAAAATTTAATCCAAAATAGAATGAGGATGTTTAACACTGTCACAAAGTCTGTATACCTACGTTAAGTAATTATTCAGAAGTTTTCCTGTAGATTTTATTTTTGTTGACAATAATAACCCACTAGATTGAAAACGTAAACTGTCACCTGTAGTCATTGGTACGATTTCAGGTAAAATCCCTCTTTCAGTGTTATTAACAAACCTTTTATTTTCATGTTTGCTGTGCGTGCTCACACAGATAGCCACTTCGTTTCTATCTTTAATATTCATTTGTCTTCAAGCGCTGACAACGGTAGGCTACCCGTAGACGCGAACTTTAACTGCACAAATAGTCACGGGTAATGATGTCAGCACTGCAGGAAGCAGCTGACGCTGCCTTCTCCTCACCCCTCACCGCCCCCACCCGTCCTAAACCCATCGTTCCCCACTAACACCGCGTGATTCGTCGACAGGCAGGACAGGGAGGAGTGAAGTGATGGGAGGAGGAGTGACGTGGGTGAGGGAGAGGGGAAGAGAGTGAGTGAACTAGAAAAAAGTGTGGAGTGTGCTATCTGTGAAGAGTTTGAAGTACCAGTTCATTGAAATTGAATGGTTAGTTCACACTTCACAGGAGTGAAGCGTTCATTTGAACGACTCATTCACGAGCTCCCCGTCACTACTGGTGGAGGCTCCGTAACTGTGTGGGGGATGTGCAGTTGGCGTGATACGGGACCCCTGGTATGTCTAGATACGACTCTGGCAGGCGACACGCACGTAAGCATCCTCTCTGATCACCTGCATCCATTCGTGTCCGTTGTGCATTCCGATGGACTTTGGCAATTCCAGTTCCAGCAGCAGAATGCGACACCCCACACGTCCAGAATTGCAACAGAGTGGCTCCAGGAACACTTGCGAGGTGCCGGGGCTAGCAGTGTATTTAACACTAAATTCTTCTAGAATCTACATATGTAAAGGATGCTCTAAGCCCCCCCTATTCTAACTCCGACTTTTGCTGTTGCACATGGATTAAAAAGATACGCGAACTGACTGTAAGAATCCCTGCAAGTGGAGTAGAAAAAGAGTTTGGCACCTGCAATAATTTAATTTGATAAATAAGTTAAATAAAGGAAGGTTTCACTAACGTAGTGAGGAATGATAGGGTTGCTCTGCCGATTAACAGAATGAAAGTTTTGTCCAAAATAACAATATGATTTATTAAGACTAAACACAAAATAATAAACAAAAACACATGAAACATTTACAATACATCAAATTGGCTCAAATTGGATACTCAAATAAATGGTGTGAAGGTGAAGTTGTCCCTAAACTAGATTGTGACGTTTATGACGAAGTGGTATGTCGAGCCAATTCCTTGCAACTCAAATCTTAAGAGAGACACACAGCTAACCCGACATTAATTGCTGCTACATTAGTGAGAACTCAGACAATGAACACCCAAGACAGAACAAAGTTAGAAAAAAGACGAACAGGCGCGCTCTGCTGAGCTCTGATTATCGCCTAGCATGAATGCCTGCTTTGCCGGTGCTGCGGACGTACATTACCAAGCTGTCTTGTTAGCTGCAAGCACACGATGTGGCGTACTGGAAGCGATGGCTGGTCGCTTCGACGTCCCGTCGTGGTGACGATAATGTCGCGAGTATAGCCCGAAACAAATTGTCCTGGTCTGGTTGTTCCAGACTGCAGACTTCCTATCAATACAAATGCGCCTCTGAGGGAGACGAAGAAGGCTCGCCACACAATCACTGACGGTACAGTGATTGATTTTCAGAAGCGAAGTCACACAGTAACTCCGATACAGTCAACTTCAGCCAAAACTGCCCAAGACAGACCACATAGGCCGCTTGTACGCAGAACGCTCAATTGCCAACTGTACTCGGAAAGTTATGTTGAAGTCGAAACTTCAGCAACGCAACTTCGTTAAACAGTTACAATCAAATAAAAGTATATTAGACAGCCAACGGAAGGCAGGCTGTCCAGAGCAGCGAGAGCTCAGTGCTGTAACCTACTCCGACCGAAAGGCGAGAGCCGACTACTCCACAAGAGCACCCGTACAAAACCGAACACACAACATTCCCACCCCCACGACAGTGGCTGTGGTTAACCGTTCCAATCAGCAACTCGAAAACCGGCGGAAAATTCCACTCTATTGCCAGAGCACTACCGTTCCACCAATGGAGATTCTTGCCGCCAATTTCTGCGCTGATTTTGCTACGTCACGGAGCTATGCCCTGAGCAAGCCAATCACAGTTACGATTTTGCAGAAAGCGCGGGAATTTGCCCGCCACAACTGCCTGGGTACACAAGTCATCCCCACGCCTCGCTGGTAGCCTGCCAGAAAGTGTTTTCGCTAAGTTTCTGCGAAGGAACGGAATCTCTATCCCAGCCACTCCTTCAGGCCCCTGCGGGCGTGCCTCTTGACAATGACGGCGTCTGGAAAGCATTCACTCGACTCCCTCACATCCGTCGGCTTACCCTTTCAAGATCAGCAGAGCCCGCCTGTCACCGGACCACCCGGGTGACGAGAGACGCTGCGTGGGAAGTCCGCGTGTGAAGGAATAGCGACTTTCCACCGCATGCAATTAGAGAGGAAAATCGTAAGATAGAAATATGAGAGGGGGCTCATGCCACCTCTCACACTCTTTGCAGTTGAAACAGTTCCACTGGCCACCAAACTCCTCAGACATGAACGTTATTGAGCATATCTGGGATGCCTTGCAACGTGCTGTTCAGAAGAGATCTCCACCCTTCCTACTCTTACCGATTTACAGGGTGTTTCAAAAATGACTGGTATATTTGAAACAGCAATAAAAACTAAATGAGCAGCGATAGAAAGACACCGTTTGTTGCAATATGCTTGGGACAACAGTACATTTCCAGGCGGACAAACTTTCGAAATTACAGTAGTTACAATTTTCAACAACAGATGGCGCTGCAAGTGATGTGAAACATATAGAAGACAACGCAGTCTGTGGGTGCGCCATTCTGTATGTCGTCTTTCTGCAATAAGCGTGTGCTGTTCACAACGTGCAAGTGTGCTGTAGACAACATGGTTTATTCCTTAGAACAGAGGATTTTTCTGGTGTTGGAATTCCACCGCCTAGAACACAGTGTTGTTGCAACAAGACGAAGTTTTCAACGGAGGTTTAATGTAACCAAAGGACCGAAAAGCGATACAATAAAGGATCTGTTTGAAAAATTTCAACGGACTGGGGACGTGACGGGCGAACGTGCCGGAAAGGTAGGGCGACCGCGTACGGCAACCGCAGAGGGCAACGTGCAGCTAGTGCAGCAGGTGATCCGACAGCGGCCTCGGGTTTCCGTTCGCCGTGTTGCAGCTGCGGTCCAAATGACGCCAACGTCCACGTATCGTCTCATGCGCCAGAGTTTACACCTCTATCCGTACAAAATTCAAACGCGGCAACCCCTAAGCGCTGCTACCAGTGCTGCACGAGAGACATTCGCTAACGATATAGTGCACAGGATTGATGACGGCGATATGCGTGTGGGCAGCATGTGGTTTACTGACGAAGCTTATTTTTACCTGGACGGCTTCGTCAATAAACAGAACTGGCGCATATGGGGAACCGAAAAGCCCCATGTTGCAGTCCCATCGTCCCTGCATCCTCAAAAAGTACTGGTCTGGGCCGCCATTTCTTCCAAAGGAATCATTGGCCCATTTTTCAGATCCGAAACGATTACTGCATCACGCTATCTGGAGATTCTTCGTGAATTTGTGGCGGTACAAACTGCCTTAGACGACACTGCGAACACCTCGTGGTTTATGCACTATGGTGCCCGGCCACATCGCACGGCCGACGTCTTTAATTTCCCGAATGAATATTTCGATGATCGTGTGATTGCTTTGGGCTATCCGAAACATACAGGAGGCGGCGTGGATTGGCGTCCCTATTCGCCAGACACGAACCCCTGTGACTTCTTTCTGTGGGGACACGTGAAAGACCAGGTGTACCGCCAGAATCCAGAAACAATTGAACAGCTGAAGCAGTACATCTCATCCGCATGTGAAGTCATTCCGGCAGACACGTTGTCAAAGGCTTCGGGTAATTTCATTCAGAGACTACGCCATATTATTGCTACGCATGGTGGATATGTGGAAAATATCGTACTATAGAGTTTCCCAGACAGCAGCGCCATCTGTTGTCGAAAATTGTAACTACTGTAATTTCGAAAGTTTGTCCGCCTGAAAATGTACTGTTGTCCCAAGCATATTGCAACAAACGGTGTATTTCTATCGCTGCTCGTTTAGTTTTTATTGCCGTTTCAAATATACCGGTCATTTTTGAAACCCCCTGTATGAACAGCCCTGCAAGATTCACGGTGTCAGTTCCCTCCAGCACTGCTTCAGACATTACTGGAATCCACGCCATGTCGTTTTGTGCTCACGGGCCGCTACGCGATATTAGGCAGGTGTACCAGTTTCTTTGGCTGTTCGGTGTAACCTGTTCAGCTGAATTACATGGATCAGTCTGTCAGTGTTGACAAGTGTAAACGGACAGCGTGCTGTAATTACATACACTGGCCCTTATTACTGTAGACTGGCAGTAAGGTGGTACATCCATTCTTGTCAGATAACGGAGTTTAACCTTGTGCCAGTGCTGATATGCCAAGCGCTCCTTTAAGGGGCTCCGGAACGCCCTATACTTGCAATGTTAAAATAACGCTTATAAATTGCATCTTTCCTCACAAAGTATTTGTGGTAGGAAGTTGAACTTTTTACAGATTATTTATTGGAGTATGGGCTACAACTTAACACAGGGATTTTACAAAATTTTAGGTCAGTTATTAAAGATGATTTTTTTTCAATTGTAATGAAAATTCACAACATTTTTTTTTGCAATTTTTTACTTATATATTCAAAAATATACAGTTTTTTGGAAAAAGGCTGTGTTAAATTATGCAGAAGGTACTGTGTAACATTTACTGAAAGTTTGAAACAAATATGTTGGGAAGATCCTTAGAAAACATGTAATTAGTATGAGAAAATAAAAGTTTTGGGAATCGAGCGACAAAGATTGGATTAACTTTTTAGTGCATTCCAGGTCCATAGGATGGATTATCTTCATCCTCTGCAAACTCCTCCTCCAGCTTCCTCTTGTTCCTCCTCCTGTTTACTCTTGCTTGTATTTCTAGACTCTTTACAGCCCTGTCTGCAGCCCTAAGGCGTTCCTTGTCTAAAGCAAGCATCGCTCATACCATGTCAGAACCTATCTTCATTCCCATATTTCTAAATACATTGCACCTTACAATGTTGCCATCATTGAAAGTCGCAACAGCATCATACACACCAGAGTGAAGTGTTTCTATTCCAACAAATACAGTCTTGGGGATTCTCGACCATATAACACTATTTACACTTTCATTGGGGTTTTGAGTGTTTCCGTGAATACACTTTTTCAACAGTTCAGGTGCTGCTAAGTCTCTGAAAATAGGTTAGCCACAACACATACTTTATCACACATCACTAAAATGTACCTGATGAACACGGACGTTAATAATAACACCATTTGACAGCAATTTAAGAGCGCCACAGTGGGTCACGCCCATGTAGAACACATTTCAAAAAAAATTTAAAAATAGTTGTAGTCTTCGGAATTGAATAAATTATGTATCTATTAAAAGGTAATAGTCTGCAGATTCAGAAAACGCAAAAAAGTAAAAATTGAACCTTTCATGATTTTGAGCCTTTCTGGAGCCCCTTAAGCAATATAAGCTTTTAGTCTGGCCAAATATTGTTCCTTAATAATGTTATAAAGTTAGTGTGTTTGAGTGCGTTACTGCTCGGAACCTGTAATTAATCGTCTTTCCCTCCACGTTGTTGGGCAGGCAATCCAGGTTGTTCACGGCGGTCGAAATGCCCTGGGCCGATCAGATGATGTAGAAAGGGAACTGCCAAATGCAGTGACCGTATTTGTAACATTGCTGTCACGAAGGATAACGGATTCGCGCCTCGGCCTTGCATTATTATGAATACTATGTTATGTACGTAACAGTTCTGTTAAATTTATTGCTTGCCACTCAGCAACTGATCTGTACTTAAGCGTGTGTCTAGGAGTATTTTCGTACATTATCAGTTACAGGTTCAGAGGAGCAATGCAGAAAAGCAGACTAAGTTCATAACGTTTCTAACAAGGGAACCTCCCCATCGCACCCCCCTCACATTTGGTTATAAGTTGGCACAGTGGATAGGCCTTGAAAAACTGAACACAGATCAATCGAGAAAACAGTGAAAGTGTACAGTACCGCCCGACATTCAAAATAGGTACAACATACTTGATTATTCTTGTCAGAACAACATATTTTTTGTAGAAATAACTCAATTTCAATTAATACAGCAAAGCCAGATACCAGTGTGGGAAAGAATGACAATTTATTTATTTAATTGATCACATGTGCACTCCCACAAAATAAATCCCTACATCCAGTTTGGTGAGATCTGTGAAATGAATGAATGTATGGTCGTCTGCTAACTGCAGATAGTGAATGTGAATATATGACCATCTTTGAGACGGTCCTTTGGCCACCTCTGGTGGAATCAAAGAGATGAAACTTACTGGAGCTTTGAGCACCTGAAATGTGGCTGGCCAATACGGTAGCAAGGTGCTCCCCCACCTTGACGGAGGTGCGAGCTGACCTGAAGAACGACCGTGTTTCAGCACTCTGCCGCTGGGTCTTGTGCTGTTAAGACCTGTCTTAGGCGTGCTCCGTAAGGACAAAAGAGTGGAGACATGGTATGCATGTGGAATATTTAAGAGTAGTTTGAAATAATAATTTCTCTATTTCAGGAACTTTTGTGGGGAGAATTAAATGTCAGGCAGGTAATATTAATGGGATCGTAGTAATCTTTCGAAGTGCCCAACGGTCACAATGAAACCACGTGTAGCAATAAGTTGAAATAGTTCCAAGTGCTTAAGTTAAGCTGAATTACTGGCGTTTTGCTATAAGTTGGAAATATTTAAGAAATGGCGTGTGCAGGACTTGAAATTAGAGAGGCGAACTTTCACGTGGTGAGTACTGTGTGAGTCTCAAACTGTGTATGAGACAAAGGATAAAGAGAAGTACTCGTCCATGCTATCAGTTGAGGACTCGCGTGTGTGATGAATATGTTCTTCATATTACTTCGCGTGTTATGTTTCCGTGTGACGCTTAATTCAAACTATAATACTCTGAGAGAGAAGCAAGGTGAGTCAGCCGTCTATCCAGCAACGCCACTTGGCTTGCATTGCACTGGAAGACGTGCATATATCCTCCCGAGTTCGTAGTAGGAAATGAAAGTTACGAAGTGGGGCAGTGTCGTGTGAAACTGGGACGAATATTAATTAAAGTGGGAAAGCTGAAAGTGATGTGATGATAATGTTGTGACTATTCCTTGTGTTGTATTCCATGTTGCCAGTGTGGTGTGTTTCATGTAATTTAAGTATGTGTGGTTCGCATGGGAGAGTAGCAAGATAGGTTCAGAGGTAGTGGGCTATGCGTGTTCCTTTTGTACCGCTCGGTCTGGAGGAAAGTTTCGTGATGATGGTTGTGAGAGTCGAAGGGTGAGATATAGCAAAAGATCCACCATCCTATCCAGAAAGTGCACTGTAGCGTTAAATAATTACGAGACCATAAGATAGAGAATCACCAATGTAAAGCCATGCCCTCTGGGCGGAATTTCTCATGTGTTATTGTTGTAGGTTATAGAATTTGTGTGTTTAGGTTATAGAATTTATCGGAATAAATAAGATAGTGAAAAGAAAAAGATTGGTGGCATTTTCCTTCGAATTGTATGTTGTCATGATATCCAGAATTTATAATGTGTGCACCATTCATATTCAGTGCGATGGCCACGTGTTGATCAAAGCCGTTGGGTAAGAAAGAAAATGTGGTATTGCCAGTGCGTAGTGAACAGTCAGAGTTGTGTAAATTCCTAATAGTCAGAGGTGCGTTTCCGTTCAACAGGAGAATGACTTGTAACTTAATTGTGAGTACTAGAGTTCATGTTACTCGATAAATAAGAATGAGTCCACTCGCTTGGCAGACCACTCATCTTGCAGGCCTGACTGCTTGATGCCACAGTATGAGCAAGGCATGTGGGTGCCTCTCAACAGGAAGAAGTTGTATGGAACCATGAAAAAAATAAGCAAAATATACACACTGAGTAGTCCATGCGCAAGGTAGGTAACATCAAGGATAATGTCGGTTCAGGAGCGCCGTGGTCCCGTGGTTAGCGTGAGCAGCTGCGGAACCAGAGGTCCTTGGTTCAAGTCTGCCCTCGAGTGAAAACTTTAATTTTTTATATTCAGACAATTATCAAAGTTCAGGCACTCACACATGATCAACTTCGCTCTCCAAAATTCCAGGACATGTTCAGATTTGCTTGGACATATGCAGGATTTGACGGTCTACACACGGAAAAATTTGAAAACGTTGAAAACATATGTTTTGACAGAGCAAAGGGAAAACTGTGCAACTGTGAAACTGTTGCATTCATTTGTTGCAGTTTAAGTGACAAACTCTTATGTTTTCATAACTTTTTTGGGAGTGATTATCACATCCACAAGAAAACCTAAATCGGGCAAGGTAGAAGAATCTTCTTACCCATTCGCGAAGTGTACAAGTTAGGTGGGCCGACAACATATTCCTGTCATGTGACGCACATTCCGCCACCAGTGTCGTATAGAATATATCAGGCGTGTTTTCCTGTGGAGGAATCGGTTGACCTACGACATTGCGATCAAATGTTTTCGGTTCCCATTTCGTCTACTAATCGCACGGTATTGCGGTGCGGTCGCAAAACACAGACACTAAACTTATTACAGTGAAGAGGGACGTCAATGAACGAACGGATCATAACTTTGCGAAAATAAAGAAAGTAAACTTTTCACTCGAGGGAAGATTCGAACCGAGGAACTCTCGTTCCGCAGTTGCTCACACTAACCACGAGACCACGGCGCTCCCGAGCTTACGCCCTCCTTGATATTGCCTATCTTGCGCATGGACTACTCAGTTTGTATATTTTGCTTATTTTTTTCATAGTTCCACACAACTTCTTCCTGTTTTCTCGATTGATCTGTGCCCAGTTTTTCAAGGCCTATCCACTGTGCCAGCTTATAACTAAATCTGATGGGGGTGCGATGGGGAGGTTCCCTTGTGAGGAGCAACAGGTGGGTACATCGCAAGCTTATAACTCCGTCATCTGACGAGAATCATACCTGGACGTACCAGATAACTGCCAGTCGACAGTAATGAGGTTCAGTGTACACAATTACAGCAAGCTGTCCGTTTGCGGTTGTGAACACTGATAGACTGGACCATGTAATTCAGCTGACCCAGTTACGCCGCTAAGTCACATGTAAACGTACGCCTGAGGATACTACTGTTGTGAGACGTTTAACCAGCGTGCAAAATTGCAAGTATTAGGGGGAGACGGAGGGCAATTTTTATCTCTATTCTGCCAATGCTATTTTACCCTTTGAATAGGCACACTTTTCGAAACAGCTACAAGTGATAAAACAATGAAATTTTTACTGCATGTATATAACATATATGCCTCAATTTACAAGTAAAATGAACATGATACCTCTTATGGTGAGCAAGATGTATGAGACAGGCGAAATACCCTCAGACTTCAAGAAGAATATAATAATTCCAATCCCAAAGAAAGCAGGTGTTGACAGATGTGAAAATTACCGAACAATCAGTTTAATAAGCCACAGCTGCAAAATACTAACACGAATTGTTTACAGACGAATGAAAAAATTGGAAGAAGCGGACCTAGGGGAAGGTCAGTTTGGATTCCGTAGAAATACTGGAACACGTGAGGCAATACTAACCTTACGACTTATCTTAGAAGAAAGATTAAGGAAAGGCTAACCTACGTTTCTAGCATTTGTAGACTTAGAGAAAGCTTTTGACAATGTTGATTGGAATACTCTCTTTCAAAATCTAAAGGTGGCAGGGGTAAAATACAGGGAGCGAAAGGCTATTCACAATTTGTACAGAAACCAGATGGCAGTTATAAGAGTCGAGGGACATGAAAGCGAAGCAGTGGTTGGGAAGGGAGTAAGACAGGGTTGTAGCCTCTCCCCGATGTTATCCAATCTGTATATTGAGCAAGCAGTAAAGGAAACAAAAGAAAAATTCGGAGTAGGTATTAAAATCCATGGAGAAGGTTCGCCGATGACATTGTAATTCTGTCAGAGACAGCAAAGGACTTGGAAGAGCAGTTGAACAGAATGGACGGTGTCTTGAAAGGAGGATATAAGATGAACATCAACAAAAGCAAAACGAGGATAATGGAATGTAGTCGAATAAAGTCAGGTGGTGCTGAGGGTACTAGATTAGGAAATGAGACACTTAAAGTAGTAAAGGAGTTTTGCTATTTGGGGAGCAAAATAACTGATGATGGTCGAAGTAGAGAGGATATAAAATGTAGACTGGCAATGGAAAGGAAAGCGTTTCTCAAGAAGAGAAATTTGTTAACATCGAGTATAGATTTATGTGCCAGGAAGTCATTTCTGAAAGTATTTGTATGGAGTGTAGTCATGTATGAAAGTGAAACATGGACGGTAAATAGTTTGGACAAGAAGACAATAGAAGCTTTCGAAATGTGGTGCTACAGAAGAATGCTGAAGATTAGATGGGTAGATCACATAATTAATGAGGAAGTATCGAATAGAATTGGGGAGAAGACAAGTTTGTGGCACAACTTGACCAGAAGGAGGGATCGGTTGGTAGGACATGTTCTGAGGCATCAAGGGATCACCAATTTAGTATTGGAGGGCAGCGTGGAGGGTAAAAATCGTACCGGGAAATCAAGAGATGAATACAGTAAGCAGATTCAGAAGGATGTAGGTTGCAGTAGGTACTTGGAGATGAAGAAGCTTGCACAGGATAGAGTAGCATGGAGAGCTGCATCAAACCAGTCTCAGGACTGAAGACCACAACAACAACAACCTCTTATGGTTTTGTATAAACAAATTTTATTCTTTCACTAGTAAAATTTAACATAATATTGAGTGTATCACATATTTACTTCGTTTTCATACTTTTTACGCATGATTCTCGTAGGTTCTTGTTCGTTCTTTACTCGTTTCATAGACTGCATTAATCAGATAATGCGGATCATCCACTGTTACGGAATTTTATCATTCTTTTTCTTGCTGACGGTCATGTTCCTCCAACCACCTCCCCACCTGTGCGGAATTCTGGCTTTAGCGATAAAAGACAGGGCTGATTATGTGCAGAACTTAATTTTCTTTCATTTGTGGCTCCTTTTGCGATTTGTTTTATGGTTGTTTAATATTAGCCGGTGCACTATCAACGGTGTTTGATATTTGTGTCATTGTCTAGAATATTGGCACTAGAGCACATGTCAACCACTGGTTTTTAACTCTTCTCCTTTTTAACAATATTAATTTTGTCGTGTTCTTCTTTTTATTGCTATTTATTACTCTAATGGCTTTTATACGTTATAAGCTTATTGTAGACTTCAACTGTTGTATCCCCCTTTATTTTCGCTATTTCAATTAATTATTGAAAACTAGTGTATGCTGACATTAGCGACATCTGGTCAACTTGCAACACAAACATCTTGTGACTACTGTACGGCAGCTTGTTTTAAACAGTAGTACAACTGACAACATGACTCGCGCATGTGATGTCATCTGTATGTATTTGACGATGCTGGTGCTGATTCCGCCTTTAACATTTGACGATGCCACTGTGGCTGCAGTATATTAGGACTTTGTTTTTATGAAACAGGTATGCCTCTTCATTTTTAAAGCGCACAAATGTTAATTTTCTCAGTACTACTTTTCAATATGATGTATATATTGTTCTTAAGCTGTATACAGTTTGGGAGTGTATTTATTTTTTCCCATTTTTGCTGCAGATTTGATGATGGTCATTAACGACCGAAACCGGTAATCTGTTAAACAACAAAGATTGTGACCATAGACGTAAATTAAAGGAAACTTATTACATATACGGGTCACTGTGTTCTTTCGCGATGATGTCGCAGCTTGTGTAGTTTAACTTTTTTCGTGCATTAATTATTATAAAACAGTTTCTGATTGTTTGGGGGTTCTCAATTTACTTGTAATAACTTATCAACATCTGCAGTACAAATTGACGAAATTTCATGTTTCTAACCTCATTAGTTTATCAAATAATGCTACCTCAAAGAGAAAAATGTAGTTTTGAGAAAAATCCATTTAAATCTAAAACTGCAACTCTAGTATAGTTATCGATGAGAATTACTTACCACTGATATTTTCCTGCACTATACTGACAATCATCTGAATCATACTGATCTTCTTTTCTTCTCTTGGTCCCTCTTCTTTTCTCTCTGGCTTCTTTTGTCCATTTTAAATTACCAATATCTGCTTTGCTAATTCTCTATTTATCTATTTGCACCAAGGATTTTGCCGTATTTCCACTACATTGTATGCCCAATAATTCCAAAACATCCAGTTTTCTAATTACAGCATCATTGAAGATATAAAATAGCATCATAAACACCAATTTTGAGGGTTGCAAGCTGAACAAATACAGTTTTTTGGTAAACGGTTCCAAATGAAAGAATTCACACATTCATTTAAATTTTGGGTTTTCCCAAGAAGACATTTCTTCAACAAGGTCTCTTTACAAAGGTCTCTAAATATGGGTTTGAGTTCATTCATTACTGATGTAGGTAAAGAATGTTTGTGGTCGTATCTGGCACTTCTCCTGTACTTGCACCAAGTGTCAGCATCATTTGGGCAAAGACCCTGCACTGGATTTTCATTTGTGGAAAGCTTGTTGTTGTTGTTGTTGTGGTCTTCAGTCCTGAGACTGGTTTGATGCAGCTCTCCATGCTACTCTATCCTGTGCAAGCTTCTTCATCTCCCAGTACCTACTGCAGCCTACATCCTTCTGAATCTGCTTAGTGTATTGATTTCTTGGTCTCCCTCTACGATTTTTACCCTCCACGCTGCCCTCCAATGCTAAATTTGTGATCCCTCGATGCCTCAGAACATGTCCTACCAACCGATCCCTTCTTGTGGTCAAGTTGTGCCACAAACGTCTCTTCTCCCCAATCCTATTCAATACCTCCTCATTAGTTATATGATCTACAAATCTAATCTTCAGCATTCTTCTGTAGCACCACATTTCGAAAGCTTCTATTCTCTTCTTGTCCAAACTATTTACCGTCCATGTTTCACTTCCGTACATGACTACACTCCATACAAATACTTTCAGAAATGACTTCCTGGCACTTAAATCTATACTCGATGTTAACAAATTTCTCTTCTTCAGAAACGCTTTCCTTGCCATTGCCAGTTTACATTTTATATCCTCTCTACTTCGACCATCATCAGTTATTTTGCTCCCCAAATAGCAAAACTCCTTTACTACTTTAAGTGTCTCATTTCCTAATCTACTTCCCTCAGCATCACCCGACTTAATTCGACTACATTCCATTATCCTCGTTTTGCTTTTGTCGATGTTCATCTTATATACTCCTTTCAAGACACTGTCCATTCCGTTCAACTGCTCTTCCAAGTCCTTTGCTGTCTCTGACAGAATTACAATGTCATCGGCGAACCTCAAAGTATTTATTTCTTCTCCATGGATTTTAATACCTACTCCGAATTTTTCTTTTGTTTCCTTTACTGCTCGCTCAATATACAGATTGAATAACATCGGGGAGAGGCTACAACCCTGTCTTACTCCCTTCCCAACCACTGCTTCCCTTTCATGTCCCTCGACTCTTGTAACTGCCATCTGGTTTCTGTACAAATTGTAAATAGCCTTTCGCTCCCTGTATTTTACCCCTGCCACCCTTAGAATTTGAAAGAGAGTATTCCAGTATTCAAAAGCTTTCTCTAAGTCTACAACTGCTAGAAACGTAGGTTTGCCTTTCCTTAATCTTTCCTCTAAGATAAGTCGTAAGGTCAGTATTGCCTCACGTGTTCCAACATTTCTACGGAATCCAAACAGATCTTCCCCGAGGTCGGCTTCTACCAGTTTTTCCATTCGCCTGTAAAGAATTCGTGTTAGTATTTTACAGCTGTGGCTTATTAAACTGATTGTTCGGTAATTTTCACATCTGTCAACACCTGCTTTCTTTGGAATTGGAATTTTTATATTCTTCTTGAAGTCTAAGGGTATTTCGCCTGTTTCATACATCTTGCTCACCAGATGGTAGAGTTTTGTCAGGACTGGCTCTCCCAAGGCCGTCAGTAGTTCCAATGGAATGTTGTCTACTCCGGGGGCCTTGTTTCGGCTCAGGGCTTTCAGTGCTCTGTCAAACTCTTCACGCAGTATCGTATCTCCCATTTCATCTTCATCTACATCCTCTTCCATTTCCATAATATTGTCCTCAAGTACATCGCCCATGTATAAACCCTCTATATACTCCTTCCACCTTTCTGCTTTCCCTTCTTTGCTTAGAACTGGGTTGCCATCTGAGCTCTTGATATTCATACAAGTGGTTCTCTTTTCTCCAAAGGTCTCTTTAATTTTCCTGTAGGCAGTATCTATCTTACCTCTAGTGAGACAAGCCTCTACATCCTTACATTTGTCCTCTAGCCATCCGTGCTTAGCCATTTTGCACTTCCTGTGGAAAGCTTATGGAAAAAGATAGCCCATACAGCTTTTTCATGTTTTCTAAATTCCCTACATTTCTTCTTCTGGCTAAGCCATAATAATTCTGTAATCTATCTACTTCAACATTTGTCGGGCGACCTTTACCACCTATCTTCTTACCATCTTCTAATACTGTTTTCTAGTTTTCTTTCAACACTCTTCTCAACGTGCACTCCATTCTCTTCTGGATTTAGAAATTGTGACATTAGAACCATAGTGCTGTTCTGCATGTACCCGGTCATAAGCCTTGCTGTCAATGTCCCCAGATTCCACAAAGCGGCAGGAAAACCATCATATCTCACCCAAAAATTGTCGTATTTATATAAAACAAAAATTGTTTGACACAGGAAAGACCATGCATTTCTAATACGCTGAAATCTAAAAATCGAATTTTTGAAGCGCACTTGCCTTCCGTCTCCCATTAAGCTGTACGAAATTCATTTAATCACGTTTTAATCTCTACAAATCACTACTAGGCCCTTTACTGAATATTAGTTTTACGATTTTAGCTAGTTGTGTGTCTCGAGATATGATTGTTTCTGAAACGAAGGGACTAACAGTCTTATTTGTGTTGGTATTCTTGGTCTTATAAATTTAATCTGTTATTTTCTTGAAATCGATACTTTGTTAGGCTTAAGATTTGGCACAGATTCAGGGAGTTGCTAGTAGTTCAAGATGTTGATCGCCTTCATAGTTGCTAGATATGTAAAGCAAACATCTTACTTAAAGTACCATTACGCTGAATATTTCCTTGCGATTTGTTATAGCTATTTATGATGCAGGTTATCTAAGAAAATTTGTCTTCTTTAAGGGGCTCCGGAAAGGCTCAAAATCATGAAAAGTTCAATTTTTACTTTTTTGCGTTTTCTGAATCTGCAGACTATTACCTTTTAATAGATATATAATTCATTCAATTCCGAAGATGACAACTATTTTTAAATTTTTTTTCAAATGTGTTCTACATGGGCGTGACCCACTGTGGCGCTGTTAAACTGCTGTCAAATGGTGTTATTATTAACGTCCGTGTTCATCAGGTACATTTTAGTGATGTGAGATAAAGTATGTGTTGTGGCTAACCTGTGATGGTTCAATATATATCGCTGGTGTGATTGTCGATTGTTTCATGTTTATTTACTCTGTCGTTATCTCGAAAATATTCGTAATTAATTCTGTTTCTTGAGTCTCTGTTTTGTTGAAGTATAGTAATGAGTAAAAGTAAAGTTATTAGAAATCCTCTGAAGGCTTTTAAGAAAAGGAGAAATGTTGGAAAGCCAAAGGTATGTGTTATTACTGTAAATAATAACATTCTAACATGGTACGAGCGATGCTTGCTTTAGACAAGGAACGCCTTCGGGCTGCAGACAGGGCTGTAAAGAGTCTAGAAATACAAGCAAGAGTAAACAGGAGGAGGAACAAGAGGAAGCTGGGGGAGGAGTTTGCAGAGGATGAAGATAATCCATCCTATGGACCTGGAATGCACTAAAAAGTTAATCCAATCTTTGTCGCTCGATTCCCAAAACTTTTATTTTCTCATACTAATTACATGTTTTCTAAGGATCTTCCAAACATATTTGTTTCAAACTTTCAGTAAATGTTACACAGTACCTTCTGCATAGTTTAACACAGCCTTTTTCCAAAAAACTGTATATTTTTGAATATATAAATAAAAAATTGCAAAAAAATGTTGTGAATTTTCATTACAATTGAAAAAAAATCATCTTTAATAACTGAACTAAAATTTTGTAAAATCCCTGTGTTAAGTTGTAGCCCATATTCCAATAAATAATCTGTAAAAAGTTCAACTTCCTACCTCAAATACTTTGTGAGGAAAGATGTAATTTATAAGCGTTATTTTAACATTGCAAGTATAGGGCGTTCCGGAGCCCCTTAAGGCGATCTTTATTTTTACCCGTTTTCTTAGAGCGATCATTCTTTATTCTAAATATAACTTCTTCAAGCTGAATGATATCTGAATTTTTTTCCTCCTTCTTAACATTTCATTGCTATAAATATATACCATTGGTTAAGCTTGCTATATGAAATTAATCTTGTCATTTGTTAAATAAATTTTCTGTTAAAACTTCTTAACTGTGAATGGTGTTTGCGTCGCGCCACCCTTGGGTTCCCCTTCCACACCACAGCCTCTGTGCTGGTCTTTACCTCCCCTCCAGTAAAACACATTCCAGAAAATCACAAGTCCAGACAGAGCACTCAGACGATACTCAGTAGGCATGCGATGTGATTAGATGGCGCTTGTGAGGAACGATGTCAAATGCATTCCACAAACATAGAAGTATGGAGTGAATATGAGGTCTACTGTTGCAGTTATGATTTTGTGTCAATAAACAGCCGAAAATTTCACAATGCACTGAAAGTTGAAACAACATGCCGTTGAGCTACTGGTAGCCTTGCGAGAGCCAGCTATGACAAAACCCTTCCATCTGGTGAGGAAGATGTGTGAGACAGAGGAAGTACCCTCAGAGTTCAAAAACAATATAATAATCCCAATTTCCAAAAAAAGCAGATGCTGACTGGCGTGAAAATTACCGAACTATCAGTAAAGTACGTCACGGTAGCAAAATACTGACACGAATCCTTTACAGAAGAATGGGAAAACTGGTAGAAGATGACCTCGCGGAAGATGAATTTGGATTTCGGAGAAACATAGCGTAACGCCCCAACGACCACCTTAAAGTCAATTACGAAAGAACATGAAGTAGGGAAAGTAATCTTGGCAGTTACGACATCTTTGCCGATGAGCTAACACGAAAAAGGTTTGTTAACAACTACATTGTACACCACTGAGCATATTTGTTCGCGAAAGAGAAAAATTGTTCAAATGGCTCTGAGCACTATGGGACTCAACATCTTAGGTCATAAGTCCCCTAGAACCTAGAACTACTTAAACCTAACTAACCTAAGGACATCACACACACCCATGCCCGAGGCAGGATTCGAACCTGCGACCGTAGCAGTCCCGCGGTTCCGGACTGCAGCGCCAGAACCGCTAGACCACCGCGGCCGGCCGCGAAAGAGAAAGAAGAAACATCGTATTTCAGCAATGGACAAATATCCGTGTGACAAATGTGAAATTAATATCTCAAAAGTTAAGTCCGAAGCAATGCCATCAGAGATAACTTTTATGTGGAAGAGAGTTCTAAGCGCAAGGAAGAAATTCAGTGCGCCTACAATGCTCTTCCACAGAAGAAGTCGCTTGCTAGAACTCGTCCAGTGCAGACGTACGAGAGCAGTTCGGATCTGAATTATTGAGATTGTGATTCGGAAGCGATTGTTTTCGAGTTTAGAAGTGTTTGTTGCTTGACGGGATTCACGGCTTACGAAACTGATTTTATGAACTGAGACAGGAACAGAAATACTCATTTAACCGTGCACTACGAGTTAATTGAAATCTAATAATGGAATTAGTGAACATTGGACTTGACTTTAAATTAGTTGGACCTTCTATGAAAGAATACACGCAATTTGTCTTGAGTAGGACCCAAGTACACGACATCATGAAGATAAAACAATTACGCTAAAGTGTTGAGTTGTGGTAATTGCCAAGAAACTATAAATCAATCGGACCGACTTAACTAAACTATTCCGTGTGCGTGTGGTGTGGGAGTTATAAGTATTTAGTGACAAAATAACAATAAACTGTTCGTTACCAGTTAAGTACTCTGTGTGGACTACATCATTAAATAGTTTGATAAATGACTAAATAAACGACTACTCATAACAAGACTATTTCATTGAAATGCAAATTTTCACGTCATCAGTTGAGAAGTGAACTTTAAAATATTTTCGTATTACGATGCAAACTTGAGAGGTGGCATGAGCCCCCTCCCATATTTCTATCTTACGATTCTCCTCATTGCATGCGGGGGAAAGTCGCTATTCCTTCACACGCGGACTTCCCACGCAGCGTCTCTCGTCACCCGGGTGGTCCGGTGACAGGCGGGCTCTGTTTGACTTTGAAAGGGTAAGCCGACAGGTGTGAGGGAGTCGAGTGAATGCTTTCCAGGCGCCGACATTGTCAAGAGGCACGCCCGGAGGGGTCTGAAGTAGCGGCTGGGCTAGAGGTTCCGTTACTTCGCAGAAACTTAGCGAAAACACTTTCTGGCGGGCTACCAGCGAGGCGTGGGAATGACTTGTGTACCCAGGCAGCTGTGGCGGGAAAATTCCCGTGCTTTCTGCAAAATAGTAACTGTGATTGGCTTGCTCAGGGCATAGCTCCGTGACGTAGCAAAATCGGCGCAGAAATTGGCGGCAAGAATCTCCATTGGTGGAGTGGTAGTGCTCCGGCAATAGAGTGGAATTTTCCGCCGGTTTTCGAGTTGCTGATTGGAACCGTTAACCACGGCCACTGTCTTGGGGGCGGGAATGTTGTGTGTTCGGCCTGTACGGGTGCTCTTGTGGGTAGTCGGCTCTCGCCTTTCGGTCGAGGACGTCGAAGCAACCAGCCATCGCCTCCGGTACGCCAGATCGTGTCCTGGCAGTCAAGAAGACAGTTTGGTAATGTATGTCCGCAGCACCGGCAGACAGGGATTTTCCTAGGTGATAATCAGAGCTCAGCAGAGCGCGCCTGTTCGTCTTTTTTCTAACTTTGTTCTGTCTTGGGTAGCAGCAATTAATGTTGGGTTGGCTATGTGTTTTCTCTAAGATTTGAGTTGCAAGGAATTGGCTGCACATACCACTTCGTCATAATCCTCACAATCTAGTTTAGGGACAACTTTACATTCACAGCGTTTGTTTGAGTATCCAATTTGAGCCAATTTGATGTATTGTAAATGTTTCATGTGTTTCTGTCTTAATAAATCATATTGTTATGTTGGAGAGAACTTTCATTATGTTAATCGGTAGAGCAACCACATCATTCCTCACTACGTTAATGAAACCTTCGTTTATTTAACTTATTTATCAAATTAAATTATTGCAGGTGCCAAACTCTCTTCTACTCCATTCGCAGGGTTGATTAGAGCCAGTTCGCGTATTTTTTTTATCCTTGTGCAACAGCAAAAGTTGGAGTTAGAATAGGGGGGGGGGGGGGGCTTAGAGCATCATGTACATATGTAGATTCTAGAAGAATTTAGTGTTAAATACACTGCTAGCCCCGGCACCTCGCAAACTTACAAAGACTGACTGGATCTCGCTGCATACCAGCACAACAATTCCATAGCAACGAGACAACAGCGTAAGAAAAAACTGTTAACTAGAATATTTCCTCGCAATCAGTGGTGTGTGCTATGCGAACGAGAGAAGAATCAATAACTACTGCAAATCCGGGCAATTAACAATATTAATAATAAAAAGCATCAATTATACGAGTTCGCATAAGTGCAAACGCTGCGGACTTGTAATTGAGATACAACGACTACGCAAGGAACGCCTTTTCGGAAGTTTTTCAAGTTTTTTTTCCTCCCGTTAATCTACGGGGACTGACGTTGTATCGCATCGTGTCTCTACTCTGATACGAGAGCTGTGGCAGCAGCAGCCGTACGGCGTCGACTACATCAGCACGCGGTTGGAGTCCGCGGCCAAGCGCCACAATAGGAACACGCAAGGGAATACTCGCCCTACGACGTCTCATAGGAGACAGGAGGAAACGGCAAACCCACGTTTATACCATTTGTGAGCTTAGAAAAATCTTTCGACAATGTCGACTGGAATACTTTCTTTCAAACTCTAAAGGTCACGGGGGTAAAATTAAGGGAGCAAAAGGAGACCAGATGGTTGTTATAAGAGTCGAGGGGCATCAAAGGGAAGCAGTGGCTGAGAAGGGAGAGGCGCTCGAGTCTGGAATCCCGCGACCGCTACGGTCGCAGGTTCGAATCCTGCCTCGGGCACGGATGTGCGTGATGTCCTTAGGTTAGTTAGGTTTAAGTAGTTCTAAGTTCTAGGGGACTTATGACCTAAGATGTTGAGTCCCATAGTGCTCAGAGCCATTTGAAGCATCTGAGAAGCGAGTGAGAGAGGGTTGTAGCCTATCCCCGATGTAATTCAAACTGCATATTGAGGAAGCAGAGGAGGAAACAAAAGAAAAATTTGGAGTAGGAAGTAAAGTCCAGGGAGAAGAAACAAAAACTTTGAGTTCTGCGATGTGACTGTAATTCTTTCAGAGACAGCAAAGGCAGTTGGACAGTGTTTTAAAGGGGGGGTATAAGATTTACGTCGACAGAAGCAAAACGAGGTTAATGGAATGTAGTGGAATTGAATCAGGTGATTCTGATTTCAATTAGATTAGTAAACTAGATAGTTAAAACAGTAGATGAGTTTTGATATTAGGAAGCGAATAACTGATGATGGGCAAATTAGAGAGCATATAAAGTGTACACTGAAATAGACAAGAAAAGCGTTTCCGAAACAGAGAAATTTGTTAACATCGAGTATGGATTTAGGTGTTAGGAAGTCGTTTCTATTAAGTGTATGGTGTGTAGCCATGTATCGAAGTGAAAGATGATGCCGGCCAGAGTGGACGAGCGGTTAAAGGCGCTACAGTCTGGAACCGCACGACCGCTACGGTCGCAGGTTTGAATCCTGCCTCGGTCATGGATGTGCGTGATGTCCTTAGGTTAGTTAGGTTTAAGTAGTTCTAAGTTCTAGGGGACTTATGACCACAGCAGTTGAGTCCCACAGTGCTCAGAGCCATTTGAACCATTTTGAAGTGAAAGTTGGACGATAAACAGTTGAGACAAGAGGAGAACAAAAGCTTTTCAAATGTGGTGCTTAAGATCAGATTCGGTTTGTCACGCAGCTAAAGAGGAGGTAAATAATAGAAACGAGGAGAAGACGCATTTGTGGTACAACCTGACTAGAAGAAGGGCTCGGTTGGTAGGACACATTGTGTGCCATCAAGGGATGACCAGTTCATTACTGCAGCGAAGCGAGGGAGGGGGGGGGGTAAAAACCGGAGAGGGAGACCCGGAGATAAATACAGTATGCAGATTGAGAAGGATTTGGGTTGGAGTAGGTAGTACGAGATGAAGAAGTTTGCACATGATAGAGTAGTGTAGAGAGCTGCATCAAACCAGTCTTTGGACTGAAGACGACAACAACAAACAGAAACGTTTCACAAGAACTATAAAAATTTGTGGCAAGGTCTTACGGGACCAAACAGTTGAGGTCATCTGTCCCTAGGCGTACACGCTGCTTAATTTCATTTAAACCAACTTCCACTAAGGACAAGACACATACACCCGTGCCCGAGGCAGGACTCGAATCTCCGAGGGGGGGGGGGGGGGGGGGGCAAGGCCGCGCGGACCGTCACACGGCGCCTCGGACCGGGTGGCTTCTCCGCGCGGCACCTATATATTCTGAAACTGTGCTAGCAGTTTGTCAATACATGACTTTTATCGAGGTAACTGGTGCTGTTGGGACGCACTGTGTAGAAAATCGTCGTCAGTGATATGGATTTTCGAGGGTGAGTCACATGAAAACCTTACATATTTTTTTAAAAATGTTATTTATTGCGCAGATGTGGTACAAAGCTGAATACCTTTTCAACAAAATCTCACCCACGCTCAATGCAAGTCCTCCAGCGCTTACAAAGTGCATAAATTCCTTTAGAAAAAAATTATTGTGGTAGTCTGCACAACCACTCATGCGGCTGTGGCGTACCTCTTCGTCAGAACGGAACTTCCTTCCTCCCTTTGCGTCTTTGAGTGGTCCAAACGTATGTACATCGCTTGGGGCAAGGTCTGGTGAGTATGGTGGATGCGGAAGTCACTCGAAATGCGTTTCAGCGACTGTTGCAACACTTTGTGAAACTGGAGCGCACCATGCACAGTGTGGTGTGCACAGCCATGACTAATCTGTAAACACGATGCAGTGTCATTCAGTGTCACTCGGCGGTTTTCCTTCACTACGGCTTCAACTGCTGCAGTGTTCTGTGGAGTCACAACTCGTTGTGCCCCACCTGGACGAGGAGCATCTTCCACTGAAGTCACACCATTTGCCAACTTCCTACTCCATTCGTAGACTTGCTGCTGTGAGAAACATGCTTCACCGTAGTGAACCTTCATTCGTCGATGAATGTCAATAGGTTTCACACCTTCACTACGCAGAAACCGAATAACAGAACGATGTTCTTCCCTGGTGCAAGTTGCAAGTGGGGCGGCCATCTTCATACTGATACTGCGACTGTATGTGTGCATCTGCACCATGCTACCCAAGTACAGGCCGTTCTGCATGCTGCTTGTAGCACGCTTACCAACTAACGGGATAACGGCGCGAAATTTTGATTTGTTATTACAAATTTAAGGTTTTAATTTGACTCACCCTCGTACAATTGCGCCGATTACTATCATTACTATGAATATTTCGGAGGAAAAATACTCCCCCATTCGGATCTCCGGGCGGGGACTACTCAAGAGGACGTCGTTATCAGCAGAAAGAAAACTGGCGTTCTACGGATTGGAGCGTGGAATGTCAGATCCCTTAATCGGGCAGGTAGGTTAGAAAATTTAAAAGGGAAATGGATAGGTTGAAGTTAAATATATTGGGAATTATTGAAGTTCGGTGGCAGGAGGAACAAGACTTTTGGTCAGGTTAATACACGCTTATAAATATAAATTCAAATAGGGGTAATGCAGGAGTACGTTTAATAATGAATAGGAAAATAGGAATGCGGGTAAGCTGCTACAAACAGCATAGTGAACGCATTATTGTGGCCAAGATAGACACGAGGCCATGCCTACTACAGTAGTACAAGTTTATATGCCAACTAGCTCTGCACATGATGAAGAAATTGATGAAATGCCTGATGAGGTAAAAGAAATTATTCAGGTAATGAAAGGAGACGAAAATTTAATAGTCATGGGTGACTGGAATTCGTCAGTAGGAAAAGGGAGAGAAGGAAACATAGTAGGTGAATATGGATTGGGGGTAAGAAATGAAAGAGGAAGCCGTCTGGTACAATTAATCATAGCTAACACTTGGTTCAAGAGTCATAAAAGAAGGTTGTATACATGGAAGAATCCTGGAAGTACTAGTAGGTATCAGATAGATTATATAATGATAACACAGAGCTTCAGGAACCAGGTTTCAAATTGTAAGACATTTCCAGGGGCAGATGTGGACTCTGACCACAATCTATTGGTTATGAACTGTAGATTAAAACTGAAGAAACTGCAAAAAGGTGGGAATTTAAGGAGATGGCACCTGGATAAACTGACTAAACCAGAGGTTGTACAGAGTTTCAGGGAGAGCATTAGGGAGAGCATTAGGGAACAATTGAAAGGAATTGGGGGAAAGAAATACAGTAGAAGAAGAATGGGTAGCTCTGAGGGATGAAGTAGTGAAGGCAGCAGAGGATCAAGTAGGTAAAATGAGGAGACCTAGTAGAAATCCTTTGGTAACGGAAGAAATATTGAATTTAATTGATGAAAGGAGAAAATATAAAAATGCAGTAAATGAAGCAGGCAAGAAGGAATAGAAACGTCTCAAAAATGAGATCGACAGGAAGTGGAAAATGGCTAAGCAGGGATGGCTAGAGGACAAATGTAAGGATGTTGAGGCTTATCTCACGAGGGGTAAGATAGATACTGCCTACAGGAAATTTAAAGAGACCTTTGGAGAAAAGAGAACCACTTGTATGAATATCAAGAGCTCAGTTGGAAACCCAGTTCTAAGCAAACAAGGGAAAACAGAAAGGTGGAAGGAGTATATAGAGGGTCTATACAAGGGCGATGTACTTGAGGACAATATTATGGAAATGGAAGAGGATGTAGATGAAGATGAAATGGGAGATAAGATACTGCGTGAAGAGTTTGACAGAGGACTGAAAGACTTGAGTCGAAACAAGGCCCCCGGAGTAGATAACATTCCATTAGAACTACTGACAGCCTTGGGAGAGCCAGTCCTGACAAAACTCTACCATCTGGTGTGCAAGATGTACGAGACAGGCGAAATACCCTCAGACTTCAAGAAGAATATAATAATTCCAGTCCCAAAGAAAGCAGGTTTTTTCAGATGTGAGCTGCATCTAACCAGTCTCAGGAGTGAAGACCACAACAACAACAACTATCATTTGCTGTCTTGTGTGTGCATGTTAGCTCTGCAACCTTCCAACCGTTGGATACGGATCGTTCGTCGAGCCAGTGGTTCGGTAGGATTGCTTAATGTGGAGCTGCTTATTTCAGCAGGGTACTCCTAAACGAACCTCTATGGGGTACAGTCTCGAGTGGAACAGTCGCCTCTACTGACTAGGGCAAGTTGCTTCGGTAGAACGAGGTGATCTGCTTCTAACAAGGGAACCTCCGCATCGCACCCCCCTCAGATTAAGTTATAAGTTGGCACAGTGGATAGGCCTTGAAAAACTGAACGCAGATCAATCGAGAAAACAGGAAGAAGTTGTGTGGAACTATGAAAAAGTAAGCAAAATATACAAACTGAGTAGTCCATGCAACGTCAAGGACAGTGCGAGCTCAGCAGCGCCGTAGTCCCGTGGTTACCGTGAACAGCTGCGGAACGAGAAGTCTTCAGTTCCCTCGACTGAAAATTTTAACTTTTTATTTTCAGTTTATGTGACAAACTCTTATGTTTTCGTCACTTTTTTTGGAGTGATTATTACGTCCACAAGAAAACCTAAATCGGGCAAGGTAGAAGAATCTTTTTACCCATTCGCCAAGTTAGGTGGGTCGACAACATATTGCTGTCGTATGACGCAAATGGTGTCACCAGTGTCGTATAGAATATATCAGACGTGTTTTCCTGTGGAGGAATCGGTTGACCTATGACCTTGCGATCAAATTTTTCGGTTCCCATTGGAGAGGCACGTCCTTTCGTGTACTAATCGCACGGTTTTGCGGTGCGGTCGCAAAACACAGACACTAAACTTATTACAGTGAACAGAGACGTCAATGAACGAACGGACAGATCGTAACTTTGCGAAAATAAGGAAAGTAAAGTTTTCACTCGATGGAAGACTTGAACCAAGGACTTCTCGTATCGCAGCTGCTCACGCTAACCATGGGACCACGGCGCTCCTAACCTCACATTATCCTTGATCTTGCCTATCTTGCGCATGGTCTACTCAGTTTGTATATTTTGGTTATTTTTTCATAGTTCCACACAATATCTTCCTGTTTTCTCGATTGATCTGTGTTCAGTTTTTCAAGGCCTATCCACTGTGCCAACTTATAACTAAATCTGAGGGGGGGGGGGGGGGGGGCTGCGATGGGGATGTTCCCTTGCAAGCTGCTCTGTGCTAGCTGCTTCCACCCCCTAGCACAGCTCGTCTCTGCTTACTTCTACGCGTCATCCCCCCCCCCTCCCCCATTCCATCGACAACCCACTGACTCATGTAGCGTCCACGGCTGACAACGTTTGAATGACGCCAGCAGTTGCGCTGTGGTCTGCTGTTTGACTCACTCAGCACGTGTCGAACCAAAGTGCACTTTCAGCACTCGTCCCGTCCAAGATAAATGAAAAGCACCACGTCGCAGCAAACGGAATTACGCACAAGGGGCTGGACGGAAGTGTGGAAACACCAGATCCGGAAGACATTACCGTGCCTGGCAAGCTGTGAGAGACTGTTTGGCACTCCAGATAGGCTTGCAGTAATCTCGGAAGGCATAAATACAGGCTGTGAATGTTTTTCAAGGGAGTCTGGTACCATTCTTCCAAGAAATAGTGGCAAATGTTGTTTGGTGTTAGGACAGCAACCAGCCACAAATTCACTTTCAGTTCCTTTATTCAAAGGATACCGTCACCGGTTTCGAATCGCTGTGATTCATCCTCAGACGGTTTACACGCTTTCCTTATGACATGTGGTGTGTTTTTACAGATTAATTATCCGAAAATACAGGGTGTTTCAAAAATGACCGGTATATTTGAAATGGCAATAAAAACTAAACGAGCAGCGATAGAAAGACACCGGTCGTTGCAATATGCTTGGGACAAGAGTACATTTTCAGGCAGACAAATTTTCGAAATTACAGTAGTTACAATTGTCAACAACAAATGGCGCTGCGGTCTGGGAAACTCTATAGTACGATATTTTCCACATATCCACCACGCGTAGCAATAATATGGCGTAGTCTCTGAATGAAATTACCCGAAACCTTTGACAACGTCTCTGGCGGAATGGCTTCACGTGCAGATGAGATGTACTGCTTCAGCTGTACAATTGTTTCTGGATTCTGGCGGTACACCTGGTCTTTCACGTGTCCCCACAGAAAGAAGTCACAGGGGTTCGTGTCTGGCGAATAGGGAGGCCAATCCACGCCGCCTCCTGTATGTTTCGGATAGTCCAAAGCAATCACACGATCATCGAAATATTCATTCGGGAAATTAAAGACGTCGGCCGTGCGATGTGGCCGGGCACCATCTTGCATAAACCACGAGGTGTTCGCAGTGTCGTCTAAGGCAGTTTGTACCGCCACAAATTCACGAAGAATGTCCAGATAGCGTGATGCAGTAATCGTTTCGGATCTGAAAAATGGGCCAATGATTCCTTTGGAAGAAATGGCGGCCCAGACCTTATTGACGAAGCCGTCCAGGTAAAAATAAGCTTCGTCAGTAAACCACATGCTGCCCACATGCATATCGCCGTCATCAATCCTGTGCACTATATCGTTAGCGAATGTCTCTCGTGCAGCAATGGTAGCGGCGGTGAGGGGTTGTCGCGTTTGAATTTTGTACGGATAGAGGTGTAAACTCTGGCGCACGAGACGATACGTGGACGTTGGCGTCATTTGGACCGCAGCTGCAACACGGCGAACGGAAACCCGAGGCCGCTGTCGGATCACCTGCTGCACTAGCTGCGCGTTGCCCTCTGTGGTTGCCGTACGCGGTCGCCCTACCTTTCCAGCACGTTCATCCGTCACGTTGCCAGTCCGTTGAAATTTTTCAAACAGATCCTTTATTGTATCGCTTTTCGGTCCTTTGGTTACATTAAACCTCCGTTGAAAACTTCGTCTTGTTGCAACAACACTGTGTTCTAGGCGGTGGAATTCCAACACCAGAAAAATCCTCTGTTCTAAGGAATAAACCATGTTGTCTACAGCACACTTGCACATTGTGAACAGCACACGCTTACAGCAGAAAGACGACGTACAGAATGGCGCACCCACAGACTGCGTTGTCTTCTATATGTTTCACATCACTTGCAGCGCCATCTGTTGTTGAAAATTGTAACTACTGTAATTTCGAAAGTTTGTCCGCCTGAAAATGTACTGCTGTCCCAAGCATATTGCAACAAACGTTGTATTTCTATCGATGCTCGTTTAGTTTTTATTGCCGTTTCAAATATACCGGTCATTTTTGAAACACCCTGTATAAATAATACATAATTATAAACGCGCCACACACAGATGGTTGCGTTACAGATTTTCGTTGCATGTGACTTGCGTGAAACGTCGGTTTCCAGTGTTTGTTTTCATAACATTCGTGCTACAGATGTAAATGCATTCCCACTGCGTCCTCGTTGTTGCACACGTAAATAGTTCTCACCGAACACTTTAGATTTGTCGCTGAGATCATTCCAACCACGCACCACGTGTTTTGATATATGCAAAGAGTTTGCAAATATATGAGTATCACAGACGCTATGATATATCGTAACATTTGACGATGATGTCCTATGTTTGGAAAGGATGATATATTCATTTACACAACTCTAATGCCTTTTACATTAGTACAGAGACATTGAATTTTTGAGTTGATATTGTTAAATTAATTCTAAAGTTTTTTATATATATTTAGAACTGTATAGGTAAAATAGTATATTATTTAATTACATTTAGCATCATGCTAATTATAGTAACATGTAAATTTGGTACTTGAACTGGAGATAGGTGTACTAATATTATCTACTTTGCAGGCTGGAAAGTAATTTTTGGAAATTTTTCAGGAAAGGGGTGTTAGCTAACTCTATTTGTTCGTTAAGGATATAGTCTCGGGTGCTGTTTTTTTGTGTGTGTATTACTAATTCTTCTAATATATTCATAGTGGCTCCTTTTTCTGCTAGATGCAAAATTTTTAAGTGGTCCTCCATGTTTCCCACTGAATGCTTTTCTTCAGCAATTTGGGCTGCAAATGCTGATTTGTTCAAGTTACCAAGTCTTAGAGCATCAATACGTTCTTTGTATCTGATTTCAAAACTTCTGCCTGTCTGTCCAATGTAGAATTTTGGGCATGTATCACATCTGAGTTTGTATATTCCTGATTTACGGTAGGGACTCTTGGAGGTATTTACATCACGGATTACTTTTTGTTGTAATTTATTATTTGTGGAAAAGCTGATTGTGATATTTTTCTTCTTTTTGCTATTTGGTGTGAAAATGGGCCTATGTATGGGAGAGTAGCATATTTATGAGGACGCAGTGGGAATGCATTTACATCTGTTGGACGAATGTTATGAAAACAAACATTAGAAACCGACGTTTCACGCAAGTCACATGCAACGAAAATCTGTAACGCAACCATCTGTGTGTGGCGCGTTTATAATTATGTGTTATTTATATTTTAGGACAATTAATCTGTAAAAACACACCACATGTCATAAGGAAAGGGTGTAAACCGCGCGAGGATGAATCACAGCGATTCGAAACCGGTAACGGTATCCTTTGAATAAAGGAACTGAAAGTAACTTTGTGGCTGGTTGCTGTCCTAACACCATCAACATTTGTCTTCAAACAACAGCCACGGTCTCCATCATGTCATCGTATGACAAAATTGCAAATAGTGGCAACTCCAGGTAACCACGATTGAGGAGCATGGAGATGACTGACCCACCCCCGGCTCCAAAGCGCACCACAAGGGCTCACTAGCTTCGACTGACGCCTGGTTGCCAGCGCAGATGCGGCAGCCGACCCGCCGTGTTCACAGGACCAGTCACCAGCGCTGGGCGGTGCGCGCTTTGTGGGCGGGGGCGTTGTCGTCTTGGAACACGGCGTCACCACTGGGGAAGAAACGTGGTGGCACTTGTAACGGATCTGGGAGATGTGTTATTCTCTACCGGATTTGTCGATACCAAATCTAATGAGGGAGGCTGTAAATGTTTTCTTATATTTATGTCAAAATACAGGATGATTCAAAGAGAATACCACAACTTTAGGAATTTAAAACTCTGCAACGACAAAAGGCAGAGCTAAGCACTATCTGTCGGCGAATTAAGGGAGCTATAAAGTTTCATTTAGTTGTACATTTGTTCGCTTGAGGCGCTGTTGACTAGGCGTCAGCGTCAGTTGATGCTAAGATGGCGACCGCTCAACAGAAAGCTTTATGTGTTATTGAGTACGGCAGAAGTGAATCGATGAGAATCCGCCGGAAACAACTCAGTATGAATGTGACTCGCCTAAGGTGAACGTTTTCTGTGCCATTTCAGCCAATAAAGTTTTTGGTCCCTTTTTCTTCGAAGGTGCTACTGTAACTGGACTACAGTATCTGGAGATGTTAGAGAATTGGCTGTTCCCTCAGCTCGAACAAGAAGCACAACAATTCATATTTCAGCAGGATGGAGCGCCACCACATTGGCACTTATCTGTCCGTAACTACCTGAACGTCAACTACCCGAGGCGATGGATCGGCCGCCAGGCAGCCCGTGACAGAGCACTTCATCACTGGCCTCCAAGAAGCCCTGATCTTACCCCCTGCGATTTTTTCTTATGCGGGTATGTTAAGGATATGGTGTTTCGGCCACCCCTCACAGCCACCATTGATGATGTGAAACGAGAAATAACAGCAGCTATCCAAACTGTTACGCCTGATATGCTACAGAGAGTGTGGAACGAGTTGGAGTATCGGGTTGATATTGCTCGAGTGTCTGGAGGGGGCCATATTGAACATCTCTGAACTTGTTTTTGAGTGAAAAAAACTTTTTTAAATACTCTTTGTAATGATGTATAACAGAAGGTTATATTATGTTTCTTTCATTAAATACACATATTTAAAGTTGTGGTATTCTTTTTGAATCACCCTGTATTTTTTGTGAATTGTAATTTGCCTTATTTTATGCTAATTATATGTTCGAGAGTGACAGCATATTGATTAATATTAGTAGATATGACGAAGAATATCAAAGAGACTGGTCACAAGTGGAAGCTTGTGTGTTGTGTGAAATGTCTTTGGCGCTGCAGTCGTCTTTGACAACAGTCAGTCGGCAGTGAACTCTCGGTGTTCGACGGTGGAATAATGTGCAGGTCCCCGTTATAATAATTTGGAAATGACCAGCAAAAATAAATCTTAGAAAATAGATTAAGGAAAGGCAAACCTACGTTTCCAGCATTTGTAGACTAAGAGCAAGCTTTTTGGCAGTGTTCACTGGAATAATCTCTTTCAAATTCTGAAGGTGGCTGGGGTAAAATACAGGGAGCGAAAGGCTATTTACACTTTGTACAGAAACCAGATGGCAGTTATAAGAGTCGAGGGGCATGAAAGGGAAGCAGTGGTTGGGAAAGGAGTGAGACAGGGTTGTAGCTTCTCCCCAATGTTATTCAATCTGTATATTGAGCAAGCAGTATAGGAAACAAAAGAAAAATTCGGAGTAGGTATTAAAATTTATGGAGAAGAAGTAAAAACTTTGAGGTTCGCCGATGACATTGTAATTCTGTCAGAGACAGCAAAGGACTTGGAAGAGCAGTTGAACGGAATGGATAGTATCTTGAAAGGAGGATACAAGATGAACACCAACAAAAGCAAAACGAGGATAATGGAATGCAGTGCAATTAAATCGGGTGATGCTGAGGGAATTAGATTAGGAAATGAAACACGTAAAGTAGTAAATGAGTTTTGCTATTTGGGGAGCAAAATAACTGATGATGGTCGACGTAGAGAGGACATAAAATGTAGACTGGCAATGGCAAGGTATGCGTTTCTGAAGAAATTTGTTAACATCGAGTATTGATTTAAATGTCAGGAAGTCGTTTCTGAAAGTATTTGTATGGAGTGTAGCCATGTATGGAAGTGAAACATGGGCGATAAATAGTTTAGACAAGAAGAGAATAGAAGCTTTCGAAATGTGGTGCTGCAGAAGAATGCTGAAGATTAGATGGCTAGATAATGTAACTAATGAGGAGGTGCTGAATAGAATTTGGGAGAAGGGGAGTTTGTGGCACAACTTGACTAGAAGAAGGGATCGGTTGGTAGGACATGTTATGAGGCATCAAGGGATCACCAATTTAGTATTTGAGGACAAAGAGGAGGGTAAAAATCGCAGGGGGAGACCAAGAGATGAATACACTAAGCAGATTCAGAAGGATGTAGGTTGCAGTAGGTACTGGGAGATGAAGAAGCTTGCACAGGATAGAGTAGCATGGAGAGCTGCATCAAACCAGTCTCAGGACTGAAGACCACAACAACAACAACCATTTACTAGTAATGTAATTCACATTATTTAATAACTAATATTTCTGGTAATGAAAGCAGTTGAGTGGGAGTAGAGGTTTCACTCTTTGCATAAACTATGTCACTACGTTAATTCGCAAACTTTGATACTAACCTTACTTCCGACGAAGACGGTGTAAAGACGCTGTGGCAATTTCTCTAGTTGTTCTATCAATGATATTTTGAATTATCGCTATATCGGGTGACTGAAAATATGGTTCAAATAAGCAACAACGCTCTAAACACGAACTGTTATGGTACTGTGTGGTAATTTGTGTTATGATTCTCAACATCACACTATCGATATTTTCACACTTGTTCCATTTATACAAAATTAAAGCCAAAGGAAGAACATATGTAAAGTATGCTTGTTACTGATTGTTTTGTTGATACGAAACTTTGACTGTGGGCAAGCGTTCCTTTCGTAATTCATGTAACAGCTCAGCAACAATCGTTGGAAGTACAGGGTGATTCAAAAAGAATACCACAACTTTAAAAATGTGTATTTAATGAAAGAAACATAATATAACCTCCTGTTATACATCATTACAAAGAGTATTTAAAAAGGTTTTTTTTCACTCAAAAACAAGTTCAGAGATGTTCAATATGGCCCCCTCCAGACACTCGAGCAATATCAACTCGATACTCCAACTCGTTCCACACTCTGTAGCATATCAGGCGTAACAGTTTGGATAGCTGCTGTTATTTCTCGTTTCAAATCATCAATGGTGGCTGGGAGAGGTGGCCGAAACACCATATCCTTAACATACCCCCCATAAGAAAAAATCGCAGGGGGTAAGATCAGGGCATCTTGGAGGCCAGTGATGAAGTGCTCTGTCACGGGCTGCCTGGCGGCCGATCCATCGCCTCGGGTAGTTGACGTTCAGGTTTCATAACTAACCTTTTTCGTAGGACTCTCCATACAGTTGATTGTGGAATTTGCAGCTCTCTGCTAGCTCTGCGTCTCGATTTTCCTGGGATGCGAACAAATGCTTGCTGGATGCGTGCTACATTTTCACACTCGTTCTCGGCCGTCCAGAACTTTTCCCTTTGCACAAACACCCATTCTCTGTAAACTGTTTATACCAACGTTTAATACACCACCTATCAGGAGGTTTAACACCATACTTCGTTTGAAATGCGCGCTGAACAACTGTCGTCGATTCACTTCTGCCGTATTCAATAACACAAAAAGCTTTCTGTTGAGCGGTCGCCATCTTAGCATCAACTGACGCTGACGCCTAGTCAACAGCGCCTCAAGCGAACAAATGTACAACTAAATGAAACTTTATAGCTCCCTTAATTCGCCGACAGATAGTGCTTAGCTCTGCCTTTTGTCGTTGCAGAGTTTTAAATTCCTAAAGTTGTCGTATTCTTTTTGAATCACCCTGTACTAATAATACAATTTCACGTAACTTTTTGTCAGTTCGGTTACTGAAACCTTAACCTTAGCTCCTGCGAAGTAATCGCGTATACAAGGAACAACATATTTCTTGATAGTACAGAGTGACACAGAATAATGGGAATGTTTGAAATGAGTAGTGGCAGCCATGGCCAGGTGGCAGCACTGCAGGTTCGTGATAGCGAGCAAACAGTCCGCCGTGGATCAGTGGAACGGACAACAGCGTGCGTTTAGCCATGAAAATGTTTTATAAAAACAACGATATTTTGGTAGCGAGGCATTTAGGCATATGGAAGGCAAAGATTTGTCTCTCTTTAATGGCCAAATATTTTGGGCCAATCAGGCCTTTTTACAAGTTAGGAAATCGGTGTTATTAATGTAATCCTGGAGCCCTCGTATTTCTGTCTAAAACTGAGCCCTGTTCCTCTCTGGACTTACGTCGTCTTCTTAGCCAAGCAATTAGGAATTTTTTTTTTTTACTCAAATAGGACACTTGCGAGTTTGTCGCTTTAAATGATGATGCATTTTACACATTTCAAGGTAGCTATAAAAAAGGGGGGGGGGGAAGATTACCCGCATAACGTCCTTCTTCCACGTTGGCGTGTATTTTATAAGCCTAATAATTTTACTCGTATTTCATAAAAAAAAGTTTTCTTGCTAGTAAGTTCTAGCTCCGAATGACGCAGTATTGTGTGTTATATGGGTGGCCTCTTTACCTGAAATTACGGTCCTGTGTTTTTAATGTTCTCGTTCTAGTGGTACATGATACGAAAAATCTGTTTATGTACTGCATCTGTGTGTTGTATTATACACCTTGTTTTCTCATTTTAAATTTACCGCCTTCATTTATATTTTACTTCGTCAAAATTTTAGGATAAGTTATGCACAGGTGTTGTGGTGTCACCGCCAGACACCACACTTGCTAGGTGGTAGCTTTAAATCGGCCGCGGTCCATTAGTACATGTCGGACCCGCGTGTCGCCACTGTCAGTACTTGCAGACCTAGCGCCACCACATGGCAGGTCTAGAGAGACGTATTAGCACTCGCCCCAGTTGTACGACGACTTTGCTAGCGACTACACTGACGAAGCCTTTCTCTCATTTGCCGAGAGACAGTTAGAATAGCCTTCAGCTAAGTCCATGGCTACGACCTAGCAAGGCGCCATTAACCATATCTGGAGAGAGTCTCATTTGTATAGTCAAGAGCGATGTACCACAATGATGGAATTAAAAGTTAAGTAAACAGACGCTACGTACTTTTTCTTTAGTGCATTAATAACGTATCCTGTTTCAGACCTAACGCCAGTCGGCGTGTGTGTACGCGTGCCTTTCGGTTACCCGTCACTGTGGACTGGCTGTCTTGTCAGTCCACTACTGGTGTTGCCCCTAGTAATTCCATCGTATGAATGTTTTATGGGAATTACATTCATGAAGTTTTAGTGGGTATGTATATCCATTTTACGACCTCTCACTTTTAGTCACTGCTGCGTCGCAGCGCCACCTCTTAGATTGTGACTCTGTATTAGGCTTCAGTACTGCCACACGACGCTGTGGCGCATTGTGCTCACTACCCGAGCCCCCATCTTAACTCTGTTACTCGCTCCTGTGAACGGGAACGCGTTATGCAGATATTGGTGCCTCTCGCGTCCATCACGATTTTTATATTTCCAGTTTTTACTGAGTTTAACGAAGGCGATGTTGGCCTGATATATTCGACGATGCCCTTTGGCTACACTGACTAAAGGATTCTTCTACGAAATACCAAATTAAGGTATTTGATCTTTCAATAGTTGATCTCTTTATACATGCTTATAGGTTATCCAACTCTGCACAACGCGATAGCGATTCTTAAATAGATGTGTTTGTTGTCTATTTTCTATGTAGATAACCTGAAGATGTCTAAATAAGGCGAAACGCGTCGTTGAAAAATAAAAAGAACTAAAATTGCAACAAGGACTGTTTTAAACCAATATACAGGGTGATTCAAAAAGTATACCACAACTTTAAAAATGTGTATTTAATGAAAGAAACATAATATAACCTCCTGTTATACATCATTACAAAGAGTATTTAAAAAGGTTTTTTTTCACTCAAAAACAAGTTCAGAGATGTTCAATATGGCCCCCTCCAGACACTCGAGCAATATCAACCCGATACTCCAACTCGTTCCACACTCTCTGTAGCATATCAGGTGTAACAGTTTGGATAGCTGCTGTTATTTCTCGTTTCAAATCATCAATGGTGGCTGGGAGAGGTGGCCGAAACACCATATCCTTAACATACCCCCATAAGAAAAAATCGCAGGGGGTAAGATCAGGGCTTCTTGGAGGCCAGTGATGAAGTGCTCTGTCACGGGCTGCCTGGCGGCCGATCGATCGCCTCGGGTAGTTGACGTTCAGGTAGTTACGGACAGATAAGTGCCATAACTAACCTTTTTCGTAGGACTCCATACAGTTGATTGTGGAATTTGCAACTCTCTGATAGCTCTGCGAGTCGATTTTCCTGGGCTGCGAACAAATGCTTGCTGGATGCGTGCTACATTTTCACACTCGTTCTCGGCCGTCCAGAACTTTTCCCTTTGCACAAACACCCATTCTCTGTAAACTGTTTATACCGACGTTTAATACACCACCTATCAGGAGGTTTAACACCATACTTCGTTCGAAATGCACGCTGAACAACTGTCGTCGATTCACTTCTGCCGTACTCAATAACACAAAAAGCTTTCTGTTGAGCGGTCGCCATCTTAGCATGAACTGACGCTGACGCCTAGTCAACAGCGCCTCAAGCGAACAAATGTACAACTAAATGAAACTTTATAGCTCCCTTAATTCGCCGACAGATAGTGCTTAGCTCTGCCTTTTGTCGTTGCAGAGTTTTAAATTCCTAAAGTTGTGGTATTCTTTTTGAATCACCCTGTAGTTTCTACGTTTTTATAATTTAGGACGTCATGATGCCGTTCCGTCCAAAGACGTTGGATTAATAGCTTTGAGCCCGCATCTCGTGGTCGTGCGGTAGCGTTCTCGCTTCCCACGCCCGGGTTCCCGGGTTCGATTCCCGGCGGGGTCAGGGATTTTCTCTGCCTCGTGATGGCTGGGTGTTGTGTGCTGTCCTTAGGTTAGTTAGGTTTAAGTAGTTCTAAGTTCTACGGGACTGATGACCATAGATGTTAAGTCCCATAGTGCTCAGAGCCATTTGAACCATTTTTTTAGTAGCTTTGAAGAGACTGTATCTGCCCTCAAGAAGAAACCAACAGGAGGACCGAGAAGTGTGCGTTCTCCAGCGATAACTGATGTTGTACGCGAGGCTGTCTCACGCAGCCCACGGCGTTCGATTCGCAAGCAGACAACAGTGGTTGGAATGTCCCGGGAGGGTGTTCAGAGAATTGTTATCTCGATTTAAAATTCCATCCGTACAAACAGCAGATGGTGCAACAATTGAAGGACGACGATTACCGGTTACGATTAGGATTCTGTCAAGAAATGATAATAAAAATAAACAATGAGGAGGAATTTCTAAACAAGTTATGGATGTCAGATGAGGCACATTTTCGTCACACAGTTTATGTCAATAAACAGAACTAGCCAAACACAAATGCTAATGACATTCATGAGCGCCCTTTACACGGCATTAAACTGACAGGATGGTCGGGTGTTCCATCAAATGCGGTTATCGGACCGTATTTTTTGGCGACTGGACAGGAAAACATAATAACTGCCAATGCCGAGAGTTACGTGGAGGTGGTTCAAATAGCTCTGAGCAAATGGTTCAAATGGCTCTGAGCACTATGGGACTTAACATCTGAGGTCATCAGTCCCCTAGAACTTAGGACTACTTAAAGCTAACTAACCTAAGGACATCACACACATCCATGCCCGAGGCAAGATTCGAACCTGCGACCGTAGCGGTCTCATGATTCCAGACTGTAGCGCCTACAACCGCTCGGCCACCTCGGCCGGCACGTGGAGATGTTACGAACTTTCGTTACACCTGCATTGAACAACTTTCCAAACGTTCAAGTAGCCTGGTTTCAACAGGACTGCACGCCGATCAACGGCATATGTGCGAGAATTGTTTGGCAGCCGTGTGATCCCACTATTCGATGTTGTTGTTGTGGTCTTCAGTCCTGAGACTGGTTTGATGCAGCTCTCCATGCTACTCTATCCTGTGCAAGCTTCTTCGTCTCCCAGTACCTACTGCAACCTACATCCTTCTGAACCTGCTTAGTGTATTCATCTCTTGGTCTCCCCCTACGATTTTTACCCTCCACGCTGCCCTCCAATACTAAATTGGTGATCCCTTGATGCCTCAGAACATGTCCTACCAACCGATCCCTCCTTCTGGTCAAGTTGTGCCACAGACTTCTCTTCTCCCCAATCCTATTCAATACTTCCTCATTAGTTATGTGATCTACCCCTCTAATCTTCAGCATTCTTCTGTAGCACCACATTTCGAAAGCTTCTATTCTCTTCTTGTCCAAACTATTTATCGTCCATGTTTCACTTCCATACAATGCTACACTCCATACAAATACTTTCAGAAATGACTTCCTGACACTTAAATCCATTACTTTTGAATGCATTACGGGAACAGCAGTGATCAATGTCTTGTAAATAATTACTATTAAAAACAGTCTTGATCACGATTTATTTAACAGGGTGACCGGTTTCGACCACTACTGTGGTCATCTTCAGACCATTGAGTAGGAACCCCTTTCTGTTGGAGAATCACAACAGAAAGGGGTTCCTACTCAATGGTCTGAAGATGACCACAGTAGTGGTCGAAACCGGTCACCTTGTAAAATAAATCGTGATCAAGACCGTTTTTAATAGTAATTACTTAAATCTATACTCGATGTTAACAAATTTCTCTTCTTCAGAAACGCTTTCCTTGCCATTGCCAGTCTACATTTTATATCCTCTCTACTTCGACCATCATCAGTTATTTTGCTCCCCAAATAGCAAAACTCCTTTACTACTTTAAGTGTCTCATTTCCTAATCTAATACCATCAACATCACCCGACTTAATTCGACTACATTCCATTATCCTCGTTTTGCTTTTGTTGATGTTCATCTTATATCCTCCCTTCAAGACACCATCCATTCCATTCAACTGCTCTTCCAAGTCCTTTGCTGTCTCTGACAGAATTACAATGTCATCGGCGAACCTCAAAGTTTTTATTTCTTCTCCACGGATTTTAATACCTACTCCGAATTTTTCTTTTGTTTCCTTTACTGCTTGCTCAATATACGGATTGAATAACATCGGGGAGAGGCTACAACCCTGTCTTACTCCCTTCCTAACCACTGCTTCCCTTTCATGTCCCTCGACTCTTATAACTGCCATCTGGTTTCTGTACAAATTGTAAATAGCCTTTCGCTCCCTGTATTTTACCCCTGCCACCTTTAGAATATGAAAGAGAGTATTCCAGTCAACATTGTCAAAAGCTTTCTCTAAGTCTACAAATGCTAGAAACGTAGGTTTGCCTTTCCTTAATCTTTCTTCTAAGGTAAGTCGTAAGGTCAGTATTGCCTCACGTGTTCCAATATTTCTACGGAATCCAAACTGCTCTTCCCCGAGGTCGGCTTCTGCTAGTTTTTCCATTCGTCTGTAAAGAATTCGTGTTAGTATTTTGCAGCCGTGACTTATTAAACTGATTGTTCGGTAATTTACACATCTGTCAACATCTGCTTTCTTTGGGATTGGAATTATTATATTGTTCTTGAAGTCTGAGGGTATTTCGCCTGTTTCATACATCTTGCTCACCAGATGGTAGAGTTTTGTCAGGACTGGCTCTCCCAAGGTCGTCAGTAGTTCCAATGGAATGTTGTCTACTCCGGGGGCCTTGTTTCGACTGAGGTCTTTCAGTGCTCTGTCAAACTCTTCACGCTGTATCGTATCTCCCATTTCATCTTCATCTACATCTTCTTCCATTTCCATAATATTGTCCTCAAGTACATCGCCCTTGTATAGACCCTCTATATACTCCTTCCACCTTTCTGCTTCGATAACATTCCCTAACTCACTAGATCACCATATTTATTTTTTTCTTGTGGGGCTACCTCAAGAGCAAAGTGTACACGACTCGACCAAGCACCCTGAATAAGCTAAAACAGAGAATTCGGGACGCAATTCACGGGATCCCAGCCGAGATGTTGCAGCGGTCAATGAGGAATCTCAACAGCTGATTTCAACAATGTATTCGTACGGGAGGACGCCATCTAAAGGACGGAATTTTTAAAAAAATGATAAATGCCATCAATGTCTCGTAAATGGCAAAGTTGTAAGGTTCGATTACTATGAATACAATTTGTTTCCTTCTAGTTTTATTCGATCACTTCTAGTTTTATTGGATTGTGGAAGTGGTCCCGTTTTACTGTGTCACACTGTTGAAACGCCTATGTGAAGTCGTTTCATAAGACGCTTTTCGAATTCGGTACAACTTATTCACTTTACTACCTGATTTTAGCTCAATTCATGAGCTCTTCCAGAAAGACAGAGCACTCAAATAAGGCCTATGAGAGGTATCTGTTGGATTCCTTTCATGTTGATTTCTTAAATCTATTGTCATTTACGGCATAAATTCCTCTTCTAAATTTACTGTGGCGTTTCTGACTATCTGGGAGGAGACTGAATAGTGGAACGTGTTACTTTTATATATAAACAAGAACGATCTGTCACACTACTACACTTTATAGTTTATATGTAATTCATGTCACACAGTCTCATACGGAACCTACATCCGCTTTCTTTTATATACTGTATATTATAAGATACTGTCATCCCCCTTCCCTTCTGTGTGAGAGGATGAATGAGCAAATGTATTTCTAGTTGCATGCTTGAGGGTAGCAGACAAGGCTGTCTGCTAGAGAACAGTAGGACCAACGTCGGAACAGGTAGCTACGCTTCCTAAAAGCAAAGAGGTTTCTATCCTTAGTATGGTTCTGTCCCTCCGTTGTCATGTTGGTATAGGAAGCTGCCCCTCTGGCCACTTCCGTTTGTAGTGTGGAGCCACCCTCAGGAAGGGACCAGGGCAGTCTGTCCATGGCGAGCGTCTGAAGTGGTAAGATCTCCGGCTAAGCGCGTGTCTGCCAAGTCCGCAGGACAATGGATTTCTCAAGTTCAGCCTAAGTGAAAATTTAATCACCTTTATTTCAGGTTTAGCTCTAAAATATCTAGTGTTATCTTAAATTGCAGCGCAGTGTAATTCTCGTGTGAAGTTCAGATTATTTTCCGGTAGTTGCTTTGTCACTACTTTGTGAGTAAAGTGGAACCACGCGTTGATCAGTAACTCTAACTAAGATCAATCTTAAATGCGAATGCTTGTGTGATTATAACGTCTCGTCTTGACAATATTTTTCAATATAGCAACTTTTCTTTATGTTCAACCCACGTGGGGTGTACTTTGCGAGACCAGTACCACGTGCTTATATAACTGTTTGACCCGTCAGGTTAACAGTAAGACGTTAGTAACCAGTTCGAGGTTTTTCTTTTGTAAATTGCTTTTCGATCTAATTTATTTTAATTATCAAAATTATTGTGGAGTTACACTCTTTGTGTAAAGCAAGTTGACCACGTGAAGCATGTGGTGTAATCATCAAAGTAGCCCTCAGCTATTCTTTTCGCGAAGATTTCACAAAGAGTTAGTATGAATTTAGTATACCAGTGTGTGGTAATTACATGACGGACAGGATTGTGCTACGAACGTAATTTCTTTGGGTGAAAATTTGAATCTGTTGGTAGTGGTTAACTTTCTCTTGCATACGTTCTTTGTGTGTTGTTTTATGAATGCAGTGTTGTATGCAGTCTCCCAATCTCGGCTCCATAATTGATGTGTTCCGTAAGATTGCAATCTCACATTTTTACATTTTCACAATCCTAAATAAGGCACCAGTTTATTTATGAATCAAATTTAATATGCTGAAATTTCAATGATCAATCTTAAAATAAATTTCCAAATATAAACTTATTTCTTTCTTTTTATTTAAATTCTCCTTATATATATATATATATATATATATATATATATATATATATATATATATATATATATATATATATTACCGGTTGTTGTATGACTATTAAAAGATTATAATTAATAATTTGGTAAACCTAGACTAGTTACCTGGTGAAACAGTTGCGCAGTAATGCAAGGTTAACTTACCAGACAGCTCACAGCTTTTAACCCGCTATTATTGTCCATCAGTACCGCTTTCATCATAGCAAATTAAAGTATCAATCTTACACCTATTGAATGTTATATGTATGTTGTAATGTGGGTTTTGTTTTGTGGGAATCGCCGAGTTGGTCATCGTCTGCTGGGAGCAAACGGTGTTGCTTCCCGTTTGAAGGAGAACACAGAACGACCAACTTAGGTTACCAGCACCTGAGCAGAGAGAGGTTTACCCATCTTAGTCGAAGGCTGTTTTTGTGTGTGAGGTTGGTGACCCCTCCGGTAGCTTCCGCTGCACGGGGAGCTAGGTAGTCTGGAAGGAGACAGCGGCACTCTTCGGTGAACGCTTGGTGAATACGGATCGTAGGTCGTAAGGGCGGTTTCAGGTGGCAGAAAGCAGGTTGAGTTAAAACTTCGTTATGTTTAACTGTCGAAATACCTAAGAACTTCAGCTTAACTGAAGCGTGTGAAGCGAGTTATTTTTCCAAATGTACCATAATTAAATTATATTAAGTAGGCGATTTTTGGGTTGTTGTTGTTGTTGTTGTGGTCTTCAGTCCTGAGACTGGATTGATGCAGCTCTATCCTGTGCAAGCTTCTTCATCTCCCAGTACCTTCTGCAACCTACATCCTTCTGAATCTGCTTAGTGTATCCATCTCTTGGTCTCCCCCTACGATTTTTACCCTCCACGCTGCCCTCCAATACTAAATTGGTGATCCCTTGATGCCTCAGAACATGTCCTACCAACCGATCCCTCCTTCTGGTCAAGTTGTGCCACAAACTTCTCTTCTCCCCAATCCTGTTCAATACTTCCTCATTAGTTACGTGTTCTACCCACCTAATCTTCAGCATTCTTCTGTAGCACCACATTTCGAAAGCTTCTATTGTCTTCTTGTCCAAACTATTTACCGTCCATGTTTCACTTACATTCATGGCTACACTCCATACAAATACTTTCAGAAATGACTTCCTGACACTTAAATCTATACTCGATGTTAACAAATTTCTCTTCTTCAGAAACGCTTTCCTTGCCATTGCCAGTCTACATTTTATATCCTCTCTACTTCGACCATCATCAGTTATTTTGCTCCACAAATAGCAAAACTCCTTTACTACTTTAAGTGTCTCATTTCCTAATCTAATACCCTCAACATCACCCGACTTAATTCGACTACATTCCATTATTCTCGTTTTGTTTTTGTTGATGTTCATCTTATATCCTCCCTTCAAGACACCATCCATTCCGTTCAACTGCTCTTCCAAGTCCTTTGCTGTCTCTGACAGAATTACAATGTCATCGGCGAACCTCAAAGTTTTTATTTCTTCTCCATGGATTTTAATATCTACCCCGAATTTTTCTTTTGTTTCCTTTACTGATTGCTCAATATACAGATTGAATAGCATCGGGGAGAGGCTACAACCCTGTCTTACTCCCTTCCCAACCACTGCTTCCCTTTCATGTCCCTCCATTCTTATAACTGCCATCTGGTTTCTGTACAAATTGTAAATAGCCTTTCGCTCCCTGTATTTTACCCCTGCCACCTTCAGAATTTGAAAGAGAGTATTCCAGTCAACATTGTCAAAAGCTTTCTCTAAGTCTACAAATGCTAGAAACGTAGGTTTGCCTTTCCTTAATCTTTCTTCTAAGATAAGTCGTAAGGTCATTATTGCCTCACGTGTTCCAGTATTTCTACGGAATCCAAACTGATCTTCCCCGAGGTCGGCTTCTACTAGTTTTTCCATTCGTCTGTAAAGAATTCGTGTTAGTATTTTGCAGCTGTGGCTTATTAAACTGACTGTTCGGTAATTTTCACATCTGTCAACACCTGCTTTCTTTGCAATTGGGATTATTATATTCTTCTTGAAGTCTGTGGTTATTTCGCCTGTTTCATACGTCTTGCTCACCAGATGGTAGAGTTTTGTCAGGACTGGCTCTGCCAAGGCCGTCAGTAGTTCCAATGGAATGTTGTCTACTCCGGGGGCCTTGTTTCACCCAGGGCTGTCAAACTCTTCACGCAGTATCGTATCTCCCATTTCATCTTCATCTACATCCTCTTCCATTTCCATAATATTGTCCTCAAGTGCATCGCCCTTGTATATTTTTGGGTGTCGAGTTAAAAAGTGCGGAAGTTACCTTGTTCATTTTGAACAACGACGAAGTAGAATTTCAAACGGTAAATGTGATTAGGAAAAGCTGGTTATCACTTCAACCGTACGTGAGTGTAATACTCTGTCGAAGCGAGTATGACTTTTAATGATTTTTAATCTTATATTTTGTGGAAGTTCTTTTTGCTTTTGTCTTTCTGTGTCGATTTTGTGCCACGTGTTTGGTAATAAATGACCCTTCTGGTCCACCGCGGCACCGCAACAGGCTTTATTTTAACAGTCTGCTTGTTTAATGAGCTACAATTCTTGCAAGAATATCTGTTCTTTCGTACGCTTTCTACAAAGCAACGCAACAGTTTGAGTCGGAATACACCACGTGCTCTAGTTCGGCCGTCTGCAAGCAGCAGACGCAGTTAGTATGTTAGATGAATATCGCACAGCCTTGTGTATTGGTTAAACCTCTGTCCAGAATAGTCCATGCGTAGAATCTTAAGGGGCTCCGGAAAGGCTCAAAATCATGAAAAGTTCAATTTTTACTTTTTTGCGTTTTCTGAATCTGCAGACTATTACCTTTTAATAGATATATAATTTATTCAATTCCGAAGACTACAACTATTTTTAAATTTTTTTTGAAATGTGTTCTACATGGGCGTGACCCACTGTGGCGCTGTTAAACTGCTGTCAAATGGTGTTCTTATTAACGTCCGTGTTCATCAGGTACATTTTAGTGATGTGAGATAAAGTATGTGTTGTGGCTAACCTGTGATGGTTCAATATATATCGCTGGTGTGATTGTCGATTGTTTCATGTTTATTTACTCTGTCGTTATCTCGAAAATATTCGTAATTAATTTTGTTTCTTGAGTCTCTGTTTTGTTGAAGTATAATAATGAGTAAAAGTAAAGTTATTAGAAATCCTCTGAAGGCTTTTAACAAAAGAAGAAATGTTGGAAAGCCAAAGGTATGTGTTATTACTGTAAATAATAACATTCTAACATGGTACGAGCGATGCTTGCTTTAGACAAGGAACGCCTTCGGGTTGCAGACAGGGCTGTAAAGAGTCTAGAAATACAAGCAAGAGTAAACAGGAGGAGGAACAAGAGGAAGCTGGAAGAGGAGTTTGCAGAGGATGAAGATAATCCATCCTATGGACCTGGAATGCACTAAAAAGTTAATCCAATCTTTGTCGCTCGATTCCCAAAACTTTTATTTTCTCATACTAATTACATGTTTTCTAAGGATCTTCCAAACATATTTGTTTCAAACTTTCAGAAAATGTTACACAGTACCTTCTGCATAATTTAACACAGCCTTTTTCCAAAAAACTGTATATTTTTGAATATATAAATAAAAAATTGCAAAAAAATGTTGTGAATTTTCATTACAATTGAAAAAAAAATTATCTTTAATAACTGAACTAAAATTTTGTAAAATCCCTGTGTTAAGTTGTAGCCCATATTCCAATAAATAATCTGTAAAAAGTTCAACTTCCTACCACAAATACTTTGTGAGGAAAGATGTAATTTATAAGCGTTATTTTAACATTGCAAGTATAGGGCGTTCCGGAGCCCCTTAATGCGAATCTCGCTGAGATATTTTTATGGTATTAATGCAAAGGAGATGAGAGTATAGTTGTCTCCCACCCCCCTCTTCCGTGTCTCTTCTTGCTGTAGTTGAATTGTGCTCTGTTTCACTCTCACGTAATTCTTACTTAAATATTTCGAGTCAGGCACCAGTTATGTGTAGTTAGGATGTGCAACCAAATACTTGGATACAATAAATAATCTACGTGAAAGTTAAATTCTGTGGTGTTGATCTTACCCACTTACTTCGATTTCCAACCCTTAATTAATCAAGTTGCTTCATGCACGACACGGTGTGCTATTTATCTGCCTACTTGCAGAAATTTGCATACTTGTAAATAAATTATTAAAGTAATTAAACAAATAATTTTCCAGGTCTGTTTTTTTCTAAATGGTTAGCAAGGCCTCGGCCTGGTGCCGACCCTGAATTTCTGAACTTTTATCTTTATTTATGTGAGAGAAGCAGCTAGAAATGGGAGATAACGTATATGGCTCCACGATAAACGTCGTGAACATAATAACACGTTACACTGTATTTACACTCTTCACTTCTTACTCGCCACAGATGACAGTATAACATCTGCCAGTGATAAATCACAGAAGCAGCGTAAATAGTAGAAGTCACACAAGCAGCATTAGGGGAGCGCGCAAGGGTACAAGTTGTAAATCTGGCAACTGCGATTCTTAATTGCGAGGAATCGCAGTCACCGATTAGTAGCATCTACATCTACATCTACATCCATACTGCGCAAGCCACCTGACGGTGCGTGGCGGAGGGTACCTTGAGTACCTCTATCGATTCTCCCTTCTATTGCAGTCTCGTATTGTTCGCAGAAAGAAGGATTGTCGGTATGCCTCCGTGTGGGCTCTAATCTCTCTGATTTTATCCTCACGGTCTCTTCGCGAGAAATGCGTAGGAGGGAGGAATATACTGCTCGACTCTTCGGTGAAGATATGTTCTCGCAACTTTGACAAAAGCCCGTACCGAGTTACTGAGCGTCTCTCCTGCAGAGTCTTCCACTGGAGTTTATCTATCATCTCCGTAACGCTTTAGCGATTACTAAATGATCCTGTAACGAAGCGCGCTGCTCTCCGTTGGATGTTCTCTATCTCTTCTATCAACCCTACCTGGTACGGATCCCACACTGCTGAGCAGTATTCGAGCAGTGGGCGAACAAGTGAACTGTAACCTACTTCCTTTGTTTTCGAACTGCATTTGCTTAGGAATCTTCGAATGAATCTCACTCTGGCATCTGCTTTACCGACAGTCAACTTTATACGAACATTCCATTTTAAATCACTGCTAATGCCTACTCCCACATAATTTATGGAATTAACTGCTTCCAGTTGCTGACCTGCTATTTTGTAACTAAATGATAAAGGATCTATCTTTCTATGTATTCGCAGCACATTACACTTGTCTACATTGAGATTCAATTGCCATTCCCTGCACCATGCGTCAATTCGCTGCAGATCCTCCTGCATTTCAGTACAATTTTCCATTGTTACAACCTCTCGATACACCACAGCATCGCCTGCAAAAAGCCTCAGTGAACTTCCGATGTCATCCACAAGGTCATTTATGTATATTGTGAATAGCAACGGTCCTACGACACTCCCCTGCGGCACACCTGAAATCCAGAATGAGATTTTCACTCTGCAGCGGAGTGTGCGCTGATATGAAACTTCCTGGCAGATTAAAACTGTGTGCCCGACCGAGACTCGAACTCGGGACCTTTGCCTTTCGCGGGCAAGTGCTCTACCATCTGAGCAACCGAAGCACGACTCACGCCCGGTACTCACAGCTTTACTTCTGCCAGTATCTCGTGTCCTACCTTCCAAACTTTACAGAAGCTCTCCTGCGAACCTTGCAGAACTAGCAATCCTGAAAGAAAGGATACTGCGGAGACATGGCTTAGCCACAGCCTGGGGGAGGTTTCCAGAATGAGATTTTCACTCTGCAGCGGAGTGTGCGCTGATATGAAACTTCCTGGCAGATTAAAACTGTGTGCCCGACCGAGACTCGAACTCGGGACCTTTGCCTTTCGCGGGCAAGTGCTCTACCATCTGAGCTACCGAAGCACGACTCACGCCCGGTACTTTGGAAGGTAGGAGACGAGATACTGGCAGAAGTAAAGCTGTGAGTACCGGGCGTGAGTCGTGCTTCGGTAGCTCAGTTGGTAGAGCACTTGCCCGCGAAAGGCAAAGGTCCCGAGTTCGAGTCTCGGTCGGGCACACAGTTTTAATCTGCCAGGAAGTTTCACACCTGAAATCACTGTTACACTCACAGAAGTCACTGGTACCGCAAAACCGCAGTTTAGCCCACCGCTGCTGAGTTCCGAGACAGACAGGCAGACGCGTCTCCGGCGCCTTGTCCAGCTGCAGCCTCCAGCGGCGCGGTTCTCCAGGGAGCGGCGCGAGGGCGAGATAAGAGCCGGCCCACAGGCGGACCCGCAAGTCGCGACCGCGGCGCCGACTTGCGGGTGCCCCTGTGGCGGGGTTATCGATCCCCGCGTGAGCCGGCGGGCCGTCTTCGGCGTCGCAGCCGGGGCCGCCGCCCTGCCCCCCCCCCCCCCCCCCCCGCCGCAGGGCCATCCTATCGCGGGGGAGTCCCTTATCTCGCTGCCGCTGTGCGCGAAAACACCGCAGCCTGACCCACTGAGTACACACGCTCGCGACACTCACCGGCGATGCGAAAAGCCGACGGAACTGGTCACGAATGCCTGCGTCCCATATACAGGGTGTTACAAAAAGGTACGGCCAAACTTTCAGGAAACATTCCTCACACACAAATAAAGGAAAGATGTTACGTGGACATGTGTCCGGAAACGCTTAATTTCCGTGTTAGAGCTCATTTTAGTTTCGTCAGTATGTACTGTACTTCCTCGATTCACCGCCAGTTGGCCCAATTGGAGGAAGGTAATGTCGACTTCGGTGCTTGTGTTGACATGCGTCTCATTGCTCTACAGTAGTAGCATCGAGCACATCAGTACGTAGCATCAACAGGTTAGTATTCATCACGAACGTGGTTTTGCAGTCAGTGCAATGTTTACAAATGCGGAGTTGGCAGATGCCCATTTGATGTATGGATTAGCACGGGGCAATAAAAAAATGGCTCTGAGCACTATGGGACTCAACTTCTGAGGTCATTAGTCCCCTAGAACTTAGAACTAGTTAAACCTAACTAACCTAAGGACATCACAAACATCCATGCCCGAGGCAGGATTCGAACCTGCGACCGTAGCGGTCTTGCGGTTCCAGGCTGCAGCGCCTTTAACCGCACGGCCACTTCGGCCGGCTCACGGGGCAATAGCCGTGGCGCGGTACGTTTGTATCGAGACAGATTTTTTTTTTAAAAAAAAAGAAAAAAAGTCTTCATTTACTCAACAATAATATTTATACATCCAACCCACCTCCTTATTTGATTAGTGGGTCTTACTTGCTACTGTTAGTTACAATTAGCAGCTAATTACAGTATATGTTAAGTTGTGAGCTACAGCTATATCTAATTACAATGGGCAGCTATACAGTTAATTATATATTTTAACTTCTAAGTTTTTAACTAAACCTACATTTTACTTCCTGCAGCGTCACAGATGTGTCAGCAATGTACAAACCTACTTATTTGCCTTGCCCATCGAGCTAATCCCGATGGGCGTGCCCCTGACACTGGGCAGGCCAGGATGTTAATCGCTGCAGGTTTCTAAATCTAGATTTCTAGTCTAATTCCTACTAACTAATTCTAACCTACGTCATCTCCAGTGTATTGTCAATTCCGTGCTATTCTTATTCCCCACCCCCCCTGTTCCCGCGCGTGGTGGATTCCAGACTAAAGGGTCGGCCTGTCCACGCACAGGCGGAATGGGAGTAGGGCGTATTAGTCATAATTTGTGCTATTTAGTCTTGTTCCCTCATGTATTATCTCAACACCTTCTGTGATACCTCGTTGGCAACTCTATTTATTATTTGGAAGGTGTCTTCTTGTCTTATTAGGTTGTAAGTGTCATGGTCGGGTAGTTGGTCTCGTAGCGTAGAGGCAACATCATTGAAGAGAGGGCACTCGTAAGTCACATGGTCGGGAGTGCCGATTTCCAGAACGGAGGTGTCCCGACAGGAAGACGTTCGAAGCAATTGATCGGCGTCTTAGGGAGCACGGAACATTCCAGCCTATGACTCGCGACTGGGGAAGACCTAGAACGACGAGGACACCTGCAATGGACGAGGCAGTTCTTCGTGCAGTTGACGATAACCCTAATGTCAGCGTCACAGAAGTTGCTGCTGTACAAGGTAACGTTGACCACGTCACTGTACGGATAGTGCTACGGCAGAACCAGTTGTTTCCGTACCGTGTACAGCGTGTGCAGGCACCATCAGCAGCTGACTGGCCTCCACGGGTACACTTCTGCGAATGGTTCATCCGACTATGTCTCAATCCTCATTTCAGTGCAAATGTTCTCTTTACGGATGAGGCTTCATTCCGACGTGATCAAATTGTAAATTTTCACAATCGACATGTGTGGGCTGACGAGAATCCGCACGCAATTTTGCAATCACGTCATCGACACAGATTTTCTGTGAACGATTGGGCAGGCATTGTTGGTGATGTCTCGATTGGGCTCCATGTTCTTCCACCTACGCTCAATAGAGCACGTTATCAGGATTTCATACGGGATACGCTACCTGTGCTGCTAGAACATGTGCCTTTACAAGTACGACACAACATGTGGTTCGTGCACGATGGAGCTCCTGCACATTTCAGTCGAAGTGTTCGTACGCTTCTCGACAACAGATTCGGTGACCGACGGATTGGTAGAGGCGGACCAATTCCGTGGCGTCCACGCTCTCCTGACCTCAACCCTCTCGACTTTCATTTATGGGGGAATTTGAAAGCTCTTGTCTACGCAACCCCGGTACCAAATGTAGAGACTCTTCGTGCTCGTATTGTGGACGGCTGTGATACAATACGCCATTCTCCAGGGCTGCATCAGCGCATCAGGGATTCAGGGTGGATGCCCATATCCTCGCTAACGGAGGACATTTTGAACATTTCCTGTAACAAAGTGTTTGAAGTCACGCTGGTACGTTCTGTTGCTGTGTGTTTCCATTCCATGATTAATGTGGTTTGAACAGATGTAATAAAATGAGTTCTAACATGGAAAGTAAGCGTTTCCGGACACATGTCCACTTAACATATTTTCTTTCTTCGTGTGTGAGGAATGTTTCCTGAAAGTTTGGCCGTAACTTTTTGTTACATCCTGTATCTGTGACGTTCCACTTTTTGATCACATTTGACCATGCAAAATTCTCCTGGCTGCGTGCAGACAAACACAGAGATTTCCGTACACTGTGCCTCATCTACTGCCTTATAAATGCACACTGTCCCTCATATCTCCCCTCGTCGTTAAAGCCGGGTTCACGCAGGCAACAAAAGTATCGCCAGTGCTAATGGCGAACTGCAGTTGCTTTGTAGTTGCATGTGTGAATCCTACTTTTCCGTGGCGCCACTTAAAAGTTGAACTAGGTTCTACTTCGTTGTGCCATTTTGCCTTCTCCACATTCGAATAACGTCATTCGATTGCTACCTCGCGGCTGGATTCAAACCTGTCTAGTGCGTATTCGTTCGCAGATAGTGCTTTTGTTTGTGCGTTTCCTACTGATATGTCGAAGATGTGGTCAACAGCGACAATTATGAGAATCTTGGAGGTGTATCAAGAACGAGAATGCGTTTGGAACCACAAAAGCGAATCATACAAAGACAGAAATTTGAGAGATGCTGCATTAATTGAAATAGTCAACATCATCATCATCATCATCATCATTTATCATCATCATCATCATTTAAGACTGATTATGCCTTTCAGCGTTCAGTCTGGAGCATAGCCCCCCTTATACAGTTCCTCCATGATCCCCTATTCAGTGCTAACATTGGTGCCTCTTCTGATGTTAAACCTATTACTTCAAAATCATTCTTAACCGAATCCAGGTACCTTCTCCTCGGTCTGCCCCGACTCCTCCTACCCTCTACTGCTGAATCCATGAGTCTCTTGGGTAACCTTGCTTCTCCCATTCGTGTAACATGACCCCACCATCTAAGCCTGTTCGCCCTGACTGCTACATCTATAGAGTTCATTCCCAGTTTTTCTTTGATTTCCTCATTGTGGACACCCTCCTGCCATTGTTCCCATCTACTAGTACCTGCAATCATCCTAGCTACTTTCATATCCGTAACCTCAACCTTGTTGATAAGGTAACCTGAATCCACCCAGCTTTCGCTCCCATACAACAAAGTTGGTCGAAAGATTGAACGGTGCACAGATAACTTAGTCTTGGTACTGACTTCCTTCTTGCAGAAGAGAGTAGATCGTAGCTGAGCGCTCACTGCATTAGCTTTGCTACACCTCGCTTCCAGTTCTTTCACTATGTTGCCATCCTGTGAGAATATGCATCCTAAGTACTTGAAACCGTCCACCTGTTCTAACTTTGTCCCTCCTATTTGGCACTCAATCCGTTTGTATTTCTTTCCCACTGACATTACTTTCGTTTTGGAGATGCTAATCTTCATACCATAGTCCTTACATTTCTGATCTAGCTCTGAAATATTACTTTGCAAACTTTCAATCGAATCTGCCATCACAACTAAGTCATCCGCATATGCAAGACTGCTTATTTTGTGTTCACATATCTTAATCTCACCCAGCCAGTCTATTGTTTTCAACATATGATCCATAAATAATATGAACAACAGTGGAGACAGGTTGCAGCCTTGTCTTACCCCTGAAACTACTCTGAACCATGAACTCAATTTACCGTCAACTCTAACTGCTGCCTGACTATCCATGTAAAGACCTTTAATTGCTTGCAAAAGTTTGCCTCCTATTCCATAATCTTGTAGAACAGACAATAACTTCGTCCTAGGAACCCGGTCATATGCCTTTTCTAGATCTATAAAGCATAGATACAATTCCCTGTTCCACTCATAACACTTCTCCATTATTTGCCGTAAGCTAAAGATCTGGTCCTGACAACCTCTAAGATGCCTAAACCCACACTGATTTTCATCCAATTGGTCCTCAACTAATACTCGCAATTTCCTTTCAACAATAATAGTAAACAGTGTGCGTGAATATGTACCTGGAATTGATGTAGCTACGACAAAATTAAAAATTCGAAGCATTCGAAATGCTTAAATGAATGAACATAAAAAAGTACTCTAATCACTTCGGAGTGACGCGTCTACATGCGGTATTTATAGACCCAGCCTTGCTTGGTTTGAAGCTGCAGACCTGTTCTTAAAACATGTAGTCGAGACAAGAGAGACGAGAAACACTTTGGTAAACGCAGGCCCGTATCATTTCAGCCGACACAGGTGACGCCATTTTGCAAACTGCGCAATTACGAAGAATTTGTGGCGTCCTGAGTGAACGGCAGCTCACAGCGCCGCTCCAGAATGACTTGACTTGTGGCGATACTTCCGTGTGTGTGTGAGCCCGGCTTAACGCTTATGTCGGAACAGCATGACAGAAACACACGTTCCCGTCATAATAGAATCCTCCCTGTTCCACTGCGTCGCCCAGTCACCTTTTCCAAGTCCTTTACCGTAGCGGGAACCCGACTCTGGAACAACTTCCCCCGTTATGTTAAACAACTTAAAAACTTGTGCGGCTTCGAGAAACAGTCAATGAGGTATCTACTTAAGGAACAGTAATGCCTTCCTCTGTACATGAATGCACTTCACCTCGTTACTTCCCTCTTTCCCCCTCCTTAAATCTCCCTTCCCCAAAACTCGCTATACTAGTAAACATCTACTTTACACACCAAGATATTCATGTAAATCTGCACAAACCTTCATTACTATTGCCAATTTCTCATGTTTATCATTATTATTTGATTTTTTTACTGTTACTATTATTGCTTTTATCATATTTTGTATGTATAGCACCTGCGAACAATCAGTTTAATAAGCCACAGCTGCAAAGTACTGACACGAATTCTTTACAGACGAATGCAAAAACTAGTAGAAGCCGACCTCAGGGAAGATCAGTTTGGATTCCGTAGAAATACTGGAACACGTGAGGCAATACTGACCTTACGACTTATCTTAGAAGAAACATTAAGCATTTGTAGACTTAGAGAAAGCTTTTGACAATGTTGACTGGAATACTCACTGTCAAATTCTAAAGGTGGCAGGGGTAAAGTACAGGGAGCGAAAGGCTATTTACAATTTGTACAGAAACCAGATGGCAGTTATAAGAGTCGAGGGGCATGAAAGGGACGCAGTGGTTGGGAAGGGAGTGAGACAGGGTTGTAGCCTATCCCCGATGTTATTCAATCTGTATATTGAGCAAGCAGTGAAGGAAACAAAAGAAAAATTTGGAGTAGGAATTAAAATCCATGGAAAAGAAATAAAAACTTTGAGGTTCGCCGATGACATTGTAATTTTGTCAGAGACAGCAAAGGACTTGGAAGAGCAGTTGAACGGAATGGATGGTGTCTTGAAGGGAGGATATAAGATGAACATCAACAAAAGCAAAACGAGGATAATGGAATGTAGTCGAATTAAGTCGGGTGATGTTGAGGGTATTAGATTAGGAAATGAGACACTTAAAGTAGTAAAGGAGTTTTGCTATTTGGGGAGCAAAATAACTGATGATGGTCGAAGTAGAGAGGATATAAAATGTAGACTGGCAATGGCAAGGAAAGCGTTTCTGAGAAGAGAAATTTGTTAACATCGAGTATAGATTTAAGTGTCAGGAAGTCATTTGTGAAAGTATTAGTATGGAGTGTAGCCATGTATGGAAGTGAAACATGGACGGTAAATAGTTTGGACAAGAAGAGAATAGAAGCTTTTGAAATGTGGTGCTACAGAAGAATGCTGAAGATTAGATGCGTAGATCACGTAACTAATGAGGAGGTATTGAATAGGATTGGGGAGAAGAGAAGTTAGTGGCACAACTTGACTAGAAGAAGGGATCGGTTTGTAGGACATGTTTTGAGGCATCAAGGGATCACAAATTTTGCATTGGAGGGCAGTGTGGAGGGTAAAAATCGTAGGGGGAGACCAAGAGATGAATACACTAAGCAGATTCAGAAGGACGTAGGCTGCAGTAGGTACTGGGAGATGAAGAAGCTTGCACAGGATAGAGTAGCATGGAGAGCTGCATCAAACCAGTCTCAGGACTGAAGACCACAACAACAACAACAGCACCTGTTGTAAAAATACTGCCAGTACTTACTTTATTAGGTCTTAGTCATTACTCTTTATTCATATTGTGACTAATCTAATTTTCTTATTTAAATTATTGTCATGATGTAACTCTGATGTGTGAAGTGCCACATGTGTGGAACACTGGTCCGATGTAAGAGAGGGCCTTATGGCCCTAATCTGGTTAAATAAATAAATAATAAATAAATATTTCGGTTCTCAATAACTGCTATTCTACAGTACTTGTTTTTTTTAAATTTTTTTTACTAATACGCGCTATCCTGAATGAAAGTGTAGAAGAATTACATGATCTGCCGAATGGAATGAACAGGCTAATGAGTACAGAATATGGACTGAGATTAAATCGCAGAAAGACGAAAGTAATGAGAGGTAGCAGAAATGACTTGGAGAGATTGATAGTGACCGGGCCAAATATCTCACGAAATAAGCGTCAAACGAAAAAACTACAAAGAACGAAACTTGTCTAGCTTGAAGGGGGAAACCAGATGGCGCTATGGTTCACCCGCTAGATGGCGCTGCCATAGATCAAACGGGTATCAACTGCGTTTTTTAAAAAATAGGAACCCCCATTTTTATTACGTATTCGTGTAGTACGTAAAGAAATATGAATGTTTTAGTTGGACCATTTTTTTCGCTTTGTGATAGATGTCGCTGTAATAGTCACAAACATAGGGCTCACAATTTTAAACGAACAGTTGGTAACATTATTAAATTAAAATACAGAACGTAGGTACGTTTGAACATTTTATTTCGGTTGTTCCAATGTGACACATGTACCTTTGTGAACTTATCATTTCTGAGAACGCATGCTGTTACAGCGTGATTACCTGCAAATACGACATTAATGCAGTAAATGCTCAAAATGATGTCCGTTAAACTCAATGCATTTGGCAATACGTGTAACGACATTCCTCTCAACAGCGAGTAGTTCGCCTTCCGTAATGTTCGCACATGCATTGACAATGCGCTGATGCATATTGTCAGGCGTTGTCGGTGGATCACGATAAGAAATATCCTTCAACTTTCCGCACAGAAAGAAATCCGGGGGCGTCAGATCCGGTAAACGTGCGGGCCACGGTATGGTGCTTCGACGACCAATCCACCTGTCATCAAATATGCTATTCTATACCGCTCAAACCGGACGCGAGCTATATGCCGGACATCCATCATGTTGGAAATACATCGCCATTCTGTCGTGCAGTGAAACATCTTGTAGTAACATCGGTAGAACATTACGTAGGAAATCAGCAAACATTGCACCATTTAGATTGCCATCGATAAACTGGGGGCCAATTAATCAAAATATCCACGGGTGTGCTGCCCGTCTACAGTGTCCAATATTTCGGCAGTCATACATGTCGCCATCATCAGGTGAACTGACGGACTGAGCTCCTGTGAACGTGCCGGCACGGAGATCCGTACGCTATGGCTACTCAGAGGGAACTGGGTTAGGTCGCGGCGGCGGCCGATTTAAATAACCTCCGCCCGCGGCGCGCTCCCTCCGCCGTCGGCGCCCCGCGCCACGGTCGCGCCGTGGAACAGATTGCGACAGCGACTGAGATGACGTCGGTGTGACGGCTCTGTCCGCCGTGGTCGTCACAACTATACGTTTGCTAGATTTACTCTTGATTAATATGCACTGCTGGAAATTGAAATAAGAACACCGTGAATTCATTGTCCCAGGAAGGGGAAACTTTATTGACACATTCCTGGGGTCAGATACATCACATGATCACACTGACAGAACCACAGGCACATAGATACAGGCAACAGAGCATGCACAATGTCGGCACTAGTACAGTGTATATCCACCTTTCGCAGCAATGCAGGCTGCTATTCTCCCATGGAGACGATCGTAGAGATGCTGGATGTAGTCCTGTGGAACGGCTTGCCATGCCATTTCCACCTGGCGCCTCAGTTGGACCAGCGTTCGTGCTGGACGTGCAGACCGCGTGAGACGACGCTTCATCCAGTCCCAAACATGCTCGATGGGGGACAGATCCGGAGATCTTGCTGGCCAGGGTAGTTGACTTACACCTTCTAGAGCACGTTGGGTGGCACGGGATACATGCGGACGTGCATTGTCCTGTTGGAACAGCAAGTTCCCTTGCCGGTCTAGGAATAGTAGAACGATGGGTTCGATGACGGTTTGGATGTACCGTGCACTATTCAGTGTCCCCTCGACGATCACCAGTGGTGTACGGCCAGTGTAGGAGATCGCTCCCCACACCATGATGCCGGGTGTTGGCCCTGTGTGCCTCGGTCGTATGCAGTCCTGATTGTGGCGCTCACCTGCACGGCGCCAAACACGCATACGACCATCATTGGCACCAAGGCAGAAGCGACTCTCATCGCTGAAGACGACACGTCTCCATTCGTCCCTCCATTCACGCCTGTCGCGACACCACTGGAGGCGGGCTGCACGATGTTGGGGCGTGAGCGGAAGACGGCCTAACGGTGTGCGGGACCGTAGCCCAGCTTCATGGAGACGGTTGCGAATGGTCCTCGCCGATACCCCAGGAGCAACAGTGTCCCTAATTTGCTGGGAAGTGGCGGTGCGGTCCCCTACGGCACTGCGTAGGATGCTACGGTCTTGGCGTGCATCCGTGCGTTGCTGCGGTCCGGTCCCAGGTCGACGGGCACGTGCACCTTCCGCCGACCACTGGCGACAACATCGATGTACTGTGGAGACCTCACGCCCCACGTGTTGAGCAATTCGGCGGTACGTCCACCCGACCTCCCGCATGCCCACTATACGCCCTCGCTCAAAGTCCGTCAACTGCACATACGGTTCACGTCCACGCTGTCGCGGCATGCTACCAGTGTTAAAGACTGCGATGGAGCTCCGTATGCCACGGCAAACTGGCTGACACTGACGGCGGCGGTGCACAAATGCTGCGCAGCTAGCACCATTCGACGGCCAACACCGCGGTTCCTGGTGTGTCCGCTGTGCCGTGCGTGTGATCATTGCTTGTACAGCCCTCTCGCAGTGTCCGGAGCAAGTATGGTGGGTCTGACACACCGGTGTCAATGTGTTCTTTTTTCCATTTCCAGGAGTGTACAGGGTGATTCAAAAAGAATACCACAACTTTAAAAATGTGTATTTAATGAAAGAAACATAATATAACCTTCTGTTATACATCATTACAAAGAGTATTTAAAAAAGTTTTTTTCACTCAAAAACAAGTTCAGAGATGTTCAATATGGCCCCCTCCAGACACTCGAGCAATATCAACCCGATACTCCAACTCGTTCCACACTCTCTGTAGCATATCAGGCGTAACAGTTTGGATAGCTGCTGTTATTTCTCGTTTCACATCATCAATGGTGGCTGGGAGAGGTGGCCGAAACACCATATCCTTAACATACCCCCATAAGAAAAAATCGCAGGGGGTAAGATCAGGGCTTCTTGGAGGCCAGTGATGAAGTGCTCTGTCACGGGCTGCCTGGCGGCCGATCCATCGCCTCGGGTAGTTGACGTTCAGGTAGTTACGGACAGATAAGTGCCAATGTGGTGGCTCTCCATCCTGCTGAAATATGAATTGTTGTGCTTCTTGTTCGAGCTGAGGGAACAGCCAATTCTCTAACATCTCCAGATACTGTAGTCCAGTTACAGTAGCACCTTCGAAGAAAAAGGGACCAAAAACTTTATTGGCTGAAATGGCACAGAAAACGTTCACCTTAGGCGAGTCACGTTCATACTGAGTTGTTTCCGGCGGATTCTCATCGATTCACTTCTGCCGTACTCAATAACACATAAAGCTTTCTGTTGAGCGGTCGCCATCTTAGCATCAACTGACGCTGACGCCAAGTCAACAGCGCCTCAAGCGAACAAATGTACAACTAAATGAAACTTTATAGCTCCCTTAATTCGCCGACAGATAGTGCTTAGCTCTGCCTTTCGTCGTTGCAGAGTTTTAAATTCCTAAAGTTGTGGTATTCTCTTTGAATCATCCTGTATTTTGACATAAATATAAGAAAACATTTACAGCCTCCCTCATTAGATTTGGTATCGACAAATCCGGTAGAGAATAACACATCTCCCAGTTCCGTTACAAGTGCCACCACGTTTCTTCCCCAGTGGTGACGCCGTGTTCCAAGACGACAACGTCCCTGCCCACAAAGCGCGCACCGCCCAGCGCTGGTGACTGGTCCTGTGAAGACGCGGGTCAGCTGCCGCATCTGCGCTGGCAACCAGGCGTCAGTCGAAGCTAGTGAGCCCTTGTGGTGCGCTTTGGAGCCGGGGGTGGGTCAGTCATCTCCATGCTCCTCAAACGTGGTTACCTGGAGTTGCCACTATTTGCAATTTTGTCATACGATGACATGATGGAGACCGTGGCTGTTGTTTGGAGACAAATGTTGTTTGGTGTTAGGACAGCAACCGGCCACAAATTTACTTTCAGTTCCTTTATTCAAAAGGTACCGTTACCGGTTTCGAATCGCTGTGATTCATCCTAGCGCTGTTTACACTCTTTCTTTATGACATGTGGTGTGTTTTTACAGATTAATTGTCCTAAAATATAAATAACACATAATTATAAACGCGCCACACACAGATGGTTGCGTTACAGATTTTCGTTGCATGTGACTTGCGTGAAACGTCGGTTTCTAGTGTTTGTTTTCATAACATTCGTCCAACAGATGTAAATGCATTCCCACTGCATCATAAATATGCTACTCTCCCATACATAGGCCCACTTTCACACCAAATAGCAAACTTATTTAAAAAGAAGAAAAATATCACAATCAGCTTTTCCACAAATAATAAATTACAACAAAAAGTAATCCGTGATGTAAATACCTCCAAGAGTCCCTACCGTAAATCAGGAATATACAAACTCAGATGTGATACATGGCCAAAATTCTACATTGGACAGACAGGCAGAAGTTTTGAAATCAGATACAAAGAACGTATTGATGCTCTAAGACTTGGTAACTTGAACAAATCAACATTTGCAGCCCACATTGCTGAAGAAAACCATTCAGTGGGAAACATTGAGGACCACTTAAAAATTTTGCATCTATCAGAAAAAGGAGCCACTATGAACATATTAGAAGAATTATAAATACACACACAAAAAAACAGCACCCGAAACTATATCCTTAACGAACAAATAGAGTTAGCTAACACCCCTTTCCTGAAAAATTTCCAAAAATTACTTTCCAGCCTGCAAAGTAGATAATATTAGTACACCTATCTGCAGATCAAGTACCAAATTTATATGTTACCATAATTAGCATGATGCTAAATGTAATTAAATAATATACTATTTTACCTATACAGTTCTAATTATATATAAAAAACTTTAGAATTAATTTAACAATATCAACTCAAAAATTCAATGTCTCTGTACTAATGTAGAAGGCATTAGAGTTGTGTAAATGAATATATCATCCTTTCCAAAGATAGGACATCATCGTCAAATGTTACGATATATCATAGCATCTGTCATACTCATATATTTGCAAGCTCTTTGCATGTATCAAAACACGTGGTGCGTGGTTGAAATGATCTCAGCGACAAATCTAAAGTGTTCAGTCAGAACTATTTACGTGTGCAACAACGAGGACGCAGTGGGAATGCATTTACATCTGTTGGACGAATGTTATGAAAACAAACACTAGAAACCGACGTTTCACGCAAGTCACACGCAACGAAAATCTGTAACGCAACCATCTGTGTGTGGCGCGTTTATAATTATGTATTATTTATATTTTAGAACAATTAATCTGTAAAAACACACCACATGTCATAAGGAAAGCGTGTAAACCGTCTGAGGATGAATGACAGCGATTCGAAACCGGTAACGGTATCCTCTGAATAAAGGAACTGAAAGTAAATTTGTGGCTGGTTGCTGTCCTAACACCAAACAACATTTGCCACTATTTCTTGGAAGAATGGTACCAGACTCCCTCCAAAAACATTCACAGCCTGTATTTATGCCTTCCGAGATTACTGCAAGCTATCTGGAGTGCCAAAGAGTCTCTCACAGCTTGCCAGGCACGGTAATGTCTTCCGGATCTGCTGTTTCCACACTTCCGTCCAGCCCCTTGTGCGTAATTCCGTTTGCTCCGATGTGGTGCTTTTCATTTATCTTGGACGGGACGAGTGCTGAAAGTGCACTTTGGTTCGACACGTACTGAGTGAGTCAAACAGCAGACCACAGCGCAACTGCTGGCGTCATTCAAACGTTGTCAGCCGTGGACGCTACATGAGTCAGTGGGTTGTCGATGGAATGGGGGAGGGGGGGGGATGACGCGTAGAAGTAAGCAGAGACGAGCTGTGCTAGGGGGTGGAAGCAGCTACCACAGAGCAGCTTGCAAGGGAACATCCCCATCGCAGCCCCCCCCCCCCCCTCAGATTTAGTTATAAGTTGGCACAGTGGATAGGCCTTGAAAAACTCAACACAGATCAATCGAGAAAACAGGAAGAAGTTGTGTGGAACTATGAAAAAAATAAGCAAAATATGCAAACTGAGTAGACCATGCGTAACATAGGCAATACAGGGTGATTCAAAAAGAATACCACAACTTTAAAAATGTGTATTTAATGAAAGAAACATAATATAACCTTCTGTTATACATCATTACAAAAAGTATTTAAAAAGGTTGTTTTTCACTCAAAAACAAGTTCAGAGATGTTCAATATGGCCCCCTCCAGACACTCGAGCAATATCAACCCGATACTCCAACTCGTTCCACACTCTCTGTAGCATATCAGGCGTAACAGTTTGGATAGCTGCTGTTATTTCTCGTTTCAAATCATCAATGGTGGCTGGGAGAGGTGGCCGAAACACCATATCCTTAACATACCCCCATAAGAAAAAATCGCAGGGGGTAAGATCAGGGCTTCTTGGAGGCCAGTGATGAAGTGCTCTGTCACGGGCTGCCTGGCGGCCGATCCATCGCCTCGGGTAGTTGACGTTCAGGTTTCATAACTAACCTTTTTCGTAGGACTCTCCATACAGTTGATTGTGGAATTTGCAGCTCTCTGCTAGCTCTGCGAGTCGATTTTCCTGGGCTGCGAACAAATGCTTGCTGGATGCGTGCTACATTTTCATCACTCGTTCTCGGCCATCCAGAACTTTTCCCTTTGCACAAACACCCATTCTCTGTAAACTGTTTATACCAACGTTTAATACACCACCTATCAGGAGGTTTAACACCATACTTCGTTCGAAATGCACGCTGAACAACTGTCGTCGATTCACTTCTGCCGTACTCAATAACACAAAAAGCTTTCTGTTGAGCGGTCGCCATCTTAGCATGAACTGACGCTGACGCCTAGTCAACAGCGCCTCAAGCGAACAAATGTACAACTAAATGAAACTTTATAGCTCCCTTAATTCGCCGACAGATAGTGCTTAGCTCTGCCTTTTGTCGTTGCAGAGTTTTAAATTCCTAAAGTTGTGGTATTCTTTTTGAATCACCCTGTATATTGTGCCCGTTGGACACTATAGACCGGTGTTCCAAGAGGCACCGTATCGGAGACTTATACCGCACACAGGGAAAGCAAAGAGCATCATCCGCAAAGTCACTGTGCGGACCAAAATATGTGTTGAGTCCAAAGACCTTGTAAAAAATAACTAGACTCACTGATGGCGCTGTAGTCGCGGGATAATTTGAACCTTCGGCTGGACGCCATTATAGTGGTTGTAGTCTGATGTGTTGTGTAGTACTGTTGTTTGTGAACACCCTGATTCAACGTTGCATATTTGTTGGGGCGTACATACAGTATTTGTTACTCGTAATTCTACTGTCTGCACGTTCCAATCAAAAGAAGTACAATGGTGAAGAGTTGTGGAGCGATTAATTGTACAAATAAATTCGAGAAAGGAACATTACATTTCACAGATATGTGAATATTTTAAGTTGTTTCGTATGTCAGTGCACTTGCTTAATAAATGTTTTTGTAACACCGTATTAGCATAATGTCTGTGCATCTATTTGCAGGTTTCCTTTCTCAAAACCACAGCTGTTACAAAAATGGTTACACGCTGTCAGGAGGCAAGATTTCCGACCGACAGAATACCATTTTATATGTTCCGATCATTTTGAAGAAAGTTGTTTCCTTGAAAATTACGTAAATCGCAAAAAGCTGAAAGATGATGCTGTTCCATCCATCTTTCGTTTTCCAGACCATATACAGCAGCAGATAAAATTTTCTTTGTGAACCACATTTTATTTTAACTATAAAAGTTGAGTTGCAAGCAACACGAAATTTGAGTTAGCAGGCTTTTTATCGTTATAAAATGCAACTGAATGTGTGTAATTGTAATCTGATTTCACAACTTCTCTCGATGGAGGGTTGTTTGGGGAAGGAGACCAGAAGCGAGGTCATCGGTCTTGTCGGATTAGGGAAGGATGGGGAAGGAAGTCGGTCGTGCCCTTTCAGAGGAACCATCCCGGCATTTGCCGGGAGTGATTTAGGGAAATCACGGAAAACCTAAATGAGGATGGCCGGACGCGGGATTGAACCGTCGTCCTCCCGAATGCCTCTCGATGGAACAGTTGTTGAGTTTTATTTGTTATATGAAAAAAAACCACACATATAAACTGAAGTGTACATCTTCGAAAGTAAATATTGTGACTAGTGCGATACTGGATGCCTGCCTGAAGTCTTGTTTGTTCTAGCTGGCTGATCGGTAGTGTTTTCACGGTCTAGGTTAGGTTGAAACTTGATAATCTGGTCGTGAGTTGCCAAAGCACTACGCCATGTATAACGCACTTTTCGTCATAAAATCTAAAGCATGGAAGAGTCAGAAAATATCTATTAACATAGTGGGCAAATCTTCGAGTATTTTGATGCATTTTGCGTACGTCTATCGTAAACGAACTACGAAAAATGCTAGGGGTCCAGTGCATAACTTTTAGCTACGGCAGATTCCATGTACTACGTAACATAAATTCATAAACAGTGACTAGTTGCTGTTTGTTCATAAATTAAAAACTATATTGTAGTAACGTATTTAAATGAGGCATTATGTTTGTGACCTAACTCTAGGGAAGGCATTTTATAACGAAAAGCGATGTATAAACATTCGAAATCCGCGCGTCAGTTTACCACTCTAGTGGCCGCCGCCCAGCTATTCAATTTGTCCGCTCTTCACAGTCGACCACCCGTGCGGTTGTGGGGGCCTGCTTATACCGCACACAGGGAAAGCAAAGAGCATCATCCGCAAAGTCACTGCGCGGACGAAAATATGTGTTGAGTCATCGTGACGGATTGTCTTTGAAGTCGACTCTGACGGAAAGCCACGCGGTCGTAGGCGTCTTGCCACGCTTCGCGCGCCCCCCCCCCTCCCCCCCGCCCTCCCTCGGAGGTTGGAGTCCTCCCTCGGGTATGCGTGTGTTGTCCTTAGCGTAAGTTAGTTTAGTTAGAGCAAGAGTGAGTAACCCTAGGGATCGATGACGGCAGCAGTTTGGTCCCATAAGAACTTAACCACAATTTTCAAAATTTGTGACGGAAAGTAATAGGGCAACAGCTGCAAAAGTCACTGCACGACCGAATGTCACTGTCGTGAATCCTGTCAGCACCAAATCCACACGAATGGAGCTCCATTAGCGGGGAATTGCAGGCTACGCCGGAATTCCAAAACCACTCACGGGTGACGCAAATGGCCGTATCAGGGAAACGTCATGGCGAAGCCATAACGTCTGCACTTTGCAGCAATGGAAGAAAGCCATCTGGTGGGATCTACGTTTACAGGCATACTCTGCAAGTCACATTTAAGTGCCTGGCAGAGGGTTCATCGAACCACCTTCACCATTCTCTATTATTACAACCTCGTATAGCGCGCGGAAAGAATGAACACCTATGTCTTTCCGTTCGAGCTGTGATTTCCCTTATTTTATCGTGGTGATTGTTTCTCCCTATGTAGGTCAGTGTCAACAAGATATTTTCGCATTCGGAGGAGAAAGTTGGTTATTGGAATTTCGTGAGAAGATTCCGTCGCAACGAGAAATGCCTTTCTTTTAACGATTTCCAGCGCAAATCCTGTATCATTTCAATGACACCCTCTCCCCTATTTCACGATAGTACAAAAGTGCTGCCCTTCTTTGAACTTCCTCGATGTACTCCGTCAGTCCTACGTGGTAAGGATCCCACACCGCGCAGCAGTATTCTAAAAGAGGACGGACAAGCGTAGTGTGGGCAGCCTCCTTAGTAGATCTGTTACATTTTCTAAGTCTCTTGCCAATTAAACGCAGCCTTTGGTTAGCCTTCCCCACAACATTTTCTATGTGTTCCTTCCAATTTAAGTTGTTCGTAATTCTAATACCTAGGTATTTAGCTGAATTTACGGCGTTTAGATTTGACTGTTTTACCGTGTAACCAAACTTTAACGGATTCCTTTTAGCACTCATGTGGATGACCTCGCACTTTTCGTTACTTAGGATCAATTGTCAATTTTCGCATCATACAGATATCTTTTCTCTTTTGATCTTCTGATGACTTTACTAGTCGATAATCGACAGCGTCCTCTGCAAACAACCTGTTCTGATTGCCTCCTATATCATTTATATAGATAAGGAATAGGAAAGGGCCTATAACACTACCTTGGGAAACGCCAGAAATCATTCTATTTTACTCGATGACTTTCCGTCAGTTACCACGAACTGTGACCTCTCTGACAGGAAAGCACAAATCCGGTCACGTAATTGATACGATATTCCACAAACACGCAACTTCTCTACAAGCCGCTTGTGTGGTACAGTGACAAAAGCGTTCCGAAAAATCCAGAAATACGGAATCAATCTGAAATCCCTTGTCAATAGCACTCAACACTTCATGCGAATAAGGAGCTAGTTGCGTTTCACATGAATGATGTTTTATAAATGCGTGTTGACTGTGTGTCAAAAAAAAAAAAAAATAATGTTCAAATGGCTCTGAGCACTATGGGACTTAACATCTGTGGTCATCAGTCCCCTAGAACTTAGAACTACTTAAACCTAACTAACCGAAGGACATCACACACATTCATGCCCGAGGCAGGATTCGAACCTGCGACCGTAACGGTCGCCCGGTTCCAGACTGAAGTGCCTGGAACCGATCGGCCGCAACGGCCGGCGACTGTGTGTCAATAGACCGTTTTCTTCGAGATAATTCATAATGTTTGAACACAATATACACTCCTGGAAATTGAAATAAGAACACCGTGAATTCATTGTCCCAGGAAGGGGAAACTTATTGACACATTCCTGGGGTCAGATACATCACATGATCACGCTGACAGAACCACAGGCACTAAGACACAGGCAACAGAGCATGCACAATGTCGGCACTAGTACAGTGTATATCCACCTTTCGCAACAATGCAGGCTGCTATTCTCCCATGGAGACGATCGTAGAGATGCTGGATGTAGTCCTGTGGAACGGCTTGCCATGCCATTTCCACCTGGCGCCTCAGTTGGACCAGCGTTCGTGCTGGACGTGCAGACCGCGTGAGACGACGCTTCATCCAGTCCCAAACATGCTCAATGGGGGACAGATCCGGAGATCTTGCTGGCCAGGATAGTTGACTTACACCTTCTAGAGCACGTTGGGTGGCACGGGATACATGCGGACGTGCATTGTCCTGTTGGAACAGCAAATTCCCTTGCCGGTCTAGGAATAGTAGAACGATGGGTTCGATGACGGTTTGGATGTACCGTGCACTATTCACTGTCCCCTCGACGATCACCAGTGGTGTACGGCCAGTTTAGGAGATCGCTCCCCACACCATGATGCCGGGTGTTGGCCCTGTGTGCCTCGGTCGTATGCAGTCCTGATTGTGGCGCTCACCTGCACGGCGCCAAACACGCATACGACCATCATTGGCACCGAGGCAAAAGCGACTCTCATCGCTGAAGACGACACGTCTCCATTCGTCCCTCCATTCACGCCTGTCGCGACACCACTGGAGGCGGGCTGCACGATGTTGGGGCGTGAGCGGAAGGCGGCCTAAAGGTGTGCGGGACCGTAGCCCAGCTTCATGGAGACGGTTGCGAATGGTCCTCGCCGATACCCCAGGAGCAACAGTGTCCCTAATTTGCTGGGAAGTGGCGGTGCGGTCCCCTACGGCACTGCGTAGGATCCTACGGTCTTGGCGTGCATCCGTGCGTCGCTGCGGTCCGGTCCCAGGTCGACGGACGCGTGCACCTTCCGCCGACCACTGGCGACAACATCGATGTACTGTGGAGACCTCACGCCCCACGTGTTGAGCAATTCGGCGGTACGTCCACCCGGCCTCCCGCATGCCCACTATACGCCCTCGCTCAAAGTCCGTCAACTGCACATACGGTTCACGTCCACGCTGTCGCCGCATGCTACCAGTGTTAAAGACTGCGATGGAGCTCCGTATGCCACGGCAAACTGGCTGACACTGACGGCGGCGGTGCACAAATGCTGCGCAGCTAGCGCCATTCGACGGCCAACACCGCGGTTCCTGGTGTGTCCGCTGTGCCGTGCGTGTGATCATTGCTTGTACGGCCCTCTCGCAGTGTCCGGAGCAAGTATGGTGGGTCTGACACACCGGTGTCAATGTGTTCTTTTTTCCATTTCCAGGAGTGTATGTTCCAAAATCCTGCTGCATATCGTCGTTACTGGATTACTCCTACTGTCTTTCTTGAATACTGGTGTGACTTGTGCAACTTTCCAGTCTTAGGGTACGGATCTTTCGTAGAGCCACCGTGGTTCAACAACAAAGTTAGGAAACTACTGCGAAAGCAAAGAGAGCTTCACTGCAAGTTTAAACGCAGCCAAAACCTCTCAGACAAACCGAAGCTAAACGATGTCAAAGTTAGCGTAAGGAGGGCTATGCGTAAACCGTTCAGTGAATTCGAATGTAAAATTCTATGTACCGACTTGACAGAAAGTCCTAGGAAGTGTGGTACAGTGACAAAAGCGTTCCGAAAAATCCAGAAATACGGAATCAATCTGAAATCCCTTGTCAATAGCACTCAACACTTCATGCTTCATGTCAATAGCACTTCACACTTCAGTAAGTGGCTCGAAACAGCATATCCAGACACTCCGGGATGATGATGGCATTGAAACAGAGGATGACACGCGTAAAACTGAAATACTAAGCACCCTTTTCCAAAGCTGTTTCACAGAGGAAGACCGCACTGCAGTTCCTTCTCTAAATACTCGCACGAACGAAAAACTGGCTGACATCGAAATAAGGGTCCAAGGAATAGAAAAGCAACTGAAATCACTCAACAAAGTCCACTGTACCAGACGGGATACCAATTCGATTCTACACAGAGTACGCGAAAGAACTTGCCCCTCTTCTAACAGCCGTGTACCGCAAGTATCTAGAGGAACGGAAGGTTCCAAATGATTGGGAAAGAGCACAGGTAGTCCCAGTCTTCAACAAGGGTCGTCGAGCAGATGCTCAAAACTATAGACCTATATCTCTGACGTCGATCTGTTGTAGAATTTTAGAACACGTTTTTTGCTCGCGTATCATGTCATTTATGGAACCCAGAATCTACTCTGTAGGAATCAACACGGATTCCGGAAACAGCGATCGTGTGAGACCCAACTCGCTTTATTTGTTCATGAGACCCAGAAAATATTAGATACAGGCTCCCAGGTAGATGCCATTGTTCTTGACTTCCGGAAGGCGTTCGATACAGTTCCGCACTGTCGCCTGATAAACAAAGTAAGAGCCTACGGAATATCAGACCAGCTGTGTGGCTGGATTGAAGAGTTTTTAGTCAACAGAACACAGCATGTTGTTATCAACGGAGAGACGTCTACAGACGTTAAAGCAACCTCTGACGTGCCACAGGGGAGTGTTATGGGGCCATTGCTTTTCACAATATATATAAATGACCTAGTAGTAGCTGTAGTATACAGAGAAGTTGCAGCATTAGAAAATTGCAGCGAAATGCAGGAAGATCTGCAGCGGATAGGCACTTGGTGCAGGGAGTGGCAACTGACACTTAACATAAACAAATGTAATGTATTGCGACTACATAGGAAGAAGGATCCTTTATTGTATGATTATATGATAGCGGAACAAACACTGGTAGCAGTTACTTCTGTGAAATATCTGGGAGTATGCGTACGGAATGATTTGAAGTGGAATGATGGTATAAAATTAATTGTCGGTAAGGCGGGTGCCAGGTTGAGATTCACTGTGAGAGTCCTTAGAAAATGTAGTCCATCAACAAAGGAGGTGGCTTACAAAACACTCGTTCGACCTATACTCGAGTATTGCTCATCAGTGTGGGATCCGTACCAGATCGGGTTGACGGAGGAGATAGAGAAGATCCAAAGAAGAGCGGCGCGTTTCGTCACAGGGTTATTTGGTAACCGTGATAGCGTTACGGAGATGTTTAACAAACTCAAGTGGCAGACTCTGCAAGAGAGGCGCTCTGCATCGCGGTGTAGCTTGCTCGCCAGGTGTCGAGAGGGTGCGGTTCTGGATGAGGTACCGAATATATTGCTTCGCCCTACTTATACCTCCCGAGGAGATGACGAATGTAAAATTAGAGAGATTCGAGCGTGCACGGAGGCTTTCCGGCAGTCGTTCTTCCCGCGAACCATACGCGACTGGAACGGGACAGGGAGGTAATGACAGCGGCACGTAAAGTGCCCTCCGCCACACGCCGTTAGGTGGCTTGCGGAGTATAAATGTAGATGTAGATGTAGAGCGGACGTTTGTATATGATTGTTGAGTACGGAGCAGTTGCATCAGCATACTGTGGAAGAAACCTAACTGGTATACAGTCTTGACCAGAAGACTTGCTTTTATTAAGTGATTTAAGTTGCTTTACTACTTCGAGGAAATCTACTGCTACGTTACTCATGTTGGCAGCTGTTCTTGGTTCGAACTCTGGAATATTTACTTCGTCTTCTTTTGTGAAGGCATTTCAGAAGTCTGTGTATAGTAACTGTGCTTTCGACAGCACTGTCGTCTATAGCATCTCTATTGCTATCGTGCAGAGAAGAGATTGATTGTGTCTTGCCGCTAACATACTTCACATACGACCAGAATCTCTTTGGATTTTCTGCCAGGTTTCGAGACAAAGTTTCGTTGTGGAAGCATCTCGCATTGAAGTCCGCTCTAGATTTCGAGCTTTCGTAAAAGGTCGCCAGTATTGGAGATTTTGCGTCAGTTTAGATTAGGCAATGTTTTTTCGGTGTTTCTGCAACAGTGTCCTGACACGTTTTGTGTACCGAGGAGGGTAAGAATGGTTTCACACTGTTCTGGCCGAGTCTAAGTCTCAAGACTGAAACATGGCGGGGGTTCCGTGACGCTTTGGGCAGCCGTATCGTTGTACCGGGTGATCAAAAAGTCAGTGTAAATTTGAAAACTGAATAAATCACGGAAAAATGTAGATAGAGAGGTACGAATTGACACGTGCTTGGAATGACATGGGGTTTTATTAGAACCAAAAAATACAAAAGTTCACAAAATGTCCTACAGATGGCGCTTCATCTGATCAGAATACCAGTAATTAGCATAACAAAGTAAGGCAAAGCAAAGATGATGTTCTCTACAGGAAATGCTCAATATGCAGACCATCCTTCCTCAACAGTAGCTGTAGTCGAGGAATAATGTTGTGAACAGCACTGTAAAGCATGTCCGGAGTTGTGGTGAGGCATTGGCGTCGGATGTTGTCTTTCAGCATCCCTAGAGGTGTCGGTCGATCACGATACACTTGCGACTTCAGGCAACCCCAAAGCCAATAGTCGCACGGACTGAGGTCTGGGGACCTGGGAGGCCAAGCATGACGAAAGTGGCGGCTGAGCACACCATCATGACCAAACGACGCGCGCAAGAGATCTTTCACGCGTCTAGCAATACGGGGTGGAGCGCCATCCTGCATAAACATCGTACGTTCCAGCAGGTGTTTATCAGCCAGGCTGGGGATGATGCGATTCTGTAACATATCGGCGTACCTCTCACCCGTCACGGTAGCAGTCACTGACGTTTTTCTGTCCAGCGCCATCTGTCGAACATTTTGTGAACTTTTTTTTTTTTTTTTTTTTTTGGTTCTAATAAAACCCCATGTCATTCCAAGCATGTGTGTCAATTTTTATCTCTCCATCTACATTATTCTGTGGTTTATTATGTTTTCAAATTTATACTGAGTTTTTGATCACCCGGTATTCCATCGGTCGCACGATTATGCTGCAAAGTCGCACTACTGCAAAGGATTATGGACGATATTGACACATGAGCTCCATCCTACGGCGTAATGCTTGTTCCCCAATGCTGACGCCATGTTCAAAGACGCCAGGCCGCTGTCGAAACAGCTGACTTCGTCCAGGACAGGTTATTGTGAGTAGGAGGACGAATTGCCGCATTTGCCCTGGTCTCTCATATATTGGCCTGTTTTTGAGAGAAGGGTGCAAGATGTAAGGAGTGTGTCAGAATGCTCCATTACGTTGATTAAATATTACATTGAGTATCTAAAACAATATAGCCAGCTTAAAGCTATTGTTCGCGTTGCGCAAGACTGGAAATAAACGAGTACGCACATGGCGATAGTAACAATTTGAGGGCGAAACATGGGAGCGCGATTCTAAGCGTGTGTTGTGAGACGAGTCGGCAGTGTCGGTCGAGAGCTCGGAGACAGAAGACGTGCGTGTCACGCTGCCCTCACGTGGCTGATGGCAGATCTCACCACATCAAGGCCTCATTTCATTTATACGGCCAGTAGAGGTTTAGGTGGCTTAAGGGGCTCCGGAACGCCCTATACTTGCAATGTTAAAATAACGCTTATAAATTACATCTTTCCTCACAAAGTATTTGAGGTAGGAAGTTGAACTTTTTACAGATTATTTATTGGAATATGGGCTACAACTTAACACAGGGATTTTACAAAATTTTAGTTCAGTTATTAAAGATGATTTTTTTTCAATTGTAATGAAAATTCACAACATTTTTTTTGCAATTTTTTATTGATATATTCAAAAATATACAGTTTTTTGGGAAAAGGCTGTGTTAAATTATGCAGAAGGTACTGTGTAACATTTACTGAAAGTTTGAAACAAATATGTTTGGAAGATCCTTAGAAAACATGTAATTAGTATGAGAAAATAAAAGTTTTGGGAATCGAGCGACAAAGATTGGATTAACTTTTTAGTGCATTCCAGGTCCATAGGATGGATTATCTTCATCCTCTGCAAACTCCTCCTCCAGCTTCCTCTTGTTCCTCCTCCTGTTTACTCTTGCTTGTATTTCTAGACTCTTTACAGCCCTGTCTGCAGCCCGAAGGCGTTCCTTGTCTAAAGCAAGCATCGCTCGTACCATGTTAGAATGTTATTGTTTACAGTAATAACACATACCTTTGGCTTTCCAACATTTCTCCTTTTCTTAAAAGCCTTCAGAGGATTTCTGATAACTTTACTTTTACTCATTATTATACTTCAACAAAACAGAGACTCAAGAAACAGAATTAATTACGAATATTTTCGAGATAACGACAGAGTAAATAAACATGAAACAATCGACAATCGCAGCAGTGATATATATTGAACCATCACAGGTTAGCCACAACACATACTTTATCTCACATCACTAAAATGTACCTGATGAACACGGACGTTAATAATAACACCATTTGACAGCAGTTTAACAGCGCCACAGTGGGTCACGCCCATGTAGAACATATTTCAGAAAAAATTTAAAAATAGTTGTAGTCTTCGGAATTGAATAAATTATATATTTATTAAAAGGTAATAGTCTGCAGATTCAGAAAACGCAAAAAAGTAAAAATTGAACTTTTCATGATTTTGAGCCTTTCCGGAGCCCCTTAAAAACAACAGTGTAACTGACACTCATGCAACACGCACGCAGTGTTATGCAGGTCAGATTCCGATTACTGATAGCTCAGGTTGCTTATCGAGTCCACTTTCACAGACAAACATACGCTGTATGTGTTGTAGGTATGTTACATATTTGTTGTAGGAAAGTTACAGAGATCGATAACCAACTTTCATCGCTGTTACCTGAACTAGCCGCCATTTTTCAGGAACAATGGTGTAAGATTACCTTTGACACCACGCAGGACCTGTATTCATCCATTGCGAGACGACTGGAACCTGTTTTCAATGCCAAAGGTTATCCCACAGCGTATGAGGTGCATTCAAGTACTAAGGCCTCCGATTTTTTTCTCCGGACTGGAAAGAGATAGAAACATGCGCATTGTTTTAAAATGAGGCCGCGTATGTTGTCAATACGTCCCAGAGATGGCAGCACCGTACGGCAGATGGAATTTTACCGCCAGCGGCGAGAATGAGAACTGTTTTAAATACTTAAAATAGCGACGTTTTCCTTACTTGAACAGCGTGCAATCATTCGTTTTCTGAATTTGCGTGATGTGAAACCAATTGAAATTCATCGACAGTTGAAGGAGACATGTGGTGACGGAGTTACGGATGTGTCGAAAGTGCGTTCGTGGGTGCGACAGTTTAATGAAGGCAGAACATCGTGTGACAACAAACCGAAACAACCTCGGGCTCGACACGATCCAGAAAGTGGAGAGAACTGTTTTGGGGGATCGCTGAATGACTGTTGAACAGATCGCCTCCAGAGTTGGCATTTCTGTGGGTTCTATGCACAAAATCCTGCATGACGACCTGAAAATGCGAAAAGTGTCATCCAGGTGGGTGGCACGAATGCTGACGGACGACCACACGGCTGCCCGTGTGGCACGTCGCCGAGCAATGTTGACGCGCAACGACAGCACGAATGGGACTTTCTTTTCGTCGGTTGTGACAATGGATGAGACGTGGATGCCATTTTTCAATCCAGAAACAAAGCGCCAGTCAGCTCAATGGAAGCACACAGATTCACCGCAACCAAAAAAATTTCGGGTAACCGCCAGTGCTGAAAAAATGATGGTGTCCATTTTCTGGGACAGCGAGGGCGTAATCCTTACCCATTGCGTTCCAAAGGGCACTACGGTAACAGGTGCATCCTACGAAAATGTTTTGAAGAACAAATTGCTTCCTGCACTGCAACAAAAACGTCCGGGAAGGGCTGCGCGTGTGCCGTTTCACCGAGACAACGCACCCGCACATCGAGCTAACGTTACGGAACAGTTTCTTAGTGATAACAACTTTGAAGTGATTCCTCATGCTCCCTACTCACCTGACCTGGCTCCTAGTGACTTTTGGCTTTTTCCAACAATGAAAGACACTCTCCGTGGCCGCACATTCACCAGCCGTGCTGCTATTGCGTCAGCGATTTTCCAGTGGCCGAAACAGACTCCTAAAGAAGCCTTCGCCGCTGCCATGGAATCATGGCGTGAGTGTTGTGAAAAATGTGTTCGTCTGCATTGCGATTACGTCGAGAAGTAACGCCAGTTTCATCGATTTCGCGTGAGTAGTTAATCAGAAAAAAAATCGGAGGCCTTAGAACTTGAATGCACCTCGTATTAAGCGTGCTGCCGTGTTGTGTTTTTGTGTTTCGATATCTTTGGTCACCCCTGTACGTCGGCGGTGAAGGGTCACGTGATTGTCTGAAGGCACTTTTAGATGCTCCAAAACACCCAGTACGTTCTTTCTACTGGAACTAAAAAGAAAAACTAAACTCTGCACGAACAATGCACTTAGTATGAAAAACGTATGTGTTTGCTGACATCCGGATACTTTTGATCACATAGTGTATATGTGAGGGAATCTCATACAATTAGCCGCGAAACTCGGAATCTTTCCTTATCAAATATTAGTTACCAATGACCACTTTTCGCACAGAAAACACTAGGCGGAGCATACATGTCATCAGAGGTACAATTTGATAAAATTCTTACGCAGTAAGCCAGTTAAAACAGTAAACAAGTGGGTGCTGTTAAAGTTACCGCCGATGTACGCATGGCTACAAAGTTTTGCGGAGTGAGGTAGTAAGGCAGTCTCCCCAGTGGACGAAGTCCGAAGTCTGTCGTCGAGAGACAGGTGGTTTCACCCTTTCTGAGGTCAATCGCGTCAGACTGTTTAACTGTACCTTGACGATCCAAAACATTACGACCGCCTGCTTAGTAGAATGTTTATCCGGTTTTGGTTGCGAAATACGTGACTGATTTTGTACATAAAGAACCGGACAGGTTTGTGGAGATATGTGGTATTAGATGCCTACGCACAGGTCACGTATCTCGCGTAAATAATGGACCGCTGATTCGCGTGCGCAGTGATGCCGCCCGAGAGCGACCCAGATCTGCTTGCCGAGACATCGACTCGAGTTCGCGACAGTGCTCTCGAAACCACTGTAGTACGGTTCTGGCTCAGAGACGCTGCTCAAAGGTGACATCGCCGTCGGGGAAGACATCGAGCGTGAACTGATGCGGGAGGTTCGCAGCTGCCAGCGTGTCTTCGATTACCGCACCAGGCCCCATGCGAGAGCAGGAGAATAGAAAAGCAACTGGAATCACTCAACAGAGGAAAGTCCACTGGACCTGACGGGATACCAATTCGATTCTACACAGAGTACGCGAGAGAACTTGCCCCCCTTCTAACAGCCGTGTACCGCAAGTCTCTAGAGGAACGGAAGGTTCCAAATGATTGGAAAAGAGCACAGGCAGTCCCAGTTCTTCAAGAAGGGTCGTCGAGCAGATGCGCAAAACTATAGACCTATATCTCTGACGTCGATCTGTTGTAGAATTTTAGAACATGTTTTTTGCTCGAGTATCACGTCGTTTTTGGAAACTCAGAATCTACTATGTAGGAATCAACATGGATTCCGGAAATAGCGATCGTGTGAGACCCAACTCGCTTTATTTGTTCATGAGACCCAGAAAGTATTAGATACAGCCTCCCAGGTAGATGCCATTGTTCTTGACTTCCGGAAGGCGTTCGATACAGTTCCGCACTGTCGCCTGATAAACAAAGTAAGAGCCTACGGAATATCAGACCAGCTGTGTGGCTGGATTGAAGAGTTTTTAGCAAACAGAACACAGCATGTTGTTATCAAGGTAGAGACGTCTACAGACGTTAAAGTAACCTCTGGCGTGCCACAGGGGAGTGTTATGGGACCATTGGTTTTCACAATATATATAAATGACCTAGTAGATAGTGTCGGAAGTTCCATGCGACTTTTCGCGGATGATGCTGTACTATACAGAGAAGTTGCATTATTAGAAAATTGTAGCGAAATGCAGGAAGATCTGCAGAGGATAGGCACTTGGTGCAGGGAGTGGCAACTGAACCTTAACATAGACAAATGTAATGTAGTGAGAATACATAGAAAGAAGGATCCTTTATTGTATGATTATATGATAGCGGAACAAACACTGGTAGCAGTTACATCTGTAAAATATCTGGGAGTATGCGTGCGGAACGATTTGAAGTGGAATGATCATATAAAATTAATTGTTGGTAAGGTGGGTGCCAGGTTGAGTTTCATTGGGAGAGTCCTTAGAAAATGTAGTCCATCAACAAAGGAGGTGGCTTACAAAACACTCGTTCGACCTATACTCGAGTATTGCTCATCAGTGTGGGATCCGTACCAGGTCGGGTTGACGGAGGAGATACAGAAGATCCAAAGAAGAGCGGCGCGTTTCGTCACAGGGTTATTTGGTAATCGTGATAGCGTTACGGAGATGTTTAACAAACTCAAGTGGCAGACTCTGCAAGAGAGGCGCTCTGCATCGCGGTGTAGCTTGCTCGCCAGGTTTCGAGAGGGTGCGTTTCTTGATGAGGTATCGAATATATTGCTTCCCCCTACTTATACCTCCCGAGAAGATCACGAATGTAAAATTAGAGAGATTCGAGCGCGCACAGAGGCTTTCAGACAGTCGTTCTTCCCGCGAACCATACGCGACTGGAACAGGAAAGGAAGGTAATGACAGTGGCACGTAAAGTGCCCTCCACCACACACCGTTGGGTAGCTTGCGGAGTATAAATGTAGATGTAGATGTAGATGTAGATGTAGGTTCGTGTAGCATAGCACTGCTCTCACCAGCCCCTGTGCGTGGCGCGCTTCTCGCTTGGACTCGTCGTTCGTCTCGATGACGGCGTTTGTCGAGACCGCCATCGACTTTCTTTTTTTTTTTTGGTCGCTAGTCTACTGACTGGTTTGATGCGGCCCGCCACGAATTCCTTTCCTGTGCTAACCTCTTCATCTCAGAGTAGCACTTGCAACCTACGTCCTCAATTATTTGCTTGACGTATTCCAATCTCTGTCTTCCTCTACGGTTTTCGCCCTCTGCAGCTCCCTCTGCTACCGTGGAAGTCATTCCCTCATGTCTTAGCAGATGTCCTAACATCCTGTCCCTTCTCCTTATCAGTCTTTTCCACATATTCCTTTCCTCTCCGATTCTGCGTAGAACCTCCTCATTCCTTACCTTATCAGTCCACCTAATTTTCAACATTCGTCTATAGCACCACATCTCAAATGCTTACATCCTCTTCTGTTCCGGTTTCCCCACAGTCCATGTTTCACTACCATACAATGCTGTGCTCCAGACATTCGCCCGCATCTCGTGGTCGTGCGGTAGCGTTCTCGCTTCCCACGCCCGGGTTCCCGGGTTCGATTCCCGGCGGGGTCGGGGATTTTCTCTGCCTCGTGATGGCTGGGTGTTGTTGTAAGTAGGCTGTTTATGTTTTCCTATTGGCAACGTTACGTAGCGCTCTGTATGAAAATCACTGGCTGTGCTGTGTGCAGTCTGTGGCTAGTTTGCATTGTTGTCTGCCATTGTAGTGTTGGGCAGCGGCAGCTGGATGTGAACAGCGCGTAGCGTTGCGCAGTTGGAGGTGAGCCGCCAGCAGTGGTGGATGTGAGGAGAGAGATGGCGAAGTTTTGTAATTTGCCATGAACTGCTATATATATTATGACTATTAAGGTAAATACATTGTTTGTTCTCTATCAATATCTTTCATTTGCTAACTATCCCTATCAGTAGTTAGTGCCTTCCGTAGTTTGAATCTTTTATTTAGCTGGCAGTATTGGCGCTCGCTGTATTGCAGTAGTTCGAGTAATGAAGATTTTTGTGAGGTAAGTTATTTGTGAAAGGTATAGTTTAATGTTACTCAGGGCCATTCTTTTGCAGGGATCTTTGATAGTCAGATTGCGTTGCGCTAAATAATATTGTGTGTCAGGTTAAGCACAGTCGTGCATAAAATGTTCTAAGGGGACGTTTCAACTCTTATTATTCCCTCTCGGATCTTATACATATTGTATATTACCCGTCTCTCACCATAGCTTAGCCCTATTTTTCTCAGAATTTCGAACATCTTGCACCATTTCACATTGTGGAACACTTCCTCCAGGTTGACAGATTCTATGAACGTGTATTGATTTTTTTTAGTCTCGATTCCAATATCAACCGCAACGTCACAATTGCCTCTTTGATGCCTTTACCGCTTCTAAAGGCAAACTGATCGTCATCTAACACCTCCACAACTTTCTTCTCCATTCTTCTGTATTTTATTCTTGTGACCAACTTGGACGCATGAACTCTTAAGCTGATTGTGCGATAATTCTACCACATGTCAGCTCTTGCAGTCTTCGGAATTGTGTGGTTGATGCTTTTCCGGAAGTCGCCAGTCTCATATATTCTAGACCGCAAAGTGAAGAGTCGTTTTGTTGCCACTTCCCCCAATGAATTTAGAAATTCTGGGAGGATGTTACCTATCCCTTCCTACTTATTTGATTTTTAGTCCTCCAAAGCTCTCTTGAATGCAGTTTCTAATACTGGATCCCCTATCTCTTGTAAATCGTCTCCTGTTTCCTCTTCTATCACATCAGACGAATCTTGCCCCTGATACAGGCCTTCACTGTACTTTGCAAAAACAGACATAATCTCTTATGGGGTAACAGCAACCAGTGATTTTATAAAGTTACTTAAAATCCGTCTTGATTGCAAATTGTTTTTTTTTATTCATATGACCGGTTTCGGTTCATTCAGAACCATCTTCAGATCTGATATTTCAGTTATAGGAGTAACCCATCCAAATCCAGCAACTTTCACATGCTACATCACATGTGACGTCACATGTGACGTAGCATGTGAAAGTTGCTGGATTCGGACGGGTTACTCCTGTAACTGAAATATCAGATCTGAAGATGGTTCTGAATGAACCGAAACCGGTGACATGAATAAAAAAAAAATTTGCAGTCAAGACGGATTTTAAGTAACTTCACTGTACTCTTTCTACCTATCCGCTCTCTGTCCCGAATTTAACAATGGAATTCGCTTTGCATTCTTAGTGTTACCACTCTAGCTTTTTATTTTTCCGAAGGTTGCTTTGACTTCCCTGTACGCTGAGTCTGTCCTTCTGACAATCATTTCTTTTTCGATTTCTTCACATTTTTCATGCAGCCATATCCTATTAGCTTGCCTGCACTTCGTATTTATTTCATTCCTCAGCGACTTGTATTTCTGTACTCCTGAATTTCCCTGAGCGTTTTTGTACGTCCTTCTTTCATCGATCAGCTGATGCATTTCTTCTGCTATCCATGGTTTTTTCGCAGTTATCTTCTTTGTATCTATGTTTTTCTTCCCAACTTCTGTGAATGCCCTCTTTAGAGATATCCATTACTCTTCAACCGTAACAGCTACTCAGATATTCCTGATTGCTGTATCTATAGCCTTAGAGAACTTCAAGCCAGGGTTTGATTTGTGCTTCTACCACTGGGGGGGGGGGGGGGGGCGGGATGTCTTAGGAGGTTAGTAGAATTATATATGTTACTAGCTTGGACCGTGGCATTACGCATGGTTAAACAGCTATTTATAAATAGATCTTAAAGTCGAAACTCACCATTGACGCGTATGCACTATCAGAAAAGCCATCCCTTGTTATATCTTTAAAAGTACATAATAGGTAAAGCTTATTTAGAAAATCATCTACATACAGGTACAGATATACGAGGGGAATTCAAAACGTAGAGGCACATTTGTGAAAAGTTGTACTTTTTCTGATGATAGATAACTGAAACATATTAATAGTGTTAATAGTAATACTTATTAAAAACTTTGTGTTCGGCTCCGCTAACTTAAATTATATGTAAAGTTTTACTCCAGTGCGCGGGAAATAAACATCCCAGGTTGGGATGCATAAAGTAAAACCAGAAGAGGGGATGGTGTGGTGCAGGGGGGGGGGGAAATCCCCCCCCCATCCCCCCCTGCAAATGGCACACTGCTTCAAGCGTACCTCCTCATTCCTTAGCACTTCCGTATGCCACTTCTTTGTGTAGTGTTGGCAGAAGAGCCAACAGCGTGTTGCTAGAGGAGGCCGAAATGCACGCTATAATCTCACGCAGGATGGCGTGAGGTCTGGAACAGTTAAAGGAGATGAGTCTACTAAATAAAGTACGTGGTTGATGTAATACTTAACTTTAATCCATAATTGGAGTACATCGGTCTGATGGTTCATGCTTCATTAGATACATAGCAAAGGATAAATGGCGCCTTGATAGGTCGTAGCAAATGACGTGGCTGAAGGCTAAGCTAACTATCGTCTCGGCAAATGAGAGCGTACTTGTCAGTGCAGCTTCGCTAGCATGTCGGCTATACAACTGGGACGAGTGCTAGGACGTGTCTCTAGACCTGCCGTGTGGCGGCGCTCGGTCTGCCATCACTGACAGTGGCGACACGCGGGTCCGACGTATACTAACGGACCGCGGCCGATTTAAAGGCTGCCACCTAGCAAGTGTGGTGTCTGGCGGTGACACCACACTTTGCATATTGAATCTTCATGACTAATCTTTTAAACTTCAATTTACTCTTCATCAGTACTACATTGTGATCTGAGTCTATATCTGCTCCTGGGTACGCCTTACAATCGAGTATCTGATTTCGGAATCTCTGTCTGACCATGATGTAATGTAACTGAGATCTTCCCGTGTCGCCTGGCCTAGAGTAGCAAAAATGTGGTTCCGTGGAACAACACATTCCCACATTTCCACCGATCGACGACCGAATCCCGACGCTCGCGTACCCACTGCAGTCACAGTTGACGACGTGTCAGTTTGTAGGGGTGGTCTGGTGCGCAGCTCCACGTTCCACGATGCACGATGAACTGTGTGCTCCGAAACGCTGGCGCTCTTTCGGCAGAGTTGCCGCAGATCACCCTCTGCCCTACTTTACAGAGCAGACTGGCCTCTGAACGCCACGTTCTGTGGACGTCCAGTCATTCAGCGCCCAGTGGTAGTTTCACCGTCCTTCTACCTCCGTCCGCAGATGCTCACGACAGTAGCACGCGAGCATTCGACCAGCTGTAACGCCGGAAATGCATATCCTCCTATTTCCATCTATTGTACTATAAATTTGTTTTCCTTATCTTTTTTACCTCAAGATATGACATTTCTGTCTCTTTATATATTGTAATTGTTTTACTGCTTGTATATATATATTTATGCATTTATGTCGATGTATAATTGGTTTGTTTCGTAAATATTATTTGTATTTTTACGCTGGGTCTTGCCTAGGGAAGACTGCTATCGAACGATTACGTCGATAGGTCGTGTGAAGAATCAAAGTGTGTAGGATCTTTGGTAGGGTTAACTCTGCCGCGTGGAGCGCGGGCTGAGCAGAGACAGTCTGGCTGGAGTAGCGAGTGGAGCAGGTGTGTTGTGTGAAGCTCCCGCGAGTTGCCGCGCTTTCGGGGTTTGGCAGCATGTAATTGCGCTCGACTTGCGATGATAGTTTCTGACACGGTGTCGCGGACGGGAAGCATTAGCTGGCGCACATCGAGAGCCCGTTTCGCCTGGTGACCGTGTCGAGAAGAAGGCACGCCAACATCCAGCTTCTGCAACAGCGACGGCCGACAATGAGTGACTGTCGCCACCTCCTCGATCGACGGCTTCAAACCTTCAATCAACCAACAAGGAAGACTGGGAGCACGTAAAGTTTTAGAACTGAATGGCAGACCTCAGCTTTTCAAACTGTACCATTTTCGTAACTATAATTACAGCAACTTAGCATGAACATTTGTTGCTCATTGTCCCAATTCCATTACCAAGCAGGGTACCTTCCTTTTCTGGAATGAACCCGAGTGTCGTTGAAATTCAAGCGCCAGCATTAAAATAATAATATAGCATTTCACTGCTTTAATTTCAAAGTTCAGTTAAAGTTTTCATAGCTGGCTACAATATTTAGATTACACAAGCACAAATTAAGAGTGCGAGTTTTGTTACTGTATTTTAGCATGCCTGTGACTGCAGCTCAGCTTGGTACGTACTAAATTTTACTATTGTTAATTGTTCAGAATCATTTAATTCAAGTTCAAAGTTAAATCTCTTCTTTCTAAATTGCGTAGATTCAAGTAGCTTTTGAAATGATTGTTGAGGTAGTCCAAGACTAACCATATTTTATTGAATTTCGATATGCTTCAGAAAGAAAGCTCACTATTAACTTCAGTCACTAAATTACCTTTCGATTTTCCGGTTTTATTAATTCTTTTGCTAAATTAAGTCAGGGTGTAGCGAAATTTATTACTTCTGACAAACTTTCAGTTTTCACACTGCACGTGTCAACCTTCAGTTGCCATGCTTCTAGTGCTAATTATATGTGTAATAACCTTTCTTTTTCAGTTACTATAGTAATTGTCCTTAGGACTGGCGACCGTAATTTCCCCCAAATCTCAAATACCTAATTACCGCTAGTTAATTGTTAACGTAACGGCTGCACATTTACTTTCTTTATTAACTTTACCCCTTTTCAAAATTAATTTCCACCACTTTCATTAGCACTTTTCCTTTCATTTAGATGCAACCTTTTCCTCCCTCTTTACCGACAGATTAACTTCGGTGACGATTGCTTTTCCCAAATTTCCATTAGGTACACGCGGTTTAATTTTTCACTGTCATTAAGGTCGATAAGTGAGGGGGAGGTTACACAGCCTCGCCGTTTTCGAGACACCCTTTCACAGGCTTTGCGTAATACTAATCTGCCATTTATCAGCATCGCTTATCCCCAAGGATTTCCCCACTTGCAGCCCACATGTTCTCTAGGGTGAGGGTCCCCCCCCCCCCTACCTGGCAGCCCCCCTGGGGCACCATCCCCTTAACCGTTGTAAGTAGGCTGTTTAGATTCTTATATTGGTAACGCCGCCGCCACGTAGCGCTCTCTGTATGAAAATCACTGGCTGTGCTGTGTGCAGTATGTGGCTAGTTTGCATTGTTGTCTGCCATTGTAGTGTTGGGCAGCGGCAGCTGGATGTGAACAGCGCGTAGCGTTGCGCAGTTGGAGGTGAGCCGCCAGCAGTGGTGGATGTGGGGAGAGAGATGGCGGAGTTTTGAAAAATGTCATGAACTGCTGTATATATTATGAATATTGAGGTAAATACATTGTTTGTTCTCTATTAGAATCTTTCATTTGCTAAGACAGTAGTTAGTGCCTTCAGTAGTTTGAATCTTTTATTTAGCTGGCAGTAGTGGCGCTCGCTGTATTGCAGTAGCTTGAGTAACGAAGATTTTTGTGAGGTAAGTGATTTGTGAAAGGTATAGTTTAATGTTTGTCAGAGACATTCTTTTGTAGGGATCTTTGATAGTCAGATTGCGTTGCGCTAAAAACATTATGTGTCAGGTTAAGCACAGTCGTGTATAAATTTTTCTAAGGGGACGTTTCACCGTGCCGCTGTGAGACCCCACCCGATAGCCATTCTCCTCGCTCTGGAGAACGACGTCTTGCTCTCTATGCTTAAAGTATGGGAGGAACCGATTGCAAGCTACTCCTCGTATTCCACGCTGCTCCAGTTCTGCCGTAGCATTGTGTGATCAGCACAGCCAAACACGCCTTAGTTGTACCAAACAGGGCACCTAGCGTTTGGAACTTTTTCTCTAATCCGTAGAGTGCTGCACCGAGAAAGCAGAATGTAGCGTTTTCAGTTTGCTTAGCACTTTTCAAAGTAAACTCTACATTTGGCAGCAAATTATGTGAACTGAAACCATCAATTACCTTTACGTACTACCGCTCATTAACTTCAATACACCCAATACATGCCCGCATCTCGTGGTCGTGCGGTAGCGTTCTCGCTTCCCACGCCCGGGTTCGATTCCCGGCGGGGTCAGGGATTTTCTCTGCCTCGTGATGGCTGGGTGTTGTGTGCTGTCGTTAGGTTATTTAGGTTTAAGTTCTAGGGGACTGATGACCATAGATGTTAAGTCCCATAGTGCTCACAGCCATTTGAACAATTTTGAACCCAATACATGACATCTAGTTCTCTGTAGATAAGGTGGGTACGGTTGAGGAAGCAAAGGAATAGTACAACAACTGTACACAAGTCATGATTCTTGTTACAAGAGTATCCAACATACAATGTTGTGTACGTAAAACGTTACGTATTTATCTGATACGTTTGTTTACCTGTTTGCCGCATTTGGTGCTCCTGTGTTGTTCCGTGTAGTGATGTGATGTCCGCAACAAACGGCAAGCATTGTTACGTTACGTAACATGTGATTCCTGCACGTCAGTTCCTTCGTGACAAACAAGTGTCCACGCCGCTAGAATGGCTCGACGAGTGGAGATATCGATAGAAAAACGTGCTGTAACTTAGCCAAGCAAGCTGGTTTATCTATTCGCCAATTTGTGAAACAGCGTTGTGTATGTACAGGGGGAGTGCAACACACCCTTCACCGCCAGAAGACGACAGGTGACAATAAGGAGACACCACGACTAGGACGACCTCGTAAAACAAGTAAAAGTGATGGTAAATACATCGGAATCACTAGTTAGACAAATAGATTGAAAACAGCGCCCCAAATTCGTGCAGAATTGGTAGAAATGAACACGACGACAACATCTGTTGCAACAGTAAAAAGGAGACTGGCTGAAGCCGTTTTTAAACGATGTGTCACAGCTAGGAAACCCCTTCTAAGGTCCATAAATAAACAGACGAGACTTGAATGGGCTAGAAAAAGAAAAAAAAAAGAAAAAAGACATCGGAAGAGTGGATGATGAACCGAAGCTCGAGATTTTTGGAACCAGAAAGAGAGTTATTCTGTTCGATGTCCTTCCCCATGGTCAAACGATCAAGTCTGAAGTGTATTGTGCTACTCTTCAGAAATTGAAGAAACGACTTCAGCGCGTTCGTAGGCACAAAAATTTGAACGAACTTCTCCTTCTTCGTGACAACGCAAGACCTCACACAAGTCTTTGCACCCGAGAGGAGCTCAGAAAACTTCAGTGGACTGTTCTTCCTCGTGCACCCTACAGCCCCGATCTCGCACCGTCGGATTTCCATATGTTTGGCCCAATGAAGGACGCAATCCGTGGGACGCACTACGTGGATGATGAAGAAGTTATTGACGCAGTACGACGTTGGCTCCGACATCGACCAGTGGAATGGTACCGTGCAGGCATACAGGCCCTCATTTCAAGGTGGCGTGAGGCCGTAGCATTGAATGGAGATTACGCTGAAAGATAGTGTTGTGTAGCTAAAAGATTGGGGAATAACCTGGTGTATTTCAATGCTGAATAAAACAACACCTGTTTCAGAAAAAAAATGTGTTGCATTACTTATTGAACTGCCCTCGTATCAGCCGTTGTTGCCTCTGAGCACTATGGGACTTAACATCTCATGTCACCAGTCCCCTAGACTTAGAACTACTTAAACCTAACTAACCTAAGCACATCACACACATCCATGCCCGAGGCAGGATTCGAACCTGTGACCGTAGCGGTCGCGCGGTAGTACTAACGGTAGAACATTACGTGGAAACCAGCATACATTGCACCATTTAGATTGCCATCGATAAAATGGGGGCGAATTATCCTTCCTCCCATATTGCCGCAACATACATTAACCCGCCAAGGTCGCTGATGTTCCCCTTGTCGCAGCCATCGAGGATTTTACGTTGCCCAATAGTGCATATTACGCCGGTTTACGTTACCGCTGTTGGTCAGTGACGCTTCGTCGCAGCTTCGTCAGTAAACCAAATGCTGCCCACACGCATATCGCCGTCATCAATCCTGTGCACTATATCGTTAGCAAATGTCTCTCGTGCAGCAATGGTAGCGGCGCTGAGGGGTTGCTGCATTTGGATTTTGTATGGATAGAGGTCTAACTCTGGCGCATGAGACGATACGTGGACGTTGACGTCATTTGGACCGCAGCTGCAACACGGCGAACGGAAAGCTGAGGCCGCTGTCGGATCACCTGCTGCACTAGCTGCGCGTTGCCCTCTGCGGTTGCCGTACGCGGTCGCCCTACCTTTCCAGCATGTTCATCCGTCACGTTCCCAGTCCGTTGAAATTTTTCCTTTATTGTATCGCTTTTCGGTCCTTTGGTTACATTAAACCTCCATTGAAAACTTCGTCTTGTTGCAACAACACTGTGTTCTAGGCGGTGGAATTCCAACACCAGAAAAATCCTCTGTTCTAAGGAATAAACCATGTTGTCTACAGCACACTTGCACGTTGTGAATAGCACACACTTACAGCAGAACGACGACGTACAGAATGGCGCACCCACAGACTGCATTGTCTTCTATATCTTTCACATCACTTGCAGCGCCATCTGTTGTTGAAAATTGTCACTACTGTAATTTCGAAAGTTTGTCCGCCTGAAAATATACTGTTGTCCCAAGCATATTGCAACAAACGGTGTATTTATATAGCTGCTCGTTTAGTTTTTATTGCCGTTTCAAATATGCCGGTCATTTTTGAAACACCCTGTAAATGCTGAGTGTTTCAATATCTTAGGACACCATTTCTATAAACACTTTGATTTGTCCCCAGAATTAAAACTTCACTCTACATCGGAGTGTGTGCTGACATGAAACTTCCTGGCAGATTCTGTGTACCAGACTGAGATTCGAACTCGGTACCTTTGCCTTTCGCGGGCGAGTGCTCTTCCGACTCAGCTACCTAAGCACGACTCACGAACCAACCTTGCAGCTCAACTTTTAACGCCAGTATGTAGGAGACGAGTTACTCGCAGAAGTAAAGCTGTAAGGACTGGTCTTGGGCAGTCCTCGCGAATCTCAGTCTACATCTGCATGGATACTCTGCAGATCACATTTAACTGCCTGGCAGAGAGTTCATCGAATTCTCTATTATTCCAATCTCGGATAACGCGCGGAAAGAATGAACACGCCTTTACATTTGATTGATTTACCGTGAAGCCACAGTTTAACGGATTCCTTTTAGCACTCATGTGGATGACCTCACACTTTTCGTTATTTATGGTCAACTGCCAATTTTTGCGCCATACATATATCGTTTCTAAATCGTTTTCCAATTTGTTTTGATCTTCTGACGACTTTAGTAGTCGATAAATGACAGCGTCATCTGCAAACAACCGAAGACGGCTACTCAGATTGTCTTCCAAATCGTTTGTATAGATAAGGAACAGCAAAGGGCATGTAAGACTACCTTGGGGAACGCCAGAAATCACTTCTCTTTTATTCGCCATATTGAGGGTAAATTAAAGTCACCACCAACTACAATTGTATGAGTCAGAAGAGCACTTGCCCGCGAAAGGCAAAGGTACCGAGTTCATGCCTCGGTACGGCACACAGTTTCAATCTGCCAGGAAGTTTCACTTTGATTTGTGTCCAAACTTCTGATGCACGAGTGTCTTTTGAACATCCACCTCTTATTTTACACTTAGCTCTTTTTCGCGTTTTTTACATAGCATTTTCAGTTCTCCGTTCTGTATATGTCTTAGACTTTCTAGAGCAATAAATATATAAATAAACAAATTTTATATTTATCCCTTGGAAGCCGTGCCGCCGCAACCCATGTCATCACTTTCATAATCAAATTGCTTCCACTTCTTCCCAGTTCTCTTTTCTTCACCTTGCGGCTCCATGTCTCCCTCTTCTTCGCCTTTCCTCCCCCTCCACCTGTCTGTCTCTCCATCCCTTGTACGCTCTGCCCTCAGAACTCCCCGCTGTCACACCACTGACTCATCTGGCGAGCAACATGCCTCACTCAATCTTCCGCCCCCGCTCCCTGCTTGCCTCCCGCTTCCACCCCCTCTCCCCCGCCCCCCACCCCCGCCTACCCAGGCAAATACTTTCCACCCCCTGCCCACGCAGCCCCTCCCTCCGTTACCTACCCAGGCAACTGCTTTCCATAATCGATTTTCAATAATCAGTCGCGGCGCTACCCACGAACGTACGTGTTTCCGTATCTGCGCAGATACTATAAAAAGAGCAACAGCTTGAAAGCAGGTGTTTACTGTTTTCTATTACATGTGTCCGTGCGTCATGCGCCAGTCATGCATATCTAAGTTCGTACATTTAGGTTAGGTTATTTCATCTGCTTATGAGAAAGAGAATATCTTCCTCATGAATATGTCGGGGAAAGGTTAATACTTTCTCACAGCGAATCGTTATTATTTCTCAAGTCAACATCCCTTTTCCTCAAAACTTAGTAATCGTACAGGGATGAATGGGTTATCGTTAGAAATTAAAGAACCTTCAACGTTGCAGCGCGTCAGCAATCGTTGGTAATATATATTGAAAAACTAAAAATCCGCTTCGATTGCGAAAAAAGCACCTAGTGTTAAGTGTTAACCCAGGTTTCGGCGTAGATAACTACACCTTCTTCAGAACAACAATAAAACGCACATGTGCCTAAGAAGACCTTTGTCAATGATTAAAAGAACACCATGGCTATACATTTATAAACGAAAAAGGAAAGGAAAACACAAACAGTACATATGTACAAAGTCAAAAGCAGTACTTAACTTAATGGTGTACGCTTCACCTCACACCGGCCTATGTTCGATGGGCCATGACCCGCCATAAACTTCAGCTACAAACGGTCGCTCACTTAAGTTAAGTAGTGGTTTTGACTTTCTGCATATGTACTGTTTGTTTTTCCTTTTCTTTTTCGTTTATAAATGTATAGCTATGGTGTTCTTTTAATCATAGACAAAGGTCTTCTTAGGCACTTGTGTGTTTTATTGTTGTTCTGAAGAAGGTGTTGTTATCTACGCCGAAACCTGGGTTAACACTTAACACTAGGTGCTTTTTTCGCAATCGAGGCGGGTTTTTAGTTTTGTAATATCGTTAGAAAGTTTTTAAAACTGTTCTGAAGTTAGTCATGCAATGTAGGCTTTCACAGCCGGTGTTGTCTTCAGTTAAAAGTTGCGGGCAGAGAGGCCGTGGTCGATGTATGAAATTTCCACCTGACGTTTCGTCCTCATCTGCGGGAGACATCTTCTGAGGCCGTCCGGCTACTGCCACTGAGGCTGCTGGTACTCTCGCATTTACAGAGCGCATACAGGGCACCACCATTCGTCACGTGATGCCGACGCTATGCCTGTCTTTGGAAGGCGTCATCATTCTCGATTAAGAGTAGTCGATTGTAATTCTGCTGGCGCAACGTCGACATCCCTATTTTGTCCAACTTTAAAACTTCCTCTTTTCTATCGAAATTGTTGTGGTGCTTGTGAATTTCTATTGCTCCTCTATACATGCGCGCATGATAATGAGATGTTCGTGCTAGAACGCTTGTCTCATTAAATTTAATTTCCTGATTCCCATCTCGAAAAACGTGCTCAGCTACGGCCGATTTTTCGAAGTGTCCTAAGCGACAGTTTCTTTTATGTTCGGCTAAGCGGGTGTTTACACTTCTTTTCGTTGTTCCAATATACACTCCTGGAAATTGAAATAAGAACACCGTGAATTCATTGTCCCAGGAAGGGGAAACTTTATTGACACATTCCTGGGGTCAGATACATCACATGATCACACTGACAGAACCACATGCACATAGACACAGGCAACAGAACATGCACAATGTCGGCACTAGTACAGTGTATATCCATCTTTCGCACCAATGCAGGCTGCTATTCTCCCATGGAGACGAACGTATAGATGCTGGATGTAGTCCTGTGGAACGGCTTGCCATGCCATTTCCACCTGGCGCCTCAGTTGGACCAGCGTTCGTGCTGGACGTGCAGACCGCGTGAGACGACGCTTCATCCAGTCCCAAACATGCTCAATGGGGGACAGATCCGGAGATCTTGCTGGCCAGGGTAGTTGACTTACACCTTCTAGAGCACGTTGGGTGGCACGGGATAGATGCGGACGTGCATTGTCCTGTTGGAACAGCACGTTCCCTTGCCGGTCTAGGAATGGTAGAACGATGGGTTCGATGACGGTTTGGATGTACCGTGCACTATTCAGTGTCCCCTCGACGATCACCAGTGGTGTACGGCCAGTGTAGGAGATCGCTCCCCACACCATGATGCCGGGTGTTGGCCCTGTGTGCCTCGGTCGTATGCAGTCCTGATTGTGGCGCTCACCTGCACGGCGCCAAACACGCATACGACCATCATTGACACCAAGGCAGAAGCGACTCTCATCGCTGAAGACGACACGTCTCCATTCGTCCCTCCATTCACGCCTGTCGCGACACCACTGGAGGCGGGCTGCACGATGTTGGGGCGTGAGCGGAAGACGGCCTAACGGTGTGCGGGACCGCCCAGCTTCATGGAGACGGTTGCGAATGGTCCTCGCCGATACCCCAGGAGCAACAGTGTCCCTAATTTGCTGGGAAGTGGCGGTGCGGTCCCCTACGGCACTGCGTAGGATCCTACGGTCTTGGCGTGCATCCGTGCGTCGCTGCGGTCCGGTCCCAGGTCGACGGGCACGTGCACCTTCCGCCGACCACTGGCGACAACATCGATGTACTGTGGAGACCTCACGCCCCACGTGTTGAGCAATTCGGCGGTACGTCCACCCGGCCTCCCGCATGCCCACTATACGGCCTCGCTCAAAGTCCGTCAACTGCACATACGGTTCACGTCCACGCTGTCGCGGCATGCTACCAGTGTTAAAGACTGCGATGGAGCTCCGTATGCCACGGCAAACTGGCTGACACTGACGGCGGCGGTGCACAAATGCTGCGCAGCTAGCGCCATTCGACGGCCAACACCGCGGTTCCTGGTGTGTCCGCTGTGCCGTGCGTGTGATCATTGCTTGTACAGCCCTCTCGCAGTGTCCGGAGCAAGTATGGTGGGTCTGACACACCGGTGTCAATGTGTTCTTTTTTCCATTTCCAGGAGTGTATACTTGTCCACAACTGCACGGAATTTTGTATAGCCGAGGTGTTGGTAGGGGATGTCGGGCGTCTTTTGCAGTTCCAAAATGCTCCTTAATCTCCCTGGTGGGTCTCAAGTTTTCCCGACTTATTTCTAATTTATGGAACCCTCTGGTGTGTGGGCAGCTCACGCCCCTTGTGCCACCTGCAGGTGGCAACCCGTCCGTTTGCCGAAGTGTCGTGGAGGAATTACGACGTGATACCCCCAAACACCCGACAACTATAAATTTTTTGTGACCGGTTTCCGACACTGCATATCCATTTTTGCGCTGAAACTTAGTATTTGTGCAAAAATTTTGAACTAAAAGAGATTTCTAATTATGATAGGCAAGCCGACCGGTGTGGCCGAGCGGTTCTAGGCGCTTCAGTCTGGAACCGCGCGACCTCTACGGTCGCAAGTTCGAATCCTGCCTCGGGCATGCATGTGCTTGATGTCCTTTAGTTAGTTAGGTTCAAGTACTTCTAAGTTCTAGGGGACTGATGACCTCAGATGTTAAGTCCCATAGTGCTCAGAGCCGTTTGAACCATATGATAGGCAAACAGCCATCAGAGATGCCCAGCTTGATACCTATATTTCAGGAAACTAACTTATTAATGAGGAGTAAAAATATGGTTCAAATGGCTCTGAGGACTATAAACTGCTGTGGTCATCAGTCCCCTACAACTTAGAACTACTTAAACGTAATTAACCTAAGGACATCACACACATCCATGCCCGAGGCAGGATTCGAACCTGCGACCGTAGCGGTCGCGCGATTCCAGACTGTAGCGCCTAGAACCGCTCGGCCACTCGGGCGGGCAATGAGGAGTAAGCGAGCCCTTTTCATGTTATCTTATTACAAATACCATTTCATTTGTTTTAAAATACTTATTAACTGGCTAATTTGTGTGCAGCATCGTTACAGTTAATTACGGTGACCACTGCGGTACTCAATTATCTCTGCCCGTCATCTAAACGAGTATACTTTCCGAAACGACAAACATGCTAGTCATTGTCGCCTTGAATTGTGATTTACCTGTTTCTGCTTTAGACTAACGTGCTTACTGTAACTAGAAATGGTTGTCGAGTTAAAGTTACGTGTTATGTGGCCATACTAACAGTCCCCATCGTACAGGATGGGACAAACATTGGGAATGCAAGACGCCCTTCCTCTCCATCGTCCCTCAGTTGCTTCAAAATTCATGGGAATGGGTCCTGTCTTTGCAAATTAATGAAAAGACAGTTTTTTTGCCATAAATATTTTTCGCTTCTTTTATTTATGAAGCATCTTCAACGGCCTCTGATATACACTTCTGGAAATGGAAAAAAGAACACATTGACACCGGTGTGTCAGACCCACCATACTTGCTCCGGACACTGCGAGAGGACTGTACAAGCAATGATCACACGCACGGCACAGCGGACACACCAGGAACCGCGGTGTTGGCCGTCGAATGGCGCTAGCTGCGCAGCATTTATGCACCGCCGCCGTCAGTGTCAGCCAGTTTGCCGTGGCATACGGAGCTCCATCGCAGTCTTTAACACTGGTAGCATGCCGCGACAGCGTGGACGTGAACCGTATGTGCAGTTGACGGACTTTGAGCGAGGCCGTATAGTGGGCATGCGGGAGGCCGGGTGGACGTACCGCCGAATTGCTCAACACGTGGGGCGTGAGGTCTCCACAGTACATCGCTGTTGTCGCCAGTGGTCGGCGGAAGGTGCACGTGCCCGTCAACCTGGGACCGGACCGCAGCGACGCACGGATGCACGGCAAGACCGTAGGATCCTACGCAGTGCCGCAGGGAACCGTACCGCCACTTCCCAGCAAATTAGGGACACTGTTGCTCCTGGGGTATCGGCGAGGACCATTCGCAACCGTCTCCATGAAGCTGGGCTACGGTCCCGCACACCGTTAGGCCGTCTTCCGCTCACGCCCCAACATCGTGCAGCCCGCCTCCAGTGGTGTCGCGACAGGCGTGAATGGAGGGACGAATGGAGACGTGTCGTCTTCAGCGATGAGAGTCGCTTCTGCCTTGGTGCCAATGATGGTCGTATGCGTGTTTGGCGCCGTGCAGGTGAGCGCCACAATCAGGACTGCATACGACCGAGGCACACAGGGCCAACACCCGGCATCATGGTGTGGGGAGCGATCTCCTACACTGGCCGTACACCACTGGTGATCGTCGAGGGGACACTGAATAGTGCACGGTACATCCAAACCGTCATCGAACCCATCGTCCTACCATTCCTAGACCGGAAAGGGAACTTGCTGTTCCAGCAGGACAATGCACGTCCGCATGTATCCCGTGCCACCCAACGTGCTCTAGAAGGTGTAAGTCAACTACCCTGGCCAGCAAGATCTCCGGATCCGTCCCCCATTGAGCATGTTTGGGACTAGATGAAGCGTCGTCTCACGCGGTCTGCACGTCCAGCACGAACGCTGGTCCAACTGAGGCGCCAGGTGGAAATGGCATGGCAAGCCGTTCCACAGGACTACATCCAGCATATCTACGATCGTCTCGATGGGAGAATAGCAGCCTGCATTGCTGCGAAAGGTGGATATACACTGTACTAGTTCCGACATTGTGCATGCTCTGTTGCCTGTGTCTATGTGCCTGAGGTTCTGTCAGTGTGATCATGTGATGTATCTGACCCCAGGAATGTGTCAATAAAGTTTCTCCTTCCTGGGACAATGAATTCACGGTGTTCTTATTTCAATTTCCAGGAGTGTATATTTTGTTTTTATACAGCGTGTATAAAAAAGGATGGCGTCAAACTTACAGTGCTGAAAGTACACGATAATAGAAGCAGAAATGTGAAGTAAACATGTGCTCTAAAACTCGTACCTCAAGAGCTATGAGATATTCTTGATATTCAGTATTGTGAAACAAATCTCCTTCTACTGCAAGTTCTTTGCTTTCCATATTTTGGTTAGTGGTAGTATGGACCAAAACAAGAAAAAAATATCCAGTAAACATGTGCTCTAAAATGCATACCTTAACAGCTATCAGCACCTGTTCATGCAGTCATGGACTGTGAGGCTGGTCCCGGCGGAGGTTCGAGTCTTCCCTCGGGCATGGGTGTGTGTGTTTGTCCTTAGAATAATTTAGTTTAAGGGACTGATGACCTTAGCAGTTAAGTCCCGTAAGATAAAAAAAATGCACCTGTTCATCTTCGGTACTTTGGAACACAACTCTTCTAATGAACAGGTGCTCATAGCTGTTAAGGTATGCATTTTAGACCACATGTTTACTGGATATTTTGTTCTTGTTTTGGTCCATACTACCGCTAACCAAAATACGGAAAGCAAAGAGCTTGCGGTAGAAAGAGATTTGTTTCACAATATTGAATATCAAGAATATCTCATAGCTCTTAAGGTACGAGTTTTAGAGCCCATGTTTACTTCACATTTGTGCTTCTATTATCGTGTACTTTCAGCCGTGTAAGTTTGATGCCATCCTTGTTGATACACCTTGTGTATACGCAAATAAAAAAAAGTTTTGCATCACCCAGGTTCCCAGAACTCCTGAAGACAGACGTTGGATATTGGATCACAGACACAGTCCCTTTGACTGTTCAGAGATGTCACTAAACCCGCCCACAGGGAGGAGGTACACGGCTCGTGTTGTCTGTTGTTCGACCGCGGTTCGATCGCTTCCGTATTGTTATTTAGTGCCAGGAATATCTCTCAACAAGGACAGTATCCAGGCGTCTCAGAGTGAACCAAAGCAATGTTGTTCGGACATGGAGCAGACACAGGGACACAGGACCTCTCGATGACATGCCTCGCTCACCCCGCCCAAAGGCTACTACGAGTTTTGGGGGATCGCCGAATGACTGTCGAACAGATCACCTCCAGAGTTGGCATTTCTGTGGGTTCTGTGCACACAGTCCTGCATGACGACCTGAAAATGCGAAAAGTGTCATCCAGGTGGGCGCCACGAATGCTGACGGACGACCACACGGCTGCCCGTATGGCACGTTGCCCAGCAATGTTGACGCGCAACGACACCACGAATGGGACTTTCTTTTCGTCGGTTGTGAAAATGGATGAGACGTGGATGCCATTTTTCAATCCAGAAACAAAGCGCCAGTCAGCTCAATGGAAGCACACAGATTCACCGCCACCAAAAAAATTTCGGGTAGCCGCCAGTGCTGAAAAAATGATGGTGTCCATGTTCTGGGACAGCGAGGGCATAATCCTTACCCGTTGCGTTCCAAAGGGCACTACGGTAACAGGTGCATCCTACGAAAATGTTTTGAAGAACAGATTCCTTCCTGCACTGCAACAAAAACGTCCGGGAAGGGCTGCGCGTGTGCTGTTTCACCAAGACAACGCTCCCGCACATCGAGCTAACGTTACGCAACAGTTGCATGGGGGCTTTATTTAAATAAAATATGAATGCAATGCAAATACTTTTTTTATTTTCTGTCGCTGTATGTCCGATTACGCATGTCTCGTAAACGGCTGGCCCTGACTAGTTTTAGTACGCAATCTGACTGCATAGAATAACAACAAACAATGAAACAAAATTTTCGTTAACACAGTTAATTAATCAAGTCCCCAGCAACTATAAAATCTACGAAGGCAACAAAGCACAAGTGTAGCTGTTCTGTATGTGGTAGTATGACTCAACGCACATCTGGCACGGTTCTTCTTCAACAAGACAAAAATTTTTAAATACCAATTATACTGACGTGATAAAAGAAAATTAGAAATACTATAATTCCGTAAGGAAAGCAGAATTACACTCTAATACAAGAACACAAGCCAGATGCTTTGTTGACTGAACCTGTAATGATGCATTATTTGAGATACAGAAATATTAAAAAGAAAAAACAGGGAATTTGTTACCTTCATATATATTGACAAAAAGCACTCAGATCATTACAATATCTCCATTGGAACAACATCTGCTATCTCTCCCATCAAACCACTGCATAAAACATGGAACAACACTCTCCACTATCACATCTCACTCCGACTTCACGACAAGCAGTGTCCACCACAACTTCTCGGCAAGAACTGCCCACCGCTACGTCTCAATAATCACTGCCAGTGGAGGCGGCGGAACAAAACTCTCTGGCGCGATCTCTGGCGCTGTGGCTCAGTGTAGCCACCTTTCACAGTTTCTTCGTGATAACAACTTTGAAGTGATTCCTCATGCTCCCTACACACCTGACCTGGCTCCTAGTGACTTTTGGCTTTTTCCAACAATGAAAGACACTCTCCGTGGCCGCACATTCACCAGCCGTGCTGCTATTGCGTCAGCGATTTTCCAGTGGTCAAAACAGACTCCTAAAGAAGCCTTCGCCGCTGCCACGGAGTCATGGCTTCAGCGTTGTGAAAAATGTGTACGTCTGCAGGGCGATTACGTCGAGAAGTAACGCCAGTTTCATCGATTTCGGGTGAGTAGTTAATTAGAAAAAAAATCGGAGGCCTTAGAACTTGAATGCACCTCGTACTGCAGTGGACGACCGCTACCAGCAACGCCACCATGTTGAATGATGCTTTTCGTGCAGCCCCAGGACGTCGTGTTAAGACTCAAACTGTTCGCAACAGGCTGCACGATGCGCAACTTCGCTCGCAACATTCGCAGGAGAGCTTCTGTAAAGTTTGGAAGGTAGGAGACGAGGTACTGGCAGAAGTAAGGCTGTGAGTACCGGAAGTGAGTCGTGCTTCGGTAGCTCAGTTAGTAGAGCACTTGCCCGCGAAAGGCAAAGGTCCCGAGTTCGAGTCTCGGTCGGGCACACAGTTTTAATCTGCCAGGAAGTTTCATTCACGGTGAGGTTCGTCTTTGAGACCACGAGACCGTGCAGCGCGGTACGGGTGGACTCGACAGCATGCCGAATGGACCGCTCAGGATTGGCATCACGTTCTCTTCACCAGTGAGTGTCGCATATGGTTTCCACCTGATAATCGTTGGAGGCAACCCGGTCAGGCTGAACGCCTTAGAGACACTGTCCGGAATCTGCAGCAAGGTAGGCCGGCCGAAGTGGCCGTGCGGTTAAAGGCGCTGCAGTCTGGAACCGCAAGACCGCTATGGTCGCAGGTTCGAATCCTGCCTCGGGCATGGATGTTTGTGATGTCCTTAGGTTAGTTAGGTTTAACTAGTTCTAAGTTCTAGGGGACTAATGACCTCAGCAGTTGAGTCCCATAGTGCTCAGAGCCATTTTTTTGCAGCAAGGTGGAGGTCCCCTGCTGTTTTGGGGTGGCATTATGTGGGGCCGGCGTACGCCGCTGGTGGTCACGGAAGGCTCCGTAACGGCTGTACGATACGTGAACGCCATCGTCCTACTGATAGTGCAACCATACCGGCAGCATATTGGCGAGGCATTCGTCTCCATGGACGACAATTTCCGCTCCCATCGTGCACATCTTGCGAATGACTTCCTTCAGGACAACGACCGCTTGACTAGAGTGGTCAGCACGTTCTCCAGACGTGAACCCCACCGAACATGCCTCGGATAGATTGAAAAGGGCTGTTTATGGACGACGTGACCCACCAACCACTCTGAGTGATCCGCGCCGCGTCGCCGTTGAGGAGTGGGACAATCTGGACCAACAGTGTCTTGATGAAGTTGTGGACAGTATGCCACGACGAATACAGGCATGCATCAATGCAAGGGGACGTGCTACTGGGTATTAGAGGTACCGGTGTGTACAGCAACCTGGACCACCACCTCTGAAGGTCTGACTGTATGGTGGTACAACATGCAATGTGCGGTTTTCAGGGGCAATAAAAAGGGCGTAAATGATGTTTATGTTGTTCTCAGTTCCAATTTTCTGTACAGGTTGCGGAAGTCTCGGAACCTAGGTGAAGCAAAACTTTTTTTGATGTGTGTACAATGAATGCATAATGTAGCAGTTAAACGTTTGCTAGTATGTTACGCTTTCTCATATTTTCCCTTGTTTTGCAGCTTAGAAACAACTTCACGAGCGTATGTGTTTGGGTATGGATGTGGTTGTATGTGCTGTTACAAGAAAAGATCAGTTGCATGAAAGCTAGTGTTTTTTTTTTAACTTTGTTTTTTTTCGTGCGCCATGCACCAGTCACCTACGAGGGCTGTTCAATAAACAATCATCATTATTTTTTTTTTGCAACATCCTCATAATTTTGATGGTCCTTCTTAATGTAGTCTCCCATGAATGCGATGCACTTGCCCCAGCGTTTCTGCCAGTCTTCAGATACATGCTGGAAACCATTTCCTGAGAGGTCCCTGAAAATCGCCTGTGCAGCCTTCACCACTGCTTCTGATGATTCATAATGCCTCTCACGAAGGCGTTTCTTCATGTTAGGGAATAGAAAAAAACGTCACAAGGTGCTAAATCCGGACTACAGGGAGGGTGAGGGATGCACTTCACGTTCATTTTTGCAATATATTGAGAAACAACACCGGCGATATGCGGCCACGCTTTATCGTGGTGCAGCGTCCAGCCCGCTTCACGGAAATGTGGTCTCTTGCGCCACATATGACATTGCAATGTTTTCTTGGACAGTTACTGATGTGAGTCCAGGTGCAACATGCTGATAAACCATTCCACGAATATCAAAGACTGAGGTGACCATAACTTTCCCAGCAGAAGCCACCACTTTTGTTTCTTTGCGGGTTGGTGATTAAGGAGGTTTCCACGCTGAGCTTCGCTGTTTGCGCTAAGGACCCAAATGATGTGGCCAAGTTTCATCAGCAGTGATTACATTTGGAAGAAACTCATGATGTTCCTCAAACATCAGCATGCAGACCTTGATGCGGATGTTGGGAACCTATCGCACACAAACACGTGTCGTGTGTAATTTCTCCGCCACTAACGTATGGCTGGCATCCAGTGAAATGTTCATTGTGTCAGAAAGTGATCTTAAGGTAATTCGTCGATTCTCTCTCAGAATGACAGCAGCAGAGTTGATGTTTTCTCCCTTAAGAGCAGTAACTGGAGCACGGGTCCACCTTCCTCTGAAACTCATTGTCTGCGCTCTTTAAACATTTCAAATCACCTTAGAGCTGTGCTGTAGGGAAGAACAGACTCTCCATAGGTGTCGCGTAACATTGTACAGGCCTCAGCTGGAGATTTGTTGAGACGGAAGCAGAATTTCAAAGCCGCATACTGTTCCTCGCGTGGTACCTGCATTGCAGCGGTAGGCGATACTGAACATGTCTGACCCTGCCTGCCTCTCACAGGAGGGAACCAGGAGTCCCAACAGTGAAACTACCAAGGCGTGTTTGTTGCACATTAAGCTAACAGAATATCACAAGATTAAAGTTTAGCGCGAGAAATTATGATCACAAAAAATATTATCATTCTTTATTGAACAGCCCCGTATATGTAAGTTTTACGCAAATTTAGTTTATATTATTTCATTTGCTCATCAGAACGAGAATATGTTGTTCATGACTATGTGGTGGAAAGGTCAATACTTTGGCACAGGGAATCATATTTATTATTTCTCGAGTCAACATCCCATTTTCTCAAAACGTACCAATCGTACAGGGATGAATGAGGTATCGCCAGAAACGTTTTTTAAACCGTTCTGTTGTTTTCGACATATTTCCTATTTGTAGAATTCTCGGGCCGATTTCCAGCTTTTTTTCACCCAAATTTACTACAACACTCCACTTGCACTTTTCATTACGTGTCGAACGCGTGTATATTTATAGCGTGCAGTGTTGCCAACTGTCACCGTGTATTTCAGTTTCGGTTTCTGTTTGTGTTGTGTATGTGGTTTGATATTGTTTACGTGTGTGTGTGTGGTATGTGTCAATACTCATTCTGTATGAGGGTGCATTTCTTTCCTTTTAGCCACTAAAACACTAATGCACGGAAATGCGAACATAACCAGAATAAATTGCTAATGAATGTCTCTCTCTCCCCATTTCCCTCCCTCTCTCCCTCCCTCTCTCTCTCTCTCTCTCTTATTGCGTTCACACACACACACACACACACACACATACACACACACACACACACCCACACACACACACACACCCACAAATGGTTCAAATGGCTCTGAGAGCTATGTGACTTAACATCTGAGGTCATCAGTCCGCTACAACGTAGAACTGCTTAAACCTAACTAACCTAACGACATCACACAGATCCATGCCCAAGGCAGGATTCGAACCTGCGACCGTAGAGGTCGCGCGGTTCCAGACTGAAGCGCCTAGAACCGCTCGGCCACAGTCACAAACACACACACACACACACATACATACATACACACATGCCGACACACACACACACACACACACACACACACACAAAACAATTGAAGAAATATCAAACGACACGTAGAGCACAAACAAAAGCCAGAAATAAACAGATAGTGACAGTTGGCAATATTACACACTGTAAAGATACACACGTTCCACACGCAATCAAAAGTGCAATTTTAGTATTGTAATCAATGAGTGTCAAAGAAACGCCGGATATCGGACATCTCTAGTATAGCTACCGAGTAACCTATCTCCAAGACCACACACACAGACCAGCAACACTCCAAATCACAGTTAACACCAATCGCTAACTTACCCTCATGAAACTTGTCCTCAAAAGTAACTTCTAAACTAGATAATATCTTACACGCCTAACATCGTAAAATAGACGGCAAGACCTGCCGTGCTACCCACCGTGGGATGGAAAACCGCGACAGCGCAGGAGCGCCAGCAGTACCTGGGTGGCCCATGTGCTGCAAGGTCAGTTTCAGCAAAAGCGACCTAGTCAGTAACTTCCATCTAGACAGGACGCCTTCCCGTTCCAGCTGCCACACCAAGCTCATCTGTGTTTTCGAAATTCCTCTCCGTCCTCTTTAAACCACTTCATGACGTCGGGCACCTCCGCACAGACCTTTCAGTCGGATATACTCCCTCACTGCAGCTCTCCAATTGCTGCCGTCCACATAAAAAACTTGCACTAACAGCACGCGTTATCTCTTCTGCATTTTTTTTTGTCATCATCTCAGAGTAGCACTTGCAACCTACGTCCTCAATTATTTGCTTGACGTATTCCAATCTCTGTCTTTCTCTACAGATTTTGCCCTCTACAGCTCCCTCTAGTACCATGGAAGTCATGTCTTAGCAGATGACCTATCATCCTGCCCCTTCTCCTTATCAGTGTTTTCCACATTTCCTCTCCGATTCTGCGTAGAACCTCCTCATTCCTTACCTTATCAGTCCACCTAATTTTCAATATTCGTCTGCAGCACCACATCTCAAATGCTTCAATTCTCTTCTCTTCCGGTTTTCCCACAGTCCATGTTTCACTACCATACAATGCTGTACTCCAGATGTACATCCTCAGAAATTTCTTCCTCAAATTAAGGCCGGTATTTGATATTAGTAGACTTCTCTTGGCCAGAAATGCCTTTTTTGCCATAGCGAGTCTGCTTTTGATGTCCCCCTTGCTCCGTCCGTCATTGGTTATTTTACTGCCTAGGTAGCAGAATTCCTTAACTTCATTGACTTCCTGACCATCAAACCTGATGTTAAGTTTCTCGCTGTTCTCATTTCTACTACTTCTCATTACCTTCGTCTTTCTCCGATTTACTCTCAAACCATACTGTGTACTCATTAGACTCTTCATTCCGTTCAGCAGATCATTTAATTCTTCTTCACTTTCACTCAGAATAGCAATGTCATCAGCGAATCGTATCATTGATATCCTTTCACCTTGTATTTTAATTCCACTCCTGAACCTTTCTTTTATTTCCATCATTGCTTCCTCGATGCACAGATTGAAGAGTAGGGGCGAAAGGCTACAGCCTTGTCTTACACCCTTCTTAATACGAGCACTTCGTTCTTGATCGTCCACTCTTATCATTCCCTCTTGGTTGTTGTACATATTGTATATGACCCGTCTCTCCCTATAGCTTACGCCTACTTTTTTCAGAATCTCGAACAGCTTGCACCATTTTATATTGTCGAACGCTTTTTCCAGGTCGACAAATCCTATGAAAGTGTCTTGATTTTTCTTTAGCCTTGCTTCCATTATTAGCCGTAACGTCAGAATTGCCTCTCTCGTCCCTTTACTTTTCCTAAAGCCAAACTGATCGTCACCTAGCGCATTCTCAATTTTCTTTTCCATTCTTCTGTATATTATTCTTGTAAGCAGCTTCGATGCATGAGCAGTTAAGCTGATTGTGCGATAATTCTCGCACTTGTCAGCTCTTGCCGTCTTCGGAACTGTGTTGATGATGCTTTTCCGAAAGTCAGATGGTACATCGCCAGACTCATATATTCTACACACCAACGTGAATAGTCGTTTTGTTGCCACTTCCCCCAATGATTTTAGAAATTCTGATGCAATGTTATCTATCCCCTCTGCCTTATTTGACCGTAAGTCCTCCAAAGCTCTTTTAAATTCCGATTCTAATACTGGATCCCCTATCTCTTCTAAATCGACTCCTGTTTCTTCTTCTATCGCGTCAGACAAATCTTCACCCTCATAGAGGCTTTCAATGTATTCTTTTCACCTACCTGCTCTCTCCTCTGCATTTAACAGTGGAATTCCCGTTGCACTCTTAATGTTACCACCGTTGCTTTTAATGTCACCAAAGGTTGTTTTGACTTTCCTGTATGCTGAGACTGTTCTTCCGACAATTATATCTTTTTCGATGTCTTTACATTTTTCCTGCAGCCATTTCGTCTTAGCTTCCCTGTACTGCCTATTTATTTCATTCCTCAGCGACTTGTATTTCTGTATTCCTGATTTTCCCGCAACATGTTTGTACTTCCTGCTTTCATCAATCAACTGAAGAATTTCTTCTGTTACCCATGGTTTCTTCGTAGTTACCTTCCTTATTGCTGTATCTATAGCGTTAGAGAACTTCAAACGAATCTCGTCATTCCTTAGTACTTCCGTATCCCACTTCTTTGCGTATTGATTCTTCCTGACTAATGTCTTGAACTTCAGCCTACACTTCATCACTACTATATTGTGATCTGAGTCTATATCTTCTCCTGGGTATGCCTTACAATCCAGTATCTGATTTCGGAATGTCTGTCTGACCATGATGTAATCTAATTGAAATGTTCCCGTATCTCCCGGCCTTTTCCAAGTATACCTCCTCCTCTTCTGATTCTTGAACAAGGTATTCGCTTCTTGAACAGGGTATTCGCTTCTTCTGCATAGCCAAACTATTCAGTCACATTATGGATTGACAAATGGCAGCTTCGATATCACACCGGCCATACAAACAATGCAAACCGCCAGGTTTGCAACTGGTAGCCAGAATTGGTAGTAATATTTTCAGAGTAAATCGGTTCCGAAAATGATGTCTCAGCATTTCTACCAAATTTGGCTGCCATTCGATAATTACGGCCCCCAATGTAATTATAGCTACCTGGTATCTGCAAACAAAAAGGGGAAAATCGTGTTCATCGAGCTGTGATTCATTCTCTTTGGCAGAAAGTTCGAGACCTGGAGCAAGCAGTTTGTTCAGTTGTTTGTACTTCACGGCGATCTTATAAGTTCTTGGGAGGAAACAGACACTACTCCAGTATACACATCAAAAAACGAGAAACGCATGATTTTTTTTTCAAGCTATTAATACATATCTTGTACACACATCAAAAAACGTTTTGCGTGACCTCCGTTCCGAGACTCCCGGAACCTGCACACGAAATTGGAATAGAGATCAACATAAACATCATTTCCACTCTTTTGCTAATGACGATACGAGGTGCATTCAGGTTCTAAGGCCTCCGATTTTTTTTCTCCGGACTGGAAAGAGATAGAAACATGTGCATTGTTTTAAAATGAGGCCCTCTTCATTGTCAATACGTCCCAGAGATGGCAGCACCGTACGGCAGATGGAATTTTAGCGCCAGCGGCGAGAATGAGAACTGTTTTAAATACTTAAAATGGCGACGTTTTCCTTACTTGAACAGCGTGCAATCATTCGTTTTCTGAATTTGCGTGGTGTGAAACCAATTGAAATTCATCAACGTTGAAGGAGACATGTGGTGATGGAGTTACGGATGTGTCGAAAGTGCGTTCGTGGGTGCGACAGTTTAATGAAGGCAGAACATCATGTGACAACAAACCGAAACAACCTCGGGCTCGCACAAGCTGGTCTGACGACACGATCGAGAAAGTGGAGAGAATTGTTTTGAGGGATCGCCGAATGACTGTGGAACAGATCGCCTCCAGAGTTGGCATTTCTGTGGGTTCTGTGCACACAATCCTGCATGACGACCTGAAAATGCGAAAAGTGTCATCCAGGTGGGTGCCACGAATGCTGACAGACGACCACACGGCTGCCTGTGTGGCACGTTGCCGAGGAATGTTGACGCGCAACGACAGCACGAATGGGACTTTCTTTTCGTCGGTTGTGACAATTGATGAGACGTGGATGCCATTTTTCGATCCAGAAACAAAGCGCCAGTCAGCTCAATGGAAGCACACAGATTCACCGCCACCAAAAAAATTTCGGGTAACCGCCAGTGCTGAAAAAATGATGGTGTCTATGTTCTGGGACAGCGAGGACGTAATCCTTACCCATTGCGTTCCAAAGGGCACTACGGTAACAGGTGCATCCTACGAAAATGTTTTGAAGAACAAATTCCTTCCTGCACTGCAACAAAACGCCCGGGAAGGGCTGCGCGTGTGCTGTTTCACCGAGACAACGCACCCGCACATCGAGCTAACGTTACGCAACAGTTTCTTCGTGATAACAACTTTGAAGTGATTGCTCATGCTCCCTACTCACCTGACCTGGCTCCTAGTGACTTTTGGCTTTTTCCAACAACGAAAGACACTCTCCGTGGCCGCACATTCACCAGCCGTGCTGCTATTGCGTCAGCGATTTTCCAGTGGTCAAAACAGACTCCTAAATAAACCTTCGCCGCTGCCATGGAATCATGGCGTCAGCGTTGTGAAAAATGTGTACGTCTGCAGGGCGATAACGTCGAGAAGTAACGCCAGTTTCATCGATTTCGGGTGAGTAGTTAATTAGAAAAAAAAAATCGGAGGCCTCAGAACTTGAATGCACATCGTACAGTGAGACCATCAGAGGTGGTGGTCCAGACTGCTGTACACACCGGTACCTCTAATACCCAGCAGCACGTCCTCTTGCATTGATGCATGCCTGTATTCGTTGTGGCATACTATCCACAAGTTCATCAAGGCACTGTTGGTCCAGATTGTCCCACTCCTCTACGGCGATGCGACGTGGATCACTCAGAGTGGTTGGTGGGTCACGTCGTCCATAAACAGCCCTTTTCAATCTATCCCAGGCATGTTCGGTGGGTTTCACGTCTGGAGAACATGCTGACCGCTCTAGTCGACCGATCTCGTTATTCTGAAGGGAGTCATTAACAAGATGTGCACGGCCGGGGGCGCGAATTGTCCTCCATGAAGAGTAATGCCTCGCCAATGTGCTGGAGATATGGTTGCACTATTGGTCGGAGGATGGCGTTCACGTATCGTGCAGCCATTACGGCGCCTTCCGTGACTACCAGCGGCGTACGTCGGCCTCACGTAACGCCACCCAAAAACATCAGGGAACCTCCACCCTGCTGCACTCGCTGGACAGTGTGTCTAAGGCGTTCAGGCTGACCAGGTTGCTTCCAAATACGTCTCCGGCGATTGTCTGGATGGAGGCATATGCGACACTCAGGGATGAAGAAAACTTGATGCCAGTCCTGAGCAGTCCATTCCGCATATTGTTGGGCCCATCTGTACCGCGCTGCATGGTGTCGTGATTGCAAAGATGGACCTCGCCATGGACGTGGGGAGTGAAGTTGCGCATCGTCGGCGTATTGCGCACAGTTTGAGTCGTAACACGACGTCATGTGGCTGCACGAAAAGTTCTATCTCCTCTGCATTTCAAATTACGTCTACATGCAAACGGCGTATCTGACTCCCAAAAAAACAATGTCCGATGTTGTTGTTGTTGTGGTCTTCAGTCTTGAGATTGGTTTGATGCAGCTCTCCATGCTACTCTACCCTGTGCAAGCTTCTTCATCTCCCAGTACCTACTGCAACCTACATCCATCTGAATCTGCTTAGTGTATTCATCTCTTGGTCCCCCCCTACGATTTTTACCCTCCACGCTGCCCTCCAATACTAAATTGGTGATCCCTTGATGCCTCAGAACATGCCCTACGAACCGATCCCTTCTTCTGGTCAAGTCGTGCCACAAACGTCTCTTCTCCCCAATCCTATTCAATACTTCCTCATTAGTTATGTGATCTACCCATCTAATCTTCAGCATTCTTCTGTAGCACCACATTTCGAAAGCTTTTATTCTCTTCTTGTCCAAACTATTGACCGTCCATGTTTCACTTCCATACATGGCTACACTCCATACAAATACTTTCAGATACGGCTTCCTGACACTTAAATCTATACTCGATGTTAACAAATTTCTCTTCTTCAGAAACGCTTTCCTTGCCATTGCCAGTCTACATTTTATATCCTCTCTACTTCGACCATCATCAGTTATTTTGCTCCCCAAATAGCAAAACTCCTTTACTACTTTAAGTGTCCTAATCTAATTCCCTCAACATCACCCGACTTAATTCGACTACATTCCATTATCCTCGTTTTGCTTTTGTTGATGTTCATCTTATATCCTCGTTTCAAGACACTATCCATTCCGTTCAACTGCTCTTCCAAGTCCTTTGCTGTCTCTGACAGAATTACAATGTCATCGGCGAACCTCAAAGTTTTTATTTCTTCTCCATGGATTTTAATACCTACTCGGAAATTTTCTTTTGTTTCCTTTAGTGCTTGCTCAATATACAGATTGAATAACATTGGGGAGCGGCTACAACCCTGTCTTACTGCCTTCCCAACCACTGCTTTCCTTTCATGTTGCTCAACTCTTATAACTGCCATCTGGTTTCTGTACAAATTGTAAATAGCCTTTCGCTCCCTGTATTTTATCCCTGCCACCTTCAGAATTTGAAAGAGAGTATTCCAGTCAACATTGTCAAAAGCTTTCTCTAAGTCTACAAATGCTAGAAACTTAGGTTTGCCTTTCCTTAATCTTTCTTCTAAGATAAGTCGTAGGGTCAGTATTGCCTCACGTGTTCCAGTATTTCTACAGAATCCAAACTGATCTTCCCCGAGGTCGGCTTCTACCAGTTTTTCCATTCGTCTGTAAAGATGTCCGATAGGCATTCCTTATTTCCAAAATTACAAAAGGCATAGACACTCTTTTTCAGAGCAAACAGTGTTGTCGTCTCTACTACGGGACCGCATCATCTCCGCAATATTACAATAATGTTAGTTAAGCGCTCCTCCGCGTTATTAGAATTTACGTTTTCTTTTCATTCACAACAATTAAAATCCAAATAATGGTCTGTGTTGCATACGCAAATTCAATAAATAAAACATCCTTTTGATTTCACTTAACAGATATGAGGCTAGTAACATGATCACATTACTATAGAGCAGGGCTTCCCAACCTGTGGTCCGCGGCTCTTCCTGGGGGCCCGTATAAAATAATGAGTAAAATTATTGAATACAAATCTGAAAATCGAATTCATCACAATTTTTTTTTTCGTGTGGAAAACATGTGCACTTTTACTTCAGGTGGTATTCCCAAGCAGCGTTTGGGGTTCCTTTGTGAGAATGTATACACAGTTTAGTGCCGGAGAATGCGGCTTCTCTCAATCGACTGTTTCTCAACAATACGGGGGCCGTTTGTGCGCCGGCTGAAACTAGAGATGGGCAAAACTGTTCTTTTCAGAGATTGGATCAGAACTGTTCACTCCCTGAAATGAATTAGCTCTTTTTCATGACTCACCACTCATTTACAATAGAAAATAAATGGAAGGCACATTGCCCTTTAAACTTGGTTTATTCCAGTACTATACCCGTATTTTGATCTTATTTGATCCTATTTTGAAGTAACACAGATAATGAGTAAGAATTTTGTATTGTTTATTGAAATTTCCACGATATGACAAAGTTTTTGATTATTGATTTATTTTGCACTATCGTGGTTTTTTGGGTGATCGGAAAATTTTGTAACTTGAGATTTACATTAACAATATACTTGGCTATAATGTATTAAAATTTCATTAACCTCATACAAATACATCGCAAGCCATATATTTTTAAAGTGAACGTTTCCTTCCGAAGACGCCTAAAATCGCAAAATCCGTACCAGAATAAGAAAAAAAATATATAAATTTGACTGTAAAACGAAAGTGCTGCATATAGCCTTACGCAGAATAAAACAAGGAAAATATTGGTGTATCACATTTTGCGATACGTTTATCGGGTCGCTCGTAATTAAAGCGTAAATTCGAGTGTCCAGAATAAAAATCCTATAGTAAGAGGAGTCATCAGGAACCTAATCTGATCAGTTTAAACAAATAAAAATAAAATAAAAACAAATGATGTATACATAACATAATAATGTAATATACATAGCGGTATTACTACGAAGAACAATATCCAGTAGAGGCGAACTCCGATGCAGAGGCGCTGAGTCAAGCAGGTCGAGCCGCGAGCTGTATTACTGCGTGAGCTGAGACCGCAGAGACCAGAGTGACACCTGAGTCACTTTGCTCAACGCTCTGGCTAGAGTCGAGAACGGTGGGGTGAGCATTGAGCGGGCGAGTTCCGAGGGTGGGGGGAGCGGTGAACTCACCCGCTCTGAGACAAATCGTCCGTTCCCTTGAGAGCAGGTTGTTGCAAGTAGTTCCTATGTTATCCGCTAGGTGGCTCTCTGTCCTGTTGCTCGCATCAACTGCCCAGAGGGCAGGACGTGCGACTGAAACGATCGCCGACAGAGTGCGATGCGTAGTTAAGCTGCGCCAGACACTGCACGCGGCAGACGACGCACAGAGATGGCACGGCATATGTGAAACACAAAATCCAATGGGGCACTGCACAATGCAGGCAGCCAAGGTAGAAGCAGGGCAGAGGCCGGCGCTGGCTGTGTTGTGTGGCGTGCACTGTGCTCTGACCAGCAGAGGCGCTGCTGATATGCTACGTCTCTCTCTCTCTCTCTCTGTCTCTCTCTCTCTCTGTCTCTCTCTCTCTCTCTCTCTGCCGTGGGAAACGTTTGGAGCTACCGTTCTTTTTTTCTGAATCACTGATTGTTCACTCCTTTGAAAGATTCAACTCTATGAATCAGTTCAAGAGCGGACCCCCCACCTCTAGCTGAAACCTTTTACGCATGCGCGGAGCGAGCTTTGTCGACCAATCACAGAGCTCGCTGGCACTTAATGCGTCCTCAGGTATCATTAAATGTTGAACTTGCTTTGTCAGTGCGCTACCAGTTTGTTACTTGTAAGACGGATCGGTGGGTGAAGTCAGGATCATTGAAGAAGGGCGCAGTTTCTCTCCATCGCCTTCATAGCAAGGGAAGTTCCCAGTTGAAACGAATCAGCAGGGAGGACGACCAAAGGAAGATCAATCACAAGAAGCTCCACAGCCGGATTTGTTATGTGAAAACGCTGCAAGTACTCCGTTGATTGCAATATCCTGTGGAAGTGGAATAACCGAGAAGCGTAAATACAACGAAAGCTATTCAGAAATGGGCTTTGTGGAGACAAAGGAGGGTAAAGCTCCGTGTGTAATTTGTGTTGCGAGTCCTTCCGAACAGTTCAGTGGTTCCAGTTAAACTGCGCCGTCATTTTGAAGGTGCTCGCCCGGATTTTCAGGCTAAAGACGTCGATTTTTTTCAAAAGGAAGAGTGCTGAACTAGCTGCTTCTCAGCACTGCATGAGAACTCATGCAAAAGCAATTAATGAAAGTTGATTAAAAGCTTCTTTCTTGGTTAGTTATCGAGAGGCAAAAACAGGCAAAGCTCATACCATTGCAGAAAATCTCATAAAGCTGTGTGTTGATGATACTTTTTCTTGCATGCTAGACGAAAAGGCAGTAAAGCTTGTATCTTCGGTGCCGTTATCACACAGTACTGTCAAGAGACGCTCTGTTGAGATGTCAGATGATGTGAAAGACACTCTTGTTTCTTCCATCCAACACAATTCATTTTCTCTGCAGATGTATGAATCCACTGATGTTGCAGGATTTGGCTTTCGTCCGTTATGAATATTCTGGATGTTTTGAGGAGGACCTCTTTTTATGCAGACCACTACCTGCCAACACAACAGGTGCTGAAATATTCCGTCTATCGGATGATTTTTCAAGGACTAACAAAGTTTCACGGTCTGATTCCATAGATGTGTGCACAGATGGTGCAAAATCTATGACGGGACCTACAGTCGGAGAAATAACGAAAAATAAAAGAAAACGCCAAGAATTGCAGCATTAGTCATTGTGCTCTCCACAGATACGCTTTAGCTACGAAACAAATGCTCGTTTCCTTCAAAAAAGTTTTAGACGAATCCATTCAAATCATGGACTACATAAAATCGCGGCCATTGAAATCAAGACTTTTCACAGTACTGTGTGAAGATATGGGAAGCTTTCATCGTTCCCTGCTTCTCCACACAGGTGGTGTAACTAACCTGTTACTACAGGTTATTCCTTATTATTGGGAATGTAAATACTTATTGCTTATGAAATTAACGTGAGAAGAGTAGGGTCGCCACCGACTCTAACCATACAACTAATCGAAGGTTTGGTCGAGTCGAAAAATAAATTAATTTGATCACAGACCAAAGACTCACAAAAATGCATACGTTGTGAGGTCGCTCACAGCGGATACGATGTAATTAATAGTATTACCTGTGCACTGTTCACGACAATCAAACATTTAAAATAAAATAGAAAATGCATGAACACTGCATAAGATCAGCTCCCAGCAACACACCTGAAAATATGACTTAATCTAAAGCATTTGTTATAAAATACAAGAGGAGCTAATCACTGGACCTGTGCATAAGGAAACGCATTGGATGTGCTAACGGGAAAGCTACGAGGTGAGTGGCTTAGGTGCGAAAACGTAATCTCGGAACACAAGAGAAAATTGTAGGTAAAATCATTTATTCCTAAGATAAGGATGTGAGGCATGTACACGATTCCTGATAACATATGGTTTGTGGAGACACAATTTCTAGGTATAGTGCCCAATTCCAACAATATCACATCACACAATCATGTTAACATTATCTAAAACAAACATGCAATCGGACAGTTAGTGATGCCGGTAGCCCAACAACTATAATGTTCTGCCACGTGGTTGGCTCCCCACGGACGAAAGACACATAAAGCAAGGAAAATTTACGAGAAAGGTGAAAGCTTATGCAGGCACAGCTGAAGGCAAACAGAGATTCATACAGAAGCGAGTGCTCACTTCTTATCGACACCTTTGTGTGGCGCTCTTCCGGCGGATCCAAGTCTGCTACAGAAATTTGCTAAAAGAAAAATCTGCCAAAGTTTAGCATTCCTTGCTGCGACAAGGCAACGCAATCTTCCAGATTTGAAAAGCGAGACCAAAAGCTAACAGCTCTCCCCTCGCCAAGTAACAGCGCGCCACGCGGTCAGTGTAACTCACCCTTCTTCGACTGGAGCACAGCTGTGGACGCTTCCCATACTGGCGGCAGACTGCCCCCTTTTTCCTCTCCAGCCTCCTCCACGCTCCGCGTGGACCGGAAAGCCCAAAGATGCCATTTCCGCCACCAACCTAACGCAGGTGGATTTCTCACAAGTAGTGCAAACCTCTTTGCCTACTTGACCACTACGAGAGTTGGCTATTCTGTACCAGGGCTGCTGAATCTCTACGACTATTGCAGACTTTCTGCAGCAGACTACGCCACCGTCTAGCAACGTCACACACAACCACATTCATTCAATCACGCCACTATGAGAGTAAAGAGAAAAGAGAAACAAGGAAAAGAAAGAGAAATACTTGTGAAATTGGGCTACCGGACTAATGAAAGGTGGCTACAGGACCCTTTCAGTGGCTCTGACGTGTGAATGCACTCTCCCGGTTGTACGAATTAGGACTGGAAGTCTTAGCTTTCAGTTCCCACGGGTTTCGCTCTGAAATTTTAAGTTACTGTGCTCTTGACTGACTAGGGTTCCACCACGGATTTTCGACTGAAGAAGGGGCCCGCGAGCTGAAAAGTTTGGGAAGCCCTGCTGTAGACCACAGAACCGTCAGTTCACATCACGTAGGGGCATTACAGTTGTCTGCGCCAAAATGCTGTTCTCGTAGGCAGCTGAGTGAGTAGTGAGCAGAAATGAAAACCAGACAGAGCCAAGTCGGGGCTGTCCGTGGTCCATCAAACACTTTGCATCGCAAAATGCTGTTGCGGCGCCTACGATGCACAGGCAGCGTGCCGCCGCCAATTGTCCTGAAAAAGAAAAGGATGAAAGTTATGTTGTGTGGACAGCACGAAATGAGGCGGAACCACTGGCCGTGCATTTCACAGCTGCAGGGGAAGGAGTAGAAGAAAGAGCTGCGGAGGAATACGGCTTCGTATGTCCGCCTCGATAGCTGTGTGGTCAGCGCGACGGGCCCGGGTTCGATTCCCGGATGGGTCGGAGATTATCTCAGCTCGTGGACTGGGTGTTGCGTTGTCTTCGTCATCATTTCACCCCCATCGACGCGCAAGTCGCGGAAGTGGCGTCAAATCGAAAGACTTGCACCCGGCGAACGGTCTGCCCTTTCCATTTCGTGGCTTCGTAGTAGAAACGAGAGAGGAGAAAGACTAATTGAGTTCTGTAGCAAGTTTCAGCTAGTAATAGCGAATACCCTGTTCGAGAACCACAAGAGGGGGAGGTATACTTGGAAGACGCCGGGCCGCGCGGGCTTAGCCGAGCGGTCTCAGGCGCTGCAGTCGTGGACTGTGAGGCTGGTCCCGGCGGAGGTTCGAGTCCTCCCTCGGGCATGGGTGTGTGCGTGTGTTTGTCCTTAGGATGATTTAGATTAAGTAGTGTGTAAGCTTTGGGACTGATGACGTTAGCAGTCAAGTGCCATCAGATTTCACACACATTTGAACATTTGGGTTGGGTTGTTTTTGGGGAAGGAGACCAGACAGCGAGGTCATCGGTCTCATCGGATTAGGGAAGGACGGGGAAGGAAGTCGGCCGTGCCCTTTCAGGGGAACCATCCCAGCATTTGCCTGGAGTGATTTAGGGAAATCACGGAAAGCCTAAATCAGGATGGCCGGACGTGGCATTGAACCGTCGTCCTCCCGAATGCGAGTCCAGTGTCTAACCACTGCGCCACCTCGCTCGGTATTTGAACATTTGAAGACGCCGGGTGACACGCGTAGATTTCAGTTAGATTACATCGTGGTCAGACAGAGATTCCGAATCAGATACTGGGTTGTAACGCGTACCCAGGAGCAGATATAGACTCAGATCAGAATGTAGTAGTGGTAGAGAAGACATTAGTCAGGAAGAATCAATACGCAAAGAAGTGGTATACGGAAGGACTATGTTATGACGAGATACGCTTGAAATTGTCTAACACTATAGATACAGCAGTAAGGAATAGCTCAGTAGGCAGTGAAGTTGAAGAGGAACGGACATCTCTAAAAAGGGCCATCACACAAATTGCAAAGAAAACTGTAGGTACAAGAGAAGCAGCTGCGTAGAAACCATGGAATACTGATGAAGTACTTCACCGATGAAACAAGGATGTAGAAAAATTTCAGGGAAATTGAGGAATACAGAATTACAATGCATAAGTAATGCCCCACTTTTTTTTTTTTTTTAAATACGCAGAAAAATGTCCTTGTTGGTGCTTCCCATCTGATGTTTGTTCTGTGCGCCGGAGAAGTTTCGAACCGTTGTGGCAGGTGACAGAGACGCAGTACAGAGTCAAAATGGCGCCTACATAAGACTCACGCTGCAAGCAGTGTGCTGCTATTGAATTCTTGTGTGGAGAAGAAGTAATCGTGGTGAACATCCATAAACGTTTCTGTGCAGTGTGTGGCGATGCTGCAGTTGATAGGAGTATAGTTGGACGATGCGTAAAGAAAGTTACACCCTCAGAAAAGTCTGAGAATCAGGGAACACGTCGCCACATTGGGTTGGACGTCATCCATTCTACAGTCTGGACCTGACACCCTCTCTTTGGACTGTTTAAAGGTTCTCTTCAGAGAACACACACTGAAGATGACGATGGTGTCAGACGTGCAGTGAACACATGGCTACGTCTACAGGAGTAGAGCTTTTACCATGCTCTTCCACAATGTTGGCGTACGGCCATAGAGCATGATGGAGACCACGTAGAAAAATAGGACACGGACAATACATCTTGATGTATATTGTCACCAAATTCTGACTCTTAACGATAAATGTGTTCTGAGAAAAAAAATCCGGGCATTACTTTTTCAACGATCCTCGTACAAGTCACTTAGCCCGGTATTACACTATCAAATTTCTTTGTCAAAGATTTGATCAAAGATGTGATCCAATATTCCGTCCAATATATTTGACAAAGATCTTTGATGTAGCGCTAGAAGGGGTATTACACTGTCATCAAATTTTTCGTCAAAGTTCAAGATGGCTGACAACAACTTGTTATTAACCGCAGCAGTTGTACGTACCCCAATTGCATTGTGTGCACATGCGGAAAAGAAGTGGGGGAAAAATGGAACCATACATACGAGGTTGACAGTCTTTAAGTCCTGGGATTACAACTTGATAATAAATTCAGTTGGGAGGAGCACACCACAGAACTGCAGAAAGGCTTTAACAAATCTGTATTTGCAATTCGAGTGTTAGCAGACATAGGCAACATAAAAATGAAAAAGCTTGCATACTTTGCCTACTTTCATTCCATAATGTCATATGGGATATTATTTTGGGGTAAATCTTGAAGTCAAACAAAAGTTTTCAGAGTCCAAAAGGGTGTAATACGTATTATTTGTGGAGTAAATTCACGGACGTCCTACAGAAACCTCTTCAAAGAACTGGATATACTAACTACTGCCTCTCAGTATATTTACTTCTTAATGAAATTTGTCGTAAATAATATATCTCTTTTTCCAAGAAACAACTGAGTTCAAACATGATCTGCACAAGGACTTAAAAGGACTTACTATAGTTCAAAAAGGGGTCCACTACTCAGGAACACTCATCTTCAATAATTTGCCAGGAAACATAAAAAATTTAGTTAGAAATAAAGATCAGTTTAAAAGGAGCCTGAAAAACTTACTACTAGCCAACTCCTTCTACTCCATTGGCGAAATTTTTAATAGAAACAAATGGTGTATTGTATTTATCCATACTACTACTATTGTTATTTCAGCTTAAAAAAAATCGACATGTTCCACATCCGCAAGGATCTCCTCAGCACGGATCTATGGAACGAAAAAGTAATCTAATCTGGGTGAAGCCGTGGGTTTTATGACGACACGATAAAAGCATTCAACAAAACTTGTTACGCGAGCTTATAGTGGAAGACGTCAAGTCGTACAGCAGTTACTTAAGAATGGATGAGCATACATTTCTGTATGTGCTCAGTGAAGTGTATCCTCATATCACAAAGCACAATATTCACTTAAGAACTGCTACATCTTCAGGAGACAGGCTCGCTGTAACACTCCGATTCCTTGCTACAGGAGAGGGTTATGTTACGTTAGGTTAGGTTAGGTTAGGTCAGGTCAGTTCTGGTCAGGTCTCCTATGTTCTTAATCTATTTTTGTATTCAGGGTGCCTCACGTTGCAAAGCGCCTCATCAGCTTCAGATATCTCTATTAATTTTGTAGTTGTCGGCACACACCAATTGTATTTACCGGCAATGGTTATAAAAACACTACAGACGACAGAACGCTGCAGCGATGCTAGCGCTCCATATGGTAACATGTCACATTACAGTGAACAGAAGACAAGCGGTTTCTTTGATCAAATATACAGCGACGGCCTAGGTTTGATCAAATATTGGACGACATTTGACAAAGTCCCTATTACACTATCAAATATCTTTGACAAAGATATTGGACAAAGAAATTTGATAGTGTAATACCGGCCTTAGGAACGAAATAATTCGGAATGCAGGGAAACTAAGGGAAACTTGTTGCATAAAAAGTGTGAGGAAATCGAAAAAGAAATGGACTGACTCAGCATATAGGAAATTCAAAACAACCTTCGGTGAAATTAAATGCAGCACCGGTTACGTTAAAGGCCAACGGCCTTGCCGCAGTGATAACACCGGTTCCCTCAGATCACCGAAGTGAAGCGGTCTCGGGCTGGGCCAGCGCTTGGATGGGTGACCGTCCGGTCTGCCGAGCGCTGTTGGCAAGCGGGGTGCACTCAGCCCTTGTGAGGCAAACTGAGGAGCTACTTGATAGAGAAGTAGTGGCCCCGGTCTCGTAAACTGAGATACGGCCGGGAGAGCGGTGTGTTGACCACATGGCCCATCCAGTGACGCCTGTGGGCTGAGGATGACATGGCGACCGGTCGGAACCGTTGGGTCTTCCAAGGCATGTTTGAGTAGAGTTTAGTTTTAGGTAACATTAGAGAGTGCAATTGGAATTCCACTGTTAAATCGAGAACAGACAGCCAATAAGCGGAAAGGTTAAACTGAAAAAAACGGCTCTGAGCACAATGGGACTCAACTGCTGTGGTCATCAGTCCCCTAGAACTTAGAACTACTTAAACCTAACTAACCTAAGGACATCACACACACCCATGCCCAGGCAGGATTCCAACCTGTGACCGCAGCAGCAGCGCGGCTCCGGACTGGAGCGCGTAGAACCGCACGGCCACCGCGGCCGGCGGTTAAACTGAAGGAAGGCTTATATGACGATGTGATAGCAGAAGGACCGTGAGTCGATATAGAAGAGATAGGGGCTCCAGTATTAGAATCGGAATTTAAAAGAGCAACAGACAATTTAAAATCAAATAAGGTAGAAGGGATCGATGACATTCCATCGGAACTTCTAAAAATCATTGGAGGAAGTGGCAACAAAACGACTATTGACGTTGGTCCGTAGGATGTCCGAGAATGGCGATGTGCCATCATAGTTTCGCAAAAGCACACAATTCGAAGACTGCAAGACCCGACAACTGGAAGAATTATCGCCCACTCAGCTTAACAGCCGGCCAGAGTGGCCGAGCGGCTCTAGGCGCTTCAGTCTGGAACCACCCGACCGCTACGGTCGCAGGTTCGAATCCTGCCTCCGGCACGGATGTGTGTGATGTCCTTCGGTTAGTTAGGTTTAAGTAGTTCTAAGTTCTAGGGGACTGATGACCTCACATGTTAAGTCCCATAGTGCTCAACCAGCTTAACAGCTCTTGCATCCAAGTTGCTGACAAGAATGGAAAAGAGCATTGAGGACGTGTTACATGAGAATTAGTTTAGCTACAGGAAAGGAAAAGCCACCTGAGGAGCAATTCTGACGTTACGGTTGATAATCGAAACAAGACTGAAGAAAAATAAATAAACGTTCATAGGAGTTGTCGATCTGGCAGAACCGTCCGACACTGTGCCAACATAGCACCCAAATTCAAATACTGCCCAGGTACATCAGTTGATGCAGAACGGTCCTTTTCTGCTTATAATAATGTTTTGAGTGATCTAAGACACAATCTTACTACCAAACATTTGGAGCAGAGCGTTTGGGTTTACAATAGTAGAAAAATGTAAAATAAATTGTAAATGATGCATTGTTCCAATAGTATTAATTAAAAATCAATGCTGTTCAAAAAATTCATGAGTGTATGTTGTTTTTTAAATAAAATATTACGGAGTTTTGGAGCGTGCCCCTCTGCGTACGATTTATCTCGAAGTTGGTCCTGTACATATCGATTGTTTCGCTGCGACTCACTCGCATCGCATCCGCCTGTTACCAATAACAATAGCATAGAAGTAAGAATTCTTGAAACACGGTATGCGTCCCCACCTTGCAAATTTTTGGAAAATAATCCCAGAAAAGGCACCTTCCTAACCACTACCAGATAGTATTCAGCAAGTGATATCAACGGTCTAAATGTACCGATTTCTCGCTTGGCCGGCGCCATTCGTCTTAATTGATATGCACAGGTTCGACTTTGAGATATAATGCACGCAGTAACTATTATGTTTTTTTTTTCATTATTTGATCTTGCATATTTCGTCACTTTTCATGCATTTGGGAAACATTTTTCATTCATATTTTAAGGTTTTTATGATGCGTATAATCTGCTCTCTACTTATGAGGTGTACTCGGCATACACTGTACGAATGGACAGCTGCACTTGTAAGAATACAGCTGCTCGTAGACAATCGTGTTCTCGCCTCGCTTGTAGAACACACTGCACTCGTCACTAAGCACATTCCATACTCCCCAAGCAAGGCAAAGTTTTTCAGTTTCTTTGCGTTTTCTCCTCGATGACGTAGAATCAAACCTACACGTCGCCAGTTCGTGGGGGACCCAAAGCCGCACTGATACGAAGAATCATGCGGCCACAAAATTCTACGTATTTCAGGTTATTTTTGTCAAAGACTGTCATAACACACTCTAACACTCCGTGAGTAACTTGGGGGTACGGCCATTAGAGTCTGCAAAGGGGTGTTACTGATACCAAATTGCGTTAAACTGCGTATGGGTAAAAAATGACGCACGTAGGACTTTACATCTACATAGACACACTGCAACCCACCGTACGGTGGGTGGCGGAGGGTACTCTGTACTACAAGGCGAGCTTCTTAAGAAGCTCCGGAACGCCCTGTACTTGCAATGTTAAAATAACGCTTCTAAATTACATCTTTCCTCACAAAGTATTTGAGGTAGGAAGTTGAACTTTTTACAGATTATTTATTGGAATATGGGCTACAACTTAACACAGGGATTTTACAAAATTTTACTTCAGTTATTAAAGATGATTTTTTTTCAATTGTAATGAAAATTCACAACATTTTTTTGCAATTTTTTATTTATATATTCAAAAATATACAGTTTTTTGGAAAAAGGCTGTGTTAAATTATGCAGAAGGTACTGTGTGACATTTACTGAAAGTTTGAAACAAATATGTTTGGAAGATCCTTAGAAAACATGTAATTAGTATGAGAAAACAAAAGTTTTGGGAATCGAGCGACAAAGATTGGATTAACTTTTTAGTGCATTCGAGGTCCATAGGATGGATTATCTTCATCCTCTGCAAACTCCTCCTCCAGTTTCCTCTTGTTCCTCCTCCTGTTTACTCTTGCTTGTATTTCTAGACTCTTTGCAGCCCTGTCTGCAGCCCGAAGGCGTTCCTTGTCTAAAGCAAGCATCGCTCATACCATGTTAGAACCTATCTTCATTCCCATATTTCTAAATACCTTGCACCTTACAATGTTGCCATCATTGAAAGTCGCAACAGCAACTTTACTTTTACTCATTATTATACTTCAACAAAACAGAGACTCAAGAAACAGAATTAATTACGAATATTTTCGAGATAACGACAGAGTAAATGAACATGAAACAATCGACAATCACACCAGCGATATATATTGAACCATCACAGGGTAGCCACAACACATACTTTATCTCACATCACTAAAATGTACCTGATGAACACGGACGATAATAATAACACCATTTGACAGCAGTTTAACAGCGCCACAGTGGGTCACGCCCATGTAGAACACATTTCAAAAACAATTTAAAAATAGTTGTAGTCTTCGGAATTGAATAAATTATATATCTATTAAAAGGTAATAGTCTGCAGATTCAGAAAACGCAAAATAGTAAAAACTGAACTTTTCATGATTTTGAGCCTTTCCGGAGCCCCTTCAGTAATTACCGTTTTGAAATTATAAAAAGACGTGCTAAGATATCTGAATAATTTTATTTTTACATTAAAGCCTGTACCTTAATCTCATTTTCTACATAATTTCCGAAAATATTGAGGCACTTGTCATAACGTTGCACCAGTTTTTGAATACCCTCCTCATAGAAGTCTGCCGCCTGAGTTGTTAACCACTGCATCACCACTGTTTTGACTTCGCCATCGTCTCGAAGACGCTGACCGGCCAGGTGTTTCTTCAAGTGCAGCAACAGGTGGTAGTGACTGGGCGCAAGATCGGAGCTGTACGGAGGATGGTCTAGAGTTTCCCATCGAAAAGATGTGACGAGATCTTTGGTCCGATTCGCCACATGCGGACGGGCGTTGTCTTGCAGCAAAACGGTGCCCTTGCTCAACTTCCACGGACTGTTGCTTTGATTCTAGTGTGACGTAGGCCGCCCGTGTTTCATCGCCCGTAACGATTTGGCTTAAGAAATCATCACCGTCGTTGTGGTACCGCTCGAGGAAAGTCAGTGCACTGTCTAAACGTTTGGTTTCGTGCACATCCGTCAACATTTTCGGTACCCAACGGTGCGCACAATTTTCGGTAATTCAAGTGCTCGGTCACAATGCCACACAAAACACTACGAGAAACATTAGGCGCGACCGCTACGGTGGCAGGTTCGAATCCTGCCTCGGGCATGGATGTGTGTGATGTCCTTAGGTTAGTTAGGTTTAAGTAGTTCTAACTTCTAGGGGACTGATGACCTCAGAATATAAGTCCCATAGTGCTGAGAGCCATTTGCACCATTTTTTAGAAACATTAGGAACGTCATCCCGGAAGGAGGAAATCGTAAAGCGTCTGTTTTCTCTCGCTTTATTGTCCACTTCCTGCACCAAACTTTCATTAACGATCGAAGGACGCCCACTCCGTTGTTCATCATGCACATTTGTGCGGCCATCTTTAAATGCTCTCGCCCACTTTCTTAACATTTCATCTCTCATAATGTTTTCTCCGTAAACTGCACAGATCTCACGATGAATATCTATCGCCTTTTGGCCTTCAGCACTAAGAAATCTTGTAAAAGCCCGTACTTCACAGTGGGAGGGACTCGAGAGTATCGGAGGCATCTTAAACACTCAGCACAAACGTAAACAAGGGAGAATCAGACTGTAATGGCGTCAGTGCGTATATTAAGGTACAGGCTTTCATGTAAAAATAAATTTATTAAGATATGCTAGCACGTCTTTTTTCAATTTCAAAACGGTAGTTACTTAAAAAAACACGCCTCGTATTACTAGTCATTTCCTTTCCTGTCCCACGAGCAAATAGAGCAAGGGAAAAATGACTATCTACATGTCTCCGTATGAACCCTAGTTTCTCGTATCTTATCTTCGTGGTCGTTGCGCGCAATGTATGTTGGCGGCTGTAGAATCGTTTTGCAGTCAGCTTCAAATGTCGATTCTATCCAGGGTGTTACAAAAAGGTACGGCCAAACTTTCAGGAAACATTCCTCACACACAAAGAAAGAAAATATGTTATGTGGACATGTGTCCGGAAACGCCTACATTCCATGTTAGAGCTCATTTTATTACTTTTCTTCAAATCACATTAATCATGGAATGGAAACACACAGCAACAGAACGTACCAGCGTGACTTCAAACACTTTGTTACAGGAAATGTTCCAGATGTCCTCGGTTAGCGAGGATACGTGCATCCACCCTCCGTCACACGGAATCCCTGATGCGCTGATGCAGCCCTGGAGAATGGCGTATTGTATCACAGCCGTCCACAATACGAGCACGAAGAGTCTCTACATTTCAAATGCCCCCATAGATGAAAGTGAAGAGGGTTGAGGTCAGGAGAGCGTGGAGGCCACGGAATTGGTCCGCCTCTACCAATCCCTCGGTCACCGAATCTGTTGTCGAGAAGCGTACGAACACTTGGACTGAAATGTGCAGGAGCTCCATCGTGCATGAACCACATGTTGTGTCGTACTTGTAAAGGCACATGTTCTAGCAGCACAGGTAGCGTATCCCGTATGAAATCATGGCGGGGAAGTACAGTACATACTGACGAAACTAAAATGAGCTCTGACATGGAAATTAAGCGTTTCCGGACACATGTCCACATAACATATTTTCTTTCTTTGTGTGTGAGGAATGTTTCCTGAAAGTCTGGCCGTACCTTTTCGTAACACCCTGTATACTTTCTCAACAGTGTTTCTCGAAAAGAACGTCGCCTTTCCTCGAGGGGTTAGTATTTGAGTTGCCGAAGCATGACTGTAACACTTAAAAAAAAATGGCTCTGAGCACTATGGGACTTAACTGCCGTGGTCATCAGCCCCCTAGAACTTAGAACTACTTAAACCTAACTAACCTAAGGACATCACACACATCCATGCCCGAGGCTGGATTCGAACCTGCCACCGTAGCGGTCACGCGGTTCCAGACTGTAGCGCCGGCCCGTAGCAGGAGTTGTTCGAACCTATAGGTAACAAATCTAGCAGCCCGGCTGTGAACTGCTTCGATGTCTTCCTTCAATCCTGCCTGGTGAGGATCCCAAACACTCGAGCAGAACTCAAGAATGGGTCGCACCAGCGTCCTATAAGCGGCGGTCTCCTTCATAAGTGAACCACTCTTTCCTAAAATTCTCCCAATAAACCGATGTCGACGATTCGCCGTCCCTACCACAGCTCTTCACAGTACTTTATGTTTAATAAGTAACTTTTTCATACTTGTAGATGGGCTACAGAGATGAAAGTCTGGTGAGTTGTACAAACCCATAAATAATTAAAAGTCACGGTGTAAGGTTGTTACTTTAATTTGCTATGATGAAAGCGGTACTCATGGACAATAAAAGCGGGTTAAAAGCTGTGAGCTGTCTGGGGAAGTTAACCTTGCATTACTGCGCAACTGTTTCACCAGGTATCCAGTCTAGCTTACCAAATTCCTAACCAGACTAACATTAATTATAATCTTTTAATAGTCATATGACAACCGGTGATATATATATATATATATATATATATATATATATATATATATATATATATATATATATATATATAAGTGAATTTAAATAAAAAGAAATAAATCAGTTTATATTTGGAAATTTATTTTAACATTGATCATTGAAATTTCAGCATATTAAACGTGAGTTATAACTGAGCTGGTGCCTTATTTACGACTGTGAAAATGTGAGTTTGCAATCTTACGGAACACATCAAATATGGAGAGACGATCGGGAGACTGCATACAACACTGCATTCATAAAACAACACACAGAGAACGTTGAAACGTATGCAAGAGAAAGTTAACCACTACCAACAGATTCAAATTTTCACCCAAAGAAGATACGTTCGTAGCACAATCCTGTCCGTCATGTAATTACCACACACTGGTATACTAAATTCATATTAACTCTGTGAAATCTTGGCGAAAAGAATAGCTGAGGGCTACTTTGATGATTACACCACTTGCTTCACGTGGTTAACTTGGTTTCCACAAAGAGTGTAACTCCACAATAATTTTGATAATTAAAATAAATTAGATCGAAAAGCAATTTACAAAAGAAAAACCTCGAACTGGTTACTAACGTCTTACTGTTAACCTGACGGGTCAAACAGTTATATAAGCACGTGGTACTGGTGTCGCAAAGTACACCCCACGTGGGTTGAACATAAAGAAAAGTTGCTATATTGAAAAATATTGTCAAGACGAGACGTTATAATCACACAAACATTCGCATTTAAGATTGATCTTAGTTAGAGTTACTGATCAACACGTGGTTCCACTTTACTCACAAAGTAGTGACAAAGCAACTACCGGAAAATAATCTGAACTTCACACGAGAATTACACTGCGCTGCAATTTAAGATAACATTAGATATTTTAGAGCTAAACCTGAAATAAAGGTGATTAAATTTTCAGTTAGGCTGAACTTGAGAAATCCATTGTCCTACGGACTTGGCAGACACGCGCTTAGCCAGAGATCTTACCACTTCAGACGCTCGCCATGGACAGACTGCCCTGGTCCCTTCCTGAGGGTGGCTCCACACTACAAACGGAAGTGACCAGAGGGGCAGCTTCCTATACCAACATGACAACGGACGGACAGGACCATACTAAGGATAGAAACCTCTTTGCTTTTAGAAAGCGTAGCTACCTGTTCCGACGTTGGTCCTACTGTTCTCTAGCAGACAGCCTTGTCTGCTACCCTCAAGCATGCAACTAGAAATACATTTGCTCATTCATCCTCTCACACAGAAGGGAAGGGGGATGACAGTATCTTATCATACACAGTGTATAAAAGAAAGCGGATGTAGGTTCCGTATGAGACTGTGTGACATGAATTACATATAAACTGTGTTTTAAAGTGTAGTAGTGTGACAGATCGTTCTTGTTTATGTGTAAAAGTAACACGTTCCACTACTCAGTCTCCTCCCAGATAGTCAGAAACGCCACAGTATATTTAGAAGAGGAATTTATGCCGTAAATGACAACAGATTTAAGAAATTAAACATGAAAGGAATCCGACAGAGAGCTTTCAACGGGAGCGTTTGGTCCTGCGATGATTATGTAGGGGGGAGAGTAAGCGCTCGACAGACCGTCGTGGGTCGAAAATGACCCATGTGGTACTCCTACTGTGACGATCACAATTGGGGTTCACCAAATAGACGCAGTTAAAGAATTCTGCTACCTACGTAGCAAAATTTGGAATACATTTCACATAAATTTTCTCAGCATGTTATGGTCTTAGGTGGAGATTTCAATTTACCAGATATAGACTGGGACACTCAGATGTTTAGGACGGGTGGTAGGGACAGAGCATCGAGTGACATTATACTGAGTGCACTATCCGAAAATTACCTCGAGCAATTAAACAGAGAACCGACTCGTGGAGATAACATCTTGGACCTACTGATAACAAACAGACCCGAACTTTTCGACTCTGTAAGAGCAGAACAGGGAATCAGTGATCATAAGGCCGTTGCAGCATCCCTGAATATGGAAGTTAATAGGAATATAAAAAAAGGGAGGAAGGTTTATCTGTTTAGCAAGAGTAATAGAAGGCAGATTTCAGACTACCTAACAGATCAAAACGAAAATTTCTGTTCAGACACTGACAATGTTGAGTGTTTATGGAAAAAGTTCAAGGCATTCGTAAAATGCGTTTTAGACAGGTACGTGCCGAGCAAAACTGTGAGGGACGGGAAAAACCCACCGTGGTACAACAACAAAGTTAGGAAACTACTGCGAAAGCAAAGAGAGCTTCACTCCAAGTTTAAACGCAGCCAAAACCTCTCAGACAAACAGAAGCTAAACGATGTCAAAGTTAGCGTAAGGAGGGCTATGCGTGAAGCGTTCAGTGAATTCGAAAGTAAAATACTAGGTACCGACTTGACAGAAAATCCTAGGAAGTTCTGGTCTTACGTTAAATCAGTAAGTGGCTCGAAACATCATGTCCAGACACTCCGGGATGATGATGGCATTGAAACAGAGGATGACAAGCGTAAAGCTGAAATACTAAACACCTTTTTCCAAAGCTGTTTCACAGAGGAAGACCGCACTGCAGTTCCTTCTCTAAATCCTCGCACCAACGAAAAAATGGCTGACATTGAAATAAGTGTCCAAGGAATAGAAAAGCAACTGGAATCACTCAACAGAGGAAAGTCCACTGGACCTGACGGGATACCAATTCGATTCTACACAGAGTACGCGAAAGAACTTGCCCCCCTTCTAACAGCCGTGTACCGCAAGTCTCTAGAGGAACGGAAGGTTCCAAATGATTGGAAAAGAGCACAGGTAGTCCCAGTCTTCAAGAAGGGTCGTCGAGCAGATGCGCAAAACTATAGACCTATCTCTCTGACGTCGATCTGTTGTAGAATTTTAGAACATGTCTTTTGCTCGAGTATCATGTCGTTTTTGGAAACTCAGAATCTACTATGTAGGAATCAACATGGATTCCGGAAACAGCGATCGTGTGAAACCCAACTCGCTTTATTTGTTCATGAGACCCAGAAAATATTAGATACAGGCTCCCAGGTAGATGCCATTTTCCTTGACTTCCGGAAGGCGTTCGATACAGTTCCGCACTGTCGCCTGATAAACAAAGTAAGAGCCTACGGAATATCAGACCAGCTGTGTGGCTGGATTGAAGAGTTTTTAGCAAACAGAACACAGCATGTTGTTCTCAATGGAGAGACATCTACAGACGTTAAAGTAACCTCTGGCGTGCCACAGGGGAGTGTTATGGGACCATTGCTTTTCACAATATATATAAATGACCTAGTAGATAGTGTCGGAAGTTCCATGCGGCTTTTCGCGGATGATGCTGTAGTATACAGAGAAGTTGCAGCATTAGAAAATTGTAGCGAAATGCAGGAAGATCTGCAGCGGATAGGCACTTGGTGCAGGGAGTGGCAACTGACCCTTAACATAGACAAATGTAATGTATTGCGAATACATAGAAAGAAGGATCCTTTATTGTATGATTATATGATGGCGGAACAAACACTGGTAGCAGTTACTTCTGTAAAATATCTGGGAGTATGCGTGCGGAACGATTTGAAGTGGAATGATCATATAAAATTAATTGTTGGTAAGGCGGGTACCAGGTTGAGATTCATTGGGAGAGTCCATCAACAAAGGAGGTGGCTTACAAAACACTCGTTCGACCTATACTCGAGTATTGCTCATCAGTGTGGGATCCGTACCAGATCGGGTTGACGGAGGAGATAGAGAAGATCCAAAGAAGAGCGGCGCGTTTCGTCACAGGGTTATTTGGTAACCGTGATAGCGTTACGGAGATGTTTAACAAACTCAAGTGGCAGACTCTGCAAGAGAGGCGCTCTGCATCGCGGTGTAGCTTGCTCGCCAGGTTTCGAGAGGGTGCGTTTCTGGATGAGGTATCGAATATATTGCTTCCCCCTACTTATACCTCCCGAGGAGATCACGAATGTAAAATTAGAGAGATTAGAGCGCGCACAGAGGCTTTCAGACAGTCGTTCTTCCCGCGAACCATACGCGACTGGAACAGGAAAGGGAGATAATGACAGTGGCACGTAAAGTGCCCTCCGCCACACACCGTTGGGTGGCTTGCGGAGTATAAATGTAGATGTAGAAAATAACCGACGATGGACGGACCAAGGAGGACAATGAAAAGCCGACTAGCTCCGGCAGAAAAGCCATAAACACTGGTCTTAGCTTGACGAGGAAAATTCTGAGAATGTACGTCTGGGACACAGCATTCTATGGTAGTAGAAACATTGACTGTGGAAAGACAGGAACAGAAGAGAATCGAAGCATTTGAGATGTGGTGCGGCAGGACAATGTTGAAAATTCGGTGGACTGTGGACTGACTGGGTAAGAAATCAGGTTGCCCGCAGAGTTGGCGAGGAAAGGAACGCGCGTAAAACATTGACAAGAAGGAGGGGCAAGATGTTAGGACATCTGTTAAGAAATGAGGAAACGACTTCCGTGGTGCTAGAGAGAGCTGTAGAGGGCAAAAACTGCAGAGCAAGACAGAGTTTGGAATACATCCAGCAAATAATTGAGGACGAAGGTTGCAAGTGCTACTCTGAGATGGAGGGGTTGGCACAGCAAAGAAATTCGTGGAGGGGCGCATGAAACCAGTCAGAAGCCTGGTATTTGAAGCTATTTTATTAATTGTTCTCCTCTCTTTCCTGCCCCAGCTCCACTGTGGTATTCGACCAATCAATTTGGCACTTCTTCTAGCGGCTGGGAACCATAGTCTACTCTCGAGCTATGCCGCCAAGGCGTAACTGTCGTCTGTAGACTCGAGAGCAGCTTGCATGGGGGCTTAATTAAAATATATAATGCAAATATTTTTTTTTTAGTAACTGTAAGTCCGATTACGCAAGTCTCGTAAACGGCTGGCCCTGACTAGTTTTAGTACGCAATCTGACTGCTTAGAATGACAACAAAGAATCTAAGAAAATTTTCGTTAACACAGTTAATTAATTAAGTCCCCAGCAACTATAAAACCTACGAAACCAACAAAGCACAAGTGTAGCTGTTCTGTAGGTGGTAGTATGACTCAACGCACATCTGGCACGGTTCTTCTTCAACAAGACAAGAATTTTTAAATACCAATTATACTGACGTGATAAAAGAAAATTACAAATACTATAATTGTGCAAGAAAACCAAAATTACACTCTAATACAAGAACACACGCCAGATGCTTTGTTGACTGAACCTGTAATGACATATTATTCAGGTCACTGAAAGAATAAAAGAATAAAAGAAAATACCTCCATATATATTGACGAAATGCACTCTGACCATTACAATATCTCCATTAGAACAACATCTGCTATCTCTCCCATCAAACCACTGCATACAACATGGAACAACACTCTCCACTACCACATCTCACTCTGACTTCACGACAAGCAGTGTCCACCACAACTTCTCGGTAAGAACTGCTTGCCGCTACGTCTCAATAATCACTGCCAGTGGAGGCGGCGGAACAATACTCTCTGGCGCGATTTCCGGCGCTGTGGCTCAGTGTAGGCACCTTTCATATGCCCTTCCTCCACGGGCTAGAATTTGATGGTATTCTTGCCAGCATTGGTGGTGAAAATACCACCAAATTCGTCAAAAAAAAAATACAGACAAAAATAAAACATAATATTAATACGTAAGTATCATATAACTAGATAAAATTTTGGCTTTGCACTGACCTTACAATAGCCTAATATATAAAATACAGTAAGGAATACAAATTCTTTGATACATATGACTTTACATAATAGTTTACAGAAATATCATGTGGTTAAACAATTCAATCGATAGCGTCAGCAATGACGAATATGAGCAGGTAAGAGTCTTATAACTTTTCACAAACAGTAATACACAAAAAATCAGTTTATACAAATATTCACATAAAATGTTTTCATAACAATTGGTTGACAGTTCCAGCAGTAGCACCAGCAATGTTGAGTAGGTGCAGACACCATCAGGTGACATCATTTCAGTAGAAGCAGTCCATCAGTGGCACCCAGCATTGTGGAACAGGTGCAGACTCCAACAGGTGACATCATTTCAGTAGAAGCAGTCCATCAGTGGCACCCAGCAATGTTGAGTAGGTGCAGACTCCAACAGGTGACATCATTTCAGTAGAATCAGTCCATCAGTGGCACCCAGCAATGTTGAGTAGGTGCAGACTCCAACAGGTGATATCATTTCAGTAGAAGCAGTTCATCAATGGCACCCAGCAATGTTGAGTAGGTGCAAACAGCAACAGGTGACATCATCTCAGTAGAATCAGTCCATCAGTGGCACCCAGCAATGTTGAGTAGGTGCAGACAGCAAGAAATCATTTCAGTAGAAGCAGTTCCATCTGTGGTACCCAGCAATGTTGAAGAGGTACAGACAGCAAGAAGTAACATCATTTCAGTAGAAGCAGTTCCATTTGTGGTACCCAGCAATGTTGAAGAGGTACACACAGCAACAAGTCACATTTCTCAGTAGAAGCAGTTCATCAATGGCACCCAGCAATGTTGAGTAGGTGCAGACACCGACAAATGACATTAAACAACTATCACTGATCACACTGTTCCTCAGCAGAAATTAAACATGTCCTAGTGGCACCAATCATGTAGAAAAAGTACAAGTAACAGTCCATAATATTTACTATCACTGATCAGACAGTTCAAGCATGAACAATAGTTTGAATTCACATACAAATGCTTTTACACTAAACATACAAATCATAACAAACACACAAATGATGTCAGGTAATTGTCATATTAACTATTACAAATACACAAACATCAGTAAACCTATAATATTTATGGGTGTCAGTGCAAGCCACTACAAACAAATAAAATAATATTTAGGAGATAGGTGGGTAGGATTAGGAAAGGAAAACACACAAAACACACTCACTCATCTTTCATCCACATTAAGTACTACTGTGTAATTGAATAGTGTTAACTGTGTGAATCCACTTCTGTCAAAATTTCATGTTCATCATGTGTATCAAGTAGTAGTGACAGCAATGTATAACAGTCAATAATAGTTAAGTCAACGTCATAGTCATCATGTCAAGACCAATGTTTGCCAAGCCAGATCAAAATGTACGGTTGCTGAACAACTGTCAGTGTGCCAAGATATGCAACTTCCTCTCTCCAAAAAAAAAGTACATACTGCTTAGTGATTTAACAAAGTGTGTGTAGACAATCTTCCTTCCATTTTAGTGTTCTAGTCTGCTATCTTCATCCTCCTTGTTCCATATAGACCAACAACAAAAAAAAAAAAATATGCACCTCACTTATTTTACCTCTTATACACCATAACTCCAATCAACTTCATATAATCTCAATACCTCCATAATACCTTTTCAATACGTCGATACATATAAACCTTATTGCCAGTATCATTTCACTTCCATAACAACTCTTTCCTCTAGTCAGTCTCCTCGATCGAGTACAGATAAAATCCTAATGCAAACCTCCTCATCCCATACAATCCGAAGACACACTGTCAACACACAACCTCTGTGTAATTCATCTGACCAAAATCTTCTACTCATTATGAATTATAAACAAAGAATGCATACATGACCTCTAACAGACTTAGTTCGAATAACTCTCAGTAATTAAGTACGATTACGGAGTGTGAATGATCCTAATATTTCACAGTGTGTACACCACTTCAAGAATTATGGCAAACAGAAGCAAACATGTGGAGTATTTCTTGTGTCAAGTGTCACTTCCTATTTCAATTGCTCACGAAAAATGCAGTGTAATAACTGTGTTGGTATGTCATGTCGTTAGCTTCCTTCCTATTGGCATACATTTATACAGCTTTCATAAAACCTCCAGCTCATGTGACTTCTATGAAGTTTCTTGTACTAATGTCGTTCGTCGAATTATAGCAGTTCATTTTCTTATCTTAAAAATATAAGGCACTGAGCGTAAGCAAGGCAAGCAATAGCGAGTAAATATACCAGTAGTGAACAGAATGTCAACAAGTGGATGCAGCACAATTTCTATAACGAGGCTTCGCCAAGCGAACAATCCGTAACCCATACCACAACGTAACCCACACTCCATGTCCGTACACTGTACATCAGCATTGCTATATACCAAATTAAAGTATAGTTATGACAACAAGCAGAAATGTGTAAATGTGCAATCCATACGCATAGCAGTAAACATATATCTTACGTACTAAACAGGTCATTAGCATCGTATCTTAATAAGTAAACATGAAGGCGCAAGCAGATAAATCACAAAGTATAACTTACATACCTAACCACATCAGCACAATTAATCAGGTGACAATTATAATTTAAATAAATAAGCACAGCAGGCACATAATTAAAAAATATGACATCAGTGAAAAAGCAATGCAGCCAAGCGATGCATAATATACACAAGTAACAATCCAGTTCATTAATAATCATTGTCAAAATCAGTTAACGTACGCAAGCACGTCGCTTCACAAGTAATTTCATTGAACATGTAATTAGCACAAAGTATGAATCACGTAATTGCGAGCAGCAATTATGTCTAAAGTACGTACCTAAGTGGAAATATGTTACCTGAAAAATAAACTCAATTAATAGTTACCTTTTTTTTAGTTTATTAGTTTCTTCTTGGAAATTACATTCTTCCTGAAAATTTCTCGATAGCAAGTCGCCTTAACGTCGGACACGCACAGAATTTACCTGAAGTTCTTAAATATTTTATGGAACCGTATCCTGAAAAATACTGAATGTTAATAACAGAATTCAACAAGTCACTATAGCTTTATACTGAATTTAGTCGGAGAAATTAGACTGTGTATTTATTTACGGTTGTCAGTGCATTCGCACTGAGCACTCGATCAGCTGTAGGCGCGTGACGTAGGAAGTAATTGTTTGCGGTCAACGACTGCCCTGTGCGGCGCGCAGACTTGACTGTTGCTTTGAGTATATGCCGCCGCCAAAACACAGCGCGGTATCCTTGTACTCTCTGCGTGTTTACGTAAACTGTTGGTTTCTCGAAAGTATGTCATTCCACAAAAATTTTAACGTTTGATATATGATGTATTCCCTTAGAGCGTCGTGATTTAAGAGTTTCTACTTCAACAGTCTTATCATGAATAATTTTGCGAATTCTATATGGACCGTTATAAAGCAGAAAAAATTTGCGAAACAAGCCTTTTCCTTTGTGAGACAAACGATGATACTTAATTAACACCTTCTGACCAACTGACAAGATTTTTAAACGACCAGGACGCTTAGCTGATTTCTCTCTTCTAGCAGCCGCAGATGCAATATTTTGTAGAGCCAGATTCACAACTTCAGAATGCCGCAGTTTCCGTGAAGGCGGAAAAGGAACGATTTCAGAAATGCGATTTGTCGGTGCTTTATTTTTTAATATCAGTATAGGTGGTAAAGAAGTTGAGTCATTAGGAAGTTCATTCAGAATGTTTTGAAAAATATGAAGATACTGATCCCACGTTCTGTGATTCTGATGACAATAAAGACGACACAATTTATTGATTTCCTTCATCTATCTCTCTGAAGCGTTAGATTGGGGGTGAAAAAGTGAAATGAAAATTGGTTTAATTTTACGACGCTGTAGAGTACGAAGCCAAATTTTAGAACGAAACTGTGATCCATTATCTGATATAACCTTATCAACATGACCCACTTCTTTAAGAAAATGTTTGATGAAAGCGTTAGATACTGAACGAGCTGTTGCTTTGCGTAAAGGTGTAAAACACACATATTTTGATGTCAACTCCACTGCTACGAATATGTACGCAAAACCATTAGTAGATCGAACCACTGGACCGAACAAATCAACTGCAGCCATGTCCTTTAATTTCGCTGGAATGATAGGAAACAACGGTGCTCTGTGAGAAACTGTCGGCGGCTTAGCGTTTTGACATAATTTGCATTTGGCAAGAACAAATCGAATACGTTTTTCCATATTATTGAAGTAGCAATTTTCTCGTAATTTATGAAAGCATTTTCTGGGACCAAAGTGTGCATAACTGAAATGTGTATACCAAATCAGCTTATTAACCCACTCATCAGGAATACAAACTAACCAAACAGAGTTGTCGACCGATTTTCGTTTAAAAAGAACTTTCCAGATAGATCGCAAAAACGAGGTGTGGCCAAATTGTCCAATGTAACAAAGCGTCTAAGAAAATTACAGACACCAAGGAAACTACGAACATCACGTTTTGTGGTAGGAACAGCATAATTACGAATAGCGTCTAGTTTCTCTGGATCAGGAAGAATACCATCTGTAGAAATAATGCGACCGAGAAATTTCACCTGAGAACGACCAAATTCAGATTTTTCCAAGTTCACTGTAATGCCAACTCTTGCAAAGATACGTAACAATGAATCCAAAATTTTGTTGTGCTCACTCCAAGAACGTTTAGCAATAAGAATGTCGTCAACATATGAAGTAATATTGTCACAAAGATAAACAGGTAAAATTTTATTTAAGCTACGAATGAATGCTGCTGAAAATATAGTAAGTCCAAACGGTAATTTCCGAAATCACATTTAGGTAAAATAGTCATATCAGGTTATTGTTTGCTTACTCTCTAGATAGACTGATAGTCGAAGAGTTGTTTTGATAGATGCAAAGAATAGTGAAAGAGTAGGCAGCGGTGCAGAAAACTAAAAGAGAAATAGCACCACTACAGCTCGGGGCCCTATGCTCGCTACGGCACATATTCACTTAGAGTAGTGAATCCCCTGAGGACACTAACAGCTGCACATAAATTCTAGTTTGTGACTTTGTGGCACATCTGGCGGAAGTGCGTACGTAAATTGATCTAACCATGAACATGGATGTATCTCATTCTTAGAAATCCGAAAGATCTTAAATTTCCGAACAGTCAAAAAGTGTTTATAGTCAAATTTTTCGCCTCGTGGCGACAAAGACCTACCGCGTCTGTCCCAGTCCCAATGTCGATTACTGTTAAATTCCCGCGCCTGGCGCTCTCTTGTTGCATCCCGTAAATGAAACAAATTATTTACTTCAAACCCCTCTGGTATCTGTGATTCTAAATTTCTTTTGCCGTCTTTTCCTACGATTTCGCCTTCAATTTGTTTGACTTGCTTTTTTAATGCCTCAAATTCCCTTTTCACGCGTTCATTAAATTTTCCCTGATTTTCAACATGTTTATTTATGCTCTGGTACTCTTCGGTTTCTGAAAATGGCAATGGAGCTGTGTCATCTGAATCTCTGTCCCCATTTAAATTAAGATTTGTCAATTTATCTGAAATCTCCTCCACTCTTTCCGATAAGTCACCAATTTGTTCTTTCTGTTTATTTACGTCTTCCGTAAGTGTCGCGACTCGCGTTTCAGTATTAACGCATTTAGTAGTTAACTGTTCATACTGTTGTGTTAGGTTATTTAATCTGTCATTTGGTACGGATTCCTCGATTCTCTCAAATATTTCTTTCTTATCGTGTGCACGTTGTAAATTTAACTCTGAAAATTTCTGTACTGTCACGCGATCTCTTTCCTCCTGTTCTCTATCCTGTTCCCTTTGTCTAATCTCTACTGCAACTAATCTATTATTGTGAGCATTCAAAATCGGTTGTACTTCTTCTCTGATTTCTTTCTTTAATTCATCTTTCATATTTTTGAAACATGTCCCTATTCGTGAATCTATCCGTGTTTCCATTGTTCCCATTTGTGATCCCAGTGAGTATAACCGTGTTTCCATTGTTCCCATCTGTGTCTTAATTGTCCCTATCTCTGTTTTTAATTCAGATCTAAACCGTGTTTCCATTGTTCCCATATCTGTTTTAATTGTTCCTATTTGTGATTCTAACCGAGATCCCAAATTTAATATTGCACTCATCAACTGCTCCGTGTTAAGTTGTTCGAAATTCTTTTCGCCCCTAACATTTCCCACAAAACTAACTTCCTTCTGCATAGCTGTAAGGCTATCTGTGTTCGATACTATTTCAGAATCCTCTATCGTTAATCTCGTATTCTCTGAATTTTCTGATTGAGAAAAATTTTGAAATGGTTCCGGACTATTTTCCCGAATTATTACATTGTTTTCCACTTCATTATCCATCATACTGTTGTCCTGTGTTGGCGAGTTCGCCATGTCAACAATTTCGTTATTCTCACTATTCATCATTTTTGCCTTTTTCATTGATCGCGTAATCATTTACAAAATATACAAAACTCGTCACTATATGAAAATTACACACAATGACTCTTTATCTCCAACAATACCATTTACATGAAATGTTTCCCTCAAACACGGTTAACGAACAATTGAAATAATTGCACTAGATTGTCAAACGCGTATACAAGACAACAAAATTAAATTATGAAATACCATTAGAAGAATGACAATTACCAAATCTACACATGCAATCTAGACTATAATTACTAAACTACAAATTACTACAACAATACTACTGTCTACTATTTTTACAATCAGAAGATTCCAAGGGACGATCCGAAGCAGCGGTTGCCACGTGCATGGGGGCTTAATTTAAATATATAATGCAAATATTTTTTTTTTTTAGTAGCTGTAAGTCCGATTACGCAAGTCTCGTAAACGGCTGGCCCTGACTAGTTTTAGTACGCAATCTGACTGCTTAGAATGACAACAAAGAATGTAAGAAAATTTTCGTTAACACAGTTAATTAATTAAGTCCCCAGCAACTATAAAACCTACGAAACCAACAAAGCACAAGTGTAGCTGTTCTGTAGGTGGTAGTATGACTCAACGCACATCTGGCACGGCTCTTCTTCAACAAGACAAGAATTTTTAAATACCAATTATACTGACGTGATAAAAGAAAATTACAAATACTATAATTGTGCAAGAAAACCAAAATTACACTCTAATGCAAGAACACACGCCAGATGCTTTGTTGACTGAACCTGTAATGACACATTATTCAGGTCACTGAAAGAATAAAAGAATAAAAGAAAATACCTCCATATATATTGACGAAATGCACTCTGACCATTACAATATCTCCATTAGAACAACATCTGCTATCTCTCCCATCAAACCACTGCATAAAACATGGAACAACACTCTCCACTACCACATCTCACTCTGACTTCACGACAAGCAGTGTCCACCACAACTTCTCGGTAAGAACTGCTTGCCGCTACGTCTCAATAATCACTGCCAGTGGAGGCGGCGGAACAATACTCTCTGGCGCGATTTCTGGCGCTGTGGCTCAGTGTAGCCACCTTTCAAGCTTTTAAGCAAAGATTCCATAAATAAGTCCACACATCTATCCTTTAGGGTAGCCGTCCATAAAGAAGTGAATTCGCTTAAAGTTTCCTATATTCATGTAGCTGCCATAGTACCGCAGGCTGCTCGCACGCGAGGTGAATCTGGAGCATCATTAAGAGCGTAAACTTTGCAAGCCACCATAGGCTGCATAAGATGTTAGGTTCGTCGATACGATTTAAGCTGTATACATCTGTGCTTACAAGTTCACTAGACGGACATCCTCATCAATGTAATCGTGAAATGAATCCTCTGTACTATAGCTCTCATTAAGGACTTCTAGTCAGAAGAAGCAGACGTGGATGGATGGAAGAAATTTTGAAAGAGGGGAAAGAAGACTTGCAAAAAATATGTGAAGGACAGGATGAAACTCTTTTTGAGATAGAGGGAGACGCAAGAACATAGAGAAAATACACTCCTGGAAATGGAAAAAAGATCACATTGACACCGGTGTGTCAGACCCACCATACTTGCTCTGGACACTGCGAGAGGGCTGTACAAGCAATGATCACACGCACGGCACAGCGGACACACCAGGAACCACGGTGTTGGCCGTCGAATGGCGCTAGCTGCGCAGCATTTGTGCACCGCCGCCGTCAATGTCAGCCAGTTTGCCGTGGCATACGGAGCTCCATCGCAGTCTTTAACACTGGTAGCATGCCGCGACAGCGTGGACGTCAACCGTATGTGCAGTTGACGGATTTTGAGCGAGGGCGTATAGTGGGCATGCGGGAGGCCGGGTGGACGTACCGCGGAATTGCTCAACACGTGGGGCGTGAGGTCTCCACAGTACATCGATGTTGTCGCCAGTGGTCGGCGGAAGGTGCACGTGCCCGTCGACCTGGGACCGGACCGCAGCGACGCACGGATGCACGCCAAGACCGTAGGATCCTACGCAGTGCCGTAGGGGACCGCACCGCCACTTCCCAGCAAATTAGGGACACTGTTGCTCCTGGGGTATCGGCGAGGACCATTCGCAACCGTCTCCATGAAGCTGGGCTACGGTCCCGCACACCGTTAGGCCGTCTTCCGCTCACGCCCCAACATCGTGCAGCCCGCCTCCAGTGGTGTCGCGACAGGCGTGAATGGAGGGACGAATGGAGACGTGTCGTCTTCAGCGATGAGAGTCGCTTCTGCCTTGGTGCCAATGATGGTCGTATGCATGTTTGGCGCCGTGCAGGTGGGCGCCACAATCAGGACTGCATACGACCGAGGCACACAGGGCCAACACCCGGCAACATGGTGTGGGGAGCGATCTCCTACACTGGCCGTACACCACTGGTGATCGTCGAGGGGACACTGAATAGTGCACGGTACATCCAAACCGTCATCGAACCCATCGTTCTACCATTCCTAGACCGGCAAGGGAACTTGCTGTTCCAACAGGACAATGCACGTCCGCATGTATCCCGTGCCACCCAACGTGCTCTAGAAGGTGTAAGTCAACTACCCTGGCCAGCAAGATCTCCGGATCTGTCCCCCATTGAGCATGTTTGGGACTGGATGAGGCGTCGTCTCACGCGGTCTGCACGTCCAGCACGAACGCTGGTCCAACTGAGGCGCCAGGTGGAAATGGCATGGCAAGCCGTTCCACAGGACTACATCCAGCATCTCTACGATCGTCTCCATGGGAGAATAGCAGCCTGCATTGCTGCGAAAGGTGGATATACACTGTACTAGTGCCGACATTGTGCATGCTCTGTTGCCTGTGTCTATGTGCCTGTGGTTCTGTCAGTGTGATCATGTGATGTATCTGACCCCAGGAATGTGTCAATAAAGTTTCGCCTTCCTGGGACAATGAATTCACGGTGTTCTTATTTCAATTTCCAGGAGTGTATTTGTAGCTCAGTCACTACATCGCCCATTTCTTCTGACGTTTCGGAGCTCACGTCACAAACTGACGTAGGAGAAAGTACGGATTACTGTTGTGGTACTCCTGCAGCAGTACTAATGAGGGGGAGGACTCACACACAGCCGATGAAAACGACTGATTGTAACCTATTCTGGGTCAACAACCCATCGTTTGTGATAAAAATACCTTTCGCTTCTGTTTGTTTTAATGTTTCTAGTATGTCTTTATATGGTATACCTTTTTTGGCCTGTTTTTGTTCAAAGGATTTGATTCTTGGTACGGTTTCTTTGAGATGAAGTAATTGTTTAATTTTTTCCTACACTTTTTCTTTCTACCGAACACCTAAAGTTCACGACGCTCAATGGACTCAAAATTGACAGTATCGAAGGATATTTAAAAACTGGACACTTTTCACCATCACTTATCGAGTCATCAAAAGCACATTGTCCTAGGAATTAAGGGGAAAAAATCGAATACTACTTATGTACCTACACTGAAGCGCCAAAGGAAGTGTTATAGGCCGGCCGCGGTGGTCTAGCGGTTCTGGCGCTGCAGTCCGGAACCGTGGGACTGCTACGGTCGCAGGTTCGAATCCTGCCTCGGGCATGGGTGTGTGTGATGTCCTTAGGTTAGTTAGGTTTAAGTAGTTCTAAGTTCTAGGGGACTTATGACCTAAGATGTTGAGTCCCATAGTGCTCAGAGCCATTTGAACCATTTTTGAAAAGTGTTATAGGCATGCGTATTCAAATACAGAGGTATGTAAACAGCCAGAATACGGTACTGCCACCGGCAACGCCTATATCAGACAACAAGTGGTGCATTTCTAACATCGGTCACTGCTGCTGCAATGGTAGGTTATCAAGTTTTAAGAGAGTTTGGTCTCATACTGGGCACACGAGCAACGAAGTGGGGATTTTCCAGTACGACTATTTCACGAGTGTACTGTGAATATCAGGAGTCCGGTAAAACATCAAATCTCCAGCATTGCTGCGGACGGAAAAAAAGATCCTGCAAGAACAGCACCTACGACGACTGAAGAGAATCGTTGGGCGTGACAAAAGTGCAACACTTAACCAAATTATTGCAGATTTCAATGCTGGGCCATCAACAAGTGTCAGCGTGCGAACCATTCAACGAAACATCATCGATACGGGCTTTCGCATCCGAAGGTCCACTCGTGTACCCTCGATGACTGCACGACACAAAGCTTTAGGCCTCGCGTAAGCCGGCCGCTGTGGCCGAGCGTTTCTACGCGCTTCAGTCCAGAACCGCGCTACTGCTACGGTCTCAGGTTCGAATCCTGCCCCGGCCATGGATGTGTGTTTAAGTAGTTCTAAGTCTAGAGGACTCATGACCTCAGATGTTAAGTGCCATAGTGCTTACAGTCATTTGAACCATTTGATTTGAGCCTCGGCTAGCCGCGTCAGCACTGACATCGGAGTGTTGATGACTGGAAACATGTTGCCTTGTCGGACGAGTCTCGTTTCAAATTGTATCGAGAGGATGGACGTGTACATTTATGGAGAAAACCTCATGAATCCGCGGTCTTCCGTACCAGCAGATTGTAACCTCCCCCTCACTTATCGACCTTAGTGACAGTGAAAAATTAAACCGCGTGTACCTAATGGAAATTTGGGAAAAGCAATCGTCACCAAAGTTAATTTGTCGGTAAAGAGGGAGGAAAGGGTTACATCTAAATGAAAGGAAAAATGCTAATGAAACTGGTGGGAATTAATTTTGAAAAGGGGTAAAGTTAATAAAGAAAGTAAATGTGCGGCCGTTACGTTGACAATTAACTAGCGGTAATTAGATATTTGAGATTTGGGGGAAATTACGGTCGCCAGTCCTAAGGACAATTACTATAGTAACTGAAAAAGAAAGGTTATTACACATATAATTAGCACTAGAAGCGTGGCGACTGAAGGTTGACACGTGCAGTGTGAAAACTGAAAGTTTGTCAGAAGTAATAAATTTCGCTACACTCTGACTTAATTTAGCACCAGAATTAATAAAACCGGAAAATTGAAAGTTAATTTAGTGACTGAAGTTAATAGTGAGCTTTCTTTCTGAAGCACATCGAAATTCAGTAAAATACAGTTAGTCTTGGACTACCTCAACAATCATTTCTAAAGCTGCTTGAATCTACGCAATTTAGAAAGAAGAGATTTAACCTTGAACTTGAATTATACGATTCTGAACAATTAACAGTAGTAAAATTTAGTACGTACCAAGCTGACCTGCAGTCACAGGTAAGCTAAAATACGGTAACAAAACTCGCACTCTTAATTCGTGCTTGTGTAATCTAAATATTGTAGCCAGCTATGAATACTTTAACTGAACTTTGAAATTAAAGCAGTGAAATCTAATCATATTATTTTAATGCTGGCGTTTGAATTTCAACGACACTCGGGTTCATTCCGGAAAAGGAAGGGACCCTGCTTGGTAATGCAATTGGGACAATGAGCAACAAAGATTCATGCTAAGTTGCTGTAATTTTGATGCAACAATTTTAAAAGTTTGAAAAGCTGAGGTCTGCCATTCAGTTCTAAAACTTTACGTGCTTCCAGTCTTCCTTGTTGGTTGATTGAAGGTTTGAAGCCGTCGATCGAGGAGGTGGCGACAGTCACTCATTGTCGGCCGTCGCTGTTGCAGAAGCTGGATGTTGGCGCGCCTTCTTCTCGACACGGTCACCAGACGAAACGGGCTCTTGATGTGCGCCAGCTAATGCTTCCCGTCCGCGACACCGTGTCAGAAACTATCATCGCAAGTCGAGCGCAATTACACGCTGCCAAACCGCGAAAGCGCGGCAACTCGCGGGAGCTTCACACAACACACCTGCTCCACTCGCTACTCCAACCAGACTCCCTCTCTCTGCTCAGCCTGCGCTCCACGCGACAGAGTTAACACTACCAAAGATCCTACACACTTTGATTCTTCACACGACCTATCGATGTAATCGTTCGATAGCAGTTTTCCCTAGGCAAGACCCAGCGTAAAAATACAAGTAATATTTACGAAACAAACCAATTATACATCGACATAAATGCATAAATATATATATACAAATAGTAAAACAATTACAATATGTAAAGACACAGAAACGTCATATATTCAGGTAACAAAAATAAGGAAAAAAAATTGTACTACAATAGATGGAAATAGGAGGATATGCATTTCCGGTGTTACAAGATCACTCTTCAAACTGGTGGAGGCTACGTAATGGTGTGGGGTGTGTGCAGTTGGAGTCATACGGGACCCCTGATGGGTCTAAGAAAAAAGTGGTTCAAATGGCTCTGAGCACTATGGGACTTAACATCTATGGTCATCAGTCCCCTAGAACTTAGAACTACTTAAACCTAACTAACCTAAGGACATCACACAACACCCAGTCATCACGAGGCAGAGAAAATCCCTGACCCCGCCTGGAATCGAACCCAAGAATCCGGGCACGGGAAGCGAGAACGCTACCGCACGTGATAGGTCTAGATACGACTCTGACAGGTGACACGTACGTAAGCATCCTGTCTGATCACCTGCATCCATTCTTGTCCACTGTGCATTCCGACAGACTTGGGCAGTTCCAGCACGACAATACGCCACCGTACACCTCCAGAACAGCTACAGAGTAGCTCCAGGAACGGTCTTCTGAGTTTAAACGCTTCCGCTGGCCACCGAACTCCCTGGGCCTGAGTATTATTGAGCATATCTGTGATGCCTTGCAACGTGCTGTTCACAAGAGGTCTCCACTAGAGATGGGCAAAACTGTTCTTTTCAGAGATTGGATCAGAACTGTTCACTCCCTGAAATGAATTAGCTCTTTTTCATGACTCACCACTCATTTACAACAGAAAATAAATGGAAGGCACATTGCCCTTTAAACTTGGTTTATTCCAGTACTATACCTGTATTTTGATCTTATTTGATCCTATTTTGAAGTAACACAGATAATGAGTAAGAATTTTGTATTGTTTATTGTAATTTCCACGATATGACAAAGTTTTTGATTATTGATTTATTTTGCACTATCGTGGTTTTTTGGGTGATCGGAAAATGTTGTAACTTGAGATTTACATTAACAATATATTTGGCTATAATGTATTAAAATTTCATTAACCTCATACAAATACATCGCAAGCCATATATTTTTAAAGTGAACGTTTCCTTCCGAAGACGCCTAAAATCGTAAAATCCGTACCAGAATAAGAAAAAAAAATATAAATTTGACTGTACAACGAAAGTGCTGCATATAGCCTTACGCAGAATAAAACAAGGAAAATATTGGTGTATCACATTTTGCGATACGTTTATCGGTTTGCTCGTAATTAAAGCGTAAATTCGAGTGTCCATAATAAAAATCCTATAGTAAGAGGAGTCATCAGGAACCTAATCTAATCAGTTTAAACAAATAAAAATAAAATAAAAACAATTGATGTATACATAACATAATAATGTAATATACATAGCGGTATTACTACGAAGAAAAATATCCAGTAGAGACGGACTCCGATGCAGAGGCGCTGAGTCGAGTAGGTCGAGCCGCGAGCTGTATTACTGCGTGAGCTGAGATCGCAGAGACCAGAGTGACACCTGAGTAGCTTTGCTCAACGCTCTGGCTAGAGTCGAGACGGTGGGGCGAGCGTTGAGCGGGCGAGTTCCGAGGGTGGGGGTAGCGGTGAACTCACCCGCTCCGAGACAAATAGTTCGTTCCCTTGCGAGCGGGTTTTTGCAAGTAGTTCCTATGTTATCCGCTAGGTGGCTCTCTGTCCTGTTGCTCGCATCAACTGCCCAGAGGGCAGGACGTGCGACTGAAACGATCGCCGACAGCGTGCGATGCGAAGTTAAGCTGCGCCAGGCACTGCACTCGGCAGACGACGCACAGAGACGGCACGGCATATGTGAAACACAAAATCCAATGGGGCACTGCACAATGCAGGCAGCCAAGGTAGAAGCAGGGCAGAGGCCGGCGCTGGCTGTGTTGTGCGGCGTGCACTGTGCTCTGACCAGCAGAGGCGCTGCTGATATGCTCCGTCTCTCTCTCTCTCTCTCTCTCTCTCTCTCTCTCTCTCTGCCGTGGGAATCGTTTGGAGCTACCGTTCTTTTTTTCTGAATCACTGATTGTTCACTCCTTTGAAAGATTGAACTCTATGAATTAGTTCAAGAGCGGATCCCCCATCTCTAGTCTCCACCCCCTCGTGCTCTTACTGATTTATGGACAGCCCTGCGGGATTCGTGGTGTCACTTTCCTCCATAACTACTTGGGACGTTAGCCGAGTGCATGCCACGTCGTGTTGCGGTACCAGTTTCTTTGGCTGTTCAGTGTGTAAGGTAAACAGTCATCAATGAGAACAGCACCGCGGTAAGGGCCAATGACATCTCGCTGGGGAGCAGAGAGCCTGGGTTCGAGTCCCAAATGAATTTTTCCATTAGTGTTTTTTTTCGTTTCGCATTGGTGGGAACAAGAGGGTTAATTAGGCAAGTAAATAAGTAAGGAATAATAACAAGGTGGGCCAATAATTTGATCGAACGTCTTCGATCGCTAAAGAATTAAAATTTTTAGCCTCGTTGCATGAAAACAACTCATAGTACCACTGCTGCGATGACGAGCGACGCATGTTGTAGCACAAGCCGGAAGAACGAATCCTTGTCGCAGTTGGTAGTATACACAGTATGATGCATTCGTAGACGGCGCAGTAGTCCATCGTAGCGCCTGGAAAATATTTTAGCTTAAACTTTCCCTCTGCTTGTAAGAAACTAATGGTTAATTTGGTCCTTGGTGTATAGAAGAGACCAATAATTTGACCGACTAGTCTTGTTCAAAATACCGGAAATTGAGGAATTTAATTTGCAAAACATATCTTGAGAACATTTTAAAACCATACGTTGCTGATAACAAGTTTTGTCTGATGTTGGATTCCTGGGATAGACAGAATAATACCGTCATGTTTGATGGCGTGTTTATAAATGACGAGGGTCGGCCGATTTGCAAGGTGGATGTGATACGCACAAAAATGGCTCTGAGGTCATAAGTGTCCTAGAACTTAGAACTACTTAGACCTAACTAACCTAAGGACATCACACACACCCATGCCCGAGGGAGGATTCGAACCGGCGACCGTAGCAGTCCCGCGGTTCCGGACTGCAGCGCCAGAACCGCTAGACCACCGCGGCCGGCTGATACGCACACGCGTGTGCGAGACATCTGATGTTTATTTTTATTGCCAAGTTGAAAACTTGATTTCGAGCCTTCAAAATCAGGGTATGCTTCTCGAAACCCAGTGCGAACTGCACGAAACCGCGTATGCGGCGATCATTCACAGTATAATCCATTCGGCACCGGTGTTTCAAGTAATGTGTTCGTTTGCGTCGTAATGCGTCGATATTAGTCCCTAAAAAGAAATACTTTTAAATTTAATTCAAGTCTGTTTTCGACTGTATGTTCGTGGGGAACGATATGGCAGCGCGAAGGTTGCATTCGTCAGCCGTTCATGTTGCAGCGACTGTATTTGGAAATTTGTGGTAAGGTCTTATGGGACCAAACTGCTGCGGTCATCGTTCCCCAAGCTTACACACTACTTAATCTAACTTACATTAACTAAGGACAACACACACACCCATGCCCGGGGAAGGGCTCGAACCTCCGACGGCGAAGCCGTGCGAACCGTGGCAAGGCGCCTAGGACCGCACGGTTACCCAATGCGGCGACTATATTTGCTTCGAATGTTTGAGTAGTGCCATCGATCTACTTGTTCGCTACCACAATTATTGTAATTCAGTATGCTTTTACGTAAATAACAGAAAACCCTGTCTCTATGTTGCCACATATAGCTCTTACTATATTTAGTTTAGTTCCAAATAAACTACACGATGAAAGGATAGTCCAATTAATAGGAAAAGCTAATCAATAGAGTTCGACCGTGTCTAATGGATTATGTCTAATGGATAAGTAAATCAGACTAGTTACTTCTTTTCCGAACATCTTAACCAACGGTTAGGAAGGAAGTATGAATAGTATAATATTGAAGCTAGGAGAACTCAATTCCAAGTTCATTTAGTGGTTCACAACACGTACTAATGGTCGCCAGCCTATCAAGGCAATGAAACAGTGAAGTATTGGAAAAGCAGAAGTAAGAATTTATGCCTACTTTCTTGCTGCTGTTTAAGTTGCTTCTTCAAATAAATATTACTCCGTGTAAAGAATGCTGGACTACCCCCTTATACATTACGTTTTTAAAAGTGAAAAAGCCCAGTAGATAACTTCAAGGAAGCTAAAAAAATTGACGAGTGGGGACCTCCAGAAAAGAACTTTCCATCATCAAGAAACTTAAATACTAAAATACTTAGATACTAAAACACACAATTTTTATACTGAACATTTCTGCCGGCCTCGGTGGCCGAGCGGTTCTAGGCGCTTCAGTGCGCAACCGCCCGATCGCTACGGCCGCAGGTTCGAATCCTGCCTCGGGCATGGCTGTGTGTGATGTCCTTAGGTTAGTTAGGTTTAAGTAGTTGTAAGTTCTAGGGGACTGATGACCTCATATGTTAAGTCCCATAGTGCTCACAGCCATTTGAACCATTTTTGACCATTTCACTTCAAAGAAACCTCTTTCTTACTGAAATTTACTTTCAAAACCTATATTATTCTTTGAACTAACTCTGTACAGACATTCTAGTAACTTGGCTTCGCTGTGAATGAATTTTACGTAAGTACACTTTTACTGTCCCCCCATGAACCATGGACCTTGCCGTTGGTGGGGAGGATTGCGTGCCTCAGCGGTACAGATAGCCGTACCGTAGGTGCAACCACAACGGAAGGGTATCTGTTGAGAGGCCAGTCGTACGTGTGGTTCCTGAAGAGGGGCAGCAGCCTTTTCAGTAGTTGCAGGGGCAACAGTCTCGATGATTGACTGATCTGGCCTTGCAACAATAACCCCCATGATCAATGGACCTTGCCGTTGGTGGGGAGGATTGCGTGCCTCAGCGGTACAGATAGCCGTACCGTAGGTGCAACCACAACGGAAGGGTATCTGTTGAGAGGCCAGTCGTACGTGTGGTTCCTGAAGAGGGGCAGCAGCCTTTTCAGTAGTTGCAGGGGCAACAGTCTGGATGATTGACTGATCTGGCCTTGCAACAATGACCCCCATGATCAATGGACCTTGCCGTTGGTGGGGAGGATTGCGTGCCTCAGCGGTACAGATAGCCGTACCGTAGGTGCAACCACAACGGAAGGGTATCTGTTGAGAGGCCAGTCGTACGTGTGGTTCCTGAAGAGGGGCAGCAGCCTTTTCAGTAGTTGCAGGGGCAACAGTCTCGATGATTGACTGATCTGGCCTTGCAACAATAACCCCCATGAACAATGGACCTTGCCGTTGGTGGGGAGGATTGCGTGCCTCAGCAGTACAGATAGCCGTACCGTAGGTGCAACCACAACGGAAGGGTATCTGTTGAGAGGCCAGTCGTACGTGTGGTTCCTGAAGAGGGGCAGCAGCCTTTTCAGTAGTTGCAGGGGCAACAGTCTGGATGATTGACTGATCTGGCCTTGTAACAATAACCCCCATGAACAATGGACCTTGTCGTTGGTGGGGAGGATTGCGTGCCTCAGCAGTACAGATAGCCGTACCGTAGGTGCAACCACAACGGAAGGGTATCTGTTGAGAGGCCAGTCGTACGTGTGGTTCCTGAAGAGGGGCAGCAGCCTTTTCAGTAGTTGCAGGGGCAACAGTCTGGATGATTGACTGATCTGGCCTTGCAACAATAACCCCCATGAACAATGGACCTTGCCATTGGTGGGGAGGATTGCGTGCCTCAGCAGTACAGATAGCCGTACCGTAGGTGCAACCACAACGGAAGGGTATCTGTTGAGAGGCCAGTCGTACGTGTGGTTCCTGAAGAGGGGCAGCAGCCTTTTCAGTAGTTGCAGGGGCAACAGTCTGGATGATTGACTGATCTGGCCTTGCAACAATAACCCCCATGAACAATGGACCTTGCCGTTGGTGGGGAGGATTGCGTGCCTCAGCAGTACAGATAGCCGTACCGTAGGTGCAACCACAACGGAAGGGTATCTGTTGAGAGGCCAGTCGTACGTGTGGTTCCTGAAGAGGGGCAGCAGCCTTTTCAGTAGTTGCAGGGGCAACAGTCTGGATGATTGACTGATCTGGCCTTGCAACAATAACCCCCATGAACAATGGACCTTGCCGTTGGTGGGGAGGATTGCGTGCCTCAGCGGTACAGATAGCCGTACCGTAGGTACAACCACAATGGAAGGGTATCTGTTGAGAGGCCAGTCGTACGTGTGGTTCCTGAAGAGGGGCAGCAGCCTTTTCAGTAGTTGCAGGGGCAACAGTCTGGATGATTGACTGATCTGGCCTTGTAACAATAACCCCCATGAACAATGGACCTTGCCGTTGGTGGGGAGGATTGCGTGCCTCAGCAGTACAGATAGCCGTACCGTAGGTGCAACCACAACGGAAGGGTATCTGTTGAGAGGCCAGTCGTACGTGTGGTTCCTGAAGAGGGGCAGCAGCCTTTTCAGTAGTTGCAGGGGCAACAGTCTGGATGATTGACTGATCTGGCCTTGCAACAATAACCCCCATGAACAATGGACCTTGCCGTTGGTGGGGAGGATTGCGTGCCTCAGCAGTACAGATAGCCGTACCGTAGGTGCAACCACAACGGAAGGGTATCTGTTGAGAGGCCAGTCGTACGTGTGGTTCCTGAAGAGGGGCAGCAGCCTTTTCAGTAGTTGCAGGGGCAACAGTCTGGATGATTGACTGATCTGGCCTTGCAACAATAACCCCCATGAACAATGGACCTTGCCGTTGGTGGGGAGGATTGCGTGCCTCAGCAGTACAGATAGCCGTACCGTAGGTGCAACCACAACGGAAGGGTATCTGTTGAGAGGCCAGTCGTACGTGTGGTTCCTGAAGAGGGGCAGCAGCCTTTTCAGTAGTTGCAGGGGCAACAGTCTGGATGATTGACTGATCTGGCCTTGCAACAATAACCCCCATGAACAATGGACCTTGCCGTTGGTGGGGAGGATTGCGTGCCTCAGCAGTACAGATAGCCGTACCGTAGGTGCAACCACAACGGAAGGGTATCTGTTGAGAGGCCAGTCGTACGTGTGGTTCCTGAAGAGGGGCAGCAGCCTTTTCAGTAGTTGCAGGGGCAACAGTCTGGATGATTGACTGATCTGGCCTTGCAACAATAACCCCCATGAACAATGGACCTTGCCGTTGGTGGGGAGGATTGCGTGCCTCAGCAGTACAGATAGCCGTACCGTAGGTGCAACCACAACGGAAGGGTATCTGTTGAGAGGCCAGTCGTACGTGTGGTTCCTGAAGAGGGGCAGCAGCCTTTTCAGTAGTTGCAGGGGCAACAGTCTGGATGATTGACTGATCTGGCCTTGTAACAATAACCCCCATGAACAATGGACCTTGCCGTTGGTGGGGAGGATTGCGTGCCTCAGCAGTACAGATAGCCGTACCGTAGGTGCAACCACAACGGAAGGGTATCTGTTGAGAGGCCAGTCGTACGTGTGGTTCCTGAAGAGGGGCAGCAGCCTTTTCAGTAGTTGCAGGGGCAACAGTCTGGATGATTGACTGATCTGGCCTTGCAACAATAACCCCCATGAACAATGGACCTTGCCGTTGGTGGGGAGGATTGCGTGCCTCAGCAGTACAGATAGCCGTACCGTAGGTGCAACCACAACGGAAGGGTATCTGTTGAGAGGCCAGTCGTACGTGTGGTTCCTGAAGAGGGGCAGCAGCCTTTTCAGTAGTTGCAGGGGCAACAGTCTGGATGATTGACTGATCTGGCCTTGCAACAATAACCCCCATGAACAATGGACCTTGCCGTTGGTGGGGAGGATTGCGTGCCTCAGCAGTACAGATAGCCGTACCGTAGGTGCAACCACAACGGAAGGGTATCTGTTGAGAGGCCAGTCGTACGTGTGGTTCCTGAAGAGGGGCAGCAGCCTTTTCAGTAGTTGCAGGGGCAACAGTCTGGATGATTGACTGATCTGGCCTTGCAACAATAACCCCCATGAACAATGGACCTTGCCGTTGGTGGGGAGGATTGCGTGCCTCAGCGGTACAGATAGCCTTACCGTAGGTACAACCACAATGGAAGGGTATCTGTTGAGAGGCCAGTCGTACGTGTGGTTCCTGAAGAGGGGCAGCAGCCTTTTCAGTAGTTGCAGGGGCAACAGTCTGGATGATTGACTGATCTGGCCTTGTAACAATAACCCCCATGAACAATGGACCTTGCCGTTGGTGGGGAGGATTGCGTGCCTCAGCAGTACAGATAGCCGTACCGTAGGTGCAACCACAACGGAAGGGTATCTGTTGAGAGGCCAGTCGTACGTGTGGTTCCTGAAGAGGGGCAGCAGCCTTTTCAGTAGTTGCAGGGGCAACAGTCTGGATGATTGACTGATCTGGCCTTGCAACAATAACCCCCATGAACAATGGACCTTGCCGTTGGTGGGGAGGATTGCGTGCCTCAGCAGTACAGATAGCCGTACCGTAGGTGCAACCACAACGGAAGGGTATCTGTTGAGAGGCCAGTCGTACGTGTGGTTCCTGAAGAGGGGCAGCAGCCTTTTCAGTAGTTGCAGGGGCAACAGTCTGGATGATTGACTGATCTGGCCTTGTAACAATAACCCCCATGAACAATGGACCTTGCCGTTGGTGGGGAGGATTGCGTGCCTCAGCAGTACAGATAGCCGTACCGTAGGTGCAACCACAATGGAAGGGTATCTGTTGAGAGGCCAGTCGTACGTGTGGTTCCTGAAGAGGGGCAGCAGCCTTTTCAGTAGTTGCAGGGGCAACAGTCTGGATGATTGACTGATCTGGCCTTGCAACAATAACCCCCATGAACAATGGACCTTGCCGTTGGTGGGGAGGATTGCGTGCCTCAGCAGTACAGATAGCCGTACCGTAGGTGCAACCACAATGGAAGGGTATCTGTTGAGAGGCCAGTCGTACGTGTGGTTCCTGAAGAGGGGCAGCAGCCTTTTCAGTAGTTGCAGGGGCAACAGTCTGGATGATTGACTGATCTGGCCTTGCAACAATAACCCCCATGAACAATGGACCTTGCCGTTGGTGGGGAGGATTGCGTGCCTCAGCAGTACAGATAGCCGTACCGTAGGTGCAACCACAATGGAAGGGTATCTGTTGAGAGGCCAGTCGTACGTGTGGTTCCTGAAGAGGGGCAGCAGCCTTTTCAGTAGTTGCAGGGGCAACAGTCTGGATGATTGACTGATCTGGCCTTGTAACAATAACCCCCATGAACAATGGACCTTGCCGTTGGTGGGGAGGATTGCGTGCCTCAGCAGTACAGATAGCCGTACCGTAGGTGCAACCACAACGGAAGGGTATCTGTTGAGAGGCCAGTCGTACGTGTGGTTCCTGAAGAGGGGCAGCAGCCTTTTCAGTAGTTGCAGGGGCAACAGTCTGGATGATTGACTGATCTGGCCTTGTAACAATAACCCCCATGAACAATGGACCTTGCCGTTGGTGGGGAGGATTGCGTGCCTCAGCAGTACAGATAGCCGTACCGTAGGTGCAACCACAACGGAAGGGTATCTGTTGAGAGGCCAGTCGTACGTGTGGTTCCTGAAGAGGGGCAGCAGCCTTTTCAGTAGTTGCAGGGGCAACAGTCTGGATGATTGACTGATCTGGCCTTGCAACAATAACCCCCATGAACAATGGACCTTGCCGTTGGTGGGGAGGATTGCGTGCCTCAGCAGTACAGATAGCCGTACCGTAGGTGCAACCACAACGGAAGGGTATCTGTTGAGAGGCCAGTCGTACGTGTGGTTCCTGAAGAGGGGCAGCAGCCTTTTCAGTAGTTGCAGGGGCAACAGTCTGGATGATTGACTGATCTGGCCTTGCAACAATAACCCCCATGAACAATGGACCTTGCCGTTGGTGGGGAGGATTGCGTGCCTCAGCGGTACAGATAGCCGTACCGTAGGTACAACCACAATGGAAGGGTATCTGTTGAGAGGCCAGTCGTACGTGTGGTTCCTGAAGAGGGGCAGCAGCCTTTTCAGTAGTTGCAGGGGCAACAGTCTGGATGATTGACTGATCTGGCCTTGCAACAATAACCCCCATGAACAATGGACCTTGCCGTTGGTGGGGAGGATTGCGTGCCTCAGCAGTACAGATAGCCGTACCGTAGGTGCAACCACAACGGAAGGGTATCTGTTGAGAGGCCAGTCGTACGTGTGGTTCCTGAAGAGGGGCAGCAGCCTTTTCAGTAGTTGCAGGGGCAACAGTCTGGATGATTGACTGATCTGGCCTTGCAACAATAACCCCCATGAACAATGGACCTTGCCGTTGGTGGGGAGGATTGCGTGCCTCAGCGGTACAGATAGCCGTACCATAGGTACAACCACAATGGAAGGGTATCTGTTGAGAGGCCAGTCGTACGTGTGGTTCCTGAAGAGGGGCAGCAGCCTTTTCAGTAGTTGCAGGGGCAACAGTCTGGATGATTGACTGATCTGGCCTTGCAACAATAACCAAAGCAGCCTTGATGTGCTGGTACTGCGAACGGCTGAAAGCAAGGGGAAACTACAGCCGTAATTTTTCCCGAGGGCATGCAGCTTTACTGTATGACTATGTAGGGTGCAGTAGGTACTGGGAGATGAAGAAGCTTGCACAGGATAGAGTAGCATGGACAGCTGCATCAAACTAGTCTCAGGACTGAAGACCACAACAACACCACAACAACAACTTTTACTGTAACACTTTGGAATAGTTAAGAAAACTTTCTCATTATTTACACAAAAACAATATAAATGATGCCTCTTTATATTAACTTGGCACTTCATAAGTCTGTAAAACACGATACCCGGATTAATCACACAGCTGAAGGAAGCCTATATAGGTGTATGGTTAGGATGAAACAAAAGGGTGAACTAGTTTGACTAAATTTCGAGAATGATTATTAACTAATAAAACTAGTGGTTCACGCTGTACAAAAGTAAAATACAAAAAAGTTTTTATCTGCTGGCTGTAAGCCTGGTTGTGCCAGACGGTTATGGTGGCTGCACTACCCACAGTACGGCCTGCAAGTTTCTTGCTGTATGGACTCAGTTTCTCTTGGCGTTGGTCAAATCTACATTCAGTAGGCCAACAACTCGCAGGTGTGCCGTAAGCAGTTCGCAGTCTTCATCCGAGGCATCTTTGTGCGTATTTGCAGGCAAAGCTCCTCCTGCTGCCTCAATCACCTCTACCTACAGGCTGTGTGACTTACACTTCTCGCGCCCCGTTCTACGTAGCGCGCCAATTCGCCCTTACCACCTTTTCCATTCCCCACAGCCACTTTCGTTTCAAACAAAAGCACACTGCCTTTTACATAACATCTGTTTCTTACATTGTTCCTAAGCGTGACCAATTCTTACAATTGTCAAAGTTACATCAACATGAAAAGTTTGTACAAACAAATATTTTTAGATATTTACTATCAAAAACAGTCTTGATCACGATTTATTGATCAAGGTGACCGGTTTCGACCACTACTGTGGTCATCTTCAGACCATTGAGTAGGAACCTCTTTGTGTTGGAGAATCACTAGCGGTTTCGACCACTACTTTGGTCATCTTCAGACCATTGAGTAGGAACGTCTTTGTCTTGGAGAATCACTAGAGTAGTGATTCTCCAAGAGAAATAGGTTCCTACTCAATGATCTGAAGATGACCACAGTAGTGGTCGAAACCGGTCAACTTGATAAATAAATCGTTATCAAGACTGTTTTTGATAGTAAATATTTGTAAGACATTGATCACTGCCTTTCCCATAATGTATTCAAACGTAAATATTTTTAGATACTTATTGCCATCAGAAAATTATTTAACGCAATAAACAATTTACGTAGTATTTTACAGACTTTACTCACATACAATGCAAAGAAATTCAGTCTCCAGTATAGTACACTTTGCTTTACATATGCAGAAAATATAGTACCAATATGCGAAAATTTTAAAGCAAAAAATTATAAAAATTTAGATGAACCATAAACAAATAGTGTTACAGACGGAAATTGAGGACTGATAAGAGAGTAAGTGAAAGAGCCATTGTAAGTCGACCAGGATTAATGTTTCAATTCTTTACTAGTAAAAGTCTTTTAAAAGATTTATTTGCCTAACTTGTTGTTATTCCTTATTCAGTAACGTATTGATCCACTTATTCCTATTCCTACTAATTTTATAAGACGTCGTGGTCTCCTGACCTTCACTGCTTACATATTCTGCCCTCATAGTCGCATTCCGCACATGAAGACGCTTCATTCGAACCAGAACTCGATAAGATAAAGTCAATGTTGTACGAATTGATGTAAACGATACGCAATTAACAAGTAAGCGCACCGTGGTTGAAATACTCGAGGCTGGCGTACACACATACATTCCAGACACGACGGTCACAGGAGCTTTTAGTCCGGGAGAGTGTAAGTAATATTCTTCAAAACTTCGAATGACTCAGCTGTGGGTTTGCTCTGTTGTGGCCCATTACCTGTCTGCATGTCGAGAGTCAGCACTGCCTTTCCGTTTGAAGGACAACACTACTTCTTCAAGACTGCACGGAAATCCACTACTTCTGTGTGAATTGTCTTTTAGTGCTCAGACTTTGAGAAAAGAAACGGCAGTTTCACTATGATGAATGATCAGGACTGTCTTTATGGACTGCGAGAAAATTTTAGCTTTTGACCAACATTGTATCAATAAGTGTGTGCATTTGATATCTTTGTTATTGTAATTATGAAAAATTTTATCAAATCATTATTGGCCACTGCCCAAAACAATTTGTGAAATTTTTTGTGGGGAGCATGGGGGCTATGTAACTAGGCTGTTTATATTTTCTTATTGGCAACGTTACGTAGCGCTCTGTACGAAAATCACTGGCTGTGCTGTGTGCAGTCTGTGCCTAGTTTGCATTGTTGTCTGCCATTGTAGTGTTGGGCAGCTGGATGTGAACAGCGCGTAGCGTTGCGCAGTTGGAGGTGAGCTGCCAGCAGTGGTGGATGTGGGGAGAGAGATGGCGGAGTTTTGAAATTTGTAAAAATGGATGTCATGAACTGCTGTATATATTATGACTTTTGATGAATATTAAGTTAAATACATTGTTTGTTCTCTATTAAAATCTTTCATTTGCTAACTATGCCTACTAGTAGTTAGTGCCTTCCGTAGTTTGAATCTTTTATTTAGCTGGCAGTAGTGGCGCTCGCTGTATTGCAGTAGTTCGAGTAAGGAAGATTTTTGTGAGGTAAGTGATTTGTGAAAGGTATAGGTTAATGTTAGTCAGGGCCATTCTTTTGTAGGGATTTTTGAAAGTCAGATTGCGTTGCGCTAAAAATATTGTGTGTTAGTTTAAGGACAGTCATGTATAATTTGTTCTAAGGAGACGTTTCAAGAGAAACCGCGCAACGGGACACCGGTCCCTTCAGAGGACGACCCTGCCTATGTCGGCCGGTGACCGCCCGCGTAGCGCCCGAGTGAAAGGGGGGAATGACCCCGTGTTCGGCTTAAAAGCAAATTCCGCTACATTGTGTGGGAGCGGCCAGCCTACGCATTCTTTACACAGAGCACACAAATTCAGAGATTTTCACAGGGAGACAGCAAACGACAAACGCCGATACTACAGGTTTCCAGATTGGTCGCCTTCAACGAAACGTCATTCTCCCGTTTTAGAAGAGCAATGCTGATTGGCAGACGATATTTCTGACGCCTTGAGCTGAAGGAATAATGGAAGAGACCGAGAGACAGTACTTAACTGGGAGAGCACCTCTGCCCAGAGCGAATCGAACTGCTACTCTATACTGAGTCCTTGCGATTAAGCGTTGTTGACTGTGTTGGCCGACACACTTATTGTGCGGTGTGAACGGACAGAGTTATAGTTAAATGCCTGCGAGCGAATTTTGAGTGACTTCGCGGTGGACTGGTTATCTGACCGGTGTACCACGCTAATAGTTAGACTAGGGGCGAATAGAAATTAATTGTTGGTAAGGCGGGTACCAGGTTGAGATTCATTGGGAGAGTCCTTAGAAAATGTAGTCCATCAACAAATGAGGTGGCTTACAAAACACTCGTTCGACCTATACTCGAGTATTGCTCATCAGTGTGGGATCCGCACCAGATCGGGTTGACGGAGGAGATAGAGAAGATCCAAAGAAGAGCGGCGCGTTTCGTCACAGGGTTATTTGGTAACCGTGATAGTGTTACGGAGATGTTTAACAAACTCAAGTGGCAGACTCTGCAAGAGAGGCGCTCTGCATCGCGGTGTAGCTTGCTCGCCAGGTTTCGAGAGGGTGCGTTTCTGGATGAGGTATCGAATATATTGCTTCCGCCTACTTATACCTCCCGAGGAGATCACGAATGTAAAATTAGAGAGATTAGAGCGCGCACGGAGGCTTTCAGACAGTCGTTCTTCCCGCGAACCATACGCGACTGGAACAGGAAAGGGAGGTAATGACAGTGGCACGTAAAGTGCCCTCCGCCACACACCGTTGGGTGGCTTGCGGAGTATAAATGTAGATGTAGATTAGAAGGCGTAGGGAGAGTTTGATTGGCGAAGGTCAATCCAGATAGAACGCGAGTTATCTTATTTGTCAGCAGCGAGCGGCGCAGACAGCAGTCATTGCAGCTTACGGTATTGTGCGCTACAGCTATTGTGAGCCCCATATTTCCTCCACAACAGTACACTTCACAGCATTTGACATGCGACAGCCTCGACCGTACCTAGCAACATTGTAAAGGATAATTATTCAAGTTCAGTAGGCGCGCCTCTCAGCCATTCTTCCAAGTCAACAACCGTCTTAAACTTTGTGTAGAAATTTAATTAGCGAATCCTATAATTGAGAGGTAACTTCACATTCCGAAAAGAACCAGGATATAACTTGTTCAATTCATAACTAAAAGTGCCATTGTGATTTCTCAGAATTTTTGCAAAATAAATGATAACTTTCGTTAGTTTCATGTTTTTCTTACACTAACTAGCACTACTCCAGTACCCAAGTATCCCACTACTTACGTAAGAAATGTTGTGAATTTTTGTGTCATTTCCTTACAGCGGACGACTCCAGGAGATATTTATTGCCGAAAGTTTTTCACGCATTTCTCTTTAGAACGTTAGGAGCGTCTGTCTGACTTCTGTAGCAGTGTGGGGGTGGAAATTGCATCTTGCAGGAGCCACAGGGTAAAGGGTACATCTCACATTAATCCGTTGCGCAGAATAACAGATCAACCCCACACCTCAGAATTTCGATACGTGAGAAACACAAAAGGAAAAAAAAAAACCTGCGGAATGCGTTTGGGACTGGAATAAAGGTTCTCTGATCATCAGCCAAATATCATTTTTTTCCGCCCATAGTCGTGGAGAAATCCGTGCACGTCTTCTCGGAATGAAGGGAATATCCTTGGGGATAACAGTATGAAAAACAGTGCGCCAGATCAACTGCTCTTCGCAGGGACATTCCAGCTACGTGGCAGATTGCAGAAAGCAATTCAGAGGAAATTGGAAAAGTGTTGCCTGTACTTAGGATTACAGACAATGATGGAATGTCGTTCGTGACGGAAAGAAAATTCTAAAGAAAAGAAAAACTACATAATGCTTTTAGGACTCCAACACAGTTTCTCCGCTCGCCAGCTGAGAACCTTGCTCGCTCCACCAGCGCCGCTTTCGTCGAACAATTCTTACCTTGTGTGTAAATACGAGGTGTGGTCAAAGAGTAACGGGAATTCTTGTTCTTACTAAAGAATCTTTATTTATTCACCAACATCAGCTTTGTCCCCTTCAAAGTGACCTCCCTCATACACTATGCGATCAAAAGTATCCGGACACCTGGCTGAAAATGACTTACAAGTTCGTGGCGCCCTCCATCGGTAATGCTGGGATTCAATATGGTGTTGGCCCACCCTTAGCCTTGAAGACAGCTTCCACTCTCGCAGGCATACTTTCAATCAGGGTTTCTTGGGGAATGGCAGCCCATTCTTCACGGAGCGCTGCACTGAGGAGAGGTATCGATGTCGGTCGGTGAGGCCTGGCACGAAGTCGGCGTTCCAAAACATCCCAGAGGTGTTCTAAAGGATTCAGGTCAGGACTCTGTGCAGGCCAGTCCATTGCAGGGATGTTACTGACGTGTAACCACTCAGCCACAGGCCGTGCATTAGGAGCAGTTGTTGAGGTACAGGTCAGTTCTTGACATACAATTTTAGTCTCGTATTTCAAAGCAGAGGTAGTTTCAATTTACACACTATAACTAATAACTAGAAAAAAAAGAATCCCCAACAGGAACACTGGTTAAGAATATTTTTACTGTTTACTATAACTGGATGAGAAAACACACACAGACGCACAGACACACACACGCACACACACACACACACACACACACACACACACACACACGCACACCCACACACACACACACACACACACACACACACACACACACACACACACTTGATATAATATATATATATATATATATACACTCCTGGAAATGGAAAAAAGAACACATTGACACCGGTGTGTCAGACCCACCATACTTGCTCCGGACAATGCGAGAGGGCTGTACAAGCAATGATCACACGCACGGCACAGTGGACACACCAGGAACCGCGGTGTTGGCCGTCGAATGGCGCTAGCTGCGCAGCATTTGTGCACCGCCGCCGTCAGTGTCAGCCAGTTTGCCGTGGCATACGGAGCCCCATCGCAGTCTTTAACTGGTAGCATGCCGCGACAGCGTGGACGTGAACCGTATGTGCAGTTGACGGACTTTGAGCGAGGGCGTATAGTGGGCATGCGGGAGGCCGGGTAGACGTACCGCCGAATTGCTCAACACGTGGGGCGTGACGTCTGCACAGTACATCGATGTTGTCGCCAGTGCTCGGCGGAAGGTGCACGTGCCCGTCGACCTGGGACCGGACCGCAGCGACGCACGGATGCACGCCAAGACCGTAGGATCCTACGCAGTGCCGTAGGGGACCGCACCGCCACTTCCCAGCAAATTAGGGACACTGTTGCTCCTGGGGTATCGGCGAGGACCATTCGCAACCGTCTCCATGAAGCTGGGCTACGGTCCCGCACACCGTTAGGACGTCTTCCGCTCACGCCCCAACATCGTGCAGCCCGCCTTCAGTGGTGTCGCGACAGGCGTGAATGGAGGGACGAATGGACACGTGTCGTCTTTAGCGATGAGAGTCGCTTCTGCCTTGGTGCCGATGATAGTCGTATGCGTGTTTGGCGCCGTGCAGGTGAGCGCCACAATCAGGACTGCATACGACCGAGGCACACAGGCCCAACACCCGGCATCATTGTGTGGGGAGCGATCTCCTACACTGGCCGTACACCACTGGTGGTCGTCGAGGGGACACTGAATAGTGCACGGTACATCCAAACCGTCATCGAACCCATCGTTCTACCATTCCTAGACCGGCAAGGGAACTTGCTGTTCCAACAGGACAATGCACGTCCGCATGTATCCCGTGCCACCCAACGTGCTCTAGAAGGTGTAAGTCAACTACCCTGGCCAGCAAGATCTCCGGATCTGTCCCCCATTGAGCATGTTTGAGACTGGATGAAGCGTCGTCTCACGTGGTCTGCACATCCAGCACGAACGCTGGTCCAACTGAGGCGCCAGGTGGAAATGGCATGGCAAGCCGTTCCACAGGACTACATCCAGCATCTCTACGATCGTCTCCATGGGAGAATAGCAGCCTGCATTGCTGCGAAAGGTGGATATACACTGTACTAGTGCCGACATTGTGCATGCTGTGTTGCCTGTGTCTATGTGCCTGTGGTTCTGTCAGTGTGATCATGTGATGTATCTGACCCCAGGAATGTGTCAATAAAGTTTCCCCTTCCTGGGACAATGAATTCACGGTGTTCTTATTTCAATTTCCAGGAGTGTATATATATATATATATATATATATATATATATATATATGTATATATATGTATATATATATATACAGGGTGAGGCAGCTAAGTCATAAAACTCCTCGTATCTCCCCAACCGTAATAGACAGAGATGCCGCTTGGACAGTGAATTGCAGAGACAGGAGCTACATTTCATGTTTTTGCAATTTTTTATTACAGAGATATGAGGTCTTATTTGGGATTTTTTTAAATGGAACCCTATGTTAAATTTTAGCGCAAGATGATGGGCTTAAAAAAACCGTTTCAAATATGTGTATAACATAATATTTAGGGGAATAGTTTTTGAGACACAGATATGTCCTCGTGTCATGTTCGTCCTTCGAAGCGGCGTTCTCCAAAGTGACCTTTCCTGTTGTGTAGAGTACGTGGTAAACGTCGCGAGTCCGTCCTTACACAAACACGTCCATTTAACCGACAAGAGTAATAAATACTGCGATATTTTGCGCAAAAAGTAACTGAGGATGTCGCGCAAATATTATTCAGTTATTTGACAACTGTGATACCAAAACAGTAGACAAGATACAGTATTAAAATACTACAAGATGTTAATACATTTTAAGTAACAGAAATACAAGGTTAAATGAGGAGGTCCTTATTGGTCACAATTATTTCGTATGTTTTTGTTTTGTATTTGAAAGTATTTACTATTGTTCACAATACGAAGCAAATACACACAAAGATGCAAAATATATACTGTGCCTGATACAAAAATGGTTCAAATGGCTCTGAGCACGATGGGACTTGAGAGGTGGCATGAGCCCCCTCTCATATTTCTATCTTACGATTTTCCTCTCTAATTGCATGCGGTGGAAAGTCGCTATTCCTTCACATGCTGACTTCCCACGCGGCGTCTCTCGTCACCCGGGTGGTCCGGTGACAGGCGGGCTCTGCTGACTTTGAAAGGGTAAGCCGATAGGTGTGAGGGAGTCGAGTGAATGCTTTCCAGACGCCGACATTGTCAAGAGGCACGCCCGCAGGGGCCTGAAGTAGCGGCTGGGCTAGAGGTTCCGTTACTTCGCAGAAACTTAGCGAAAACACTTTCTGGCGGGCTACCAGCGAGGCGTGGGAATGACTTGTGTACCCAGGCAGTTGTGGCAGGCAAATTCCCGCGCTTTCTGCAAAATCGTAACTGTGATTGGCTTGCTCAGGGCATAGCTCCGTGACGTAGCAAAATCGGCGCAGAAATTGGCGCCAAGAATCTCCACTGGTGGAATGGTAGTGTTCCGGCAATGGAGTGGAATTTTCCGCCGGTTTTCGAGTTGCTGATTGGAACGTTTAACCACGGCCACTGTCGTGGGGGCGGAAATGTTGTGTGTTCGGCCTGTACGGGTGCTCTTGTGGGTAGTCGGCTCTCGCCTTTCGGTCGAGGACGTCGAAGCAACCAGCCATCGCCTCCGGTACGCCAGATCGTGTCCTGGCAGTCAAGAAGACAGTTTGGTAATGTATGTCCGCAGCACCGGCAGATAGGGATTTCCCTAGGTGATAATCAGAGCTCAGCAGAGCGCGCCTGTTCGTCTTTTTCTAACTTTGTTCTGTCTTGAGTAGCAGCAATTAATGTTGGGTTAGCTGTGTGTCTCTCTTAAGATTTGAGTGGCAAGGAATTGGCTCCACATACCACTTGGTCTTAAACCTCACAATGTAGTTTAGGGACAACTTCACCTTCATAGCGTTTGTTTGAGTATCCAAATTGAGCCAATTTGATGTATTATAAATGTTTCATGTGTTTTTGCTTATTATTTTGTGTTTATTCTTAATAAATCATATTGTTATTTTGGACAGAACTTTCATTCTGTTAATCGGTAGAGCAACACCATCATTCCTTACTATGTTAATGAAACCTTCATTTATTTAACTTATTTATCAAATTAAATTATTGCAGGTGCCAAACTCTGTTCTACTCCACTGGCAGGGTTGATTAGAGTCAGTTCGCGTTTTTTTTTAAATCCTTGTGCAACAGCAAAAGTCGCAGTTAGAATAGGGGGGCTTAGAGCATCATGTACATATGTAGATTCTAGAAGAAATGAGTGTTAAATACACCCCGGCACCTTGCAGACTTAACATTTGAGGTCATCAGTTCCCTAGAACTTAGAACTACTTAAACCTACCTATCCCAAGGACGTCACACACATCCATGCCCCAGGCAGGATTCGAACCTGCTACCGTAGCGGTCACGCGGTTCCAGACTGTAGCGCCTAGAACCGCTCGGCCACACAGGCCGGCGTGCCAGATCCAAAACTTTTGCTGAAGCACGAGCTCAAAATGCTTCCCCAGTGCTGCAATGCACATTTGTAGTGGCCGTGCGAATGATTTGTGAACGGCTGCGAGGGTGACTCGTGAGATATCAGCGCACGCTTCGACGGTACGTTGCTTCGTACCGTCTGGCGTAGTTGGCCTTCGAGCATACACTTTATGTTGGGTTGCTCCCCACAGAAAAAAGTCAAGAGGGGTCAGATCAAGAGACGAGGGGGGCCACTTCGGGTCGTCGTCCTGTCCAGCCATCTGGCAACTTTTAATTTAAGGGGCTCCGGAAAGGCTCATAATCATAAAAAGTTCAATTTTTACTTTTTCGCTTTTTCTGAATCTGCAGACTATTACCTTTTAATAGATACATAATTTAATCAATTCCGAAGACTACAACTATTTTTAATTCTTTTTTTTGAAATGTGTTCTACATGGGCGTGACCCACTGTGGCGCTGTTAAACTGCTGTCAAATGGTGTTATTATTAACGTCCGTGTTCATCAGGTACATTTTAGTGATGTGAGATAAAGTATGTGTTGTGGCTAACCTGTGATGGTTCAATATATATCGCTGGTGTGATTGTCGATTATTTCATGTTTATTTACTCTGTCGTTATCTCGAAAATATTCGTAATTAATTCTGTTTCTTGAGTCTCTGTTTTGTTGAAGTATAATAATGAGTAAAAGTAAAGTTATTAGAAATCTTCTGAAGGCTTTTAAGAAAAGGAGAAATGTTGGAAAGCCAAAGGTATGTGTTATTACTGTAAAGAATAACATTCTAACATGGTACGTGCGATGCTTGCTTTAGACAAGGAACGCCTTCGGGCTGCAGACAGGGCTGTAAAGAGTCTAGAAATACAAGCAAGAGTAAACAGGAGGAGGAAGAAGAGGAAGCTGGAGGAGGAGTTTGCAGAGGATGAAGATAATCCATCCTATGGACCTGGAATGCACTAAAAAGTTAATCCAATCTTTGTCGCTCGCTTCCCAAAACTTTTATTTTCTCATACTAATTACATGTTTTCTAAGGATCTTCCAAACATATTTGTTTCAAACTTTCAGTAAATGTTACACAGTACCTTCTGCATAATTTAACACAGCCTTTTTCCAAAAAACTGTATATTTTTGAATATATAAATAAAAAATTGCAAAAAATGTTGTGAATTTTCATTACAATTGAAAAAAAATCATCTTTAATAACTGAACTAAAATTTTGTAAAATCCCTGTGTTAAGTTGTAGCCCATATTCCAATAAATTATCTGTAAAAAGTTCAACTTCCTACCTCAAGTACTTTGTGAGGAAAGATGTAATTTATAAGCGTTATTTTAACATTGCAAGTATAAGGCGTTCCGGAGCCACTTAACAGCTCTGTAGCCACACGCGAAGAGTGGGCAGGACAGCCTTCACGTTGGAACCACATGCAGTGACGCGTAGTTAGTGGTACCTCTTCCTGCAAAATGGGCAGAACGTTTCGCAGGGACTGGGCACAGTTCTTGCCATTTAGTACACCTGGAACGACGTACGGCCCCACAGTGACATTTCCGACGATGCCGCACCACGCATTAACACTCCACGGTTGCTGATGCTGTACCTGTGGAAGCCAATGAGGGTTCTCTATCGACCAGTAATGCATGTTCACATTACCGTGATTGGTGAAAGTCGCTTCATCAGTAAAAAGCGCCCCTCGAAAAAACGTCGGATCATGTTGTAGGCGCTGCAGAGCAAACCGGCAAAATTCCTGGCGCCGTTCGAAATCCACGCTGGAGATTGCCTGATGTGACGAGAGGTGAAACGGGTGAAATCTATGCCGCTGCAATATGCGTAGAACACTTCTCTGACTTATGCCACATTCCGAGGCGATACGTCGCGCGCCGGCCGGGGTGGCCGAGCGGTTCTACGCGCTACAGTCTGGAACGGCGCGACCACTACGGTCGCAGGTTCGAATCTTACCTCGGACATGGATGTGTTTAAGTAGTTCTAAATTCTAGGAGGCACTGAATAGAATTGGAGTTTGTGGCAAAACTTGAGAAGACGAAGGGACCGGTTGGTAGGACATGTTATGAGGCATCGAGGGATCACAAATTTAGCATTGGAGGGCACCTTGGAGGGTAAAAATCGTGGAGGGTGACCAAGAGATGAATACACTAAGCAGATCCAGAAGGATGTAGGTTGCAGTAGGTACTGGGAGATGAGGAAGCTTGCACAGGATTGGGTAGCATGGAGAGCTGCATCGAACCAGTCCGGAGACTCAGCATCACCCGACTTAATTCCACTACATTCCATTATCCTTGTTGTGCTTTTGTTGATGTTCGTCTTATATCCTCCTTTCAAGACACTGTACATTGCATTCAACTGCTCTTCCAAGTCCTTTGCTGTCTCTGACAATTACAATGTCATCGGCGAACCTCAAAGTTTTTATTTCTTCTCCATGAATTTTAATACATACTCTGAATTTTTCTTTTGTTTCCTTTACTGCTTGCTCACTATACAGATTGAATAACATCGGGGAGAGGCTACAACCCTGTCTCACTCCCTTCCCAACCACTGCTCGATGGTACAGGTGCGTATTAGGCCGCAGTCTCTGTACCAATACATAATTCAATAAACGGTCCCTAGCATGCAAACGATGCAATTCCGAACATAATTTCACACACCATTTTTGTTCCGTATCGTCTCTTTGATCAGTCCCTAGAGTTTCTACGCAGTGGAAAGAATCGTCCCATATAACAATTCTGTACTAAGTAAGATACTATTTTCTAAATAGAAATTCTTATATGAAATAGAAGCACCTGCTCCGAAAGATGCCGACCGGGGTGGTCGAGCGGTTCTAGGCGCCACAGTCTGGAACCGCGTGACCGCTACGGTCGCAGGTTCGAATCCTGCCTCGGGCATGGGTGTGTGTGATGTCCTTAGGTTAGTTAGGTTTAAGTAGTTCTCAGTTATAGGGGACTGATGACCTCACAACTTAAGTCCCATAGTGCTCAGAGCCATTGGAACCTTTTTTTTTCGGAAAGATTCCTTCCATCTTACTTTGGAATTCAGTGTTGCTAGAGTGAGAAATTTCAGACTGGGTAACTGATACAAGGTTTTGGTAGCCGCATTATTCGCCTCTTTCCGAACGGAAGTCTTTCATGAAGATACTAAAAGTGTTTTTTCTGTTCTGCTAACATAACACGGATATTGTTCCTCCTTCGAACACTACTGAATTAGCCTGTGTGCAAAAAGAGGTTTCAAGCGAGAAAGTATTTGCTCATGTAAAGAACTTATATGCACATTCCATGTAATAATTATTGCAGATTGGAGAGTTTCAATTGGCGCCTGGAAACGAAACAGGGGATGGGGTTCAAAAATTGTGGGAGTTATGGCGCTCGATTCTAATGTAGCGTACTTGCTGGGGTCACAACTCACATGCCCTACTGGTCTGCATGATCCACATGCTGATTTGCCACTGCATGTGAAGCAACTAGTTCTGTGAGGAGGCTCAACGCCAAAGCTGGTGACAACACTGGGGAGTAAGTGGAGATACATCATTCATTTATTGTAATCTCCAGCAGTGTCTCAGCTTGAAGATGGCGCTGGGTAGAGTCACCTGGGCCATATCCTTCAAGCAGTCCCCCTGGTTGAAAGAGTACATTGACGTCAATACGAGCCAGAGACTTTCCATGACGTGTGACTTTGAGAAAGGTTTTCATAAATTAATGAACAATTCATGCTGCCGTGCAGTAGCCGCCACATGTGGTACGGCAGACCAGTATTCGATCGAGAGGACACGAGGTGTACGCTGTGCTGCAGTCTAAAATCGGCCTGTCGCCTCATGACAATAAAAGGGCCATTTGTCATGATGTGATGAAAACTCTCCCACACTCATACTAATCATTTCTAGTTGGGGTGCGGGACTCTAAATGATGAGAGGGGGAGGATGAGGGACTGTGTGTGTGTGTGTGTGTGCGTGTGTGCCAATCTCATACACACACACACACACACACACACACACACACACACACACTTATATATATATATATATATATATATATATATATATATATATATATATATATATATATACAGGATGTTTCAAAAATGACCGCTATATTTGAAACGGCAATGAAAGCTAAACGAGCAGCGATAGAAATACACCGTTTGTTGCAATATGCTTGGGACAACAGTACATTTTCAGGCAGACAAACTTTCGAAATTACAGTAGTTACAATTGTCAACAACAGATGGCGCTGCGGTCTGGGAAACTCTATAGTACGATATTTTCCACATATCCACCATGCGTAGCAATAATATGGCGTAGTCTCTGAATGAAATCACCCGAAACCTTTGACAACGTGTCTGGCGGAATGGCTTCACATGCAGATGAGATGTACTGCTTCAGCTGTTCAATTGTTTCTGGATTCTGGCGGTACACCTGGTCTTTCAAGTGTCCCCACAGAAAGAAGTCACAGGGGTTCATGTCTGGCGAATAGGGAGGCCAATCCACGCCGCCTCCTGTATGTTTCGGATAGCCCAAAGCAATCACACGATCATCGAAATATTCATTCGGGAAATTAACGACATCGGCCGTGCGATGTGGCCGGGCACCATCTTGCATAAACCACGAGGTGTTCGCAGTGTCGTCTAAGGCAGTTTGTACCGCCACAAATTCACGAAGAATGTCCAGATAGCGTGATGCAGTAATCGTTTCGGATCTGAAAAATGGGCCAATGATTCCTTTGGAAGAAATGGCGGCCCAGACCAGTACTTTTTGAGGATGCAGGGACGATGGGACTGCAACATGGGGCTTTTCGGTTCCCCATATGCGCCAGTTCTGTTTATTGACGAAGCCGTCCAGGTAAAAATAAGCTTCGTCAGTAAACCAAATGCTGCCCGCACGCATATCGCCGTCATCAATCCTGTGCACTATATCGTTAGCGAATGTCTCTCGTGCAGCAATGGTAGCGGCGCTGAGGGGTTGCCGCGTTTGAATTTTGTACGGATAGAGGTGTAAACTCTGGCGCACGAGACGATACGTGGACGTTGGCGTCATTTGGACCGCAGCTGCAACACGGCGAACGGAAACCCGAGGCCGCTGTCGGATCACCTGCTGCACTAGCTGCGCGTCGCCCTCTGCGGTTGCCGTACGCGGTCGCCCTACCTTTCCGGCACGTTCGTCCGTCACGTTCCCAGTCCGTTGAAATTTTTCAAACAGACCCTTTATTGTATCGCTTTTCGGTCCTTTGGTTACATTAAACCTCCGTTGAAAACTTCGTCTTGTTGCAACAACACTGTGTTCTAGGCGGTGGAATTCCAACACCAGAAAAATCCTCTGTTCTAAGGAATAAACCGTGTTGTCCACAGCACACTTGCACGTTGTGAACAGCACACGCTTACAGCAGAAAAACGACGTACAGAATGGCGCACCCACAGACTGCGTTGTCTTCTATATCTTTCACATCACTTGCAGCGCCATCTGTTGTTGAAAATTGTAACTACTGTAATTTCGAAAGTTTGTCCGCCTGAAAATGTACTGTTGTCCCAAGTATATTGCAACAAACGGTGTATTTCTATCGCTGCTCGTTTAGTTTTTATTGCCGTTTCAGATATACCGGTCATTTTTGAAACACCCTGTATATACTCCACATGAGCAGGACATATACATATATAGACAGGGTGAGGCAGCTAAGTCATAAAACTCCTCGTATCTCCCCAACCGTAATAGACACAGAGATGCCGCTTGGGCAGTGAATTGCAGGGATAGGCGCTCCTTGAATACATCACATTTCATTTTTGTGTTATTTATTGTTACAGAGATATGGGGCCATCCTTGGGGTTTTTTTAAATGCAACGCTGTGTTAAATTCTAGCGCATGATGATGGGCTCAAAAAGACGGTTTCAAATATGTATATATCATAATATTTACGCGAATAGTTTTTGAGACGCAGATACGTTCTCGTATCGTGTTCCTCCTTCGGAACGGCGTTGTCCAATGCGACCTTTCCTGTTGACCACTGAGGAAGTTAACAGGGAGGGCGTTGTTTTCGTGCTTCTCGATAAAGCCGCAAGGTGGAGGCAGCTCCAGAGAACGGCATAAATGTGCTGCTGGGGTAATAACGAGACACTGCATTTCAGTCACAGTTTCTTGGACCAGACGTGTACGAGGGCAGTTCAATAAGTAATGCAACACATTTTTTTTCAGCATTGAAATACACCAGGTTATTCCCCAATCTTTTAGCTACACAACACTATTTTTCAGCGTAATCTCCATTCAATGCTACGGCCTTACGCCACCTTGAAATGAGGGCCTGTATGCCTGCACGGTACCATTCCACTGGTCGATGTCGGAGCCAACGTCGTACTGCATCAATAACTTCTTCATCATCCGCGTAGTGCCTCCCACGGATTGCGTCCTTCATTGGGCCAAACATATGGAAATCCGACGGTGCGAGATCGGGGCTGTAGGGTGCACGAGGAAGAACAGTCCACTGAAGTTTTGTGAGCTCCTCTCGGGTGCGAAGACTTGTGTGAGGTCTTGCGTTGTCATGAAGAAGGAGAAGTTCGGGAACAAACCTTTGAATATCCCAACTGGTGAACAATTGTGACAGCACTACCAACAGAGATGTCAAGTTGAGCACTGAGTTGTTTGATGGTGATCCGTCGATCATCTGGAACGAGTGTGTTCGCACGCTCCGCCATTGCAGGAGTCACAGCTGTGCACGGCCGGCCCGCACGCGGGAGATCAGACAGTCTCGCTTGACCTTGCGGCGATGATGAGACACGCTTTGCCCAACGACTCACCGTGCTTTAGTCCACTGCCAGATCACCGTAGACATTCTGCAAGCGCCTATGAATATCTGAGATGCCCTGGTTTTCCGCCAGAAGAAACTCGATCAGTGCCCGTTGTTTGCAACGCACATCCGTTACAGACGCCATTTTAACAGCTCCGTACGGCGCTGTCACCTGTCGGAAGTCAATGAAACTATACGAGACGAAGCGGGAATGTTTGAAAATATTCCACAAGAAATTTCCGGTTTTTTCAACCAAAATTGGCCGAGAAAAAAAATGTGTTGCATTACTTATTGAACTGCCCTCGTACAACAAAGAAGAAAAGTTAGGTATGCTTCTAGTGTATGGTGAAAGCAGAAGAAATGCTGTTAGAGCAATAAAGCGGCATGGAGAGCTCTATCCTGATCGTGGACGTCCTACGCGCCAGCTTCTTGCACGTGTTTGCGAGAAAGTACCTGAATCGGAATCACGGAACGCCATACGGAGGACAAGGGAGAGAACTGCAGCTGGCGAGGTACACGAACAGGGCGTCCTAGCGTTGGCGCATGGCGACCCTACTGTACCGTCGCGACGTATCAAATAGTTGAAATGGCTCTGAGCACTATGGGACTTAACTTCTGAGGTCATCAGTCCCCTAGAACTTGTTGTTGTTGTTGTGCTCTTGAAGAAGAGAAATTTGTTAACATCGAGTATAGATTTAAGTGCGAAGAAGTCATTTCTGAAAGTATTTGTATGGAATGTATTCATGTATGGAAGTGAAACATGGACGGTAAATAGTTTGGACAAGAAGACAATAGAAGCTTTCGAAATGTGGTGCTACAGAAGAATGCTGAAGATTAGATGGGTAGATCACGTAACTGATGAGGAAGTATTGAATAGGATTGGGGAGAAGAGAAGTTTGTGGCACAACTTGACCAGAAGAAGGGATCGGTTGGTAGGACATGTTCTGAGGCATCAAGGGATCACCAATTTAGTACTGGAGGGCAGCGTGGAGGGTAAAAATCGTAGGGGGGGGGGGGAGACCAAGAGATGAATACACTAAGCAGATTCAGATGGATGTAGGTTGCAGTAGGTACTGGGAGATGAAGAAGCTTGCACAGGGTAGAGTGGCATGGAAAGCTGCATCAAACCAGTCTCAGGACTGAAGACCACAACAACAACAACAGCTATCGAGCCAGGATTACAGTAGTTGTTGAAAATGGTCTCCACGTGCCTCAACGCATGCGTGTACTTGCCGTACCATGTTCTATCTAATATGTACACATCAGCCAGCCAGCACGCGAACACTGTCTGAGGCAGCACGGATATGGTGCTTCAGTGTCTCGACATCTGGAATGGGCTCTGAATAGACGATGCTTTTGAGATGGTCCACGTAAGCAGAAATCGCACAGGTTGAGATCTGGTCAAAGAGGCAGACCGTGCAACTGGACGCCCTCGTCTGATCCATCGACACGATTGAGATGCTTTCGGACGTTAGCGGCGAAGTTGGCTGGAGCGCCATGTAACGTCCCCTTTCAACAATTTATACACGACTGTGCTTAACCTGACACACAATATTATTTAGCGCAACGCAATCTAACTATCAAAGATCCCTGCAAAAGAATGGCCCTGAGTAACATTAAACTATACCTTTCAGAAATCACTTACCTCACAAAAATCTTCATTACTCGAACTACTGCAATACAGCGAGCGCCACTACTGCCAGCTACATAAAAGATTCAAACTACTGAAGGCACTAACTACTGATAGGGATAGTTAGCAAATGAAAGATTTTAATAGACAACAAACAATGTATTTACCTTAATATTCATAATTGACATCCAGTATTACAAATTATCATCACACTTCTTCCAGCGGGGGAGGGAAAGTTGGTCACAAGAAACGCCGATGGTTCTGGCCTATCAGGCGACGTGGTAGGAAGACCGGTCCCAAAATACGGTCGCCAGTTATCCCGGCCCACACATTCCGGCTGCACCGATGCTGACGATTCGCTGTCACCATACTGTGCGGGTTGTGCATTCTATCCCACAGATGGCTGTTATGAAAGCTGAAGACACCACTCCGTGTAAAGGTGGCCTCGTCTGCGAACAGGACGGATGACACAAATCGCGGAATCGTGGCTGCCTGGTCACGAAACTAGTGACAGAACTGTTCTCGATGTGGAAACTCTGTCGCTAGTACACCCTGCACACGCTTTAACTGATGAGGCTAGTAACAACTGTGACGGACAAAGGTCCCCACACGGTCGCCTGGCTTGGCCTGTACTGGCGGGCCATCTGCCTGGTACTGACGGGGCGGTCGCCTTCCACAGTGCTAATGACAATGAACTGTAAATTTACCTTCAAAATCCTCTCTTAAGGGGCTCCGGAAAGGCTCAAAATCATGAAACTTTTTTGCGTTTTCTGAATCTGCAGACTATTACCTTTTAATAGATATATAATTTATTCAATTCCGAAGACTACAACTATTTTTAAGTTTTTTTTGAAATGTAGTTGGTTGGTTGTTTTGGGGAAGGAGACCAGACAGCGTGGTCATCGGTCTCATCGGATTAGGGAAGGATGGGGAAGGAAGTCGGCCATGCCCTTTCAGAGGAACCATCCTGGCATTTGCCTGGAGTGATTTAGGGAAATCACGGAAAACCTAAATCAGGATGGCCGGACCCGGGATTGAACCGTCGTCCTCCCGAATGCGAGTCCAGTGACTAACCACTGCGCCACCTCGCTCGGTTTTTGAAATGTGTTCTACATGGGCGTGACCCACTGTGGCGCTGTTAAACTGCTGTCAAATGGTGTTATTATTAACGTCCGTGTTCATCAGGTACATTTTAGTGATGTGAGATAAAGTATGTGTTGTGGCTAACCTATTTTCAGAGACTTAGCAGCACCTGAACTGTTGAAAAAGCGTATTCACGGAAAAACTCAAAACCCCAATGAAAGTGTAAATAGTGTTATATGGTCGAGAATCCCCAAGACTGTATTTGTTGGAATAGAAACACTTCACTTTGGTGTGTATGATGCTGTTGCGACTTTCAATGATGGCAACATTGTAAGGTGCAAGGTATTTAGAAATATGGGAATGAAGATAGGTTCTAACGTGGTACGAGCGATGCTTGCTTTAGACAAGGAACGCCTTCGGGCTGCAGACAGGGCTGTAAAGAGTCTAGAAATACGAGCAAGAGTAAACAAGAGGAGGAATAAGAGGAAGCTGGAGGAGGAGTTTGCAGAGGATGAAGATAATCCATCCTATGGACCTGGAATGCACTAAAAAGTTAATCCAATCTTTGTCGTTCGATTCCCAAAACTTTTATTTTCTCATATTAATTACATGTTTTCTAAGGATCTTCCCAACATATTTGTTTCAAACTTTCAGTAAATGTTACACAGTACCTTCTGCATAATTTAACACAGCCTTTTTCCAAAAAACTGTATATTTTTGAATATATAAATAAAAAATTGCAAAAAAATGTTGTGAATTTTCATTACAATTGAAAAAAAAATCATCTTTAATAACTGAACTAAAATTTTGTAAAATCCCTTTGTTAAGTTGTAGCCCATATTCCAATAAATAATCTGTAAAAAGTTCAACTTCCTACCTCAAATACTTTGTGAGGAAAGATGTAATTTATAAGCGTTATTTTAACATTGCAAGTATAGGGCGTTCCGGAGCCCCTTCAAGAATTTACGGCCTCACAAATGCGGACGGGAGACAGACGAACAGCTGGGGACGTGAGACTGACCAACAAACGAGTAAAATTTAACAACTAAATGAAATAACATATCAGCAATCACTTAACTTCTAATAAACGGCGATTTCTCTAGAAGACCTGGCGCAGCACCCCCGAAACGCTCTCCCGAACCGTCCGCTGCCGGCCGCTGCAGCGGACGCAGGAAGGGGCGCCGACCTCCCGTCTCACGGCGTCGCAGCTCGCACCGGCCAGGCCGATGTCGTGGTTTGACTCCTGCTGCTCCCGTGTCTGCCGCGAAGCCACTACCCCTCGCTATACCGCGCGGCCCACTGGACTCACGTGGCGACCCCACACGCGCCAAAGACCTTGTAAAAAATAACTAGACTCACTGATGGCGCTGCAGTCGCGGGATAATTTGACCCTTCGGCTGGACGCCATTATAGTGGTTGTAGTCTGATGTGTTGTGTAGTACTGTTGTTTATGAAGACCCTGATTCAACCTTGTATATTTGTTGGGGCGCACATATAGTATTTGTTAATCGTAATTCTACTGTCTGTTCGTTCCAATCAAAAGAAGTACAATGGTGAAGAGTTGTGCAGCGATTAATTGTACAAATAAACTCGAGAAAGGAACGAATATTGCATTTCACACGTATATGAATATTTTAAGTTGTTTTGTATGTCAGTGCACTTGCTTAATAAATGTTTTTGTAACACGGTATTAGCATATTGTCTGTGCATCTATTTGCAGGTTTCCTTTCTCAAAACCACAGCTGTTACAAAAATTGTTACACGCTGTCAGGAGGCAAGATTTCCGACCGACAGGATACCATTTTATATGTTCTGATCATTTTGAAGAAAGTTGGCTGATCGGTAGTGTTTTCATGGTCTAGGTTAGGTTGAAACTTGATAATTTGGTCTCGAGTTGCCAAAGCACTATGCCATATAAAACGCACTTCTCGACATAAAATCTTTGCTAGAGTCAGAAAATATCTATTAATATAGTGGGCAAATCTTCGAGTATGTTGATGCATTTTGCGTACATCTATCGTAAATGAACTACGAAAAATGCTAGTGGTCCAGTACATAACTTTTAGCTACGGCAGATTCCATGTAGTACGTAAGATAAATTCATAAACAGTGACTAGTTGCTGTTTGTTCATAAATTAAAAAGTATATTGTAGTAACGTATTTAAATGAGGCATTATGTTTGCGACCTAACTAAAGGGAAGGCATTTTGTAACCAAAAGCGATGTATAAACATTCGAAATCCACGCGTCAGTTTACCACTCTAATGGCCGCCGGCCAGCTATTCAATTTGTCCGCTCTTCACAGTCGACCACTCGTGCGGTTGTGGGGCCCTGACACGCGCCGACGCTCAAGGCGGACAAGTCATCTCGTGTCTCAGTGCGCGGCCGACCAACCGATCGATCCGACCGCCAACGACCATTGCCCGAGCAAACTCGAGCAGACTGGCGGCCTAACGCGCAGACTCAGATGCAGGAACTCAGCCCCGACCGGGCGATCACTCGCCGAGTTCTCTCACTGGTGGAGTGGAAAGACTCTCATTTTGCCGGCTTTAATGGTTGATTCAAACGACAGACATACTCGCACTCCGATGACAGACAGGCACTGACTGCCACACAAATGCGAACGAGAGACAGACCAGCAACTCGTAACGAGTGACTGACCCAGACTCACTCCGACTGACCCCTGCAGAGTATTTTTTTTTCCTTTATTGTAATTTTAATCACCCATACAGGCGGGCTGGCAGCAGCATAGGACGCTGCTCTTCAGTCTTAAGTGGAAACAATAACATGACATAGAGGTGACACAGACAATACAAAACACGGCGGGCAAAAAATGGAGATAAAAAAAAAACAATAAACATGAAGCCTTTCAACTTGGACGATAAAAACACTAACACTTGTGGACACGGCGCACAAAACACGGAGAACGGCGACGGCAAATGTGAACGGAGTCGTAACTGCACGAAACACAAAACGAAGCACACACACGAGATACTGATGGCGATGATCTCTGGTGCGTGAATGTTCACTATGCGTGTGCGAGTCCGGGGACCTGCCAAGAGAGGAGGAGGAGGAAGGGGAGTGGGAGAGCAAGAGGGGAGAGCAGAGATGCCACGGGCAGGGGAGATAGGGGGGAGGGAGGAAGGGGAGGGGAAGCCCGGGGGAAGAGGGGTGGAGGGAGGGGATGGGGGAAAAGGAAAAAGAAGGGAAGAGAGGAGAAGCGAGGGAGGGTGCCGAAAGGAAAGGACACCGGAAGTGGGGGGGCAGGGTCAAAGTTGATAGGAGGGGTAGATGGAGGGGACGAGGACAGCATCAGGGAGGGGGACCCCTGCAGAGCTCATAGCGCCCCTTAAATGCACGTGGACAGGCAACCTTTCCCATTTCCCACCAGAGGGAGACACCAAAGCTGCGACTGCCACAGCGGCGCCACCGCGAATGGATAGGTGAGCAGAGCCGAGCGATGTCGTCCAAGTGACAGACCGATCAGGGGCGTTTGCAGCAGCCCAAGTCGACTGTTAGCGGTGAGACTGCGAAGTTGAAATGTGAAGGGACAAACACAGCGTTACTAGACACCCTTAATATGCTGGCGTAGAGCGACTAGGGCTGGTGATAAAATACCTGTGTGTCGACGTATCGGTGCTTTACCCAAAAAGTATCGATACACGTGGCGTTTGAAACAGAACTGCCTAGTTTTAAGTATAAATTAACTGGGGAAATTAATGAAAAATTACACCAATGAGAACGTATCTTGAGAGACAACTCCAAGTTAGCGGCGAAGTTGGCTGGAGCACCATTGTGTAGGAGCCGAGTAACCCTTCGAAACATCAGTAGGCCTTCTTCCAGCAGGGGAGGAAGAGTCACCCACAAGAAACGCCGATAGTTCTGGCGTGCTGGGTGATGTGCACGGAAGACTGGTCGCAAAGTATTGTCGCCAGTTATTCGGGCCCACACATCGCACACATTAGTACACTTCAACGTCGACCCATTTGTTGCCCTGCAAACATTGAGATGATACCAGAATGAGATTTTCACTCTGCAGCGGAGTGTGCGCTGATATGAAACTTCCTGGCAGATTAAAACTGTGTGCCCGACCGAGACTCGAACTCGGGACCTTTGCCTTTCGCGGGCAAGTGCTCTACCAACTGAGCTACCGAAGCACGACTCACGACCGGTACTCACAGCTTTACTTCTGCCAGTACCTCGTCTCCTACCTTCCAAACTTTACAGAAGCTCTCCTGCGAACCTTGCAGAACTAGCACTCCTGAAAGAAAGGATATTGCGGAGACATGGCTTAGCCACAGCCTGGGGGTTGTTTCCAGAATGAGATTTTCACTCTGCAGCGGAGTGTGCGCTGATATGAAACTTCCTGGCAGATTAAAACTGTGTGCCTGACCGAGACTCGAACTCGGGACCTTTGCCTTTCGCGGGCAAGTGCTCTACCAACTGAGCTACCGAAGCACGACTCGCAGGAGAGCTTCTGTAAAGTTGGGAAGGTAGGAGACGAGGTACTGGCAGAAGTAAAGCTGTGAGTACCGGTCGTGAGTCGTGCTTCGGTAGCTCAGTTGGTAGAGCACTTGCCCGCGAAAGGCAAAGGCCCCGAGTTCGAGTCTCGGTCGGGCACACAGTTTTAATCTGCCAGGAAGTTTCATTGAGATGATAGCCCACTTCTCGTCATGTATTCACCAATATTTCAAGTGTAACTCTGCCAACCGCTCCGACGATTCGTTCCCATAAATGATTGAGATCTCTGATCTTTTCACTGCACACAACATTTTTTTCTGTGGCTCCAAAAGAAAAACTCCAGTGGGGTTAGATCTGGGCTTCGTGGTGGCGAAGGTACTGGCCATCCCTGCCTATCCACCTTCCTGGAAAACGAGTGTCAAGAGCCGCACGCACACGTTTACTGTAACGAGGTGCGGCGCCATCTTGTTACGAAAACACGAGAGCTTTCCCCGCCTCAACATCGTCCATTTGGGGAAAGATGTAGTGTGTCAACATGTCGCAGTAAACGCCATCATTTACTGCCTTTTCTATAAAAATGAAAGGACCAATGACGCGATCTTCCATCAAACCGCGCCAGACATTCTTTTGGAGAGTCTCGTTGATGCTGAATAGCTAGCTTCGTGTGGATACTCTGCCACCGGCCTGCTGCGGCCGAGCGGTTCTAGGCGCTTCAGTCAGGAACCGCGTGACCGCTACGGTCGCAGGTTCGAATCCTGCCTCGGGCATGGATGTGTGTGATGTCCTTGGGTTAGTTAAGTTTAAGTAGTTCTAAGTTCTTGGGGACTGATGACCTCAGATGTTGAGTCCCATAGTGCTCAGAGCCGTTTTGATGCTCTGCCCCCCAAATTCTGCAGTTCTCACGATTAACTGTTCCACTGACATGAAATGTAGCCTCATCACAAAAGAGAATCTTTTTTAAAAAAAATGACATCATCATCAATTCTGTGTAGAAAGTCAACAGCAAACTCATACCTTTCGATTTTATCAGTACGTTTTATTTCATGTAACAGTTGCAATTTGTAGGCCCGCAACTTATGCCTTCTATGCACAGCATCATACACAGTAGCTTTAGGCACTCCTAATTGTAGACTACGTATCTCGAATGACTTCTTCGGGCTCCGAACACACGAAACACGAAACTGTCCGACAACGTCTTCAGGGGTTCTCAGTGTACATGGCCATTTTGCTTTTAGAAGACAACTGGTTTCCTTGAAAGACATTAGACAATGACAGATAGTCTAGCTGGTTCACCTCCATAGTGACGTTTAAAATATCGTTGCACTGTAATAACTCACAGTTTTCGCAAGCCAAATAACAAACTGCTCTTTCTGTTGCAGATTACACATTGTTGCTGAGTTGCTCTGCACTGGACTGCACGCATGTCTAGACTCAACTGAGGGCACACAGGAGAAAGAGACAGCAGTGGTGCCGTCTCAAGGTGAAGCAGACCTGCCAACTGCAGGGGAGCCAAACTTCCAGAATTGATGAATCAAACGCCACCAACTAAAATAGTCCATGTCACTTTGTACAGATTGTAGGACACATTAAAACTACCGAGTTCTTTTTGAAACACACATCGGCGATATTTCTTGCAACGATATACCGGTGTATATACTGACCATTAAAGTTGCTGCACCAAGAAGAAATGCAGATCATAAACGGGTATTCATTGGACAAATATATTATACTAGAACTGACATGTGATTACAGTTTCACGCAATTTGGGTGCATAGATGCTGAGAAATCAGTACCCAGAACAACCACCTCTGGCCGTAATAACGGCCTCGATACGCCTGGGCATTGAGTCAAACAGAGCTCAGATGGCGTGTACAGGCACAGCTGCCCATGCAGCTTCAACACGATACCACAGTTCATCGAGAGTAGTGACTGGCGTATTGTGACGAGCCAGTTGCTCGGCCACAATTGACCAGACGTTTTCAGTTGGTGCGAGATCTGGAGAATGTGCTGGCCAGGGCAGCAGTCGAACATTTTCTGTATCCAGAAAGGCCCGTACAGGACCTACAACACGCGGTCGTGCATTATCCTGCTGAAATGTAGGGTTTCGCAGCGATCGAATGAAGGGTAGAGTCACGGGTTGTAACACATCTGAAATGTAACGTTCACTGTTCAAAGTGCCGTCAGTGCGAACAAGAGGTGACCGAGACGTGTAACCAATGGCACCCCATACCATCACGCCGGGTGATACACCAGTATGGCGTTGACGAATACACGCTTCCAATGTGCGTCCACCGCGATGTCGCCAAATCCATCACGACGCTGTAAACAAAACCTGAATTCATCCGAAAAAATGACGTTTCGCCATTCGAGGACGCAGGTTCGTCGTCGAGTACACCATCTCAGGCGATGCAGCGTCAAGGGTAACCGCAGTCACGGTCTCCGAGCCGATAGTCCGTGCTGCTGCAGACGTCGTCGAACTGTTCGTGCAGATGGTTGTTGTCTTGCAAACGTCCCCATCTTTTGACTCAGGGATCGTAACGTGGCTGCACGATCCGTTACAGCGATGCGGATAAGATGCCTGTCATCTCGACTGCTAGTGATACGATGCCGTTGGGATCCAGCACGGCGTTCCGTATTATCCTCCTGAACCGACCGATTCCATACTCTGCTGACAGTCATTGGATCTCGAGCATCGCGAGCAACAATGTCGCGATACGATAAACCGCAATCGCGATAGGCTACAATCCGACCTGTACCAAAGTCGGAAACGTGATGGTACGCATTTCTCCTCCTTACACGAGGCATCACAACAACTTTTCACCAGGCAACGCAGGTCAACTGCTGTTTGTGTCTGAGAAATCGGTTGGAAACTTTCCTCATGTCGGCACGTTGCAGGTGTCGCCACCGGCACCAACCTTGTGTGAATGCTCTGAAAAGCTAATCATTTGCATACCACAGCATCTTCTTCCTGTCGGTTAAATTTCGCGTCTGCAGCACGTCATGTTCCTGGTGTAGCAATTTTAATGGCCAGTAGTGTAGAAATTTAATGGCGAAATTGACGAAAAATTACATCAATGAGTACGTATCTTGAAAGAGAACTCCTCCAACTTTTATTTAGTGTTAGTAGACGTCAAAGTGGAGCCATTTTTTTTGCCCTGCATACGTTGAGAGGATAGTCCTCTTCTCGGCACGTATTCACCCACATTTCTGGCGTAACCGTGCCGATCGCTGTGACGCTCATTTCCCGTAAATGACTGATGTCTCTGATCGTTTCACTGCGCACAACAGTATCTATGTGGCTCCAAAAGAAGAAGTCCAGTTGGGTTAAGTGTGGGCCTCGTGGTAGCCCAGGTAGTGGGCCAGCCCTGCCTCTGCACCTTCATGGAAAGCGACGGTCAACAGCCGAACGCACCCGCTTACTGCAGTGAGGTGGGGCGCCATCTTGTTACGAAGGAGCTTTTCCCGCCTCAATATCGTCCATTTGGGGAAAGATGTAGTGTGTCAACACGTCGCAGTAAACGCCCTCATTTATTGCTTTTTCTACAAAAATGAAAGGACCGATCACACCATCTTCCATCAAACTGCACCAGACATTAACTTTGGGAGAGTCACATTCATGCTGAATAACTTCATGTGGCTGCTCTGCCCCCCCAAATTCTGGAGTTATCACGATTAACTGGTCGAGGTGCCGGGGCTAGTAGTGTATTTAACACTCAATTCTTCTAGAATCTACATATGTACATGATCCTCTAAGCCCCCGCTATTCTAACTCCAACTCTTCCTGTTGCACAAGGATAAAAAAAAAATACGCGAACTGACTCTAATCAACCCTGCCAGTGGAGTAGAAGAGAGTGTGGCACCTGCAATAATTTAATTTGATAAATAAGTTAAATAAACGAAGGTTTCATTAACATAGTGAGGAATGATGGGGTTGCTCTACCGATTAACAGAATGAAAGTTCTGTCCAAAATAACAATATGATTTATTAAGACTAAACACAAAATAATAAACAAAAACACATGAAACATTTACAATACATCAAATTGGCTCAAATTGGATACTCAAACAAACGCTGTGAATGTGAAGTTGTCCCTAAACTAGATTGTGAGGATTGTGACGAAGTGGTATGTGCAGCCAATTCCTTGCAGCTCAAATCTTAGAGAAAACACATAGCCAACCCAACATTAATTGCTGCTACCCAAGACAGAACAAAGTTAGAAAAAAGACGAACAGGCGCGCTCTGCTGAGCTCTGATTATCACCTAGGAAAATCCCTATCTGCCGGCGCTGCGCACATACGTTACCAAACTGTCTTCTTGACTGCCAGGACACGATCTGGCGTACCGGAGCCGTTGGCTGGTTGCTTCGACGTCCTCGACCGAAAGGCGAGAGCCAACTACCTAGACCACCCGTACAGGCCGAACACACAACATTCCCGCCCCCACGACAGTGGCCGTGGTTAAACGTTCCAATCAGCAACTCGAAAACCGGCGGAAAATTCCCCTCTATTGCCGGAGCACTACCATTCCACCAATGGAGATTCTTGGCGCCAATTTCTGCGCCGATTTTGCTACATCACGGAGCTATGCCCTGAGCAAGCCAGTCACAGTTACTATTTTGCAGAAAGAGCGGGAATTTGCCCGCCACAGCTGCCTGGGTACACAAGTCATTCCCACGCCACGCTGGTAGCCCGCCACAAAGTGTTTTCGCTAAGTTTCTGCGAAGTAACGGAACCTCTAGCCCAGCTGCTACTTCAGGCCCTGCGGGCGTGCCTCTTGACAATGTCGGCGTCTGGAAAACATTCACTCGACTTCCTCACACCCGTCGGCTTAACGCTTTCCAGATCAGCAGAGCCCGCCTGTCACTGGACCACCCGGGTGACGAGAGACGCTGCGTGGGAAGTCCGCGTGTGAAGGAATAGCGACTTTCCACCGCATGCAATTAGAGAGGAAAATCGTAAGATAGAAATATGAGAGGGGGCTCATGCCACCTCTCAACTGTTCCACTGAAATGGAGTCTCATCACAAAAGAGTGTCTTTTTTTTTTTAAAAAAATTGACATCATCATCAATTCTGTGTTGAAAGTCAACAGCAAACTCATACCTTTCGATTTTATCAGTACGTTTCATTTCGCGTAACACTTGCAACTTGTAGGCCCGCAACTTAAGCCTTCTACGCACAACATCATACACAGTAGCTTTAATCACTCCTAATTGTAGACTACGTCTCTCGAATGACTTCTTCGGGCTCCGAACAGACGAAACACGGATCTGTTCAACATCATCTTCAGGAGTTCTCAGTCTGCCCGGTGATTTTGCTTTTAGAAGACAACTGGTTTCCTTGAAAGACTTTAGCCAGTGACAGTTTTTGCCGTAGGTGGTTCACCACAATGCTGACGTCTAAAATTACGTTGCACTGTTATAACTGACAGTTTTCGCAAGCCAAACAACACACACACTGCTCTCTCTGTTGCGGAGTGCACTTTGTTGCTGGGTTGCTCTGCTCTGCACTGCACTGCACGCATGGACTGAACCGAGGGAACAACGTTAAATCAGTAAGTGGCTCGAAACAGCATATCCAGACACTCCGGGATGATGAAGGCATTGAAACAGAGGATGACACACGTAAATCTCAAATACTAAACACCTTTTTCCAAAGCTGTTTCACAGGGGAAGACCGCACTGCAGTTCCTTCTCTAAGTCCTCGCACGAACGAAAAAATGGCTGACATCGAAATAAGTGTCCAAGGAATAGGAAAGCAACTGCAATCACTCCACAGAGGAAAGTCCACTGGACCTGACGGGATACCAATTCGATTCTACACAGACTACGCGAAAGGACTTGCCCCCCTTCTAACAGCCCTGTACCGCAAGTCTCTAGAGGAACAGAAGGTTCCAAATGATTGGAAAAGAGCACAGGTAGTCCCAGTCTTCAAGAAGGGTCGTCGAGCAGATGCGCAAAACTATAGACCTATATCTCTGACGTCGATCTGTTGTAGAATTTTAGGGCATGTTTTTTGCTCGAGTATCATGTCGTTTTTGGAAACCCAGAATCTACTAAGTAGGAATCAACATGGATTCCGGAAACAGCGATCGTGTGAGACCCAACTCGCTTTATTTGTTCGTGAGACCCAGAAAATATTAGATACAGGCTCCCAGGTAGATACCATTTTCCTTGACTTCCGGAAGGCGTTCGATACAGTTCCGCACTGTCGCCTGATAAACAAAGTAAGAGCCTACGGAATATCAGACCAGCTGTGTGGCTGGATTGAAGAGTTTTTAGCAAACAGAACACAGCATGTTGTTATCAATGGAGAGACGCCTACAGACGTTAAAGTAACCCCTGGCGTGCCACAGGGGAGTATTATGGTACCATTGCTTTTCACAATATATATAAATGACCTACTAGATGGTGTCGGAAGTTCCATGCGGCTTTTCGCGGATGATGCTGTAGTATACAGAGAAGTTGCAGCATTAGAAAATTGCAGCGAAATGCAGGAAGATCTGCAGCGGATAGGCACTTGGTGCAGGGAGTGGCAACTGACCCTTAACGTAGACAAATGTAATATATTGCGAATACATAGAAAGAAGGATCCTTTATTCTATGATTATATGATGGCGGAACAAACACTGGTAGCAGTTACTTCTAGTAAAATATCTGCGAGTATGCGTGCGGAACGATTTGAAGTGGAATGATCGTATAAAATTAATTGTTGGTAAGGCGGGTGCCAGGTTGAGATTCATTGGGAGAGTCCTTAGAAAATGTAGTACCAGATCGGGTTGACGGAGGAGATAGAGAAGATCCAAAGAAGAGCGGCGCGTTTCGTCACAGGGTTATTTGGTAAGCGTGATAGCGTTACGGAGATGTTTAGCAAACTCGAGTGGCAGACTCTGCAAGAGAGGCGCTCTGCATCGCGGTGTAGCTTGCTCGCCAGGTTTCGAGAGGGTGCGTTTCTGGATGAGGTATCGAATATATTGCTTCCCCCTACTTATACCTCCCCAGGAGATCACGAATGTAAAGTTAGAGAGATTAGAGCGCGCACGGAGGCTTTCCGGCAGTCGTTCTTCCCGCGAACCGTACGCGGCTGGAACAGGAAAGGGAGGTAATGACAGTGGCACGTAAAGTGCCCTCCGCCACACACCGTTGGGTGGCTTGCGGAGTATAAATGTAGATGTAGATGTAGAAGCAGGACTGGTGCCGTCTCAAGGCGAAGCAGACCTGACATCTGCGAGGGAGCAAAACTTGCAGAGCTGATGAATCAACTAGAATAGTGTACGTCACTTTGTACAGGTTCTAGGACACATTAAAACTAGGGAGTTCTTTTTGAAACGCACAGTACATCGGTGATATTTTTTTCAATGACGTACTGGTTTATAGATTCCGAAATGGCGATATCGAGTGCCGATACTTTTTCAATAAATATCTCAAATTGTTCTTTTGAAATTGTACTGGAACATAATTTCACTTTCACTGTGTGAAGGAGTCTTGCTACTTTTGGAGCTTTCATCACGTCCAGTCTTTCTCTTTGACTGTGTGAAGCAAGTATAGGTGGCACAAAGAATAAGTCCATTTCGTTGGGAGGGGAGGGGGGGTTGTTGTGAATCGAATAACAAGATATCCATTGTGAAGAAATGGGACATGAGTTGCTTTAAAAAACAATTTGTAATACAACTGGTGTGCTATTTCCTCACATCGACATTCTTCGTAAACTGTTGCTGAAACTGGTGAACAAAAATCTAAATGTCAAGATCGGTCTTTGCGGTGGGAGGGAGGGAGGGGGGAGGGGACACGTCAGTGAAACGGTGACGTAACCGCCGCTCGGCGCTACCAACTGAAACACGCAATGTCTAACCTCACCTCGCAGTTTTGGTACTGCAGCTTCTAGGTCGATGGCATTTGCGGAAATGAAAGAATCAGGTAAGTCGACATGAAGTGTTGCAGGACAAATCCGATACGCAACGAAACCGGACGACAGTTCCACCGGTAACCATCTATTGTGCCACTTACCTGCCGTTCCCTTTGTTAGCAAACTGGTTATCGCCAAGCGTTGAACGAGCATCGTTTTGTTTTCAATTCTTGCTGTGAGGGGTTTCAACAGGCTCCTACGCTGTTGATGTACAGAATATCTAATAATAAATCAACACTTAAATAGACGGTTCTAAAACGGAAATACAGTATATTTACAATGTGCAGCCGATATTTTTATTAGAGATGGGCAAAACTGTTCTTTTCAGAGATTGGAGCAGAACTGTTCACTCCCTGAAATGAATTAGCTCTTTTTCATGACTCACCACTCATTTACAACAGAAAACAAATGGAAGGCACATTGCCCTTTAAACTTGGTTTATTCCAGTACTATACCTGTATTTTGATCTTATTTGATCCTATTTTGAAGTAACACAGATAATGAGTAAGAATTTTGTATTGTTTATTGAAATTTCCACGATATGACAAAGTTTTTGATTATTGATTTATTTTGCACTATCGTGGTTTTTTGGGTGATCGGAAAATGTTGTAACTTGAGATTTACATTAACAATATATTTCGCTATAATGTATTAAAATTTCATTAACCTCATACAAATTCATCGCAAGCCATATATTTTTAAAGTGAACGTTTCCTTCCAAAGACGCCTAAAATCGTAAAATCCATACCAGAATAAGAAAAAAAAATATAAATTTGACTGTACAACGAAAGTGCTGCATATAGCCTTACGCAGAATAAAACAAGGAAAATATTGGTGTATCACATTTTGCGATACATTTATCGGTTCGCTCGTAATTAAAGCGTAAATTCGAGTGTCCATAATAAAAATCCTATAGTAAGAGGAGTCATCAGGAACCTAATCTAATCAGTTTAAACAAATAAAAATAAAATAAAAACAATTGATGTATACATAACATAATAATGTAATATACATAGCGGTATTACTACGAAGAACAATATCCAGTAGAGACGAACTCCGATGCAGAGGCGCTGAGTCGAGCAGGTCGAGCTGCGAGCTGTATTACTGCGTGAGCTGAGACCGCAGAGACCAGAGTGACACCTGAGTCGCTTTGTTCAATGCTCTGGCTAGAGTCGAGAACGGTGGGGTGAGCGTCGAGCGGGCGAGTTCCGAGGGTGGGGGGAGCGGTGAACTCACATGCTCCGAGACAAATCGTCCGTTCCCTTGCGAGCAGGTTGTTGCAAGTAGTTCCTATGTTATCCGCTAGGTGGCTCTCTGTCCTGTTGCTCGCATAAACTGCCCAGAGGGCAGGACGTGCGATTGAAACGATCGCCGACAGAGTGCGATGCGAAGTTAAGCTGTGGCAGACGACGCACAGAGACGGCACGGCATATGTGAAACACAAAATCCAATGGGGCACTGCACAATGCAGGCAGCCAAAGTAGAAGCAGGGCAGAGGCCGGCGCTGGCTGTGTTGTGTGGCGTGCACTGTGCTGTGACCAGCAGAGGCGCTGCTGATATGCTCCGTCTCCCTCTCTCTCTCTCTCTCTCTCTCTCTCTCTCTCTCTCTCTCTCTCTGCCATGGAAAACGTTTGGAGCTACCGTTCTTTTTTTCTGAATCACTGATTGTTCACTCCTTTGAAAGATTCAACTCTATGAATCAGTTCAAGAGCGCATCCCCCATCTCTAATTTTTATAGGCCGGTACGTCGATATTTTTTCCATCAATATATCGATAGTTCGATTAGCATATTCCACATTCCCGATATTTTTAAAAATGCCAATAGTCGTGACGCGGACCATTGGGCATGGTGCAGAGTTTTCTTCGAAATCGCAGGACATCGGTGGAAAGAATGTTCCGGTGTAGCCACAAGCATCGGCACGAAAATGAAGAACGCAAGAGCAGGGAAGGCTGTGAGGCAACATCAGCCAACAGCCCGCTGACTACGACCGCACCACGATAGGAGCGGCCCCTGCAAAAAAAGTACAGGGTGGTTCACAAAGATATGCAAACAGTTTAATATGTTATTCTACAAGTAAAAGTAAAGATAAAAGTTCATATAAACATAGGTCCACAAATGTTTAGTTATCGAGTAACGGCTAATAAAAGATTTTGAGTGAAATTTAGCAACTTTGCTAATTTGAAGGCATCACAAAACTGTACGAGATTAAACTAACGCACGATTTCGTTTTATTTTGTTGTGATTCGTCTGATGAATGTAATAAAACATGTCCCACCCGTGTATATGCAGCCATTTAGCACAAATGTGTGGTGTGGTACAATCAACACACACTTTATTGGACCATTCATATTCCCAGGACATCTAAGTGACGAGACGTAATTACTATTCCTTCTAGAAGAGATACCCCCCTTGCTCGAAGATGTTTCCACTTGCTACGCGACTGCAAATGTATTTTCAACATGCCGCACACCTCTACACTTCATCAACGCCGTTACTACGCATTTAATGAATCAAATTTACTGGTCGTGGTGCTACACATCTGTGGACGCCCAGATCGCCCGATAAAAGGGGCTCCGGAACGCCCTATACTTGCAATGTTAAAATAACGCTTATAAATTACATCTTTCCTCACAAAGTATTTGAGGTAGGAAGTTGAACTTTTTACAGATTATTTATTGGAATATGGGTTACAACTTAACACAGGGATTTCACAAAATTTTAGTTCAGTTATTAAAGATGATTTTTTTTCAATTTTAATGAAAATTCACAACATTTTTTTGCAATTTTTTATTTATATATTCAAAAATATACAGTTTTTTGGAAAAAGGCTGTGTTAAATTATGCAGAAGGTACTGTGTAACATTTACTGAAAGTTTGAAACAAATATGTTTGGAAGATCCTTAGAAAACATGTAATTAGTGTGAGAAAATAAAAGTTTTGGGAATCGAGCGACAAAGATTGTATTAACTTTTTAGTGCATTCCAGGTCCATAGGATGGATTATCTTCATCCTCTGCAAACTCCTCCTCCAGCTTCCTCTTGTTCCTCCTCCTGTTTACTCTTGCTTGTATTTCTAGACTCTTTACAGCCCTGTCTGCAGCCCGAGGGCGTTCCTTGTCTAAAGCAAGCATCGCTCGTACCGTGTTAGAACCTATCTTCATTCCCATATTTCTAAATACCTTGCACCTTACAATGTTGTCATCATTGAAAGTCGCAACAGCATCATACACACCAAAGTGAAGTGTTTCTATTCCAACAAATACAGTCTTGGGGATTCTCGACCATATAACACTATTTACACTTTCATTGGGGTTTTGAGTTTTTCCGTGAATACACTTTTTCAACAGTTCAGGTGCTGCTAAGTCTCTGAAAATAGGTTCAGCCACAACACATACTTTGTCTCACATCACTAAAATGTACCTGATGAACACGGACGTTAATAATAACACCATTTGACAGCAGTTTAACAGCGCCACAGTGGGTCACGCCCATGTAGAACACATTTCAAAAAAAATTTAAAAATAGTTGTAGTCTTCGGGATTGAATAAATTATATATCTATTAAAAGGTAATAGTCTGCAGATTCAGAAAACGCAAAAAAGTAAAAATTGAACTTTTCATGATTTTGAGCCCCTTAACACCAATGTATTTTTGTGCGTGGGTGAGAGCCACCCACATGCCTTGCTCATACTGTGGCATCATGCAGTCAGGCCTGCAAGATGAGTGGTCTGCCAAGCGAGTGGATTCATTTTTTATTTATCAAGTAGCATGAGCTCTAGTACTCACAATTAAGTTACAAGTTATTCTCCTGTCTCAATATTATGCAATGGAAACGGATAACGCACATCTGACTATTAGGAATTTACACAACTGACTGTTCACTATGCACTGGCAATACCACATTTTCTTTCTTACCCAACGGCTTTGATCAATACGTGGCCATTGCACTGAATATGAATGCCGCACACATTATAAATTCTGGACATCATGACAACATACAATTCGAAGGAAAAGGCCACCAATCTTTTTCTTTTCACTATTTTATTTATTCCGATAAATTCTATGACCTAAACACACAAATTCCATAACCTACAACAATAACACATTAGAAATTCCGCCCAGTGGGCATGGCTTTACATTGGTGATTCTCTATCTTATGGTCTCGTAATTATTTAACGCTACAGTGCACTTTCTGGATAGGATGGTGGATCTTTTATTATTTCTCACACTTCGACTCTCACAACCATCATCACGAAACTTTCCTCCAGACCGAGCGGTACAAAAATTAACATGCATAACCCACTGCCTCTGAACCTATCTTGCTACTCTCCCATGCGAACCACACATACTTAAATTACATGAAACACATCACACTGGCAACATGGAATACTACACAAAGAATAGTCACAACGTTATAATTACATCACTTTCAGCTTTCCCACTTCAATTAATAATGATCCCCGTTCCACACGACACTGCCCCACTTCGTAACTTTCCTTTCCTAGTACGAACTCTGGAGGATATATGCACGTCTTCCAGTGCAATGCAAGCCAAGTGGCGTTGCTGGATAGACGGCTGACTCACCTTGCTTCTCTCTCAGAGTATTATAGTTTGAATTCAGCGTCACACGGAAACACAAAACGAAAATTAATATTAAGATCATATTCGTCACACACGAGAGTCCTCAACTGATACCATGGACGAGTACTTCTCTTTATCCTTTGCCTCATACACAGATTGAGACTCATACAGTACTCACCACGTGGAAGTTCTCGTCTCTAATTTCAAGTCATGTACACTCCATTTCTTAAATATTTCCAACTTATAGCACAACGCCAGTAATTCAGCTTAACTTAAGCACTCGGAAGTATTTCAACTTATTGCTACACGTGGTTTCATTGTGACCGTTGGGCACTTCGAAAGATTACTACGATCCCCTTAATATTATCTGCCTGACATTTGATTCTCCCCACAAAAGTTCCTGAAATAGAGAAATTATTATTCTAAACTACTCTTAAGTATTCCACATGCATACCATGTCTCCACTCTTTTGTCCTTACGGAGCACGCCTGAGACAGGTCTTACCAACACAAGATCCAGCGGCAGAGTGCTGAAACATGGCCGTTCTTCAGGTCAGCTCCCACCTCTGTCAAGGTGGGGGAGCACCTTGCTACCATATTGGCCAGCCACATTTCAGGCGCTCAAAGCTCCGGTAAGTTTCATCTCTTTGGTTCCACCATAGGTGGCCAAAGGACCGTCTCAAAGATGGTCATATATTCACATTCACTATCTGCAGTTAGCAGACGACCATACATTCATTCATTTCACAGATCTCACCAAATTGAGTGTAGGGATTTATTTTGTGGGAGTGCACATGTGGTCAATTAAATGAATAAATTGTCATTCTTTTCCACACTGGTATCCGGCACCGGTGTATTAAGTGAAATGGAGTTATTATTACGAAAAAATATGTTGTTCCGATAAGAATAACAAAGAATGTTGTACCTATTTTCAGTGTCGGGCGGTACTGTACCCTTTCACCGGGATGGATGAAAGACAAAGATTATGAGGACAAAGTCAATACAAGTGTGGCATTATTTGGTGGCATTATGAATGCAATAGACGAAATGAAGAACAACCTCATTAAACTGAAACGATCAACAGAATCTGTTCATACACGTGCAGCTAAATGGATTGAAATCGGTGGAGACAATTTTGAAAATTTATTGTGAATCTACACTCCTGGAAATGGAAAAAAGAACACATTGACACCGGTGTGTCAGACCCACCATACTTGCTCCGGACACTGCGAGAGGGCTGTACAAGCAATGATCACACGCACGGCACAGCGGACACACCAGGAACCGCGGTGTTGGCCGTCGAATGGCGCTAGCTGCGCAGCATTTGTGCACCGCCGCCGTCAGTGTCAGCCAGTTTGCCGTGGCATACGGAGCTCCATCGCAGTCTTTAACACTGGTAGCATGCCGCGACAGCGTGGACGTGAACCGTATGTGCAGTTGACGGACTTTGAGCGAGGGTGTATAGTGGGCATGCGGGAGGCCGGGTGGACGTACCGCCGAATTGCTCAACACGTGGGGCGTGAGGTCTCCACAGTACATCGATGTTGTCGCCAGTGGTCGGCGGAAGGTGCACGTGCCTGTCGACCTGGGACCGGACCGCAGCGACGCACGGATGCACGCCAAGACCGTAGGATCCTACGCAGTGCCGTAGGGGACCGCACCGCCACTTCCCAGCAAATTAGGGACACTGTTGCTCCTGGGGTATCGGCGAGGACCATTCGCAACCGTCTCCATGAAGCTGGGCTACGGTCCCGCACACCGTTAGGCCGTCTTCCGCTCACGCCCCAACATCGTGCAGCCCGCCTCCAGTGGTGTCGCAACAGGCGTGAATAGAGGGACGAATGGAGACGTGTCGTCTTCAGCGATGAGAGTCGCTTCTGCCTCGGTGCCAATGATGGTCGTATGCGTGTTTGGCGCCGTGCAGGTGAGCGCCACAATCAGGACTGCATACGACCGAGGCACACAGGGCCAACACCCGGCATCATGGTGTGGGGAGCGATCTCCTACACTGGCCGTACACCACTGGTGATCGTCGAGGGGACACTGAATAGTGCACGGTACATCCAAACCGTCATCGAACCCATCGTTCTACCATTCCTAGACCGGCAAGGGAACTTGCTGTTCCAACAGGACAATGCACGTCCACATGTATCCCGTGCCACCCAACGTGCTCTAGAAGGTGTAAGTCAACTACCCTGGCCAGCAAGATCTCCGGATCTGTCCCCCATTGAGCATGTTTGGGACTGGATGAAGCGTCGTCTCACGCGGTCTGCACGTCCAGCACGAACGCTGGTCCAACTGAGGCGCCAGGTGGAAATTGCATGGCAAGCCGTTCCACAGGACTACATCCAGCATCTCTACGATCGTCTCCATGGGAGAATAGCAGCCTGCATTGCTGCGAAAGGTGGATATACACTGTACTAGTGCCGACATTGTGCATGCTTTGTTGCCTGTGTCTATGTGCCTGTGGTTCTGTCAGTGTGATCATGTGATGTATCTGACCCCAGGAATGTGTCAATGAATTCACGGTGTTCTTATTTCAATTTCCAGGAGTGTATTTGGAAATTGTATCTACACTGTACAACTTCCTTAACAATTAACTTTGTTTTTTCCGGTTTGACGTGAACTCACGTGTGTGCTGTGGTAGTTATAAAAGCAGATTACCTGACACGTCCATACAGTATCGGTTGACGTTATTAACATTATTTTTGCAAAATTAAATACCCTACGGCTACTGTTGAGAACTTCGTCGAACTGTCTGGAATTTGAAAAACAAATTGGGGCAAGTAGTTAATAAATTAAAAATTTTACGAAATTTCTTCTTTGTTTCTCTAGATGTTCTGGAAAACTACTGCAGATACACGTCTGGGACATGTTTCATTAGATTCACCAGACCAATAACAACAGAATAAGTGGAAATCGTGCTTTACTTTAACCTCATACAGTTTTGTGGATGGATTCATATTAGAGAAGTTGCTAAATTTCGCCGACCGAGGTGGCCGAGCGGTTCTAGCGCTTCAGTGTGGCACCGCGCTACCGCTACGGTCGCAGGTTCGAATCCTGCCTCGGGCATGGATGTGTGTGATGCCCTTAGGTCTGGTTAGGTTTAAGTAGTTCTAAGTTCTAGGGGACTGATGACCTCAGATGTTAAGTCCCATAGTGCTCAGAGCCACTTGAACCATTTTTTTGCTAAATCTCAGGCAAAATCTTTCATTAGCCGTAACTCCGTAAGTAAACAATTGCGGACCTACGTTTCTATGAACTTTTTTCTTTCGTTTTACTTGTAGAATAAAACATTAAAACATTTGGATACCTTCGGCTCCGGACAGCCTCGGCCGTAGAGCGGCAGTAGCAGACGAGGACGGTAGAAGACGCACAGGGGTGGAGCCATCACGCCAGCTGTTATACTGAGACTCGTCCCTTACATTAATTGCTTGTGTGGACGTTGTCTTCAGCGAAGGACATTGATTATTTGCATGTCGCCCGTCGCTTGCGCCAACTCATTGTAAACCAAAGTTAAGTATTGTCAGTCTACTCTCATTCATTGGTTTCGTATAGGCCATCTTTGGACCACGTTATCTCAACTCTCTTGCTTTGCGTGTTGCGATGTTTGCCCAGCTCTGCCGCATCCGTTCTCGGTGTTGCTCTGCTCCAAGCGTTCCCCGCTTTCAGTTTTGCCGTTTCTTGGAAATCCTGCCACGCCGTAAGTTTCTCCTCGAGTGGGACACGCTCCAAGATGTCATCATGGGTGATACATGCATCTACATACATACTCCGCAATCCACCATACGGTGCGTGGCGGAGGGTACCTCGTACCACAACTAGCATCTTCCCTCCCTGTTCCACTCCGAAACAGAACGAGGGAAAAATGACTGCCTATATGCCTCTGTACGAGCCCTAATCTCTCTTATCTCATCTTTGTGGTCCTTCCTCGAAGTATAAGTTGGCGGCAGTAGAATTCTACTGCAGTCAGCCTCAAACGCTGGTTCTCTAAATTTCCTCAGTAGCGATTCGCGAAAAGCACGCCTCCTATCCTCCAGAGACTCCCACCCGACTTCCTGAAGCATTTCCGTAACACTCCTGTGATGATCAAACCTACCAGTAACAAATCTAGCAGCCCCGCCTCTGAACTGCTTCTAGGTCCTCCCTCAATCCGACCTGATAGGGATCCCAAACGCTCGAGCAGTACATCTTTCTCGACGTCTGTGAACCAGGCCATTTTGTTTTCTTCCTCTGAAAGTAGGTGATCATACGATTGGTGAGTCTTCCAGGCCTCATTCGGGTCATATTTCCATAAAACATGTTTTTCCGGATGGTATCGGTTATCTTCTCTATGTGCGAATACAGTTCATGGTTAGGACGTCTTCTATATTCCGCATTCTCTTTGATCGGACCTAACATCTTTCCCAAAATCTTCCCTTCGTTGGCCTCCAGTTTTTGGATTAGGCCTTTTTTGTTTATTACTATGCATTCACAAGCAGACAAGACCTCCCGACGAATAACACTGCACTAATGGCTTAACTTTGCATCGAACGATACTGATATTTAGTTTGTAGATGTTTTTGATTGAATGGAGTGCCATTTCCATTTTGTTCATGCGTGATACGAAGGCTTCTTTCTCTGATAAGGTGGCTGTCATCCACTCTCCGAGGTATTTAAACTTTTCAAGTCGCTTAATTTTGGCTCGACGCTCCTCCCTTGGTAGTGAACTTATGTTCATTATAAACTCATCAAATGAAATTTGGAGGCCAATCTTCTGTCCTTGTGCGTTAAGCTCTCTCTCAGCTGATTCCATGGAATCAGAAAAAATTGCAAGATGATCTGCAAAAGCGAGACAATCGATTTGAAGATTTTGTTTGTTGTAACTCAGCCTGAGATCATTTTCAATTCCTCGATTTTCCAGTTCTTTGCGCCGCTCGCGAATCACCTTCTCGAGGGCGCAGATGAAGAGCAGAGGTGAGAGCCCACCTCCTTGCCTCACTCCAGTCTTTACTTCAAAAGCTTCTGATGCTTCTCGTCTAAATTTCACTTTCAGGTTATGAAGGTGGCAGGGGTAAAATATAGGGAGCGAAAGGTTATTTACTATTTGTACAGAAGCCAGATGGCAGTTATAAGAGTCGATGGACATGAAAGGGAAGCAGTGGTTGGTAAGGGAGTGAGACAGGGTTGTAGCCTCTCCCCGATGTTATTCAATCTGTATATTGAGCAAGCAGTAAAGGAAACAAAAGAAAAGTTCGGGGTAGGTATTAAAATCCGTGGAGAAGAAATAAAAACTTTGAGGTTCGCCGATGACATTGTAATTCTGTCAGAGACAGCAAAGGACTTGGAAGAGCAGTTGAACGGAATGGACAGTGTCTTGAAACGAGGGTATAAGATGAACATCGACAAAAGCAAAACGAGGACAATGGAATGAAGTCGAATTAAGTCGGGTGATGGTGCGGGAATTGGATTAGGAAATGCCGGCCGGTGTGGCCGTGCGGTTCTAGGCTCTGCAGTCTGGAACCGAGCGACCGCTACGGTCGCAGGTTCGAATTCTGCTTCAGGCATGGATGTGTGTGATGTCCTTAAGTTAGTTAGGTTTAATTAGTTCTAAGTTCTAGGCGACTGATGACCTCAGACATTAAGTCGCATAGTGCTCAGAGCCATTTGAACCCTTTTTTTATTAGGAGATGAGATGCTGAGGGAATTAGATTAGGAAATGAGACACTTAAAGGGGGGTAGTAAAGGAGTTTTGCTATTTGGTGAGCAAAATAACTGATGATGGTCGAAGTAGAGAGGATATAAAATGTAGACTGGCAATGGCAAGGAAAGCGTTTCTGAAGAAGAGAAATTTGTTAACATCGAGTATTGATTTAAGTGTCAGGAAGTCGTTTCTTAAAGTATTTGTATCGAATGTAGCCATGTATGGAAGTGAAACATGGACGATGAATAGTTTGGACAAGAAGAGAATAGAAGCTTTCGAAATGTGGTGCTACAGAAGAATGCTGAAGATTAGATGGGAAGATGACATAACTAATGAGGAGGTATTGAATAGGATTAGGGAGAAGAGAAGTTTGTGGCACAACTTGATCAGAAGAAGGGATCGGTTGGTAGGACATGTTCTGAGGCATCAAGGGATCACCAGTTTAGTATTGGAGGGCAGCGTGGAGGGTAAAAATCGTAGAGGGAGAGCAAGAGATGAATATAGTAAGCAGATTCAGAAGGATGTAGGTTGCAGTAGGTACTGGGATATGAAGAAGCTTGCACAGGATAGAGTAGCATGGAGAGCTGCATCAAACCAGTCTCAGGACTGAAGACCACAACAACAACAACAATGGTTAGCGTTTGCTGGATTATCGCTTTGGTCTTATTGTCTAGGCCAAGTCCGTCTAGAATTCTGATCAGGATTTTTACGATCAATGGAGTCGTATTCCTTTTTGAAATCCACAAAGGTGACAGGAAAATTTTTATTCCAGAGCTTCAGGTACGAACGGATGGATTTGAGGTTCATTATCCGTTGTACGCACGATCGCCCCTCCGTGGAACCTGCTTCATACTCTCCCAGCTGAGGGTCGATCTACTTTGCTGTAACAAAGACCATTACTGTGATTAGCTCGAATCATTGTATAGCCGTCCGAGAAACTAGCGTTCTTTAGGCACCCTAAAGAGTGGGCGGGGTCCCACAGAGAGTAAGTGGCGCATTCCAGAGCACTCCAGACTGCACGGTGACTGCGGGTGTGGAGCTGGAAACAGGGTGTGGTATGTTTGTGTGCAGTCAGTGCTGAGTCACGCTAGGTGTCGTGTAGATAGCGACGTCAGCGCACACTGGACGACTGGGAACGAGCTGTTTCGAGCGGTTTGTCGCGATGTTTAATGAACAAAGTAAGAGCACACGGACTATCAGACCAATTGTGTGATTGGATTGAGGAGTTCCTAGATAACAGGACGCAGCATGTCATTCTCATTGGAGAGAAGTCTTCCGAAGTAAGAGTGACTTCAGGTGTGCCGCAGGGGACTGTCGTAGGACCGTTGCTATTCATAATATTCACAATATACATAAATGACCTGGTGGGTGACATCGGAAGTTCACTGAGGCTTTTTGCAGATGATGCTGTGGTGTATCGAGAGGTTGTAACAATGGAAAATTGTACTGAAATGCAGGAGGATCTGCAGCGAATTGACGCATGGTGCAGGGAATGGCAATTGAATCTCAATGTAGACAAGTGTAATGTGCTGCGAATACACAGGAAGATAGATCCTTTATCATTTAGCTACAAAATAGCAGGTCAGCAACTGGAAGCAGTTAATACCATAAATTATCTGGGAGTATGCATTAGGAGTGATTTAAAATGGAATGATCATATAATGTTGATCGTCGGTAAAGCAGATGCCAGACTGAGATTCATTGGAAGAATCCTAAGGAAATGCAATCCGAAAACAAAGGAAGTAGGTTACAGTACGCTTGTTCGCCCACTGCTTGAATACTGCTCAGCAGTGTGGGATGCGTACCAGATAGGGTTGATAGAAGATATAGAGAAGATCCGACGGAGAGCAGCGCGCTTCGTTACAGGATCATTTAGTAATCGCGAAAGCGTTACGGAGATGATAGATAGACTCCCGTGGAAGACTCTGCAGGAGAGACGCTCAGTAGCTCGGTACAGGCTTTTGTCAAAGTTTCGAGAACATACCTTCACCGAGGAGTCAAGCAGTATATTGCTCCCTCCTACGTATATCTCGCGAAGAGACCACGAGGATAAAATCAGAGAGATTAGAGCCCACACAGAGGCATACCGACAATCCTTCTTTCCACGAACAATACGAGACTGGAATAGAAGGGAGAACCGATAGAGGTACTCAAGGTACCCTCCGCCACACACCGTCGGGTGGCTTGCGGAGTATGGATGTAGATGTAGATGTAGATGTAGATGTCGGCCGGCTGGGAACCCCATGGGTGGGTTCGGATGTGGCGAATCTGGCTCCGAGCACTGTTACATATCGTGTGGGGGCTCTTGGCTGGGGTAGGCGGCTTCTGCCTGCTGCAGCCAAACTAACGAACTCTATCTAGCAGTGTCGCACGGCCAAATGTACCGACGTGTTCGTATTACTACAGATAACCGTTGTTTTTGATACTCTCAAGTTTTCTGCTGTAGAAATAGGAGGTAGAACCGTAATAACTGATCAGTTTCAATAGTGTGACTGATGCCACGAAATTTCCCTTCCGAGCACCTCACAGACCACTGAATCTTTCACAGTCGGTAACATTTGTCACTTTCTCTCCGAATCGTCTTGGTGTTAGTTGTCTGCGTACACGGTCTGAAACTGTGTTTACAGTGACGTTTTATGTTTCTGTAGTGTGCTTCGCCTTCTTATTTATTCTGTCAACTTCTTGCTACATTAAGGGCCTCCGGAACGCCCTATACTTGCAATGTTAAAATAACGCTTGTAAATTACATCTTTCCTCACAAAAATATTTGAGGTAGGAAGTTGAACTTTTTACAGATTATTTATTGGAATATGGGCTACAACTTAACACAGGGATCTTACAAAATTTTAGTTCAGTTATTAAAGATGATTTTTTTTCAATTGTAATGAAAATTCACAACATTTTTTGCAATTTTTTATTTATATATTCAAAAATATACAGTTTTTTTGGAAAAAGGCTGTGTTAAATTATGCAGAAGGTACTGTGTAACATTTACTGAAAGTTTGAAACAAATATGTTTGGAAGATCCTTAGAAAACATGTAATTAGTATGCGAAAATAAAAGTTTTGGGAATCGAGCGACAAAGATTGGATTAACTTATTAGTGCATTCCAGGTCCATAGGATGGATTATCTTCATCCTCTCCAAACTCCTCCTCCAGCTTCCTCTTGTTCCTCCTCCTGTTTACTCTTGCTTGTATTTCTAGACTCTTTACAGCCCTGTCTGCAGCCCGAAGGCGTTCCTTGTCTAAAGCAAGCATCGCTCGTACCATGTTAGAACCTATCTTCATTCCCATATTTCTAAATACCTTGCACCTTACAATGTTGCCATCATTGAAAGTCGCAACAGCATCATACACACCAGAGTGAAGTGTTTCTATTCCAACAAATACAGTCTTGGGGATTCTCGACCATATAACACTATTTACACTTTGATTGGGGTTCTGAGTTTTTCCATGAATACACTTTTTCAACAGTTCAGGTGCTGCTAAGTCTCTGAAAATAGGTTAGCCACAACGCACACTTTATCTCACATCACTAAAATGTACCTGATGAACACGGACGTTAATAATAACACCATTTGGCAGCAGTTTAACAGCGCCACAGTGGGTCACGCCCATGTAGAACACATTTCAAAAAAAATTTAAAAATAGTTGTAGTCTTCGGAATTGAATAAATTATATATCTATTAAAAGGTAATAGTCTGCAGATTCAGAAAACGCAAAAAAGTAAAAATTGAACTTTCCGTGATTTTGAGCCTTTCCGGAGCCCCTTAACAAGAGATGACAACCTGATAAAGCTAAAGACAATCAAAAATATTTAAACCTTAAACCCAAATAAGAAATGACCTTTATAACAGCTTGCGAACTTGCATGTTTTTAGCTATAAGAATAAATAGTGGAGTCTCCAAAGAAAGTGAGGTTGTGGGGGAGACAAAAGATGTTTCACCTCGGAAAGATTCGGCTGCGGCAGCACTTCTCGCAGAAAATCGTTGCACGCAGCAAGAAGTCGCTGACAGAATGAGAATGTCACGGAAAACTGTCAGCAGAATAAAACTCTCAGTCGACAGAGGTGGTGAGTACAAGCCGAACAGGAAAGGAAAATGTGGACGTAAAAGAAAAATCAATCCTAAAGCTGTCAGAAGACTGAGAAACATGGCAACAATGAACTGTAAACTTACTTTTATAGACATGAGCCACCAGCTGAAAGGTTTGCTTGTTGGAGTTTCACCTGTGGTAGTGAGTATGAGGCTGTTTGAATGTGGTTTAAAGGCATGGCGACCGAGGAAAAGACAGAAAATCACGCCTGTCATGAAGACCAAAAGATGTGCAATGAGCTAAGCAACTTCAGTGAGGACTGGGATAAGGTATCTGCAATGATATGGTAAATGAAGTGGATCTGATCTCTAAAGTTAGGTCTTTTGGCTTCAAAGTGTGATGTTTTATTGATACTGAAGAAACGCACATTCGAATTTTGGCACTGTTGACGTCTCCTGTGCTGCTATTCCCAAATTTTCTGACTTTCAATTTTGTACACGTGCTCCAGGTACGCTTCAGTGGCGAATCCGTAGTCACCGTTATGGAAGGAGGCAGCCAGTATGTTCGTCGCAGACCTGGAGAACAGTTAAAGGCTGAGTGTGTGCAGCAATGTGTGAAGCGTGCAGCTTCCTTTACGGTCTGGAGTGTTATGCCCGTGAATTGTCCTGCCAGATTTCACATTGTTGAAGGCACAATGAGGCAACAACAATAAAAAGCAACTTTTCCCCGAAATAAATGAGTGGTTTCCTAAAAAAGATGCCATTTTTATGCTCGATGGGGCACCTTGCGACAAAGCCAAAAGTGTTTCCAAGTATTTGGAAGAAGAGCAACTGAAAGTGTTGCCCTGGACAGGGAATAGCCCTGACATCAACACAAGTTAAAATTTAAGGGCTATTGTGGAACAGAGGATAAGGAATTACCACCAAACAAGATGTCATGGAGAAACTAGAGGAAATGTGGCACCATGACAATCATATTAAAAATTCAAATGGCTCTGAGCACTATGGGACTTGACATCTATGGTCATCAGTCCCCTAGAACTTAGAACTACTTAAACCTAACTAACCTAAGGACATCACACAACACCCAGTAATCGGTAGGCAGAGAAAATCCCTGACCCCGCCAGGAATCGAACCCGGGAACCCGGGCGTGGGAGACTCATATTATAGTATCATGTGAAAAGTTAATAAAAACTATGCCAAACAGGATAAAAGTGATGGTTAAGAACGAATCCATGCATACAAAGTATTCAGTGTAAAAATATAATCTGCATGTGAATGTCAAAGTGTAATAAATGTAAAGTTTTCGAAGAAAATGTTTTTAGTCTACTAATTTGAACACGTGGGGGGATCCGCTCCTGAACTGATTCATAGAGTTGAATCTTTCAAAGGAGTGAACAATCAGTGATTCAGAAAAAAAGCTCCAAACGTTTCCCACAGCAGAGAGAGAGAGAGAGAGAGAGAGAGAGTCGGAGTATATCAGCGGCGCCTCTGCTGGTCAGAGCACAGTGCACGCCACACAGCACAGCCAGCGCCGGCCTCTGCCCTGCTTCTACCTTGGCTGCCTGCATTGTGCAGTGCCCCATTGGATTTTGTGTTTCACATATGCCGTGCCATCTCTGTGCGTCGTCTGCCGCGTGCAGTGTCTGGCGCAGCTTAACTTCGCATCGCACTCTGTCGGCGATCGTTTCAGTCGCACGTCCTGCCCTCTGGGCAGTTGATGCGAGCAACAGGACAGAGAGCCACCTAGCAGATAACATAGGAACTACTTGCAACAACCTGCTCGCAAGGGAACGGACGATCTGTCTCGGAGCGGGTGAGTTCACTGCTCCCCCCACCCACGGAACTCGCCCGCTCAACGCTCACCCCACCGTTCTTGACTCTAGCCAGAGCGTTGAGCAAAGTGACTCAGGTGTCACTCTGGTCTCTACGGTCTCAGCTCACGCAGTAATACAGCTCGCGGCTCGACCTGCACGACTCAGCGCCTCTGCATCGGAGTTCGTCCCTACTGGATATTGTTCTTCGTAGTAATACCGCTATGTATATTACATTATTATGTTATGTATACATCATTTGTTTTTATTTTATTTTTATTTGTTTAAACTGATCAGATTAGGTTCCTGATGACTCCTCTTACTATAGGATTTTTATTATGGACACTCGAATTTACGCTTTAATTACGAGCGAACCGATAAAGCTATTGCAAAATGTGATACATCAATATTTTCCTTGGTTTATTCTGCGTAAGGCTATATGCTGCACTTTAGTCTTGCAGTCAAAAATTTTTTTTCTTATTCTGGTAAGGATTTTGCGATTTTAGGCGTCTTAGGAAGGAAACGTTCACTTTAAAAATATATGGCTTGCGATGTATTTGTACGAGGTTAATGAAATTATAATACATTATAGCCAAATATATTGTTAATGGAAATCTCAAGTTACAACATTTTCAGATCACCCAAAAAAACCACGATAGTGCAAAATAAATCAATAATCAAAAACTTTGTCATATCGTGGTAATTTCAATAAACAATACAAAATTCTTAATCACTATCTGTGTTACTTCAAAATAGGACCAAATAAGATCAAAATACAGATATAGTACTGGAATAAACCAAGTTTAAAGGGCAATGTGCCTTCCATTTATTTTCTATTGTGAATGAGTGGTGAGTCATGAAAAGGAGCTAGTTCATTTCAGAAAGTGAACAGTTCTGATCTGATCTCTGAAAAGAACAGTTTTGCCATCTCTACTGTAGACTACGACACGTCTTCAGACCGACGGAGAAAGTGCGCCTGTAGTTGCATGCGATTTGCCTGCGTTTCCACTGCAACATTTTCTTCTTCTTCTTCACTATAATGTCTGTCTGCAGGCAACACAAGTCGGAAGTCTTTGTACTAGTCTCATCGGTCTTAATACTGCTGACTTCTTTCTTCTTTTCACATCTAAATTTCAAATTACTCTGTCAAACTGGTGGCCGTGGCATTCCCGTTCCCTCGAAGATTTTTTGCTAATGAGTAAATATTTGGATCAACCATTGACATTAAACGGTGAGCACGCGACAGCACGCATAACTAACGTGTTTCAAAATGCCAGGCATAAAAACAGGATTTTCTGGTGTTCGTACGTCGGGTTCTGCTGGTGATGAAAAAGTAAGGTGAGGTGTATTGGCTAGACCGTGGGCCCTGGACCATCGGCGTACACTACAGAAGGACCGTCTTAGCGTCACTGTTGCACACTACAGCGTCAAAGGACGAATATTACACGCGTCGCCCTGCTGCGGCAAACTGTAAGGAATCCGTGATCCTACGAACATAGATGCTAGTATGAGATTTTCACTCTGCAGCGGAGTGTGCGCTGATATGAAACTTCCTGGCAGATTAAAACTGTGTGCCCGACCGAGACTCGAACTCGGGACCTTTGACTTTCGCGGGCAAGTGCTGTACCATCTGAGCTACCGAAGCACGACTCACGCCCAGTACTCACAGCTTTACTTCTGCCAGTACCTCGTCTCCTACCTTCCAAACTTTACAGAAGCTCTCCTGCGAACCATGCAGAACTAGCATCCTTAAAGAAACGATACTGCGGAGACATGGCTTAGCCACAGCCTGGGGGAGGTTTCCAGAATGAGATTTTCACTGTGCAGCGGAGTGTGCGCTGATATGAAACTTCCTGGCAGATTAAAACTGTGTGCCCGACCGAGACTCGAACTCGGGACCTGTGCCTTTCACGGGCAAGTGCTAAGCCACGTCTCCGCAGTATGCTTTCTTTCAGGAGTGCTAGTTCTGCAAGGTTCGCAGGAGAGCTTCTGTAAAGTTTGGAAGGTAGGAGACGAGGTACTGGCAGAAGTAAAGCTGTGAGTACTGGGCGTGAGTCGTGCTTCGGTAGCTCAGATGGTACAGCACTTGCCCGCGAAAGGCAAAGGTCCCGAGTTCGAGTCTCGGTCGGGCACACAGTTTTAATCTGCCAGGAAGTTTCATAGATGCTTGTATCCGACGCCCAGGTCGATAGTAGACGGGGGTCGATTGTCGAGCGCTGCAGGAGGCAGTGAGGCGAGTGTCGAGTGCGTAGTAGTCGGCCAGCAACAACCGTGGACTGCAGTGAGGATCGTTGTGAATGTTAACCATCAGCATTGCGTGTGACAAAGTACTGAAAATCAGCAACCAATAAAAAGATATAACTGTAATTAGACGTGTAAGGCGAAGGTAGCAACTGCCTCAGAATTTGTTTGTTAGTAGGAAATATATATCAGTTTCTAAATCGCAACCTTTATGGTCCATAATAACAGGCGAACTTTCAATCGTGCCACTATTCAGTTGCAAAACAGCCGCACTCGGTTGAAATACCCCCGAAACCACAGCAGAAAAACCGATACCCTTTCATCCATTAAGCAAACGGTCATACGTATAATCATAATAATTAACTGTTCGGCGGCTTAGGTAAATTACATAAAACCCAATAAGGAATTTAAACGGGGGTGTTTCAAAACGGAGCAAATCGGTTGGTTGTTTTGTATTTTATGTGATCTATTTTGGCCTCCATGGAACTTAGCTCATGGGTGGTTCCTCGGATAAGCCATCAAAATGGCTTTTTTTTTTTTTTTTTTTTTTTTTTTTTTTTTTTTTTTTTTTTTTTTTTTTTTTTTTTACTGTCGCAGCGGAGCAAAACCCAGCCGCGGATATAGAGAGGCGTATGCACAGCAAATGTCTCTAATGTTTACGATGTACTCCTAAGATCCCGATACCAAACAAGCTCGAAAATGTTCTTCATATCTTTATCCGTTTCCGAGATACACAGGTTGAAAGTTACCCTACGTGCGCACGTAAAAATGGTTCAAATGGCTCTGAGCACTATGGGACTCAACTGCTGTGGTCATAAGTCCCCTAGAACTTAGAACTACTTAAACCTAACTAACCTAAGGACAGCACACAACACCCAGCCATCACGAGGCAGAGAAAATCCCTGACCCCGCCGGGAATCGAACCCGGGAACCCGGGCGTGGGAAGCGAGAACGCTACCGCACGACCACGAGATGCGGGCACGTGCGCACGTAAAATCCGGTCTTAGGCGGAAAGCTAAATCATAGACAAATACACTGCAGCGCCAAAGAAACCCGTATAGGCAAGCGTTTTCAAGTACAGGGATACGTAAACAGGCAGAGTACGGCGCCGCGGTCGGCAACGCCTATACGAGACAACAGGTGTCTGGCGCAGTTGTCAGATCGGTTACGCACGCTGACACTTGCCGGTGGCCCAGCATTGAAATCTGCAGCAATTTGCGGAAGGTTTGCACTTCAGTCACGCTGAACGATTCTCTTCAGTCGTCGTCGGTCCCGTTGTTGCAGGATCTTTTTTTTCCGGCCGCAGCGATGTCGGAGATTTGACGTTTTGCGTCAAATGGCTCTGAGCACTACGGGACTTAACTTCTGAGGTCATCAGTGCCCTAGAACTTAGGACTACTTAAACCTAACTAACCTAAGGACCTCACACACATCCATGCCCGAGGCAGGTTTCGAACCTGCGAGCGTAGCGGTCACGCGGTTCCAGACTGTAGCGCCTAGAACCGCACTGTCACTCCGGCCGGCATTTGACGTTTTACCCGATTCCTGATATTCACGACATACTCGTAAAATGGTCGTACGGGAAAATCAGCACTTCACCGCTACCTCGGAGATGCTGTGTCCCATCGCTCGTGCGCCGACTGTAACACCACGTTCAAACTCACTTAAGTCTTGATCACTTGCCATTGTAGCAGCAGTGACCGACCTCACAATTGCACCAGACACCTGTTCTCCTACACAGGCGTGGCCGACCGCAGCGCAGCGCCGTATTCTGTCACTTTGGATATCTCTCCATATGAATACGCATGCCTATACCAGTTTTATTGGAGCTTCTGCGTATTTTGAGGAATAATTCTTGGATGTATATAACGCGTGATCAAAAAGTCAGTATAAATTTGAAAACTTAATAAACCACGGAATAATGTACATAGAAAGGTAAAAATTGACACACATGCTTGGAATGACATGGGATTTTAATAGAAAAAAAAAAACAGGAAAAAAGTTTGCTAGACGCGTGAAAGATCTCTTGCGCGCGTCGTTTGGTGATGACCGTGTGCTCAGCCGCCACTTTCGTCATGCTTGGCCTCCCAGGTCCCCAGACCTCAGTCCGTGCGATTATTGGCTTTGGGGTTACCTGAAGTCGCAAGTCTATCGTGATCGACCGACATCTCTAGGGATGCTGAAAGACAACATCCGACGCCAATGCCTCACCACAACTACGGACATGCTTTTCAGTGCTGTTCACATTATTCCTCGACTACAGCTATTGCTGAGGAATGACGGTGGACATATTGAGCATTTCCTGTAAAGAACATCATCTTTGGTTTGTCTTACTTTCTTATGCTAATTATTGCTATTCCGATCAGATGAAGCGCCATCTGTAGGACATTTTGTGAACTTTTGTACTTTTTGGTTCTAATAAAACCCCATGTCATTCCAAGCACGTGTCAATTCGTACCTCTCTATCTACATTTTTCCGTGATTTATTCGGTTTTCAAATTTGTACTGACTTTTTGATCACCCGGTACGTTCGAATTCCGCAATAAAAAAAATTTCGATCTTTTTTCACTGTAACCCTCTCGTTCCCCCTTAAACTGTTAGGCACGCAGTCATGGCTTTATACGTCAATGCTAGAAACTGGCTAATACTGTAAGTAGGCTGTTTATGTCTTCTTATTGGCAACGTTACGTAGCGCTCTGTATGAAAATCACTGGCTGTGCTGTGTGCAGTCTGTGGCTGTGTGCTAGTTTGCATTGTTGTCTGCCATTGTAGTGTTGGGCAGCGGCAGCTGGATGTGAACAGCGCGTAGCGTTGCGCAGTTGGAGGTGAGCCGCCAGCAGTGGTGGATGTGGGGAGAGAGATGGCGGAGTTTTGTAATTTGTAAGGCTGGATGGAATGTAGTCGAATTAAGTCGGGTGATGCTGAGGGTATTAGATTAGGAAATGAGACACTTAAAGTAGTAAAGGAGTTTTGCTCTTTGGGGAGCAAAATAACTGATGATGGTCGAAGTAGAGAGGATATAAAAGGTAGACTGGCAATGGCAAGGAATGCGTTTCTGAAGAAGAGAAATTTGTTAACATCGAGTATAGATTTAAGTGTCAGGAAGTCATTTATGAAAGTATTTGTATGGAGTGTAGCCATGTATGGAAGTGAAACATGGACGATAAATAGTTTGGACAAGAAGAGAATAGAAGCTTTGGAAATGTGGTGCTACAGAAGAATGCTGAAGATTAGATGGGTAGATCACATAACTAATGAGGAAGTATTGAATAGGATTGGGGAGAAGAGAAGTTTGTGGCACAACTTGACCAGAAGAAGGGATCGGTTGGTAGGACATGTTCTGAGGCATCAAGGGATCACCAATTTAGTATTGGAGGGCAGCGTGGAGGGTAAAAATCGTAGGGGGAGACCCAGAGATGAATACACTAAGCAGATTCAGAAGGATGTAGGTTGCAGTAGGTACTGGGAGATGAAGAAGCTTGCACAGGATAGAGTAGCATGGAGAGCTGCATCAAACCAGTCTCAGGACTGAAGACAACAACAACCAGACTGGATGTCAATTATGAATATTAAGGTAAATACATTGTTTGTTCTCCATTAAAATCTTTCATTTGCTAACTATCCCTATCAGTAGTTAGTGACTTCCGTAGTTTGAATCTTTTATTTAGTAGTTCGAGTAATCAAGATTTTTGTGAGGTAAGTGATTTCTGAAAGGTATAGTTTAATGTTACTCAGGGCCATTCTTTTGCAGGGATCTTTGATAGTCAGATTGCGTTGCGCTAAAAATATTGTGTGTCAGTTTAAACACAGTCATGTATAAATTGTTGTAAGGGGACGTTTCACACCCTTTTAATCCGAGTCCTCCACTCTTATTATTCCCTGTTACCTCTTGTACATATTATATATTACCTGTCTCTCGCTATAGTTTACCGCTATTTTTCTCAGAATTTTGAACATCTTGGGCAATTTTACATTGTCGAATGATTTTTCCAGGTCGACAAATCCTATGAAGTGTGAGAAAATTTTAGCCTTTGTCCAACATTGTATCAATAAGTGTGTGCATTTGATATCTTTGTTATTGTAATTATGAAAAATTTTATCAAATCATTATTGGCCACTGCCCAAATCAATTTGTAAAATTTTTTGTGGGGAGCATGGGGGCTATGTAAGTAGGCTGTTTATGTTTTCTTATTGGCAACGTTACGTAGCGCTCTGTATGAAAATCACTGGCTGTGCTGTGTGCAGCCTGTGGCTAGTTTGCATTGTTGTCTGCCATTGTAGTGTTGGGCAGCGGCAGCTGGATGTGAACAGCGCGTAGCGTTGCGCAGTTGGAGGTGAGCCGCCAGCAGTGGTGGATGTGGGGAGAGAGTTTGAAATTTGTAAAAATTGATGTCATGAACTGCTATATGCATTATGACTATTAAGGTAAATACATTGTTTGTTCTCTATTAATATCTTTCATTTGCTAACTATCCCTATCAGTAGTTAGTGCCTTCAGTAGTCTGAATCTTTTATTTAGCTGGCAGTAGTAGCGCTCGCCGTATTGCAGTAGTTCGAGTAACGGAGATTTTTGTGAGGTAAGTGATTTGTGAAAGGCTATAGGTTAATGTTAGTCAGGGCCATTCTTTTGTAGGGATTTTTGAAAGTCAGATTGCGTTGCGCTAAAAATATTGTGTGTCAGTTTAAGCACAGTCATGTATAAATTGTTCTAAGGGGACGTTTCAGTACTGAAAATGCACCCTCCGCCAAGCGCCGAACAGTCGACTATGCTGCGCATAACTACAGTAGGTGAAGATAAGATGAGGCAGTGGCCCTTCAAGGTGCTGCACAGTACGGACGAACTGGAGCACAGCCTTCTAGACACAAGGCCTACGCGCAGCGGCCATATTGGCACGTGACGTCACAAACTGTTGGCCATCTTATCTGTAGTCGGCAGTAATGTTGGCGAGTATGTTGTGTTGAAAGTGTGTGCCACGTGAAAGTGGTATATATTTCATACACTATTCGCCTACAGTTCTTCGAAGTATCGGATACAAGTGTCGCGTTCCCTTTTGCCACGGAAATGTCAAGTCCCAAAAAGGCATGAAAGTGCACATGTTTCCATTTCCCAAACGTGCGAAATTGAGAAATCGCTGGTTTGCAGCTATTGCCAGACAGGAATTTGTGTCTACTCATCATTCAAGGGTAACTAAGTGACAAAAAATTTGTAGCGTGTTATTTGTTTCCATTGCACCACATTTGCCATTGTTTTTAAAAGCAGTTACGTATCATGTACCAGTATAATTTGTTTCTTAATTCTGGACCATTGCTGCGAGGTTAATACGAAGCAACTATTCTCACACAGGATATTTATATTAATTAGTGTGGCTCGAAAATGTTTAGTATTCCTTATCATTCCTACCAGATTATTGAGTTTCCAATACTCTTATTTGCAAGAGCTACAGAATGATTTTGTTCAGTTTTACAGATTTTATACATATATTCGGAAATAATTTCAATTTGAGTAAATTACGTTAGAAAACTGCTTTAATGAATTGAGTGTTCGACACATTAAGCAGTATAGAAAGCAGAATTTCGATCTAAGTGCATTATGATTAAATTAACAGCACTGTGTGACACGAATTTCAGTCAAGGATACAGGAGAAACAGTCTTTTCAAGTTTAAGGTTCTAAAGTTCTGGAGAAACAGGGAAATAAAATATTTCTTCGGGTTTTTTGATTTATTAAACATTACGTCAGCAGGTGCTCCATTTCGTCGAATGATTTGAGTTTCGTTTGAGGTCAGGAAATTTTGAACTGGAGAGGAAAATTTACGAAAATAACCGGGGAAACGAATTCTTAAATTCTGTAGGAGCTCCAGCTGCTTTATTGAAAACGGAAAACGTCTGCTTGTTGTTGCATATTGCCGATTTTTTACTGCAAGAAAACATAGCTCCTGAGGTAAAAGACAGAATTTAAAATTACAGTTTGTATTCGAGCCTACAAACGCGTATATAAGGCAAACCGTCAAAATAATTTGACATCTTGAAATATCATAGGGCAGTTTTGTTCAGTTACTTTACGCAATGATATAGATTTCCATACTTTCATTACAAGGCCGTGTAGAAGAGGAAACACGGGAATCCCTATGCGGTCTCAGCTCTAAAACTGGTAAAGTTCGTATACCTGCAGAGTGCTTAACAGGAGAGTTCCGATACAGACCCGGCCATCAGTATGTGACGTCACAAGTGTGCACGCAGGCCTGTAGTCCAGGTCAGGGAGGTAACAATAGAGGGAGACGCCGTGACGTCACAGCTGTGAAGCTATGTGGAGCCGAGGGTAGCCATCTCAATCCGACCAAAACATTCCTGCTGTAAGCTTGTGTGCATAGGCTTGTCGCTCGCTTTTGGAAGGATTTTGCGCTATTATGGTGACTTGTGTGGTGTTCGGATGTACGAATCGTTCTGATTGTGATGCGAAATCGAAGGGAATAACATTTCATGTGTAAGTTGTCTCGTTGAGTGTGATTTTACAACTTCATTGTGAATGAACGTGTGCTACATCGGTACTTGTACTATAGCGTGTTGTTCTCCTGTATGATTTTAGATTTCCTAAAAATGAAAGTCGGAAAGCTCTGTGGGAGAATGCCGTGAGGAGGAAGAATTGGCGTGCGTCTAAATGGAGCACTATATGTTCTCAGCATTTCCGAGAAGAGGACATAGACCGAACCTCCCTTTCAACAGTAAGGCTCCGAGAAAATGCTGTACCATCAGTTTTCCCTACACACCCAAAACATTTGCAAAAGGTATGTTAATTCAAAGAATTAAATTCTTAGTTTTCAACTTCACGTTTCAGTATAATACGTACGTATCGTCGATAATCCAAGTGTTGACTAACTGACTTTGTCTTCATCATGTACCAAATTAAAAGCTAACACTGCATTAACTGGCGTAAAGTATAGGCCTAAACAGGACACTGTGTAGATTTGCCATTCTATGTACCGTATTTCAGTAAATATTGGTGGTAATGAACAGTGTTTCCCAGTAGTGTAACGTAACTGAAATGTCCCAGTACGTATTACAAACAAGATGTATTTATGGGGCTTTGGAGTGAGGGTATAGCTAACTTAGTTTTCATTTTCTATTTTTTAGTTTGTGATACACGTTTATTACTGAATTAACAAAATTGTATCGTTTACATTGAAGGCTAGCTATTCGTAATATTACATTAAAAACTATTTTTAATCAGAAGAAACGCGGAATTTCGCCTTTACGAGATTTTATTTTAAACAAAAACTTTGAAACAACCAATCTGATGACGTTACACGCGTATACGGTGCAATTAGCGACTGTAATACACGCAGCGCTATAGCACACTGGCAATGTTTTTATCAGTGTGTCATGGCAGCGAGCCACGCCCCCATGGCTTCAAAACGTAGTACGGCTGGGATACGTAGCGCCATCTCCCCTTATTCTTTCCTCCATGGTCCAGGTGGTGTTGGCTGCAGGCGGCGAGGCATTACTTCAGTTTCCCGCGGAATCGAGTGGAGGCCGGGCGCAGCGGCGGCGGGGTCAGCGACCTCTGCCCGGCGCGACCTTGAGGCGGCAACAGGTGGCGGCGGCGCCGGCTCTGCGCATGCGCGCCACGGACCCGCCACTGTGTGTCAGCAGCAGTTCGAGCAGCTGCCGGAGAGCGCCAGAAAACAGGCCGCACTGCGCATGCGCAGCTACGACGACGTGAGCAGCCCGTGCTCGGTGTTTGCTCCTACGCTTCCGTCGTATTTCTGATTGGAATTTAGTGCGTGGTGGGGCATACGCTTGGCCACGTGCGGCCCTGCCGCCTGTTGTTGCGAGGAGCGAGTAGGTCGTACCTGGAGCAATTGCTTTATCGTATCCTATCATATCCTACCGGGATAATCAAATTCTAAAGGTGGCAGGGGTAAAATACAGGGAGCGAAAGGCTATTTACAATTTGTACAGAAACCAGATGGCACTTATAAGAGTCGAGGGGCATGAAAGGGAAGCAGTGGTTGGGAAGGGAGTGAGACAGGGTTGTAGCCTCTCCCCGATGTTATTTAATCTGTATATTGAGCAAGCAGTAAAGGAAACAAAAGAAAAATTCGGAGTAGGTATTAAAATCCGCGGAGAAGAAATAAAAGCTTTGAGGTTCGCCGATGACATTGTAATTCTGTCAGAGACAGCAAAGGACTTGGAAGAGCAGCTGAATGGAATGGACAGTGTCTTGAAAGGAGGATGTAAGATGAACATCAACAAAAGCAAGGCGAGAATAATGGAATGTAGTCGAATTAAGTCGGGTGATGCTGAGGGAATTAGATTAGCAAATGAGACACTTAAAGTAGTAAAGGAGTTTTGCTATTTGGGGAGCAAAATAACTGATGATGGTCGAAGTAGAGAGGATATAAAAGGTAGACTGGCAATGGCAAGGAAAGCGTTTCTGAAGAAGAGAAGTTTGTTGACATCGAGTATAGATTTAAGTTTCAGGAAGTCGTTTCTGAAAGTATTTGTATGGAGTGTAGCCACGTATGGAAGTGAAACAAGGACGATAAATAGTTTAGACAAGAAGAGAATAGAAGCTTTCGAAATGTGGTGCTACAGAAGAATGCTGAAGATTAGATGGCTAGATCACATAACTAATGAGGAAGTATTGAATAGAATTGGGGAGAAGAGAAGTGTGTGGCAAACTTGACTAGAGTAAGGGATCGATTGGTAGGACATGTTCTGAGGCATCAAGGGATCAGCAATTTAGTATTGGAGGGCAGCGTGGAGGGTAAAAATCGTAGAGAGAGACCAGGAGATGAATACACTAAGCAGATTCAGAAGGATGTAGGTTGCAGTAAGTAGTGGGAGATGTAGAAGCTTGGACAGGATAGGGTAGCATGGAGAGCTGCATCAAACCAGTCTCAGGACTGAAGACCACAACAACAACATACCGAGATAAGCAATGGAAGTAACGAAGCACTTCTTTGCGTAATATGCATTTCAATACTAGAATCTGCAGCTCAAAGTTCCCGAACGTTTTGCTATGTGGTGACTGTAATATAGATTTTTTTATTCGTACTCCCCATTATTGTTGTGTAGCATTTCCAATCAGATTTACATCTAGAAAACACTGCGAAAAGCTAGTAAGAAGGAATACGAATCTCTTGCAAAAATAAAAGAAACAGTTCCTTGTGTTGCTAACTCCAGAATAAAGGACAATAAACTATTTCATGTCCTTAAAATAATTGGAAAGTTTCGCGTCCGTTTCACTTTTCGTAAAAACTGTTTTCTCTTATTTTGCTTTGTTTTATTATTATTATTTGCGTAACAACGCATATACGAAAAGAGCCGCGAAATACCTTTTAGTAATGCTGTGCCTTGAATTTCTTTATAATCATTAATTTTCAACAAAACAGAATATATTGGGTTCTTATTGTTCTGTATCTGGCTTTCTATTAAAGGAACATTTCTCGTTACTGTAACTCACTATAAAAGTCAACATATCTTCCCTACTTTATCGTTATTGAAAATGAAAATTACTTTGTTATGAAATACTGACGTTACAGTTCGCAAAGATTGTTCAACATCAAACTATTGCAGTGGATTTTTGTTAAGAGTAAAACACCAATAATTACCACGACTAGCACAAGAACATGAGACTATTGTCGGAGAAAAGTACGTTTTTACTATAAGGTTTGCCAGACCAGAACTAAGCACAGCAAAATTCCTATTATGTTACGAAGGTAAATTATCTCTTTTGTACTGTTTTAGCAATATATTATCAGCAGCCCGCGTCAACCTGCAAAACACATCATAAAATCTGCTGCGCTGCTCTGCAAGTCCGGAAGCTGAAAAAGATGATTTTATTTCACTATTACCTTCCCGCTTCTTTGCGGTATGACCGATTTCTTTTAATGCAGTTTGAATGCGCCGCGGCAGCGTCTCGTTCGTTCGTAGCGCAGCTCTGCTCCACGGATAATATTTAAATAACTGAAAATTTCTTAAAAGGATGGGATAATATTCCGAGCAAGCTACCACAAATAATAATGCAAGGTTTCATTTAAATAACTCTATTCAAAACATTCACATATTTTAACTAATACACACCTTTTACAATGAGTACGTAATGGCGTACATCCGTTGACCATGACAAAAGAAGACTACGTTAGCATTCACGGCAACGTCACAGGCTATCTTACTCGTACAACTCCAAGAAGAAGACCGAGAAATTAATGTTCGTTCTGTATTATTTATACTAGTGGTATTTTTTCATCTTTGTATGATATTTATCGTCTGTGCGGTTTCAGTACTCGCCGACACAGATATTATCTAAAATAAATAATAATAATAAAAGAAATACATAATTTCATACAATAGCAGAATATGGTGCACAATGTTCTCTCTTTACTACAAAATATGTCCTTTGCTAATAGACGTTACAAAAGCCACGATAGCTTCAATATCGTTTACTAGATGGCCGGTTTCAGCACTCTGAAGTTACCATCGTGGGACCTGAAACGTGGATTCACACGTTTCAGATCTGATGATGGCACCTTCAGAGTGCTGAAACCGGCCATCTACTAAACGATATTGAAACGATCGTGGCTTTCCAATTATTTTGAAAACAGAGTGATCGCCGCACGACACACCATGTGTTCACTGCAAAATATTTCATTTTCTTTTTCAAAATGTCTAAACAACTAACAATGTTGTCTGTAAGGCAAAGAAACTGTACCAACTGATAGTTTATATTCTTCTCTATAAAAAAAAATATAAACCCATGTGGGGAGTTAAAACGATAAAACACAGAATGCTGCCAGTCTACAATATAGTCTTATACAAAGGCATTCCAGAAATTTAAGATGTCAACAACAGAAATTGAGAAATAACGTCAAGCCTAGAGGAAGCAGTAGGCAAGTGTCTTGTGATCGGAAAACACTGCGTTTCACAGAAGGCAGGTTGGTAAAATAGCGCTACAGTTGTCAGTGTATCTGAAACGACGTATTTAATTCGAAACTACTGAGCAAATTAGCCCACTCACTCAGCTTCAAGTGAATATTTACGTATGTTCGTACGTACAATATGTGATCAGAAGTATAGGGACACCCCCAAAAAATACGTTTTTCATATTAGCCGCATTGCGCTGTCACCTACTGCCAGGTACTCCATATCTGAGACCTCAGTAGTCATCAGACATCGTGAGAGAGCAAAATGGGGCGCTCCGCGGAACTCACGGACTTCGAACGTGGTCAGATGATTGGGTGTCACTTGTGTTACAGGTCTGTGCGCGAGATTTTCACACTCCTAAACATCCCTAGGTCCACTGTTTCCGTCGTGATACTGGAGTGGAAACGTGAAGGGCCACGTACAGCACAAAAGCGTACAGGCCGACCTCGTCTGTTGACTGACAGAGACCGCCGACAGTTGAAGAGGGTCGTAATGTGTAAGAGGGAGGCATCTGTCCAGACCATCACACAGGAATTCCAAACTGCATGGCTCAAATGGCTCTGAGCACTATGGGACTTAAATTCTGTGGTCATCACTCCCCTAGAACTTAGAACTACTTAAACATAACTAACCTAAGGACATCACACACATCAATGCACGAGGCAGGATTCGAACCTGCGACCGTAGAGTTGTTGTTGTTGTTGTTGTGGTCTTCAGTCCTGAGACTGGTTTGATGCAGCTCTCCATGCTACTCTATCCTGTGCAAGCTTCTTCATCTCCCAGTACCTACTGCCACCTACATTCTTCTGAATCTGCTTAGTGTATTCATCTCTGGGTCTCCCTCTACGATTTTCACCCTCCACGCTGCCCTCCAATACTAAATTGGTGATCCCTTGATGCCTCAGAACACGTCCTACTAACCGGTCCCTTCATTTTGTCAAGTTGTGCCACATACTCCTCCCCAATTCTATTCAATACTTCATCATTAGTTATGTGATCTACCCATCTAATCTTCAGCATTCTTCTGTAGCACCACATTTCAAAAGCTTCTATTCTCTTCTTGTCCAAACTATTTACCGTCCATGTTTCACTTCCATACATGGCTACACTCCATACAAATACTTTCAGAAATGACTTCCTGACACTTAAATCTATACTCGATGTTAACAAATTTCTCTTCTTCAGAAACGCTTTCCTTGCCATTGCCAGTCTACATTTTATATCCTCTCTACTTCGACCATCAACAGTTATTTTGCTCCCCAAATAGCAAAACTCCTTTACTACTTTAAGTGCCTCATTTGCTAATCTAATACCCTCAGCATCACCCGACTTAATTCGATTACATTCCATTATCCTCGTTTTGCTTTTGTTGATGTTCATCTTGTATCCTCCCTCCAAGACACTATCCATTCCGTTCAACTGCTCTTCCAAGTCCTTTGCTGTCTCTGACAGAATTACAATGTCATCGGCAAACCTCAAAGTTTTTATTTCTTCTCCATGGATTTTAATACCTACTCCGAATTTTTCTTTTGTTTCCTTTACTGCTTGCTCAATATACAGATTGAATAACATTGGGGAGAGGCTACAACCCTGTCTTACTCCCTTCCCAACCACTGCTTCCCTTTCATGTCCCTCGACTCTTATAAGTGCCATCTGGTTTCTGTACAAATCGTAAATAGCCTTTCGGTCCCTGTATTTTACCGCTGCCACCTTTAGAATTTGAAAGAGAGTATTCCAGTCAACATTGTCAAAAGCTTTCTCTAAGTCTACAAATGCTAGATACGTAGGTTTGCCTTCCTTTAATCTTTCTTCTAAGATAAGTCGTAAGGTCAGTATTGCCTCACGTGTTCCAGTATTTCTACGGAATCCAAACTGACCTTCCCCGAGGTCGGCTTCTACTAGTTTTTCCATTCGTCTGTAAAGAATTCGTGTTAGTATTTTGCAGCTGTGGCTTATTAAACTGATTGTTCGGTAATTTTCACATCTGTCAACACCTGCTTTCTTTGGGATTGGAATTATTATATTCTTCTTGAAGTCTGTGGGTATTTCGCCTGTCTCATACATCGTGCTCACCAGGTGGTAGAGTTTTGTCATGACTGGCTCTCCCGAGGCCGTCAGTAGTTCCAATGGAATGTTGTCTATTCCGGGGGCCTTGTTTCACCCAGGGCTGTCAAACTCTTCACGCAGTATCGTATCTCCCATTTCATCTTCATCTACATCCTCTTCCATTTCCATAATATTGTCCTTAAGTACATCGCCCTTGTATAGACCCTCTATATACTCCTTCCACCTTTCTGCTTTCCCTTCTTTGCTTAGAACTGGGTTTCCATCTGAGCTCTTGATGTTCATACAAGTGGTTCTCTTATCTCCAAAGGTCTCTTTAATTTTCCTGTAGGCAGTATCTATCTTACCGCTAGTGAGATAAGCCTCTACATCCTTACATTTGTCCTCTAGCCATCCCTGTTTAGCCATTTTGCACTTCCTGTCGATCTTATTTTTGAGACGTTTGTATTCCTTTTTGCCTGCTTCATTTACTGCCTTTTTATATTTTCTCCTTTCATCAATTAAATTCAATATTTCTTCTGTTACCCAAGGATTTCTACTAGCCCTCGTCTTTTTACCTACTTGATCCTCTGCTGCCTTCGCTATTTCATCCCTCAAAGCTACCCGTTCTTCTTCTACCGTATTTCTTTCCCCCATTCCTGTCAATTGTTCCCTTATGCTCTCCCTGAAACTCTGTACAACCTCTGGTTCTTTCAGTTTATCCAGGTCCCATCTTCTTAAATTCCCACCCTCGCTGGGCGTAAGGAGTGTAAAAATTGGACGATTGAAGAGTGGAGTGACGAATCACGGTACACAATGTGGCGATCCGATGGCAGGGCGTGGGTATGGCGAATGCCCTGTGAACGTCATCTGACAGTAAAATTCCGAGGCGGTGGTGTTACGGTGTGGTCGTGTTTTTCACGGAGGGGGCTCGCACCCCTTCTTGTTTTGCGTGGCTCTATCACAGCACAGGCCTAGACTGATGTTTTGGGCACCTTGTTGCTTCGCACTGTTGAAGAGCAATTCGGGGATGGCGATTGCATCTTTCAACACGGTCGAGCACCTGTTGTTAATGCACGGCCTGTGGTGGAGTGGTTAGACGACAGTAACATCCCTGTAATGAACTGGCCTGCACAGAGTCCTGACCTGAATCCCACTGAACACCTTTTGGGATGTTTTGGAACGCCGACTTCGTGCCAGGCCTCACCGACCGACATCGATACTTGTCCTCGGTGCAGCACTCCGTGAAGAATGGGCTGCCACTCCCCAACAAACCTTCCAGCTTCCGGATACTTTTCATCACATAGCGTATATAGCGTTAAGAGATCTTACAGAGTCATGAGAGATACAGGACATGAGAGAGTAGTCCAATAGCATCGGAAGTTTGTAAATGTTACTAAACCGCTTAAATCGGCTCAAAGTGCACTTTTTTCTCTGCCCAGATTCGCACTGAAGTACCTGATATTGAGCTTTTCTACGTGATCTTCGGAATACCAATTATTTTGGAGTACGAGTTTGGTTCTTTACTGTGGTATAATGCCATTCGTGCCAGAAAATGAAAATGTGCTCTTTAAAGTTGATAGTAGCTAAAGGTTCGGAATGAAACACTGCGTTTCAAATACATTGACACCCTCGGCCGAAAATATTAATAGAAGCAAATTTACGTACCTGACCGACAAAAATAACTTAATTAGGACGACTAATGGTTGATTGCTGATAACGTAGATAGAATATAAAATCAGGAACTTGAAACTACTAATTTAATTTAGCCACCAATGGTTACAGGAATGTACAGGGCTATTACAAATGATTGAAGCGATTTCATAAATTCACTGTAGCTCCATTCATTGACATATGGTCGTGACACACTACAGATACGTAGAAATACTCATAAAGTTTTGTTCGGCTGAAGCCGCACTTCAGGTTTCTGCCGCCAGAGCGCAGTGAGACAAAATGGCGACAGGAGCCGAGAAAGCGCATGTCGTGTTTGAAATGCACTCACATCAGTCAGTCATAACAGTGCAACGACACTTCAGGACGAAGTTCAACAAAGATCCACCAACTGCTAAATCCATTCGGCGATGGTATGCGCAGTTTAAAGCTTCTGGATGCCTCTGTAAGGGGAAATCAACGGGTCGGCCTGCAGTGAGCGAAGAAACGGTTGAACGCGTGCGGGCAAGTTTCACGCGTAGCCTGCGGAAAATTGGCTCATGCCACAACTGGAGACCGACAGCGCCGACTTCATGTTTCAACAGGATGGTGCTCCACCGCACTTCGATCAGGATGTTCGGCATTTCTTAAACAGGGGATTGGAAAACCGATGGATCGGTCGTGGTGGAGATCACGGTCAGAAATTCATGTCATGGCCTCCACGCTCTCCCGACTTAACCCCATGCGATTTCTTTCTGTGGGGTTATGTGAAAGATTCAGTGTTTAAATCTCCTCTACCAAGAAATGTGCCAGAACTGCGAGCTCGCATCAACGATGCTTTCGAACTCATTGATGGGGATATGCTGCGCCGAGTGTGGGAGCAACTTGATTATCGGCTTGATGTCTGCCGAATCACTAAAGGGGCACATATCGAACATTTGTGAATGCCTAAACAAACTTTTTGAGTTTTTGTATGTGTGTGCAAAGCATTGTGAAAATATCTCAAATAATAAAGTTATTGTAGAGCTGTGAAATCGCTTCAATCATTTGTAATAACCCTGTATATTAACTCACTTCATGGCTCCCGGCCACAGAAATCTGCTGTGTTACCATTTAACGTGGGAGCTGCAAATGAGCAGTGATCAGCAACGTCACGAAACATATACACGGGTGACGTGCAGGATGGTCCATCCGCTATAACTCAGACTGCTCTGGAGCGCCAGAGGAAATTTTGCGGGCAGCGTGTGGCTACTTGCTGCTACTGCTCGCACGGCAGGCAGCCACGGTTCAGGCAGCCAGAAGCGGGAGGAGGGCGCTGCTCGTACGCGAATTCGGCTCTGCGCATGCGCACCAGCTTGCTGGCAACTGCTCAAACCAACTCGAGGCGCCGTACATACAACGCCGAGGTAAGATAAGGTTGGGTTAGTGTCGTTTAACGTCCCGTCGACAACGAGGTCATTAGAGACGGAGCGCAAGCTCGGGTTAGGGACGGACGGGGAAGGAAATCGGCCGTGCCCTTTCAAAGGAACCATCCCGGCATTTGCCTGAAGCGATGTAGGGAAATCACGGAAAACCTAAATCAGGATGGCCGGAGACGGGATTGAACCGTCGTCCTCCCGAATGCGAGTCCAGTGTGCTAACCACTGCGCCACCTCGCCCGGTCTGTAAGATGAAGCCGTCGGCACACGGACCGTGCATCCGAACGTTGAGCGTTGAGCGTGCCGAGTTTCTGACGTCACAGCGTGGAATAGCACGTTCGGGAGTCTTTCCGAACGTGCGGAGCAGTATCTGGCATGTCAGATATTACGAGCGTGCGTCTGAGCGTTGACCAATGAGATGGCACAGCGCCACCTACGTCACACGCACGCCGTCTCCCATCAGTACAGAGTTGTGAGGCGCCATATTGGCGTTCATTTCAAACCTATATGTATATATTCGGTTTCTGAGCCCCAGCAAATTGAGAATCACTGAAAAACCCGTTGTTAGTTGTGTGATTCGTTCCAATAAAATTGTGAGGAACATCATATTCGTGGCAAAAGCATTATTGTAACCTGCGTATTATGAGAGTAGGCTATTTGAAGGCAGCGATCGCTGCTATTTGAAGGCAGCGATCCACCAAAAACGCATTGTTCTTGGTACAATTTGTTATAATTAAATTTCAATCAGTAACATACACTCCTGAAATTGAAATAAGAACACCGTGAATTCATTGTCCCAGGAAGGGGAAACTTTATTGACACATTCCTGGGGTCAGATACATCACATGATCACACTGACAGAACCACAGGCACATAGACACAGGCAACAGAGCATGCACAATGTCGGCACTAGTACAGTGTATATCCACCTTTCCCAGCAACGCAGGCTGCTATTCTCCCATGGAGACGATCGTAGAGATGCTGGATGTAGTCCTGTGGAACGGCTTGCCATGCCATTTCCACCTGGCGCCTCAGTTGGACCAACGTTCGTGCTGGACGTGCAGACCGCGTGAGACGACGCTTCATCCAGTCCCAAACATGCTCAATGGGGGACAGATCCGGAGATCTTGCTGGCCAGGGTAGTTGACTTACACCTTCTAGAGCACGTTGGGTGGCACGGGATACATGCGGACGTGCATTGTCCTGTTGGAACAGCAAGTTCCCTTGCCGGTCTAGGAATGGTAGAACGATGGGTTCGATGACGGTTTGGATGTACCGTGCACTATTCAGTGTCCCCTCGACGATCACCAGTGGTGTACGGCCAGTGTAGGAGATCGCTCCCCACACCATGATGCCGGGTGTTGGCCCTGTGTGCCTCGGTCGTATGCAGTCCTGATTCTGGCGCTCACCTGCACGGCGCCAAACACGCATACGACCATCATTGGCACCGAGGCAGAAGCGACTCTCATCGCTGAAGACGACACGTCTCCATTCGTCCCTCCATTCACGCCTGTCGCGACACCACTGGAGGCGGGCTGCACGATGTTGGGGCGTGAGCGGAAGACGGCCTAACGGTGTGCGGGACCGTAGCCCAGCTTCATGGAGACGGTTGCGAATGGTCCTCGCAGATACCCCAGGAGCAACAGTGTCCCTAATTTGCTGAGAAGTGGCGGTGCGGTCCCCTACGGCACTGCGTAGGATCCTACGGTCTCGGCGTGCATCCGTGCGTCGCTGCGGTCCGGTCCCAGGTCGACGGGCACGTGCACCTTCCGCCGACCACTGGCGACAACATCGATGTACTGTGGAGACCTCACGCCCCACGTGTTGAGCAATTCGGCGGTACGTCCACCCAGCCTCCCGCATGCCCACTATACGCCCTCGCTCAAAGTCCGTCAACTGCACATACGGTTCACGTCCACGCTGTCGCGGCATGCTACCAGTGTTAAAGACTGCGATGGAGCTCCGTATGCCATGGCAAACTGGCTGACACTGACGGCGGCGGTGCACAAATGCTGCGCAGCTAGCGCCATTCGACGGCCAACGCCGAGGTTCCTGGTGTGTCCGCTGTGCCGTGCGTGTGATCATTGCTTGTACAGCCCTCTCGCAGTGTCCGGAGCAAGTATGGTGGGTCTGACACACCGGTGTCAATGTGTTGTTTTTTCCATTTCCATGAGTGTAATTACAAACGATTAACGGTTTTAGCAAGCCCTAATACAATATGATTAAGCACGACAAGTATGAAAGGGGTTTAGTGTGATGGTTAGCGTCTCTGCCTTCGAAGCTCATTTTGTTGGGGCGGTGGTTCGCGTCTTAACACTACAAAAAATTTTTTTCCTATCATTCGCATTATTAGGTTTTGATACTTTATTATTAGTTTAATATAAGTATACGCTATAATATTTGATGTTATATAAATATAAAAAGTCACCTTTTTTTGAGGGGTGACTTTATTCCATTGGCTTAATCTACAGGACAGCTTGCGCTACTAAAGTTATTTTGTTAATTTTTCTTTTACGCTTCGTAATTCACATGTTGCTAGGATTCTGCTACTGGGTAGGAACAGTGATCAAGTAAGACTGACCCTGGAGTTTTACTGAAATGTGGGAATGATGAAATAATGTTTATCGTATGCAGAGAAGTATTCCGACTTGTACGTCGCTGTTTGTAATGGAACTGTTATAAGGCTGTGTCCTTATTGACTGGACATGGTACTTTCCTTTTCGTGGACGGTGGAGAAAATGTGCGTTTTAATAGAGCCAACGTGGGAATTTTACGCACGTCCGTTGAGTAAATAATGTGATTTACGAACTACTATAAACAACTGCCGCTAGAGTGCGTTGCGATCGCGTATACCACGTTGTGGCCCACGTACCGTGTGCACAAGTCGCATCGTTCCTGAGCGTTCAGCAGCACGTTGAACTCGGCACGCTCAACGTTAACGTTCGACAGCACGGTCCGTGTGCCGACGGCTTAAGGGATGTATCGAAAGCGACACACGATGCGAGACACGCACGGACAGCTACTCTAAATCTAAAGGGAGGCGATACGAAAGGTGCACGTCGGCGCGATAGCGCAGCATGTCGTAAGCGACGTATCTGCCTGCGGCGCCGCTTGCCGCCCTCTGCAGCGATTAGCAGCTGTTGGCATGACGGGAACAAGACAATTCTCTACTTCCGTTCATTAATTTAGTGAAAGGTCATCAGTGCATCAGGAATAAAAGACACAGACAAGTGAGTAATGAAATTGTAATGGCATTAACTCATACTGTAAATATTTTGAAGCTCTCACACGAAATAAGTAATTCAAAAATGGCTCTGAGCACTGTGGGACTTTACTTCTAAGGTCATCAGTCGCCTACAACTTAGAACTACTTAAACCTAACTAACGTATGGACATCACACACATCCATGCCCGAGGCAGGATTCCAACCTGCCGCGGATCCAGACTGAAGCGCTTAGAACCGCTCGGCCACACCTGCCGGCAAATAAGTAATTCAGTTATACACACACCAAAAAAAGTTTTGCGTCACCCAGGTTCCCAGAACTCCTGAAGACAGACGTTGAGTGTGGATATTGGATCACAGACACACTCTCTTTGACTGTTCAGAGATGTCACTAAACCCGCCCACAGATGTAAACAACCGTGCATGAGCAGCGCCTATTAGACGGAGGGGATCCCACAGCCGATCAGTTCCAGTCATCCCACCAGGGAGGAGGTATAGGGCTCGTGTCCAACCATCCCTGGACGGTCAATACCGCAGTTCGACCGCGTCCGCATTGTTACTTTGTGCCAGGAAGGGTGTAAGTTTGTTACTTTAATTTGCTATGATGAAAGCGGTACTGATGGACAATAAAAGCGGGTTAAAAGCTGTGAGCTGTCTGGGGAAGTTAACCTTGCATTACTGCGCAACTGTTTCACCAGGTAACTAGTCTAGGTTTACCAAATTCCCAAAACAGACTAACATTAATTATAATCTTTTAATAGTCGTACAACAACCGGTAATATATATATATATATATATATATATATATATATATATATATATATATATATATATATATATATATATATATAAGGAGAATTTAAATAAAAAGAAAGAAATCAGTTTATATTTGGGAAATTTATTTTAACATTGATCATTGAAATTTCAGCATATTAAACGTGAGTTATAACTGAGCTGGTGCCTTATTTAGGATTGTGAAAATGTGAGTTTGTAATCTTACGGAACACATCAAATATGGAGCCAAGATTGGGAAACTGCATACAACACTGCATTCATAAAACAACACACAAAGAACGTTGAAACGTATGCAAGAGAAAGTTAACCACTACCAACAGATTCAAATTTTCACCCAAAGAAGATACGTTCGTAGCACAATCCTGTCCGTCATGTAATTACCACACACTGGTATACTAAATTCATACTAACTCTCTGTGAAATCTTCCCAAAAAGAATAGCTGAGGGCTACTTTGATGATTACACCACATGCTTCACGTGGTCAACTTGGTTTACACAAAGCGTATAACTCCACAATAATTTTGATAATTAAAATAAATTAGATCGAAAAGCAATTTACAAAAGAAAAACCTCGAACTGGTTACTAACGTCTTACTGTTAACCTGACGGGTCAAGCAGTTATATAAGCACGTGGTACTGGTCTCGCAAAGTACACCCCACGTGGGTTGAACATAAAGAAAAGTTGCTATATTGAAAAATATTGTCAAGACGAGACGTTATAATCACACAAGCATTCGCATTTAAGATTGATCTTAGTTAGAGTTACTGATCAACACGTGGTTCCACTTTACTCACAAAGTAGCGACAAAGCAACTGCCGGAAAATAATCTGAACTTCACACGAGAATTACACTGCGCTGCAATTTAAGATAACATTAGATATTTTAGAGCTAAACCTGAAATAAAGGTGATTAAATTTTCAGTTAGGCTGAACTTAAGAAATCCATTGTCCTACGGACTTGGCAGACACGCGCTTAGCCGGAGATCTTACCACTTCAGACGCTCGCCACGGACCGACTCACTTGGTTCCTTCCTGAGGGGTGGCTCACAAATACAAACGGAAGTGGCCAGAGGGGCAGCTTCCTACACCAACATGACAAGGGACGGACAGGACCATACTAAGGATAGAAACCTCTTTGCTTTTAGAAAGCGTACCTACCTGTTCCGACGTTGGTCCTACTGTTCTCTAGCAGACAGCCTTGTCTGCTACCCTCAAGCATGCAACTAGAAATACGTTTGCTCATTCATCCTCTCACACAGAAGGGAAGGGGGATGACGGTGTCTTATCATATACAGTATATAAAAGAAAGCGGATGTAGGTTCCGTATGAGGCTGTGTGACATGAATTACATATAAACTGTGTTTTAAAGTGTAGTAGTGTGACAGATCGTTCTTGTTTATGTGTAAAAGTAACACGTTCCACTACTCAGTCTCCTCCCAGATAGTCAGAAACGCCACAGTAAATTTAGAAGAGGAATTTATGCCGTTAATGACAATAGATTTAAGAAATTAAACATGAAAGGAATCCGACAGAGACCTTTCAAGGGCTCTCGACATGGGAAGTGTCCAGGCGTCTCGGAGTGAGCCAAAGCGATGTTGTTCAGACGTGGAGGAGACACAGAGAGACAGGAACTGTTGACGACATGCCTCGCTCAGCCCACCCGAGGGCTACTACTGCAGAGGATGGCCGCTACCTACGGATTATGGCTCGGAGGAAGCCTGACAGCAACGCCGCCAAGTTGAATAATACTTTTCGTGCAGCCACAGGACGTCGTGTTACGACTCAAACTGCGCGCAACAGGCTGCACGATGCGCAACTTGGCTCCCGACGTCCACGGCGAGGTCCGTCTTTGCAACCACGACACCCTGCAGCACCCAACAACCACGCCGAATGGACCGCTTAGGATTGCCATCACGTTCTCTTCACCGATGATTGTCGCATGTGCCTTCAACCAGACAATCGTTGGAGACGTGTTTGGAGGCAAGCCGGTTAGGCTGAACGCCTCAGACACACTATCCAGAGAGTGCAAGAAGGCTGAAATGGCTCTGAGCAATATGGGACTTAACATCTGTGGTAATCAGTCCCCTAGACCTTAGAACTACTTAAGGGGCTCCGGAACGCCCTATACTTGCAATGTTAAAATAACGCTTATAAATTACATCTTTCCTCACCAAGTATTTGAGGTAGGAAGTTGAACTTTTTACAGATTATTTATTGGAATATGGGCTACAACTTAACACAGGGATTTTACAAAATTTTTGTTCAGTTATTAAAGATGATTTTTTTTCAATTGTAATGAAAATTCACAACATTTTTTGCAATTTTTTATTTATGTATTCAAAAATATAGAGTTTTTTGGAAAAAGGCTGTGTTAAATTATGCAGAAGGTACTGTGTAACATTTACTGAAAGTTTGAAACAAATATGTTTGGAAGATCCTTAGAAAACATGTAATTACTATGAGAAAATAAAAGTTTTGGGAATCGAGCGACAAAGATTGTATTAACTTTTTAGTGCATTCCAGGTCCATAGGATGGATTATCTTCATCCTCTGCAAACTCCTCCTCCAGCTTCCTCTTGTTCCTCCTCCTGTTTACTATTGCTTGTATTTCTAGACTCTTTACAGCCCTGTCTGCAGCCCGAAGGCGTTCCTTGTCTAAAGCAAGCATCGCTCGTACCATGTTAGAACCTATCTTCATTCCCATATTTCTAAATACCTTGCACCTTACAATGTTGCCATCATTGAAAGTCGCAACAGCATCATACACACCAAAGTGAAGTGTTTCTATTCCAACAAATACAGTCTTGGGGATTCTCGACAATATAACACTATTTACACTTTCATTGGGGTTTTGAGTTTTTCCGTGAATACACTTTTTCAACAGTTCAGGTGCTGCTAAGTCTCTGAAAATAGGTTAGCCACAACACATACTTCATCTCACATCACTAAAATGTACCTGATGAACACGGACGTTAATAATAACACCATTTGACAGCAGTTTAACAGCGCCACAGTGGGTCACGCCCATGTAGAACACATTTCAAAAAAAATTTAAAAATAGTTGTAGTCTTCGGAATTGAATAAATTATATATCTATTAAAAGGTAATAGTCTGCAGATTCAGAAAACGCAAAAAAGTAAAAATTGAACTTTTCATGATTTTGAGCCTTTCCGGAGCCCCTTAAACCTAACTAATCTAAGGACGTCACACACATCCATGCCCGAGGCAGCATTCGAACCTGCGACCGTACCAGTCAAGCGGTTCCGGACTGTGCGCCTAGAACCGCACGGCCACCGCGGCCGGCAGTGCAACGAGGCGGAGGTCCCCTGCTGTTTTGGGGTGGCATTATGTGGGGCCGACGTACGCCGCCTGGTGGTCACGGAAGGTGTCGTAACGGCTGTACGATACGTGAACGCCATCCTCCGACCGATAGTGCATCCACGTCGGCAGGATACTGGCGAGGCATTCGTCTTCGCGGACGACAATTCGCGCCCGCATCGTGCACGTCTTGTGAATAACTTCCTGCAGGATAACGACATGTGGCCAGCATGTTCTCCAGACATGAACCCTATCGAACATGCCTGGGACAGGTTGAAAAGGGCTGCTGGAACGACGTGACCCACCAACCACTCTGAGGGATCTACGCCGAACCGCCGTAGAGGAGTGGGACAATCTGGACCGACAGTGCCTTGATAAACTTGTGGATAGTATTCCACGACGGATACAGACATGCATCAAGGAAAGAGGACGTGCTACTGGGTGTTAGAGGTACCGGTGTGTACAGCAGTCTGCACCATCACTCTGAAGGTCTCGCTGTACGGTGGTACAATATGCAGTGTGTGGTTTTGATGAGCAATAAAAAGGGCGGAAATGATGTTTATGTTGACCTCTATTCCAATTTTCTGTGCAGGTTCCGGAACTCTCGGAACCGAGGTGATGCAAAACTTTTTTGACGCGTGTAGTGGATACATTAATTATAATTCAATTAGACAGAATTGACCTGAGTCGAAAAAAGGCCCCCGGAGTAGACAACATTCCATTGGAACTACTGACGGCCTTGGGAGAGGCAGTCCTGACAAAACTCTACCATCTGGTGAGCAAGATGTATGAAACAGGCGAAATACCCACAGACTTCAAGAAGAATATAATAATTCCAATCCCAAAGAAAGCAGGTGTTGACAGATGTGAAAATTACCGAACAATCAGTTTAATAAGCCACAGCTGCAAAGTACTGACACGAATTCTTTACAAACGAATGGAAAAACTAGTAGAAGCCGACCTCGGGGAAGATCAGTTTGGATTCCGTAGAAATACTGGAACACGTGAGGCAATACTGACCTTACGACTTAACTTAGAAGAAAGATTAAGGAAAGGCAAACCTACGTTTCTAGCATTTGTAGACTTAGAGAAAGCTTTTGACAATGTTGACTGGAATACTCTCTTTCAAATTCTAAAGGTGGCAGGGGTAAAATACAGGGAGCGAAAGGCTATTTACAATTTGTACAGAAACCAGATGGCAGTTATAAGAGTCGAGGGGCATGAAAGGGAAGCAGTGGTTGGGAAGGGAGTAAGACAGGATTGTAGCCTCTCTCCGATGTTATTCAATCTGTATATTGAGCAAGCAGTGAAGGAAACAAAAGAAAAATTTGGAGTAGGAATTTAAATCCATGGAGAAGAAATAAAAATTTTGAGGTTCGCCGATGACATTGTAATTCTGTCAAAGACAGCAAAGGACTTGGAAGAGCAGTTGAACGGAATGGATGGTGTCTTGAAGGGAGGATATAAGATGAACATCAACAAAAGCAAAACGAGGATAATGGAATGTAGTCGAATTAAGTCGGGTGATGTTGAGGGTATTAGATTAGGAAATGAGACACTTAAAGTAGTAAAGGAGTTTTGCTATTTGGGGAGCAAAATAACTGATGATGGTCGAAGTAGAGTGGATATAAAATGTAGACTGGCAATGGCAAGGAAAGCGTTTCTGAGGAAGAGAAATTTGTTAACATCGAGTATAGATTTAAGTGTCAGGAAGTCGTTTCTGAAAGTATTTGTATGGAGTGTAGCCATGTATGGAAGTGAAACATGGACGGTAAATAGTTTGGACAAGAAGAGAATAGAAGCTTTTGAAATGTGGTGCTACAGAAGAATGCTGAAGACTAGATGGGTAGATCACGTAACTAACGAGGAGGTATTGAATAGGATTGGGGAGAAGAGAAGTTTGTGGCACAACTTGACCAGAAGAAGGGATCGGATGGTAGGACATGTTCTGAGGCATCAAGGGATCACCAATTTAGTATTGGAGGGCAGCGTGGAGGGTAAAAATCGTAGGGGGAGGCCAAGAGATGAATACACTAAGCAGATTCAGAAGGATGTAGGTTGCAGTAGGTACTGGGAGATGAAGAAGCTTGCACAGGATAGAGTAGCATGGAGAGCTGCATCAAACCAGTCTCAGGACTGAAGACCACAACAACAACAACATAGACAGAATTGTCATTTACAGAATTGTTGCTTCAAATTAAATTTTCATTAACGTGGTAAATTTAAGAACTAAACATTTTTTTAAAAAATTAACAAATGGGGCTCTATAATGAACTACGCCCTACTGTTTTATTTTAAATTTTGTTTATTTTTTATTTGAATTTGAACTGTTTACAGGTATGTAAAAAATTTGTGGGTCTTGTAAACGTACACATCTCCACAGTGTAGGGATTGCACCAGTAGGTTTGAGCAACTGTTCACCTAGTTTCTTTTGTTAGCGGTTTGCTTCGTTCAGATTGTTGCATGGACTGAACGCCCTGTTATCTGCTAATGCTGGTATCACAGAACACTTATTAAATTGTTGCCGAACATAAGGTTGACCTTGTCGTCTGCGTGCAAAATTACGAAGCACGAACGCTGCCTTAATGGTCTGTACAGCGTTACTTCTGTTGGTATAAGCCGGTCGGTCAAGTAGACGAAATTCTGAGGTTAGCATTCCAAAGCTGCATTCCACACATTTTTCTGCCTCTTGATAGTCGAATACTCTTCTGGCAGCATTTAAAACTGTTTTTGCAAAGGGCAGCATTATATTATGCTGGAGAGGGAATGCTTCATCTGACACAAAGTAGTACGGAAAATGATTGTGATTTGCCCCGCTTGGCAAGGAAGTTGCTTCGGGTATTCTCAATGTATTACTGTGCAATAATTCTGCGAGCGTCGATTGGCGGAACACAGCACCGTTACTATACCGTTCGTAGTGTCCAACCTCTGTTCCGGTGAACATTCCATCTGCATCAGACAGAGCCATTAGAACTACTCAAAAGAATCCTTTATAGTTATAATCTGTGGACCCAGTAGTAGTGAATACGGAAATGTTTGCCATCGAGAGAACCAATGCACTTAGGTAAATTCCGTAACTCATAATAACATTTTGATATTTGCCTCCAAGTTTCCTCCGTTGGTTGTGGCATATACAGCGGTTGTTAAGTGAGACTGCATAACAGCACAAGTCGATTGAGGAGTTCCTAGATAACAGGACGCAGCATGTCATTCTCAATGGAGAGAAGTCTTCCGAAGTAAGAGTGATTTCAGGTGTGCCGCAGGGGAGTGTCGTAGGACCGTTGCTATTCACAATATACATAAATCACCTTGTGGATGACATCGGAAGTTCACTGAGGCTTTTTGCGGATTATGCTGTGGTGTATCGAGAGGTTGTAACAATGGAAAATTGTACTGAAATGCAGGAGGATCTGCAGCGAATTGACGCATGGTGCAGGGAATGGCAATTGAATCTCAATGTAGACAAGTGTAATGTGCTGCGAATACATAGAAAGAAAGAGCCTTTATCATTTAGCTACAATATAGCAGGTCAGCAAGTGGAAGCTGTTAATTCCGTAAATTATCTGTGAGTAGTCATTAGCAGTGACTTAAAATGGAATGACCATATAAAATCAATCATCGATAAAGCAGATGCCAGAAAAGAATCCTAAGGAAATGCAGTCCGAAAACAAAGGAAGTAGGTTACAGTACGTTTGTTCGCCCACTGCTCGAATAGTGCTCAGCAGTGTGGGATCCGTACCAGATAGGGTTGATAGAAGAGATAGAGAAGACCCAACGGAGAGCAGCGCGCTTCGTTACAGGATCATTTAGTAATCGCGAAAGCGTTACGGAGATGACAGATAAACTCCAGTGGAAGTCTCTGCGGGAGAGACGCTCAGTAGCTCGGTACGGGCTTTTGTTGAAGTTTCGAGAACATACCTTCACCGAGGAGTCAAGCAGTATATTGCTCCCTCCTACGTATATCTCGCGAAGAGACCACGAGGATAAAATCAGAGAGATTAGAGCCCACACAGAGGCATACCGACAATCTTTCTTTCCACGAACAATACGAGACTGGAATAGAAGGGAGAACCGATAGAGGTACTCAAGGTACCCTCCGCCACGCACCGTCTTGTGGCTTGCGGAGTATGGATGTAGATGTAGGACAACGTAACTGACTGTGTAAAACTGCGAGGGATGATCCTGAAAACTGCTTGCAGGAGCTAGATACTGAAAAAGTTAAAAAAAATTGTGTCTTCTTTTTCAACAAGTTTGATACTACAATAAAAACAAAATAAGAACTATAACATACATATTAAGTAAACTGAGATTTTTAAGTGGTAAATAGTTACATAAGTCTCACTGTGTTTTCATATGTACAAACGAAATTGTGTTTTCACTTTATTAAATAACATTTTTAAATAAATGCTATTGATGTCTACTTTTTTAAAATCTTGTTTCAGAAAAGAACTGTCGAGAGCGATGGAAGAATATCAGAAGACCACATGTGCCTTCGCTGAGACCACAAAAATCTGGTGCTGGCCAGAATTCACAGAAAACGTATTATTTGACTGAGCATTTAGCTTTTCTGCAATCGTATTTGAAAGGAGGAAATACGTCCGGCAGTCTTCGCGTTGAAGATACAGCAGCAGAGGAGTCCAGTGTTACTCAAAACGATGAAAGCGACACATTCGTTGAAGAGGAAACGCCTGACGAAGCTTCTTCCGTGTAATTACTTGGAAAACCCGCTCGCAGAAGCTCAAGTGAAACACACAAAAAACGAATGGGAAAAAGACCAAGTCGACGATGTTTTTATAGAATGGATGAACATGAAAAAATCTTGTTGAAGCTCTTTTGTCTGGGTTTGCTTTAACAATAAGATATGTTTTTGAGTGGGGCCCGCCTTTAGCAAAACACAATTTTATTTGTTGTCCCGGACATGTTTCACTGCAGCTGCAGCATCATCAGTGAGATTTTTATTATTATGGCTGTTAAGGGGCTCCGGAACGCCCTATACTTGCAATGTTAAAATAACGCCTATAAATTACATCTTTCCTCACAAAGTATTTGAGGTAGGAAGTTGAACTTTTTACAGATTATTTATTGGAATATGGGCTACAACTTTACACAGGGATTTTGCAAAATTTTTGTTCAGTTATTAAAGATGATTTTTTTCAATTGTAATGAAAATTCCCAACATTTTTTTTCAATTTTTTATTTATATATTCAAAAATATACAGTTTTTTGGAAAAAGGCTGTATTAAATTATGCAGAAGGTACTGTGTAACATTTACTGAAAGTTTGAAACAAATATGTTTGGAAGATCCTTAGAAAACATGTAATTAGTATGAGAAAATAAAAGTTTTGGGAATCGAGCGACAAAGATTGGATTAACTTTTTAGTGCATTCCAGGTCCATAGGATGGATTATCTTCATCCTCTGCAAACTCCTCCTCCAGCTTCCTCTTGTTCCTCCTCCTGTTTACTCTTGCTTGTATTTCTAGACTCTTTACAGCCCTGTCTACAGCCCGAAGGCGTTCCTTGTCTAAAGCAAGCATCACTCGTACCATGTTAGAACCTATCTTCATTCCCATGTTTCTAAATACCTTGCACCTTACAATGTTGCCATCATTGAAAGTCGCAACAGCAACTTTACTTTCACTCATTATTATACTTAAACAAAACTGAGACTCAAGAAACAGAATTAATTACGAATATTTTCGAGATAACGACAGAGTAAATAAACATGAAACAATCGACAATCACACCAGCGATATATATTGAGCCATCACAGGTTAGCCACAACACATACTTTATCTCACATCACTAAAACGTACCTGATGAACACGGACGTTAATAATAACACCATTTGACAGCAGTTTAACAGCGCCACAGTGGGTCACGCCCATGTAGAACACATTTCAAAAAAAATTTAAAAATAGTTGTAGTCTTCGGAATTGAATAAATTATGTATCTATTAAAAGGTAATAGTCTGCAGATTCAGAAAACGCAAAAAAGTAAAAATTGAACTTTTCATGATTTTGAGCCTTTCCGGAGCCCCTTAAACATAAGGAATGCTCTTTACTGTTTAAATACATGTAAACATTAGCTTTTAAATCGTAAGCGGACATTCAAAAATCTGTAATTACGATTTAGAAAGTAATATTTACATGCATTTAAACAGTAGTGAACATTATGTTTAACAGGCATAATAATAAAAAAAAAACCACTCATGGTGCTGCAACTGCAGTGAAACAGACAACAAACAAAACAGTGTTTTGCTAAAGGCGGACCCCACCCAGAAACATATGTTAGTTAACAAATCTGCTAATAAAAGTGACCAAGATGCTGAGCAGCATTTCCTTCTTTCTCTTTTGCCTGATCTGAAAAACCTTAGCTCGCATCGGAGGAGGATTTTTAAAATACACACAACGCCTCCTTCACATAAGCTGTTGGAAGAGGACTAAGGAGAGAATGTGGAATCCAGTGTTTCAGTTGGTCGCAGTCCTTCTACTTGGAGTTCGTCATCCTACGATGACGTGTTACAAACTCAGTCTAACATGAGCAATATTGCAACGACTTCAGGATTCGATCCTATTCAGGATTCAATCCTATCACCCAACTGCCGCAAGAAAGTGAAACTAATTGGTACAATTTGTAAAATATTATAAACCATTATAAAAATAAAACTGGTGAATTTTATTAATACCAATGTTTACATTTATTTCTATTTACCTTGTAGTAATCAAAAGTTCTTCGTCTGGAGAAATAGCCTTACTGAAGAGTGTATCTTTTTTTCCAAGGGTTTGTGACACTAGGTGCTTCAGAAAATGGAAGTTGTTTTCAGGACTAATTCGAGAAAAGTCCCTGAATTTTGATTCACGTTGTGACAGCTGTCGAGAGACAACAGCCAAGCTGTGGTGCACGTGTAAGCTGGCTTACAAGCACTCATCTACAGGGTGTTTCAAAAATGACCGGTATATTTGAAACGGCAATAAAAACTAAACGAGCAGCGATAGAAATACACCGTTTGTTGCAACATCCTTGGGACAACAGTACATTTTCAGGTGGACAAACTTTCGAAATTACAGTAGTTACAATTTTCAACAACAGATGGCGCTGCGGTCTGGGAAACTCTATAGTACGATATTTTCCACATATCCACCATGCGTAGCAATAATATGACGTAGTCTCTGAATGAAATTACCCGAAACCTTTGACAACGTGTCTGGCGGAATGGCTTCACGTGCAGATGAGATGTACTGCTTCAGCTGTTCAATTGTTTCTGGATTCTGGCGGTACACCTGGTATTTCAAGTGTCCCCACAAAAAGAAGTCACAGGGGTTCATGTCTGGCGAATAGGGAGGCCAATCCACGCCGCCTCCTGTATGTTTCGGATAGCCCAAAGCAATCACATGATCATCAAAATATTCATTCGGGAAATTAAAGACGTCGGCCGTGCGATGTGGCTGGGCACCATCTTGCATAAATCACGAGGTGTTCGCAGTGTCGTCTAAGGCAGTTTGTACCGCCACAAATTCACAAAGAATGTCTAGATAGCGTGATGCAGTAATCGTTTCGGATCTGAAAAATGGGCCAATGATTCCTTTGGAAGAAATGGCGGCTCAGACCAGTACTTTTTGAGGACGCAGGGACGATGGGACTGCAACATGGGGCTTTTCGGTTTCCGATATGCACCAGTTCTGTTTATTGACGAAGCCGTCCAGGTAAAAATAAGCTTCGTCAGTAAACCAAATGCTGCCCACATGCATATCGCCGTCATCAATCCTGTGCACTATATTGTTAGTGAATGTCTCTCCTGCAGCAATGGTAGCGGCGCTGAGGGGTTGCCGCATTTGAATTTTGTACGGATAGAGGTGTAAACTCTGGTGCACGAGACGATACGTGGACGTTGGCGTCATTTGGACCGCAGCTGCAACACTGCGAACGGAAACCCGAGGCCGCTGTCGGATCACCTGCTGCACTAGCTGCGCGCTGCCCTCTGCGGTTGCCGTACGCGGTCGCCCTACCTTTCCGGCACGTTCGTCCGTCACGTTCCCAGTCCGTTGAAATTTTTCAAACAGATCCTTTATAGTATCGCTTATCGGTCCTTTGGTTACATTAAAGCTCCGTTGAAAACTTCGTCTTGTTGCAACAACACTGTGTTCTAGGCGGTGGAATTCCAACACCAGAAAAATCCTCTGTTCTAAGGAATAAACCATGTTGTCTACAGCACACTTGCACGTTGTGAACAGCACACGCTTACAGCAGAAAGACGACGTACAGAATGGCGCACCCACAGACTGCGTTGTCTTCTATATCTTTCACATCACTTGCAGCGCCATCTGTTGTTGAAAATTGTAACTACTGTAATTTCGAAAGTTTGTCCGCCTGAAAATGTACTGTTGTCCCAAGCATATTGCAACAAACGGTGTATTTCTATCGCTGCTCGTTTAGTTTTTATTGCCGTTTCAAATATACCGGTCATTTTTGAAACACCGTGTATGTACAAGGTGAGCCACGAACTATTGCCACCAAGAATAACCCCGAAAATATGATAGGTGCTGAAAAGTTTGTGGGACAAAAGTTGCATGGGACAACGGGGGCCTTAATAAGGTATTGGTTTTTTTCTTGCTAGGTGTGGTCGCTCCAGAGGTATGAAGGTCAACTTTATCTTTTTAAATCTGATGCTATAGTTTGGTACTTATGCACTGTTGTCACTAAGCTTACGGCAATCACATAGATTGTGATTGCCGTAAGCTTAGTGACAACAGTGCATCCTAATTTAAGTTATACAATACAGCACTGAAGATGGTCACTCAGTGACAGAATATCGATTTTGTGATAATAAAAAAAAATATATATACGACCAATGCTGTCTCTTTTTTCAAGTTTTTATATTGGCAGCAGTATTTTCAAGACATTTTCCATATGAGAAGGTGTGGTCTAGAGTGACACCAAGGTACTTACAGTGCTTGCTATGTTTCCGTTAAGTTTCACTCTGAGCTCCGCATTAGCTTGTTTGTCAGATGGAATGTACATACTTCTGTTTTCCTTGTACTGGATTTAAGTCGCCACTTTCTGAAATAGGCCCTTATAACGACTAGATCTTGTGTGAGAATTGCCTCTGCTCGTCCAAGATCCTTAGTTCTACAAGCAAGAGCGATATCGTTGGCGTAGCAGAATCTGGTATGGGCGAGATCGAAGGTATACAGGTTGAATAATAGAGGGACTAACACGGAGCCCTGTGGTAGACCATTATTTTTACCCTCCCTTTGCTCACATTTCTCCCAAATAAACACGGAGATATCTATCGTTTATCGTGGTGTTGATGAGAGTTACAGTTTTTGGCATCTTTTTAGTAACTTGTATATCATCCCTTCTCTCCAGACTGTGCCGTAACGCCGCGGTCAGGTCTATGACAGACGTCCTCATGTTTTCTTGGAAACCGGCCTGTGTGAAAGTTGTTAGGGCCAGTACCCGGTCAAAGCAACTTCTCTCTGCCCTGAAACCCGCTTGCTCAACTGCGATATGTTCCAGACTGAAGCCGCTAATCCTATTATGGATGAGCCTCTGCCAAAATTTATAAGTAGAGCTCAAAAGGGAAACTGGTCTGAAACTTGGAGGGTGGTCAGCTGGTTCAGCTAAAAGAGTAAGACGACTTTCTTCCCTGTTTGTTTTCCCACGATGGCGAAAACACAGCGGCGGGAAAAGCACGGTCCAATACTGGTCGGTGGCCTGTCACGTAGATCCTGAGATCCAGTTTCTAAAATGAGACTGCCGATAAAGAAGCTGAATGGGAAAAGGGTTTCACAGAAAAGTTAAGTGACTGTAGCAGGATACAAAATGTGTAGTTGGTGTCACGGATGGCAGAAAAATGTAAGTAAATGCGAGTGAATGTTCAGCAGTGTTACAGAATTAGTAGTGTGTTGTTGTTGTTGTGGTCTTCAGTCCCGAGACTGGTTTGATGCAGCTCTCCATGCTACTCTATCCTGTGCAAGCTTCTTCGTCTTCCAGTACCTACTGCAAGCTACATCCTTCCGAATCTGCTTAGTGTATTCATCTCTTGGTCTCCCCCTACGATTTTTACCCTCCACGCTGCCCTCCAATACTAAATTGGTGATCCCTTGATGCCTCAGAACATGTCCTACCAACCGATCCCTTCTTCTGGTCAAGTTGTGCCACAAACTACTCTTCTCCCCAATCCTATTCAATACTTCCTCATTAGTTATGTGATCTACCCACCTTATCTTCAGCATTCTTCTATAGCACCACATTTCGAAAGCTTCTATTCTCTTCTTGTCTAAACTATTTATCATCCACGTTTCACTTCCATACATGGCTACACTCCATACAAATACTTTCAAAAATGACTTCCTGACACTTAAATCTATACTCGATGTTAACAAATTTCTCTTCTTCGGAAACGCTTTCCTTGCCATTGCCAGTCTACATTTTATATCCTCTCTACTTCGACCATCATCAGTTATTTTGCTACCCAAATAGCAAAACTCCTTTACTACTTTAAGTGTCTCATTTCCTAATCTAATACCCTCAACATCACCCGACTTAATTCGACTACATTCCATTATCCTCGTTTTGCTTTTGTTGATGTTCATCTTATATCTTCCCTTCAAGACACTGTCCATTCCGTTCAACTGCTCTTCGAAGTCCTTTGCTGTCTCTGACAGAATTACAATGTCATCGGCGAACCTCAAAGTTTTTATTTCTTCTCCATGGATTTTAATACCTACTCCGAATTTTTCTTTTGTTTCCTTTACTGCTTGCTCAATATACAGATTGAATAACATCGGGGAGAGGCTACAACCCTGTCTCACTCCCTTCCTAACCATTACCTCCCTTTCATGTCCCTCGACTCTTATAACTGCCATCTGGTTTCTGTACAAATTGTAAATAGCCTTTCCCTCCCTGTATTTTACCCCTGCCACCTTTAGAATTTGAAAGAGAGTATTCCAGTCAACATTATCAAAAGCTTTCTCTAAGTCTACAAATGCTAGAAATATAGGTTTACCTTTCCTCAATCTTTCTTCTAAGATAAGTCGTAAGGTCAGTATTGCCTCACGTGTTCCAGTATTTCTACGGAATCCAAACTGATCTTCCCCGAGGTCGGCTTCTACTAGTTTTTCCATTGGTCTGTAAACAATTCGTGTTAGTATTTTGCAACTGTGGCTTATTGAACTGATTGTTCGGTGATTTTCACATCTGTCAACACCTGCTTTCTTTGGGATTGGAATTATTATATTCTTCTTGAAGTCTGAGGGTATTTCGCCTGTCTCATACATCTTGCTCACCAGATGGTAGAGTTTTGTCAGGACTGGCTCTCCCAAGGCCGTCAGTAGTGTCCTGCTTGACAAAGTCACGTAGTTTAGATTTATGGGTGTAACGTTGGAAAGTGATATGAAATGGAACGGCCATGTGAGTACTGTGGTACGGAAGGCAATGGTCAACTTGAGTTTATTGGGAGATTTTTTGGAAAGTGTAAAGGAGCCCGCACATAGCACGGCAGTGTAGTGCCACCAATTCTTGGCTACTGTTCCGGTGTTTCGGATTCGCACTAAGTCGGGTTAAAGGAACACATCGAAGCAATTTGTGGGGAGAGACTGTGGAGCGGGCGGCAAACAATGGCGTAGGCAGTGGGAGGTGAGCCGCCAGCAGTGGTGGATGTGAGGAGAGAGATGGCGGAGTTTTGTAATTTGTCATGAAGTGCTATATATATTATGACTATTAAGGTAAATACATTGTTTGTTCTCTATTAAAATCTTTCATTTGTTAACTATGCCTGTCAGTAGTTAGTGCCTTCTGTAGTTTGAATCTTTTATTTAGCTGGCAATAGTGGCGCTCGCTGTCTTGCAGTAGTTCGAGTAGAGTTTTGTGAGGTAAGTGATTTGTGAAAGGTATAGATTAATGTTAGTCAGGGCCATTCTTTTGCAGGGATTTTTGAAAGTCAGATTGCGTTGCGCTAAAAATATTGTGTCAGTTTAACCCCAGTCGTGTACAATTGTTCAAAGGGGACGTTACAACTGGTAATGTACAATATGTACAAGAGCCAAGAAGGAATAATAAGAATGTACGACCGAGAACCAAGTGCGCTGAATAAAAGGGGTATGTAGGACAGGGATGTGGTCTTTCGCCCCTACCGTTCAATCTGTATATCGAAGAAGCAATGATGAAAATGAAAGAAAGGTTCAAGAGTGGAATTAAAATTGAAGTTGAAAGGGTACGAATGATACGATTCGCTGATGATATTGCTGTTCTTAATGAAAGTGAAAAAGAATTACACAGTTGCCCTGAGGTGCTACAGACGAATGTTGAAATTTAGGTAGACTAATAAGGTACGGAATCAGGACTTTTCCGCAGACTCGGAATATGTGGAAAACAAGTGACAAGGAGAAGGGACAGGATGACTTCCATGGTACTAGAGGGAGTCGTAGGGGGCAAAAACTGCAGAAGAAGACAGAGACTGGAATAAATGCAGCAAATAATTGAGGAGGTAGGTTGAAAGATGGAGAGGTTGGCAAAGGAAAGAAATTCGTGGTGGGGTGCATCAAAGCAGTTGGATGACTTATTAATGAAGGAAAAAAAAGAAAGAAAACGTTCTAAAAACACGCAAGTGTTACGCAGATGCTTCGAGAACACAAATGCGAATCCCTGGAAGGAAGACGACAATCTTTTCGAGGAACACTGTTGAGAAAACTTAGAGGGCTGGCATTTGAAGCTGACTGCTGAAAGATTCTACTGATGCCAACACAAATTTCGCGTAAGGATACGAGAAATTAATGCTCATACGGAGGCATATACACTCCTGGAAATTGAAATAAGAACACCGTGAATTCATTGTCCCAGGAAGGGGAAACTTTATTGACACATTCCTGGGGTCAGATACATCACATGATCACACTGACAGAACCACAGGCACATAGACACAGGCAACAGAGCATGCACAATGTCGGCACTAGTACAGTGTATATCCACCTTTCGCAGCAATGCAGGCTGCTATTCTCCCATGGAGACGATCGTAGAGATGCTGGATGTAGTCCTGTGGAACGGCTTGCCATGCCATTTCCACCTGGCGCCTCAGCTGGACCAGCGTTCGTGCTGGACGTGCAGACCGCGTGAGACGACGCTTCATCCAGTCCCAAACATGCTCAATGGGGGACAGATCCGGAGATCTTGCTGGCCAGGGTAGTTGACTTACACCTTCTAGAGCACGTTGGGTGGCACGGGATACATGCGGACGTGCATTGTCCTGTTGGAACAGCAAGTTCCCTTGCCGGTCTAGGAATGGTAGAACGATGGGTTCGATGACGGTTTGGATGTACCGTGCACTATTCAGTGTCCCCTCGACGATCACCAGTGGTGTACGGCCAGTGTAGGAGATCGCTCCCCACACCACGATGCCGGGTGTTGGCCCTGTGTGCCTCGGTCGTATGCAGTCCTGATTGTGGCGCTCACCTGCACGGCGCGAAACACGCATACGACCATCATTGGCACCAAGGCAGAAGCGACTCTCATCGCTGAAGACGACACGTCTCCATTCGTCCCTCCATTCACGCCTGTCGCGACACCACTGGAGGCGGGCTGCACGATGTTGGGGCGTGAGCGGAAGACGGCCTAACGGTGTGCGGGACCGTAGCCCAGCTTCATGGAGACGGTTGCGAATGGTCCTCGCCGATACCCCAGGAGCAACAGTGTCCCTAATTTGCTGGGAAGTGGCGGTGCGGTCCCCTACGGCACTGCGTAGGATCCTACGGTCTTGGCGTGCATCCGTGCGTCGCTGCGGTCCGGTCCCAGGTCGACGGGCACGTGCACCTTCCGCCGACCACTGGCGACAACATCGATGTACTGTGGAGACCTCACGCCCCACGTGTTGAGCAATTCGGTGGTACGTCCACCCGGCCTCCCGCATGCCCACTATACGCCCTCGCTCAAAGTCCGTCAACTGCACATACGGTTCACGTCCACGCTGTCGCGGCATGCTACCAGTGTTAAAGACTGCGATGGAGCTCCGTATGCCACGGCAAACTGGCTGACACTGACGGCGGCGGTGCACAAATGCTGCGCAGCTAGCGCCATTCGACGGCCAACACCGCGGTTCCTGGTGTGTCCGCTGTGCCGTACGTGTGATCATTGCTTGTACAGCCCTCTCGCAGTGTCCGGAGCAAGTATGGTGGGTCTGACACACCGGTGTCAATGTGTTCTTTTTTCCATTTCCAGGAGTGTAGATAGTCGTTTTTCCTCGCTCTATTTGCCAGCGGAACAGGAAAGGAAATGACTAGCAATGGTACACGGCACCCTTTAAGACGCACCGTATTGTGGCTTGCAGAGTACGTATGTATACGCAGGAGTAGAGAAACATTAGAAAATTGTGCCATTGGCGAGTGTTGGCGGAATACCTGGTGATTGGTTGGAAAGCTTAAACGGAGAGGAGCGCGTTTATGGACCTTTGCGATCAGACGTTCGGTAGACGCATTTGGGACCGAGAAGCAGGGCACCATCTACTGGGTGTCCCAACTCGGTGGCATACTTGTCTTCATTTGCTGTTATCCTCACACCTTGCGGTCACTACACTTCCAAACCTAATAGCAGCGATACTCAGTCGTCAAGCATCTCAGAATTAAGATCACCATGTGTATACCACTTGAATTGAATCTCTTAAGAATGACTCTGTAATTCCTTGAAGATTTAATGTGTCAATTGTGAAATAAATTATACAGTTGAACAAAGGCAAATTTTCTAATATGCAAATAAGGATTTCTGCAGCGTTTTGGAAAATTCAACGCTCAAATCAGAAATTCACCATCAGCTGCATTTTTTTAGTTATACGAAAATATATATAATTTATATTTCGTAGATATTATTGTTTCTCAACAAGAGTAAATTTACTAAAAGTAGTTGGTAACACCAGCTTCTGCATTTGACTTGCTTTAGCATCCAAATATTGATAGCTATCCCTGTACAGTATTGCCTTGTTATACTAATTCTAGCCTTTCTTAGTGTTAATATCGCCACATGAAATTATGAATTTAACATTGCTCACATAGCGGTTTAGCAGTTGTAATTTACCCTGAAGAGCAAAAGAAACTGGTACACTTGCCTAATATGGTGTAGGGCTCCCGCGAGCAGGCAGGAGTGCCACAGTGCGACGTGGCATGGACCCGACTAATGTGTGAAGTATTGCTGGTGGACCCGACTAATGTCTGAAGTATTGCTGGAGGACCCGACTAATGTCTGAAGTATTGCTGGTGGACCCGACTAATGTGTGAAGTATTGCTGGTGGACCCGACTAATGTCTGAAGTATTGCTTGTGGACCCGACTAATGTCTGAAATATTGCTGGTGGACCCGACTAATGTCTGAAGTATTGCTGGTGGACCCGACTAATGTGTGAAGTATTGCTTGTGGACCCGACTAATGTCTGAAGTATTGCTGGTGGACCCGACTAATGTGTGAAGTATTGCTGGTGGACCCGACTAATGTCTGAAGTATTGCTGGTGGACCCGACTAATGTCTGAAGTATTGCTGGTGGACCCGACTAATGTCTGAAGTATTGCTGGTGGACCCGACTAATGTCTGAAGTATTGCTGGTGGACCCGACTAATGTCTGAAGTATTGCTGGTGGACCCGACTAATGTGTGAAGTATTGCTGGTGGACCCGACTAATGTGTGAAGTATTGCTGGTGGACCCGACTAATGTCTGAAGTATTGCTTGTGGACCCGACTAATGTCTGAAGTATTGCTGGTGGACCCGACTAATGTCTGAAGTATTGCTGGTGGACCCGACTAATGTCTGAAGTATTGCTGGTGGACCCGCCTAATGTGTGAAGTATTGCTTGTGGACCCGACTAATGTCTGAAGTATTGCTGGTGGACCCGCCTAATGTGTGAAGTATTGCTTGTGGACCCGACTAATGTCTGAAGTATTGCTGGTGGACCCGACTAATGTCTGAAGTATTGCTGGTGGACCCGACTAATGTCTGAAGTATTGCTGGTGGACCCGACTAATGTCTGAAGTATTGCTGGTGGACCCGACTAATGTGTGAAGTATTGCTGGTGGACCCGACTAATGTCTGAAGTATTGCTGGTGGACCCGACTAATGTCTGAAGTATTGCTGGTGGACCCGACTAATGTCTGAAGTATTGCTGGTGGACCCGACTAATGTCTGAAGTATTGCTGGTGGACCCGACTAATGTCTGAAGTATTGCTGGTGGACCCGACTAATGTGTGAAGTATTGCTGGTGGACCCGACTAATGTGTGAAGTATTGCTGGTGGACCTGACTAATGTCTGAAGTATTGCTGGTGGACCCGACTAATGTCTGAAGTATTGCTGGTGGACCCGACTAATGTCTGAAGTATTGCTGGTGGACCCGACTAATGTCTGAAGTATTGCTGGTGGACCCGCCTAATGTGTGAAGTATTGCTTGTGGACCCGACTAATGTCTGAAGTATTGCTGGTGGACCCGCCTAATGTGTGAAGTATTGCTTGTGGACCCGACTAATGTCTGAAGTATTGCTGGTGGACCCGACTAATGTCTGAAGTATTGCTGGTGGACCCGACTAATGTCTGAAGTATTGCTGGTGGACCCGACTAATGTCTGAAGTATTGCTGGTGGACCCGACTAATGTGTGAAGTATTGCTGGTGGACCCGCCTAATGTGTGAAGTATTGCTTGTGGACCCGACTAATGTCTGAAGTATTGCTGGTGGACCCGCCTAATGTGTGAAGTATTGCTTGTGGACCCGACTAATGTCTGAAGTTTTGTGGTGGACCCGACTAATGTCTGAAGTATTGCTGGTGGACCCGACTAATGTCTGAAGTATTGCTGGTGGACCCGACTAATGTCTGAAGTATTGCTGGTGGACCCGACTAATGTCTGAAGTATTGCTGGAGGACCCGACTAATGTCTGAAGTATTGCTGGTGGACCCGACTAAGGTCTGAAGTATTGCTGGTGGACCCGACTAAGGTCTGAAGTATTGCTGGTGGACCCGACTAATGTCTGAAGTATTGCTGGTGGACCCGACTAATGTCTGAAGTATTGCTGGAGGACCCGACTAATGTCTGAAGTATTGCTGGTGGACCCGCCTAATGTGTGAAGTATTGCTTGTGGACCCGACTAATGTCTGAAGTATTGCTGGAGGACCCGACTAATATCTGAAGTATTGCTGGTGGACCCGACTAATGTCTGAAGTATTGCTGGTGGACCCGACTAATGTGTGAAGTATTGCTGGTGGACCCGACTAATGTGTGAAGTATTGCTGGTGGACCCGACTAATGTCTGAAGTATTGCTGGTGGACCCGACTAATGTCTGAAGTATTGCTGGTGGACCCGACTAATGTCTGAAGTATTGCTGGTGGACCCGACTAATGTCTGAAGTATTGCTGGTGGACCCGACTAATGTCTGAAGTATTGCTGGTGGACCCGACTAATGTCTGAAGTATTGCTGGAGGACCAGACTAATGTCTGAAGTATTGCTGGTGGACCCGCCTAATGTGTGAAGTATTGCTTGTGGACCCGACTAATGTCTGAAGTATTGCTGGTGGACCCGACTAATGTCTGAAGTATTGCTGGTGGACCCAACTAATGTCTGAAGTATTGCTGGAGGACCCGACTAATGTCTGAAGTATTGCTGGAGGACCCGACTAATGTCTGAAGTATTGCTGGAGGACCCGACTAATGTCTGAAGTATTGCTGGAGGACCCGACTAATGTCTGAAGTATTGCTGGTGGACCCGACTAATGTCTGAGGTATTGCTGGTGGACCCGACTAATGTCTGAAGTATTGCTGGAGGACCCGACTAATGTCTGAAGTATTGCTGGTGGACCCGACTAATGTCTGAAGTATTGCTGGTGGACCCGACTAATGTCTGAAGTATTGCTGGTGGATCCGACTAATGTCTGAAATATTGCTGGAGGACCCGACTAATGTCTGAAGTATTGCTGGTGGACCCGCCTAATGTGTGAAGTATTGCTTGTGGACCCGACTAATGTCTGAAGTATTGCTGGAGGACCCGACTAATATCTGAAGTATTGCTGGTGGACCCGACTAATGTGTGAAGTATTGCTGGTGGACGCGACTAATGTCTGAAGTATTGCTGGTGGACCCGACTAATGTCTAAAGTATTGCTGGAGGACCCGACTAATGTCTGAAGTATTGCTCGTGGACCCGACTAATGTGTGAAGTATTGCTCGTGGACCCGACTAATGTCTGAAGTATTGCTGGAGGACCCGACTAATGTCTGAAGTATTGCTGGTGGACCCGACTAATGTCTGAAGTATTGCTGGTGGACCCGACTAATGTCTGAAGTATTGCTGGTGGACCCGACTAATGTCTGAAGTATTGCTGGTGGACCCGACTAATGTCTGAAGTATTGCTGGAGGACCCGACTAATGTCTGAAGTATTGCTGGTGGACCCGACTAATGTCTGAAGTATTGCTGGTGGACCCGACTAATGTCTGAAGTATTGCTGTTGGACCCGACTAATGTCTGAAGTATTGCTGGTGGACCCGACTAATGTCTGAAGTATTGCTGGTGGACCCGACTAATGTCTGAAGTATTGCTGGTGGACCCGACTAATGTCTGAAGTATTGCTGGTGGACCCGACTAATGTCTGAAGTATTGCTGGTGGACCCGACTAATGTGTGAAGTATTGCTGGTGGACCCGACTAATGTCTGAAGTATTGCTGGAGGACCGGACTAATGTCTGAAGTATTGCTGGTGGACCCGACTAATGTCCGAAGTATTGCTGGTGGACCCGACTAATGTCCGAAGTATTGCTGGTGGACCCGACTAATGTCCGAAGTATTGCTGGTGGACCCGACTTATGTCGGAAGTATTGTTGGTGGACCCGACTAATGTCTGAAGTATTGCTGGTGGACCCGACTAATGTCTGAAGTATTGCTGGAGGACCCGACTAATGTCTGAAGTATTGCTGGTGGACCCGACTAATGTCCGAAGTATTGCTGGTGGACCCGACTAATGTCCGAAGTATTGCTGGTGGACCCGACTAATGTCTGAAGTAGTGCTGGAGGGATCTGACAATATGAATCCCGCAGGGCTGTCCATAAATGCATAAGAGTACCAGTAGGTGGAGATGTCTTCTGAGCGGCGCGTTGCAATGCATCCCAGATATGCTCAGTAATGTTCATGCCTGGGGATTTTGGTGACCAGCGGAACTCTTTAAACTCAGAAGAGTGTTCCTCTGTAGCAATTCTGGACGGATGGGGTATCGCATTGTGCTGCTGGAATTCCCCAAGTCCGTCGGATTGTACGATGGATCAATGGATAAATGGATGCAGGTGATCAGACAGGCTGCTTACATATGTGTCACCTGTCAGAGTCGTCTCTAGACGTCTCTAGACGTATTAGTCTATTAATGTGAAAATTTCCTTTTTTCTAGAAAAAAATCATTGTCACACTGAAGTAGAACCAGACAGCTTCCGGCTTTGCAGAATTCAGTCTGTAAGTTTACAGAACTTATTGTTGTATTAATTTTGATCCTTCTTGGCACAAATGGAATCTCCCATGATCTTTTGTACTTAAAAATACCTAGCTGTTTATTTTTACCGTATCTTATGCATACAATTTTTTTCTTCCTAGGAAATGTCTTGTCGCCGAACGTGTCTGATTTATCCACACTCTTTCTGTTACATCTGAGGAGATTACACACTTTAAAGGCATAGGAAGAAAATTTTCGCCCATCATAAAGAAGGCTTACATGCACTACTTATGAATACCACCTGATGTTTTTGGGCACAGAGGCAGTGAAGGACAACGTGTTGCTCAGGATTTGCCGTCTTCTCCTGAAGCAAGTAATCCAACATATCAGGAAATAAGTGATCATTATCCATGTTTCTTAAGTCAGGCATACCTAAATGATCTAGTCCGTAACTTGCGCCTACGCAGACAAAAGAAAGAACCGCTAAGAATCTAGATTAAAAGAATGTAAACTTCCAAGACGAGATACCATTGTTTTTATAGGTATAGAGAAAGTACTTTTCTTCTTTTCCAGATTATGGAAGACGGACATTCTATAATGATGTACACTATGTGATCACAAGTATCCGGAAACATGGCTGAAAATGACTTACAAGTTCGTGGCGCCCTCCATCGGTAATGCTGGAATTCAGTATGGTGTTGGCTCATCCTTCGCTTTGATGACAGCTTCTGCTGTCACAGGCATACGTTCAGTCAGGTGCTGGAACGTTTCTTGGGGAGTGGCAGCCCATTCTTCACGGAGTGCTGCACTGAGGAGAGCTATCGATGTCGGTCGGTGATGCTTGTCACGAATTCGGCGTTCCAAAATATCCCAAAGGTGTCCCGTAGGATTCAGGTCAGGACTCTGTGCAGGCCAATCCATTACAGGGATGTTATTGTCGTGTAACCACTCCGCCACAGGCCGTGCACCATGAACTGGTGCTCGATCGTGTCGAAAGATGCAATCGCCATCCCCGAAGTGCTGCTCAACAGTGGGAAGGAAGAAGGTGCCTAAAACATCAATGAAGGCCTGTGCTGTGATCGTGCCACGCAAAACCGACACCCTGCCATCGGATCGCCACATTGTGTACCGTGATTCGTCACTCCACACAACGTTTTTCCACTGTCCAATAGTCCAATGTTTACGCTCCTTGCACCAAGCGAGGCGTCGTTTGGCATTTACCGGCTTATGAGTAGCCGCTGGACCATGAAATGCAAGTTTTCTCACGTCCCGGCTAACTGTCATAGTACTTGCAGTGGATCCTGATGCAGTTTGGAATTCCTGTGTGACGGTCTGGATAGATGTCTGCCTGTTACACATTACGACCCTCTTCAACTGTCGGCGGTCTCTGTCAGTCAACAGACGAGGTCGGCCTCTGCTCTACGTGTCCCTCCACGTTTCCACTTCACCATCACATCGGAGACAGTGGACCTAGGGATGTTTATGAGTGTGGAAATCTCGCGCACAGACGTATGACACTAGTGACTAGAGTGCTGCAACGCTCCGTGTTTGACCGGTCACTGCCCGCCTGTTGACGGGGGGACCGAGCCGCTCGGGTCCGGCCCCATATGACTCGGCTCGGTCACGTACTCGCCCCATGTCTGATGTCCGGATTCCGGACACGCGGGTAACCCAGCATGACCGGTCACCGCTGACGTCTCACCTCGCCTCGCCACGGCTCGCTGCTCTGTACTGTACAAATACAACGCCTCTCTCTCTCTCTCTCTCTCTCTCTCTCTCTCTCTCTCTCTCTCTCTCGCTCTCTTTTAATACAAAAGTAACATTTCCAAGAACGGGTACGTGACACAGCTAAATTCATAAAGCACCTGCAAAGTAAAATGATATTTCAATACTATCGTGGATAGAAGACGAGTCTCATTTCCAAGCAAAAGAGATATTTTTCCTTTCATTTATAGGGAACATTAAATAAGTGCTTTCCCTGTAATCTAGAAGACAACCATCTTCATAAAGAAAGCATACAAAGAACATTAAACATTTACAGACGTAACTTCTCATACGTTCCAATTGATTGCAACATAAACAAAATTATAGTAATTGTTGATCAGCAGGAAATCACTAACGCGTTCCGGATTTAATTGGCTGCGGCAATTTGTTAGTAACATGCCGGCTTTACTAAAGCACCTTCCACTAGGTGCGCTTGTTGCTGGGATACATAAAATACGTCTTGCAACTGCAGCCAAACCTGGCAGATCTGTTTCATGTCTGCTCCACCACTTTAAGATGTCATCATCATATCCGGAGTGCATTAAAATGTACGGATCTACTTCATCTGCTGCGGACGATCTGTTGTTCCTCCATTCCTTGAAACGAGCTCTCTTTCTGGGTGGTGATGACACAAAACTTGAGGGATCTATGATAATAAACAAAAGAGACAAGTAACACAGAACTGATATGGAAATAATCGAAACATTCCCGTGAGAGACCGATGACCTCGCTGTTTTGGTCTCTCTCCCCAAACAACCCGACCCCCCGTTCCCATAAAAACGAGATGTTTTCTCGTTAATGAAATATTATACGAGTCACAACATACCCGTTTTTCTATAATACACTTTCCACTCACTATGCAAAAACGATTATGTTAATGATTGAATGTTGTACCTGCGTACGTAGCACACATTTGTCGCACATTGTTAAGAATTTCCTGCTTTTCACTTATTTCAAGCCTATTAAGATAACGGAAGGACGGCCAAAGAAACGATCTCTGTGAGGTTTCTTGCAACAGTGTTTCTTTAAATGAGTGGTTGCCGACTGAAAAAACAATAAAGTGGAGCAGTTTATGCACGATACGTACCCAGTAGACGCAATGTTTTATCTACGACCAACAGAAATGTACTCCATACTTGGCTTTTTAGACCTTCCCGTTTCTTTAACGTGTAAGCATTGATTTCAGTCTTACGTCTTACTACACTGGCTTCCTCGCGCTGCATGATTACAGAGAGAGACACACCACAAATGAGAAGCCCGTACTGGCTGCAGTGTCACACGGATGATGGCACGTGTAATGTGTTTGAAGTTATGTGCTACGTATTCGGTCACGGCTTTATGATCGGTCGCAATAACTAGTGCGGGTAGCCTATCCAGTTAGGGTGTGCTCGCCCCACCTCGTATTTTGTGCTCGCTTACTCGATCATGCAGGACTCTACTAGTGACACCCAATCACCTGACCACGTTCGAAGTCCGTGAGCTCCGTGTTGCTCCCAATTCTGCTCTCACGATTTCTGATGACTACTGAGGTCGCTGATATGGAGTACCTGGCAGCACAATGCACCTAATGTGAAAAACGTATATTTTTGGGGGTGTCCGGATACTTTTGATCACATAGTGCATGTGGAAACAACAAATAATGGAGAAATTGAGAGAAGTTGGGAAGCAGAATTAGGACAAATTACACAGGAAGAAATGGAAAAAGCTATGAAGAAGATGAATGGGGGGAAAGCCCCAGGACCTGCTGAAGTATCAGTGGACATGATAAGAGCAGCAGGTCCAGTGGGAATCCAGTGGCTGTATAGAGTACTATCAAGCGTGTGGAGAAATGGTAAAATACCTGGCGACTGGAGAACAGGAGACATTGTTCCCATCTTCAAGAAAGGCAATAAAAGACTTTGTAAAAACTACAGAGGAATAACCCTTATGAGTCATACAGCCAAGATTTTTGAAAGAATTTTACTAAATCGAATAAGTGAAAAGATAGAAAAGGAGCTGAGTGAAGAACAGCATGGGTTTAGAAAAGGAAGGAGCACAATCGACCTGATATTTTCTATCCGTCAACTGATGGAAAAAAGTTGGGAGTATAACAAAAGGGTGATAATGGTTTTTATAGACATAGAAAAAGCATATGACTCAGTTGACAGGGAAAGACTCTGGGAAGAACTGAAGAAGATAGATATAGAAGATGGATACATTAATGTTATAAAGACAATGTACAGAGGCCACAATTGTAGAATTAGAACACCATTGGGGAACTCTGAATACTTCGAAATAAGAGAAGGACTTAAGCAAGGAAGTATTCTATCTCCTGCGCTTTTTAATGTTGTGATGGAGGGAATGAATAGGGCAGTTAAAGATATAGTAAAAGAAAAAGACAAAAAGATGATTTTTGCAGATGATATGGTAATATGGGGTGATAAAGAGGTAGATGTACAGTTACAGCTTGATGCGTGGAAGGAAATAATGAAAAGGTATGGATTAAAAATAAATAAAGATAAGAGTGAAGTAATGGTATTTGGAAGAGAGAAAGGAATCAATGGAAATATTACCTTGAATGGAGAACCCCTCAAAGTGGTAGAAAGTTTCACTTATTTAGGGAGTGAAATATCTAGGGATGGAAGAATAACTAACGAAATAAATAGGAGGTTACAGAAGGGAGGAAATTTCTACCAAACAATAAAACATCTGATTTGGAATAATGAAATTTCAGAAGGAGCAAAACTCCTGATGTATAAAAATTATTACTTCCCTATTGTCACCTATGGTGGAGAAACATGGACAATGAAAGAAAGGGACTGGAACAAACTGCAAGCAGGGGAAATGAAATTTCTCAGAGCAGTTAAGGGAAAAACAAGAATGGACAGAGTAAGGAATGTAGAGATTAGAAAGGACCTCAAACAAGAAAGTATGAGAGAAGAAATTGAAAGAAAGAGATTAAGATGGTATGGGCATGTTAAGAGGATGCATGGGCAGAGACTCCCCAAAATTATGGATGAACTAAAGATGGATGGGAAACGACCTAGAGGGCGCCCAAGAACACGGTGGAAAATGGGAGTGAGGATATCTGTTGAAAGGAGAGGTGTGACCTGGCAGCAAGTGGAGGAAGAAAAGTGGTGGGAGGACCGAGCCAGACAGAGAGCACTCGTCAGCATCCAGACCCGGCAGTAGCTGGAGCGGGATTCGGATATAGATAGATAGATAGTGCATGTGGTGGTTTAATCAGAGCACTGGGCTTCAAATATAATGCACAAGACTGGAGACTGTTAATAGATGCCTCCAAAACTAGTTTAGAAGCAGTCCTGCTCCACAATGGGAACATAACTCCTTTCGTCCCAGTTGCTTATGCTACTATGGCAAAAGAGTTAAATGAAATTTTGGAATATATGTCCACATGTTTGAAATACGTAAATGGAAAATATGTGGCGACCTCAAAATTATAGCCGTAGTATTAGATATGCAGCAAGGCTGCACGAAATATGGATGTTTCATGTGTGAGTGGATAGTCGAGACGGAGATTGGCATTATATGGTCTCTCCGAAAATGGAAACTGGGCGAAAAAATTTTCTGCGTAAGACATTGGTAGCTAGTGGAAATGTGCTTCTTCCTTCAAACTAGGCTTAATAAGTTGTTAAGGCAGTGGATAAAAGTGGATAAGGATTGGCTTACCTCTGAATTAAATTTGTTCGTCTTACACGAGCAAAGATAAAGGAAGGTGTGTCTGTTAGCTCCAGATTAGACGAATTCAGCACGACCCAAATTTTGAAGAAATCCTGACGACAAAAGAAAGAAAAAGCTTGATTATGTTTCATGAATGTCACAAATAACTATCTGGGAAAACTGTAACTACAAAGAATTGGTAAATGAGTTGCTTTTTGCGTACCAAAAATTGGGATGCAACGTGTCCCTCAAAGTGCATTTAATGCGCTCTCGTTTGGATCAGTTCCCAGGAAGCTGCAGCGACGTATCTGATGAACCTGGAGGAAGGTTCCGTGACCTTAGAACGCCAGTACGAAGTGAAACAGATACCTACCATGCTGGCTGATTATTGCTGGAATATCATTCGACACTGCAAGGACATTCACCACAAAAGGAACAAATAAAAGTATAAGTGGCATAATGTATAAAGTGCAAAGTATAATGGTGGGAAAGTATATATTTTTGATCATGTTTTTAACTTTCTAAGCTCTGCGTTCAATGGTGGAACTCAGTAGTTCCTTTATTGGTTGAAATATGTCGTAACAACTTTCAGAAACGCTAAAGTGTAATCTTTTCTAATACAGTAATCAAAATATTCAGATCATTATTTGGTCAAAATCAAAGTCACCCTATTGAGGAAACAAAGGCAGAGAGCAATTGGAGAGAAAAGAAAGTATGATCCAAACAATCAAAAATGACGAACATCACAGAGAGACACAAAATACAACGGTAACGAGTAATAATGCTGAATTATCGCCCCCAGTAAATCAAAGTAAAAAACATGCATGGGGGACTACCGAATATGACGAAATTCATGATAAAAGATATCAAGCTTGGACAAAATTTCAGACTCACGAAACAGACCAAAATGCAACTAACCCCAAAAGCACCAGAAAAAATTTCTTTTAAATTCTTCCAAAAGCAAAGCGGCAACATAAAAAGGATCTGCTGAGTTCGATTGAAGAAGCTGCTACAAAACCACTTCCAGAGATTATTTGGAAGCCTTTGGTAAACAGTCACGTAATTACAAGTCTTCCACACTATTGCTGAGAAATAAAGGTGGGAAAATAGCCAGTAATAAGAAGGAAAACGCAGAAATCATGGCAGAATCCCTTGAAATGTGATGAACCTGAAAAACTTTCAACAATAGACACTAGAACCCCTGTAAAAACCAGACCAGAAAATGTAAACCCACGTACAATAGAAATTGCACTTAAAGCAGTGAGGAATAACACAACACGTTTTTTGGAAATGTGGAAGTATGCTGGGAAAACAACTCAGACATGTGTTCATATTACTTTACAAAAAATTTGGCAACAGGAGAATTCCCAGAAGAATGGACCACAGCTATAATTAACCCACTTCATAAGAAAGGAGACAAAAGTGATCCAGACAGCTGTAGAGGAACCTAACCTCGCTCTTGCACCGTACCTACAACGTTTTTCCAAGATTTTACGCAATAGAATCAATGAGCAACTGGATAAGGAACTGGGGGTATACCAAGGAGGCTTCAGACCTTGGAGAAGCTATGCCGAATAAATAAGGGCTTTGCATTTAATCATTAATTTGCATCATCACCGACATTGGACTGTTGATGACTGCAAACGTGTTGCCTGGTCGGACGAGTCTCGTTTCAAATTGTGTCGAATGGATGGACGTGTTGGGGTACGGAGACAGCCTCACGAATCCAGGGACCCTGCATGTCACCAGGGGACTCTTCGAGCTGGTGGAGGCTCTCTAATGGTGTGGGGCGTGTGCTGTTGGAGTGATGTGGGGAACCTGATACGTCTAGATACGACTCTGACAGGTGACGCGTACGTAAACATCCTGTCTGATCACCTGCATCCGTTCATATCCACTGTGCATTCCCACGGACTTGGACAATTCCAGCAGCACAATGCGACACCGCACACGTCCGGTATTGGTACAGAGTGGCTGCAGGAACACTCTCTGAGTTTAAACACTTCCACTGCCCAACAAACTCTGGAGAGATTAACATTATTGAGCATATCTGGAATGCCTTGCAACGTGCTGTTCAGAAGAGATCTCCACCCCCTCGTTCTCTTACGGATTTATGGACAGTCCTGCAGGATTCACGGTGTCATTTCCCTCCAGCACTACTTCACACATTAATCGACTGCATGCCACATTCTGTTGCACTTGTCCGTGCTCGCGCAGGCGCTACACGATATTAGGTAGGTGTTCGAACTTCTTTGGTCCTACAGTATATGTAGAGATACACGTTTCGCCATTTTGGGCTTCGCTATGTACAACAACCATCATAATGAAAGACGTAAAGTCTGCCATAGCTGCAACGAAAAATGGCAAAGCGGTAGGTACAGATACAATACCGGGAGAAATACTAAAATGCTTGAGTCAAGATGGAATAAGAGGAATATTGAGGTTATGTAATAAAATATATGACAGTGGTGAATGGCCTGAGGACTTTCTGACAACTGTAATGATTCCATTACCGAAAAAAACAAGGAACCAAGAAATGCAGCGAGCACAGGACAATCAGCCTCATTTCAGATGCAGCCAAAGTGATGTTAAGAATAATTAATAAAAGACTTGAAAAAGTAATGGATGAGAATCTTGGCGAGGAGCAGTTTGGCTTCAGACGGAATACGGGCACCAGAGATGCAATATGGCTCCTGCGAATCTAGGGAGAAAGGTTTATTTAAAAAGGAAGAGACCTATATATCTGCTTCATCGATCTAGAAAAGGCATTTGACAGTGTGTTTTGGGACAAGCTGGCGACTATAATGAGGTAAAAAGAGAGTGGACTGGAAAACGAGAAGACTCATTACACCTTAATCAAAAAGCCTCAGTTAAAGTGACAGGAGAAAGTATAAACTGGATCGCACTAGGAAAAGGAGTAAGACAAGGATGCTGTCTATCACCTACTCTTTTCAACCTCTAGTTGGAAAATATGACTGACCAATGCTCATTAAATGGCAAAGGAGTAGAAATTGGAGGAAGAAGAGTAGGGTGTTTGAGGTTTGCTGATGACATGGTCCTTCTAACCACAGGGGAAAAAGAATTACAGGATTTGGTGGACACCACTGAAACTAACGGAAAAAATATGGAATGAAAATTAACACAAATAAAACAAAAGTATTGGCACTAAGAGGAAATAAGGTAATAAAAATTTTGCTGAATGGAGAAATACTAGAACAGGTGCAAAATTTTAAGTACCTTGGAAGCTGGATAGACACCGACTGGAAGTGCAGCACAGAAATTAAAACAAGGATAGCAATGGCAAAAGAGGCGTTTCATAAGAGAATTTTCTGCAGCGGTCTGGACAGAGAACTCAGAAAGACACTCATAAAATGATTTGTATGGAGTGTTCTTCTGTATGGCGCTGAAACATGGACTATGAGGAAGAAAGATAGAGAAAGGCTGGAGGCTTTTGAGATCTGGACATGGCGGGGGATGGAAAGAATAAGTTGGATTGTCAGAGTAAAAAATGAAGAGGTACTGAGAAGAGTGGGAGAGAAAAGACAGTTACTAGATGTAATAAAGAGAAGAAAAAGAAATTGGATTGGGAATATATTAAGAAAGAATGACGGACTGATAAAAACAGTTTTAGATGGTTATGTAGAAGGGAAAAGGAAGCGAAGGAGGAAGAGATATCAGATACTGGATGACATGATGGACGGTACAACATACAGCAGCTTTAAGGAGGAAGCAATGGATCGCAGAAAATGGAGAGGCAAAGGACCTGCTAATATAGCAGGTAACTGATGATGATGATGATGTACAACAAAGGGATTTTTCAGAGTTTTTACTATAACATACTTCCGGAAAACTCCCACGAGCTGGCCGCGGTGGCCGAGCGGTTCTAGCTGCTTCAGTCCGGAACCGCACGACTGGTACGGTCACAGGTTCGAATCCTGCCTCGGGGATGGATGTGTGTGATCTCCTTAGGTTAGTTAGGTGTAAGTAGTTCTGAGTTCTAGGGGACTGATGACCTCAGATGTTAAAGTCCCATAGTGCTTAGAGCCATTTGAAAACTACCACGTCAACACACTAACTAGTAAAAGTATCTCAACACCCCTACATAATGCTGAAGTTAGCCCTAGATTTCCCGTGAGGCGAACCCACCCGTACATAAGGAAGCGGAGGGTATTAGATTGTCAGCAAAGAAGCAATAACCGGTGTAATGGGTTGATCAGAAGGTCGGTGGCTTCGAACGTGGTCATTGGACGTGACCTGGCTAATAAATTCGTCAGGAAGATTTCAACCCTTGTAACCATAGCTACAGCGTTACCAGACAGGCTCGGTGATCTGGCGGCGAGGGATGGTGGAGCATTTCGTAGGATGGTTCTACAAGATCAGCACAGTTCTAAAATGTTACCGGCACTCCTACTAAGATGGTGACTGAGAGCAAAGAGTTAGAAAAGAGTGGGGCGACATGATCGAGTTACTTCTTACAAGGGAACATCCCCATCGCACCCCCCTCAGATTTAGTTATAAGTTGGCACAGTGGATAGGCCTTGAAAAACTGAACACAGATAAATCGAGAAAACAGGAAGAAGTTGTGTGGAACTATGAAAAAATAAGGAAAATATACAAACTGCGTCGTCCATGCGTAAGATAGGCAATATTAAGGGCAATATGAGGCGAGGAGCGCCGTGGTGCCGTGGTTAGCGTGAACAGCTGTGGGATGAGAGATCCTTGGTTCAAATCTGCCCTCCACTGAAAATTTTGCTTTCTTTATTTTCGCAAAGTTATGATCTGTCCGTTCGTTCATTGACGTCTCTGTTCACTGTAATAAGTTTAGTGTCTGTGTTTTGCGACCGCACCGCAAAACCATGCGATTAGTAGACGAAAGGACGTGCCTCTCCAATGGGAACCGAAAACATTTGATCGCAAGGTCATAGGTCAACCGATTCCTCCACAGGAAAACACGTCAGATGTTTTGTATACGACACTGGTGACAGCATGTGCGTCACATGACATGAATATGTTGTCGACCCACCTAACTTGTACACTTGGCGAATGGGTGAAAAGTTTCTTCTACCTTACCCGATTTAGGTTTTCTTGTGGATGTAATAATCACTCCAAAAAAAGTGATGAAAACATAAGAGTTTTTCACATAAACTGAAAATAAAAAGTTAAAATTTTCTGTCGAGGGAAGATTTGAATCAAGGACCTCTCGTTCCGCAGCTGCTCACACAAACCACAGGACCACGGAGCTCCTCCCCTCACATTGCCCTTAATATTGCCTATCTTACGCATGGACGACCCAGTTTGCATATTTTGCTTATTTTTTTCATAGTTCCACACAACTTCTTCCTGTTTTCTCGATCGATCTGTGTTCAGTTGTTCAAGGCCTATCCACTGTGCCAACTTATAACTAAATCTGAGGGGGGTGCGATGGGGATGTTCCCTTGTTAGAAGGCACACTTTCCTGTAGTGAAAGTTAAGCGATGCTTCAGATATGTCAAGAGCCACACAACTGGACACTGGACGACTGGATTTCGAGTGATGACTCACACTGTGCCCTGTGGCAGTGCGATGGCAGGGTTCGGGTTTGATGGATCCTTGCAGAACCTTACCTGCCACTATGCTAACTGCCAACAGTCAGGAACAGGGCCCTTTGGAATCCCCATCAGATTCTATACGCAATTCGCTGCTGAGTTACCTACCCTGTTAACAATAATCTATCGTCGATGCATTGAAGAAAAAATTATGCCCAATAGTTGGAAGACAGAGCAGTTCACATCTGTCTACAAGAAGGGTAGTACAAGTGACCCGCAAACCTACCGTCCAATATCCTTGACATTCATTTCTTGTAAAATCTTAGAACATATTCTGAGTTCAGACATAATGAGGTGTATGTACAACGATCTCGGTTTTCTTGCCGCGTCAAGGTTTCGACGGTAGCCTCCATCGTCTTCCTCAGGACTAACTGACTGTCTTTACTGCTGCTGTGGTGGCCTTATATAGCCCGTGGACGGTTTCTGACTGACACTTCTTGGCAGATTAAAACTGTGTGCCGGACCGAGACTCGAACTCGGAACCTTTGCCTTTCGCGGGCAAGTGCTCTACCGACTGAGCTACCCGAGCACGACTCACGCCCCGTCCACATAGCTCCAATTCCGCCAGTACCTCGTCTCCTACATTGGTAGAGCACTTGGCCGGGAAAGGCGAAGGTGCCGAGTTCGAGTCTCGGTCTGGCACACAGTTCTAATCTGCCAGCAAGTTTCATATCAGCGCACACTCCGCTGTAGAGTGAAAATTTCATTCTGGTTTCTGACTGGTCGGCTTGTGATTGGTCGGCTATTACGTACTGCTGTCGAGATGGTGTCAATGTCTGCGCTGGTGGCGCCACCGCCCCTGTGGGTATGTAAACCCTGCAAGGAATGTCTCTGCTGCTTCTCAGCATCGCGCTCTCGTTTCCGTGCGCCGCTCAAATAGTATCCGCTATCGCAGTTAAAGTCTTGGATGGACCGATTTTTCGTCCTCCTAAGAAAATTAAGGATATGATGCGCCCTGTTAAGAACAGTCTCGGCCTCAGGGTCCCTGGTATTTACACTCCTGGAAATTGAAATAAGAACACCGTGAATTCATTGTCCCAGGAAGGGGAAACTTTATTGACACATTCCTGGGGTCAGATACATCACATGATCACACTGACAGAACCACAGGCACATAGACACAGGCAACAGAGCATGCACAATGTCGGCACTAGTACAGTGTATATCCACCTTTCGCAGCAATGCAGGCTGCTATTCTCCCATGGAGACGATCGTAGAGATGCTGGATGTAGTCCTGTGGAACGGCTTGCCATGCCATTTCCACCTGGCGCCTCAGTTGGACCAGCGTTCGTGCTGGACGTGCAGACCGCGTGAGACGACGCTTCATCCAGTCCCAAACATGCTCGATGGGGGACAGATCCGGAGATCTTGCTGGCCAGGGTAGTTGACTTACACCTTCTAGAGCACGTTGGGTGGCACGGGATACATGCGGACGTGCATTGTCCTGTTGGAACAGCAAGTTCCCTTGCCGGTCTAGGAATGGTAGAACGATGGGTTCGATGACGGTTTGGATGTACCGTGCACTATTCAGTGTCCCCTCGACGATCACCAGTGGTGTACGGCCAGTGTAGGAGATCGCTCCCCACGCCATGATGCCGGGTGTTGGCCCTGTGTGCCTCGGTCGTATGCAGTCCTGATTGTGGCGCTCACCTGCACGGCGCCAAAGACGCATACGACCATCATTGGCACCAAGGCAGAAGCGACTCTCATCGCTGAAGACGACACGTCTCCATTCGTCCCTCCATTCACGCCTGTCGCGACACCACTGGAGGCGGGCTGCACGATGTTGGGACGTGAGCGGAAGACGGCCTAACGGTGTGCGGGACCGTAGCCCAGCTTCATGGAGACGGTTGCGAATGGTCCTCGCCGATACCCCAGGAGCAACAGTGTCCCTAATTTGCTGGGAAGTGGCGGTGCGGTCCCCTACGGCACTGCGTAGGATCCTACGGTCTTGGCGTGCATCCGTGCGTCGCTGCGGTCCGGTCCCAGGTCGACGGGCACGTGCACCTTCCGCCGACCACTGGCGACAACATCGATGTAATGTGGAGACCTCACGCCCCACGTGTTGAGCAATTTGGCGGTACGTCCACCCGGCCTCCCGCATGCCCACTATACGCCCTCGCTCAAAGTCCGTCAACTGCACATACGGTTCACGTCCACGCTGTCGTGGCATGCTACCAGTGTTAAAGACTGCGATGGAGCTCCGTATGCCACGGCAAACTGGCTGACACTGACGGCGGCGGTGCACAAATGCTGCGCAGCTAGCGCCATTCGACGGCCAACACCGCGGTTCCTGGTGTGTCCGCTGTGCCGTGCGTGTGATCATTGCTTGTACAGCCCTCTCGCAGTGTCCGGAGCAAGTATGGTGGGTCTGACACACCGGTGTCAATGTGTTCTTTTTTCCATTTCCAGGAGTGTATAATATTCCCTGTGAGTGTGGAACCATTCCTACCGTTTCCGACCGCTGTGCAGAACACCAACGGCATATTAAAACTGGTGGAATCGGAAATTGCGGAGCACAACCTCACGAAGAAACATAAAATACTGATAGATGAAACAAAAATTTTGTGCCATGCCTCCACATACTGGGACTCTGTTATTAAGGAGGCTGTTGAAATAAGAATGAGGGAGAGGAACTTTAACTGTGATAGCGGATACTATGTGAGCGGTGCGTGGAAAAGAGCGCGCGATGCAGAGAAGCAGCAGAGACGTTCCTGCCAAGGTTTACGTTCCCACGGGAGCGGTGGCGCTACCAGCGCAGACATTGACACCGTCTCGACGTAATCGCCGACCAATCACAAGCCGACCCGTCAGAAACCGTCCACGGGCTTGATAAGGCCACTACAGCAGCAATGAAGACAGGCAGTTGCTCCTGACGATGACGATTGAGGCTACCGTCGAAACCTTTGTGAGAGGACTGAAGATTCCTTCGTACGGAGGACGCTGCATGTTATCCTGGATGGAAAGCCACCGACAGTTGTAGAAGTATGCTATGGAAGTGTGTTGGGTCCCTTGCTGTTCGTGCTATTGCCCTTGCGGACAATTCTGATAGTAACCTCCGACGTTTCCCAGATGATGCAGTTACCTACAACGAAGTACGGTGTGCATGAAGCTATACAAATATTAAGTCAGACCTTGATAAGATCCCAAAGTGGCGCAAACATTTGCAGCTTGCTCTAAATTTTCAAAAATGCAAAATTTTGCACTTCACAAAACGAAGAAGAACGTGGTATCCTATGATTATGACATTAGTGAGTAACAGTTGGGAACTGTAAGCTCATGCAAATAACAGGGTGCGACACTTATCAGGGACACGGATCGAAACGATCACACAGGCACAGTAGTCGATAAAGCAGCTAGCAGACTTGGGTTTCTTGGGACAACACTAGGGTAATGCAATCGATCTACAAAAGAGATAGCATGCAAATCTCTCGTGGGACCAGTCCTAGAACACTGCTCAAGTGTGTGGGACCTGTACCGAACGGGACTGGCACCAGATATTGCACGTATACAGAGAAGGGCAGCACGAATGGTGACAGATTCGACTGAGCAGCGGGAGAGTGTCAATGAGACGTTAAAAGAACTGAACTAGCAGACTTTTGAAGATAGACGGTAACTATCCTGAGAAACTCTTGAAAGGTCTCTGTTGGATTCCTTTCATGTTTAATTTCTTAAATCTATTGTCATTTACGGCATAAATTCCCCTTCTAAATTTACTGTGGCGTTTCTGACTATCTGGGAGGAGACTGAGTAGTGGAACGTGTTACTTTTACACATAAACAAGAACGATCTGTCAGACTACTACACTTTAAAACACAGTTTATATGTAATTCATGTCACACAGTCTCATACGGAACCTACATCCGCTTTCTTTTATATACTGTATATGATAAGATACTGTCATCCCCCTTCCCTTCTGTGTGAGAGGATGAATGAGCAAATGTATTTGTAGTTGCATGCTTGAGGGTAGCAGACAAGCCTGTCTGCTAGAGAACAGTAGGACCAACGTCGGAACAGGTAGCTACGCTTTCTAAAAGCAAAGAGGTTTCTATCCTTAGTATGGTCCTGTCCGTCCGTTGTCATGTTGGTATAGGAAGCTGCCCCTCTGGTCACTTCCATTTGTATTGGGGAAGCACGCTCGGTAGGAGCGCAGGTCAGTCGGTCCGTGGCGAGCGTCTGAAGTGCTAAGATCTCCGGCTAAGCGCATGTCTGCTAAGTCCGTAGAACAATCGATTTCTTAAGTTCAGCCTAACTGAAAATTTAATCACCTTTATTTCAGGTTTAGCTCTAAAATATCTAATGTTATCTTAAATTGCAGCGCAGTGTAATTCTCGTGTGAAGTTCAGATTATTTTCCGGTAGTTGCTTTGTCACTACTTTGTGAGTAAAGTGGAACCACGTGTTGATCAGTAACTCTAACTCAGATCAATCTTAATTGCGAATGCTTGTGTGATTATAACGTCTCGTCTTGACAATATTTTTTCAATATAGCAACTTTTCTTTATGTTCAACCCACGTGGGGTGTACTTTGCAAGACCAGTACCACGTGCTTATATAACTGTTTGACCCGTCAGGTTAACAGTAAGACGTTAGTAACCAGTTCGAGGTTTTTCTTTTGTACATTGCTTTTCGATCTAATTTATTTTAATTATCAAAATTATTGTGGAGTTACACTCTTTGTGTAAAGCAAGTTGACCACGTGAAGCATGTGGTGTAATCATCAAAGTAGCCCTCAGCTATTCTTTTCGCGAAGATTTCACACAGAGTTAATATGAATTTAGTATACCAGTGTGTGGTAATTACATGACGGACAGGATTGTGCTATGAACGTAATTTCTTTGGGTGAAAACTGAATCTGTTGGTTGTGGTTAATTTCCTCTTGCTTATGTTTCAACGTTCTTCGTGTGTTATTTTGTGAATGCAGTGTTGTATGCAGTCTCCCAAACTTGGCTCCATATTTTATGTGTTCCGTAAGATTACAATCTCACATTTTCACAATCCTAAATAAGGCACCAGCTCAGTTATAACTCACGTATAATATGCTGAAATTTCAATGATCAATCTTAAAATAAATTTCCAAATATAAACTGATTTCTTTCTTTTTATTTAAATTCTCCTTATATATATATATATATATATATATATATATATATATATATATATATATATATATATATATATATATATATTACCGGTTGTTGTATGACTATTAAAAGATTATAATCAATGTTAGTCTGATTGGGAATTTGGTAAACCTAGACTGGATACCTGGTGAAACAGTTGCGCAGTAATGGACGGTTAACTTCCCCAGACAGCTCACAGCTTTTAACCCGCTTTTATTGTCCATCAGTACCGCTTTCATCATAGCAAATTAAAGTATCAATCTTACATTCTCCTAACAAAGTTTCCAGAACCGGCTTTAAATAATGATTCTAGGAAAATACTGCGACTCCCTACACGTGGCTCCCGTTGGAATCGTCAGGATAAGATTAGAGCAATTACAGCACACAGAGAGGCTTTGAAACAATTATTTTTTCTGAGCTCCGTACGTGAATGGAATGGGAAAAGACCCTAACAACTGGTACAGTGAGACGTACCCACTGCGATGTACATCACAGAGTTTCGCAGAGTGTAGATGTAGATATACGGAGGAAGTGGTGTTACGGTATGGCGGTTTTTCATGGCTGGGGTGTAGTCCCTTACTGCGCTTACGGAAATGGTTCAAAAATGGTTCAAATGGCTCTGAGCACTATGGGACTTAACATCTGAGGTCATCAGTCCCCTAGAATTTAGAACTACTTAAACCTAAATAACCTAAGGACATCACACACGTCCATACCCGAGGCAGGATTCGAACCTGCAACCGTAGTGGTCGCGCTGTTTCAGACTGTAGCACCTAGAACCGCTCGGCCACCCTGGCCAGCTGCCAAAATGGTAAATGCAGAAGGGTGTGAACACATTTTTAGTATTGTGTATTACTTTCAGTAGAGGAACGGTTCCGAGAAATTGGCTGTATTTATCAGCAAAATAACCCATGAGGGACGGAGCAAGGAGGACATAAAAAGCAGACTAGGACTGGCAAAAAGGGTATTCGTGACCAAGAGAAGTCTACTAGTACCAAACATAGGCCTTAATTTGAGGAAGAAATTTCTGACAATGTACGTTTGGCGCACAGCATTGTGTGGTAGTGAAACATGGATTGTGGGAGAACCTGAAAAGAAGAGAAGCGGAACATTTGAGATGTGGTGCTGCAGAAGAATTTTGAAGTTAGATAAACTCGTAATGAATGAGGAGGTTTTCCACAGAATTGGCGAGGAAACTACAGACAATAAGGAGGGACAGGATGATACAACATCTGTTACGACATCACGGAATAACTTCCATGGTAGTTTGAGAGGGAACTGTATAAGGTTCAAATGGCTCTGAGCACTGAGGGACTTAACATCTTAGGTCATCAGTCCCCTAAAACTTAGAACTACTTAAACCTAAATAACCTAAGGACATCACACACATCCATGCCTGAGGCAGGATTCGAACCTGCGATCGTAGCAGTCGCGCGGTTCCGGACTGAGGCGCCTAGAACCGCTCGACCACTGCGGTCGGCCTGTGTAAGGCAAAAACGGTAAAGGAAGGCAGAGATTGGAATACATACAGCAAATAATTGAGGACGTAGGTTGCAGGTTCTACTCTGAGATGAAGAGGTTGGCGCAGGAGGGGAATTTGTGGCGGGCCGCTTCAGCATGACAATGCACTGTGCCATAAGGCAGCATCTGTGAGGTACCAGTCTGCGGACAGTAACGTTACTAAAATGAACTGTCCTACCCAGAGTCAAAAATTAATGAACACCTCTGGGATGAAAGAATGAGATTTTCACTCTGCAGCGGAGTGTGCGCTGATATGAAACTTCCTGGCAGATTAAAACTGTGTGCCCGACCAAGACTCGAACTCGGGACCTTTGCCTTTCGCGGGCAAGTGCTCTACCAACTGAGCTACCGAAGCACGACTCACGCCCGGTATTCACAGCTTTACTTCTGCCAGTACCTCGTCTCCTACCTTCCCAACTCTACAGAAGCTCTCCTGCGAACCTGTTGTCCCGAGTTCGAGTCTCGGTCGGACACACAGTTTTAATCTGCCAGGAAGTTTCATATCAGCGCACACTCCGCTGAAGAGAGAAAATCACATTCTGGAAACATCTCCCAGGCTGTGGCTAAGCCATGTCTCCGCAATATCCTTTCTTTCAGGAGTGCTAGTTCTGCAAGGTTCGCGGGAGAGCTTCTGTAAAGTTGGGAAGGTAGGAGACGAGGTACTGGCAGAAGTAAAGCTGTGAGTACCGGGCGTGAGTCGTGCTTCGGTAGCTCAGTTGGTAGAGCACTTGCCCGCGAAAGGCAAAGGTCCCGAGTTCGAGTCTCGGTCGGGCACACAGTTTTAATCTGCCAGGAAGTTTCACCTCTGGGATGAGTTAGATAGCCATCTCAGCTCCAGACCCCATATTTCAACGTCAATACTTTCTCTGCTTTCTGCTCTTGAGCAAGAAGTGGCTGCCATTCTTCCACAGACATTCAGACACCTCACTGAAAGTGTACCTAGGAAAGCCAAAGCCGTTACGATGTCGAATGGTGGACACATCCCATTTCATTGGCACTAATAGGTTCCCGGCCACCTTTGATCAAATACGGTGTGGCTTAACGGCTGTTCTAGATGTGTACTACGTCCAGCTAAAGTTTCCATCTGTTACTGCTCCTAGGTATATTAAAATCCATGGAGAAGAAATAAAAACTTTGAGGTTCGCCGATGACATTGTAATTCTGTCAGAGACAGCAAAGGACTTGGAAGAGCAGTTGAACGGAATGGATGGTGTCTGGAAGGGAGGATATAAGATGAACATCAACAAAAGCAAAACGAGGATAATGGAATGTAGTCGAATTAAGTCAGGTGATGTTGAGGGTATTAGATTAGGAAATGAGACACTTAAAGTAGTAAAGGAGTTTTGCTATTTGGGGAGCAAAATAACTGACGATGGTCGATGTAGAGAGGATATAAAATGTAGACTGGCAATGGCAAGGAAAGCGTTTCTGAAGAAGAGAAATTTGTTAACATCGAGTATAGATTTAAGTGTCAGGAAGTCATTTCTGAAAGTATTTGTATGGAGTGTAGCCATGTATGGAAGTGAAACATGGACGGTAAATAGTTTGGACAAGAAGAGAACAGAAGCTTTCGAAATGTGGTGCTACAGAAGAATGCTGAAGATTAGGTGGGTAGATCACATAACTAATGAGGAAGTATTGAACAGGATTGGGGAGAAGAGAAGTTTGTGGCTCAACTTGACCAGAAGAAGGGATCGGTTGGTAGGACATGTTCTGAGGCATCAAGGGATCACCAATTTAGTATTGGAGGGCAGCGTGGAGGGTAAGAATCGTAGGGGGAGACCAAGAGATGAATACACTAAGCAGATTCAGAAGGATGTAGGTTGCAGTAGGTACTGGGAGATGAAGAAGCTTGCACAGGATAGAGTAGCATGGAGAGCTGCATCAAACCAGTCTCAGGACTGAAGACCACAACAACAACAACAACAACTGCTCCTAGACCCTTTGCTGGAGACGTCGCCCCCGGCCTCCTCATAGACACAAGCAGCTGAGATGGCGCGCTGCTGCCTGCGTCACGTTCCCTCTGTGTTTCGTGTCGCCTGCCCCCGCGCTCCGCTCCTCAGCGGTGTCGCCCGCTCGGCGTCTCGCAGCAGACTGAACGCTGCGCCGAGCCGCGGCTGCGCGCCATCGATTCGCAGCGGCAGCCTTCTGCGCAGGCGCGGGTGGAGTCGCGCGGCTCGCCGCGCCGGCCGCTGCGTGCGGGCGGTCGACTCCGCTTCCCCCCCTGCCGGCGGCCCCCCCCCTCGCTCCGCCGGAGAATTATAACGGCCCGGCCTGGGCTACGAGCCCTCGCTGCGCCCCAACCTCACGCCTTCCATTTAATTACAAGGCAGCCAGCGCGCGGTCGTTTTACCCACCCTCCGCCGCCGTACGCTGCCATTCATCTCCTCTTCCGTCCCCTCCCAACAGCCTCTGTCGTCCACTTTGATTCAGCTAGAGATGGGCAAACTGAAACACGTAACTGTTTCGAAACAAATGAAACAGTACAATGTAATGTTCCGATACGCTGTTGCGAAACAGTCAAACAGTATGTGTTTTGTAATCTAATAAACCTACACATTTTATCATCTTGAATGTCTACTGTATAAGTATGTCCATATAAACACAAATGAGGTGCGAGAGCGCTAATCATATCGCAGAAAGTATGAAACTATCACTTAGGCGTCTTGGCAGTTTCGTATTTCATGCAGCAAATGCGCTGCTTTCGTGTCGTGTGACTTTCATACTTTTCAATTGGCTGAGGACAGCCATAGCTGAAGACAGAACCACCACGAACGGAACTGGAAGTGGGAGCAAAGTGCAGAAACTACGGATATGCTACTGGGGTTCCCACATTCCGTTAGTATGGGTAATATACCCATCCTGCTAATTTCAATCCACACAAAGGGAATCATTGTGGATAATAGACACAGTGACTATAGACTCACAAATAACGCCAAATAATCCCAATAAATAACAAAATATAACAGAAAAAAATTGTGTTTCAAGGTGTTTCGAACCGTTACTATGAATTTACGATGCTTCCCGTTCACCATTACACTATCAGTGATATGTCAAACAGATTGCTTGCAATTATACCTACATCAAATTTATATACATGTCTAATAACTGTCACTCTACGCCTTTTTTTATTTAAAATGTTGTAGTCTTACTTGCGTTTCTTAATATGATTACTGTACATGAACAGCTAAGCGTATGTTATAAAAAAAAGTGTAATTTAACTGAATGATTTTCACATATTTATTATTTTGAATGCGAATAGTATGCGTTGTTTTATTGTTTGGTTAGTGTTTATAAAGCAGATGTTACGCCATTTCGGAATAGGACAGTCAGCTAGAAACGAAGCTTTATTTTCGGATATCTTGAGCTTCATGCTATTGCTTGTCAAAATGATTTCGACCCTCTTGAAAGTGTTTCACGAAGTGGTATGTTGTGTTTCAGTACCCGTGCCGAGCCCGATCTCGTACGACACAGAGCGGAATGAAACATCACTGTTTCGATAAAATTAGTCCGCTCCAAGCGCAGGTAGACTCAAACAGCCTTATTTTGAAACAACGATACAGTTTCTGTGTCTGGCTCGAGATCCGAGACAAGGGCGGAATGAAACACCACTGTTTCGAAACAGTGAACCACAGCCGTTCCGAAACACTGAAACAGTTCCACGTATCGATACACTGTATCGAAACATAGAAACAGTGGCCAAGTCTAGATTCAACACGATTTCGTGCAACAAAAATCTCGGCAGACAGAAATCTGATCTTCAGATGCAAACATTCAATTTATGAATAACCGTTACTCCAGTAATTGATTTATAGTAATTGAGGGTATTTTAATTCCGGTTTTTGCGGGCCTGAGTGGCCGTGCGGTTCTAGGCGCTACAGTTTGGAACCGAGCGACTGCTACGGTCGCGGGTTCCAATCCTGCCTCGGGCATGGATGTGTGTGGTGTCCTTAGGTTAGTTAGGTTTAATTAGTTCTAAGTTCTAGGCGACTGATAACCTCAGGAGTTAAGTCGCATAGTGCTCAGAGCCATTTGAACCAATTCCGTCTTTGTAACTACAGATAAATGAAGAAGCAAACAAACCGATCAATAGATACTATGAACACATCTACATTTACGTGATTACTCTGCAGTTCACAATTAAGTTTTGCAATGAACACACGGTGTGTCGTGGGGGGATCACTCAGTTTTTAAAATAACTGAAAAGCCAAAATAGCTTCTGGCTAAGTATGTAACGCGTGTTTTGTGTAGCGTCGCCGACTTTGCCACTAGCTTTACTTGTATACCTTTTTTTGTGCAGTTCGCCATTGCGTGTGTTTTTCTGTTACATTATGTTGTGTAAGAGGAATGAATCAACAAAAGTAAAACTAGGATAATGCAATGTAGTCGACTTACGTAAATGAGGTGATGCTGAGGGTATTACATTAGGAAATAAGACACTTAAAGTAATAGATGAGTTTTGCTATTTGGGAAGGAAAATAACTCATGATGGTCGAAGTAGGAAGGATAGAAAATGTAGAGTGGCAATTTGAAGAAGAGCGCTTCTGAAGAAGAGAAGTTCGTTGATATCGAGTATAGATTTAAGTGTCAGGAAGGCTTTTCTGAAGTACACACCTGGAAATTGAAATAAGAACACCGTGAATTCATTGTCCCAGGAAGGGGAAACTTTATTGACACATTCCTGGGGTCAGATACATCACATGATCACACTGACAGAACCACAGGCACATAGACACAGGCAACAGAGCATGCACAATGTCGGCACTAGTACAGTGTATATCCACCTTTCGCAGCAATGCAGGCTGCTATTCTCCCATGGAGACGATCGTAGAGATGCTGGATGTAGTCCTGTGGAACGGCTTGCCATGCCATTTCCACCTGGCGCCTCACTTGGACCAGCGTTCGTGCTGGACGTGCAGACCGCGTGAGACGACGCTTCATCCAGTCCCAAACATGCTCAATGGGGGACAGATCCGGAGATCTTGCGGGTGGCACGGGATACATGCGGACGTGCATTGTCCTGTTCGAACAGCAAGTTCCCTTGCCGGTCTAGGAATGGTAGAACGATGGGTTCGATGACGGTTTGGATGTACCGTGCACTATTCAGTGTCCCCTCGACGATCACCAGTGGTGTACGGCCAGTGTAGGAGATCGCTCCACACACCATGATGCCGGGTGTTGGCCCTATGTGCCTCGGTCGTATGCAGTCCTGATTGTGGCGCTCACCTGCACGGCGCCAAACACGCATACGACCATCATTGGCACCGAGGCAGAAGCGACTCTCATCGCTGAAGACGACACGTTTCCATTCGTCGCTCCATTCACGCCTGTCGCGACACCACTGGAGGCGGGCTGCACGATGTTGGGGCGTGAGCGGAAGACGGCCTAACGGTGTGCGGGACCGTAGCCCGGCTTCACGGAGACGGTTACGAATGGTCCTCGCCGATACCCCAGGAGCAACAGTGTCCCTAATTTGCTGGGAAGTGGCGGTGCGGTCCCCTACGGCACTGCGTAGGATCCTACGGTCTTGGCGTGCATCCGTGCGTCGCTGCGGTCCGGTCCCAGGTCGACGGGCACGTGCACCTTCCGCCGACCACTGACGACAACATCGATGTACTGTGGAGACCTCACGCCCCACGTGTTGAGCAATTCGGCGGTACGTCCACCCGGCCTCCCGCATGCCCACTGTACGCCCTCGCTCAAAGTCCGTCAACTGCACATACGGTCCACGTTCACGCTGTCGCGGCATGCTACCAGTGTTAAAGACTGCGATGGAGCTCCGTATGCCACGGCAAACTGGCTGACACTGACGGCGGCGGTGCACAAATGCTGCGCAGCTAGCGCCATTCGACGGCCAACACCGCGGTTCCTGGTGTGTCCGCTGTGCCGTGCGTGTGATCATTGCTTGTACAGCCCTCTCGCAGTGTCCGGAGCAAGTATGGTGGGTCTGACACACCGGTGTCAATGTGTTCTTTTTTCCATTTCCAGGAGTATATATATATATATATATATATATATATATATATATCAGTCCATGATATCCAACATTAGAAATTTACTCTTTCTGATGGATACACGTCCAGATCGTCCGCTCATAAAATTCTCCCATCTCTCTCCTCACATCCAACACTGCTGGTGGCTCACCTCGAACTGCACAACGCTACTGGCTGTTCACATCCAACTACCCAACACTACAGCAGCATATACTGAAACAATGCAAAACAACCACAGCCTTCACACAGCACAGTCAGTGATTTTCATATAGAGCGCTACGTGCCATTACCAACATAAAAACCCATACAGCCTACTTACAAACGGAGTGAGACAGGGCTGTAGCCTATCCCCAATGTTATTCAATCTGTACGTTGAACAAGCACTAAAGGTAAGAAAACAAAAATTTGGAGTAGGAATTAAAGGTCAGAGAGGAGAAATAAAAGCTTTGAGGTTTGCGACGACATTGTAATTCTCTCAGAGACAGCAAAGGACTTGGAAGGGCAGCCGAACGGAATGGACGTCGTGAAAGGAGTATATATATCACCATCAACAAAAGCAAAACGAGGATACTGGAATGTAGTCTGTACCGTTCTTTATAATTAATTTTTTCGAATTACGTTGAAAGAAGTTTGAACTGTAGAATGTGCAAGTAGGCTGTTTATGTTTTCTTATTGGCAACGTTACATAGCGCTGTGTATGAAAATCACTGGCTGTGCTGTGTGCAGTCTGTGTCCAGTTTGCATTGTTGTCAGCCATTGTAGTGTTGGGCAGCTGGATGTGAACAGCGCGTAGCGTTGCGCAGTTGGAGGTGAGCCGCCAGCAGTGGTGGATGTGGGGAGAGAGATGGCGGAGTTTGGAAATTTGTAAAAATGGATGTCATGAACATGTACATTATGGTTTTTTAACTCTATTAAGGTAAATACATTGTTTGTTCTCTATTAAAATCTTTCATTTGCTAACTATGCCTATCAGTAGTTAGTGCCTTCAGTAGTTTGAATGTTTTATTTAGCTGACAGTAGTGGCGCTCGCTGTATTGCAGTGGTTCGAGTAACGAAGATTTTTGTGAGGTAAGTGATTTGTGAAAGGTACAGGTTAATGTTAGTCAGGGCCATTCCTTTGTAGGGATTTCTGAAAGTCAGATTGTGTTGCGCAAAAAAAAAATTGTGTGCCAGTTTAAGCACAGTCCTGTATTAATTGTTCAAAGGGGACGCTTTATATGTCGACCCTTAGCCAAGGATATCTCACTGGAATCTTCTGATTTTTTCTTGTAGTTTGTGTAATTAGTGTAGCTTTTGTTTATTGCTAGCGCGTAATTATAGAGAGAATTTCCTTTGTAGTTGTAGTTTTTCATTGTTGTACACAGTTGTGGCATGCATTTACATTTGCACCAAGTATTTCGCAGCTGCGCTTGCAATTAACTAGATATTATTTTCAGTTCTATGTTAATGTGTTCTCTTATTTTTGCTCTTCAAATTGTGCTTTTCTGTGTTATCGTGTGAAATATTGTGACAATTATGGTGTGTGAAAAACGTAATACTAGGCTCCAAAGTAAACTGAGAAATAATAGTGACGACGAGCGTAGCTTATCAGCACAACTGTGTAGTGAATTAACAGACATTAGAAGTAGTAATTTGGTAATTGTGCATAGGGAAATGGAGCGGGCGGCAAATAATGGTGTAGACAGTGAAACAGGTAGTGAACAGGGAAGCATTATCGATCGATCGGTCGGCAACAGCTCCCCTCAGGAATCCGAAATGACAGAACACAATATCGCAAATACTGTAGACTTAGGTTTGGGTCCTCACCGTTTTCTCAAATGAGTCAAGACACATTTTCTGCTTGTCAAAAAGTGAATGTTGCTGGTGCAAATGCACTGCCGAAAAGTGTAGAGGAACAGATTCCAGACACTAATGCATTGTTATTACAATTAATGCAACAAATGGGACAAAATCTTCAAAAGTTAGACACAATGGAACAGAATCTTCAAAAGTTAGACACAATGGAACAAAATCAGAGACAAACACAGCAACAGTTAGACACAATGGAACAACACCAGAGACAAACACAGCAACAGTTACACACAACGGAACAAAATCAGAGACAAACACAGCAAAAGCTTCAAAAGTTAGACTCATTGGAACAAACTCTCGAACAAACACGTGAAGATTTAACCATCCTCAGGGCGTACACGCTTACTTTGTGTACCATGTGTTTGGCAAGCACAAGGAGCCATAGCTAATATGGTATTTGCTTATACAACTTTACACATCGGTACCATATTCCTCTAACACATAAATTACATAGCTATCTGATCATTTAACTAAGAGAGACATATTTTTTACTACATCAGTGACAGATGTTTACGTAATTACACCGTTGGATAACTTCACACTTACGAAATTGTATTTTGTCTGTACTTTGTGAACTGTTCATATTTTTTCGGAACCATTGTGATACTATGAGAGCTTTGAATGATATATTTGGTAATGGAGCATGATTTTAAAATACGTTTGAGGTAGATGACACTTTTGACATGAGCAGAGAATTTTCTTTAGGTTTTGAAATTATTGCAGAAAGCTACGACGATTTTGAGATTTGACTGAGGTGTTATGATGTTATTTTTATGACGACGATGTGTATTATGCTGCTGAGGTATGTTTATGATTAATAGGCTGATGCTATATGAGGAATTTGATTATGCTACGTATGTTATGATGAAATATTGAAGAAGTGTCGACAAATAAGGTAAGGAATAATGAGTAGTGGTTAGGGACTCCGGTTTGTGAAAAAGGTTGTTGGAAACCAAGAATCATACTTTAAGAGTTATGAAATGTATGTAAATGCGTGAATGTATTACAATGCCACTGAAAATTTTTTGGACTCAGTTATATTTACAGGATTTTGTTTCTACAGATTTGTAACGCAAATTGTTGACCTGTGAAATATTTTTATATGAGACTGTCACTGTAGCGGAAACTGGTGTCGTAAATATTTCGGTAAGAAAGTTAAGTGACCACCTGCATGTAATGCGTCGTGGGCACCCAGCTGGGCGACAGTCGCCTGGAAAAAAGCCATTAGCGTGTGCCCCTTTCAGAGGACAGGTGGAGAAAAAAAAAGGGAGGCCATTAGCCTCGCTATTGACGTTCCTTTGTAGAAAGCATCGCAAAAACGACATGGTCGAACTTGAAAACATATGATTACACTGTGGAGCTCTTAATTTATGATATTTACTGAAATGCCTAGGGAAATGACGAGAAATATTTTTATGTCTATACACCTGATTATGACTACTGTCTTTCTAGTTGAGAGAAATGCCATATGGCTTGCTTTATGTATTTATTTGCTCATTTTCTTTAATATCTAGTTTCTAGCTGCACTGCAGCATTGGTTAAAATAAAATTTTATGATTGTACTAATATAGATATTTTATGCCTACAGATCCAGTAAACAAAAAAAAAAACAACGAAGGAGCACAAAAAGTCATTTCCCATAACAGGACTTGCATACATAATTTTCTTTTCAACTACTTGGTAATTTTTTTTGGTAGAGTAAGTTTTTGTGATGCATCACTCTAGTGTTAAGATGTGACATAAGTATTAAACATGGCCATTTTTACTGTAATATTTTTTCTGCTTGAGCTTTGTCATGTATAGATATAAGTTTTATATTTTTTATATTTGCTGCTGCTGTTTGCCAGGCGTAGTGCTACTGAATTTTAATTTGTCTTACTCTTCTAAGCTAGTTTTACTACTGATTTATTTTTCTAGTTTGCTGCACAGTGCCTTATCTTAGTTGTAATATTGCTGCTTCACCAATTTCCATTTGTTTGTCATTGCTGTTCGTGTTAATTGTTTTGTGCTGCTGCATTGCCTCGTCCCACAGTTTAGCATCTGAGCTCAGTAGATTTAAGTTAGCTTAAGAGGGGGTAGACTATATAAGAAACTAACTATGATGAATAGGAAGAAATGCATTGAGAAGATATAAGAAAATGGTTTGGCCAAAAAAAAAGTAGTGTACAGTGGAGAAAAACTATTTTAAAAGAGGATGTGAAATAAATACAGAAAGCATGCTTGGATAGGATTTTTTTTGGTGGAAGCAAAGGTTGAAATAAGACAAACGAACTATGGAATGAAGTTTTGGGTTGGACTGCAGTACCAAATGTTACACTGAAAACGAACCCTGTCCTTTCCTTTTGTGTTATCCCACTATGTGTTTGGGTACCCGTGTGTATTTATGTTCTTCCTGTCTTTATATGTTTAGCTGATGAGAGCTATGTTGTAGAATTTTTCTAATACTCAGCTACATTCACTATGATGAGGAATACTGTTATCCTCAAATATAATTGGCATTAATAATATGTTATTTTCTTTGTAAAGATGTTTAGACATTATGTATTCTGTTCTGTTTTAATGCTCATGTGTGAAGTTGATGTTTCGAAAGTGATTCTGATCTTTTATTTATGTACTCATGTCATAATTCCTGTAACACTGATGTATATGTTATTTCGATTCTTTTGTAAAGCTTGTACTACAAATGTTATCTGTATTGTTATGTTCTTTAATGATGTATTTTGTACCTTTGTAATTGTATTCTCATGTTATAAAATTGTAATTGTCACCAGTTCATCATATTATTAACTTGTAAGTTACATTTCACTGCACACTTTTCTGTTGGTCATAGTATATGGACAATATGTGAGAAGTAGGGACTGTTAGTGTTTGCACGTGTGTTAATAATACAGCAAGGGACTAGATAACAGCACTGCTGGTTCTAAGGACAATTCAAAAAACTTTATGAGTGTACAAGTGGTGATTATGGACTTGCTATATTAACTGCAAGACTCTTCAATGGTGATTGTGCACCCGCACAGTCACAACAGATGGCTGCTGGCCGTCTCTACAAGGACTACAGTGGGTCTGCATCTCTGGTGACCCACCAATACCACAATCTCTACCAGGACTACAGTGAGTCGGTCTACTCTGTGATGACCTACCTACCAATATGCATCAACTTCGACTGACTCTGCGGTGGGTTTGCTCTGTTGTGGCCCATTAACTGTCAGCATGTCAAGAGTCAGCACTGTCTTTCCATTGGAAGGACAACACTACTTCGTCAAGATTGCATGGAAATCCACTACTTCTGTGTGCAATTTCTTTTACTAATGAGAATTTGTGAAAAAAAAACTGAAATTACTATTATGATGAATGATCAGGACTATCTTTATGGACTGTGAGAAAATTTTAGCTTTTGACCAACATTGTATTAATAAGTGTGTGCATTTGATATCTTTCTTACTGTAATTACGAAAAATTTTTCCAAATCTGTATTGGCCAGTGCCCAAAACAATTTGTAAAATTTTTTTTTGTGGGGAGCATGGGGGCTATGTAAGTAGGCTGTTTATGTTTTCTTATTGGCAACGTTACGTAGCGCTCTGTATGAAAATCACTGGCTGTGCTGTGTGCAGTCTGTGTCCAGTTTGCATTGTTGTCAGCCATTGTAGTGTTGGGCAGCGGCAGCTGGATGTGAACAGCGCGTAGCGTTGCACAGTTGGAGGTGAGCCGCCAGCAGTGGTGGAGGTGGGGAGAGAGATGGCGGAGTTTGGAAATTTGTAAAAATGGATGTCATGAACATGTATATTATGGTTTTTCAAAACTATTAAGGTAAATACATTGTTTCTTCTCTATTAAAATCTTTCATTTGCTAACTATGCCTATCAGTAGTTAGTGCCTTCAGTAGTTTGAATCTTTTATTTAGCAGGCAGTAGTGGCGCTCGCTGTATTGCAGTAGTTCGAGTAACGAAAATTTTTGGTGAGGTTAGTGATTTGTGAAAGGTACAGGTTAATGTTAGTCAGGGCCATTCCTTTGTAGGGATATCTGAAAGTCAGATTGCGCTGCGCAAAAAAAATATTGTGTGTCAGTTTAAGCACAGTCCTGTATTAATTGTTCAAAGGGGACGTTTCAAATGAATACAAAACTCGAATTGTCGTGTAGCGTGATGTAACTCCAAGTGGTGTGTTTACTCCATGTTATTGTTAGCAAAACTTTACACGAATTGATTGGACAATGTAACTCCCAATACCAATAAAGAAATACAGTCACAGCAAAATTCATTCGGCGCCTTAGGCAGTGAATCATTTGGCCCTGTTCAAAAGTAATAACTTCGATCCCTGTGCACATAACAAATAAATTAAATTGTCTCACCTCTAAAGCAGCAACGGTGGAACGCGATATATTCTGGTCTCTAATGAAAAACAAAAATATGGTAGCTACAGGCCCCTGCAGTGTGCAATGCTGGCCATAATACTTTGAAATGCACGTGAGATTATTTTGGCTGATAAACGAGAACATTTAAGGGGCTCCGGAACGCCCTATACTTGCAATTTTAAAATAACGCTTATAAATTACATCTTTCCTCACAAAGTATTTGAGGTAGGAAGTTGAACTTTTTACAGATTATTTATTGGAATATGGGCTACTACTTAACACAGGGATTTTACAAAATTTTAGTTCAGTTATTAAAGATGATTTTTTTTTCAATTGTAATGAAAATTCACAAATTTTTTTTGGAATTTTTTATTTATGTATTCAAAAATATAAAGTTTTTTGATATATTTTTTGGAAAAAGGCTGTGTTAAATTATGCAAAAGGTACTGTGTAACATTTACTGAAAGTTTGAAACAAATATGTTTGGAAGATCCTTAGAAAACATGTAATTAGAGTGAGAAAATAAAAGTTTTGGGAATCGAGCGACAAAAATTGGATTAACTTTTTAGTGCATTCCAGGTCCATAGGATGGATTATGTTCATCCTCTGCAAACTCCTCCTCCAGCTTCCTCTTGTTCCTCCTCCTGTTTACTTTTGCTTGTATTTCTAGACTCTTTACAGCCCTGTCTGCAGCCCGAAGGTGTTCCTTGTCTAAAGCAAGCATCACTCGTACCATGTTAGAATGTTATTATTTACAGTAATAACACATACCTTTGGCTTTCCAACATTTCTCCTTTTGTTAAAAGCCTTCAGAGGATTTCTAATAACTTTACTTTTACTCATTATTATACTTCAACAAAACACAGACTCAAGAAACAGAATTAATTACGAATATTTTCGAGATAACGACAGAGTAAATAAACATGAAACAATCGACAATCACACCAGCGATATATATTGAACCATCACAGGTTAGCCACAACACATACTTCATGTCACATCACTAAAATGTACCTGATGAACACGGACGTTAATAATAACACCATTTGACAGCAGCTTAACAGCGCCACAGTGGGTCACGCCCATGTAGAACACATTTCAAAAAAAATTTAAAAATAGTTGTAGTCTTCGGAATTGAATAAATTATATATCTATTAAAAGGTAATAGTCTGCAGATTCAGAAAACGCAAAAAAGTAAAACTTGAACTTTTCATGATTTTGAGCCTTTCCAGAGCGCCTTAAGAAAATCCAACTTCTTTAAAAGAAATATATGGCCTTGGCAGGGAGGCGGTAGTGATTATGGTGAGTTACTTAGACTGAGGTTTTTTTTTTTTTTTTTTGCAAAATTATATTCCTGGTTAACTTGGGCTTTTGAAAAACATGTGAGAATTGAAGTTACATTACTCGCAATTGATTCACAAACAATGAGATTTAAATAGCAGGTATTATGTAACCTCATTAAACCAGTGTAACTGCAAATCTTCAAATTACATATAGCTGAGTTAATAAATCTTAGAAGCATTACAAAACTGAAATATCTAACCAGCCTTTTTAGCAAAAAAGTTAATGTACATTCTGGGGTTACTCAACAATTACAAATTATCAGCCAACTCATCTGTATTAACGCGCTGGCAAAAACAAAAATCAAAATTATTTAACATCTTTACCTTGGTTGCATGAAGGCTTCTGCTTCGAAGTTCAAAAATATTGACATACCTAAATTAATCTAACTCTTGGTGACTTTACACACCACACAACAAAAACTGCCTGCTCCATCGTCTTTCCCTCACAGACAGCTACCTACAACTGTGCGCCCATCGTTTTCTTACTCCAACACTATAATAATCTCAGACAAGAAGCAGTATAGTGTCTTTGGCTCTGCGGTCGCGCAGCGAGCCGCATTATCCGGCTTATCAGAGACATTCATCGTTTATAGTACACTAGTTTCAAAAAAAATGATTCAAATGTGTCTGAGCACTATCGGACTTAACATCTGAGGTCATCAGTCCCCTAGAACTTAGAACTACTTAACCCTAACTAACCTAAGGACATCACACACATCCATGCCCGAGGAATGATTCGAACCTGCGACCGTAGCGGTCGCTCGGTTCCAGACTGTAGCGCCTAGAACCGCACGGCCACTCCGGCCGGCGTCAGTGGATAGTTCCTAGAAAAAAAAACTACCCACACAGCACGCCTCATTGTCTCTAAATTGTGTGTGTTTTTTCTGATACCTGTCCTCTAAAATAAACGAGAACATCCAAAATTAACTACTTTTTCCCACATACAATCATCTAAAAATCAGAATGTAATTGCAGGATCAGGTACTTTTTAGTTCCAGGGAGACAGCACCACGTCGCGAACAGTTCGTGAAAATTTGATAATATTAGGGCATATACTTTTTCTGAAAATGCTTCTAATAATGTAAAAAATGTAAAACAGAGAAAATGTGGTTCAAAGATTTTCTTCTCGTACTTCATGTAATAAACTTACTTACCTCAATTTTAAAATACTCCATACTGATATTCCTCGTCCTCTAGGTTTCTCTTCTCTCCTCTTCGAATCTGCCTGGCATGTGTTTGCAGGTAAGACACTGATCTGTTCGTTAGCTTCCTTGGCCCTGCACTCGTCGATGATGTAAAGTGATTTTGTTGTAAACACACCAGGATCTATACCAGCTCTTAAAATGGTTCAAATGGCTCTGAGCACTATGGGACTTAACTTCTCAGGTCATCAGTTCCCTAGAACTTAGAACTACTTAAACCTGACTAACCTAAGGACATCACACACCCCCATGCCCGAGGCAGGATTCGAACCTGCGACCGTAGCGGACGCCCAGTTCCAGACTGAAGCGCCTAGAACCGCCACCCCGGCCGGCATACTAGTTTCATTTTAATTTGTAAATATTCTTATCTTATTCTGGTGCCACATACAACCGTGTGTCCCAGTAGACTCCTTTCAAGTCGAATTAAATGACGTACTGCTGAGAAAATTAGACTAGACAACTAGTCACTTAAAATAGTATGTGAGTTTTGCTATTTGGTCATCGAAATAACTGATGATGGCCAAAGTAGAGAGGATATGAAATGTGGACTGGCAATGGCAAGAAGCGCTTTACTGAAGGAGATAAGTTTGTTAACATCGAGTATAGACTTAAGGTTCAGGAAGACTTTTCTGAAAGTCTTTGGAGGTAGTGTAGCCATGAACGGAAGTGAAATTTGGACGATAAACTGTTTAGGCAAGAAGAGAATACAACTCTTCAAATGTGGTGCTACAGAAGAATGCTGAAGATTAGATGGGTAGATCATGTAAGTAATGAGGAGGTACTGAACAGCATTTGGGAGAAGAGGAGTTTGTGGCACAACTTGACTAGAAGAAGGCATCGGTCAGCAGGACACGTAACACCAGAGCTCCATAGATCTACTAACATAAGTTTTTTCTGTTTTGTCTGTTCTACCTTCTATCATTAAGATACTGTAAATATTGTTTGACTGCATTAATAGCACAAAAGTGTTCCCTCTTTCCTTTGTAAAAACTTCGATGTCATGGTTTGATTATATGCAATGTTGTGTACCTATCGTTTAAATTCTTTGTCTCATTTGGAGGGAGACAAAACTTATTGTATATATTTGGAATTTGGGTGAATAATTTTTTGTCGAAATGTCAATGTGTGCAAATGTTCTGTTTTGTTTCGTATGTTTAGTTACTGTTATGTAAACTGCTGACCTTCACTTAGGGTTCTTAGTTATTTCGTATGTAAAAGTTGTTGTGGTTCCCCTCGGGAACGGAACTGTGTAGCGCGCGCAAATTGTGGTTGGCCTAGGTGGAAAAGGTGGAACAAAGAGTCAGTCGGGGACGAGCTACCAAACTGTCAACTGCTCATGTAGAAGTTGTGTATTGTGCTGGTGCCGAGAGAGGCTTTCCGTGCCGCTTTCCAATGCCTCGGATGGATGGATAAAGAGCTGGAACTATTCTGCAATTGGTATCTACCATCGCCACCAAGAAATGACAGAGTCCAGCAATTCTGCCTGCAAAGCCACCTACCTACATGCAATCGCCATCACATTGCGCAATCACTGAAAAGGAACCGAGGAATAGTAGAAATGTATGGCGAAGCATCAGCTCATTGGATGTTTTAGGATCCGAAAATATAAGGTAATTTTTAACTGAACTCTTATACCTACCCCTCAGTCAGATATCCACTTAGGGTCCTTCCCACGCTAAAGTTCTTACGGAGTGTTCTTTATTGAAAGCATATTAAAATTAATATGGCAATAGAGTGTGCTAAAAATTAATATTGTTTGTTAAAAGGATCTTACAAATATCTCAAATTTTGTGTTTCACTGCAGTAAAAGTTCAGAACTGCAACTGTTGAGAATTATATGTTCATGCTTGCTAAGGACTTGCTGCTTTAGTGTATTGAAAGTGTGTTTAGCTTGCTCTGCTACAGTCGTCAAGATTAAGGGCTCCCTGCTTGAAAGTAGTTAAAAATGCACAAAGTTACTTAGTTATAGAAAGTTTCAGTTACTCTTGCTATTCGGGTCAAATTCTGTACAATACTGGGTTCCTCTTGTCTATTAAAACTGCATATTAATGGTGTAACAGGATCCACAGTTTATCTATTGTGCTCATGCTAGATAACGATTAACAGAAAGACCACTATCTACGAAAACAGCAATTTCTTTATTCAAAAGACAGTGAGTAGTAATTTGTTAGTGAACTCCATTTAATTTTCATTCTAAATAGAAAAGTGTTTAGTAGTGAGAGACTTCATGCACAATAACAAAATTTGCTGTGAACTACATCCGTACTTCATGTCAGATAAGAATATATTTGAAAAGTAATATTAAACCTTGTAAGTAGGCTGTTTATGTTTTCTCATTGGCAACGTTACGTAACGCTTTGTATGAAAATCACTGGCTGTGCTGTGTGCAGTCTGTGGCTAGTTTGCATTGTTGTCTGCCATTGTAGTGTTGGGCAGCGGCAGCTGGATGTGAACAGCGCGTAGCGTTGCGCAGTTGGAGGTGAGCCGCCAGCAGTGGTGGATGTGGGGAGAGAGATATGGACAATATGTGAGAAGTTGGGGCTCTTAGTGTTTACATGTGTGTTAATAATTCAGCAAGGGACTGGATAACAGCATTGCTGGTTCTAAGGACAATTCCAAAAACTTCGTGAGTGCACAAGTGGTGATTATGGACTTGCTATATTTTCCATTTCACTGCACACGTTTCTGTTGGTCATAGTATATGGACAATATGTGAGAAGTTGGGACTGTTAGTGTTTGCACGTGTGTTACTAATTCAGCAGGGGACTGGATAACAGCATTGCTGGTTCTAAGGACAATTCCAAAAACTTCGTGATTGCAAAAGTGGTGGTTATGGACTTGCTATATTATCCGCAAGACTCTTCGATGGTGATTGTGTACCTGCACAGTCGCAACAGATGGCTGCTGGCCGTCTCTACAAGGACTACAGTGGGTCTGCAATCTCTACAAGGACTACAGTGGGTCTACACCTTTGCTCACTCACCAATACCACAATCTCTACCAGGACTACAGTGGGCCTGTCCACAATTTCTACAAGGACTGCAGTGGGTGCAGTGGCCCACCAATACCATACTCTCTACCAGGACTACAGTGGGTCTGCTCTGTGATGACCTACCTACCAATCTTCTTCAAAACGTCGAATGACTCTGCTGTGGGTTTGCTCTGTTGTGGCCCATTACCTATCTGCATGTCAAGAGTCAGCACTGTCTTTGCGTTGGAAGGACAACACTACTTGTTCAAGACTCCATGGAAATCCACTACTTCCGTGTGCATTTTCTTTTACTGCTCAGACTTTGAGAAAAACACTGCAATTTTACAGTGATGAAAAATCTGGACTGTCTTTATGGACTGTGTGAAAATTTTAGCTTTTGACCAACATTTTATCAATAAGTGTGTGCATTTGACATCTTTGTTATTGTAATTATGAAAAATTTTATCAAATCATTATTGGGCACTGCCCAAAACAATTTGTAAAATTTTTTGTGGGGAGCATGGGGGCTATGTAAGTAGGCTGTTTATGTTTTCTTACTGGCAACGTTACGTAGCGCTCTGTATGAAAATCACTGGCTGTGCTGTGTGCAGTCTGTGGCTAGTTTGCATTGTTGTCTGCCATTGTAGTGTTGGGCAGCTGGCTGTGAACAGCGCGTAGCGTTGCGCAGTTAGAGGTGAGCCGCCAGCAGTGGTGGATGTGAGGAGAGAGATGGCGGAGTTTTGAAATTACATATATTATGACTTTTGATGATATTAAGGTAAATACATTGTTTGTTCTCTATTAAAATCTTTCATTTGCTAACTATGCCTATCAGTAGTTAGTGCCTTCCGTAGTTTGAATCTTTTATTTAGCTGGCAGTAGTGGCGCTCGCTGTATTGCAGTAGTTCGAGTAACGAAGATTTTTGTGAGGTAAGTGATTTGTGAAAGGTATAGATTAATGTTAGTCAGGGCCATTCCTTTGTAGGGATTTCTGAAAGTCAGATTGCGTTGCGCTAAAAAATATTGTGTGTCAGGTTAAGCACAGTCTTGTACAATTGTTCTAAGGGGACGTTTCAACCTATGTCCAATTTACGATTCTACAGTGAATGTTAATAGTAACGTTATTGAGACCATTTACTTTGACTAAGTCCTCAAGGTAATAGTGTGTTTTCAAATGGTTCAAATGGCTCTGAGCACTATGGGACTTAACATCTGAGGTCTTCAGTCCCCTAGACTTAGAGCTACTTAAACCAGCTAACCTAAGGACATCACACACATCCATGCCCGAGGCAGGATTCGAACCTGCGACCGTAGCGGTCGCGCGGTTCCAGACTGAAGCGCCTACAACCGCTCAGCCACAACGGCCGGCAATAGTGTGTTTTGTTATCTGTTATATTTATGCAAATAGTTTCTTCTGCTCTGTCAGCTCCAACCTTAACGTGAACATACTGTGTTCAGGTGCCGGAGTTCACTGCACTCGCCTGTGGCAAAGTATAGGTTGTGTTTGTCCGTTAAAGTTACTCGTACCCATTTTCTTGAACAAGAATGTCAATCATTCTCTTGGCTAATTAGGCTGGCGACCGTTTTATTTATTCTTTGAACAGTGTAGATAGGTAAAATATTGTTCGTCACTGTTTAAATATTTACGTAATTCTGACTTTCACTTCCTATAAGCCACCCCCGTTAGGTACAACACGGTCAACACAACAAAATTCCTCTCAGAGGGTAACATTGCTCTGTTGCTTTATACCATTTTTTTCTTCACGACGTGCCTTTACGGTTATGGTATAGCAGTAGCAGACTGTAGTGTTATAGACATACTAAGAGACATCAAGGTATAACTTGTTTTGTGCTGGAGGGAAGAGTGGAGGTCAAAAATCGTAGAGGGAGACCAAGAGATGAATACACTAAGCAGATTAAGAAGAATGTAGTTGCAGTAGTTATCCGCAGTTGAAGAGGCTAGCTGCATCAAACCAGTCTCTGGTCTGAAGGGCACAACAACAACAACCACCAATTGCAGTGTCCAGGGGACCATAATAAATCGAGATAACTTCGGTTTATTAATAGTCTTTAAAAAAATGAAATAAAACCTATCATTTCTCTTCGTCTCATTGTGTACTTTTCTGTTACCTTAGGTTGTATACAGCTCTTTCTATAGTGTGTTCGGAAATTCCCGTTACATACTTCTAGGTCTTGTACAGAGACATAGTTTTAATAGGAACCCATGTTCGGAAACGCACAGTTTCAGTTCGACCACGGTTTCAGTTCAGATGTTTTAACTCATCCACTTCCGCTTGAGGAACTGAATTAGGCGTGAGGCAGAACAATCATTAGGTAATACGTAGCTCGGAAGGAAATATGACGAAATATCCATTTATCATTTGAGCACATTTGTTTGTATTAACACTGAAACATTAAGTGTTTACACTTTTCCAAAACAAAAAAAGAGTCCAACGTTCCGTGCGTGCAGAACAGTGCAGACGCATTACGTCACGTGATTGTCTGTCATGGTTGACGTCATCTCGTGTGCTCTGCTGCGTACCAGGGCGAGCCACTCTCACGCTTTTCTGCTTTCCCAAGGCAGAAGTTGTGATGTTACAGAATAAAAGTGATGTTGTTATTCAATGGAAAGTTGGAAATTGAGATTTAACTAACTGTTTTATCAATCACAATTGGCGTAAGAATCATGGATTGACCATTGTCATAAAATATTGCATTATGAGATGTGAATAGTTTTTACTTGCAGTTTCGCGTGGCTTGAGGCAGTCACAACTAGCGTGCTATTGATTAAGAAGTTGCGTTATCGTCTTTCTAATTACTTCATGATCGTAGATACGATCATACCCGGTTGTGAAGTTATTGTTATGACAAAACAATTTCCTAAGGGACCAGAAAGTTCTTAAGGGCGCAAAAACAACTGTAACATCACACAAAAGGGAAATTCTATATTAAAGCTGATGCAAGAAGACGATAAAACAGTTTTCTTTTTATCAATGTAACACGCACATTGGACTGCCGATCTTGGAGTCTGTAATATTAGCAAAATGCATAATTGAAATGAAAATAATACTGAGGAGATAATAGAAATGAGCACTGCTAAATGATTCAGTATTCCCAGAACAAATATTTATTATAACTAAAACATATATCGTACCTTAAGCTTAATACTACAATGACGGTAGATTTTTATGTCCGTATCATGTCCATTGAGCGCTCTTTTATATAGCCATTGTCCTTTCGAGTCACCCGTGCGTCGTCACGATAAGTTTTAACAGTTCTTCTTACACTTCACTCAAACTTAGACGGAACACGTTTTTATTTATTTAGTAAAAATAATTAGATCAGACCGCCACAAATCTGCGTCCGTCTTACTCGAGAAAAACAGTAAAAGTTTTTTTTAGCGCTCAAGGCTTCATTTGTTCTCCAGCGAACAAAATAGTGAAGGATCGCATATCTGTCCGTATTTTCCTGTTTATATTGCCGCCCAAAGACGACAAATTACATTATTTAGAAAATTCCACCGTCGCTATGCGACGCCTTATTATATATTAATCATTCTTTATTAACAAGTATTTGCCTTCTGGCTGAATTTTCTATTTTAATTAAGCCAAAAATAGCGAATATCACAAAGTGGATGCGTTACACATGTGAACTGAAACCGCCGTAGAACGGAAATGGTACGTTTCCGGACATAGGTCCCCGATCCAAAATATTATGTACTCACTTCGCTCTACAAGCCCTACAAGTTTGTAATGGGATTTTGCGACCACCCTGTATGTACGGTCCAAGTTTCATCCGGCTATGTTACTCGGCAGTGACACATCCATCGTAAGAAAGTTACTTTTCAGACCATTGTATGTATGTTGTTCTTATTTATTTATTTATTTATGCATTTATTTTACCTGGCAAGATTAGGACCTTAATGCCCTCTCTTACAGCTAACCAGGCATACTCAGATTCAACAAATTTCAGTTTCTACAGAACATTAAGGACATATAACATGTTATACAGTATTAATGTTACAGAAAAAAATTAGAGATTATAAAAGTAGTACAATGATAATTATAACAATCAAAAAATATTTATAATAATCAAGAATAATAATAATAGTAGTGACTATGTATAGGAAAGTAAACATATTTTTCTTTTATGAATGTCAGTCCTATTGCTAGTTGGGAATTTTCTCGTTATATTCTTGCAGCTTGTGAGTTATTCTCATCAAGCAGAGACATAAGACGATAGAATGGGGTGAAAGAGATATAGAAGAGGTAGATAGGTTAGAGGAAGAGAAATAGAATGGTAAAATTCGAAGCTATGATGGAGAGGAGAAAGAAAAAGATGAGAGGGGCACGACAATGGTGGCTATACCGTCCCTAATATGTAAGTCTTGAGTTCCCTCTTGAATGTTGAGTGGCTCTGGATAAGACGCAGATCACAGGGGAGCGCGTTCCATAGTCGTATGGCTGAGATGGAGAATGACATGGAGAAAGATTTTGTATTATGTAAAGGTACAGCCAAGATGCTAGACGTATCCGATCTGGTATTGCGGTTGTGGAATGATGATAGGTGTTTAACGTGAGAAGATAAGTATTGGGGGCACCAGTGGCTAAGAAATCGATGAAGTAAGCACATCGTGTGGAGATCGCGTGCCTTATGTGGGCGTATCCAACCTAGCTGGGAGTATGAAGGACTTATATGATCATACAAGCGTATATTGCATACGTATCTAACGCAAGCATTCATCACTAGCTCGAGGCATCTCGAATTTTCACTATTTGTCCCGTGTTGAACTACATCACAGTAGTAAAGATCTTATCACAGTCATCAGTAGTTACCCCTTACAGAGAGCGCTAAGAAACAGTTTTCATAATTTTTTTGTCTCTTTCTTCTTTCTTCCCAGAAACGTCTGAAGTATTAACTTTGTTTGTTCTTTCCATTCATTTTCTCTTTTTTCTCTTTGCATGCTTGCTGAAATTTCTGTTTTCTGATTTTTTTTCCCTCTTTTTCCCTGTCTGTTATGTCTTCTGGGGATATGTTTAGTCTCTTGAAGTCTTCCGTGGCTTCCTCTACCCAGTAAGTTTTCACTGTACGAGTCACCGCTGTGTTAAATATCGTCTTGCTCAGTCTGTCTTCTTCATCCTATGTATGTGTCCATAGAAATCTGCCCTTCTTTTACTGATCTTTCCAGAATGAGAGTTTCATTCTGCAGCGTAGTGAGAGCTGATATGAAACTTCCTGGCAGATTAAAAATGTGTGCCGGACCGAGACTCGAACTCCCGAGTTCGAGTCTCGGTCCGGCACACAGTTTTCATTTCCTGATGTTGTTTGTAATGATCTCTGTCTGTCCGTACAGTTCTTTTGTCGGCCTTTTACTCAGATCCCCTCTTTCTGAAACTGATCATAGATCTTTGTCATTATTTTCCTCTCTCGTTTCTCTAGATCCTTGATTTTCGTTCCTCCCTTGATTACTGTTGTGTACGAGGACTTCAGTGCCTCTAGTAAGACTACTGTGTTATAAAGTCTTGGCATCGATAGAGATTCTTCTTTTATTGTAGTTGTCCACCTAAGTCTGCAAACTTTTCGTACTTTTGAGATCCTTTCTTCATTGGGTGTCGAGTTCCATCCAATTTTCTGTACAAGCTCTACCAGGTATCTGAAACTTCCTCTGCTATCTCTCCGTACGTACACTGGTCTCCAAAATTAAAGCAGCTAGCCGCTGTTTCCCCTTCCTGCACCTAATTCAAAAAATGGTTCAAATGGCTCTGAGCACTATGGGACTTACATCTACATCTACATCTACATATCTACATACATACTCCGCAATCCACTGTATGGTGCGTGGCGGAGGGTACCTCGTACCACAACTAGCATCTTCCCTCCCTGTTCCACTCCCAAACAGAACGAGGGAAAAATGACTGCCTATATGCCTTTGTACGAGCCCTAATCTATCTTATCTTATCTTTCTGGTCTTTCCGCGAAATATAAGTTGGCGGCAGTAAAATTGTACTGCAGTCAGCCTCAAATGCTGGTTCTCCAAATTTCCTCAGCAGCAGTTCACGAAAAGAACGCCCTCTTTCCTCTAGTGACTCCCACCGGAGTTCCTGAAGCATTTCCGTAACACTCGCGTGATGATCAAACCTACCAGTAACAAATCTAGCAGCCCCGCCTCTGAACTGCTTCTCTGTCCTCCCTCAATCCCACCTGATAGGGATCCCAATCGCTCGAGCAGTACTCAAGAATAGGTCGTATTAGTGTTTTATAAGCGGTCTCCTTTACAGATAAACCACATCTTCCCAAAATTCTGCCAATGAACCGAAGACGACTATCCGCCTTCCCCACAACTGCCATTACATGCTTGTCCCACTTCATATCGCTCTGCGCCGGCCGCGGTGGTCTAGCGGTTCTAGGCGCGCAGTCCGGAACCGCGCGACTGCTACGGTCGCAGGTTCGAATCCTGCCTCGGGCATGGATGTGTGTGATGTCCTTAGGTTAGTTAGGTTTAAGTAGTTCTAAGTTCTAGGGGACTGATGACCACAGTAGTTAAGTCCCATAGTGCTCAGAGCCATTTGAACCATTTTTGAACCATATCGCTCTGCAATGTTACGCCCAAATATTTAATCGATGTGACTGTGTCAAGCGCTACCTTACTAATGGAGTATTCAAACATTACAGGATTCTTTTTTCTATTCGTCTGCATTAATTTACATTTATCTATATTTAGAGTTAGCTGCCATTCTTTACACCAATCAGAAATCCTGTCCAAGTCATCTTGTATCCTCCTACAGTCACTCAACGACGACACCTTCCCGTACAACTGCTGAGGTCATCAGTCCCCTAGAACTTAGAACTACTGAAACCTAACTAACCTAAGGACATCACACACATGCATGCCCGAGGCAGGATTCGAACCTGCGACCGTAGCGGTCGCGCGGTTCCAGACTGTAGCGCCGAGAACCGCTCGGTCACCCCGGCCGGCGCACCTAATTGACGACATAATCGCACAAACTGTCAACAGATGTCCGGTCGATCGTGTTCTCTACGGAAGATGACATTCCGCTCAACGGACAATCACGCCAGCGATGACGTCAGGACGCCCATCAAATGGGGAAGCGTTTACTGGGCGGCCCCACATCCGCAGTCGGTGCGTACACAGCCGCAGACGGTGCAGTATGGCGCAGACAAGGTGCCTGTCAGGCTCTGTACAATGGAGGGCCATAGCAAGAACCGTTGTGGCCAGATGGCTTCATGTACATTACATAGATTAGACTAGTTTTTCGTTCCATGGATCCGTGCTTTGGAGATCCTCGTGCATGTGGAAAACGTCGATTTTTTTTTTTAAGCTGAAATAACGATACTAATGGTATGAGTATATACAATACATCATTTGTTTCTAAGGGTGTTTCAAAAATGACCGGTATATTTGAAACTGCAATAAAAACTAAACGAGCAGCGATAGAAATACACCGTTTGTTGCAATATGCTTGGGACAACAGTACATTTTCAGGCGGACAAACTTTCGAAATTACAGTAGTTACAATTTTCGACAACAGATGGCGCTGCAAGTGATGTGAAAGATATAGAAGACAACGCATTCCTTAGAACAGAGGATTTTTCTGGTGTTGTAATTCCACCGCCTAGAACACAGTGTTGTTGCAACAAGACGAAGTTTTCAACGGAGGTTTAATGTAACCAAAGGACCGAAAAGCGATACAATAAAGGATCTGTTTGAAAAATTTCAACGGACTGGGAACGTGACAGATGAACGTGCTGGAAAGGTAGGGCGACCGTGTACGGCAACCACAGAGGGCAACGCGCAGCTAGTGCAGCAGGTGATCCGACAGCGGCCTCGGGTTTCCATTTGCCGTGTTGCAGCTGCGGTCCAAATGACGCCCACGTCCACGTATCGTCTCGTGCGCCAGAGTTTACACCTCTATCCGTACAAAATTCAAACGCAGCAACCCCTCAGCGCCCCTACCATTGCTGCACGAGAGACATTCGCTAACGATATAGTGCACAGGATTGATGACGGCGATATGCATGTGGGCAGCATTTGGTTTACTGACGAAGCTCATTTTTACCTGGACGGCTTCGTCAATAAACAGAACTGGCGCATATGGGGAACCGAAAAGCCCCACGTTGCAGTCCCATCGTCCCTGCATCCTCAAAAAGTACTGGTCTGGGCCGCCATTTGTTCCAAAGGAATCATTGGCCCATTTTTCAGATCCGAAACGATTACTGCATCACGCTATCTGGACATTCTTCGTGAATTTGTAGCGGTACAAACTGCCTTAGACGACACTGCGAACACCTCGTGGTTTATGCAAGATGGTGCCCGGCCACATCGCACGGCCGACGTCTTTAATTTCCTGAATGAATATTTCAATGATCGTGTGATTGCTTTGGGCTATCCGAAACATACACGAGGCGGCGTGGATTGGCCTCCCTATTCGCCAGACATGAACCCCTGTGACTTCTTTCTGTGGGGACACTTGAAAGACCAGGTGTACCGCCAGAATCCAGAAACAATTGAACAGCTGAAGCAGTACATCTCATCTGCATGTGAAGCCATTCCGCCAGACACGTTGTCAAAGGTTTCGGGTAATTTCATTCAGACACTACGCCATATCATTGCTACGCATGGTGGATATGGGGAAAATATCGTACTATAGAGTTTCCCAGACCGCAGCTCCATCTGTTGTTGCAAATTGTAACTACTGTAATTTCGAAAGTTTGTCTGCCTGAAAATGTACTGTTGTCCCAAGCATATTGCAACAAATGGTGTATTTCTATCGCTGCTCGTTTAGTTTGTATTGCCGTGTCAAATATACCGGTCATTTTTGAAACACCCTGTATTAAAAAATTCATCAATGGAGTAGAGTTGGCCCCTAGCAAGTCATTCGGGCTCCTTTTAAACTGATCTCTATTTGGATCTAAATTTTTTATGTGTGCTGGCAAATTATTGAAGATAAGTGGTCCTGAGTATTGGACCCCTTTTTGAACTAGAGTGCTTTTAAGTCCTTGTACAGATCACTTTTGTTCCTGGTATCGTATGTATGAGCTGAGCTGTTTGCTGGAAAAACAGATATATAATTTAGGACAAATTTCATTAAGGAGTAAATATACTGAGAGGCAGTAGTTAGTACGCCCAGTTCCTTGAAGAGGTTTCTGTAGGACGTCCATGAATTTACTCCACAAATAATACGTATTACACGCTTTTGGACTCTGAAAACTTTTGGCTGATTTGTACAGTTACCCCAAAATATCGTACCGTATGACATTATGGAATGAAAGTAGGCAAAGTATGCAAGCTTTTTCATTTTTATGTCGCCTATGTCTGCTAACACTCGAATTGCAAATACAGATTTGTTAAGGCGTTTCTGCAGTTCTGTGATGTGCTCATCCCAACTGAATTTATTATCAAGTTGTAATCCCAGGACTGTAAACCTCTTCTATCTGCTTCATGCTTTATGCATATGGTGGGTGGTAACCTCTTACAGGTTCTGAATTACATATAGTGAGTCTTTTCGAAGTTTAATGTCAGTGAATTGGCTTTGAACCATTTATTAATAGCCATGAAAGGGTTGTAGCCTCTCCCCGATGTTATTCAATCTGTATATTGAGCAAGCAGTAACGGAAACAAAAGAAAAATTCGGAGTTGGTATTAAAATCCATGGAGAAGAAATAAAAACTTTGAGGTTCGCCGATGACATTGTAATTCTGTCACAGACAGCAAAGGACTTGGAAGAGCAGTTGAACGGAATGGATGGTGTCTTGAAGGGAGGATATAAGATGAACATCAACAAAAGCAAAATGAGGATAATGGAATGTAGCCAAATTATGTCGGGTGATGTTGAGGGTATTAGATTAGGAAATGAGACACTTAAAGTAGTTAAGGAGTTTGCTATTTGGGGAGCGAAATAACTGATGATGGTCGAAGTAGAGAGGATATAAAATGTAGACTGGCAATGGCAAGGAAAGCATTTCTGAAGAAGAGAAATTTGTTAACATCGAGTATAGATTTAAGTGTCAGGAAGTCATTTCTGAAAGTATTTGTATGGAGTGTAGCCATGTATGGAAGTGAAACATGGACGGTAAATAGTTTGGACAAGAAGAGAATAGAAGCTTTCGAAATGTGGTGCTACAGAAGAATGCTGAAGATTAGATGGGTAGATCACATAACTAATGAGGAAGTATTGAATATGATTGGGGAGAAGAGGTGGCACAACTTGACCAGAAGAAGGGATCGGTTGGTAGGACATGTTCTGAGGCATCAAGGGATCACCAATTTAGTACTGGAGGGCAGCGTGGAGGGTAAAAATCGTAGGGGGAGCCCAAGAGATGAATACACTAAGCAGATTCAGAAGGATGTAGGTTGCAGTAGGTACTGGGAGATGAAGAAGCTTGCACAGGATAGAGTAGCATGGAGAGCTGCATCAAACCAGTCTCAGGACTAAAGACCACAACAACAACATGAAAATATCATTAGCAGATCTTTCTAGAACTACACTCGGCATACTATTTATTGCAATACTTATGTCATCTGCAAACAAAACGAACTCTGCTTCTTGCAGTGTAACTGATGAGAGATCATTTATGTACACAAGAAAGAGCAATGGCCCTAAGATGGATCCTTGTGGGACACCACATGTAATTTCCTCCCATTCTGATGATGGCTTAATTCACCAGTCCCTTGCACTGACACCCTTTGTTTCCTGTTAGCGAGGTATGACTTGAAACATTTTGCAGCACTGCCCGTGACACCATTGAATTCTAATTTATTTAATAAGATGTTGTGGTTCACACAATCAAATGCCTTTGACAAATCACAGAAAATACCTGCTGCTTGTAATTTGTTATTTAATGAATTAAGTACATTTTCACAGTAGGTGTAAATAGCCCTCTCTGTATCAGAACCCTTCAGAAATCCAAACTGTGTTCTTGATAATATGTTATTTGTGGTCAGATGGTTGAGAAACTGCCTGTACATTACTTTTTCTAAAATTTTTGAGAATGCTGGCAAAAGTGAAATCGGTCAGTAGTTTGATGGTATCTCTTTATCCACTTCCTTGAATAGAGGCTTCTTCTTTTGTTTCTCGGATGTGGGGACAATTTGTAGAGACCGAAGCTGTATGCCTGAGACCAGAGCAGGGACGAACACGCGTGACATCAGAAAGAGAAGACCATTATTTTGCTGTAAGGGTACTGCGGTACCGCCTCAGTACTGCACGGCGACTGGCCTCTGACCTCGCAGTATCCTCTGGGCGTCTTGCATTGAGGCGAACAGTGTACACGAACCTTTACTATCGCAGACCTGCTGCATGTGTGCCTCTGAGGCGTCTTCACAGAAGGGAACGTCTAGAGTGGAGTCGTCAACTTGCAACTTGGACGGTCGAACAGTGGGCCAATGTTCATTTCACAGACGAGTCCAGATTTGGTCTGGAGAGTGATTCTCGGCGGATTCGCCTCTGGAGCGAATGCGGAACACGATTTCGGGACCCAAGCATTGTGGAAAGAGACCGCTATCGAGGGGGATCCATAATGGTGTGGGCAGGGATTATGTGTACCACTAACAGCTCTTCATGTAATTGTACGGGTGAGTCGGCAAGGTTTAACTGCTGTAAGGTATCGTGACGAGACCTTTGGACTAGAGATGGGCAAAACTATTCTTTTCAGAGATTGGATCAGAACTGTTCACTCCCTGAAATGAATTAGCTCTTTTTCATGACTCACCACTCATTTACAATAAAAAATAAATGGAAGGCAAATTGCCCTTTAAACTTGGTTTATTCCAGTACTATACCTGTATTTTGATCTTATTTGATCCTATTTTGAAGTAACACAGATAACGAGTAAGAATTTTGTATTGTTTATTGAAATTTCCACGATATGACAAAGTTTTTGATTATTGATTTATTTTGCACTATCGTGGTTTTTTGGGTGATCAAAAATGTTGTAACTTGAGATTTACATTAACAATATATTTGGCTATAATGTATTAAAATTTCATTAACCTCGTACAAATACATCGCAAGTCATATATTTTTAAAGTGAACGTTTGCTTCTGAAGACGCCTAAAATCGCAAAATCCGTACCAGAATAAGAAAAAAAAATATAAATTTGACTGTGAAACGAAAGTGCTGCATATAGCCTTACGCAGAATAAAACAAGGAAAATATTGGTGTATCACATTTTGCGATACGATTATCGGTTCACTCGTAATTAAAGCGTAAATTCGAGTGTGCATAATAAAAATCCTATAGTAAGAGGAGTCGTCAGGAACCTAATCTGATCAGTTTAAAAAAATAAAAATAAAATAAAAACAATTGATGTACACATAACATAATAATGTAATATACATAGCGGTATTACTACGAAGAACAATATCCAGTAGGGACGAACTCTGATGCAGAAGCACTGAGTCGAGCAGGTCGAGCCGTGAGCTGTATTACTGCGTGAGCTGAGACCGCAGAGACCGGAGTGACACCTGAGTCGCTTTGCTCAACGCTCTGGCTAGAGTCGAGAACGGTGGGGTGAGCGTCGAGCGGACGAGTTCCGTTGGTGGTTGGAGCGGTGAATGGCCACGACTGAAACGATCGCCGACAGAGTGCGATGCGAAGTTAAGCTGCGCCAGACACTGCACGCGGCAGACGACGCACAGAGACGGCACGGCATATGTGAAACACAAAATGCAATGGGGCACTGCACAGTGCAGGCAGCCAAGGTAGAAGCAGGGCAGAGGCCGGCGCTGGCTGTGTTGTGTGGCGTGCACTGTGCTGTGACCAGCAGAGGCGCTGCTGATATGCTCCGTCTCTCTCTCTCTCTCTCTCTCTCTCTCTCTCTCTCTCTGCCGTGGGAAACGTTTGGAGCTACCGTTCTCTTTTTCTGAATCACTGATTGTTCTCTCCTTTGAAAGATTCAACTCTATGAATCAGTTCAAGAGCGCATCCCCCATCTCTACTTTGGACGTCATGTGCGGTTGCTGTGAGGTACTGCGCGCCCATACTGTGTACTGATGCACAGTAATGTTCGACCTCACACAGCATGGGTGGTCGACGTTTTCTTGGAAACTCAAGACAATTGCAAGCATGGCGTGGCGTGCTCGAATCCCACAGAGAATGTCTGGGCTGCTCCAGGGAGACGGGTTGCACCGCGCCAGCGTCCGCCGAGCACTCTCCGAGGCTTGCGATCGACTCTGCAGGAAGAATGGGCGTTACCGCCTCAGCATGAGACTGATGACGTCATTCACAGCATGCCCCGTCGTTTGTCAGGTCTGTCACACCCACCACCACCTAGAGACAAGGCCGCGGCGCGAAATTCATAGCAGGTCGTGACGTCACTCCAAGCGGGCCACCGTGTTGTGTTTCGAAGCATTTGTTTATCTACGCGTTTGTTGGATTCAGTGCTATATTCGTGCTTAAAACTAGCGATTACAGTGTTTACGTGTAGTGAAGCTGCTGTGAACATGGTTTACAAGTGTTGTGTTCCAAGGTGTCGTGGGAATTACGGAACTCGACCGAAAGTAATGTTGTTTTCCTGAAACGTCCCCTTAGAAGAATTTATACACGACTGTGCTTAAACTGACACACAATATTTTTAGCGCAACGCAATTTGACTATCAAAGATCCCTACAAAACAATGGCCCTGACTAACTTTAACCTATACCTTTCACAAATCACTTACCTCACAAAAATCTTCGTTACTGGACCTACTGCAATACAGCGAGCGCCACTACTGCCAGCTAAATAAAAGATTCAAACTACTGAAGGCACTAACTACTGATAGGCATAGTTATCAAATGAAAGATTTTAATAGAGAACAAACAATGTATTTACCTTAATAGTCATAATATATATAGCAGTTCATGACAAATTTCAAAACTCCGCCATCTCTCTCCTCACAACCACCACTGCTGGCGGCTCACCTCCAACTGCGCAACGCTACGCGCTGTTCACATCCAGCTGCCGCTGCCTAACACTACAATGGCAGACAACAATGCAAACTAGCCACAGGCTGCACACAGCACAGCCAGTGATTTTCATACAGAGCGCTACGTGGCATTACCAATATAAAAATCTAAACAGCCTACTTACATAGCCCCCATGCTCCCCACAAAAAATTTTACAAATTTTTTTGGCCAGTGGCCAATAAGGATTTGATAAAATTTTTCATAATTACAATAACAAAGAAATCAAATGCACACACTTATTTATACAATGTTGGTCAAAAGCTAAAATTTTCTCACAGTCCATAAAGATAGTCTTGATCATTCATCATAATAGTAATTACAGTTTTGTTTTCACAAAGTCTCATTAGTAAAAAAAATTGCACCCAGAAGTAGTGGATTTCCATGCAGTCTTGAAGAAGTAGTATTGTCCTTCCAACAGTAAGACAGTGCTGACTCTTGACATGCTGACAGGTAATGGGCCACAACAGAGCGAATCCACAGCAGAGTCATTCGACGTTTTGAGGAAGATTGGTAGGTAGGTCATCACAGAGCAGACCCACTGTAGTCCTGGTAGAGAGTATGGTATTGGTGAGTCAGCAAAGGTGTAGACCCACTGTAGTCCTTGTAGAAATAATGGTATTGGTGAGTCAGCAAAGGTGTAGACCCACTGTAGTCCTTGTAGAGATGGCCAGCAGCCATCTGCTGCGACTGTGCAGGTGCACAATCACCATCGAAGAGTCTTTCAGAGAAGATAGCAAGTCCATAAACCACCACCTGTGCACGCACAAAGTTTTAGGAATTGTCTTTAGAACCAGCAATGCTGTTATCCAGTCCCTTGCTGAATTATTAACACACGTGCAAACACTAACAGTCCCTACTTCTCACAAATTGTCCATATACTATGACCAACAGAAATGTGTGCAGTGAAATGTAACTTACAAGTTACTTAACTTGATGAACTGGTGTCAATTACCATTTTATAACATGAGAATACAATTACAAAGGTACAAAATACATCATTAAAGAACATAACAATACAGATAACATTTGTAGTACAGGCTTTACAACAGAATAGAAATAAACATATACATCAGTGTTACAGGAATTATAACATGAGTACATACATAAAAGATCAGAATAACTTTTGAAACATCAACTTTACACATAAGCATTAAAACAAAACAGAATAAATAATGTCTAAGCATATTTACAAGGTAAATAACATATTATTAATGCCAATTATATTTGAGGAGAACAGTATTCCTCATCATAGTGAATGTAGCTTAATATTAAAAGAAGAAAAAATTCTATGAAACTACACAGAGACAGGAAGAAAACAAATACACAAGGGTACACAAACACGTAGTGGGATAACACAAAAGGAAAGGACAGGGTATGTTTTACTGCAGTATTTTGCATGGAGATCTCCCTTCGTTCATCATTATTCCCAAAAGTCCTATCTAAGCCTGCTTTCTGTATCCTGTTCACATCCACTGTCAAAAGTAGTTTTTCTCCACTGTACAGTATCCTTTTTTTTTGCCAAACCTTTTTTGTATAGCTTCTCAATGCATTTCTTCCAATTCATCATAACTCATTGTCTTATAGGCTACCCCCTCTTAAGCTAACTTAAATCTACTGAGCTCAGATGCTAAACTAAGGGACGAGGCAATGTAGCAGCACATAACAAATTAACACAAACAGCAATGCAAAAAAAAAAATGGAAAATAGCAAAGCAAGCTACAGTAAATCTAAATTACCAAGCAATGCAACATTACAACTAATATGAGCCAATGTGCAGCAACAAGAAAACTAAATCCGTAGTAAAACTGGCTTAACAGCGTAATACAAAGTCAAATTCTGTAACATTATGCCTGGCAAACAACAGCAGCAAATATAAAAAATATAAAAAATATAAAACTTCAATTACTCATGGTATGCTAACATTGTGAATTTCATGAGCATAAGTAATGTGATTGTAAATGAATTCTCTAATAAACATATTGGTTTTCAGGTGACCTGACACAATACACTGCAAATAAGTTAACTGTTTACTCTCTTTGGCCATTGTTGCTAAGTTTTCTATACATTATCCTTTATGATGCCTGTGCATCAATGGCCAATCTTCACGTGTTTGTTCGAGTGTGGTGTCTTACTTTTGAAGATTTTGTTCCATTGTGTCTAACTTTTTAAGATTTTGTTCCACTGTGTCCAACTGTTGCTGTGTTTGTCTCTGGTGTTGTTCCATTGTGTCTAACTTTTGAAGATTTTGTCCCATTGTATCTAACTGTTGCTGTGTTTGTTTCTGATTTTGTTCCATTTTTTGCATTAATTGGAATAATAATGTATTAGTGTCTGGAATCTGTTTCTCTATGCTTTTTGGCAGTGCGTTTTCACCGGCAGCATTCACATTTTGACAAGCAGAAAATGTGTCTTGACTCATTTGAGAAACCGGTGAGGACCCAAAACCTAAGTCTACAGTATTTGCAATATTGTGTTCTGTCATTTCGGATTCCTGAGGCGAGCTGTTGCCGACCGATCGATCGATAATTCTTCCCTGTTCACTACCTGTTTGACTGTCTACACCATTATTTGCCGCCCGCTCCATCTCCCTATGCACAGTTACCAAATTACTACTTGGAATGTCTGTTAATTCACTACCCAGTGGTGCTGATAAGCTACGCTCGTCGTCACTATTATTTCTCAGTTTACTTTGGAGCCGAGTGTTACGTTTTTCACACGCCATTATTGTCACAATATTTCACACGATAACACAGAAAAGCACAATTTGAATAGCAAAAATAAGAGAACACATTAACATAGCACTGAAAATAATATGTAGTTAATTACAAGCGCAGCTGCGAAATACTTGGTGCAAACCTACATGCATGCCACAACTGTTTTACAGTACAATAATGAAAAACCACAACTACGAAGGAAATTCTCTCTATAATTACGCGCTAGCAATAAACAAAAGCTACACTAAATACACAAACTACAAGAAAAAATCAGAAGATTCCAGTGAGGTTCCTCGGCTAAGGGTCGACATATGAAACGACCCCTTAGAAAAATTATACACAATATTTTTAGCGCAACGCAATCTGACTATCAAAGATCCCTACAAAACAATGGCCCTGACTAACTTTAACTTATACCTTTCACAAATCACTAACCTCACAAAAATCTTCGTTACTGGAACTACTGCAATACAGCGAGCGCCACTACTGCCAGCTAAATAAAAGATTCAAACTACTGAAGGCACTAACTACTGATAGGGATAGTTAGCAAATGAAAGATTTTAATAGAGAATAAACAATGTATTTACCTTAATAGTCACAATATATACAGCAGTTCATGACAAATTTCAAAACTCCGCCATCTCTCTCCTCACATCCACCACTGCTGGCGGCTCACCTCCAACTGTCAACGCTACGCGCTGTTCACATCCAGCTGCCGCTGCCCAACACTACAATGGCAGACAACAATGCAAACTAGCCACAGGCTGCACACAGCACAGCCAGTGATTCTCATACAGAGCGCTACGTGGCATTACCAATATAAAAATCTAAACAGCCTACTTACATTCCTTTCCGAAAGATGCGAATCTGCGTTGGAAATGTCTTTCAGCGATTCATGGGGACAATTTCCAACCCACTGAGCACATGAAGGTATGTAAAAACTATATACCTAGTACAATTATTATTTTTCTCTGGTGGAATATCTTGCATTTTGGATACATTTGACTAAAATTGTGAGCAAAAGTTCGCAGTAAATAGGCCTGGTATTCGTTATCAAGTGGCTTTATTTTGATTTTGAAAACTAAATATAAATTTGTGGCTCGTGTTAATTTTTATTCGTGTTTAAATTTCTCTGCAGTTCGTATTTTGTTACGCATTACCGTTACGTTTTATTCTCTATTTGTGAGTGGGTGTTGTTTCTCACTCTCGCATTAGTTAGCATGAGTGCTAACGAATGTTGAAACTGCTGTTTTCATGGTTAAAAAGCGATCTCTCTGTATGAAGCATATCTGTTTTATTTTTCGATGTGTCAAACAATGGAACAAAGTAATCTAGAAATAGGTTAAATTTATTATTGACGTTTTTAGCTTGACACATTGTCTCATTCCAACTGCTGCAAATATCTGCTGAAGGTTTGTAGATTTTCACTGTTCACTGTTGCTCAAAATCTGCCATATTTTTACAGGAAAGAAAATTTACATTGCAATAACAACGCATAATTGTTTATGTGAGGTGAGTTAAAAGTGATTGTTTGCTTGGGGAATGTACTCAGCTTTCCTGAGGGAACTCTATAAGCAGCTACACAATATTTATTTAGGATACTAAAGGCAGAGGAATTTAATGTTATACACTGTATTAGTGCAGAATTTTTCAAGTGAGTGTAAATAATAGTTGTCTGGTCCAGAAAGAATGTACTTTATCACAGTGCATTTTTCACAAATGTACCTTGTTTTATCATGTATATCGCAATATTATTTACATCCCGCCCCACTCGTACGTTTTCACTGTCTATTGATAAGTCTTATGCAATTACATTATCGGTAAAAAAAAATTATAAACTATAGTTTCTGCTATATCGCGATTGATAAAGTTACTTATTTTAACCATTCGGCAAAGTACTCTCCTCTTTGCGTGGTATCATTTGCCAAGATCTCGTTTCGTTATCTCCAGCGGTTTACGAGATATGACAGGCGTTATGAATATTTCATTCCCGCGCGTTGCGATCGGAAGTGAAGTTGCTGCAGATGCTCAATTTTTTCGAGATTAGAAGCACATATTGATCCAAAGTTTTACGAAAATTTCAAAACCTCATCTGTATTTCATACTCAGCAATAGAATGTGTAATATGCATCAAACACAAATTGATAGCGACCCCTATTTTTGATGGCAACGTTCTCAAATTTGATACTCATCTGTGAAATACCACAATAGTTGTGACCATTATCGAAATGATTGGCACTTCATCATGAAGCTGCCATATAAAGCTAAAAGAATTTCAGAAATTAATTATTTTTTTACGGAATAGGTTCTGTTAAACCGTTTGACGAAGATTTGCAGGCCGTGCGTCTCGATTCTTTAAGCGCAGCGCCAAGCCGACCCTGGCCCGCTTTGCGTGACGTCACAAAGGCGCGCCGCGGCCTTCTCTTTAGGTGGTGGTGGTCACACCCACTACTGAACGCATAACTCAATTGCCGGAATGTGTGTGAAAACCCGTTAAGTTGGAAAACACGAAGAGTATTTTTGCCTATCGTTATGCATGTTGCAGTTCTTCCAACATTGCAAAATTTCTGTTTGTTGCTTCTACGTATTTTGGACATCATTGTAGTTGTCTGTGGATTCTGTGTCCATGTACAGCGATTTTTCACATCAGATTTGTAGTCCTGATATTTCGTCTAGTGTCTCTGGAGCTTCTTTGCTTTCTGTCCCGTTTTTTGTTATAACAGCAAGAAATCTAATCTGGGCGGCGAAAAACGATTACCCAGCATCAAAGATAATTTTAACTACAATAGTATACCACAAAGAAGGTCGATAAGTGATACATACTTATACAGACAAACAATCGCATCAGAGAGCAGTGCAATAGATTTGGGACAGTTTTCGTGGATACGAATAAATTTATTAGTGATAAATTTATAGGACAAGTTGGACTAAACGGGCTAGGTTCGGCTAGATTCAGCAGTATGTAGAGCGATATGTGTAAGATTATACACTCCTGGAAATTGAAATAAGAACACCGTGAATTCATCGTCCCAGGAAGGGGAAACTTTATTGACACATTCCTGGGGTCAGATACATCACATGATCACACTGACAGAACCACAGGCACATAGACACAGGCAACAGAGCATGCACAATGTCGGCACTAGTACAGTGTATATCCACCTTTCGCAGCAATGCAGGCTGCTATTCTCCCATGGAGACGATCGTAGAGATGCTGGATGTAGTCCTGTGGAACGGCTTGCCATGCCATTTCCACCTGGCGCCTCAGTCGGACCAGCGTTCGTGCTGGACGTGCAGACCGCGTGAGACGACGCTTCATCCAGTCCCAAACATGCTCAATGGGGGACAGATCCGGAGATCTTGCTGGCCAGGGTAGTTGACTTACACCTTCTAGAGCACGTTGGGTGGCACGGGATACATGCCGACGTGCATTGTCCTGTTGGAACAGCAAGTTCCCTTGCCGGTCTAGGAATGGTAGAACGATGGGTTCGATGACGGTTTGGATGTACCGTGCACTATTCAGTGTCCCCTCGACGATCACCAGTGGTGTACGGCCAGTGTAGGAGATCGCTCCCCACACCATGATGCCGGGTGTTGGCCCTGTGTGCCTCGGTCGTATGCAGTCCTGATTGTGGCGCTCACCTGCACGGCGCCAAAGACGCATACGACCATCATTGGCACCAAGGCAGAAGCGACTCTCATCGCTGAAGACGACACATCTCCATTCGTCCCTCCATTCACGCCTGTCGCGACACCACCGGAGGCGGGCTGCACGATGTTGGGGCGTGAGCGGAAGACGGCCAAACGGTGTGCGGGACCGTAGCCCAGCTTCATGGAGACGGTTGCGAATGGTCCTCGCCGATACCGCAGGAGCAACAGTGTCCCTAATTTGCTGGGAAATGGCGGTACGGTCCCCTACGGCACTGCGTAGGATCCTACGGTCTCGGCGTGCATCCGTGCGTCGCTGCGGTCCGGTCCCAGGTCGACGGGCACGTGCACCTTCCGCCGACCACTGTCGACAACATCGATGTACTGTGGAGACCTCACGCCCCACGTGTTGAGCAATTCGGCGGTACGTCCACCCGGCCTCCCGCAAGCCCAATATACGCCCTCGCTCAAAGTCCGTCAACTGCACATACGGTTCACGTCTACGCTGTCGCGCGGCATGCTACCAGTGTTAAGGACTGCGATGGAGCTCCGTATGCCACGGCAAACTGGCTGACACTGACGGCGGCGGTGCACAAATGTTGCGCAGCTAGCGCCATTCGACGGCCAACACCGCGGTTCCTGGTGTGTCCGCTGTGCCGTGCGTGTGATCATGCTTGTACAGCCCTCTCGCAGTGTCCGGAGCAAGTATGGTGGGTCTGACACACCGGTGTCAATGTGTTCTTTTTTCCATTTCCAGGAGTGTACTTAACACGGGGAAAGCACGCTGAAGAGCCACAGCTGCCTATTATCGAGTGGGACACGCGCGAGCTCGTAGAAGTGGTATGGGCCCGCCTGACGTCTCAAGTAGTACTTTAGGGAACTGACACCGTGAACGCTGCAGGTCCGTCCATGAATCCGTAAGCGTTCGGTGGCCAGAGGTTCAATCTCAGAAGAGTGCTCCTGGAGCCACTCTGTAGCAATTCTGGACGTGTGGGGTGTGGCATTGTCCTGCTGGAATTGACCAAGTGCGTCGGAATGCAGAGTGGACGTGAATGGATGCAGGTGGTCAGACAGGATGCTTATCTACATGTCAGGGTCCCATACCACTCCAAGTGCACACGCTCCACGCTGTAACAGAGCCTCGACCAACTTGAACAGTTTGTAAGTAGGCTGTTTATGTTTTCTTATTGGCAACGTTACGTAGCGCTCCATATGAAAATCACTGGCTGTGCTGTGTGCAGTCTGTGGCTAGTTTGCATTGTTGTCTGCCATTGTATTGTTGGGCAGCTGGATGTTAACAGCGCATAGCGTTGGGCAGTGGGAGGTGAGCCGCCAGCAGTGGTGGATGTGAGGAGAGAGATGGCGGAGTTTTGAAATTACATATATTGTGACTAGTGATGATATTAAGCTAAATACATTGTTTGTTCTCCATTAAAATCTTTCATTTGCTAACTATCCTTATCAGTAGTTAGTGCCTTCCGTAGTTTGAATCTTTTATTTAGCTGGCAGTAGTGGCGCTCGCTGTATTGCAGTAGTTCGAGTAAGGAAGATTTTTGGTGAGGTAAGTGATTTGTGAAACGTATAGTTTACTGTTTGTCTGGGCCATTCTTTTGTAGGGATTTTTGATAGTCAGATTGCGTTGCGCTAAAATTATTGTGTGTCAGTTTAAGCACAGTCTTCTATAAATTATTCAAAGGGGACGTTTCATATGGCGACCCTTAGCCGAGGATACCTCACTGGAATCTTCTGATTTTTTCTTGTAGTTTGTGTAATTAGTGTAGATTTTGTTTATTGCTATTGCGTAATTGTAGAGAGGATCTTCTTTGTAGTTGTAGTTTTTCATTCTTGTACAGTAAAACATTTGTGGCATGCATGTAGATTTGCACCAAGTATTTCGCAGCTGCAATTAACTAGATATTATTGTCAGTGCTATGTTAATGTGTTCCCCTATTTTTCCTCTTCAAATTGTGTTTTTCTGTGTTGTCGTGTGAAATATTGTGATAATAATGGCGTGTGAAAAACGTAACACTCGGCTGCAAAGTAAACTGAGAAATAATAGTGACGACGAGCGTAGCTTATCAGCACAACTGTGTAGTGAATTAACAGACATTAGAAGTAGTAATTTGGTAATTGTGCATAGGGAAATGGAGCGGGCGGCAAATAATGGTGTAGACAGTGAAACAGGTAGTGAACAGGGAAGCATTATCGATCGATCGGTCGGCAACAGCTCGCCTCAGGAATCCGAAATGACAGAACACAATATTGCAAATGCTGTAGAGTTAGGTTTTGGGTCCTCACCGTTTTCTCAAATGAGTCAAGACACATTTTTCTGCTTGTCAAAATGTGAATGCTGCCGGTGAAAACGCACTGCCAAAAAGCATAGAGAAACAGATTCCAGACACTAATACATTATTATTGCAATTAAGGCAAAAAATGGAACATAATCAGGGACAAACACAGCAACAGTTAGACGCAATAGAACAAAAGCTTCACACCACGCTTGAACAAACACGTGAAGATTTAACTACTGAGTTACATAAAATAGAATCGAAATGTCAAAAAGCCTGTAATGACGTAAAAACACAAATTTGTGAGCATTTCCAACCCATTTTTTCGCATCATTAAAATGCATTACAGAATCACGACGCAGCCATAAAAGAACTGCAAACTATTGTTCATGAAAATCATGAGACCTTGCAAGCTAAAATTGACTCAGTTGCGTCTACCGATTCGGTTACGCAACTTGCAAAAACTCAGGAAAACTTAAAGGACACAGTAGAAAGACACATGGAGGAAATTAGTTCATTATCAGAGAAAGTAGTTGAACTTTCGGATCAGCTAAATAATTTATATACGAAGGTAGATGATAATCTGAATGACACAAAACCGGTAGTCTTTAATGACACAGAAGAGAGCGAACAAATTAGGAAACTGAAACAAAATCTGAATCAAATTGATACGGTACACCAAAGAGAAACCCGGGTGCCCCCTCCACCACTGCTGGCGGCTTACCTCCAACTGCCCAACGCTATGCGCTGTACCAACCAGCTGCCCAACAATACAATGGCAGACAACAATGCAAACTAGCCACAGACTGCACACAGCACAACCAGTGATTTTCATATAGAGCGCTACGTAACGTTGCCAATAAGAAAACATAAACAGCCTACTTACATAAAGAAAACATAAACAGCCTACTTACAAGTTGCCTGCTGACATGTAGGGTCAGTCAATTCACGAGGTTGTCTCCATACCGGTACACGTCCGGCCGCTCGATATAGCTACACTCCTGGAAATTGAAATAAGAACACCGTGAATTCATTGTCCCAGGAAGGGGAAACTTTATTGACACATTCCTGGGGTCAGATACATCACATGATCACACTGACAGAACCACAGGCACATAGACACAGACAACAGAGCATGCACAATGTCAGCACTAGTACAGTGTATATCCACCTTTCGCAGCAATGCAGGCTGCTATTCTCCCATGGAGACGATCGTAGAGATGCTGGATGTAGTCCTGTGGAACGGCTTGCCATGCCATTTCCACCTGGCGCCTCAGTTGGACCAGCGTTCGTGCTGGATGTGCAGACCGCGTGAGACGACGCTTCATCCAGTCCCAAACAGGCTCAATGGGGGACAGATCCGGAGATCTTGCTGGCCAGGGTAGTTGACTTACACCTTCTAGAGCACGTTGGCTGGCACGGGATACATGCGGACGTGCATTGTCCTGTTGGAACAGCAAGTTCCCTTGCCGGTCTAGGAATGGTAGAACGATGGGTTCGATGACGGTTTGGATGTACCGTGCACTATTCAGTGTCCCCTCGACGATCACCAGTGGTGTACGGCCAGTGTAGGAGATCGCTCCCCACACCATGATGCCGGGTGTTGGCCCTGTGTGCCTCGGTCGTATGCAGTCCTGATTGTGGCGCTCACCTGCACGGCGCCAAACACGCATACGACCATCATTGGCACCGAGGCAGAAGCGACTCTCATCACTGAAGACGACACGTCTCCATTCGTCCCTCCATTCACGCCTGTCGCGACACCACTGGAGGCGGGCTGCACGACGTTGGGGCGTGAGCGGAAGACGGCCTAACGGTGTGCGGGACCGTAGCCCAGCTTCATGGAGACGGTTGCGAATGGTCCTCGCCGATACCCCAGGAGCAACAGTGTCCCTAATTTGCTGGGAAGTGGCGGTACGGTCCCCTACGGCACTGCGTAGGATCCTACGGTCTTGGCGTGCATCCGTGCGTCGCTGCGGTCCGGTCCCAGGTCGACGGGCACGTGCACCTTCCGCCGACCACTGTCGACAACATCGATGTACTGTGGAGACCTCACGCCCCACGTGTTGAGCAATTCGGCGGTACGTCCACCCGGCCTCCCGCATGCCCACTATACGCCCTCGCTCAAAGTCCGTCAACTGCACATATGGTTCACGTCCACGCTGTCGCGGCATGCTACCAGTGTTAAAGACTGCGATGGAGCTCCGCATACCACGGCAAACTGGCTGACACTGACGGCGGCGGTGCACAAATGCTGCGCAGCTAGCGCCATTCGACGGCCAACACCGCGGTTCCTGGTGTGTCCGCTGTGCCGTGCGTGTGATCATCGCTTGTACAGCCCTCTCGCAGTGTCCGGAGCAAGTATGGTGGGTCTGACACACCGGTGTCAATGTGTTCTTTTTTCCATTTCCAGGAGTGTAGAAACGGGAGCCATCCGACCAGGCGACCAGTTTCCAGTCATCGACAGTCCAATGTCGGCGTCGACGGACCCAGGCGAGGCGTAAAGCTTTCTGTTGTGTGCAGTCATCGAGGATACACGAGTGGGCCTTCGGATCAAAGAAAGCCTGTATCGATGATGTTTATTTCAATGTCTGGTACGCTGGCACTTGTTGCAGGCCCAGCATTGAAATCTGCAGCAGTTTGCGGACGTTTTGCACTTGTGTCACGCCGAACGATTCTCTTCAGCCGTCGTTGGCCCCGTTCTTGCAGGATCTTTTCCCGGTAGCACCGATGTGTGAGATTTCATGTTTTACCGGATTCCTGATATTCGCGGTACTGTCGTGAAATGGTCTTACTAGAAAATCCCCACCTTATCGCTACCTCGGAGATGCTGTGTCCCATCGCTCGTGCGCCGACCATAGCACCGCGTTCAAATTCACTCAAGGGGCTCCGGAAGGGCTCAAAATCATGAAAAGTTGAATTTTTACTTTTTTGCGTTTTCTGAATCTGCAGACTATTACCTTTTAATACATATATAATTTATTCAATTCCGAAGACTACAACTATTTTTAAATTTTTTTTGAAATGTGTTCTACATGGGCGTGACCCACTGTGGCGCTGTTAAACTGCTGTCAAATGGTGTTACTATTAACGTCCGTGTTCATCAGGTACATTTTAGTGATGTGAGATAAAGTATGTGTTGTGGCTAACCTGTGATGGTTCAATATATATCGCTGGTGTGATTGTCGATTGTTTCATGTTTATTTACCCTGTCGTTATCTGGAAAATATTCGTAATTAATTATGTTTCTTGAGTCTCTGTTTTGTTGAAGTATAATAATGAGTAAAAGTAAAGTTATTAGAAATCCTCTGAAGGCTTTTAAGAAAAGGAGAAATGTTGGAAAGCCAAAGGTATGTGTTATTACTGTAAATAATAACATTCTAACATGGTACGAGCGATGCTTGCTTTAGACAAGGAACGCCTTCGGGCTGCAGACAGGGCTGTAAAGAGTCCAGAAATACAAGCAAGAGTAAACAGGAGGAGGAACAAGAGGAAGCTGGAGGAGGAGTTTGCAGAGGATGAAGATAATCCATCCTATGGACCTGGAATGCACTAAAAAGTTAATCAAATCTTTGTCGCTCGATTCCCAAAACTTTTATTTTCTCATACTAATTACATGTTTTCTAAGGATCTTCCAAACATATTTGTTTCAAACTTTCAGTAAATGTTACACAGTACCTTCTGCGTAATTTAACACAGCCTTTTTCCAAAAAACTGTATACTTTTGAATATATGAATAAAAAGTTGCAAAAAAATGTTGTGAATTTTCATTACAATTGAAAGAAAATCATCTTTAATAACTGAACTAAAATTTTGTAAAATCCCTGTGTCAAGTTGTAGCCCATATTCCAATAAATAATCTGTAAAAAGTTCAACTTCCTACCTCAAATACTTTGTGAGGAAAGATGTAATTTATAAGCGTCATTTTAACATTGCAAGTATAGTGCGTTCCGGAGCCACTTAAACCTTGACAACTTGCCATTGTAGCAGCAGTAACCGATATAACAACTGCGCCTGACTCTTGTTGCCTTATACAGGGTGTTACAAAAAGGTACGGAACATGCTGTTTCTGGATTTTAACATGTTTCAGAAAACGGTGGACAGTATATTGAGCATGTTTTGCGCCAGTCGCGCGGAAATTTATAATCCGGTTTGATGCTGACTGATGCTTTTTATGCGGTTTTTGGCCTGCCGTCGTGGATGGGCTTACGTAACTAACAGTATCACACCTGTACACCCATGCACACTGAGCAGTACAGTTCGTTTAACGCCAGACGTACACCGTAGGCATTGTTTGTGTGATTCATTTGTCATTTGTAGTCGACCACTATTAAATTATGATGCTTGCAGCGCCATCTGTTGCTTCATATTGTAACCATTTACTTTTCTGCTGCCACACGTTTTCCCCCTTCGCCGATAATATTCCGCTTGACGCCAATCTAGCCAGTGGTGTCATCTCTACAGCAGTTTGGAAGTTTAATTATAACCACCCTGTGCTTACAAAACGTTCTGACAATCACTGTACCTTATAGTGGACACAAAGTTTCTGCTGGTAATTAAATTTCTAGGCCTACCCCTGCGCACGGAACGCTCGTCTATCCAGCAACCTGTTGCTAATAGAATCTTGACCTGACTGTCAGAAACCAAATTTCATCTACCTTACTTGCAATGTGCCATGCAATACGATATCTTAAAATTTTCACAAAAAACTTCTGCAGCACAAAATTCGCGATGTGCAATGCGAATATACGAACACGTTCATAAAGATAATGAATGAAAAATGAGGTACTAAATTTAACGTCTGATAAATTACAATACCCCCCCCCCCTACCCCCATGAACCATGGACCCTGCCGTTGGTGGGGAGGCTTGCGTGCCTCAGCGGTACAGATGGCCGTACCGTAGGTGCAACCACAACGGAGGGGTATCTGTTGAGAGGCCAGACAAACGTGTGGTTCCTGAAGAGGGGCAGCAGCCTTTTCAGTAGTTGCAGGGGCAACAGTCTCGATGATTGACTGATCTGGCCTTGTAACATTAACCAAAACGGCCTTGCTGTGCTGGTACTGCGAACGGCTGAAAGGAAGGGGAAACTACGGCAGTAATTTTTCCCGAGGGCATGCAGCTTTACTGTACGGTTAAATGATGATGGCGTCCTCTTGGGTAAAATATTCCGGAGGTAAAATAGTCCCCCATTCGGATCTCCGGGCGGGGACTACTCAAGAGGACGTCGTTATCAGGAAAAAGAAAACTGGCGTTCTACGGATCGGAGCGTGGAATGTCAGATCCCTTAATCGGGCAGGTAGATTAGAAAATTTAAAGAGGGAAATGGATAGGTTAAAGTTAGATATAGTGGGAATTAGTGAACTTCGGTGGCAGGAGGAACAAGACTTCTGGTCAGGTAAATACAGGGTTGTACATACAAAATCAAAAAGGGTAATGCAGGAGTAGGTTTAATAATGAATAAAAAAATAGGAATGTGGGTAAGCTACTACAAACAGCATAGTGAAAGCATTATTGTAGCCAAGACAGACATGAAGCCCATGCCTACCACAGTAGTACAAGTTTATATACCAACTAGCTCTGCAGATGACGAAGAGATTGATGAAATGTATGATGACATAAAAGAAATTATTCAGATAGTGAAGGGAGACGAAAATTTAATAGTCATGGGTGACGAATGCTACAGTAGGAAAAGGAAGACAAGAAAACGTAGTGGGTGAATATGGAATGGGAGTTAGGAATGAAAGAGGAAGCCGCCTGGTAGAATTTTGCACAGAGCATAACTTAATCATTGCTAACACTTGGTTCAAGAATCATGAAAGGAGGCTTTATACATGCAAGAAGCCTGGAGATACTAAAAGGTATCAGATAGATTATATAATGCTAAGATAGACATTTAGGAGCCAGGTTTTAAATTGTAAGACATTTCCAGGGGAAGATGTGGACTCTGACCACAATCTATTGGTTATGAACTGTAGATTAAAACTCCAAAAAGGTGGGAATTTAAAGAGATGGGACCTGGATAAATCAGAGGTTGCAGAGAGTTTCGGGGAGAGCATTAAGGAACGATTGACAAGAATGGGGGAAAGAAATACAGTAGAAGAAGAATGGGTAGCTTTGAGAGATGAAATAGTGAAGGCAGCAGAGGATCAAGTAGGTAAAAAGACGAGGGCTTATAGAAATCCTTGGGTAACAGAAGAGATATTGAATTTAATTGATGAAAGTAGAAAATACAAAAATGCAGTAAATGAAGGCAAGAAGGAATACAAACGTCTCAAAAATGAGATCGACAGGAAGTGCAAAATGTCTAAGTAGGGATGGCTAGAGGACAAATGTAAGGATGTGGAGGCTTATCTCACTAGGGGTAAGATAGATACGGCCTACAGGAAAATTAAAGAGACCTTTGGAGAAAAGAGAACAACTTACATGAATACAAAGAGCTCAGATGGAAACCCAGTTCTAGCCAGAGAAGGGAAAGCAGAAAGGTGGAAGGAGTATATAGAGGGTCTATACAAGGGCGATGTACTTGAGGACAACATTATGGAAATGGAAGAGGATGTAGATGAAGATGAAATAGGAGATATGATATTGCATGAAGAGTTTGACAGAGCACTGAAAGACCTAAGTCGAAACAAGGCCCCAGGAGTAGACAACATTCCATTAGAACTACTGATTGCCTTAAAAAAAGCCAGCCCTGACAAAACTCTACCATCTGCTGTGCAAGATGTATGAGACAGGCGAAATACCCTCAGACTTCAAGAAGAATATAATAATTCCAATCCCAAAGAAATCAGGTGTTGACAGATGTGAAAATTACCGAGCTATCAGATTAATAAGTCACGGCTGCAAAATACTAACTCGAATTCTTTACAGACGAATGGAAAAACTGGTAGAAGCCGACCTCGCGGAAGATCAGTTTGGATTCCGTAGAATTGTTGGAACACGTGAGGCAATACTGACCCTAACACTTATCCTAGTTACATCAAGGAAAGGCAAAGCTACGAATCTAGCATTTGTAGAGAAAGCGTTTGACAATGTTGACTGCAATACTCTCTTTCAAATTCTGAAGGTGGCAACAGTAAAATACAGGAAGCGAAAGGCTATTTACGATTTGTACAGAAACCAGATGGCAGTTACAAGAGTCGAGGGGCATGAAAGGGAAGCAGTGGTTGGGAAGGGAGTGAGACAGGGTTGTAGCCCATCCCCGATGCTATTCAATCTGTATACTGAGCAAGAAGTAAAGGAAATGAAAGAAAAATTCGGAGTATCAATTAAAATCCATGGAGAAGAAACAAAAACTTTGAGGTTTGCCGATGACATTGTAACTGTGTCAGAGACAGCAAAGGACCTGGAAGAGCAGTTGAACGGAATGAACAGTGTCTTGAAAGGAGGATATAAGATGAACATCAACAAGAGCAAAATGAGGATAATGGAATGTGGTCTAATCAAATCGGGTGATGCTGAGGGAATTAGATTAGGAAATGAGTATTTTGCTATTTGGGGAGCAAAATAGCTAATGATGATAGTCGAAGAAGAGAGAATATATAATGTTGACTGGCAATGGCAAGGAAATCGTTTCTGAAGACGTTTGTTAATATCGAGTAGAGATTTAAGTGTCAGGAAGTCGAAAATCGTTTGTGAAAGTATTTTATGGAGTTAGCCTGGCATGGAAGTGAAACGTGGACGATAAATAGTTTAGACAAGAAGGGAATAGGAGCCTCCGAAATGAGGTGCTACAGAAGAATGCTGAAGAATAGATGGTAGACCACATAACTAATGAGGAGGTAGTGAATAGAACTGGGGAGAAGTTTGTGGCACAACTTGACTTGAAGAAGGGATCGGATGGTAGGACATGTTCTGAGGCATCACTGGATCATCAGTTTTGTATTGGAGGGCAGCGTGGAGGGCAAAAACCGTAGAGGGAGACCAAGAGGTGAATACGCTAAACAGATTCAGAAGGATGTAGGTTGCAGTAGGTATTGGGAGATGAAGAAGTTTGTACAGGATAGAGTAGCATGGAGAGCTGCATCAAACCAGTCTCAGGACTGAAGACCCCAACAACAACAACAAATATCAAATATTTCTGGAAAGAATATAGGCATATCTGTAGTATCCTAGTTACCCACTATTGAGTCTTGTACTACATGGAAGGGAGGGAGAGGATGTTGTTACGGTTGGCCAGTACCTTCTTTCTGCAATACAAATGCACACATGGATTAATAGAGTTCTTTATGTGTGTGAACATTGTTTAAGTTGCTACAGAAGAATGCTCAAGATTAGATGGGTAGATCACATAACTAATGAGGAAGTATTGAATAGGATTGGGGAGAAGAGAAGTTTGTGGCACAACTTGACCAGAAGAAGAGATCGGTTGGTAGGACATGTTCTGAGGCATCAAGGGATCACCAATTTAGTATTGGAGGGCAGCGTGGAGGGTAAAAATCGTAGCGGGAGACCAAGAGATGAATACATTAAGCAGATTCAGAAGGATTTAGGTTGCAGTAGTTGCTCGGGGATGAAGAAGCTTGCAGAGGATAGAGTAGCATGGAGAGCTGCATCAAACCAGTCTCTGGTCTGAAGAGTACAACAACAATATGCAACTAATAATTTTTTTTTAAAAAAGTAACAAATATTTAGAAATTAACAGTCCTATGTGCTTTCTCTCTCCTGCACAAATTTTCAGGTTCTCCTTCATGAATTCTACGACTGAATAGTAATATTTCTGCACTAGTTCCTCATGTAAGGTTTTTTTCGGTGTTTCTAAATTTACGCTGAGCAGTTCTCTTCCTTGCACCTTGTTATAATTTTCCATGCCCATATTCTGTCGGATTTGGGCGTAAAGTTATAAACGGAGGATGGGCAGCAACAAATTATTTTAATTTCTGGTGTTGTAATCATGTTGAAAATTATTTACTACAAATAAATTTAGGTTACTATGTTTAAAAATAATCAGCTCATAGATATATAGTGAGAGAAAATTTGATATAGTTAGAATTTTAGGAGAGGGCGACATGATTTTCTTTAGGCTAGATTGTGTATATTTCCAATGATGGTTTTCTGAAACTTTAATATTCGACACATATTGTTTGAGTTACCCCAAAATACAAGGCCGTATCTTATTACTGATTCGAAGTAGCTGTGATTACTACTTTCCTTATGTCCATACTGACAGCATTGTACAATATGGTTATTGCAAGTAGTTGGCTATCTAATTAATTCGCAACGAACTCTACATGTGAGTCCCATGATAGATTTTTGTCTAGTAGCACTCCTAGGAATTTCACACAACTAGCTTCCTGCAAATCCCGGTTTTTATTATTGACTTAAACAACATTTAATTTTGATTGTCGTGTTTTAAACTGTATTAAATGAGTCTTTTCCGTTTTTAATTTTAACCCATTTGAAGCAAACGAAGTTTCTAATTTTTCTAAAGTATTTAATACAGTTTGAGGTATTTTGTCAGTACTAATACTTTCAATGGCTACAGATATGTCGTCTGCAAATAAAACTGAGTGACCCTCAGTAATAAGTGGTAGACCATTTAGTTGAAACAGAAACAGAATGGCGCCCAAGACAGAACTTTGGGGTAGTGCTTGCGAAAAGGTTTCCCATTTTGAAGTATAATTTCCTCGCTCTGGTGATATAACCACTGTTTGCCTTCGTTTGGTCAGGCAGGACTTAAACTATTATAATACAGTGTCACTAATTCTATATTTTTCCAGTTTCCAGAGTAGCAGGGAGTGTTCCACACTATCGAAGGCCTTTGATAGGTCGCACAAAAAAAAAAAAAAAAAATAAAAATAAAAAATAAAAAAAAATAAAACTCCTGTGGCATGCAGAGAGTTGTCTAGAGAGGAGCTAATTTTATCTACAAAATAGCACATACTGCGGTTTTGCTTTTTTGAAGTCGATACTGATTTTCTAAGAGTATTTTAAATTTTTCTACGAAATTTTAAATTTGTATGTGACGACCTTTTCAAATATTTTTCATGGTGATGGAAGAAGAGAGATGTTCTTTCATGACTTTTTTAATAGTGGCTTAACTACTGCATAATTAAGTGTATCTGGAAGATAACCTTCTTGAAGGGACTGATTAAGTATTCTAAACAGTGGCTGTGCAGCTATTTTAGATTCTATTTTTGACATTATTGTCGGCATCCCATCCAATCCTGTCGGTGTTTTACATTTTAGTGGTGGTGTCACATTTTCTCTAGCTTTTACAATAGTTTTGCCCATTGTGCAGAAAAGTTCACTTTCAAATTGCTCAGTGTTGAAAAAAGTTGCCAAGTCCCGATAATTTTCTATGTTGTTTGATTTGTGTGCGTGTATAAAGAATTCATTAAATAATTCTGAAATCTGAGAAGAATTTACAACAGTTTTGTCCTCTATCTTGATTTCAGAAATATCACTGCGTCTAGCTGTGGCAATTGTTTCGGTTCTGATTACTGGGCATAATGCAATGCCTTCGATTTGTTTTCACTATGCAAAATCAACCTACTATTTGCCAGATATTTTCCTGCCTTTACAACATTTTAAAAATATTTTAGTAATTTTTTACACAGGTAACAAAATCAGGACTTTTATTACGTTTTAGTTCCCTATGTAGCTAGCTGTCTTTCTCTTCCGCTAGAGATTTTTGTTCCTTCAGTAATCCACTTTACCTTATTTCCTACTTTTTTATGATGTACAACATCATGTTGTACATTTTCAGAACATGAAATACTGTGCTCCGTAGCCCACTGCACCCGATTTAATCTGTGATGGAATAAGCTCATATTTTCTGTGCTGAACTGGCGTTGGCTGTAGGCTTTCTTGGAGCAAGCTTCAACTGTTTTTGGTAACTCCATGCAAAAAGCATAATGATCAGAAAGTCCTAAATCCAAACAAAACTTATTTGCCTCTTTATTAATATAATTGATTAAAATGTTACCTATACATGTTGCCGACATTTCGTTTATTCCAGTACAATCAATTAATTAGCACTGAAATCCGGTATCTGAATAATTTCAATGATTTTTCTTTTTTTGTGTTGTTAGCTTCACTGGCTAAATATGTGGTGAAATCAGCAGTTATTAAGACACTTTCCTTGATTTCTTTATGGAGCTTTGGCAATAGACACTGGAATTTCGACAAAAATTGTTTCGTAATTTCTGCGCCTGAAATTCTGTACAGAGATAAAATTACAATATTTTGCTCTAATTCTAAACAGCAGCTTTCGAATATACGTTCTTCATTAATGGAATCGAGTCGAACCTTGCCTTATATTCCACTCATCTTTCCACAACTATGCACAATTGTCTTCAAGTTAAATTGCTATCACAATAGCTGCTGGCAACATAAAAATTAGCAAGGTTATTTAACATTTTGATACTATCCTTTGTAAGCCAGTGAACATTCAAGCACACGAGTTTAATGTTTGGTATTTCTGACAAAACGAATTGCAAATCGTTAAGTTTTGTATCTCTCTCCTTTGTATAGTCTGAACTTGACCCATTTATGTTCAAGTGATTTAAGAACGTATTGTTATAATTATGTTATTACAATTACATTACAATTATTGTTAATGATATTTGTTCTGAAATTCTGTGTATCTATTTTCGTTTTAACTTTGTTGTTAATTTTTACTCCCCAATCTCTGCGTACTACACTGAAGCGCCAAAGAAACTGGTTTACGCATGTTGTTGTTGTTGTCTTCAGTCCTGAGACTGGTTTGATGCAGCTCTCCATGCTACTCTATCCTGTGCAAGCTTCTTCATCTCCCAGTACCTACTGCAACCTACATCCTTCTGAATCTGCTTACTGTATTCATCTCTGGGTCTCCCCCTGCGATTTTTACCCTCCACGCTGCCCTCCAGTACTAAATTGGTGATCCCTTGATGCCTCAGAACATGTCCTACCAACCGGTCCCTTCTTCTAGTCAAGTTGTGCCACAAACTCCTCCCCAATTGTATTCAATACCTCCTCATTAGTTATGTGATCTACCCATCTAATCTTCAGCATTCTTCTGTAGCACCACATTTCGAAAGCTTCTATTCTCTTCTTGTCTAAACTATTTATCGTCCATGTTTCACTTCCATACATTCCTACACTCCATATAAATACTTTCAGAAATGACTTCCTGACACTTAAATCTATACTCGATGTTAACAAATTTCTCTTCTTCAGAAACGCTTTCCTTGCCATTTCCAGTCTACATTTTATATCCTCTCTACTTCGACCATCATCAGTTATTTCGCTCCCCAAATAGCAGAACTCCTTTACTACTTTAACTGTCTCATTTCGTAATCTAATACCCTCAACATCACCCGACTTAATTTGGCTACATTCCATTATCCTCGTTTTGCTTTTGTTGATGTTCATCTTATATCCTCCTTTCAAGACACCATCCATTCCGTTCAACTGCTCTTCCAAGTCCTTTGCTGTTTGTGACAGAATTACAATGTCATCGGCGAACCTCAAAGTTTTTATTTCTTCTCCATGGATTTTAATACCTACTCCGAATTTTTCTTTTATTTCCCTTACTGCTTGCTCAATATACATAGTTACGCATACGTATTCTAATACAGACATATGTAAACAGGAGAAGATGGCGCTGCATTCGGAAAGGCCTATACAGGGTTTTACAAAAAGGTATGGCCAAACTCGTCTTCTCCTGCACTGCTTCCACTGATGTCGCATCAATTCGTTTCCTCCCTCTAACAGGTTGCACGCCAAAGGAACCCGGCTTTTCGAATTTCCGAATCATTTTCTCCAGACGCACGGCAGTCATCGGACCGACGCCTTTTTTCAAACCGTCCAGTGTCCGGAACTTCTACAGAGCGGCGTGTGCACAGTCATCATTCTTGTGACGCAGCTTTACAGAGGCAGCCGCGGCGAACGTCGCAGACGCGAAGGGAGGGAAAGCCGTGTGCCCGGCGTGTTTATACCGCCTTCAGTGGGTCGTTCGCATGACAAGTTCAAATGGTTCAGATGGCTCTGAGCACTATGCGACTTAACATCTGATGTCATCACCATAGCAGTCGCTCGGTTGCAGACTGAAGCGCCTAGAACCGGTCGGCCACAACAGCCGGCCCGCATGACGGGTGTTTTCATTTATGTATTCTGACACACATGTTGTTGTTGTGGTCTTCAGTCCTGAGACTGGTTTGATGCAGCTCTCCATGCTACTCTATCCTGTGCAAGCTTCTTCATCTCCCAGTACCTACTGCAACCTACATCCTTCTGAATCTGCTTAGTGTATTCATCTCTTGGTCTCCCCCTACGATTTTTACCCTCCACGCTTAAATTGGTGATCCCTTGATGCCTCAGAACATGTCCTACCAACCGATCCCTTCTTCTGGTCAAGTTGTGCCACAAACTTCTCTTCTCCCCAATCCTATTCTGTACTTCCTCATTAGTTATGTGATCTACCCATCTAATCTTCAGCATTCTTCGGTAGCACCACATTTCGAAAGCTTCTATTCTCTTCTTGTCCAAACTATTTACCGTCCATGTTTCACTTCCATACATGGCTACACTCCATACAAATACTTTCAGAAATGACTTCCTGACACTTAAATCTATACCCGATATTAACAAATTTCTCTTCTTCAGAAACGCTTTCCTTGTCATTGTCAGTCTACATTTTATATCCTCTCTACTTCGACCATCATCAGTTATTTTGCTCCCAAAATAGCAAAACTCCTTTACTACTTTAAGTGTCTCATTTCCTAATCTAATTCCCTCAGCATCACCCGACTTAATTCCACTACATTCCATTATCCTCGTTTTGCTTTTGTTGATGTTCATCTTATATCCTCCTTTCAAGACACTGTCCATTCCGTTCAACTGCTCTTCCAGGTCCTTTGCTGTCTCTGACACAATTACAATGTCATCGGCAAACCTCAAGGTTTTTATTTCTTCTCCATGGATTTTAATACCTACTCCGAATTTTTCTTTTGTTTCCTTTACTGCTTGCTCAATATACAGATTGAATAACATCGGGGAGAGGCTACAACCCTGTCTCACTCCCTTCCCAACCACTGCTTCCCTTTCATGTCCCTCGACTCTTATAACTGCCATCTGGTTTCTGTACAAATTGTAAATAGCCATTCGCTCCCTGTATTTTACCCCTGCCACCTTTAGAATTTGAAAGAGAGTATTCCAGTCAACATTGTCAAAAGCTTTCTCTAAGTCTACAAATGCTAGGAATGTCGGTTTGCCTTTCCTTAATCTTTCTTCTAAGATAAGTCGTAAGGTCAGTATTGCCTCACGTGTTCCAGTATTTCTACGGAATCCAAACTGATCTCCCCCGAGGTCGGCTTCTACTAGTTTTTCCATTCGTCTGTAAAGAATTCGTGTTAGTATTTTGCAGCTGCGGCTTATTAAACTGATTGTTCGGTAATTTTCACATCTGTCCACACCTGCTTTCTTTGGGATTGGAATTATTATATTCTTCTTGAAGTCTGAGGGTATTTCGCCTGTTTCATACATCTTGCTCACCAGATGGTAGAGTTTTGTCAGGACTGGCTCTCCCAAGGCCATCAGTAGTTCCAATGGAACGTTGTCTACTCCGGGGGCCTTGTTTCGACTCAGGTCTTTCAGTGCTCTCTCAAACTCTTCACGCAGTATCGTATTTCCCATTTCATCTTCATCTACATCCTCTTCCATTTCCATAATATTGTCCTCAAGTACATCGCCCTTGTAGACACACATAGCCCCATTTATTGATCAATTTTCACACTATTTTTTTTCTTCTGCCATACGTTTCCCCTTCCCCTATAATATTTCGTTCCAATTTGACGCCATTCTGACCAATGGTGTTATTTCTACAGCGTTTTGAAAGTTTAACTTTAATTATAATCACCCAGTACAATTCAGAGGTTTCATATCGGTAAAAGATTTCAGAAAAGTGCTATCTTGTAAATTTTCAAGCAGTTCATCGGTTAATGAGATGAGTTACACTTTATGTTCATTTGCTGTGTAATTACATTAACATTTCTGGTAGTCATTCTTTGCAAGACTAAAGATAAAGATTAATAATATTCAGGGTCAACATTTTAATCTCAGTCATTTGTTTCGCAATCATATAGTGTACATAAACTTCATTGGAAACGGATTGCTCTTTCGCGTTTGAATTGTTTGATTTACTGGCTTGCCTGGATTTCGTATCGTGTACCTTGAGCTTCGCATACTTCCGTTCAAAATTTAATTTCAACACAGTATTTAAATAGTAGAATAAGTTTTACGCACTTATCAGATAGTAACCAGACACTTACAAACAGGAGTGTAGAAGTTATTACACAGTACTTTCAGACTTACTAAATACAGGAAATACACTCGTGACTACATTCTGAAAAAAATATGAGAATTCGACTGCCGAACTTGAAACTAAAGTAGCGAATCAAACGGGTACATCAGTTGGAATAGCTACACGCCATCAGTCATAACCAGCGCCAAGTGGTTCTTCGTACTGCGATCTGCACCCACTCCGGCAGGTGTGGCCGTGCGGTTCTAGGCGCTACAGTCTGGAACCGCGCGACCGTTACGGTCGCAGGTTCGAATCCTGCCTCGGGCATGGATGTATGTGATGATCTTAGGTTAGTTAGGTTTAAGTAGTTCTATCTTCTAGGGGACTGATGACCACAGATGTTAAGGGGCTCCAGAACGCCCTAAACCTGCAATGTTAAAATAACGCTTATAAATTACATCTTTCCTCACAAAGTATTTGAGGTAGGAAGTTGAACTTTTTACAGATTATTTATTGGAATATGGGCTACAACTTAACACAGGGATTTTACAAAATTTTAGTTCAGTTATTAAAGATGATTTTTTTTCAATTGTAATGAAAATTCACAACATCTTTTGGCAATTTTTTATTTATATATTCAAAAATATACAGTTTTTTGGAAAAAGGCTGTGTTAAATCATGCAGAAGGTACTGTGTAACATTTACTGAAAGTTTGAAACAAATATGTTTGGAAGATCCTTAGAAAACATGTAATTAGTGTGAGAAAATAAAAGTTTTGGGAATCGAACGACAAAGATTGGATTAACTTTTTAGTGCATTCCAGGTCCATAGGATGGATTATCTTCATCCTCTGCAAACTCCTCCTCCAGCTTCCTCTTGTTCCTCCTCCTGTTTACTCTTGCTTGTATTTCTAGACTCTTTACAGCCCTGTCTGCAGCCCGAAGGCGTTCCTTGTCTAAAGCAAGCATCGCTCGTACCATGTTAGAACCTATCGTCTTTATTGTTTACAGTAATAACACATACCTTTGGCTTTCCAACATTTCTCCTTTTCTTAAAAGCCTTCAATCGACAATCACACCAGCGATATATATTGAACCATCACAGGTTAGCAACAACACATACTTTATCTCACATCACTAAAATGTACCTGATGAGCACGGACGTTAATAATAACACCATTTGACAGCAATTTAACAGCGCCACAGTGGGTCACGCCCATGTAGAACACATTTCAAAAGAAATTTAAAAATAGTTGTAGTCTTCGGAACTGAATAAATTATATATCTATTAAAAGGTAATAGTCTGCAGATTCAGAAAACGCAAAAAAGTAAAAATTGAACTTTTCATGATTTTGAGTCTTTCCGGAGCCCCTTAAGTCCCATAGTGCTCAGAGCCATTTTTCTGCACCCACCATAGGTCCAGTCCCGAGAGCCCATAGCAAGCTCTTCTCTTGACGTACTTTCCCCAGGTGACCGGAAGAGATCAGAGGGGTCCTTTGCGCCACCAACTGAACAACTGTCGAATGAATACCCATAGCGCACAAATCTGTTTACCTTGACAGAACTTTACATTCGCTGTGTTGTATAATGCTACCATATAAAAGACAAATTTATCATATGTACCCACTCACTCATTCATACAGCAGGTAAAGCTGTAAGTAGGCTGTTTATGTTTTCTTTATGTAAGTAGGCTGTTTAGGTTCTTATATTGGTAACGCCACCGCCACGTAGCGCTCTCTGTATGAAAATGAAATCACTGGCTGTGCTGTGTGCAGTCTGTGGCTAGTTTGCATTGTTGTCTGCCATTGTAGAGGGGCAGCTGGATGTGAACAGCGCGTAGCGTTGGGCAGTTAGAGGTGAGCCGCCAGCAGTGGTGGATGTGACGAGAGAGATGGCGGAGTTTTGAAATTACATATATTATGACTTGTGATGATATTAAGGTAAATACATTGTTTGTTCTCTATTAATATCTTTCATTTGCTAACTATCCCTATCAGTAGTTAGTGCCTTCCGTAGTTTGAATCTTTTATTTAGCTGGCCGTAGTGGCGCTCGCTGTATTGCAGTAGTTCGAGTAATGAAGATTTTTGTGAGGTAAGTGATTTCTGAAAGGTATAGTTTAATGTTACTCAGGGCCATTCTTTTGCAGGGATCTTTGAAAGTCAGACTGCGTTGCGCTAAATAATATTGTGTGTCAGGTTAAGCACAGTCGTGTATAATTGTTCTAAGGGGACGTTTCAAAGCGAGAAAGGAAATTTGGAAGCACATCGTTGGGTAGTACACATAGGATTAGGTTGTAACGAGATCATGTCATTTTTATTTTTTTAAGTTATCCATGTGCACGTCAGAGAGAGAGAGAAAGAGAGAGAGAGAGAGAGAGAGAGAGAGAGAGAGCAAGTCATCTTTGGCCTTTGCGTGGCACAATCTTTGCCTCTCCGTAATTTGATACATTCGTAGTTGATGTTTGGTAGGTGGTGGACGCATTCAACTGTGCTGCGTTGACTTGTCATTGTATCTGTTAGACGAAGAAAGATTTATTGTACAGGACAGCGACGATGGATATGATGCATACACTGGAAGGCGAAAGGAATATAAATTTTGAATAATGTTATTAAAGGGCAGTTGGAACGCCCTTTCCCGACAATGTTAAATTTAGTGACTTGGTTTCCCTGTATTTTAGGAACCACTGTAGCCATTGACATGAAACTTTTACAGGACATTAAACTCTATGTTCTGAGTCTACTGAACTGCAATAATTCCATTTCAGCCTCTGCTTTCGGAAATACAATTATTTAATTACACAGTTGAAATTTTGTGTACATTTTTTGTACGTTATCCTAAATAATTTTAATTATACATAACATTATGTTCTTCTTTTAGTTCAGTAGACTCAGGATAGTTATGTTACTACTCTCTGAGAATCTGAATACTCTAATCGAAGTCGTTTCTGAGATTTAGGGAAAAATGCAACGGAAAAAATGTAAATTTTGAGGAACGGCTTCTAAAGTTTCAAAAGACTGTAACTCACTTAATATATCCTTATGTTTTTATTTTTAGTCACTCAGAAGCATCCCGCACCATATTGTATATCATCCTCTTGATCTTTTTACAAGTTTTTTCTTCTTTTCTTCTTTCTGGTCTCCTTAGTGGCCAACTGCGCTGCATTCCCTGCTTTCTCAATGCGAACCTTGTCCATCCGTTCAAGTTCTCTGATGCAGTTTACTCCAGAATTATTTCCAATATGCTGTAGCACTTTCACCCTACCAATGTTCCCATCATTAAACCAATAACAGCATCACTGTCCCCCCACTTTATTGTCTTCATTCCAACAAAAACATTGTTTGGTAAGCGAGTCCATATAAGATTACTGAACGACTCACTGGGATTTTGAGTCTGACCACGCAGACACTTGTTCAGTAATTCAGGATTTGGCAGGTCTCTGTAAATAGGTTTTATGATATCCATGACTGCTGCTGGGATGGAATGTTCATGGCTGTATGAACTGTTTGAGTACTGGACATTGCAGTAACTGCCCCATGAACCAGGTCCAGGAGGGAAAAGGTGGTCTACTGATGGTTCCTCAGTTGTGCCTGCTTAATTTTCAACAAATACTCAGCATCATATCTAACGGTCATCCCATAATACTGCTGTAGTTCATCAATCATTTTATCTCTCAGCCTGCCTCTTATGGTTTTACCATCAGAAAGTTTCTTGTCTCTCAAACTTTGTTTCAACTTCCTCAACCTGGTGCCCATCCGCTTCTCGACATGACCTTTATAACACATTAATCCACAGCGTTCTATATAAAAAAATAACTGATTTTATTAGATCTTGAAGTCATGTGCGTAAAAATTTTAACTTTTTCAACTGGTAGATTACATTTTAATAAAATAAAATAAAATACTTCTCATGTGAGTTCACAAGTGATACACATACCATTTTACTTGGAAAATTCCAAATTTTATAATGAGGCAGGAAGCCGAAAATGTGAAAATTTTTTTCCATTATAACTCCCCTTAAACAATCTTTGGACTTGTGACACAGTCTTTGCCTCTACGCAGTCTGATACATTCTTAGTTGAAATGTGGCAGGTGGTGGGCGCCTTTAGTGGTGCTGATTAGATTAGATTAGATTAGATTTACTTTCATTCCAATTGATCCGTAGTGAGGAGGTCCTCCAGGATGTGGAACATGTCAGAAAAACAACAATACATGACAAATATTTACAACTAAAACAAATAACCTAATGTACCATTCCACAGGTCCCAAGTGGAATGATCGTCATTTTCTAATGAACACTAAGAGTCATTTTACAAATACTAATGCACTGATTTTAAAATAAAAATGGTTTTTATTTATTTATAAGGTAATAAACATGTAATACAACTACTGTAATACTTATTTACAATGAACACATTACTGCACTGAAATGGTGCAGAAGTTAGATTATACTTACACACACACACACACACACACACACACACACACACACACACACGCAGACTTGCGCCTGTATCTGTTAGACGAAGAAAGATTTATTGTACAGGACAGCGAAGATGAGTATAATGTATACGTTGGAAGGCGAAAGGAATATAAATGTTGAATAATGTTGTTATTTCTGAAGAGAAGAAATTTGAGGTAAGATTGCAGCACTGCGCAGCTAATTTGTCGGAACCATTATTGTCAGTTAAACGCGTTCACCTGGTTAGACCTGAGAGAAGGGCTACCCCACTAATCTAAGTCATGTGTTACGATATCTACTGGTTAAGGTGTTTCGTTTTTATAGAAGATCTCTGTTACCCTTCTCGAATCATTGTACACTTTGTTAATCACGGTGCAGACCAATGTTATGTGTGAAGATCACCCGAAGTTTCACTCTGTCTTCTTGAATACATACTTCATTCTAAAAATCATTGTCCTGGAATGTCATTTCATTCGAATCTTTTCTCTCCTCACCTCACTGTTTATCATTACGCATTAGCACATGCAACTGTTTCAATACGCGTTTAGAAACACATATTTAGCTTAGCCGCTGCCTGCTTGCTGCTTGCTGTTGTCCCTTAGACCAATTTGCAACAATGTTGTCACGATGCGAGGTGAATGAAAATTGTGATTACGGTCAGGTAAGTGTTTTACTTTGGTTACTCATTTAACATAAAGGTAAGTTGCATTCAGATCAGTTACAGTTCAATTCAAATTAGGTTCCGTTTAGTCAAAGGTCAGCATACGACTTTAAGTTGGATCACAGTTTGTGGGCACATCACAGGTTCACATTAACAGTCGCGACACTTCGCCTCGATTTTGTTACCTACTAGGCCAGCAGCGCACCAAGCGGCCAGTAAGTAAAACAGTGGACTTCGGCGCGAACGTGAAACCGAAAGCGAATGGTAATTCTTTAATTTGGTTTATACAATGGTTTTTACCAACGGGAGCGCCTGTATCTCAAAAAACTGCAGCAACAACAAGAAGAAGATACCACATGTATTTTTTTAGGTTTCCTAAGGACGCTGAGAGGTACAGTATGTGGTCAAAAGTGTGGCTCTAAGCACTATGGGACTCAACATCTGAGGTCATCACTCCCCTAGAACTTAGAACTACTTAATCCTAACTAACCTAAGGACATCACACACATCCATGCCCGAGGCAGGATTCGAACCTGCGACCGTAGCGGTCGCGTGGTTCCAGACTGTAGAGCCTAGAACCGCTCGGCCACACTGGCCGGCCATCAAAAGTGTCCAGGCACTGACAAAAACATACCTTTTTCATATTAGGTCGTTTGTGCTGCCACCTGCCAGGTACTCCGTATGAGCGACCTCAGTAGTCATCAAACATCGTGAGACAGCAGAATGGGGCGCTCCGCGGAACTCACAGACTTTGAATGTTGTGAGGTGATTGGGTGTCACTTGTGTCATACGTCTGTAAGCGAGATTTCCACATTCCTACACAGAAGGATCCAAATGATTGGAAAAGAGCACAGGTAGTCCCAGTCTTCAAGAAGGGTCGTCGAGCAGATGCGCAAAACTATCTCGGACGTCGATCTGTTGTAGAATTTTAGAACATGTGTTTTGCTCGAGTATCATGTCGTTTTTGGAAACTCATAATCTACTATGTAGGAATCAACATGGATTCCGGAAACAGCGATCGTGTGAAACCCAACTCGCTTTATTTGTTCATGAGACCCAGAAAATATTAGATACGGGCTCCCAGGTAGATGCTATTTTTCTTGACTTCCGGAAGGCGTTCGATACAGTTCCGCACTGTCGCCTGATAAACAAAGTAAGAGCCTACGGAATATCAGACCAGCTGTGTGGCTGGATTGAAGAGTTTTTAGCAAACAGAACTCAGCATGTTGTTATCAACGGAGAGACGTCTACAGACATTAAAGTAACCTCTGGCGTGCCACAGGGGAGTGTTATGGGACCATTGCTTTTCACAATATATATAAATGACCTAGTAGATAGTGTCGGAAGTTCCATGCGGCTTTTCGCGGATGATGCTGTAGTATACAGAGAAGTTGCAGCATTAGAAAATTGTAGCGAAATGCAGGAAGATCTGCAGCGGATAGGCACTTGGTGCAGGGAGTGGCAACTGACCCTTAACGTAGACAAATGTAATGTATTGAGAATACATAGGAAGAAGGATCCTTTATTGTATGATTATATGATAGCGGAACAAACACTGGTAGCAGTTACTTCTGTAAAATATCTGGGAGTATGCGTGCGGAACGATTTGAAGTGGAATGATCATATAAAATTAATTGTTGGTAAGGCGGGCACCAGGTTGAGATTCATTGGGAGAGTCCTTAGAAAATGTAGTCCATCAACAAAGGAGGTGGCTTACAAAACACTCGTTCGATCTATACTTGAGTATTGCTCATCAGTGTGGGATACGTACCAGGTCGGGTTCACGGAGGAGATAGAGAAGATCCAAAGAAGAGCGGCGCGTTTCGTCACACGGTTATTTGGTAACCGTGATAGCGTTACGGAGATGTTTAACAAACTCAAGTGGCAGACTCTGCAAGAGAGGCGCTCTGCATCGCGGTGTAGCTTGCTCGCCAGGTTTCGAGAGGGTGCGTTTCTGGATGAGGTATCGAATATATTGCTTCCCCCTACTTATACCTCCCGAGGAGATCACGAATGTAAAATTAGAGAGATTAGAGCGCGCACAGAGGCTTTCAGACAGTCGTTCTTCCCGCGAACCATACGCGACTGGAACAGGAAAGGGAGATAATGACAGTGACACGTAAAGTGCGGTCCGCCACACGCCGTTGGGTGGCTTGCGGAGTATAAATGTAGATGTAGATCCCTAGGTCCACTGCTTCCGATGTGATGGTGAAATGGAAACGTGAAGGACACATACAGCACAAAAGCGTACAGGCCGACCTCGTCTGTTGACTGACAGAGACCGCCGACAGTTGAAGAGGGTCGTAATGTGTAATAGGCAGACATCTATCCACATCATCACACAGACACTTCAAACTGCATCAGGATCCACTGCAAGTACTGTGACAGTTAGGTGGGAGGTGAGAAAACTTGGACTTAATGGGCGTGCGGCTGCTCATAAGCCACACATCACGCCGGTAAATGGCAAACGACGCCTCGCTTGGTGTAAGGAGCGTAAACATTGGACTATTCAACAGTGGGAAAACGTTGTGTGGAGTGACGAATCACGGTACAGAATGTGGCGATCCGATGGCAGGGTGTGGGTATGGTGAATGTCCGGTGAACGTCATCTGCCAGTGTGTGTAGTGCCAACAGTAACATTCGGAGTCTGTGGTGTTATGGTGTGGTCGTGTTTTTCATGGAGGCGGCTTGCACCCCTAATTATTTTTCGTGGCACTATCACAATGCAGGCCTAAAATGATATTTTAAGCACCTTCTTGCTTCCCACCGTTGAAGAGCATTTCGGGGATGGCGACTGCATCTTTCAACACGATCGAGCACCTCTTCGTAATGCACGGCCTGTGGCAGAGTGGTTACACGACAATAACATCCCTGTAATGGACTGGCCTGCACAGAGTACTGACCTAAATCCTATTGAACACCTTTGGGATGTTTTGGAACGCCGACTTCGTGCCAAGCCTCACCGACCGACATCGATACCTCTCCTCAGTGCAGCACTCCGTGAAGAATGGGCTGACATTCCCCGTGAAACCTTCCAGCACCTGACTGAACGTATGCCTGCGAGAGTGGAAGCTGTCATCAAAGCAAAGGGTGGGCCAAACACCATATAGAATTCCAGCATTACCAATGGAGGGCGCCACGAACTTGTAAGTTATTTTCAGCCAGGTGTCCGAATACTTTTGGTCACACAGTGTATACACCATCACGTTACTAAACTGTATAGTCAGAACTCGCTTGCAAACTACAGGTGTATTAATGATTAATATTTTGTTTTAAGAACGCTTAAAGTGGTAAATGTATTTTGCTATTTGGGGAGCAAAATAACTGATGATGGTCGAAGTAGAGAGGATATAAAATATAGACTCGCAATGGCAAGGAAACCGTTTCTGAAGAAGAGAAATTTGTTAACATCGAGTATAGATTTAAGTGTCAGGAAGTCGTTTCTGAAAATATTTATATGGAGTGTAGGAATGTATGGAAGTGAAACATGGACGATAAATAGTTTAGACAAGAAGAGAATAGAAGCTTTCGAAATGTGGTGCTACAGAAGAATGCTGAAGATTAGATGGGTAGATCACATAACTAATGAGGAGGTATTGAATACGATTGGGGAGGAGTTTGTGGCACAACTTGACTAGAAGAAGGGACCGGTTGGTAGGACATGTTCTGAGGCATCAAGGGATCACCAATTTAGTACTGGAGGGCAGCGTGGAGGGTAAAAATCGTAGAGGGAGACCAAGAGATGAATACACCAAGCAGATTCATAAGGATGTAGGTTGCAGTAGGTACTGGGAGATGAAGAAGCTTGCCCAGGATAGAGTAGCATGGAGAGCTGCATCAAACCAGTCTCAGGACTGAAGACAACAACAACAACAAAAAATGGCTAATGAATAGCAGACGAGAAGATCTTATGAAAAAAGACGCTGTTTACGGTTATAATAATGTTTTGTTCGCTACACGTCGAACGGAACTGTTGACGAATGCAGAGAATAATAAACTCGTGTGGAATGCAGTACCCACACTGTTTGACAACAACAACAAAAAATGGCTAATGAATAGCAGACGAGAAGATCTTATGAAAAAAGACGCTGTTTACGGTTATAATAATGTTTTTTTCGCTGCACGTCGAACGGAACTGTTGACGAATGCAGAGAATAATAAACTCGTGTGGAATGCAGTACCCACACTGTTTGACATCACGAATAAGCCACCTCAGCTGACGATGAAAAGGAGACTGCCACAAAGGTTTGATAATCCGTCTAAAGCTGTAAAAGAGAAGCAGCCAGTTCAACTCTCCATATATGATCTGAATCGTGAAAATACAATCTGCTTTGACGATGAAGTGGTTGGATTAACTGCAGTTATTCGTGTCTTGTAAAAGTGTGCGAAGTGTCCGAATGTGCAGATCGCTAGACCTCGTGTGAAACTATTACAGGACAAGAAATGTGGCTATCATTTTAAGTACAGACAGCATCAGAAACTGTATCAAAAGGATCGAGTGAAGAAGGACAAACAAATCTGGAAGACTATACGATCCGGATATTTATAAGTAAGATGCCCTTGACTAGTTGTTAAGTCAGATTAGAATGCCATTGAAGCAGAAACGTGCTGCGAGATGGAAATACGGAAATAAGCTGTTTGCTCTGAATTTATTATATGACAGCAATCAGGCGTACGATTTTGTCAGAATGTTTTATGTTTCCATCGGTACGTACATTGTAGAGGGATGTGGAAGGCATACAAACAAAATGTGGAATAGATGATAATACAGGGTGATTCAAAAAGAATACCACAACTTTAAAAATGTTTATTTAATGAAACAAACATAATATAACCTTCTGTTATACATCATTACAAAGAGTATTTAAAAAGGTTTTTTTCACTCAAAAACAAGTTCAGAGATGTTCAATATGGCCCCCTCCAGACACTCGAACAATATCAACCCCATACTCCAACTCGTTCCACACTCTCTGTAGCATATCAGGCGTAATAGTTTGGATAGCTGCTGTTATTTCTCGTTTCACATCATCAATGGTGGCTGGGAGAGGTGTCCGAAACACCATATCCTTAACATACCCCCATAAGAAAAAATCGCAGGGGGTAAGATCAGGGCTTCTTGGAGGCCAGTGATGAAGTGCTCTGTCACGGGCTGCCTGGCGGCCGATCCATCGCCTCGGGTAGTTGACTGTTTATACCAACGTTTAATACACCACCTATCAGGAGGTTTAACACCATACGTCGTTCGAAATGCACGCTGAACGACTGTCGTCGATTCACTTCTGCCGTACTCAATAACACAAAAAGCTTTCTGTTGAGCGGTCGCCATCTTAGCATCAACTGACGCTGACGCCTAGTCAACAGCGCCTCAAGCGAACAAATGTACAACTAAACTAACTTTATAGCTCCCTTAATTCGCCGACAGATAGTGCTTAGCTCTGCCTTTTGTCGTTGCAGAGTTTTAAATTCCTAAAGTTGTGGTATTCTTTTTGAATCACCCTGAATACTGCGCCTTTTAGAGCAGAAGGTACACAAATTCTCAGATACTGATAAACTGGTGAATGTGTCATTGGATGAAATGTCACTAAAGGTAAATCTGACACATTACAGCACTTCTGATAGTGTTATTGGCTTTAAGTACTAGGGGTTTTCACACATAGATAAAGTTGCCAATAGTGTGTTGGTGATAATGTTTGAAATAACCACTGCTGTACTGTTTTTGTAAATGAACAATGGGAGCTATACATTTGACTGCTATATTTTACGAAGTAGTCAAAAAGACTTAAGGAAATTGGCTTGGTTGTGAAGACTCGTGTGACTGACCAGGGTTCAGGTTTTGTGGTCGGGAGAAAGAGACTCGCAATTACATAAGACAATCTAAGTTTGGTATACGAGCAGCAGAGGATGTATTTCTTTTGTGGCGCCCTGCGTTTGTTGAAGAGTATCGGAAAAAATCTGTGTGGGCATGACATAATTTATACATCAGATAATGGTCTCGTTGCTACTGCTTCTATCAAGGAAGTTTCCCAGCTCCATTCAAATGACTTGCATACAAAATACAAGTTTGATCCCAAGCTGTGGAACCGCTAGATTTTAAAAAAAATGAAAGTGGGTTTTTGGTCTTGCGTGAAATGTAGTGAATAGCTCATTCTAATGTTTCTGCCACTATTTGGCAGTTACTTGCCACCCTAGAGTTATGTAAAGATGAAGGTCGTACCTGTGGCAACAGGTGACGATGAATAAAACAGTACGCGTACGGAATGTCAGATGAGCCGTTGATCCCTCTTGCAAATAGAGGTACATGTGTGTGCTTCCTACCTATGAATCTGTGTGTTTACATTCTTTTGCTCTTAACGTGCTAAATGCAGTTCTATCCAACGTCACAACTATTTCTTCACGAGTGTGTTGTAGCTTGCCACTGGATTAATGACTTTTATTCCAACTTATTTTAGAATCATATTCCTACTTATTTTAGAATCATTTTTACATACATCTATGTCTTCTGGCCGGCCGGAGTGGCCGTGCGGTTCTGGGCGCTACTGTCTGGAGCCGAGCGACCGCTCCGGTCGCAGGTTCGAATCCTGCCTCGGGCATGGATGTGTGTGATGTTTAGGTTAGTTACGTTTAAGTAGTTCTAAGTTCTAGGGGACTGATGACCTCAGAAGTTAAGTCCCATAGTGCTCAGAGCCATTTGAATCATTCTTATGTCTTATGTTATTACGCAAACTCTCGGAGGCAAAAGAATAATTCAAATACGAGGGTGGTTTGAAAAGTTCTCGGAGTGGAATAGAAAAAAGTAGTGATATCAGTGAAACTTTTTTTTTTATTTTTCAGTGTACTGTCTTTGAAGGTTAATGCACTTCGCCTAACGATCTTCCAGTGCCTTGATCCCATCTCGAAAATGACTTTCCTGCAGGCCTGCAAAATAGTTGTCAACTCCGGCTATAAGATCTTCGTTTGAAGTGAATCTTCGTCCAAAATTTTCAGTTTTGGGGAGAGATGGAAGTCTGATGGAGCCGTATCAGGTGAATAAGACGGGTGTGGCAACAATTCACAACGTAGTTCGCGTAATTTTGCCAAGACGACGCAACATGTGTGGAGGCGCGCATTGTCTGGTTGGAAGATGACTTTCTTCCTCGCTAAACCTGGCCTTTTTTCACGTATGTTTTGTTGCAATTTGTCCAGGAGGTTAGCACAGTGTTCTCCAGCAATTGTTTGCCCAGTTGGGAGATAATCTACAAAGAGAATCCCCTTCGCGTCCCAGAACACTGATGCCATGACCTCTCCCGCCAAAGGAATTGTCTTTGCTTTCTTTGGTGGCGGAGAATCAGCATGTTTCCATTGCTTTGACCGTTGTTTTGTCTCTGGGGTGTAGTAGTGAACCCAAGTTTCATCTGTGGTCGCAAAAAATCTTGTTCGTTTCTCCTAATACGGGCCAGACATTGTTCTGATATGCCCATTCTCGTGTGTTTCTGAGCCAGTGTCTAGAGTCGGGGCACCCATCTAGCAGATAATTTTTAAATTTCCAATTCTGTTAAAATGTGATATACCCTTTTAGATGACATGTGGCGACCCTGGGCAATTTCACGCACTTTCAGTCGACGATCCTCCGTGACCGTTTTGTGCACTTTTGCAATGATTTCTGGAGTAGTGACACATCTTGGCCGACCACTGCGTGGATCATCACCTCCTGACGAAATTTAAAATGATTTGTCCACTTGGGAAGAACTGAATACAAAGGAGGAGAGTCCCCCAGTGTATTCTGGAAATCGGCAGGAATGTCTTTTGCTTTCATTCCTTTCTTCACTTAATCACTGTTCGAATCTGGATTTTTTTCCAATCTTCGCAAATGACTACGCGGGAACGACAACAGAGCCACGTTACCGCCACAGATCTCTTCCGAGAGCACTGACATGGAACTTGTTTACACTGGAGATGGGGGATCCGCTCTTGAACTAATTCATAGAGTTGAATCTTTCAAAGGAGTGAACAATCAGTGATTCAGAAAAAAAGAACGTTAGCTCCAAACGTTTCCCACGGCAGAGAGAGAGATAGAGAGAGAGAGAGAGAGACGTAGCATATCAGCAGCGCCTCTGCTGGTCAGAGCACAGTGCACGCCACACAACACAGCCAGCGCCGGCCTCTGTCCTGCTTCTACCTTGGCTGCCTGCATTGTGCAGTGCCCCATTGGATTTTGTGTTTCACATATGCCGTGCCGTCTCCGTGCGTCGTCTGCCGCTTGCAGTGAGTGTCTGGCGCAGCTTAACTTCGCATCGCACTCTATCGGCGATCGTTTCAGTCGCACGTCCTGCCCTCTGGGCAGTTGATGCGAGCAACAGGACAGAGAGCCACCTAGCGGATAACATAGGAACTACTTGCAACAACCTGCTCGCAAGGGAACGGACGATTTGTCTCGGAGCGGGTGAGTTCACCGCTCCCCCCACCCTCGGAACTCGCCCGCTCAACGCTCACCCCACCATTCTCGACTCTAGCCAGAGCGTTGAGCAAAGCAACTCAGGTTTCACTCTGGTCTCTGCGGTCTCAGCTCACGCAGTAATACAGCTCGCGGCTCGACCTGCTCGACTCAGCGCCTCTGCATCGGAGTTCGTCCCTACTGGATATTGTTCTTTGTAGTAATACCGCTATATATATTACATTATTATGTTATGTATACATCAATTGTTTTTATTTTATTTTTATTTGTTTAAACTGATTAGATTAGGTTGCTGACGTCTCCTCTTACCATAGGATTTTTATTATGGACACTCGAATTTACGCTTTAATTACGAGCGAACCGATAAACATATCGCAAAATGTGATACACCAATATTTTCCTTGTTTTATTCTGCGTAAGGCTATATGCAGCACTTTCGTTTTAGTCAAATTTATATTTTTTTTTCTTATTCTGGTACGGATTTTGCGATTTTAGGCGTCTTCGGAAGGAAACGTTCACTTTAAAAATATATGGCTTGCGATGTATTTGTACGAGGTTAATGAAATTTTAATACATTATAGCCAAATATATTGTTAATGTAAATCTCAAGATACAACATTTTCCGATCACCTAAAAAACCACGATAGTGCAAAATATATCAATAATAAAAAACTTTGTCATATCGTGGAAATTTCAATAAACAATACAAAATTCTTACTCATTATCTGTGTTACTTCAAAATAGGATCAAATAAGATCAAAATACAGGTATAGTACTGGAATAAACCAAGTTTAAAGGGCAATGTGCCTTCCATTTATTTTCTATTGTAAATGAGTGATGAGTCATGAAAAAGAGCTAATTCATTTCAGGTAGTGAACAGTTCTGATCCAATCTCTGAAAAGAACAGTTTTGCCCATCTCAAGTTTACACGCAACAGTCCAATGAACATCACGTGAACAGCTCGTTGCGGTAGCGCCGACCTCTCGTGGGGATTCCGAGAACTTTTCAAACCACCTTCGCGTTTCGTAAATAACGTAGGAAAAAGGCACAAAACAAACATTGTGCTTATGAAGCATCTGACGTTCTCCTTTCTCGCCGCGTGGAGCGCTAGTGGCGCTCCAGGTGTCAAACGGTTACAACTGTTACAGCAGTGAGTGTCGCGACTGTTTTGGTAGACTGCGAAAATACGTAGACTTTTACAAAGTGGGTCGTAAAGTTGGGCTAAATTTCAGACAAGTAAAAGCATAGTTGGGACGTTACAAGGTGCTGGCAGGAAAAAATTGGTACTTTAATGTGCTATGTACCGCTGAATGGGAAGAAGCACGAAATAGAGAACTAAATTAGAAGTGACTGAGCGTGAAAACACGAAATAATGGGAAACGGAGGTAACAGAGACGTTTCAGCGTCAACAGTCAAATGTTGTGGAGGGGAGAGCGCGACCGAATGGACGCCGCTTGGGAAACAGCTGTGGTGCGGGCCACAGAACAACAAGAAAACAGAAGCGCAACTCCTGTGTCAAAAGAGGGAAACACAGGCCTACAGCAGCGCCTCTAGTGGTATGGAGATAAACTAATAAAGGATAAAGATTGCGGGTTGCATCCCTCCTAATTTACAGGGTGTTTCAAAAATGACCGGTATATTTCAAACGGCAATAAAAACTAAACGAGCAGCGATAGAACTACACCGTTTGTTGCAATATGCTTGGGACAACAGTACATTTTCAGGCGGACAAACTTTCGAAATTACAGTAGTTACAATTTTCAACAACAGATGGCGCTGCAAGTGATGTGAAAGATATAGAAGACAACGCAGTCTGTGGGTGCGCCATTCTGTACGTCGTCTTTCTGCTGTAAGCGTGTGCTGTTCACAACGTGCAAGTGTGCTGTGGACAACATGGTTTATTCCTTAGAACAGAGGATTTTTCTGGTGTTGGAATTCCACCTCCTAGAACACAGTGTTGCTGCAACAAGACGAAGTTTTCAACGGAGGTTTAATGTAACCAAAGGACCGAAAAGCGATACAATAAAGGATCTGTTTGAAAAATTTCAACGGACTGGGAACGTGACGGATGAACGTGCTGGAAAGGTAGGGCGACCGTGTACGGCAACCACTGAGGGCAACGCGCAGCTAGTGCAGCAGGTGATCCGACAGCGGCCTCGGGTTTCCGTTCGCCGTGTTGCAGCTGCGGTCCAAATGACGCCAACGTCCACGTATCGTCTCACGCGCCAGAGTTTACATCTCTATCCGTACAAAATTCAAATGCGGCAACCCCTCAGCGCCGCTACCGTTGCTGCACGAGAGACATTCGCTAACGATATAGTGCACAGGATTGATGACGGCGATATGCATGTGGGGAGCATTTGGTTTACTGACGAAGCTTATTTTTACCTGGACGGCTTCGTCAATAAACAGAACTGGCGCATATGGGGAACCGAAAAGCCCCATGTTGCAGTCCCATCGTCCCTGCATCCTCAAAAAGTACTGGTCTGGGCCGCCATTTCTTACAAAGGAATCATTGGCCCATTTTTCAGATCCGAAACGATTACTGCATCACGCTATCTGGACATTCTTCGTGAATTTGTGGCGGTAGAAACTGCCTTAGACGACACTGCGAACACCTCGTGGTTTATGCAAGGTGGTGCCCGGCCACATCGCACGGCCGACGTCTTTAATTTCCCGAATGAATATTTCGATGATCGTGTGTTTGCTTTGGGCTATCCGAAACATACAGGAGGCGGCGTGGATTGGCCTCCCTATTCGCCAGACATGAACCCCTGTGACTTCTTTCTGTGGGGACACTTGAAAGACCAGGTGTACCGCCAGAATCCAGAAACAATTGAACAGCTGAAGCAGTACATCTCATCTGCATGTGAAGCCATTCCGCCAGACACGTTGTCAAAGGTTTCGGGTAATTTCATTCAGAGACTACGCCATATTATTGCTACGCATGGTGGATATGTAGAAAATATCGTACTATAGAGTTTCCATGACCGCAGCGCCATCTGTTGTTGACAATTGTAACTACTGAAATTTCGAAAGTTTGTCTGCCTGAAAATGTACTGTTGTCCCAAGCATATTGCAACAAACGGTGTATTTCTATCGCTGCTCGTTTAGTTTTTATTGCCGTTTCAAATATACCGGTCATTTTTGAAACACCCTGTATATACGTTTAGTATTTTTTTTTCTTGTAATTTTCTTATCTCAGTTTTCCGGGCGTGCTTTGCACAGTTATAGCACGTTGCAATACAGCAGTGACAAACCTATTATTCAGGAATATTTGTAGTCCAATTTAGCTGCTACAATTTTTATTTTGTTTGTGGCAGTTATTTAGACTGCAAGCTTGTTGAGTCTTACAGTCAATTTCAAGCGTTGTGTCTAGTTCTTAAACGTCCTGGAGCTTTTGTAGGTTGATAGAAATCAATAAGTGTGCCAGTTTGCAAACTTATTTTTGACGTTTGCGTCTGACAGTCGCTGCTCCTATGATGTTTCCTTCAGCAGTTTGCAAACTGACACACTTATCGATTTCTATCAACCTACAAAACTTCCAGGACGTTTAAGAACTAGACAAAACGCTTGAAATTGACAGTAAGACTCAACAAGCTTGCAGTCTAAATACACTCCTGGAAATGGAAAAAAGAACACATTGACACCGGTGTGTCAGACCCACCATACTTGCTCCGGACACTGCGAGAGGGCTGTACAAGCAATGATCACACGCACGGCACAGCGGACACACCAGGAACCGCGGTGTTGGCCGTCGAATGGCGCTAGCTGCGCAGCATTTGTGCACCGCCGCCGTCAGTGTCAGCCAGTTTGCCGTGGCATACGGAGCTCCATCGCAGTCTTTAACACTGGTAGCATGCCGCGACAGCGTGGACGTGAACCGTATGTGCAGTTGACGGACTTTGAGCGAGGGCGTATAGTGGGCATGCGGGAGGCCGGGTGGACGTACCGCCGAATTGCTCAACACGTGGGGCGTGAGGTCTCCACAGTACATCGATGTTGTCGCCAGTGGTCGGCGGAAGGTGCACGTGCCCGTCGACCTGGGACCGGACCGCAGCGACGCACGGATGCACGCCAAGACCGTAGGATCCTACGCAGTGCCGTAGGGGACCGCACCGCCACTTCCCAGCAAATTAGGGACACTGTTGCTCCTGGGGTATCGGCGAGGACCATTCGCAACCGTCTCCATGAAGCTGGGCTACGGTCCCGTACACCGTTAGGCCGTCTTCCGCTCACGCCCCAACATCGTGCAGCCCGCCTCCAGTGGTGTCGCGACAGGCGTGAATGGAGGGACGAATGGAGACGTGTCGTCTTCAGCGATGAGAGTCGCTTCTGCCTTCGTGCCAATGATGGTCGTATGCGTGTTTGGCGCCGTGCAGGTGAGCGCCACAATCAGGACTGCATACGACCGAGGCACACAGGGCCAACACCCGGCATCATGGTGTGGGGAGCAATCTCCTACACTGGCCGTACACCACTGGTGATCGTCGAGGGGACACTGAATAGTGCACGGTACATCCAAACCGTCATCGAACCCATCGTTCTACCATTCCTAGACCGGCAAGGGAACTTGCTGTTCCAACAGGACAATGCACGTCCGCATGTATCCCGTGCCACCCAACGTGCTCTAGAAGGTGTAAGTCAACTACCCTGGCCAGCAAGATCTCCGGATCTGTCCCCCATTGAGCATGTTTGGGACTGGATGAAGCGTCGTCTCACGCGGTCTGCACGTCCAGCACGAACGCTGGTCCAACTGAGGCGCCAGGTGGAAATGGCATGGCAAGCCGTTCCACAGGACTACATCCAGCATCCCTACGATCGTCTCCATGGGAGAATAGCAGCCTGCATTGCTGCGAAAGGTGGATATACACTGTACTAGTTCCGACATTGTGCATGCTCTGTTGCCTGTGTCTATGTGCCTGCGGTTCTGTCAGTGTGATCATGTGATGTATCTGACCCCAGGAATGTGTCAATAAAGTTTCCCCTTCCTGGGACAATGAATTCACGGTGTTCTTATTTCAATTTCCAGGAGTGTAACTGCCACAAACTAAATAAAAATTGTAGCAGCTAAATTGGACTACAAATCTTCCTGAATAATGTCATACTTTGAAATCTTACAAGCTGTGTGGTCAATGGAGAAAAAACCTATTATTAAGAGAATATTCGTCAATTAAAGAGGTTCAATGAAGATATGTTTATCACAGTGTTAATTAATGAAGAATTCTAAAAATTGTTACAACTAGGTTTCAGGACTGTAATGTCTGCTTGGTGTAATAGGCACGTGCCAAATGCTGGTTGCTCACCTACGGCTTGCCAAAATGACGCTGTCTGAGTCGGGAGTAAAACAGTAGTTACTGAGAAGGTGACCTGTCACACAAGACAATGGTGAGTGCATTGTCAGCGGCTGAGATCATTCTGCGCGGCAGGAATACTGAAGCATCATTAGCGGGAGTTGACATAGTTCGAAAAACATTGTCATGGAAGTAGATCGGCCTTTGTCAGCAATACATTTCAACAAATTAAACATATCTAATGACCACACTCTTTCAGGATACTCAACATAGTGTCGTAATAATGCCGGCCATATTTTTAATTTTTGTAGCCTGTTGTATAATTACTTTATTAACGCTGACAGTGTTTATGCAACCATTGAAATGCTTTTTATCGTCTCGACGAGCCAATGAAAACATTGTTATTCGTGAGGGCTTTTCGACTTTATGCAGCTTGCAGTGGAAATGTGATGTCCTCATGTATGCAGTACAACGTCTCTTATTAGATCCATATGCAAGTAATAATAGTGAAACTTATGTACTTCATATCTTGGACACTGTTTACCAGATGCACAAAGGGGAAAGTACTCCTTTTCGACTTTTCGCGACTGGCCGTAGGACAGCAGGCAGCAAATAATAACCTTGGTTTACTGTCCTTCCTTGCTTCTAGATCACCTGATTTTGTAATATTCCGTACTTCGTTATTCACTATCCTCACGATGAATCGTCTGTCCCTTTTTACGATCTGCAAACATAGTGCAGGCAGGAAACATAATCCCCGTGGCTAATGGCTCAGCAGTTATTGAACTGGGCAGTGTTCTTGACAGAAGAATAAACAAAACAAAACACTGCAATGTACTGTGTAGGTAAAAACTATTACGTGGTAACGAAAGATATGGAGCGCTTAAACGGCGCAAAACGAAACACTACTCACAAGGGAACCTCCCCATCACCCCCGCCCCCCCTCAGATTTAGTTATAAGTTGGCACAGTGGATAGGCCTTGAAAAACTGAACACAGATCAATCAAGAAAACAGGAAGAAGTGTGGAACTATGAAAAAAATAAGCAAAATATACAAACTGAGTAGTCCACGCGCAAGATAGGCAACATCAAGGAGGATGTGAGCTCCGGAGCGCCGTGGTCTTGTGGTTAGCGTGAGCAGCTGCGGAACGAGAGGTCCTTAGTTCAAGTCTTCCCTTGGGTGAAAAGTTTAAATTTATTTATATTTGCATCTTTTAATTGGTTTGGACAGTAACCTGTATTGGAGAATTTCCTTCACGTAACCCAAAGAAATACCATCAGATTGAAGTCCCAGTATTTCCTCTTCGTTCGGATTGTCAACAATCTCATCATCAGATACATACAGCCCCCGCAGCAATCAGCAAGGTATCGTCATCACCACACGTACTGTTTATCAACAAATGTAGGAAATAATCATACAAATGTTAGACAATCGTTCGATCCCTTAAGGAACTTTCCGATTCCTTACAGTTCGGAAAATATTCATTGACCTTGTTATTGAAGTCTCGAGCTATAGTTGCTGGTTCGAAAATCGCTCTGAGCACTATGGGACTTAACATTTATGGTCATCAGTCCCCTAGAACTTAGAACTACTTAAACCTAACTAACCTAAGGACATCACACAACACCCAGTCATCACGAGGCAGAGAAAATCCCCGACCCCGCCGGGAATCGAACCCGGGAACCCGGGCGTGGGAAGCGAGAACGCTACCGGACGACCACGAGCTGCGGACTTGCTGGGTTCATATTGCCCGCGGAATACATCTCACGTATTTAATGCACTCTGGTCCAAAGTAGCGATCAGTCAACTTCCAGCCAGGGCGCCTCGTTGGTAGGAATACTCTCTCTTCCGTGTGCTGTAGTCGACTGACGTCGCGTGTTTCGATGTTTGTATAGGTGTAGCGTCCCCATACTACGGCGCAGTTTCCTCTAGAGATGGGCAAAACTGTTCTTTTCAGAGATCGGATCAGAACTGTTCACTCCCTGAAATGAATTAGCTCTTTTTCATGACTCACCACTCATTTACAATAGAAAATAAATGGAAGGCACATTGCCCTTTAAACTTGGTTTATTCCAGTACTATACCTGTATTTTGATCTTATTTGATCCTATTTTGAAGTAACACAGATAATGAGTAAGAATTTTGTATTGTTTATTGAAATTTCCACGATATGACAAAGTTTTTGATTATTGATTTATTTTGCACTATCGTGGTTTTTTGGGTGATCGGAAAATGTTGTAACTTGAGATTTACATTAACAATATATTTGGCTATAATGTAATAAAATTTCATTAACCTCGTATAAATACATCGCAAGCCATATATTTTTAAAGTGAACGTTTCCTTCCGAAGACGCCTAAAATCGCAAAATCCGTCCCAGAATAAGAAAAAAAATATAAATTTGACTGTAAAACGAAAGTGCTGCATATAGCCTTACGCAGAATAAAACAAGGAAAATATTGGTGTATCACATTTTGCGATACGTTTATCGGTTCGCTTGTAATTAAAGCGTATATTCGAGTGTGCATAATAAAAATCCTATAGTAAGATGAGTCATCAGGAACCTAATCTGCTCAGTTTAAACAAATAAAAATAAAATAAAAACAAATGATGTATACATAACATAATAATGTAATATACATAGCGGTATTACTACGAAGAACAATATCCAGTAGAGACGAACTCCGATGCAGAAGCGCTGAGTCGAGCAGGTCGAGCCGCGAGCTGTATTACTGCGTGAGCTGAGACGGCAGAGACCAGAGTGACACCTGAGTTGCTTTGCTCAACGCTCTGGCTAGAGTCGAGAACGGTGGGGTGAGCGTCGAATGGGCGAGTTCCAAGGGTGGGGCGAGCGGTGAACGGCCACCAGTCACCCGCTACGAGACAAATCGTCCGTTCCCTTGCGAGCAGGTTGTTGCAAGTAGTTCCTATGTTATCCGCTAGGTGGCTTCTCTGTCCTGTTGCTCGCATCAACTTCCCAGAGGGCAGGACGTGCGACTGAAACGATCGCCGGCAGAGTGCGATGCGAAGTTAAGCTGCGCCAGACACTGCACGCGGCAGACGACGCACAGAGATGCCACGGCATATGTGAAACACAAAATCCAATGGGGCACTGCACAGTGCAGGCAGCCAAGGTAGAAGCAGGGCAGAAGCCGGCGCTGGCTGTGTTGTGTGGCGTGCACTGTGCTGTGACCAGCAGAGGTGCTGCTGATATGCTCTGTCTCTCTCTCTCTCTCTCTCTCTCTCTCTGCCATGGGAAACGTTTGGAGCTACCCTTCTTTTTTTCTGAATCACTGATTGTTCACTCCTTTGAAAGATTCAACTCTATGAAACAGTTCAAGAGCAGATCCCCCATTTATAGTTTCCTCGCATCGGACGGACAGATAATAACTGTCTGAAGTTTTTCAAGGCCTGTCCACTGAGCCAACTTATAACTAAATCTGAGGTGGGTGCAATGGGGAGGTTCTCTTGTCAGTGATAGTAAAATTCAGTATACATTAAGGCCGCATTTTTCGGATGGGCAATACCTTCACTGGCCATATGCCCCATGCTGAATTGAGCGTATGGCAGGACTGCCTTCCCGCTCCCCTCGTCACCCTTCCTCCGGCGAGAGAAACCGCGCCGCAACCTGAACGCCGCGCGACTCGGAGCAGACGCGCGTCGCGTGCCAGTCGCGTCGCGTCACAGTTTGCGCGGACCCATTTGAACCTGTGAAGTCACGAAAATGGGCGCTGCGCTGCACCGCGCCACACGCGCTGTACGCGTCTCAATTTGCGCGTAGCGTTGTAACGTGCCGCTACGCCAGTTCTGTGACGTCACTCCTTGCTGTTTCTCGGTGAGACGCCTATTCGTCACGTGAAACACAAGGTAAGTGAAACGCCTGGGCTAGCAGGACAGAGCGGATTACGTTGTCGAAATGGGCCAAAGTGAGGTCCTGTCAGTTGCCCTCAACATACAAACTTTATTTATCAAGACACAATATAACAACAAGGATGTGAAACACTCAGAACTTTAATCGTCCTTTGATTAGATCGGCTGAAGCCCACACTCAAAATCCAAGACACAAGGCCTTAGCAATTTAATCTTAATGTAACTTGGTTGGAGGCCGCATATTAAGCAATAAGAAGAGTTTCAATCAAAAGGCAGAAGGCCTTATATTAAAACATTTGACGCAAAATTCGGCTGAAGGCCCCTATAAAGAATAACATTCTCATGCCCTAAGGGCAAGACAAGAACATTAATTTAAGAGCTATTAATACTCAGCTGAAGACCACATATCAACAAAATATATTTAACGACTTAAGGTCTAGCAAAGGAGTTTCAATTTGTAAGTAGGCTGTTTAGGTTTTTATGTTGGTAACACCATGTAGCGCTCTGTATGAAAATCACTGACTATGCCGTGTGCAGCCTGTGGCTGCTTGGCATTGTTGGAATAGTCACCATTGTAGTGTTGGGCAGTTGGATGGGAACAGCGGGTAGCGTTGCGCAGTTGGAGGTGAGCCGCCAGCAGTGGTGGATGTGGGGAGAGAGATGGCGGAGTTTTGAGAGCGGATGATCTGGACGTGTGTCTGTCAGGAAGAGAAAAATTTGTAAGACTGGACATCATGAACTGATATATATATTATGACTTTTGAACGCTATTAAGGTAAATACATTGTTTGTTCTCTGATTTTGTTCCATTGTCTTACTGTTGCTGTGTTTGTCTCTGATTTTGTTTCATTTGTTGCATTAATTGCAATAATAATGTATTAGTGTCTGGAATCTGTTCCTCTATGCTTTTCGGCAGTGCATTTGCTCCGGCAACATTCACATTTTGACAAGCAGAAAATGTGTCTTGACTTATTTGAGAAACCAGTGAGGACCCAAAACCTGAATCAACAGTATTTGCAAGATTGTGTCCTGTCATTTCGGATTCCTGAGGCGAGCTGTTGCTGACTGATCGATCGATAATGCTTCCCTGTTCACTAATTGTTTCACTGTCTACACCATTATTTATTGCCCGGTCCATTTCCTGATGCACAGTTACTAATCTGAATATTTGTTAATTCATTACACGGTGGCGCTAACGCACTACTCTCATATTCACTGTCATGTCTCAACTTACTTTGCAGCCTAGTGTTACGTTTTTTACACGCCATAATTGTCACAATATTTCACACGATAACACAGAAAAGCACAATTTGAAGAGCAAAAAGAAAAAACACATCAAAATAGCACTGAAAATAATGTCCAAGGAATTGGAAGCGTGGCTGCGAAATACTTGGTGCAAATCTACAGGCATGCCACAACTGTTTTACACTACAACAATAAAAAACTACAACTACAAAGGAAATTCTCTCTACAAATATGTGCTAGCAATAAACAATAGCTACACTAATTAATCAAGCTACAAGAAAAAAATCTGAAGATTCCAGCGAGGTGTCCTGGCAGGGTCGCCATATGAAACATCCCCTTACAAAAATTAATGAATTACTGTGCTGATAAACCTCTTGTGTTATTTGATTTCAAACAGCTGAGCAGAACTGAATGTACACATACATTTCTCTCTTTACTTATTCTGATCAACACTAAACTGACACACAATATTTTTAGCACAACAGAATGTGAGTTTCAATATTCCCTACTAAAGAAGGGCCCTGACTGACAATACCTATACCTTTCATGAATCACTTACCTCACAAAAATCTTCGTTACTCGAACTACTGCAATACAGCGAGTGACAATACTGCCAGCTAAATAAAAAAATGGTTCAAATGGCTCTGAGTACTATGGGACTTAACATCTGTGGTCATCAGTCCCCTAGAACTTAAACCTAACTAACTTAAGGACATCACGCACATCCATGCCCGAGGCAGGATTCGAACCTGTGACCGTAGCAGTCGTGCGGTTCCGGACTGAGCGCCTAGAACCGCTAGACCACCGCGGCCGGCAGCTAAATGAAAGATTCTACCTATTGGAAGCACTAACTACTGATAGGCATAGTTAGCAAATGAAAGATTTTGATAGAGAACAAACAATGTATTTACCTTAATAGTGTTCAAAAGTCATAATATATATATCAGTACATGACATCCACTCTTACAAATTTACTGTCTCTGATGGACACACGTCCAGATCATCTGCTCTCAAAACTCCGCCATCTCTCTCCACACATCCACCACTGATGGCGGCTCACCTCCAACTGCGCAACACTACCCGCTGTTCACATCCAACTGCTCAACACTACAATAGCGACTATTCTAACAATGCCAACGAGCCACATACTTCACAGAGCACAGTCAGTGATTTTCATATAGAGCGCTACGTGGCATTACCAGCATAAAAACCTAAACAGCGTACTTACAAATTTAAATGGCAAAACGCCTTATCTTAAAACATCTGATGTGAAATTGGGCTGAAGGCCCCATATAAAAGAAAACAATCTCATGCCTTAAGGGCTAGACAAGAACATTAATTTAAGAGATATTAATTCTCGGCTGAAGGCCACACATCAACCAAATAACTAAACCCCAAACAGGGAAATTACTATGTAACACTCAAGGATAGGCGCTCAGAAGTTTCGAAGGGTCGGCCTGGGATTGTAACACTAACGCCAGTTTAGGTGAGTCAGGCAGCCTGTCCAACAGCTTCTCAATCTGAATTAGAGATGGGGGATCCGCTCTTGAACTAATTCATAGAGTTGAATCTTTCAAAGGAGTGAACAATCAGTGATTCAGAAAAAAAGAACGGTAGCTCCAAACGTTTCCCACGGCAGAGAGAGAGAGAGAGAGAGAGAGAGAGAGACGGAGCATATCAGCCTCTGCTGGTCACAGCACAGTGTACGCCACACAACACATCCGGCGCCTGCCTCTGCCCTGCTTCTACCTTAGCTGCCTGCATCGTGCAGTGCCCCATGGGATTTTGTGTTCCACATATGCCGTGCCGTCTCTGTGCGTCGTCTGCCGCATGCAGTGTCTGACTCAGCTTAACTTCGCATCGCACTCTGTCGGCGATCGTTTCAGTCGCACGTCCTGCCCTCTGGGAAGTTGATGCGAGCAACAGGACAGAGAGCCACCTAGCGGATAACATAGGAACTACTTGCAACAACCTGCTCGCAAGGGAACGGACGATTTGTCTCAGAGCGGGTGAGTTCACCACTCCCCCCACCCTCGGAACTCGCCCGCTCAATGATCACCCCACCGTTCTCGACTCTAGCCAGAGCGTTGAGCAAAGCAACTCAGGTGTCACTCTGGTCTCTGCGGTCTCAGCTCACGCAGTAATACAGCTCGCGGCTCGACCTGCTCGACTCAGTGCTTCTGCATCGGAGTTCGTCTCTACTGGATATTGTTCTTCGTAGTAATACCGCTATGTATATTACATTATTATGTTATGTATACATCATTTGATTTTATTTTATTTTTATTTGTTTAAACTGATCAGATTAGGTTCCTGACGACTCCTCTTACTATAGGATTTTTATTATGGACACTCGAATTTACGCTTTAATTACGAGCGGACCGATAAACGTATCGCAAAATGTGATACACCAATATTTTCCTTGTTTTATTCTGCGTAAGGCTATATGCAGCACTTTCGTTTTACAGTCAAATTTATATATTTTTTTCTTATTCTGGTACGGATTTTGCGATTTTAGGCGTCTTCGGAAGGAAACGTTCACTTTAAAAATATATGGCTTGCGATGTATTTGTACGAGGTTAATGAAATTTTAATACATTATAGCCAAATATATTGTTAATGTAAATCTCAAGTTACAACATTTTCCGATCACCCAAAAAACCGCGATAGTGCAAAATAAATCAATAATCAAACACTTTGTCATATCGTGGAAATTTCAATAAACAATACAAAATTCTTACTCATTATCTGTGTTACTTCAAAATAGGATCAAATAAGATCAAAATACAGGTATAGTACTGGAAGTTTAAAGGGCAATGTGCCTTCCATTTATTTTCTATTGTAAATGAGTGGTGAGTCATGAAAAAGAGCTAATTCATTTCAGGGAGTGAACAGTTCTGATCCAATCTCTGAAAAGAACAGTTTTGCCCATCTCTAATCTGAATGCAAGTCAACTGACAGACAGCCGACTGACCAAACAACAAAATCAGTTCCGCTCCACGCAACCAGAAAAACGACCATGAGATTTCAATACGACAACAAACAGAATATCGGCGCCCACAACGACCAACAACACATCAGCTGTCGAACTATACGCGACACTGGACAGCAACATGTAACCTCCCCACAAAAAAAAAAAATGTCAATGAAAATGAGCCATGTGTAACCTCGCCACAAAAAATAATAATTAAATAAATTTTTCTAATATTGTAACCTCTTAACAAAATTGATTTTAATGTAACCTCTGAACAAAATTGGCTCCCATTTATAGTCTCTGTGCAAAGAATGCATTCACACTTAATATTCCCACAAAATTCTTTTCTCATTTAATGTCAAGTTCGGAATAGCAAAATTCCTAAACACCAAAAATAATAAAAAAGTTCTGTAACCTGATAAATTTTATGAGGACAGCAGCGCTGACTTTCGGCCCTGTATTCTGAGTAAAAAAGCAAAAATTCTTACCTCAATAAAACTGCAATTATATCTGCTCTTAAATTAGTCATTTTTCGACACTGCTTCGTGCAATGCTGGCGTATTTCTTTTTATTATTGGAAGGAATGATCATGCATTTGAAATATTCTTTAAATTGAAATGAATGCCTTTCTTTAAAAGAGTTGCTTTATATTATAAAAATTATTATTGGGGCATTTCTTTGAACAAATTAAATTACAATTAACATACATTATTAAATATGCGGAAGGCTGCTTCTTTACCTTCTACAACAATACTTATCCTCCAGAGTCCTGACCAGAGTCGCGAGCAGAGCACACAGCCGACGCATGCCGACTCCCGCCGACTAGCACGGACTGACTACTACTGTCGACCGACTACTACTACCGTCGACTTGTGCGGTCAAACGCAGACTAGCAACAGCTTACGATAAACTACTCTCTGGTCAGAGATTCTGTCATGCCTCGCCCATCGCCGTCAATGTATACGTCTTTCAAACAATGTGATGAGGAAAATACACCATCGAAAATTACTTCAACGACCAGGACAGGTACTCGGAACGCCAACGGCCACAAGGCAGAATATACCGCTGGTGAACTTCAATAACAGGGAATACATTGACTTAAACTCCACAGGAAGATGGCTGCAACCTTAGCCGACTTGAATACACACACACCTTGTTGCTCGCAGGGATGTCCCAAAAGTGACAGCTGGGATCAAATGAAGAAATGCAAAAAGTTGAGGCTGGATAGTAGGTTAGGTGAGGACTCAACTTTCATGTCCAAGATCGGTGGGCGACGAACTTCGTAGCACTCGCAAGCAGCACCTCACACTTCGAGGTGCATTCAAGTTCTAAGGCCTCCGATTTTTTTTCTCCGGACTGGAAAGAGATAGAAACATGCGCATTGTCTTAAAATGAGGCCGCGTTCATTGTCAATACGTCCCAGAGATGGCAGCACCGTACGGCAGATGGAATTTTACCGCCAGCGGCGAGAATGAGAAATGTTTTAAATACTTAAAATGGCGACGTTTTCCTTACTTGAACAGCATGCAATGGTTCGTTTTCTGAATTTGCGTGGTGTGAAACCAATTGAAATTCATCGACAGTTGAAGGAGACATGTGGTGATGGAGTTACGGATGTGTCGAAAGTGCGTTCGTGGGTGCGACAGTTTAATGAAGGTAGAACATCGTGTGACAACAAACCGAAACAACCTCGGGCTCTCACAAGCCGGCCTGACGACACGATCGAGAAAGTGGAGAGAATTGTTTTGGGGGATCGCCGAATGACTGTTGAACAGATCGCCTCCAGAGTTGGCATTTCTGTGGGTTCTGTGCACAAAATCCTGCATGACGACCTGAAAATGCGAAAAGTGTCATCCAGGTGGGTGCCACGAATGCTGACGGACGACCACACGGCTGCCCGTGTGGCGTGTTGCCGAGCAATGTTGACGTGCAACGACAGCACGAATGGGACTTTCTCTTCGTCGGTTGTGACAGTGGATGAGATGTGGATGCCGTTTTTCAATCCAGAAACAAAGCGCCAGTCAGCTCAATGGAAGCACACAGATTCACCGCCACCAAAAAAATTTCGGGTAACCGCCAGTGCTGAAAAAATGATGGTGTCCATGTTCTGGGACAGCGAGGGCGTAATCCTTACCCATTGCGTTCCAAAGGGCACTACGGTAACAGGTGCATCCTACGAAAATGTTTTGAAGAACAAATTCCTTCCTGCACTGCAACAAAAACGTCCGGGAAGGGCTGCGCGTGTGCCGTTTCACCGAGACAATGCACCCGCACATCGAGCTAACGTTACGCAACAGTTTCTTCGTGATAACAACTTTGAAGTGATTCCTCATGCTCCCTACTCACCTCACCTGACCTGGCTCCTAGTGACTTTTGGCTTTTTCCAACAATGAAAGACACTCTCCGTGGCCGCACATTCACCAGCCGTACTGCTATTGCCTCAGCGATTTTCCAATGGCCAAAACAGACTCCTACAGAAGCCTTCGCCGCTGCTATGGAATCATGGCGTCAGGGTTGTGAAAAATGTGTACGTCTGCAGGGCGATTACGTCGAGAAGTAACGCCAGTTTCATCGATTTCGGGTGAGTAGTTAATTAGAAAAGAAATCGGAGGCCTTAGAACTTGAATGCACCTCGTACAAGCACGCGTGCACGCCGCCAGAGTTGGTGAGACGGAGACTTCCTCGCTGCTCCACGCCAACCGACTGACTGGTCGCACACCGCCCAGCCGGAAACTATGTCCGCCACACCAGAGGCAGTACGGCACTAGTAGTAGTTCTGCTGTAGATTCTAATAAGAACAACCGTATCACTGAACTGATGACAGTAACACACTTTCTGCCCTGCCTTCCTGTTTATAACGAAACCTAGTCCCCTTATACCAATTTCTACTGCCGTTGATAGTACTGCTGCTGCCACTCATGGAGAGGACAGCAAAAATTATCGCCATAACCGCAGGAGATATAACCACAGGAGTACAACTGGGGTTTAACCAGAGACGAGCATAACTCGAGCCAGCCGCGGCTCAGTAAGTTCTGTGATATTTCAGCAACGTACCACGTAAAGGAGAACCTCCAGGGAACAGGAACTCTGCCTACGTCACAAGCGGAAATCGAGACGTCGTATCGTGTTCGGCAGAAGCCCGTATTCGATAGGTTTCGTATTACACGTCACACCCTACGGATATACGCTGTTTCTCACAAGGGAAACTCCCTATCGCAGGCGCTCTCAGATTTAGTGGTACAGGGGTGCAGTGGACAGCCCGTGAAAACTGGACGCAGATGAAGCATGAAAACAGGAAGAAGGTTGCGAGGTTCCGGGGCTAGCAGTGTATTTAACACTCAATTCTTCTAGAATCTACATATGTAAATGATGCTCTAAGCCCCCCCCCCCCTATTCTAACTCCAACTTTTGCTGTTGCACAAGGATTAAAAAAAATACGCGAACTGACTCTAATCAACCCTGCCAGTGGAGTAGAAGAGAGTTTGGCACCTGCAATAATTTAATTTGATAAATAAGTTAAATAAACGAAGGTTTCATTAACATAGTGAGGAATGATAGGGTTACTCTACCGATTAACAGAATGAAAGTTCTGTCCAAAATAACAATATGATTTATTAAGACTAAACACAAAATAATAAGCAAAAACACATGAAACATTTACAATACATCAAATTGGCTCAAATTGGATACTCAAACAAACGCTGTGAATGTGAAGTTGTCCCTAAACTAGATTGTGAGGATTATGACGAAGTGGTATGTGCAGCCAATTCCTTGCAACTCAAATCTTAGAGAAAACACATAGCCAACCCAACATTAATTGCTGCTACCCAAGACAGAACAAAGTTAGAAAAAAGACGAACAGGCGCGCTCTGCTGAGCTCTGATTACCACAGAGGAAAATCCCTATCTGCCGGTGCTGCGGACATACATTACCAAACTGTCTTCTTGACTGCCAGGACACGATCTGGCGTACCGGAGCCGTTGGCTGGTTGCTTCGACGTCCTCGACCGAAAGGCGAGAGCCGACTACTTAGAGCACCTGTACAAAACCGAACACAGAACATTCCCGCCCCCACGACAGTGGCCGTGGTTAAACGTTCCAATCAGCAACTCGAAAACCGGCGGAAAATTCCCCTCTATTGCCGGAGCACTACCATTCCACCAATGGAGATTCTTGGCGCCAATTTCTGCGCCGATCTTGCTACGTCACGGAGCTCTGCCCTGAGCAAGCCAATCACAGTTACTATTTTGCAGAAAGCGCGGGAATTTTCCCGCCACAGCTGCCTGGGTACACAAGTCATTCCCACACCTCGCTGGTAGCCCGCCAGAAAGTGTTTTCGCTTTCTGCGAAGTAACGGAACCTCTAGCCCAGCCGCTACTTCAGGCCCTGCGGGCGTGCCTCTTGACAATGTCGGCGTCTGTAAAGCATTCACTCGACTCCCTCACACCAGTCGGCTTACCCTTTCAAAGTCAAACAGAGCCCGCCTGTCACTGGACCACCTGAGTGACGAGAGACGCTGCGTGGGAAGTCCGCGTGTGAAGGAATAGCAACTTTCCACCGCTTGCAATTAGAGAGGAGAATCATAAGATAGAAATATGAGAGGGGGCTCGTGCCACCTCTGAAGGTGTATTGGACTGTGAAGAAAAAACAAGAAAAATAGGAACAGCCAACGGGTCAAGAGCAAGAAGTGCAATACACGGAGATTCAAAAAAATTGTTCAAATGGCTCTGAGCACTATGGGGCTCAACATCTGAGGTCATCAGTCCCCTAGAACTTAGAACTACTTAAACCTAAATAACCTATGGACATCACACCCATGCATTCTCGAGGCAGGATTCGAACCTGCGACCGTAGCAGTCACGCGGTTCCGGACTGAAGCGCCTAGAACCGCTCGGCCACAGCGTCCGGCGGCTTGTTATTGTTTCAGGTGTTAAGAGATTGGCGGTCAGACAGTTTTGGCCTACTGAGAAGAGACCATCTGATTTACGAGTTCGCAGTAAGGCGTTAACCAACGGAGGGCAGTGTTCCAGAATTGGTGGCCCATTTGCATGCTGCCGTGCTGCAGCCGGTTGACGTCACCTTGGCAGTAGAGATGGGCGAAACTGTTCTTTTCAGAGATCAGATCAATACTGTTCACTCCCTGAAATGAATTAGCTCTTTTTCATGACTCATCACTCATTTACAATAGAAAATAAATGGAAGGCACATTGCCCTTTAAACTATTCCAGTACTATACCTGTATTTTGATCTTATTTGATCCTATTTTGAAGTAACACAGATAATGAGTAAGAATTTTGTATTGTTTATTGAAATTTCCACGATATGACAAAGTTTTTGATTGTTGATTTATTTTGCACTATCATGGTTTTATAGGTGATCGGAAAATGTTGTAACTTGAGATTTACATTAACAATATATTTGGCTATAATGTATTAAAATTTCATTAACCTCATACAAATACATCGCAAGCCATATACTTTTAAAGTGAACGTTTCCTTCCGAAGACGCCTAAAATCGCAAAATCCGTACCAGAATAAGAAAAAAAAAATATAAATTTGACTGTAAAACGAAAGTGCTGCATATAGCCTTACGCAGAATAAAACAAGGAAAATATTGGTGTATCACATTTTGCAATACGTTTATCAGTTCGCTCGTAATTAAAGCGTAAATTCGAGTGTCCATAATAAAAATCCTATAGTAAGAGGAGTCGTCAGGAACCTAATCTGATCAGTTTAAACAAATAAAAATAAAATAAAAACAAATGATGTATACATAACATAATAATGTAATATACATAACGGTATTACTACGAAGAACAATATCCAGTAGAGATGAACTCCGATGCAGAAGCACTGAGTCGAGCAGGTCGAGCAGTGACTGAAACGATCGCCGACAGAGTGCGATGCGAAGTTAAGCTGCGCCAGACACTGCACGACGCGGCAGACGACGCACAGAGACGGCACGGCATATGTGAAACACAAAATCCAATGGGGCACTGCACAATGCAGGCAGCCAAGGCAGAAGCAGGGCAGAGGCCGGCGCCGGCTGTGTTGTGTGGCGTGCACTGTGCTGTGACCAGCAGAGGCGCCGCTGATATGCTCCGTGTCTCTCTCTCTATCTCTCTCTCTGCCGTGGGAAACGTTTGGAGCTACCGTTCTTTTTTTCTGAATCACTGATTGTTCACTCCTTTGAAAGATTCAACTCTATGAATCAGTTCAAGAGCGGATCCCCCATCTCTACTCGGCAGTGACCGGTTAGACAGGTGCGGCCATCCAATTTCTTGGTGAGGCCCTTCAAGGGCTCGAGGATACTATTGGTCTCCTAGAAGGAACCCAACCTAGTGACAGTCAGTTGGGTCGGGCACGGGCCCAGTACCACATTCAACTAATCGGGGGGCTGATTTGAGTACGTCAGATTTGGGAGAGCATCACAAAAAAAACGACCGCTGAGTTGGGAACTGCAGTGAGCATGTTGCAGTTTAAGCTTACCTGCTTGGAGTTGGATGGGAGGAAGTTTGAAGATAGTGACTTGCGCCATCAGGGGGAACATGGCGGCGATGGATGTGGAAGAATTGTGGGCAAATTTTAAACACATTGTAAATCATGCATTGGACAAGTATGTGCCGAAAGAGTGGGTTACGGACGGAAAAGACCCGCCGTGGTTTAAGGGGCTCCGAAATGGCTCAAAATCATGAAAAGTTCAATTTTTACTTTTTTGAGTTTGCTGAATCTGCAGACTATTACCTTTTAATAGATATATAATTTATTCAATTACGAAGACTACAACTATTTTTATTTTTTTTGGAAATGTGTTCTACATGGGCGTGACCCACTGTGGCGCGGTTAAACTGCTGTCAAATGGTGTTATTATTAACCAATTATTAATAATTATTAATAACAATTAATAATAATAATAATAATAATAATAAATGAACTGTTGAAAAAGTGTATTCATGGAAAAACTCAAAACCTCAATGAAAGTGTAAATAGTATTATATGGTCGAGAATCACCAAGAGTGTATTTGTTGGAATAGAAACACTTCACTTTGGTGTGTATGATGCTGTTGCGACTTTCAATGGTGGCAACATTGTAAGGTGCAAGGTATTTAGAAATATGGGAATGAAGATAGGTTCTAACATGGTACGAGCGATGCTTGCTTTAGACAAGAAACGCCTTCGGGCTGCAGACAGGGCTGTAAAGAGTCTAGAAATACAAGCAAGAGTAAACAGGAGGAGGAACAAGAGGAAGCTGGAGGAGGAGTTTGCAGAGGATGAAGATAATCCATCCTATGGACCTGGACTGCACTAAAAACTTAATCCAATCTTTGTCGCTCGATTCCCAAAACTTTTATTTTCTCATACTAATTACATGTTTTCTAAGGATCTTCCAAACATATTTGTTTCAAACTTTCAGTAAATGTTACACAGTACCTTCTGCATAATTTAACACAGCCTTTTTCCAAAAAACTGTATATTTTTGAATATATAAACAAAAAATTGCGAAAAAAGTTGTGAATTTTCATTAAAATTGGAAAAAAAATCATCTTTAATAACTGAACTAAAATTTTGTAAAATCCCTGTGTTAAGTTGTAGCCCATATTCCAATAAATAATCTGTAAAAAGTTCAACTTCCTACCTCAAATACTTTGTGAAGAAAGATGTAATTTATAAGCGTTATTTTAACATTGCAAGTATAGGGCGTTCCGGAGCCCCTTAACACCGCAATTCGGAGAATGCTCAGGAAGCAAAGGCAGTCGCACTCGCGGGACAATGAGGACGGGCAAAAGTTAGTAGAGATTCGTGCTGCTGGAAAAAGAGCGATGCGCCAAGGATTCAACCACTACCACCGTCGTACCTCAGCAAATGATCTTGCTGAAAACCCAAGGAAATTCTGGTTTTACGTAAAATCGGTAAGCGGGTCGAAGGCTTCCATCTAGTCACTCACTGATCAATCTGGCCTGGCCACGGAAGACAGCAAAACGAAAGCTGAAATTTTAAATTTAGCATTTGAGAAATCTTTCACGCAGGAGGATCGTACAAACATACCGCCGTTCGAGTCTCGTACAGATTCCCGTATGGAGGACATAGTGATAGACATGCCTGGGGTTGTGAAGCAGCTGAATGGGTTAAAATAAATAAATCGCCAGGTCCTGATGGGATTCCAATTCGGTTTTACAGAGAGTACTCTACTGCATTGGCTCCTTACTTAGCTTGCATTTATCGCGAATCTCTTGCCCAACGTAGAGTCCCGAGCGACTGGAAAGAAGCGCAGGTGACGCCTGTATATAAGAAGGGTAGAAGGACGGAGCCTCAAAATTACAGACCAATATCCTTAACATTGGTTTGTTGCAGGATTCCCGAACATATTCTCAGTTCGAATATAATGAATTTCCTTGAGACGGAGAAGTTTCTGTCCGTGCATCGGCACGGCTTTAGAAAGCATCGCTCCTGCGAAACGCAACTCGCCCTTTTTTCACATGATGTCTTGCGAACCGTGGATGAAGGGTATCAGACGGATGCCATATTCCTTGACCTCCGGAAAGAGTTTGACTCGGTGCCCCATTGCAGACTCCTAACTAAGGTACGAGCATATGGGATTGTTTCCCAAGTATGTGAGTGGCTGGAAGACTTCTTAAGTAATAGAACCCAGTACGTTGTCCTGGATGGTGAGTGTTCATCGGAGGTGAGGGTATCATCTGGAGTGCCCCAGGGAAGTGTGGTAGGTCCGCTGTTGTTTTCTATCTGCATAAATGATATTTTGGATAGGCTGGATAGCAATGTGCGGCTGTTTGCTGATGATGCTGTGGTGTACGGGAAGGTGTCGTCGTTGAATGGCTGTAGGAGGATACAAGATGACTCGGACAGGACTTGTGATTGGTGTAAAGAATAGCAGCTAACTCTGTAGATAAATGTAAATTAATGGAGATGAATAGGTAAAAGAATCCCGTAATGTTGAATACTCCATTAGTAGTGTAGCACTTGACACAGTCACGTCGATTAAATATTTGGGCGTAACACTGCAGAGCGATATGAAGAGGGACAAGCACGTAATGGCAGTTGAGGCGGATAGTCGTCTTCGGTTCATTGGTAGAATTTTGCGAAGATGTGGTTCATCTGTAAAGGAGACCGCTTATAAAACACTAATACGACCTATTCTCGAGTACTGCTCGAGCGTTTGGGATCCCTATCAGGTCGGATTGAGGGAGGACATAGAAGCAATTCAGAGGCGGGCTGCTACATTTGTTACTGGTAGGTTTGATCATCACCCGAGTGTTACGGAAATGCTTCGGGAACTCGGGTGGGAGTCTCTAGAGGAAAGGGGGCGTTCTTTTCGTGAATCGCTACTGAGGAAATTTAGAGAACCAGCATTTGAGGCTGACTGCAGTACAATTTTACTGCCGCCAACTTACATTTCGCGGAAAGACCACAAAGATAAGATAAGACAGATTAGGGCTCGTACAGAGGCATATAGGCAGTCATTTTTCCCTCGTTCTGTTTGGGAGTGGAACAGGGAGAGAAGATGCTAGTTGTGGTACTAGGTACCCTCCGCTATGCACCGTATGGTGGATCGCGGAGTATGTAGATGTAGATGTAGAACATTGTTCCAGCGGCTGTTAAGTTAGATGCCGTGTTTGCTAGGTTGCCCAACCCTCTGGCTTATTTCTTACAGGGCCTGATCGAATTGACTATAGAGCGAATTGGTCAAGTAGAAAATCTATTGTGGTTGTTGGTTCGTCTCGAACAGCACGCGGCCGCCTTTCTCGTTCAGCACCCCGTGGTCCTGTCGTTACTATACCCGCTAGCTAGAGGCGAGTTGCAGAGCATTCTCTCACGAGCCACGGCCGAAGAGTTTACCTTGCAACAATCAAGGGGGCTCGTAAGTATTCAAAGATCAACCACCGGGGTTTCGGAAACAACTTGAGTGCCGCCAGCTTTGGGACGTGCGGCAGGGTGACCAACAGTTATATGAGTACGAGGTGCGGCTAGAAAAAAACCGGACTGATGCTGGAAAAAACATTTATTTACAATTATTTGCATTTTCATGTCATCTCCTTCAGTGTACTTTCCTCCTCGGTCTCTACACCGCTCCATACGAATTTTCCAGTGTTCACAGCAATGCTGCAGATCATTTTCGGTAAGTCCATACATTACTTCCGTCGCTTTTTCTTTTACTGCTTCAACAGTCTCAAATCTAGTTCCTTTCAAAGCTGACTTGACTTTAGGGAAAAGAAAAAAGTCACAGGGGGCCAAATCAGGTGAGTAGGGTGGATGATCTAAGATGGGAATGTTGTGTTTTGCCAAAAACGTCTTCACTGACAACGCACTGTGAGCTGGGGCATTGTCTTGGTGAAGGATCCATGACTTTTTTCTCCACAAATCGTTCCGTTTTCTCCGTACTCGCTCACGTAGGGTAGCCAGGACGCTAATGTAGTAATGCTGAGTCACTGTTTGTCCCTCTGGTACCCAATCAATGTGCACAATCCCTTTGATGTCAAAAAAAACAATCATCATTGCCTTGAATTTCGATTTTGACATTCGTGCTTTTTTTTTGTCGTGGAGAACCAGGAGTTTTCCAATGAATCGATAGGCGTTTAGTTTCGGGATCGTAAGTAAAAAACCACGATTCATCGCAAGTAATAACATTTTGTAAGAAGGTGGGATCACTTTCAATGTTTTCCAGGATGTCAGAACAAATCATTCTTCGGCGTTCCTTCTGTTCAATTGTGAGACACTTTGGAACCATTTCTGAACGCACTTTATTCATGTTGAAACTTTCATGAAGAATCTGCCTAACACTTTCCTTGTCAACTCCTGTTAACTCAGACACTGCTCTGATTGTTAAACGGCGATCTTGTCGAACAAGTTTACCGATTTTTTCAATTTTTGCATCAGTTTTTGCTGACAATGGTCTGCCAGTGCGAGTGTCATCACTGGTGTCTTCGCGGCCATCTTTAAATCGTTTAAACCACTCAAACACTTGTGTTCGCGATAAACAATCATCGCCGTACACTTGTTGTAACATTACAAACGTTTCACTTGCAGATTTTCCTAGTTTGAAACAAAATTTGATGTTAACACGCTGTTCTTTCTGTACACTCAACATTTTCCGACGCACAGACAAAACGTCAACTACTTAAAACAGACGCCACGGGCAGACTGAGTGCAGGAGGCAGATGAAACTCGAGCAGTAGGCGGAGCGAGAGTCACGTGACAGGACACGCGACTTTCAGCCTTATTGCATTCGTTTTATTGTTTCACCAGTACTAGTCCGGTTTTTTTCTAGCCACACCTCGTATGTCGACAGAGTGCGCGCAGCCTCCTTGGCCTTGCTGATTGAACTACCTGAACGCGAATTACTTTCTATCGTTCTCAAGGGAGTGAGTGCGGCTGATAAGCCGCACTCTCTTTTCCGTAATCAGCCTGAGACCTGCCGAGAACTCCGTGACTTGATTACAGCAACCTCCACATTATCCCTTGAGAGCCACGGGCGTCGAGAGATTGCAGGGCGCGACATAGGGGCCGATTCCGGATTATCAACATCCGTTGAAGTTAGCAAAAGGGAATTCAGGCGTTGTTTCCGATGAGGCAGTACAGCTCATTTGGTACACTCTTGTCATCAGCCTGGTGCTCCTAGAGCCTTGCGTGGTCACCCCCGCATCATCTCCTTGTCAATCTACCCCAGGCATCTAGAATGAAATTTTCACTCTACAGCGGAGTGTGCGCTGATATGAAACTTCCTGGCAGATTAAAACTGTGTGCCCGACCGAGACTCGAACTCGGGACCTTTGCCTTTCGCGGGCAAGCGCTCTACCGACTGAGCTACCCAAGCACGACTCACGCCCCGTTCTCACAGCCTTACTTTTGCCAGTACCTCGTCTCCTACCTTCCAAACTTTACAGAAGCTCTCCTGCGAACCCTGCAGAACTAGCACTCCTGAAAGAAAGGATATTGCGGAGACATGGCTTAACGCTTGCCCGTGAAAGGCAAAGGTCCCGAGTTCGAGTCTCGGTCCGGCACACAGTTTTAATCTGCCAGGATGTTTCATATCAGCGCACACTCCGCTGCAGAGTGAAAATCTCATTCTAGAAACATCCCCCAGGCTGTGGCTAAGCCATGTCTCCGCAATATCCTTTCATTCAGGAGTGCTAGTTCTACAGGGTTCGCAGGAGAGCTTCTATAAAGTTTGGAAGGTAGGAGACGAGGTACTGGCAGAAGTAAAGCTGTGAGTACCGGGCGTGAGTCGTGCTTGGGTAGCTCAGTCGGTAGAGCACTTGCCCACGAAAGGCAAAGGTCCCGAGTTCGAGTCTCGGTCCGGCACACAGTTTTAATCTGCCAGGAAGTTTCATACCCCAGGCATGTTCGGTAGGGTTCATGTCTGGAGAACATGCTGGCCACTGTAGTCGAGCGATGTTATCGTGAAGGAAGTCATTCACAAGACGTGTACTATGGGGGCTCGAATTGTGGTCCATGAAGACGAATGCCTCGCCAATGTGCTGCCGATATGGTTGCACTATCGGTCGCAGGATGGCATTCACGTATCGCACAGCCGTTACGGCGCAATTTCATGACCACTAGCGGCGTACGTCGGCACCACATAACGCCACCCCAAAACAGCAGTTAACCTCCACCTCGCTGCACTCGCGGGACGGTGTGTCTAAGGCGTTCAGCCTGACCGGGTTGCCTCCAAACACGTCTCCGACGATTGTCTGTTTGAAGGCATTTGCGTCACTGATCGGTGAAGAGAACGATATGGCAATGCTGAGCAGTCCATTCGGCGTGTTGTTGGGCCCATCTGTACAGCGCTCTACATTGAGTCGTGGTTGCAAAGACGGACCTCGCCATGGACGTCGGGAGTGAAGTTGCGCATCATGCAGCCTATTGCGCACAGTTTGAGTCGTAACACGACGTCCTGTGGCTGTCCGGAAAGCATTATTCAACACGGTGGCGTTGCTGTCAGGGTTCCTCCGAGTCATAATCCGTAGGAAGCGGTCATCAAATGCAGTAGCGAGGTATGTTCTCGACAGTTCGCGTCTCTCTGTATCTCCTCCATATCTGAAGAACACCGGTTTGGCTCACTCTGAGACGCCTGAACAGTTCCATTGTTGAGAGCCCTTCCTGGCACAAAGTAACAATGCGGACGCGATCGAACTGCATTATTGACCGTCTAGGCAGACAACACGAGCCGGGTAACTCCTTCCTGGTGGAATGACTGGAGCTGAGCGGCTGTCGGCACCCCCATCATGCTCATGGATGGTTGTTTAGATCTCTGGACAGTCACAGGGACTGTGTGTATGATACGAGTAGAATATCCACAGTCAACCTCTGTCTTCATTAGTTTAGGGAACCGGGGTGATTTAAAACTTTTTTTGATGTCTGTACTTTTCAAATCAATACTTGGTGTGACAGTTGAACAGTTACCTATAGATTTATCTGTCACAAAAATTTTTGTTCGTTTATAAGAACTACTATTATTATTAGCCGAAAGCAATCGGCTTTCGAATGGGAGAAGTAAAAGTTTGATGACAAGTCGACACGTCAACCGAATTCTCCACTGGTAAACACGTCCGGTGCGTCAAACAGGGGATTAGTGACAGTACATGTCTCATATAGGCAACGGCCTTGCCGCAGTGGTTACACTGGTTCCCGTGAGACCACCGAAGTTAAGCGCTGTCGGGCGTGGTCGGCACTTGGATGGGTGACCATCCAGGCCGGCATGCGCTGTTGCAATTTATCGGGGAGCAGTCAGCCTCGTCATACTCGACCGAATAGTAGCGGCTCCGGTCAAAGAAAACCATCGCAACGACCGGGAGAGCGGTGTGCTGACCACACGCCCCTCCTATCCGTATCCTCGACTGAGGATGACACGGCGGTGGGATGGTCCCGGTAGGCTGCTCGTGGCCTGAAGACGGAGCGAGTACATGTCTCATGTGATGGAATCCCGTATCGACGCACCTAATTTGTACTACTGGTGAGAAAGTGCCTCGAAGACTTTCCAGCAGAAGCCAGCACTTCGTCCTCGATGGCGGGAGTTGATCAGGGTGTGGTTACGAGTGCCCCAGGGAAGTATGACAGGAGCGGACACGGTGGGCAGCAATCTGCAACTGTTTGCTGATGATGCAGCGGTGTACGGGGTCGAGTGGGCGTAGGAGGTTACAAAACGGCTTAGACAAACTTTCTAGTTGCTTTGATGAATGGCTGCTAGCTCCACATGTAGAAAAATGTAAGTTAATGCGGCTCAGTAGGAAGAATCATACTTATTATTTTCGAATACAGCATTATTAGTGGCTTAGTTGATGCGAACACGCCGATTAAATGCCAGGACGTCACGTTGCGAAGTGATATGAAGTGCAACGAGCACCTGAGGAGTTCAAATGGTTCAAATGGCTCTGAGCACTATGGGACTCAACTGCTGAGGTCATTAGTCCCCTAGAACTTAGAACTAGTTAAACCTAACTAACCTAAGGACATCACAAACATCCATGCCCGAAGCAGGATTCGAACCTGCGACCGTAGCGGTCTTGCGGTTCCAGACTGCAGGGCCTTTAACCGCACGGCCACTTCGGCCGGCACGTGAGGAGTGTTGTGCGACAGATGATGAAAGGTGGCTACACTGAGCCACAGCGCCAGAGATCGCGCTAGAGAGTATTGTTCGGAGGCCTCCACTGGCAGTGATTATTGAGAAGTAACAAAGTGCAGTGCTGGTGGAGATGTCGTAGTGAAGAGTTCTTGTTGAGATGTAGTGGAGAGTGCTTCTTCCACTTTTTATGCAGTTTTGATGGGCTAGACAGCAGATGTTCGAATGGAGATATTGTAACGATCAGAGTGCTTTTCATCAATATACGAGGGCAGTTCAATAAGTAATGCAACACATTTTTTTTCTGAAACAGGGGTTGTTTTATTCAGCATTGAAATACACCAGGTTATTCCCCAATCTTTTAGCTACATAACACTATATTTCAACGTAATCTCCATTCAATGCTACGGCCTTACGCCACCTTGAAATGAGGGCCTGTATGCCTGCACGGTACCATTCCACTGGTCGATGTCGGAGCCGACGTCGTACTGCATCAATAACTTCTTCTTCATCCGCGTAGTGCCTCCCACGGATTGCGTCCTTCATTGGGCCAAACATATGGAAATCAGACGGTGCGAGATGGGGCCTATAGGGTGCATGAGGAAGAACAGTCCACTGAAGTTTTGTGAGCTCCTCTCGGGTGCGAAGACTTGTGTGAGGTATTGCGTTGTCACGAAGAAGGAGAAGTTCGTTCAGATTTTTGTGCCTACGAACACGCTGAAGTCGTTTCTTCAATTTCTGAAGAGTAGCACAATACACTTCAGAGTTGATCGTTTGACCGTGGGGAAGGACATCGAACAGATTAACCCCTTCAGCGTCCCAGAAGACTGTAACCGTGACTTTACCGGCTGAGGGTATGGCTTTAAACTTTTTCTCGGTAGGGAAGTGGGTGTGGCGCCACTCCATTGATTGCCGTTTTGTTTCAGGTTCGAAGTGATGAACCCATGTTTCATCGCCTGTAACAATCTTTGACAAGAAATTGTCACCCTCAGCCACATGACGAGCAAGCAATTCCGCACAGATGTTTCTCCTTTGCTCTTTATGGTGTTCGGTTAGACGACGAGGGACCCAGCGGGAACAAACCTTTGAATATCCCAACTGGTGAACAATTGTGACAGCACTACCAACAGAGATGTCAAGTTGAGCACTGAGTTGTTTGATGGGGATCCGTCGATCACCTCGAACGAGTGTGTTCGCACGCTCCGCCATTGCAGGAGTCACAGCTGTGCACGGCCGGCCCGCACGCGGGAGATCAGACAGTCTCGCTTGACCTTGCGGCGATGATGACACACGCTTTGCCCAACGACTCACCGTGCTTTTGTCCACTGCCAGATCACCGTAGACATTCTGCAAGCGCCTATGAATATCTGAGATGCCCCGGTTTTCCGCCAAAAGAAACTCGATCACTGCCCGTTGTTTGCAACGCACATCCGTTACAGACGCCATTTTAACAGCTCCGTACAGCGCTGCCACCTGTCGGAAGTCAATGAAACTATACGAGACGAAGCGGGAATGTTTGAAAATATTCCACAAGAAATTTCCTGTTTTTTCAACCAAAATTGGCCGAGAAAAAAAAATGTGTTGCATTACTTATTGAACTGAACCTCGTATATGAAGGAAACAAAAAAAAAAAAAAAAAAAAAAAGTTTTGTTACCTTCATATATATATTGACGAAAAGCACTCCGATCGTTAGAATATCTCCATTTGAACATCTGCTGTCTAGCCCATCAAAACTGCATAAAACATGGAACAAGCACTCTCCACTACATCTCAACAAGAACTCTTCACTACGACATCTCAACCAGCACTGCACTTCGCTACTTCTGAATAAGCACTGCCAGTGGAGGCGGCGGAACAATACTCTCTAGCGCGATCTCTGGCGCTGTCGCTCAGTGTAGCCACCTTTCAACGAAGAACAGTCGAGATCGGTTTATTCGGAGAATTTTTGGAAAGTGTGGTTCATCTGTGAAAGAGACCGCATGTACGAGACTACTCTGTCCGAACAGGCCTTGGGGGGCTCAACGGTATCGACCGGCCGCCGTGTCATCCTCAGCCCATACGACTCACTGGATGCGGATACGGGGGGGGGGGGGGGGGGGCACGTGGTCAGCACACAGCCCTCCCGGCTGTAGGTAAGCTTCCGAGACCGGAGCCGCCACTTCTCAGTCGAGTGGCTGCCCAGTTTGCCTCACAGGGGATGAGAGCACCCCGCTTGCCAACAGCGCTCGGCAGACCGGACGGTCACCCATCCAAGTGCTAGCCGAGCCCGACAGCGCTTAACTTTGGTGATCTGAGGGGAACCGGTGTTTCCACTGCAACAAGGCCGTTGCATCATATATGACACTAGCGCGACGAATTCTTGTTGTGGTCAATAAATACATATTCCTCTGTGTAGGTAAGTTGATGAGTGCGTACCTGTAACTGAGAAGGTGCAGGTACAAACAGAGGAGATTCATTAAACCCTTAAGCAAGGCAGAAAAATTAAACCAGTAGTAGCCCTATGTAATTCAATTATGACTAAAACACGTAGTTACGTAGGTTATGTAAGTAGGCTGTTTATGTTTTCTTTATGTAATTAGGCTGTTTATGTTTGACACCAGTTCATCAAATTAAGTAACTTGTAAGCATTCATTTCACTGCACACATTTCTGTTGGTCACAGTAATGCACAAAATGTGAGAAGTTGTGACTGTTAGTGTTTGCATGTGTGTTACTAATTCGGCAAGGGACTGGATAACAGCATTGCTGGTTCTCAGGACGATTCTAAAAACTTCGTGAGTGTATAAGTGGTGGTTTATGGACTTTCTATCTTCACTGCAAGACTCTTCGATGGTGATTGTGCACCTGCACAGTCGCAGCAGATGACTCACCAATACCATTATTTCTACAAGGACTACAGTGGGTCTACACCTTTGCTGACTCACCAGTACCATTATTTCTACAAGGACTGCAGTGGGTCTGCACCTCTGGTGGCCCAACAATACCACAATCTCTACCAGGACTACAGTGGGTCTGCTCTGTGATGACCTACCTACCAATCTTATTCAAAACGTCGACTGACTCTGCTGTGGGTTTGCTCTGTTGTGACCCATTACCTGTCTGCATGTCAAGAGTCAGCACTGTCTTTCCGTTGGAAGGACAACACTACTTCTTCAAGACTGCATGGAAATCCACTACTTCTGTGTGCGCAATTTCTTTTACTAATGAGACTTTGTGAAAAAAAACTGTAATTACTACTATGATGAATGATCAGGACTATCTTTATGGACTGTGAGAAAATTTTAGCTTTTGACCAACATTGTATAAATAAGTGTGTGCATTTGATTTCTTTGTTATTGTAATTATGAAAAATTTTATGAAATCATTATTGGCCACTGCCCAATACATTTTGTAAAATTTTTTGTGGGGAGCATGGGGGCTATGTAAGTAGGCTGTTTATGTTTTCTCTATGTAAGTAGGCTGTTTATGTTTTCTTATTGGCAACGTTACGTAGCGCTCTATATGAAAATCACTGGCTGTGCTGTGTGCAGTCTGTGGCTAGTTTGCATTGTTGTCTGCCATTGTAGTGTTGGGCAGCTGGATGTGAACAGCGCATAGCGTTGCGCAGTTGGAGGTAAATACATTGTTTGTTCTCTATTAAAATCTTTCATTTGCTAACTATGCCTATCAGTAGTTAGTGCCTTCAGTAGTTTGAATCTTTTATTTAGCTGGCAGTAGTGGCGCTCGCTGTATTGCAGTAGTTCGAGTAATGAAGATTTTTGTGAGGTAAGTGATTTGTGAAAGGTACAGGTTAATGTTAGTCAGGGCCATTCCTTTGTAGGGATTTCTGAAAGTCAGATTGCGTTGCGCTAAAAAAATATTGTGTGTCAGTTTAAGCACAGTCTTGTATAATTGTTCTAAGGGGACGTTACAGTTAGAATGAATACACTTTCCTAAATCACAAATTTCAAACTCATACCCAGTACCTGGCCGGCCGTTTTGGCCGAGCGGTTCTAGGCGCTTCAGTCTGGAACCGCGCGACCGCTGCGGTCGCAGGTTCGAATACTAACTCGGGCTTCAATGTGTGTGATGTCGTTAGGTTAGTTAGGTTTAACTAGTTCTAAGTTCTAGGGGACTGATGACCTAAGAAGTTAAGTCCTATAAAGGCACATTTGCATGCCGTGCGTGAGTTTCCTCGGAAACGCGAAATCTTAGTTAAATAATTAATCTCTGACAAATAAATAAAGCCTATCGCACAGAACTTCAGCGCTATGCCGCTGATAAAACAAAATACAATTACGACATGTTTAATTAGGAAGAGGGAGGTGTTGTAGAATACGTGGTGCGGGAAGCACGTATATGTTATTAACTGGCACACCGCCATATTTGATGTTATATAAGAACACTGCGAGTTGCAATCTTACTAGGCACTCGACCCTGTAAAGATTCTATATTTATGAATGTAAGTTGAATCATTTAACTGTAGGCTTATTCGTTGAATATGTGTGATTTAAGTGACTGTGTAAACTTTTTTATCTTTAGTAGACAGCCACCTTTGTACGACGTATTGACATGGCTGGCAAATTATTCTAATATTGAGAGTTTGAGTCCGCACGTACCGCAGCAGTCTTTGGAAACGATTTAAGTACGAAGTCCGATTATTTGAGTCTTATTTCACGGTCAACTACGAATAACATTGCATTTACGAAAAAGCCATTGTCAAACGTCTGATACCAGGTTTTAAATTGTAAGACATTTCCAGAGGCAGATGTGGACTCTGACCACAATTTATTGGTTATGACCTGTAGATTAAAACTGAAGAAACTGCAAAAAGGTGGGAATTTCAGGAGATGGGACCTGGATAAACTGAAAGAACCAGAGGTTGTAGAGAGTTTCAGAGAGAGCATAAGGGAACAATTGACAGGAATGGGGGAAAGAAATACAGTAGAAGAAGAATGGGTAGCTTTGAGGGATGAAGTAGTGAAGGCAGCAGAGGATCAAGTAGGTAAAAAGAAGAGGGCTAGTAGAAATTCTTGGGTAACAGAAGAAATATTGAATTTAATTGATGAAAGGAGAAAATATAAAAATGCAGTAAGTGAAGCAGGCAAAAAGGAATACAAACGTCTCAAAAATGAGATCGACAGGAAGTGCAAAATGGCTAAGCAGGCATGGCTAGAGGACAAATGTAAGGATGTGGAGGCTTATCTCACTAGGGGTAAGATAGATACTGCCTACAGGAAAATTAAAGAGACCTTTGGAGATAAGAGAACCACTTGTATGAACATCAAGAGCTCAGATGGAAACCCAGTTCTAAGCAAAGAAGGGAAAGCAGAAAGGTGGAAGGAGTATATAGAGGGTCTATACAAGGGCGATGCACTTGAGGACAATATTATGGAAATGGAAGAGGATGTAGATGAAGATGAAATGGGAGATACGATACTGCGTGAAGAGTTTGACAGAGCACTGAAAGACCTGAGTCGAAACAAGGCCCCCGGAGTAGACAACATTCCATTGGAACTACTGACGGGTTTGGGAGAGCCAGTCCTGACAGAACTCTACCATCTGGTGAGCAAGATGTATGAGACAGGCGAAATACCCTCAGACTTCAAGAAGAATATAATAATTCCAATCCCAAAGAAAGCAGGTGTGGACAGATGTGAAAATTACCGAGCTATCAGATTAATAAGCCACAGCTGCAAAATACTAACACTAATTCTTTACAGACGAATGGAAAAACTAGTAGAAGCCGACCTCGGGGAAGATCAGTTTGGATTCCGTAGAAATAGTGGAACACGTGAGGCAATACTGACCTTACGACTTATCTTAGAAGAAAGATTAAGGAAAGGCAAACCTACGTTCCTAGCATTTGTAGACTTAGAGAAAGCTTTTGACAATGTTGACTGGAATACTCTCTTTCAAATTCTAAAGGTGGCAGGGGTAAAATACAGGGAGCGAAAGGGTATTTACAATTTGTACAGAAACCAGATGGCTGTTATAAGAGTCGAGGGACATGAAAGGGAAGTAATGGTTAGGAAGGGAGTGAGACAGGGTTGTAGCCTCTCCCCGATGTTATTCAATCTGTATATTGAGCAAGCAGTAAAGGAAACAAAAGAAATATTCGGAGTAGGTATTAAAATCCATGGAGAAGAAATAAAAAGGTTGAGGTTCGCCGATGACATTGTAATTCTGTCAGAGACAGCAAAGGACTTGGAAGAGCAGTTGAACGGTATGGATGATGTCTTGAAGGGAGGATATAAGTTGAACATTAACAAAAGCAAAACGAGGATAATGGAATGTAGTCGAATTAAGTCGGGTGATGCTGAGGGTATTAGATTAGGAAATGAGACACTTAAAGTAGTAAAGGAGTTTTGCTATTTGGGGAGCAAAATAACTGATGATGGTCGAAGTAGAGAGGATATAAAATGTAGACTGGCTATGGCAAGGAAAGCCTTTCTGAAGAAGAGAAATTTGTTAACATCGAGTATAGATTTAAGTGTCAGGAAGTCATTTCTGAAAGTATTTGTGTGGAGTGTAGCCATGTATGGAAGTGAAACATGGACGGTAAATAGTTTGGACAAGAAGAGAATAGAAGCTTTCGAAATGTGGTGCTACAGAAGAATGCTGAAGATTAGATGGGTAGATCACATAACTAATGAGGAAGTGTGAATTGCGCCGTAGTGAATTGCAGTGCGCCAGGAAAAATGGAGAAAAGACTAGTGAAAGACTTTAATGAACGTGTGATTGCTCCTTACGCGGGCAAAGATTTTGCCTTACTCCTTGACAGCTATACAGGTCAGAATGATCAGGTATTGTACAATTTTAGTGTGGGAATAGACGTGATTACCATTCCTCCAGGTTGTATACATCTTGTGCAACCGTTAGATGTGTTTGGTTCTCGGCAAGTGAAATACTTTGTGAAAAGATTCTATGATTTTGCGAAGCTGCACAGGTACACAGAGCAGTATTGTTTACGTGATCGTGTCAATTATCAAAGTTCAGGCACTCACACATAATCAACTTCGCTCTCCAAAATTGCAGGACATCTTCAGATTTGCTTGGACATATGCAGAATTTGACGGTCTACACACGGAAAAATTTGAAAACGTTGAAAACATATGTTTTGACAGAGCACAGGGAAAACTGTGCGACTGTGAAACTGTTGCATTCATTTGTTGCAGTTTATGTGACAAACTCTTATGTTTTCATCACTTTTTTGTGGGTGATTATCACATCCACAAGAAAATCTAAATCGGGCAAGGTAGAAGAATCTTTTTACCCATTCGCCAAGTGTACAAGTCAGGTGGGTCGACAACATATTCCTGTCATGTGACGCACATGCCGTCACCAGTGTCGTATAGAATATATCAGACGTGTTTTCCTGTGGAGGAATGGGTTGACCTATGACCTTGCGATCAAATGTTTTCGGTTGCCGTTGGAGAGGCACGTCCTTTCGTCTACTAATCGCACGGCTTTGCGGTGCGGTCGCAAAACACAGACACTAAACTTATTACAGTGAACAGAGACGGCAATGAATGAACGGATAGATCGTAACTTTGCGAAAATAAAGAAAGTAAACTTTTCACTCGAGTGATGACTTGAATCAAGGACCTCTCGTTCCGCAGCAGCTCACGCTAACCACGGGACCACGGCGCTCCGGAGCTCACACTATCCTTTATGTTGCCTATCTTGCGCATACGTTGTATATTTTGCTTATTTTTTTTCATAGTTCCACACAACTTCTTCCTGTTTTCTAAATTGATCTGTGTTAAGTTTTTCAAGGACTATCCACTGTGCCAACTTATAACCAAATCGGTGGGGGGGGGGGGGGGGGGGTTGCGATGAGGAGGTTCCCTTGTTAGCTGTCACACTGATCGTGTGATCGTATGATCCTTCGGCTGCAAATCTGTAAAGTGTTGTATGGAGCCTAGAATTCAAATGAGCGCTCACTGATCAGTGTGAAAATGAATGGACAGTAATAAATCTGTAGTCGGGATGCAAATTTAGCCGGCCACTGTGGCCGAGCGGTTCCAGGCACTTAAGTGTGTCCGGAACCGCGCCACTGCTACGGTTGTAGATTCGAATCCTGCCCCGGGCATGGATGTGTGTGACGTCTTTAGGATAGTTAGGTTTAAGTAGTTCTAAGTCTAGGGGACTGATGACCTCAGATGTTAGAGCCATTTTTTGGTGGAAATTTCATTGTTAGCTACATAACGCACACGAAGTTGTGTGGAGAATTTTCCGTCATTAACAGTGCCTTTTCTCTTGGCAACAGTTGTCTTGTGCTGCGATTGGCTGAAAAAAGCAGTCGGAGCAGAGGAGAGATTATATTCAATTTTCACGAAGTGGCATATTTTGGAGTCATTGCGTATTAAATTGCACTCTACGAAACTCTAAAGGTTTTTGTAACTACACGGGTTCAAATGAGGCCGCGCAAATTGCGACGCAACTTAATTTCATTGCCATTGGGTGGTGTTTCGTTTTTCGCTATTTAAACGCTCCAACTTTCTTCATTAGTACATTATACATTGCTGTTATTTATATCTGTATAGTTTTGTTTTCCTTCTGTCAAGAAAAATGCACACTTCAGTAAGTGGTGAGCTATTGGCCGCTGGAATTGTATCATATGCCTCCGCGATGTTTTCAGATCGGAAGAGGGGACAGAGGGTAGTGAATAAGGAAGTAAGGAATATTATAAAATCATGTGATTAAGAAGCAAGGCAGGAAAGAAAAACGAGGTTATCTTCTCGCTGCCCAGTATGCTGGCGTATCTGTACGATCCGTTACAAAAATTTGGAAAGGAATAATCTCCACAGGTGTGACGCCTTTGTGCTCCTCGTAAAAAGCGTCCAAGGTCTGAAGTATAGAAGTCTCACTGACATTACTTGGATATGGATGTAATAATGTAATATGACACACTGTACTACATGCATGTGAACATTACGTTTCCACTGCGAGCTAGAAACAGTCGAAAAGCAGTCACAAATAACACTGGTGTAATTGGTTCACCGTAATGAGAAAAAGCATTTAAATTGTTGCATGCACATTAACGGCATTAATGAACTAATTATACAACAGGTTACACAAATGAAGAAAATGGTCGGTATCATTACGAAAGTAGGAGTATCCTGAAAGAGTGTAGTGATCAGATATATTTAATTTGTTGGAATGGACTGCTGACAAAGGCAGATCTACTTTCACGACAATGTTTTTCGAACTTCAGCTCACAAGCCACACATGGCTAGCTTCTGCGTTCCTGTCGCGCGTATTATCCTCCGCTGCTGACAATGCACTGACCATTGTGTTGTGCGATGGATCAGTTGTTTTTTTTCAGTAACAACTATTTCATTCGCTATCACACACTGTCAGTTTGGCAACCCGTAGGTGAGTAACCAGTATCTGGCATGTGCCTACCATTCCGCCTGAAGGAAAGCTCTTCATTATTTTAATACTGCTCCGATCAAGAGAAGGAATAAAATCCTTTGGTAAGTTTCCATTCCAGTCGCTCAGTGTTAAAAATACGACGGGTTACGGGGATTCCAACAGAATTGGCAATCTATTTTTGTGTGAGTTGTTAACCTTTTCTCATTCGAAGAAGCATCACCATTTTTGAGTAACGGCCACAGTTCTTTTAGTGACAGGTTTAATTGTACTTCCTTTGTCACAGTGTAATTTGCCCAACTCATCTCACAGCAGCTATTGCGACAAAATTCCGAAACGGATTGCGTCGTTAAACAAGAAATTGGGAATCACGGAGCTCAATAGCTTACGAAAAATCTCATAGCGCCGGTTTGCAGTAACATACAGGAAGAAAGTTCATGTTTATTTTCATGCTAGAAAGCTCTTGTTTTGCTAGCTGTCGATAACACTTAAAAAATTAGTCACTGGCGTGAAATAAATAAAAGGGGATGTATAAGTACTGATATATCGCCACGGATAAGAAAGTTCCATGTGTTTAAGAATTGACAAAACACACTCCTCCTTGTGTGCTGTCATTCGCCAAACTTTAGCGGTTTAGGAGATATGAGAGATGTTGGGAGTATTTCATTCTCGCGGGTGTGGGATAGGAAGTGAGCGCGCCACATAGGATCCATTTTCTCGAGATCGGTGACATAGACCTCCTCCCAAGTCTCAACAAAATTCAACATGTTGGCTAAATTTCATACGCAGCAACATATGGTGTAATAAGCACCGAATGCAAAATTTTCGTTGCAAACTTTTTGAGTTTTGCGTAGTGTCTTACTAAAATGTGTACATCACAATAAGAATGGCCATTAGCGAGATGACGGGCACTTCTCTATGAAGCTGACACATAACGCTACAAGCAAGGCGAAAATCAGATATTTTCAGTGAATTGTTCCTGTAAAATGGTTTGAGAAAGATAACAGGGTGCGCGCGCTTCGGTTCTGTGGGCGCGTGCGAAGTACGGTGTACGCGTCGCAATACGCGCTGCACCCGCACGTGCGTGTCGCGCTGTAGTGTCGTGTCACGTGACACGTGCTGTACGCGTCTCAGTATGGGCCTAGCCTAAGATAGGGTAGAGCTGGAACAGCGGTTCTGTTTGCTTGGTCGGCTGTGTTGTTGTGAAGACAAAAAAAAAAAAAAAAATAAAGGAAATCGCGGAAGAGAGAACTTGATGTGACGTCAAGACTGGTGGCGTAGCAACCATTTCTTTAAGGGGGTGGGAGCAGGGGGAAAGCAAAACCATTTGCTGATTTCGTCTTTCAGCAAAACCGTTAAGAATACATACATACCGATAGTGTGGGAAGGTGTGTTAGGTGATCAGCGCTGTTATTCTACAAAATAGAATAATAATAATCATCATCATCATCGTCATCATCATCATTTAAGACTGATTATGCCTTTCAGCGTTCAGTCTGGAGCATAGCCCCCCTTATACAGTTCCTCCATGATCCCCTAATCAGTGCTAACATTAGTGCCTCTTCTGATGTTAAACCTATTACTTCAAAATCATTCTTAACCGAATCCAGGTACCTTCTCCTCGGTCTGCCCCGACTCCTCCTGCCCTCTACTGCTGAATCCATGAGTCCATGGGTAACCTTGCTTCTTCCATGCGTGTAACATGACCCCACCATCTAAGCCTGTTCGCCCTGACTGCTACATCTATAGAATTCATTCCCAGTTTCTCTTTGATTTCCTCATTGTGGACACCCTCCTGCCATTGTTCCCATCTACTAGTACCTGCAGTCATCCTAGCTACTTTCATATCCGTAACCTCAACCTTGTTGATAAGGTAACCTGAATCCACCCAGCTTTCGCTCCCATACAACAAAGTTCGTCGAAAGATTGAACGGTGCACAGATAACTTAGTCTTGGTACTGACTTCCTTCTTGCAGAAATAGAAACAAATCAAACATAATATAGACCCAATTTTATGGGTCGTGCTCTGAAAAACGTTGGTTTAATTTTTAAAAAAAGGTGTTTATCTGGAAAGACATTGGTCCCAGTTTGTTTCGAGAACATTTACTGTAGACTGTGGTCACAATCGGCCCACCGTTCGAGGTGGCGCAGTGGTTAGCCACTGGACTCGCATTCGGGAGGACGACAGTTATATCCCGCGTCCGGCCATCCTGTTCTAGGTTTTCTGTGATTTCCCTAAATCGCTCCAGGCAAATGCCGGGATGGTTCCTTTCAAAGGGCACGGCCGACTTCCTTTCCCGTCCTTCACTAATCCGGTGAGACCGATGACCTCACTGTCTGGTCTTCCCCAAAAACAACCAACCAACCCATCAACAATCGGCCAGAGAGGAACCTTTCGTTATTATTACTTTATAAACACTGTGCATCACATCATAATGGAAAAAAGAAAAACTTACTTTGTAAATAGTCTTCACGGGGTTGCTGCCGGACCACGTTCTGCAAATTCCACAATATTTCCTCTGAGCAACTGTCTGACGTCTGTCTGAAGGTCAGTCGTACCTAGCCACGAGCAAGGTTGAGCCAGCTGAAGATGAAGATGTCGGGCAGTTGCTCCGAGCAAGTATTGTCTTGCAACCCCGTGGAGACTGTTTACAACATATCCGCCGGGAAAGCTTGAACAGTCACAAAACGTAATTTGTTTGAAGAAGAAGGCATTTATTTTGTTTCTATTTAGACTAAAAATTTTACGTGCAATTTCCAAATGTAGTTGTCCATTTGACAGTTGCGGAAACAAATTCTTTCACACATCCACAAGATTTAATTTTTCCGTCCATGTCTTGATGAACATGAGTAGAAGTGTGAGTTTCGACGGGCTGATCACTGATCTGACGCAAGTCTTCAGTCGTATCGAGGCGCTGAATGACCTCTCGTAGGACGCTGACGGTGCTGGGACTGTCGGATGCAGAATGGTGGGGCGAATAACTTCCTGGGGGAGTTCTTTAATCCTACCAGGTTCTGCAGTAAGTTTTCTTCCAATAGAGGATACATTACACGGTTGTAACCCAGTCGTAAGGGTTAGCAGGATTTCGAGCTGTGCATGAAGCCTGTCCAGGTTAAAGTCATTTGTATGTTCCTCACAACCGACTTCTAATCAAGGTGCAGGCCTATGGGGTACCGTCTCAGTTGTGCGACTGGATTCGTGATTTCCTGTCAGGAAGGTCGCAGTTCGTAGTAATAGACGGCAAATGATCGAGTAAAACTGAAGTGATATCAGAGTCTAGTAAGGTCATCCGAAGACCAGTATCAGTTGCAAAGCGATTTAGAAAAGATTGCTGTATGGTGTGGCAGGTGGCAGTTGACGCTAAATAACGAAAAGTGTGAGGTGATCCACACGAGTTCCAAAAGAAATCCGTTGGAATTAGATTACTCGATAAATAGTACAATTCTCAAGGCTGTCAATTCAACTAAGTACCTGGGTGTTAAAATTACGAACAACTTCAAATGGTTCAAATGGCTCTGAGCACTATGGGACTCAACATCTTAGGTCATAAGTCCCCTAGAACTCAGAACTACTTAAACCTAACTAACCTAACGACATCACACACACCCATGCCCGAGGCAGGATTCGAACCTGCGACCGACGAACAACTTCAATTGGAAAGACCACATAGATAATATTGTGGGGAAGGCGAGCCAAAGGTCGCGTTTCATTGGCAGGACACTTAGAAGATGCAACAAGTCCACTAAAGAGACAGCTTACACTACACTCGTTCGTCCTCTGTTAGAATATTGCTGCGCGGTGTGGAATCCTTACCAGGTGGGATTGACGGAGGACATCGAAAGGGTGCAAGAAAAAAGGGCAGCTCGTTTTGTATTATCATGTAATAGCGGAGAGAGTGTGGCAGATATGACACGCGAGTTGGGACGGAAGTCATTAAAGCAAAGACGTTTTTCGTCGCGGCGAGATCTATTTGCGAAATTTCAGTCACCAACTTTCTCTTCCGAATGCGAAATATTTTGTTGTGCCCTACCTACATAGGTGGGAATGATCATCAAAATAAAATAAGAGAAATCAGAGCTCGAACAGAAGGGTTTAGGTGTTCGTTTCTCCCGCGCGCTGTTCTGGAGTGGAATGGTAGAGAGATAGTATGATTGTGGTTCGATGATCCCTCTGCCAAGCACTTAAATGTGAATTGCAGAGTAATAATGTAGATGTAGAGATGTACTCCAAGCAGTTCTTCCAAACGGCGTGTGGTTGGATAATGTTTGGGAGAACATAATGAGTATCTCTTCAGGATGGCACAGTCTCTTTAAATCCTCTTGGTTTGCCCTTGGATGAGTCTCATTCAGGAGGAGATCAAGATTTTCGAACCAATACATCATAAATTTCCTCTCAATAGCGAACATTTTACAGTTCCTCTTCCAAATACCGTTAGTACGAGAGCAGTTCAATAAGTAATGCAACGCATTTTTTTCTCGGCCAATTTTGGTTGAAAAAACCGGAAATTTCTTGAATATTTTCAAACATTCCCGCTTCGTCTCGTATAGTTTCATTGACTCCGCTGTACGGAGCTGTTAAAATGGCGTCTGTAACGGATGTGAGTTGCAAACAACGGGCAGTGATCGAGTTTCTTTTGGCGGAAAACCAGGGCATCTCAGATATTCATAGGCGCTTGCAGAATGTCTACGGTGATCTGGCAGTGGACAAAAGCACGGTGAGACGTCGGGCAAAGCGTGTGTCATCATCGCCGCAAGGTCAAGCGAGACTGTCTGATCTCCCGCGTGCGGGCCGGCCGTGCACAGCTGTGACTCCTGCAATGGCGGAGCGTGCGAACACACTCGTTCGAGGTGATCGACGGATCCCCATCAAACAACTCAGTGCTCAACTTGACATCTCTGTTGGTAGTGCTGTCACAAGTGTTTATCAGTTGGGATATTCAAAGGTTTGTTCCCGCTGGGTCCCTCGTTGTCTAACCGAACACCATAAAGAGCAAAGGAGAACCATCTGTGCGGAATTGCTTGCTCGTCATGTGGCTGAGGGTGACAATTTCTTTTCAAAGATTGTTACAGGCGATGAAACATGGGTTCATCACTTCGAACCTGAAACAAAACGGCAATCAATGGAGTGGCGCCACACCCACTCCCCTACCGAGAAAAAGTGTAAAGCCATACCCTCAGCCGGTAAAGTCACGGTTACAGTCTTCTGGGACGCTGAAGGGGTTATTCTGTTCGATGTCCTTCCCCATGGTCAAACGATCAACTCTGAAGTGTATTGTGCTACTCCTCAGAAATGGAAGAAACGACTTCAGCGTGTTCGTAGGCACAAAAATCCGAACGAACTTCTCCTTCATGACAACGCAAGACCTCACACAAGTCTTCGCACCCGAGAGGAGCTCACAAAACTTCAGTGGACTGTTCTTCCTCATGCACCCTACAGCCCCGATCTCGCACCGTCGGATTTGCATATGTTTGGCCCAATGAAGGACGCAATCCGTGGGAGGCACTACGCGGATGATGAAGAAGTTATTGGTGCAGTACGACGTTGGCTCCGACATCGACCAGTGGAATGGTACCGTGCAGGCATACAGGCCCCCATTTCAAGGTGGCGTAAGGCCGTAGCATTGAATGGAGATTACGTTGAAAAATAGTGTTGTGTAGCTAAAAGATTGGGGAATAACCTGGTGTATTTCAATGCTGAATAAAACAACCCCTGTTTCAGAAAAAAAATGTGTTGCATTACTTATTGAACTGCCCTCGTAAAACTCCTTGGAGCAGCAGCTATTCTCAGTAACGGACGTGGACACTGATACCTCCCCCGACAGCGATTAAAACTTCCAAATAACTGACAACGTGTAAACGGCGGTTGTAAGTTAACCGGCATCGGTCGTAACCACGCAGGCCTTCGGAAGGCCCGGCGCAGCACCGCTTTGGTCACGCCGCTGCTGCTGCGCTGACTCGGCTCGCCTGCATCTCTTTCGTGTACGCCGACACGCAGCTCGGCCGGTCAATCCGCGCCACGCTCTGCGAGTCCGCCTCCGAACGCCACAGAAAGGCGCGTGTGGAGGCGTCCATTTAAACCAGTCTTTCGCCAGCGGACGCGCCACCAAAAGGAACTTCACAGCGGTTCCGTGTGAAGGGGGCCTAAAGTGCATACTGTTGCGACGTCGAGCGAAAGAGTTTATGTAAGTAGTGTTATGGGGGGTAGGACGTCAAACGGGCTGACTTGGAGCAGAAGAGGCACCACAGGACATTTTATTTTCTACTGTCTATACTTTTACAAATTCATAAAACTTTGTCAGCATGACCAGGAAGGATTTAGGATTCACACTCATAGCAGTGAAAGTCCAAAAACATAACAAAATAATTTTTTTTTAGATATCAAATTTCATAATTTTTTTCACTTACTGTTGGCTGCATTTGTTGCTATAGGTACATTTTTCTTCACAAGTAAGAGAGATTCTTTGATGAATTTTGCACAGCATACAAACCATACTTACAGGTGTACGAAACTCTAGAATTTTCCAAATCTATTAAAAACTGTGGTAAAGATTGACATAATTAACTACAGAATTTGATTTTTTCTAAACACAATGTTTAAAATGTAACAGCTCATTCATTTTTTCATAAATTAAATAGATTCTAGAGTTTCAGACACCTGTAAGTATGGTTTGTATACTGTGCAAAATTCATCGAACAGTCTCTCTTACTTACGAAGAAAAGTGTACCTATAGCAACAAATGCAGCCAGTAGTAAGTGAAAAAATGATGAAATTTCACGTGTAAAAAAAATTATTTTGTTATGTTTTTGAACTTCCGCCGCTACGACTGTGAATCCTAAATCCTTCCTGGTCATGCTGGCAAAGTTTTATGAATTTACTTGTAAAAGTTTTTTTTTGTGGTTTTAGGGCGCAAAACTTCAACGGTCATTAGCGCCCAGACTACGTTAGGAATGCACCGTGAGTCACAAGTTTAAAACATCAACGAAACGGAAAACACGATAAAAGACAGACTGAGGCACAGGATTAAAAAAGAAAACAGCATAATCAAATGTCCTTAGAGAGGGTTGTCAAGTTGATAAAATGAAGAACGCGAGCAGCTGCTCCTGGGTCATCCGCTAAAATGGCATCTAGACTACATGGCAGGCCAAGATCAAGACGCAGTGTGTTAAAATCCGGGCAGGACGTTAAAATGTGGCGGACCGTCAGCAATTGCCCACGTGGGCAGAACGGCGCCGGCGATGGTGTCCAATTCGTAACCGGGCCAAAACTACCTCCTCCCGCCGAGAAGGGCGTGAGGAGGACGTCCAAGCCACGGGAAGAGGTTTCAAGGCCCGAAGCTTGTTGTCCGTAAGTGCAGCCCAATCGGCATGCCACAGCGACACAACGCGCCGACAAATGACCCTGCTACAATCTGACGAAGGGACACAACAAGAAGCTGTCCGAGGCTGGAGGACCGCAGCCTTGGCCGCGGCATCTGCAGCTTCGTTCCCAGGGATACCGACTTGGCCAGGAACCCACATAAAGCTAACCGGAGAACCGACGTCCACCAGCTGCTGAAGAGAGCGTTGGATCCGGTGCACGAAAGGCTGAACCTGATACGGATCACTGAGGCTCTGGATGGCGCTCAGGGAATCGGAGCAGATGACATAAGCAGAATGTCGGTGGCGGCAGATGTAAAGAACAGCCTGGTAGAGTTGTAAAAGTATAGACAGTGGAAATTAAAATGTCCTGTGGTGCCTCTCCTGCTCCAAGCCGGCCCGTTTGACGTCGTACCCCCCTTAAGACGCCGTAAAATCGGAAACACTTAACGCTGAATGAAAAGTTATAGGTAATCATTGTGTACGAGAAGAAAAAGCTGTAGATATGGCCACGAGGTTTGTTGTTGGAAAAACACAGATCAGTGACATTTTAAGAAACAAAAATGGCATTTCGGAATCGAGGACTGGAAATGATAACTTTACCAGTAGATGTGCTTTTCCCAACACAACAGGCTCAAAAGTTGACAATTTGAGGTCTGAAACGTTCTGCCGTGCTCGCAGCAATCACTCGATGGTGGGTCTCCGATCCACGAGAAAGTAGTCGGAACCGCCCAGAAGTTACGGCTTAACGATTTTAAACTATCTATAGGTTGGCTTGACAAATTTAGGAGTAGCCACATCTCTTTTCTAACTGTGTGTGGTGGATCCAGTTCAGCGGACGAAAGCATCGTGTCGGAGTGGCAAAAAAGAGTGACAGGAACTCGTGAGGTTTATGAAGAAAGAAATGTTAATTGTGATGAGACTGGTCTTTTATTCAGAGCTCTTCCATGTAAGGTGGAAACTGATCAAAAAGCAAAATGTCAAAAGAACGACTCACTGCTGTTCTGTGTTCAGTATGATACGTGAATTTGAAAAGCCGTAAGTTACTACCAGGGCATCTCAGATATTCATAGGCGCTTGCAGAATGTCTACGGTGATCTGGCAGTGGACAAAAGCACGGTGAGTCGTTGGGCAAAGCGTGTGTCATCATCGCCGCAAGGTCAAGCGAGACTGTCTGTTCTCCCGCGTGCGGGCTGGCCGTGCACAGCTGTGACTCCTGCAATGGCGGAGCGTGCGAACACACTCGTTCGAGGTGATCGACGGATCACCATCAAACAACTCAGTGCTCAACTTGACATCTCTGTTGGTAGTGCCGTCACAACTGTTCACCAGTTGGGATATTCAAAGGTTTGTTCCCGCTGGGTCCCTCGTTGTCTAACCGAACACCATAAAGAGCAAAGGAGAACCATCTGTGCGGAATTGCTTGCTCGTCATGTGGCTGAGGGTGACAATTTCTTTTCAAAGATTGTTACAGGCGATGAAACATGGGTTCATCACTTCGAACCTGAAACAAAACGGCAATCAATGGAGTGGCGCCACACCCACTCCCCTACCGAGAAAAAGTTTAAAGCCATACCCTCAGCCGGTAAAGTCACGGTTACAGTCTTCTGGGACGCTGAAGGGGTTATTCTGTTCGATGTCCTTCCCCATGGTCAAACGATCAACTCTGAAGTGTATTGTGCTACTCTTCAGAAATTGAAGAAACGACTCCAGTGTGTTCGTAGGCACAAAAATCTGAACAAACTTCTCCTTCTTCGTGACAACGCAAGACCTCACACGAGTCTTCGCACCCGAGAGGAGCTCACAAAACTTCAGTGGACTGTTCTTCCTCGTGCACCCTACAGCCCCGATCTCGCACCGTCGGATTTCCATATGTTTGGCCCAATGAAGGACGCAATCCGTGGGAGGCACTACGCGGATGAAGAAGAAGTTATTGATGCAGTACGACGTTGGCTCCGACATCGACCAATGGAATGGTACCGTGGAGGCATACAGGCCCTCATTTCAAGGTGGCGTAAGGCCGTAGCATTGAATGGAGATTACGTTGGAAAATAGTGTTGTGTAGCTAAAAGATTGGGGAATAACCTGGTGTATTTCAATGCTGAATAAAACAACCCCTGTTTCAGAAAAAAAATGTGTTGCATTACTTATTGAACTGCCCTCGTAGAAAAGTGCCCTGGAGCGCCAGAGAAACTAGTACAGGCACGCGTTTTCAACTACAGGGATATGTAAACAGGCAGAATACGGCGCTGCGGTCAGCAACCCCTATATGAGACAACAAGTGTCTGGCGCAGTTGTTAGATCGGTTACTAGTGCTACAGTCGTCGATTATCAAGACTTAAGCCAGTTTGAACGTGCTGTTATAGCCAGCGCACGAGCGATGGGACACAGCGTCTCCGAGGCTGCGATGAAGTGGGGATTTTTCCCGTACGACCATTTCACGAGTGTATCGTCAATATCACGAATCCGGTAAAGCATCAAATCTCCGACACTGCTGCGGCCGGAGAAAGATCCTGCAAGAACGGTACCAACGACGACTGAAGAGTAGCGTCCAACGTGACAGAAGCGCAACGCTTCCGCAAATTGCTGCAGATTTCAGTGCTGGGTCATCAGCAAGTGTCAGCGTGCGAACCATTTAATGAAACATCGTCAATATGGGCTTTCGAAGGCTCACATCTGTACCCTTCATGATTGTCAACAACGATATTGGACTGTTGATGACTGGAAACATGTTGCCTGGTCAGGCGAGTCGCGTTTCAAATTGTATCGAGCGGATGGACGTGTACGGGTATGGAGACAACCTCACGACTCCATGGACCCTGCTGTCAACAGGGGACTGTTCAAGCTGGTGGAGACTCTGTAACGGTGTGGGGTGTGTGCGGTTGGAGTGATATGGGACCCCTGATACGTCTAGAACTATGAGGGCAGTTCAATAAGTAATGCAACACTTTTTTTTCTGAAACAGGGGTTGTTTTATTCAGCATTGAAATACACCAGGTTATTCCCCAATCTTTTAGCTACACAACACTATTTTTCAACGTAACCTCCATTCAATGCTACGGCCTTACGCCACCTTGAAATGAGGGCCTGTATGCCTGCACGGTACCATTCCACTGGTCGATGTCGGAGCCAACGTCGCACTGCATCAATAACTTCTTCGTCATCCGCGTAGTGCCTCCCACGGATTGCGTCCTTCATTGGGCCAAACATATGGAAATCCGACGGTGCGAGATCGGGGCTGTACGGTGCATGAGGAAGAACATTCCACGGAAGTTTTGTGAGCTCCTCTCGGGTGCGAAGACTTGTGTGAGGTCTTGCGTTGTCACGAAGAAGGAGAAGTTCGTTCAGATTTCTGTGCCTACGAACACGCTGAAGCCGTTTCTTCAGTTTCTGAAGAGTAGCACAATACACTTCAGAGTTGATCGTTTGACCACGGGGAAGGACATCGAACAGAATAACCCCTTCAGCGTCCCAGAAGACTGTAACCGTGACTTTACCGGCTGAGGGTATGGCTTTAAACTTTTTCTCGGTAGGGGAGTGGGTGTGGAGCCACTCCATTGATTGCCGTTTTGTTTCAGGTTCGAAGTGATGAACCCATGTTTCATCGCCTGTAACAATCTTTGACAAGAAATTGTCACCCTCAGCCACATGACGAGCAAGCAATTCCGCACAGATGGTTCTCCTTTGCTCTTTATGGTGTTCGGTTAGACGACGAGGGACCCAGCGGGAACAAACCTTTGAATATCCCAACTGGTGAACAATTGTGACAGCACTACCAACAGAGATGTCAAGTTGAGCACTGAGTTGTTTGAGGGTGATCCGTCGATCATCTCGAACGAGTGTGTTCGCACGCTCCGCCATTGAAGGAGTCACAGCTGTGCACGGCCGGCCCGCACGCGGGAGATCAGACAGTCTTGCTTGACCTTGCGGCGACGATGACACACGCTTTGCCCAACGACTCACCGTGCTTTTGTCCACTGCCAGATCACCGTAGACATTCTGCAAGCGCCTATGAATATCTGAGATGCCCTGGTTTTCCGCCAAAAGAAACTCGATCACTGCCCGTTGTTTACAACGCACACCCGTTACAGACGCCATTTTAACAGCTCCGTACATCGCTGCCACCTGTCGGAAGTCAATGAAACTATACGAGACGAAGCGGGAATGTTTGAAAATATTCCACAAGAAATTTCCGGTTTTTTCAACCAAAATTGGCCGAGAAAAAAAATGTGTTGCATTACTTATTGAACTGCCCTCGTAGATACGACTCTGACGGGTGACACGTACGTAAGCACCCTGTCTGATCACCTGCATCCATTCGTGTCCGTTGTGCATTCCGACGGACTTGGGCAATTCCAGCACGACAATGCCACACCCCACGCGTCAAGAATTGCTACAGAGTGGCTCCAGGAACACTCTTCTGAGTTTAAACACTTACGCTGGCCAACCAACTCCCCATACATGAACGTTGCTGAGCATATCTGGGGTGCCTTGCAACTTGTTGTTCAGATCTACGGATCTACGGGCAGCCTCCGGGATTCATATTGTCAGTTCCCTCCAGCACTACTTCAGACATTAGTCGAGTCCACGCCATGCTGTTTTGCGGCACTTCCGCGCGCTCGCGGGGGCCCTACAGGATATTAGACAAGTGTACCAGTTCGACTGGCTCTTCATTGTGTGTGAGGCATCGAAACGGTTCCTTTTTCACAAAGCGAGGGCCACAAACGGTCATTATTCTCAAATTCTCGCTGATTTACCGTTGTCAGTAGCTGCAAGATGTTGTACGACGAATTTTGTCAAGGGTCAGAGCTCTTGCATTAAAGAACAACACCCAAACATAATTACTTTTGAATGCATTACGGGAACAGCAGTGATCAATGTCTTGTAAATAATTACTGTTAAAAACAGTCTTGATCACGATTTATTTAACAAGGTGACCGGTTTCGACCACTACTGTGGTCATCTTCAGACCTACAAGATGTATACAAAGCACTAATTAGAGGGCTACATGCATTAATGAAAATAGATAAAGTTATAAGGCTATAAAGCTATAAAACGTTGAATTACCATTGAGTAGGAACCCCTTTCTGTTGGAGAATCACAACTGGAGAAACCAGTGCACGTCTTACTTTATATAATGGAGGCTCCACCTACTTCTGACTGCATGATGTCATTATTAATCAATGAGTTATAAGTCGAATTACAATTTAAAATTTCTTAGTTAAAAGAACATTGTCAAGAATTAAAAATAAATACACACTAAATTTAGCTTATTAAACAGCTATTGTCAATTAAAAAACGTTAAAAATATTTAAATATGTAGGAAAATGAACTTCGGTTTGGCAGTACATGGGTTGCCCTCTCATGGCCTGTCAGTGAACCACTTGGAACCACTGGTTGCTATGGTGAAGTTAGACGCCGTTGCAAAGATGAAGAAGCAAGCTTTTTCCACTGAAGTTGTTTTAGAGTCGATAGTCGAACTAGTGGTTGCCATGGTGAGGACAAACGCCGATGCAAAGATGTGGCAGCAGGCTTGTTTCCAACGAAGTTGTTGTTTCCATTTCACTTCGCAACAACTTGGTTAATAATGACATCATCCAGTCAGAAGTAGGTGGAGCCTCCATTATATAAAGTAAGACGTGCACTGGTTTCTCCAGTTGTGATTCTCCAACAGAAAGGGGTTCCTACTCAATGGTAATTCAACGTTTTATAGCTTTATAGCCTTATAACTTTATCTATTTTCATTAATGCATGTAGCCCTCTAATTAGTGCTTTGTATACATCTTGTAGGTCTGAAGATGACCACAGTAGTGGTCGAAACCGGTCACCTTGTTAAATAAATCGTGATGAAGACTGTTTTTCATAGTAATTATACCCAAACATAAACCGACTGGATTCGAGTTTTCTGACAAACCTGTATCATGGGCATCACACTAGGATAAAGTGATCTTCAGTGATGAGAAGAAGTTAGAGAGGCCACATAGATTTCGATAATATTGGCATGCTCTGAGAACAGAGCAGCGGGTAAAAATGAGCTGAGCTTTTGATGGTGGCAGTGTTGTGATTTTGGCAGCCTTCTGCACTAAAGGTAAATCATGCATTTCGTGGCTGAACACTAGAATGGGTTGTACCATGTACACTGAGGAGCTGGACACTGAACGAAAGTCTAACGTTTCAGCAAGATAATGCAAGTCTGCATGTTTCTGCTACAACCAAAAAGAGCTTTGAAGACAAAGAAATCGATGTCTTGCACTGCCCTACACGTAGTCGGCAATACAAACCCTGCAGGAACTTATGGGGAATAATTGCAACTCGCAGTAGAACGCAATTTGAGGTCATGTTGTTGTTGTTGTGATCTTCAGTTCAAAAACTGGTTAGATGCAGCTCTCCATGCTGCTCTATCCTGTGCAAGCTTCTTCAACTCCCAGTACTCACTCCAACCTACATCCTTCCGAATCTGCTTATTGTATTCATCTCTTGGTCTCCCTCTATGATTTTTACGCCCCCCCCCCCGCTTCCCTTCAGTACTAAATTTTTGATCCCTTGATGCCACAAATTTCTTTTTTCCCCAATTCTATTGACTGTCTCCTCATTGGTTACATGATATACCCAGTTAATATTCAGCATCACATTTCGAAAGCTTCTGTATAAACTTTTCACTACCATACATGGTTACACTCAATTGTAAATAGCCTTCAGAAAAGACTTCCTGACACTTAAATGTGTTTTCTCTTCTTCAGAAACGCTTTTCTTGCCATCGCGAGTCTACATTTTACATCGTCCCTACATCGACCATCATCAGTTATTTTGCTCCCCAAATAGCAAAATTGATCTACTACTTTGTCTCATTTCATAATCTAATTCCCTCAGCATCACAGATTTAATTCGACTACATTCCATTATCCGTGTTTTGTTTTTGTTGATGTTCATCTTATATCGTCCTTTCAAAAAACTGTCCATTCTGTTCAACTGCTCTTCCAGGTCCTTTGCTGTCTCTGATAGGATTACGATGTCGTTAATTCCTACTCCAAATTTTTCTTTTGTTTGCTTTACTGCTTGCCCAATATACAGATTGAATAATACAATAATAGGCTACTTCCTTCTCGATCACTGCTTCTTTCGTGCCCCTCGACTCTTGCAATTGCCATTTGGTTTCTGCACAAATTGTAAATAGCCTTTCGATCCCTGTTAAAGAAAAATGGCTCTGAGCACTATGGGTCTTAACTTATAAGGTCATCAGTCCCCTAGAACTTAGAACTACTTGAACCTAACTAAGGACATCACACACATCCATGCCCGAGGGAGGATTCGAACCTGCGACCGTAGTGTAACATTAGTGATACTAAATGTAACTGGGTTTTCTCTTTTGATGCTGTCAATTGTCAGGATGAGCATTCTAAAGCATTCTGTCAGGGTGAAAATATTAAATTAATCAATTTTTCTCTCTTAATGTGGGCAGGGTGGGTTCTCCCTTGGCTGAGGTATGAGGTAGAATGAAACAGCATTTTTACATAAGATAACTTTTATTGCTTATTAGAGAAAGCTTTTGACAATGTTGACTGGAATACTCTCTTTCAAATTCTAAAGGTGGCAGGGGTAAAATACAGGGAGCGAAAGGCTATTTACAATTTGTACAGAAACCAGATGGCAGTTATGAGTCGAGGGGCATGAAAGGGAAGCAGTGGTTGGGAAGGGAGTAAGACAGGGTTGTAGCCTCTCCCCGATGTTATTCAATCTGTATATTGAGCAAGCAGTAAAGGAAGCAAAAGAAAAATTTGGAGTAGGTATTAAAAACCATGGAGAAGAAATATAAACTTTGAGGTTCGCCGATGACATTGTAATTCTGTCAGAGACAGCAAAGGACTTGGAAGAGCAGTTGAACGGAATGGATGGTGTCTTGAAGGGAGGATATAAGATGAACATCAACAAAAGCGAAACGCGGATAATGGAATGTAGTCAAATTAAGTCGGGTGATGCTGAGGGTATAAGATTAGGAAATGAGACACTTAAAGTAGTAAAGGAGTTTTCCTATTTGGGGAGCAAAATAAGTGATGATGGTCAAAGTAGAGAGGATATAAAATGTAGACTGGCAATGGCAAGGAAAGCGTTTCTCAAGACGAGAAATTTGTTAACATCGAGTATAGATTTAAGTGTCAGGAAGTCATTTCTGAAAGTATTTGTATGGAGTGTAACCATGTATGGAAGTGAAACATGGACGGTAAATAGTTTGCACAAGAAGAGAATAGAAGCTTTCGAAATGTGGTGCTACAGATGAATGCTGAAGATTAGATGGGTAGATCACATAACTAATGAGGAAGTATTGAACAGGATTGGGGAGAGGGGAAGTTTGTGGCACAACTTGACCAGAAGAAGGGATCGGTTGGTAGGACATGTTCTGAGGCATCAAGGGATCACCAATTTAGTATTGGAGGGCAGCGTGGAGGGTAAAAATCGTAGGGGGAGACCAAGAGATGAATACACTAAGCAGATTCAGAAGGATGTAGGTTGCAGTAGGTACTGGGAGATGAAGAAGCTTGCACAGGATAGAGTAACATGGAGAGCTGCATCAAACCAGTCTCAGGACTGAAGACCACAACAACAACAGCAACAACAACTTTTATTGCAAGTTTCGTACAGCTGTATCTTACTGGATGGTACTGGATGGGTAGAGCGGCAGCTGTGCCGTTTGCGAAGCCTTCTGCTGCGGCAGCGGCGGCGGCGGCGGCGTCTGATTACGCGTGGCGGTGTGTATCTCGTGTCGCCGTCTCGCCCAGCTGACTGGAGACGCGCAGCGCGAGGTGGCCCGTTTAATTATTGCGAGCGAAGTCGCGCATCGGACGGTGATACCTCGGATGTGGCGTCCCAGTGTTTCTCTTCTCTAAGCAGCCGCGTGTGTTGTGCGTCGGCCAGCGGAGCGGCTCGGCGGGGGAAGACCAGTGTCCCGGACTCGAACCACGGACTCCCGCTTGCCAGTCTTGGGCTGTCGGATCTTCGTCACCAGCTCGCAGGTGACTGCTGATGTGAGGCCGTCTCCTTCCCGTCCTCACGAGTCACCCGGGTACGTAAAGATCAGACTTCAAATACCTTCCAACTTCTGTCTTCTGGCGCCGAGGTTGCTGCTGCTTGGTATTCCATTACAGCGGCGGACTTGGTGCGTCTGTGTACGATGTAGTGTCTTCTTGCACGACGGTCTTCAGCACCGAAACTGATTGAAAACCACTGCTACTCTCTTCTTCTTGTCGGGCCCACTACGTCTCGCGTATTTATTCACTTCAGTTTACTGGAGGTGGAACGACTTCACGGTCATCGCCTCTTCTCACATTGAAAAGCTTCTCGAAGAGTCTTCTTAACGTCGGTCATTGGCTCTTGTAATGTAGGCGAGGGCCTTTGCTCACAGGCGACAACTGAGAAACACGTGGGCTGGTCGGGCGATGCCCAGACGGCTGAATCGGCAGCGCCCGCTTATGTGGAACTTGCTGACTTCACCGTCATTGTCTCTGCGGTTCTGCCCGCTGTTTGCCAGTATGTAACTCTCTAAACTAAACCAAGTTTTTCATTTATATCCTAATTTCTACTTCACTTTGATTTCACTAATTTGTTTACTTAAGTACCACTCAACAGTAGCGATCGCGCGGTTCCAGACTGAAGCGCCCAGAATCCCTCGGCCACACCGACCAGGTTCGATCCCTGTATTTTATCCCTGCCATCTTTAGAATTTGAAAGATAGTGTTCGAGTCGACAATGTCAAAAGACTTCTGTAAGCCTACAAATGCTATAAACATACTTTTGCTAATCAAAATATCCACGGGTGTACTGCCGGTCTATAGTGTCCAACGGGCACAATATTTCGGCGATCATACATGTCGCCATCATCAGGTGAACTGATGGACTGAGCTCCTGTGAACGTGCCGGCACGGAGATCCCTACGCTATGGCTGCTCAGAGGGAACTGGGTTCAGTCGCTGCTGCTCTCATCTAATACATTCCCCTCTTTGGGGAAGTGAGAGGGGGAGTTTGTAGCCTTTTGGCTTTTACTCCCCTGTGTACGTGTGTGTGTGTTTTTTCTATATATTTTTGGTGTCTGTGATATGTGATGAATTGTTGTGAATGTGTCTGGTGCTTGCCTGGGGTAGGCGAGTGATTGGTGTTATATGGGAAGGAACTGGATTAGGGATTGGGTGTTGGGATTTTCTCTTCGACTTAATCGTCGATGATCGTCATAGGGCGCTTGTGCTTATCGCGGGACATGTCATACCGACCTAGGGAGTGGATGAGTGCATTTCCGGATCTGGAGGAACCTTCATAGAAGGCCCTTGCCAGATCCTGGAAACGCTCTCTCAGGAGTGGGATTTCGGCTGCGGCGTGCAAGTCGTCTGTAGGGAATCCAAGAGGTAAGCGCAGTGCCCTTCTGAGGGCGCGGTTCTGCAGCCTCTGGAGTTTGTCCAGGTGCTGCTTTGCCGCGTATCCCCAGACAGGGCACGCATACTCCATTACCGGCCGGATCAGGGCAGGGAAGGGAGCTGGTTGTGTTCAGGATAGGGTATAGGATGGACATTCTGGCGCAGACCTTCCTGTGGACCTCGTCTATGTGGGGTTTCCACGTAAGACGAGAGTTCAAGGTTACGCCAAGGTACTTGGCGGTTCTGCGCCAGGGGAGTCAGGTTCCATTTAGGTGGAGGTGGAGGGGGGGGGACGTTTGGGAGGTTCGCGCCTTCCGAGTCTTCGGCTAATCAGCATTGCCTGCGTCTTCTCAGAATTGATGGTGATGCGCCAGCGATGGGCCCAGGTTTCTGTGTCGTCTAAAACCCTTTGTAGCCTACGAATGACCAGGTCCTTGTTCGCATTTATTGTGTAGAAGGCTGTGTCGTCCACGTACTGCGCGGTGTGCACCAGGGGGGCCGTTGGAGTGTCCGCAGTGTACAAACTGTACAATACGGGCCCCAGGACCGATCCCTGCGGCACCCCGGCACGAATACGCCTTCTGGTGGAGGTGGCAGTTTCTACTTTGACGGAGAAAGTCCTATTCGAGAGGTAGCTCTTGATTAGCTGAACTATTCTCCCGTGAAACCCTTGTGTGTACAACTTGTAGAGTAGCCCTATATGCCATACTGAATCAAAGGCTTTGGCTACGTCTAGTAGCACTATCCCACAGTGGCCTCTGTGGTTGAAGCCCTCTGTGGCTGCTTCAACGATTCTCATGACCTGGTGTGGGGCAGAGTGGTTCTGCCGGAATCCAAATTGGAAATCCGGCAGAATTTGCTCTCTGGTAACATGTTCCTGTATGGGTCTTAGCAGGAGGCGCTCATAGATCTTGCTGAGAGTTGGCAAGAGGCTAATCGGCCTGTAGTGCTGCGGGAATAGAGGGTCTTTCCCTGGTTTGTGTATCGCGGCCACTTCCGCATGTTTCCAGCAAGCTGGGAAAACACGGGATCGAGTAATCTCGTTGAGGACGTTCGCGAGGTGTGTGATTGCTGTGGGTGGGAGTTTTTTGACTAACTGATTGGTGACACTATCGTGCCCCGGTGCCTTTTTTGTAGGGAGGGACCTGATTACTCTTGCCACGTCCTCGGGGGCAAAATGTATGGGTTCGTCCTCTGGGCCTTCCTCGGCATTGAGGAAGACGGCCAGCTGACGACGGACCACTCTTTTATGCTCGTCATCCTCGGGTTCTGCCGCTTGGAACTGCTTCTCGAAGGAGTCGGCGAGGGCGTTGGCCTTTCCAGCATGGCTGTAGACCAATCCCTGCTCGCCGTGCAGTCGTGGCATCCTAGCGCGTCTTTTTGTAAACTGTTTGGTCGCTTGCCATAGTGTATGATCGTCTACTTTGAGAGCTGTGAGGCGGTTTTGCCATTGCTGGTTTCTGTGCTCATTGAGCGCTACCTTCAGTTCCCTCTGTAGACGATTGAGCAGCCTCCTGGTGGCCTGATTTCTGGTGATCTTCCACTCTTTTGCCACTCTGTTCTTGTGTCGGATTTGAGCTAGCAAGTGTTCCGGGAGCTGTATTTGCGGTGGACGGCCATCCCTTTGTGGTGGGGTGGCCTCTTCCGCTGCCTGCAAGATGGTGCCTGTCAAGTCTTGTAGCGCTTGTTCTAGTGTTTCGGCAGTAGGTGGCGGAGCGCGAGCGATATCAGAGGCGACAGTTTCTTGGTATCGCTCCCAGTCTGTGCGTTTGTAAGACGTCTGGTACCGTGGGAGTGCTACCCATTCTCCCACATCGGCTTCTAGAATCACTGGGTTGTGGTCGGAGGACATTCTGTTGCTTGTCCTTGCGGTCACAAATCCTGCGATCCTCCTAGTGAGAGCTATGGGTTCGGTCGTGGCGGCGGCCGATTTAAATACCCTCCGCCCGCGGCGCGCTCCCTCCGCCGTCCGCGCCCCGCGCCACGGTGGAACAGATTGCGACGGCGTCTGAGATGACGTCGGTGTGATGGCTCTGTCCGCCGTGGTCGTCACAACTATACGTTTGCTAGATTCACTCTCGATTAACCCAATCGCCGGTTCCCAAGCCTCGCTAAGATTATAGCCACAGTCACGGTTTATGAGGTCGTCATTGGTGCGAATTTCGATGGCCTCTCTAACAACGCTGTCCCAGTATCTCGACGTCTGTACCAGAATCCTCGTGCGGTCATACTCCATGGCATGATTTTCCGACAAACAATGTTCAGCGACCGCCGACTTGCTCGGATACATCAGTCGAGTGTGCCTCTGGTGTTCACGGCATCGATCCTCGACGGTACGCATCGTCTGACCAATATACGACTTCCCACACTGACACGGAATCTGGTACACGCCGGCCTTCCGTGCCGGCACGTTCACAGGAGCTCAGTCCGTCAGTTCACCTGATGATGGCGACATGTATGACCGCCGAAATATTGGGCCCGTTGGACACTGTAGACCGGCAGCACACCCGTGGATATTTTGATTATCAAATACGCCGGGAGAAACTCAAGAATCACATACGTTTGCTATTCCTTAACCTATCTTCTATAAAAAGTCGAAGGGTCAGTATTGGCGCGCGTGTTCCTACATTTCTTCCGAACCTTAACTGATCTCCTCGAGGTCGGCTTCTACCAGTTTCTCCATTCTTCTGTAAAGGATTTGTGGTGTCACCGCCAGACACCACACTTGCTAGGTGGTAGCTTTAAATCGGCCGCGGTCCATTAGTACATGTCGGACCCGCGTGTCGCCACTGTCAGTACTTGCAGACCTAGCGCCACCACATGGCAGGTCTAGAGAGACGTACTAGCACTCGCCCCAGTTGTACGACGACTTTGCTAGCGACTACACTGACGAAGCCCTTCTCTCATTTGCCGAGAGACAGTTAGAATAGCCTTCAGCCAAGTCCATGGCTACGACCTAGCAAGGCGCCATTAACCATATCTGGAGAGAGTCTCATTTGTATAGTCAAGAGCGATGTACCACAATGATGGAATTAAAGTTAAGTATTAAAGAAGCTACGTACTTTTATTTAGTGCATTCATAACGTATACTGTTCCAGACTTCACGCCCGTCTGCGTTAGATAGCGTGCGTTTCAGCCTCCTCTATCTACAAGGTGTTGGCACATTTGCCAACACATCAGGATTCGTGTTAGTATTTTGCAGCCGTGACTTATTAAACCATTATTTCGGTAATTTTGGTACCTGTCAGGCACGCTTTCGTTGTAATTGGAATTATTATATCGTTCTTTAAGTCTGAGAGTATTTCGCCTGTCACATACGTCTTGCTCACCAGATGGTAGAGTTTCGTCAGTGCTGGCTCTCCCGAGGGTATCAGTAGCTCTAACGGAATGTTGTCTACTGCCAGGGCCTCGTTTCGACTTGAGTGTTTTAGAGGTTTGTCAAAGTAGCAACATTGTAATAACACAGCAGCACTGTGAGTGCCTTTATACCAATTATCATTCAGGAAATGCAAACGTCTTCTTTTGTGACTTTATGATAGAAACTGTATAGCCCGCATCTCGTGGTCGTGCGGTAGCGTTCTCGCTTCCCACGCCCGGGTTCCCGGGTTCGATTCCCGGCGGGGTCAGGGATTTTCTCTGCCTCGTGATGGCTGGGTGTTGTGTGATGTCCTTAGGTTTAAGTAGTTCTAAGTTCTAGGGGACTGATGACCATAGATGTTAAGTCCCATAGTGCTGAGAGCCATTTTTTTTGAGAAACTGTATAATTTCGTCATGATTGTTTATGTCTTATATCTATCTACTACTTCCACAATAAATTCGAGACAGGATGGTACAGACATCGTATTATTACTTTCGAAGGAACTGATTCCATTACTGAATAATACATTTCATTGCCACGTATCAGCGTGCTTTTAGAAAGCATCAGTCGTGCGAAACTCATGTTATCCTTTCCTCACATGATCCTACTACATGTTACACTCATGCTCATAAATTAAGGATAATGCTGGTACATGGTGAAACAACGCTCCGGTGGGCGGTTTGCGGGTTTAAATCACCTTGGGGTATGACCGTGCGGTGCATTTGAACTGCGGTGGCGCTGGTAGCAGTTCACATATGTAGAGGTGTGTTGGTGCATGTCAGACTGCGGTGCAGCGAATAAGTGTGCAGACGATTTCAGAAGTGCTAATGGTGAATGTGTGTTGAAAACGGCTCAAAGAGCACATATCGATGACGTTATGAGGGGTAGAATACTAGGGCGACTGGAGGCTGGACAAACACAGCAGGTCGTAGCACGAGCCCTCCGTGTGCCACAAAGTGTGCTCTCAAGATTATGGCAACGATTCCAGCAGACAGGAAACGTGTCCAGGCGCTACAGTGCAGGACGTCCACAGTGTACAACACGTGAAAACCGATATCTCACCGTCAGTGCCCGCAGACAGCCATGGAGTACTGCAGGTAGCCTCGCTCGGGACCTTACCGCAGCCACCGGAACCGTGGTGTCCAGACACACAGTCTACAGACGACTGGACAGACACGGTTTATTCAGCCGGAGACCTCCAAGGTGCATTCCACTGACCCCTGGTCACAGGAGAGCCCGTAAAGCCCGGTGTCAAGAACACAGTACACGGTCATTGGAACTGTGGTCCCAAATTATTTTCACGAACGAGTTCAGGTATAGTCTGAACAGCGGTTCTCGCCGGGTTTTCATCTTGTGTGAACCAGGAACCACACACAAACCTCTTAATGTCCTTGAAAGGGACCTGTATGGAGGTCGTGGTTTGATGGTGTGGGGTGGGATTATGATTGGTGCACGTACAACCCTGCATGTCTTTGAGAGAGGACCTGTAACAGGTCAGGTGTATCGGGACGTCATTCTGCACCAGTATGTGCGCCTTTTCAGGGGTGCAGTGGGTCCCACCTTCCTCCTGCTTAATGATAACGCACGGCTCCACCGAGCTGCCATCGTGGAGGAGTACCTGGAAACAGAAGATATCAGGCGAATGGAGTGGCCTGCCTGTTCTCCAGACCTAAACCCCATCGAGAACGTCTGGGATGCTCTCGGTCGACGTATCGCTGCACGTCTTCAAACGCCTGCGACACTTCAGGAGCTCCGACAGGCACTGGTGCAAGAATGGGAGTCTCTACCCCAGCAGCTGCTCGACCACCTGATCCAGAGTATGACAGCCCGTTGTGCGGCCTGTGTACGTGTACACGGTGATCATATCTCATGCTGATGTCGCGGTACATGCGCAGGAAACCGTGGGTTCCGTAGCAAATGTGTTTCGGGATGGTTTTCTCAACTTATCATCAATACCGTGGACTTACAGATCTGTGTCGTGTGTGTTCCCTATGTGCCTATGCTGTTAGCACTTGTTTTGTGTACTGCCACATTATATGGCCCCACATTCCGCAATCATCCTTAATTTATGAGCATGAGTGTAGATAAACTGGCTGACCACATTTGGTGGACTTGTAAGCCGTTTTGCTTTTCCGTGATTCAGGATATTTCATAGATGTCTTCCTCTTTTCCATAGCATGACTCGGTATGCCTCTAACATGTCGTCATCAAATGGTATGTGAACTACGGATGAAGGGCAACAGGCAGCTTCCACATTACTAGATTTACATAAAGCATTCTACACGGTGCCCCACGGCAGACTGTTAACGAAGGTATGAGCATACAAAACAGGTTCCCCCAGTATGTAAATGGCCCAAAGAGCTCTTAAGTAATAGAACGCAGTATGCTGCCCTCGACGACGAGTTTTCATCAGAGACGAGAGTATCGTCGCGAGCTTCCCATGGAAGTGTGACAGGACCTGTATTAAACTTCCTGGCAGATTAAAACCGTGTGCCGGACCGAGACTCGAACTCGGGACCTTCGCCTTTCGCGGGCAAGTGCTCTATAAAGTTTGGAAGGTAGGAGACGAGGTACTGGAAGAAGTAAAGCTGTGAGGACGTGGCGTGAGTCGTGCTCGGGTAGCTCAGTTGGTAGAGCACTTGCCCGCGAAAGGCAAAGGTCCTGAGTTCGGTTCTCGGTCCGGCACACAGTTTTAATCTGCCAGGAAGTTTCATATTAGCACACACTCCGCTGCAGAGTGAAAATCTCATTCAGGACTGGTATTGTTTTCCGTGTTCATAAATGATGTAGCAACAGGGTGGGGCAGCTGCCTGCGGTTGTTTGCTGATGACGCCGTGGCGTTCGCTAGGGTGTCGTCGCTGAGTGACTGGGTTCATCGAAACGGATACAGGGATCAGTCAACACAGGATTGCGTAGCGAGATCCCAATATTGTAACCCCAAAATCCTCAAAAAATAAACGAAAAATATACCTATTCAAAATACGAGATAAAAATTCGCTTGACGCCTTCCTGAGAGACAACCTCCACTCCTTCCAAATTAACAAGTGTATACGAGATGTGGCTTGAATTCAAAGAAATAGTACCGACAGCAGTTGGGAGATTTATACTGAGTAAATTAACAGACGACGGAGCTCATCCTCCTTGATACACAAAACGGGTCATAACAGTAGTGATGGGGAGCTCGTGAATGAGTCGTTCAAATGAACGCTTCACTCCTGTGAAGTGTGAACTAACCATCCAATTTCAATGAACTGGTACTTCAAACTCTTCACAGATAGCACACTCCACACTTTTTTCTAGTTCACTCACTCTCTTCCCCTCTCCCTCACCCACGTCACTCCTCCTCCCATCACTTCACTCCTCCCTCTCCTGCCTGTCGACGAATCACGCGGTGTTAGTGGGGAACGATAGGTTTAGGACGGGCGGGGGAGGTGAGAGGTGAGGAGAAGGCAGCGTCAGCTGCTACCTGCAGTGCTGACATCATTACCCGTGACTATTTGTGCAGTTAAACTTCGCGTCTACGGGTAGCCTACCATTGGCAGCGCTTGAAGACAAATGTATATTTAAGATAGAAACGAAGAGGCTATCTGTGTGAGCACGCACAGCAAACATGAAAATAAACGGTTTGTTAATAACACTGAAGAGAGATTTTACCTGAAATCGTACCAGTGACTACAGGTGACAGTTTACGTCTTGAATCTAGTGGGTTATTATTGTCAACAAAAATAAAATCTACAGGAAAACTTCTGAATAATTACTTAACGTAGGTATACAGACTTCGTGACAGTGTTAAACATCCTCATTCTATTTTGGATTAAATTTTAAAAGGAACATAAAATTGGACTGCATTTCGTTGGTAGCCCTATTTTTCAGTTCATGAATACAACAAATAATGTTTCATTTGGCAGATAAAAGACTTTTTTGGGCACTTCATGAGAAAATGTCAAGCAAGATTAAATGTAGTACCTTCTTTATATGTGACAGCCTTCTCTGTTTATCTTTCCTTTGTCCCCTTTTTTATTTTCTTTATTGTCATTTTGCAACCTGTATACAGGCAGGCCTGCAGCAGCATACTACGCCGCTCTTTGGCCGCAGAGAAACACAAAAGATAGAAATGAAGACAATTAAAGAAAAAAGATGGTGGCCATATAAACGGAGCCAAACACTTTTTAAAATACAAGGTGCCGTTCACGGGCGTAGAGTCCAAGATAAAATTGTTCAGGCACTTGGACACAGACAGAAACGCCCTTTGTCCCCTTCGACCATGCTGTATTTAAGATAACTCAGAGCTGTAAGAGCGTAAAACGTTGCGTGCACGTTACTGCATAGTTGGGCCATCTGTTGGTAAAATTGTGAAGTATTAGGAAGCTTTATTGTACGAGCGAGGCGAAGCGAGCGTAGCAGCGGCTGAGCGGCGAACTGGCCAACTTCGCCAGGCTTCCGTACTTCACGAATGAACTACTTCATTTGAACGCTTCACGGCAAAGAGTGAAATGAATGAAGCAGTTCACGGGAATGAATGAGTTCGACCCACCTCTACATAACAGTGTTGCAGAGACAAAGGAACAAACACGACAAATTTAAGCAGACGCAAAATCCCCAAGATTGGCGATCCTTTACAGAAGCTAGAAATTTAGCGCGGACTTCAATGCGAGATGCCCATAATAGCTTCCACAACGAAACTTTGTCTCGAAACCTGGCAGAAAATCCAAAGAGATTCAGGTCGTATGTGAAGTATGTTAGCGGTAAGAAACGATCAATGCCTTCTCTGCGCGATAACAATGGAGATACTATCGAAGACATTGTTGCCAAAGCAGAGTTACTAAATACAGCCTTCCGAAATGTCCTCACAATAGAAGACGAAGTAAATATTCCAGAATTCGAATCGAGAACAGCTGCCAACAAGAGTAACGTAGAAGCAAATATCCTCGGAGTAGTGAAACAACTTAAATCACTTAACAAAAGCAAGTCTTCTGGCCCAATCTGTATACCAATTAGGTTCCTTTCGGAGTATGCTGATGCATTAGCTCCATACTTAACAATCATATACAACCGTCCCCTCGACGAAAGATCCGTACCCAAAGACTGGGAAGTTGTACAGCTCACACCAATATTCAAGAAAGGTAGTAGGAGTAATCCACTAAATTATAGGCCCATAGCGTTAATGTCTATATGCAGCAGGCTTTTAGAACATATATTGTGTTCGAACATTATGAATTACCCCGAAGAAAACTGTCTATTGACACACAGTCAACATGGGTTGAGAAAACATCGTTCCTGTCAAACACAACTAGCTCTTTATTCATATGAACTGGTGAGTGATATTGACAAGGGATTTCAGATCGATTCCTTATTTCTGGATTTCCACAAGGCTTTTGACACTGTACCACACAAGCAGCTTGTAGTGGAATTGCGTGCTTATGCAATATCGTCTCAGTTATGTGGCTGGATTTGTGATTTCCTGTCAGAGAGGTCGCAGTTCGTAGTAATTGACGGGAAGTCATCGAGTAAAACAGAAGTGATTTCAGGCGTTCCCCGAGGTAGTGTTATAGGCTCTTTCCTGTTCCTTATCTGTATACACGATTTGGGAGACAATCTGAGTAGCCATCTTAAGTTGTTTGCAGATGACGCTGTCGTTTATCGACTAATAAAGTCATCAGAAGATTAAAACAAATTGCAAAACTATTTACAAGAGATATCTGTATGGTGCGAAAATTGGCAGTTGACCATGAATAACGAAAAGTGTGAGGGCACCCACATGAGTGGTAAAAGGGACTTGTTAAACTCCAGTTACACAAAAAAATCAGTCAAATGTAAAGCCCGCAAATTCAACTAAATACAATTACGAACAACTTAAATTGGAAGCAACACATAGAAAACCTTGCGAGTAAGTCTAACCAAAGACTGCGTTTTGTTGACGGGACACTTAGAAAATGTAACAGATCTACTAAAAGGACTGCCTACGCTACGCTTGTCCATTCTCTTTTAGAATACTGCTGCGTGGTGTGGGATCCTTACCAGATAGGACTGACGTGGAGTACATCGAAAAAATTCAAAGAAGGGCAGCACGATTTGTATTATCGCGAAATAGGGGAGAGAGTGTCACGGAAATGATATAGGGTTTGAGGTGGACATCATTAAAACAAAGGTGTTTTTCGTTACGGAGGAGTCTTCTCACGAAATTCCAATCACCAACTTTGTTCTTCGAATGTGAAAATATTTTGTTGACGCCGACCTAAACAGGGAGAAACGATCACCATGATAAAATAAGGGAAATCAGAGCTCGTTCGGAAATATGTAAGTGTTCGATCTTTCCGGGCGCTATACGAGATTGGAATAATAGAGAATTGTGAAGGTGGTTCGATGAATCCTCTGCCAGACACTTAAATGTGATTTGCAGAGATGTAGATGTAGATCCAGCTAAAAGATGAGATATTCCAGTTGTGGTTCAGTAATATTGTAGCTATGGAAATCGTAGTTTACTTTAACCTCATACGGTTTTGGGATGGCTTCATATGAGCGAAGTTGCTAAATTTCAGGCAAAATCTATTGTTAGCCGTAACTCCGAAGCTAAACATTTGCGCACCTATGTTTATATGAACTTTTCTCTTTAGTTGTAGAATAACATATTAAAATATTTGCATACCATCGTGAATCACCCTATACAGGGTGAGTCACCTAACGTTATCGCTGGATATATTTCGTAAACCACATCAAATACTGACGAATCGATTCCACAGACCAAACGTGAGGAGAGGGGCTATTGTAATTGGTTAATACAAACCATTAAAAAATGCACGGAAGTATATTTTTAACACAAACCTACGTTTTTTTAAATGGAACCCCGTTAGTTTTGTTAGCCTGTCTGAACATATAAACAAATACGTTATCAGTGCCGTTTGTTGTATTGTAAAATGTTAATTACATTCGGAGATATTGTAACCTAAAGTTGACGCTTGAGTACCACTCCTCCGCTGTTGGATCGTGTGTATCGGAGAGCACCGAATTACGTAGGGTTGCAAAGGAAACGGTGATGGACCTTAGGTACAGAAGAGACTGGAACAGCCCATTACGTCCACATGCTAACACCTTTTTATTGGTCGTTTTCACTGACGCACATGTCCATTACCATGAGGGGTGAGGTACACGTACACACGTGGTTTCCGTTTTCAATTACGGAGTGGAATAGAGTGTGTCGCGACATGTCAGGCCAATAGATGTTCAATGTGGTGGCCATCATTTGCTGCACACAATTGCAATCTCTGGCGTAATGAATGTCGTACACGCCGCCGTACATCTGGTGTAATGTCGCCGCAGGCTGCCACGATACGTTGTTTCATATCCTCTGGGGTTGTAGGCACATCACGGTACACATTCTCCTTTAACGTACCCCTCAGAAGGAAGTCCAGAGGTGTAAGATCAGGAGAACGGGCTGACCAATTTATGCGTCCTCCACGTCCTATGAAACGCCCGTCGAACGTGTACCTCACCCCTCATGGTAATGTACATGTGCGTCAGTGAAAAATACCAATAAAAAGGTGTAATGTGCTGTTCCAGTCTCTTCTGTACCTAAGGTCCATCACCGTTCCCTTTGGATCCCTACGTAATTCGGTGCTCTCCGATACACACGATCCAACAGCGGAGGAGTGGTACTCAAGCGTCAACTTTAGGTTACAATATCTCCGGATGTAATTATCATTTTACAATGCAACAAATGGCACTGATTACATATTTGTTTATATGTTCAGATGTGCTAACAAAACTAACGGGGTTCCATTTAAAAAAAACGTAGGTTTGTGTTAAAAAACATACTTCCGTGCATTTTTGTATGGTTTGTATTAAACAATTACACTAGCCCCTCTCCTCACGTTCGGTCTGTGGAATCGATTCGTCAGTATTTGGTATGGTTTACGAAATATATCCAGCGGTAATGTTAGGTGACTCACCCTGTATATACCACCTCGGTTGCGAGAGTTCCGGAATCTGTACAGAAAATTGGAATAGAAATCAGGATAATCATTTCCGCCCTTTTTGTTGCTCATGAAAACCACACACTGCATGTTGTACCACCATTCAGCGAGACCTTCAGAGGTGGTGTTCCAGATTGCTGTACACACCGGTACCTCTAATACCCAGTAGCACGTCCTCTTGCATTTATGCATCCCTGTATTCTTCTTGGCATACTATCTACAGTTTCATTAAGGCACTGTTGGTCCAGATTGCCCCAACGGCAATTCAACGGCGATTCGGCGTATATCCCTCAGAATGGTTGGTGGGTCACGTCATCCATAAACAGCCCTTGTCAACCTACCCCTGGCATGTTCGATAGGGTTCATGTGTGGAGAACATGCTGGCCACTCTAGTCGAGCGATGTCGTTATCGTGAAGGAAGTCATTCACAAGATATACGCGATTGGGGAGCGAATTGTCGTCCATGAAGACTAATGCCTCGCCAATAAGCTGCCGATATGGTTGCACTATCGGTCGGAGGATGGCGTTCACATATCGTGCAGCCGTTACGGCTCCTTACATGACAAGCAGAGGCGTACGTCGTCCCCAAGTAATGCCACCCCAAAACATCAGGGAACCTCCACCCTGCTGCACTCGCTGGACAGTGTGTGTAAGGCGTTCAGCCTGACCGGCTTGCCTCCAGACGCGTGTCCGACGGCTGTCTGGTTGAAGGCACATGCTACACTCATCGGTGAAGAGAACGTGATGCCAATCCTGAGCGGTCCATTCGGCCTGTTGTTGGGCCCATCTGTACCGCGCTGCACGGTGTCGTGCTTGCAAAGATGGACCTCGCCATGGACTTCGGGAGTGAAGTTGTGCATCGTGCAGCCTACTGCACACAATTTGCGTCGTAACACGACGGCCTGTGGCTGCACGAAAAGTATTATTCAACATGGCGGCGTTGCTGTCAGGGTTCCTCCGAGCCATAATCCGTAGGTAGCGGTCATCCACTGCAGTAGTAGCCCTCGGGCGGGCTGAGCGAGGCATGTCATCCACAGTTCCTGTCTCTCTGTATCTCCTCCACGTCCGAACAACATCGCTTTGGTTCACTCCGAGACGCCTGGACGCTTCCCTTGTTGAGAGCCCTTCCTGGCACAAAGTAACAATGCGGGCGCGATCGAACTGCGGTATTGACCGTCCAGGGATGGATGAACGCGACCCGTGTACCTCCTCCCTGGTGGAATGACTGGAACTGATCGGCTGTGGGACCCCCTCCGACTAATAGGCGCTGCTCATGCATGGTTGTTTACATCTTTGGGCGGGTTTAGTGACATCTTTTGGTTCAAATGGCTCTGAGCACTATGGGACTTAACAGCTATGGTCATCAGTCCCCTAGAACTTAGAACTACTTAAACCTAACTAACCTAAGGACAGCACACAACACCCAGCCATCACGAGGCAGAGAAAATCCCTGACCCCGCCGGGAATCGAACCCGGGAACCCGGGTGTGGGAAGCCAGAACGTTACCGCACGACCACGAGATGCGGGCAGTGACATCTTTGGACAGTGAAAAGGACTGTGTCTGTGATACAATATCCGCAGTCAACGTCTGTCTTCAGGAGGTGTGGGAACCGGATGATGGAAAAGTTTTTTTTTATGTATATATATGAATACTAGAGAAATGTAGAGACACGCGAGGCGGTGCTCTCTGTACAACTTCTCTTATAACATAGGTTAAGTGATTCAATAAGAATACCACAACTTTAAAAATGTGTATTTAATGAAAGAAACATAATGTAACCTTCTGTTATACATCATTACAAAGAGTATTTAAAAAGGTTTTTTTTCACTCAAAAACAAGTTCAGAGATGTTCAATATGGCCCCCTCCAGACATTTGAGCAATATCAACCCGATACTCCAACTCGTTCCACACTCTCTGTAGCATACCAGGCGTAACAGTATGGATAGCTGCTGTTATTTCTCGTTTCAAATCATCAGTGGTGGCTGGAAGAGGTGGCCGAAACACCATATCCTTAACATACCCCCATAAGAAAAAATCGCAGGGGGTAAGATCAGGGCTTCTTGGAGACCAGTGATGAAGTGCTCTGTCACGGGCTGCCTGGCGGCCGATCCATCGCCTCGGGTAGTTGACGTTAAGGTTTCATAACTAACCTTTTTCGTAGGACTCTCCATACAGTTGATTGTGGAATTTGCAGCTCTCTGCGAGTCGATTTTCCTGGGCTGCGAACAAATGCTTGCTGGATGCGTGCTACATTATCATCACTCGTTCTCGGCCGTCCAGAACTTTTCCCTTTGCACAAACACCCATTCTCTGTAAACTGTTTATACCAACGTTTAATACACCACCTATCAGGAGGTTTAACACCATACTTCGTTCGAAATGCACGCTGAACAACTGTCGTCGATTCACTTCTGCCGTACTCAATAACACAAAAAGCTTTCTGTTGAGCGGTCGCCATCTTTGCATCAACTGACGCTGACACCTAGTCAACAGCGCCTCAAGCGAACAAATGTACAACTAAATGAAACTTTATAGCCCCCTTAATTCGCCGACAGATAGTGCTCTGCTCTGCCTTTTGTCGTTGCAGAGTTTTAAATTCCTAAATTTGTGGTATTCTTTTTGAATCACCCTGTAAATTCAACTGACGTTTATAGGATTTATAGACTTACAGAAAGTTTTGACAAAGTTGATCAGAGTACGCTTTTTGAAGTTCCGAAGGTAGTAAGCGTAAATGACAGGGATCGAGAGGCTATTTAGAACTTCCACAGAAACCAGACACCAGATATAAGAGTCGAGGGGTATGAAAGGGCAGCATTGGTTGACAAGGAAATGAGACATGGTTGTTGCCCGTCCCCGATGTTATTCAGTCCATACGATAAGAAATAGATAAGGGAAACCAAAGAAAAATTTGGAGTAGGAATAAAAGTCCAGGGAGGAGAAACAAAAACTGAGCTTTGTCGAGGACGCGGTAATTCTATCAAAGACAGCAGAGGACATGGAAGAGCAGATGAACGGAACGGACAGAGACTTTAAAGGATGACCTAAGATGAATATAAACAAAGCCAAAATAAGTGTAATGGAACGCAGTGAAATTAAATAAGCTGATTCTGAGGGAATTAGATTAGGATACTAGTCACTTAAAGTAGTAGATCAGTTTTTCTGTTTGGGGAGCAAAATAACTGATGATGGTCGCAGTAGGGAAGATATAAAATGTAGACTGGCAATGGCAAGGAAAGCGTTTCTGAAGAAGAAAGATTTGTTAACAGTGGGTATAGATTTAAGTTTCAGGAAGTCATATGTGAAAGTGTTTGTATGGAGTGTAGCCATGTATGGAAGTGAAAGATGGACGATAAATAGTTTGGACAAGAAGAGAATAGAAGCTTTTGAAATGTGGTGCTACAGAAGAACGCTGAAGATTAGATGGGTAGATCACGTAACTAATGAGGGGGTACTGAACAGAATTTGGAGAGGACTTTGCGAACCCCATGAGGTCATAGTAGACGAATCGATCGGAGATGAAAAGACCCCCGTCGGAGAAAGTGGCCACGCTGTCTGCACGCGCGACGCGGGAAAAGCTATGCACAGCCCTTTGCCTCCCATAGCATCTAACCTCTGCATGGGAGACTGCGAGGACAAAGCACTTATGTCGACGGTTTTGAAATCTAAATGTTTCTGGTGAAACGTCCCCTTAGAAAAATTTATACATGACTGTGCTTAAACTGACACACAATATTTTTAGCGCAACGCAATCTGACTTTCAAAAATCCCTACAAAAGAATAGCCCTGACTAGCATTAACCTATACGTTTCACAAATCACTTACCTCACCAAAAATCTTCCTTACTCGAACTACTGCAATACAGCGAGCGCCACTACTGCCAGCTAAATAAAAGATTCAAACTACAGAAGGCACTAACTACTGAAAGGGATAGTTGGCAAATGAAAGATTTTAATAGAGAACCAACAATGTATTTACCTTAATATCATCAAAAGTCATAATATATGTAATTTCAAAACTCCGCCATTTCCTTCCACACATCCACCACTGCTGGCGGTTCACCTCTAACTGCGCAACGCTACGCGCTGTTAACATCCAGCTGCCCAACACTACAATGGCAGACAATAATGCAAACTAGCCACAGACTGCACACAGCACAGCCAGTGATTTTTATACAGAGCGCTACGTGGCGTTACCAATAAGAAAACCTAAACAGCTTACTTACATAGCCCCCATGCTCCCCAAAAAAAATTTTACAAATTTTTTTGGGCACTGGCCAATACATATTTGTTAAAATTTTTTTGACAATTACAATAACAAAGAAATCAAATGCACACACTTATTGATACAATGTTGGTCAAAAGCTAAAATTTTCTCACAGTCCATAAAGACAGTCCTGATCGTTCATCACAGTAAAATAGCAGTGTTTTTCTCAAAGTCTGAGCAGTAAAAGATAACGCACACGGAAGATGTGGATTTCCATGCAGTCTTGAAGAAGTAGTGTTGTCCTTCCAACGGAAAGACAGTGCTGACTCTCGACATGCAGACAGGTAATGGGCCACAACAGAGCAAACCCACAGCAGAGTCATTCGACGGTTTGAAGAATATTGGTAGGTAGGTCCTCACAGAGCAGAGCCACTATAGTCTTGGTAGAGAGTATGGTATTGGTGGGCCACCAAAGGTGCAGATCCACTGCAGTCCTTGTAGAAATAATGGTATTGATGGATCATCAAAGGTGTAGACCGACTGTAGTCCTTGTAGAGATGGCCAGCAGCCATCTGCTGCGACTGTGCAGGTGCACAATCCCCATCGAATAGTCTTGCGGACAATATAGCAAGTCCATAACCACCACTTGTGCACTCACAAAGTTTTTGGAATTGTCCTTAGAACCAGCAATGCTGTTATCCAGTCCCTTGCTGAATTATTAACGCATGTGCAAACACTAATAGTCCATACTTCTCACATATTGTCCATATACTATGACCAACAGAAACGTATGCAGTGAAATAGAAGACTTTCAGAAATCCCTACAAAGGAATGGCCCTGACTAACATTAACCTGTACGTTTCACAAATCACTTACCTCACAAAAATCTTCGTTACTCGAACTACTGCAATACAGCGAGCGCCACTACTGCCAGCTAAATAAAAGATTCAAACTACGGAAGGCACTAACTACTGATAGGCATAGTTAGCAAGTGAAAGATTTTAATAGAGAACAAACAATGTATTTACCTTAATAATCATAATATATATATATATCAGTTCATGACATTCATTCTGTACTCAAAAATCCGCCACCTCTCTCCCCACGTCCACCACTGCTGGCGGCTCACCTCCAACCGCGCAACGCAACGCGCTGTTCACATCCAGCTGCCGCTGCCCAACACTACAATGGCAGACAACAATGCAAACTAGCCACAGACTGCACACAGCACAGCCAGTGATTTTCATACAGAGCGCTACGTGGCGTTACCAATAAGAAAACCTAAACAGCCTACTTACACTGGGACATATATGAATGGCGGTTTTATGGGGACAGTCACATTTCCAACCTTTCAACACTGAATCGCCAAAGAAACTGGTATAGCCATGCGTACTGAAATACAGCTAAATGTAAACAGACAGAATACGGCGCTGCGGCCGGCAACGCCTGTGTGTGTCTGGCGCAGTTGTCAGATCGGCTACTGCTGCTACGACCGCAGGTTATCAACTGAGTTTGGTCTTACAGTCGGCGCACGAGGTATGGACACGGGATCTCCGAGGTAGCGATGAAGTGGGGATTATCCCGTAAGACCATTACACGAGTGTAGCGTGAATATCTGAAATCCGGTAATACGAGGGCAGTTCAATAAGTAATGCAACATATTTTTTTCTGAAACAGGGGTTGTTTTATTCAGCATTGAAATACACCAGATTATTCCCCAATCTTTTAGCTATACCACACTATTTTTCAACGTAATCTCCATTCAATGCTACGGCCTTACGCCACCTTGAAATGAGGGCCTGTATGCCTGCACGCTACCATTCCACTGGTCGATGTCAGAGCCAACGTCGTACTGCATCAATAACTTCTTCATCATCCGCGTAGTGCCTCCCAGGGATTGCGTCCTTCATTGGGCCAAACGTATGGGAATCCGACGGTGCGAGATCGGGGCTGTAGGGTGCATGAGGAAGAACAGTGCACTGAAGTTTTGTGAGCTCCTCTCGGGTGCGAAGACTTGCGTTGTCATAAAGAAGGAGAAGTTCGTTCACATTTTTGTGCCTACGAACACGCTGAAGTCGTTTCTTCAATTTCTGAAGAGTAGCACAATACACTTCAGAGTTGATCGTTTGACCGTGGGGAAGGACATCGAACAGAATAACCCCTTCAGCGTCCCAGAAGACTGTAACCGTGACTTTACCGGCTGAGGGTATGGCTTTAAACTTTTTCTCAGTAGGGGAGTGGGTGTGGCGCCACTCCATTGATTGCCGTTTTGTTTCAGGTTCGAAGTGACGAACCCATGTTTCATCGCCTGTAACAATCTTTGACAAGAAATTGTCACCCTCAGCCACGTGACGAGCAAGCAATTCCGCACAGATGGTTCTACTTTTTCTCTTTACGGTGTTCGGTTAGACAACGAGGGACCCAGCGGGAACAAACCTTTGAATATCCCAACTGGTGAACAATTGTGACAGCACTACCAACAGAGATGTCAAGTTGAGCACTGAGTTGTTTGATGGTGATCCGTCGATCACCTCGAACGAGTGTGTTCGCACGCTCCGCCATTGCAGGAGTCACAGCTGTGCACGGCCGGCCCGCACGCGGGAGATCAGACAGTCTCGCTCGACCTTGCGGCGATGATGACACACGCTTTGCCCAACGACTCACCGTGCTTTTGTCCACTGCCAGATCACCGTAGACATTCTGCAAGCGCCTATGAATATCTGAGATGCCCTGGTTTTCCGCCAAAGGAAACTCGGTCACTGCCCGTTGTTTGCAACGCACATCCGTTACAGACGCTATTTTAACAGCTCCGTACAGCGCTGCCACCTGTCGGAAGTCAATGAAACTAAACGAGACGAAGCGAGATTGTTTGAAAATACTCCGCAAGAAATTTCCGGTTTTTTCAACCAAAATTGGCCGAGAAAAAAAAAGTGTTGCATTACTTATTGAACTGCCCTCGTACATCTGCGATATCGCTGCGGCCGGAAAAAGATCCTGCAAGAACGGGGACAACGACGGCTGAAGAGAATCGTTCAGCGTGACAGAAGTGCAACCCTTCCGCAAATTGCTGCAGATTTCAATGCCGGGCTATCAGTAAGTGTCAGCGTGCGAACCATTCAACGAAACGTCATCGGTATGGGCTTTCGGAGCTGAAGGCCCACTCATGACTGCACGAGACACAGCTATACGCCTCGTCTGGGCCCATGAACACCGACACATTGGACTGTTGATGGCTGGAAACATGTTGCCTGGTCGGCTGAGTCTCGTTTCAAACTGTATCGACAGGATGACCGCGCGACAGTATAGAGACAACCTCACGAATCCGTGGACCCTGTATGTCAGGAGGGGACTGTTCAGACTGGTGGAGGCTCTGTAATGGTGTGGGGCGTGTGCAGTTGGTGTGCTACGCGACCTCTGATATGTCTAGATACGATCTTGGCAAGAGACACGTACCTAAGCATTTCGTATGATCACCTGCATCCATTCGTGTAAATTGTGCAGTCCGACGGACATGGGCAATTCCAGCAGGACAATGCGTCATCCCACACTTCTAGAATTGCTACATAGTGGCTCCAGGAACACTCTTCTGAGTTTAGACAATTCCGCTGCCCACCCGACTCCCCAGACACGAACATTGTTGAGCATATACACTAAGATGGTATCTGTGTCCTCGGTGGCTCAGATGGACAGAGCGTCTGCCGTGTAAGCAGGAGATCCCGGGTTCGAGTCCCGGTCGGGGCACACATTTTCAGCTGTCCCCGTTGACGTATGTCAACGTCTGAAAGCAGGAAAGGGTGTTCATTTCATTGTAATTGTCGAGCATGTTTGGGATGCCTTGCAACGTGCTGTTGAGAAGAGATGCGCACCCCCTCGTACTGTTACTGGTTTATGCACAGCCCTGCAAGATTCATGGTGTCAGTTCCCACCAGCTCCAGTTGAGATATTACTCGAGTCCACGCCACGTCGTGTTTTTGCACTTCTGCGGGCTCGCACATACCCTGCACGCTATTAGGTAGGTGTACCAGCTTCTTTGCCTCTTCAGTGTAGAATACCTTAACTGCCCCCATCGGAGCATTTGTTTCACCATGGAAGTGGAGAAAGATGGAGACCTCACATCCCGGTCCGTAGAAAAAAACACGGGTTCCTTGGGTGACAGTGATTTGCGTAAACCAACCCACAATGACCTATACCGGCGGCCTGAGAGCATCTTCCATCTCAGTGCAGTTGTGTACTACGGACTCTGGATCATAGGCCTGGAGCTATCTCAGATTTATAGAGCTTATCAGAAGAGCTTAGCCATCTTCGCCCTGTTTTTCTCCAGAACGGCTACTCTGATAAGCTTATTCGAAATGCATTTCAACTAGCACACATCAAGAACAGCCAGATGATGGTTTTTCTATAATACGTTGGTGGCAGATCCTTTAAGAGACTCCGGAAAGGCTCAAAATCATGAAAAATTCAATTTTTACTTTTTTGCGTTTTCTGAATCTGCAGACTATTACCTTTTAATAGATATATTATTTATTCAATTCCGAAGACTACAACTATTTTTAAACTTTTTTTGAAATGTGTTCTACATGGGCATGACCCACTGTGGCTCTGTTAAACTGCTGTCAAATAGTGTTATTATTAACGTCCGTGTTCATCAGGTACATTTTAGTGATGTGAGATAAAGTATGTGTTGTGGCTAACCTATTTTCAGAGACTTTGCAGCACCTGAACTGTTGAAAAAGTGTATTCACGGAAAAACTCAAAACCCCAATGAAAGTGTAAATAGTGTTATATGGTTGAGAATCCCCAAGACTGTATTTGTTGGAATAGAAATACTTCACTTTGGTGTGTATGATGCTGTTGCGACTTTCAATGATGGCAACATTGTAAGGTGCAAGGTATTTAGAAATATGGGAATGAAGATAGGTTCTAACATGGTACGAGCGATGCTTGCTTTAGACAAGGAACGCCTTCGGGCTGCAGACAGGGTTGTAAAGAGTCTAGAAATACAAGCAAGAGTAAACAGGAGGAGGAACAAGAGGAAGCTGGAGGAGGAGTTTGCAGAGGATGAAAATAATCCATCCTATGGACCTGGAATACACTAAAAAGTTAATCCAGTCCTTGTCGCTCCATTCCCAAAACTTTTATTTTCTCATACGAATTACATGTTTTCTAAGTATCTTCCAAACATATTGGTTCAAAGTTTCAGTAAATGTTACACAGTACCTTCTGCATAATTTAACACAGCCTTTTTCCAAAAAACTGTATATTTTTGAATATATAAATAAAAAATTGCGAAAAATGTTGTGAATTTTCATTACAATTGAAAAAAAATCATCTTTAATAACTGAACTAAAATTTTGTAAAATCCCTGTGTTAAGTTTTAGCCCATATTCCAATAAATAATCTGTAAAAAGTTCAACTTCCTACCTCAAATACTTTGTGAGGAAAGATGTAATTTATAAGCGTTATTTTAACATTGCAAGTATAGGGCGTTCCGGAGCCCCTTATGATCGGTGGGCTGCTCAAGAAACATCTTATAAAACGTCTCTTCCGCCCTCCAGCGCCAATTTAAAAGGTTCTGAATTCTGTTAAAGACGACCTTCTCGGTAAACTCCTGTTTTCCGTAATTTAAAAAAAGCAGAAGACTGTTTGGGAGAAGACCTTTGGAGATGAAGTATAATACCAGAAGGCATTAGCTGTGTCGTCTGCTCACCCCTGCTTGACAACGGGACTAGCATTGACCAACGTTTCGTCAGAGCCCTACCACTCCGTCGATATTTAAGCCACGGATGTCCCATAAAAAGCGACATCTTCATGCAGTTCCGTCAACAGCTCACAGACACAGAAGTGTCCGTAGTGTAAAACTCTGGACAAGTTCGTGCGAGCGCCTCGAAAAATTGCTGACTTTAATGGTGTGACCAGCAACTTTGCGAGTGTCAGATGTTCCTTCCTCCGATAGTACTCATAAAGATGTCGACGAATCGCATCTTCTGCAAACGAATCGATATTGCAAATCCGCTTATCCATACGAAACTTTTTCCCCAGGGCTGCAAACTTTCGACAGTTGTTCAGCTTCCTTTCCTTTGTCAAACATTTCCTTCCCAATCTTCGCAAAAGAGATTTTATTTATATTCATATATATATATATATATATATATATATTTATATTTATATTCAAAAGTGCAACTGTTTTGTCTATTATTTTTATTTATATATATATATATATATATATATATATATATATATATATTTATATTCAAAAGAGCAACTGTTTTGTCTATTATTTTGCTAACAGAGAGCAGCGGCCGGGCCACCATTAAGTTTTTCATTCTCAAAGTAGGGCCGGCCGCGGTGGTCTAGTGGTTCTAGCCGCGCAGTCCGGAACCACGGGACTGCTACGGTCGCAGGTTCGAATCCTGCCTCGGGCATGGATGTGTGTGACGTCCTTAGGTTAGTTAGGTTTAATTAGTTCTAAGTTCTAGGCGACTAATGACCTCAGAAGTTAAGTCGCATAGTGCTCAGAGCCATTTGAAGCCTCAAAGTAGGCGCGTAACGCGCGAATTACCACTGCTGCTATTTGTTAAAATATCGGCAATCCGATATATCGATATTTAAAAATACGCCGTAAACGGTACACGATATACCGACAAAATCATCATATGACGGCGGGGAAAATATCGACGTACCAGCCTATAAAAATATCGGCTGCACATTGTAAATAAAGCGCTAGTTTTACAGCGATATATATTTAAGTCGTTGTTGTTGTTGTGGTCTTCAGTCTTGAGACTGGTTTGATGCAGCTCTCCATGCTACTCTATCCTGTGCAAGCTTCTTCATCTCCCAGTACCTACTGCAACCTACATCCTTCTGAATCTGCTTAGTGTATTCATCTCTTGGTCTCCCTCTACGATTTTTACCCTCCACGCTGCCCTCCAATGCTAAATTTGTGATCCCTTGATGCCTCAAAACATGTCCTACCAACCGATCCCTTCTTCTAGTCAAGTTGCGCTACAAACTTCTCTTCTCCCCAATCCTACTCAATACCTCCTCATTAGTTACGTGATCTACCCACCTTATCTTCAGCATTCTTCTGTAGCACCACATTTCGAAAGCTTCTAATCTCTTCTTGTCCAAACTAGTTATCGTCCATGTTTCACTTCCATACATGGCTACACTCCATACAAATACTTTCAGAAACGACTTCCTGACACTTAAATCTATACACGATGTTAACAAATTTCTCTTCTTCAGAAACGCTTTCCTTGCCATTGCCAGTCTATATTTTATATCCTCTCTACTTCGACCATCATCAGTTATTTTACTCCATAAATAGCAAAACTCCTTTACTACTTTAAGTGTCTCATTTCCTAATCTAATTCCCTCAGCATCACCCGACTTAATTTGACTACATTCCATTATCCTTGTTTTGCTTTTGTTGATGTTCATCTTATATCCTCCTTTCAAGACACTGTCCATTCCGTTCAACTGCTCTTCCAAGTCCTTTGCTGTCTCTGACAGAATTACAATGTCATCGGCGAACCTCAAAGTTTTTACTTCTTCTCCATGAATTTTAATACCTACTCCGAATTTTTCTTTTGTTTCCTTTACTGCTTGCTCAATATACAGATTGAATAACATCGGGGAGAGGCTACAACCCTGTCTCACTCCTTTCCCAACCACTGCTTCCCTTTCATGCCCCTCGACTCTTATAACTGCCATCTGGTTTCTGTACAAATTGTAAATAGCCTTTCGCTCCCTGTATTTTACCCCTGCCACCTTCAGAATTTGAAAGAGAGTATTCCAGTTAACATTGTCAAAAGCTTTCTCTAAGTCTACAAATGCTAGAAACGTAGGTTTGCCTTTTCTTAGTCTTTCTTCTAAGATAAGTCGTAAGGTTAGTATTGCCTCACGTGTTCCAACATTTCTACGGAATCTTTCCCGAGGTCCGCTTCTACCAGTTTTTCCATTCGTCTGTAAAAAATTCGCGTTAGTATTTTGCAGCTGTTACTTATTAAACTGATAGTTCGGTGATTTTCACATCTGTCAACACCTGCTTTCTTTGGGATTGGAATTATTATGTTTTTCTTGAAGTCTGAGGGTGTTTCGCCTGTCTCATACATCGTGCTCACCAGATGGTAGAGTTTTGTCATGACTGGCTCTCCCGAGGCCATCAGTAGTTCTAATGGAATGTTGTCTAGTGGTCTAGTGGTCTAGTATTGATTTATTATTAGATATTCTGTACATCGTTAACTAGCAGACTGCTCAGAGCAAGAATTGAATGGAAAACAACGCACGTTCGCGCTTGGCGGTAACCACTTTGGTGACAAATGGTTGAAATGGCTCTGAGCACTATGGGACTTAACTTCAGAGGTCATAAGTCCCCTAGAACTTAAGAACTCCTTAAACCTAACTAACTTAAGGACATCACACACATCCATGCCGGACGCAGGATTCGAACCTGCGACAGTAGCGGCCGCGCGGTTCCAGACTGTAGCGCCTAGAACCGCTCGGCCACTCTGGCCGGCTCTAACAATGGAAACTGCATGTGCGAGTAAGTGGCACAACAAAAGGTGCCCGGTGGGTCCGCCGATCGGATTGGTCGTATATTGGATTTGTCCAGAACACTTCGTGTCGACTTCCATGTCTTTTTTTTTTTTCCATTTCTGCCAAACGGCAGCGGCCTGGCAGCTGTAGCGTCAAAATTGCGTGGCGAAGCCAAACGCTGCAGTTTCTGCTGGCAGCGCCGAGCGCCGATTAGGTCAGCATTTGCCCTTCCACTTCTTCGCTCACCTTTAAGACCAATTTTGTCATTTAGATTTCTGTACAATATTTACAGCAACTGTTTTTGAAGAATGCCGATGTGAGGAAAGAGCACACACACTACCTGCTTCAAAAATTGTTTTTTTTAACGAAACTTGTGTGCTACTTCTTCTCACAGGAAATGTTGTTATTCCATTTACATCGCCCCCCCCCCCCCACCCCACCCCCTCCTTGCAACCTGACTTCTTCTTTTGTGCCACATATACTTCCTTCACACGTTCGTAGAGGAAGACAGAACGTGATGAAAGCTCGAAAAGTGGCAAGACTCCTTCTGACAGTGAAAGTAAAATTATGTTCCACTACAATTGCAAAAGAACATCTTCAAATATTTATCGGAAATTGCAAAAAAAAAAAAAATAAAAAAAAAATAAAAAAAAAAAAAATTTCGATCACAATGATGCACTTTAGATATATCGATACATTTGTGGAAGAAATATCGTCGATAATGAACGTCTAAGTAGGCTGTTTATGTTTTCTTATTGGCAACGTTACGTAGCGCTCTGTATGAAAATCACTGGCCTTGCTGTGTGCAGTCTGTGGCTAGTTTGCATTGTTGTCTGCCATTGTAGTGATAACAGCATTGCTGGTTCTAAGGACAATTCCAACAATTTCTTGAGTGGACAAGTGGTGGTTTATGGACTTGCTATATTGTCTGCAAGACTTCTAAGGACAATTCCAACAATTTCTTGAGTGGACAAGTGGTGATTTATGGACTTGCTATATTGTCTGCAAGACTTCTAAGGACAATTCCAACAATTTCTTGAGTGGACAAGTGGTGGTTTATGGACTTGCTATCTTCTCTGCAAGACTCTTCGATGGTGATTGTGCACCTGCACAGTCGCAGCAGATGGCTGCTGGCCATCTCTACAAGGACTACAGTGGGTCTACACCTTTGATGGCCCACCATTACCATTATTTCTACAAGGACTGCAGTGGGTCTGCCCCTCTGGTGGCCCACCAATACCGTAATCTCTACCAGGACTCCAGTGGGTCTACTCTGTGATGACCTACCTACCAATCTTCTTCAAAACGTCGAATGACTCTGCTGTGGGTTTGCTCTGTTGTGGCCCATTACCTGTCAGCATGTCAAGAGTCAGCACTGTCTTTCCGTTGGAAGGACAACACTACTTCATCAAGACTGCATGGAAATCCACTACTTCTGTGTGCAATATCTTTTACTAATGAGACTTTGTGAAAAAAAACTGTAATTACTATTATGATGAATGATCAGGACTGTCTTTATGGACTGTGAGAAAATTTTAGCTTTTGACCAACATTGTATCAATAAGTGTGTGCATTTGATATCTTTGTTATTGTAGTTATGAAAAATTTTAGCAAATCATTATTGGCCACTGCCCAAAACAATTTATAAAATTATTTGTGGGGAGCATAGGGGCTATGTAAGTAGGCTGTTTATATTTTCTTATTGGCAACATTACGTAGCGCTCTGTATGAAAATCACTGGCTGTGCTGTGTACAGTCTGTGGCTAGTTTGCATAATTGTCTGCCATTGCAGTGTTGCGCAGCGGCAGCTGGCTGTGAACAGCGCGTAGCGTTGCGCAGTTGGAGGTGAGCTGCCAGCAGTGGTGGATGTGGTGAGAGAGATGGCGGAGTTTTGAAATTTGTCATGAACTGCTATATATATTATGACTATTAAGGTAAATGCATTGTTTGTTCTCTATTAAAATCTTTCATTTGCTAACTATGCCTATCAGTAGTTAGTGCCTTCCGTAGTTTGAATCTTTTATTTAGCTGGCAGTAGTGGCGCTCGCTGTATTGCAGTAGTTCGAGTAACGAAGATTTTTGTGAGGTAAGTGATTTGTGAAAGGTATAGGTTAATGTTAGTCAGGGCCATTCTTTTGTAGGGATTTTTGAAACTCAGATTGCGTTGCGCTAAAAATATTGTGTGTCAGGTTAAGCACAGTCTTGTATAAATTATTCAAAGGGGACGTTTCAAACGATACGTATTAACTCAAATCAAAAAGCGTGCATATCGATATGTTATGAAAAGCTCTTCCCCAAAGCACTTCTCTCTGCAACTCAACATACATAGAAGTTGTTGTTGGTAATTTTTTTGTTGAAAAACATTAATTATAATATCTTCATTGTGTAATTGGGACCTTTCCGAGTTTGCTTTGAGAGGAGGCAGATCGATGGTTGTCGCTGTAACTCCCGTTGTGGTTATCTGAAACATGAAATTATCATATCACCTTGATCCTTACATTTGTAACTTCTGCTCATCGTAAGACTTTGTCGGAAAAAAAAAAAATATTTTGGCGAAATTATAAACATTTGAAAAAAATGGCCGTTTTCGGACCCATACTTTTTGCCAGAAAAAATACTAAGTATCAACACAAGAAATCGCTTACGACGAACTGAAGACAATACAATTTGCTTCAAGAGAGACCAAAAACCATTAAAAACGGATGAAAATTCTAGCGTGCATGACGAGAACCGTGCCGGAAATCATGGTTTTCAGAAAAACGCGTAACGTTTGTCAATAATTTGTCATACACAGGCAAGTGGCAAAGCTTGAAACTTATGGGATATCATCGTGCCTGGCCGGTAGTAACTACGGCCCCGCCTAGTGGACGGCCGTTCTCTGCTGCTTCGATCTGATAAGCCCTCACTTTCGTCCTCGGAGCCGTTTTCGTCCCCCAGCGCATGGACGCCGGCGTCTCTGGCTTCACAAATGTTGCAATGTGTGCGAATTCCTAAGGGACCAAACTGCTGGGGTCATTGCTCCCTAGACTTCCACCCTACTTAAACTGTCTTAAACTAACCTATCCTGAGAACAACAATCACACACCCATGCCGGCGGGAGGGGCCGCGCAATCCGTGACATGGCTGCTCAAACCGCGCGGCCGCTCCGCGCGGCACTGGCTTCGCAGAATCGGCGCATTTCGTAGCCGATTTTGATTTGAAGGGCACTTGTCACGTGCATTAATGCTGTGCGCCCCTACAGTGAATAGACATACGGCCGAATTTGGAGCAATGTTGCAAATTTCGCATAGACTGGATGTTATTTTTGAAGCGTATCTTCTAATTGTAAGACATTTCCAGGGGCAGATGTGGACTCTGACCACAATCTATTGGTTATGACCTGTAGATTAAAACTGAAGAAACTGCAAAAAGGTGGGAATTTAAGGAGATGGGACCTGGATAAACTGACTAAACTAGAGGCTGTACAGAGTTTCAGGGAGAGCATAATGGAACAATTGACAGGAATGGGGGAAAGAAATACAGTAGAAGAAGAATGGGTAGCGTTGAGGGATGAAGTAGTGAAGGCAGCAGAGGATCAAGTAGGTAAAAAGACGAGGGCTAGTAGAAATCCTTGGGTAACTGAAGAAATATTTAATTTAATTGATGTAAGGAGAAAATATAAAAATCCAGTAAATGAAGCAGGCAAAAAGGAATACAAACGTCTCAAAAATGAGATCGACAGGAAGTGCAAAATGGCTAAGCAGGGATGGCTAGAGGACAAATGTAAGGATGTAGAGGCTTATCTCACTAGGGGTAAGATAGACACTGCCTACAGGAAAATTAAAGAGACCTTTGGAGATAAGAGAACCACTTGTATGAACATCAAGAGCTCAGATGGAAACCCAGTTCTAAGCAAAGAAGGGAAAGCAGAAAGGTGGAAGGAGTATATAGAGGGTCTATACAAGGGCGATGTACTTGAGGACAATATTATGGAAATGGAAGAGGATGAAGATGAAATGGGAGATATGATACTGCGTGAAGAGTTTGACAGAGCACTGAAAGACCTGAGTCGAAACAAGGCCCCCGGAGTAGACAACATTCCATTGGAACTACTGACGGCCTTGAGAGAGCCAGTCCTGACAAAACTCTACCATCTGGTGATCAAGATGTATGAAACAGGCGAAATACCCTCAGACTTCAAGAAGAATATAATCATTCCAATCCCAAAGAAAGCAGGTGTTGACAGATGTGAAAATTACCGAACAATCAGTTTAATAAGCCACAGCTGCAAAATACTAACACGAATTCTTTACAGACGAATGGAAAAACTAGTAGAAGCCGACCTCAGGGAAGATCAGTTTGGATTCCGTAGAAATGTTGGAATACGTGAGGCAATACTGACCTTACGACTTATCTTAGAAGAAAGATTAAGAAAAGGCAAACCTACGTTTCTAGCATTTGTAGACTTAAAGAAAGCTTTTGACAACGTTGACTGGAATACTCTCTTTCAAGTTCTAAAGGTGGCAGGGGTAAAATACAGGGAGCGAAAGGCTATTTACAATTTGTACAGAAACCAGATGGCAGTTATAAGAGTCGAGGGACATGAAAGGGAAGCAGTGGTTGGGAAGGGAGTAAGACAGGGTTGTAGCCTCTCCCCGATGTTATTCAATCTGTATATTGAGCAAGCAGTAGAGGAAACGAAAGAAAAATTTGGAGTAGGTATTAAAATCCATGGAGAAGAAATAAAAACTTTGAGGTTCGCCGATGACATTGTAATTCTGTCAGAGACAGCAAAGGACTTGGAAGAGCAGTTGAACGGAATGGATGGTGTCTTGAAGGGAGGATATAAGATCAACATCAACAAAAGCAAAACGCGGATAATGGAATGTAGTCGAATTAAGTCGGGTGATGTTGAGGGTATTAGATTAGGAAATGAGGCACTTAAAGTAGTAAAGGAGTTTTGCTATTTGGGGAGCAAAATAACTGATGATGGTCGAAGTAGAGAGGATATAAAGTGTAGACTGGCAATGGCAAGGAAAGCGTTTCTGAAGAAGAGAAATTTGTTAACATCGAGTATAGATTTAAGTGTCAGGAAGTCATTTCTGAAAGTATTTGTATGGAGTGTAGCCATGTATGGAAGTGGAACGTGGACGGTAAATAGTTTGGACAAGAAGAGAATAGAAGCTTTCGAAATGTGGTGCTACAGAAGAATGCTGAAGATTAGGTGGGTAGATCGCATAACTAATGAGGAAGTATTGAATAGGATTGTGGAGAAGAGAAGTTTGTGGCACAACTTGACCAGAAGAAGGGATCGGTTGGTAGGACATGTTCTGAGGCATCAAGGGATCACTAATTTAGTATTGGAGGGCAGCGTGGAGGGTAAAAATCATAGGGGGAGACCAAGAGATGAATACACTAAGCAGATTCAGAAGGATGTAGGTTGCAGTAGGTACTGGGAGATGAAGAAGCTTGCACAGGATAGAGTAGCATGTAGAGCTGCATCAAACCAGTCTCAGGACTGAAGACCACAACAACAACAACAACAACAACATCTTCTAATAAGACTAATTAAAACTTTCGTTCACATTTTGGGTAGAACCGGCCAAACAACGTTCCAGAAAATTAGTTTTACTCAGATCGGTATAAATATGGACGATGGTATCCGTAACAGTTGTGGCAATGCCGGTTTGGTGTTTGTAAGATTGCATTTCATCGTTTGCTTTACCTTCAAATGCTCACAGAATCATTAGTTTTTGGATGTGGTGCATAATACACTGAAGAGGCAAAGAAACTGGTACGCCTGCCCAATATCGTGTAGGACCCCGCGAGCACGCAGAAATGCCGCTACACGACGTGGCAGGGACTCGGCTAATGTCTGAACTAGAGCTGGAAGGAACATGACACCATGAATGTTCCAGGGCTGTCCATAAATCCGTAAGAATACGAGGGGGTGCAGATCTCTTCTGAACAGCACGTTGCAACCTATATCAGATGAGCTCAATAATGTTTATTCAGAACTGTTTATTCCCTGAAATGAAATAGCTCTTTTTCATGACTCACCACTCATTTACAATAGAAAATAAATGGAAGGCACATTGCCCTTTAAACTTGGTTTATTCCAGTACTATACCTGTATTTTGATCTTATTTGATCCCATTTTGAAGTAACACAGATAATGAGTAAGAATTTTGTATTGTTTATTGAAATTTCCACGATATGACAAAGTTTTTGATTATTGATTTATTTTGCACTATCGTGGTTTTTTGGGTGATCGGAAAATGTTGTAACTTGAGATTTACATTAACAATATATTTGGCTACAATGTATTAAAATTTCATTAACCTCATACAAATACATCAAAAGCCATATATTTTTAAAGTGAACGTTTCCTTCCGTAGACGCCTAAAATCGCAAAATCCGTACCAGAATAAGAAAAAAAATAGATAAATTTGACTGTAAAACGAAAGTGCTGCATATAGCCTTTCGCAGAATAAAACAAGGAAAATATTGGTGTATCACATTTTGCGATACGTTTATCGGTTCGCTCGTAATTAAAGCGTAAATTCGAGTGTCCGTAATAAAAATCCTATAGTAAGTAATAATCTGATCAGTTTAAACAAATAAAAATAAAATAAAAACAATTAATGTATACATAACATAATAATGTAATATACATAGCGGTATTACTACGAAGAACAATATCCAGTAGGGACGAACTCCGATGCAGAGGCGCTGAGTCGAGCAGGTCGAGCCGCGAGCTGTATTACTGCGTGAGCTGAGACCGCAGAGACCAGAGTGACACCTGAGTCGCTTTTCTCAACGCTCTGGCTAGAGTCGAGAACGGTGGGGTGAGTGTCGAGCGGGCGAGTTCTGAGGGTGGGGGGAGCGGTGAACTCACCCGCTCCGAGACAAATCGTCCATTCTCTTGCTAGCAGGTTGTTGCAAGTAGTTCCTATGTTATCCGCTAGGAGGCTCTCCGTCCTGTAGCTCGCATCAACAGCCCAGAGGGCAGGACGTGCGACTGAAACGATCGCCGACAGAGTGCGATGCGACACTCACTGCACGCGGCAGACGACGCACAGAGACGCCACGGCATATGTGAAACACAAAATCCAATGGGGCACTGCACAATGCAGGCAGCCAGTGTAGAAGCAGGGCAGAGGCCGGCGCTGGCTGTGTTGGGTGGCGTGCACTGTGCTCTGACCAGCAGAGGCGCTGCTGATATGCTCCGTCTCTCTCTCTCTCTCTCTCTCTCTGTCTCTCTCTCTCTCTCTCTGCCGTGGGAAACGTTTGGAGCTATCGTTCTTCTTTTCTGAATCACTGATTGTTCACACCTTTGAAAGATTCAACTCTATGTATCAGTTCAGGAGCGCATCCCCCATCTCTAGTTTTGTCACCAGCAGAAGTCCTTAAAAAGAGTGTTCCTGGAGCCACTCTGTAGAAATTCTGGACATGTGGGTTGTCGCATTGTCCTGCTGGAATTGCCCATCGGAATGCACAATGGACGCGAATGGATGCAGGTGATCAGGCAGGATGCTTACGTGCGTGTCACCTGTCAAAGTGGTATCTAGACCTATCAGGGGTCCCATATCACTCCAACTGTACACGCCCTACACCATTAAACCCGTTTTACACTCGACGTTCGACTCTCACCAAAAGTCGTTCTCTATTGCAGCGCTCCATGCGGCAGAACATCCAACCACAAAAAAGGATTTATACGGCACATGTGTGTCACGACGTCAGCTTTGCGTGTTCCCTGTTTTTCTTGACAACTTCCAGCACATGAATCGACGGATTTGGTTCACTTTCGACACCTTCCGATATTTTATGTCTTTTTCTAAGGGGACCATATTTATTTGTACTTTAGACGATCACCAGAATGCTGCATTCAATTGTTTTCACGTACCTTACATGAATCTATAAGTCGCTCACAATTGAAAAACGGCCTCGTTATAAAAGCCGTCAAATACACTGCTGGCCATTAAAATTGCTACACCACGAAAATGTCGTCCTACAGACGCGAAATTTAACCGACAGGAAGAAGATGCTGTAATATGCAAATGATTAGCTTTTCAGAGTATTCACACAAGGTTGGTGCCGGTGGCGACACCTACAACATGCTGACACGAGGAAAGTTTCCAACCGATTTCTCATACACAAACAGCAGTTGACCGGCGTTGCCTGGTGAAACGTTGTTGTGATGCCTCGTGTATGGAGGAGAAACGCGTGCCGTCACGTTTCCGACTTTGATAAAGGTCGGATTGTAGCCTATCGCGATTGCGGTTTATCGTATCGCGACATTGATGCTTGCGTTGGTCGAGATCCAATTACTGTTAGCTGAATATGGAATCGGTGGGTTCAGGAGGGTAATACGAAACGCCGTGCTGGATCCCAACGGCCTCGTATCACTAGCAGCCGAGATGACAGGCATCTTATCCGCATGGCTGTAACGGATCGTGCAGCCACGTCTCGATCCCTGAGTCAACATATGGGGTCGTTTGCAACACAACAACCATCTGCACGAACAGTTCGACGACGTTTGCAGCAGCATCGACTATCAGCTCGGAGACCTTGGCTGCGGTTACCCTTGACGCTGCACCACAGACAGGAGCGCCTCTGATGGTGTACTCGACGGCGAACCTGGGTGCACGATTGGCAAAACGTCATTTTTTCGGACGAATCCAGGTTTGTTTACAGCATCATGATGGTCGCATCCGTGTTTGGTGTCATCGCGGTGAAGGCACATTGGAAGTGTGTATTCGTCATCACCATACTGGCGTATCACCCGGCGTGATGGTATGGGGTGCCATTGGTTACAGGTATCAGTTACCTCTTGTTCGCATTGACGGCACTTTGAACAGTGGTCGTTACGTTTCAGATGTGTTACGACCCGTGGCTCTACCCTTCATTCGATCCCTGCGAAACCCTGCATTTCAGCAGGATAATGCACGACCGCGTGTTGCAAGACCTGTATGGGCCTTTCTGGATACAGAAAATGTTCGACTGCTGCCCTGGCCAGCACATTCTCCAGATGTCGCACCAATTGAAAACGTCTGGTCAATTGTGCCCGAGCAACTGGCTCGTCACAACACGCTAGTCACTACTCTTGATGAACTGTGGTATCGTGTCGAAGCTGCATGGGGAGCTGTACCTGTACACACCATCCGAGCTCTGTTTGACTCAATGCCCAGGCGTATCGAGGCCGTTATTACGGCCAGAGGTGGTTGTTCTGGGTATTGATTTCTCAGGATCTACGCACCCAAATAGCGTGAAAATGGTATCGCATGTCAGTTCTAGTATAATATATTTGTCCAATGAATACCCGTTTATCATCTGCAATTAGTCTTGGTGTAGCAAGTTTAGTGGCCAGTAGTGTACTTTCAGAAGACGAGACTCAGAAGGATGGAAGAAGATATCGCCTTGACTCTTATTACAGTAGCTGGGTTCTTGGCCTAGAGTCAGTCGCAGCTTAGTCATCGTCGACCCATGAGTCGGCGTCTGAATCATTGCTGCTGGCCTCCGGAGTCGCGTCGGGGTCACGGAGCATTCCTGCTCTTTCCCTCACGAGTTCCAGAGCCCTCCGCTGCAAGTATTGTTCCAGAGCCTGTGCGGATATTGCAGAGGCAAGAGTGTTGAGCGCCCTCCAGTGCTCTCTGCTCCGAAGAAGCGCTCTGACGTCTCTGTTAGGGGGCAGTCCGCCTTCCCGTACTTCAGCAAATTGTGGGCAGTCCCACAGAGCGTGCTCCGGGGATCCTTCCTCGCCACAGTCACAGTCTGTGAAAAAAATCGGAAGAAAGACGCGGAAAAATAGAAACTCCTTGTCTCGGCCGGCACACGCCCCACAAAATTACAAGGCCTCCACCAACTTGAACAGTCCCCTGCTGCCACGCAGGATCCATGGATTCATGAGGATGTCTCCATAGATGTACACCTCCATCTGCTCGATACAATTTGATACGAGACTCGTCTGCCGAGGAAACATGTTTCCAGTCATCAACAGTCCAATGTCGGTGTTGACGGGCCCAGGCGAGGCGTAAAGCTTTGCGTCGTGCAGTTGTCGGGGGTACAAGAGTGGGCCTTCAGTTCCGAAAGCCCATATTGATGCTGAATGGTTCGCACGCTGACACTTGTTCAAAAAATGGCTTTGAGCACTGTGGCACTTAACTTCTGAGGTCACCAGTTCCCTAGAACTGGGAACTACTTAAACCTAACTAACCTAAGGACATCACACACATCCCTGCCCGAGGCAGGATTTGAACCTGCGACCGTAGCGGTTGCGCGGTTCCAGACTGAATCGCCTAGAACCGCTCGGCCACTCCGGCCGGCGACACTTGTTCATGGCCCAGCATAGAAATCTGCAGCAATTAGCAGAAGGGCTGCACTTATGGAACTCTGTTTAATTCTCTTTAATTGTTCTTGGTTGTCAACCCGTATGGCGGCGAATAGATATCCGGAGGCGCCACAGACAGAAGTGGGACGCAAACCTCACTGTCGCTCACTATATGGCGCGACTGCGAGGAATAATGACTTTTGGTGTCATTTCACTTCACAGCAGCAGTACGGGTAGCATCTTTGATTAGTAATCAAAAAGTCCTTTGTTCCATGTTCAAAACCCGCCAACGCTTAAATCTCGATTAATAATCAGCACTGGCAGCCGAAAACGTGTGCCATAAGAAGTCATCTTCATTCTGCCAACGGCCGAAGGAGCGGGCACACAGGTTCAAGGCACTCCCCTGTCCTCGTGGTGAGGAACTGCCCCTAAAGGCGGAAGAATCAGCAATGATCAACTGCATGAAGATGCAGATGGCAATGGAAACCACTGCATTAAGGGGCTCCGGAACGCCCTATACTTGCAATGTTAAAATAACGCTTATAAATTACATCTTTCCTCACAAAGTATTTGAGGTAGGAAGTTGAACTTTTTACAGATTATTTATTGGAATATGGGCTACAACTTAACACAGGGATTTTACAAAATTTTAGTTCAGTTATTAAAGATGATTTTTTTTCAATTGTAATGAAAATTCGCAACATTTTTTTGCAATTTTTTATTTATATATTCAAAAATATACAGTTTTTTGGAAAAAGGCTGTGTTAAATTATGCAGAAGGTACTGTGTAACATTTACTGAAAGTTTGAAACAAATATGTTTGGAAGATCCTTAGAAAACATGTAATTAGTATGCGAAAATAAAAGTTTTGGGAATCGGGCGACAAAGATTGGATTAACTTTTTAGTGCATTCCAGGTCCATAGGATGGATTATCTTCATCCTCTGCAAACTCCCCCTCCAGCTTCCTCTTGTTCCTCCTCCTGTTTACTCTTGCTTGTATTTCTAGACTCTTTACAGCCCTGTCTGCAGCCCGAAGGCGTTCCTTGTCTAAAGCAAGCATCGCTCGTACCATGTTAGAACCTATCTTCATTCCCATATTTCTAAATACCTTGCACCTTACAATGTTGCCATCATCGAAAGTTGCAACAGCATCATACACACCAAAGTGAAGTGTTTCTATTCCAGCAAAACAGTCTTGGGGATTCTCGACCATATAACACTATTTACACTTTCATTGGGGTTTTGAGTTTTTCCGTGAATACACTTTTTCAACAGTTCAGGTGCTGCTAATTCTCTGAAAATAGGTTTAGCCACAACACATACTTTATCTCACATCACTAAAATGTACCTGATGAACACGGACGTTAATAATAACACCATTTGACAGCAGTTTATAGGCGCCACAGTGGGTCACGCCCATGTAGAACACATTTCAAAAAAAATTTAAAAATAGTTGTAATCTTCGGAATTGAATAAATTATATATCTATTAAAAGGTAATAGTCTGCAAAAAAGTAAAAATTGAACTTTTCATGATTTTGAGCCTTTCCGGAGCCCCTTAAAGACACGTAACGTGCATCCACAGGACATGTGGCCCGTAACTGAAAAAGTGCCATGTTGATATCTCCATTGGCAAACGATTCCGTAGTATTCCCCCATTCGAATCTGCGAGAGGTGACTCCCAAGGGTGAAGTGACCTTGAGAAGAAGAGTCAATAACCAACGAAGTGATAACGTTTTACGAGTACCGGCGTGGAATGTCAGAAGCCTGAGCGTGGTAGGGAAACTAGAAAATCTGAAAAGGGAAATGCAAAGGCTCAATCTAGATATAGTAGGGGTCAGTGAAGTGAAGTGGAAGGAAGACAAGGATTTCTGCTCAGATAAGTACAGGGTAACATCAACAGCAACGGAAAATGGAATAACGGGAGTAGGATTCGTTATGAATTCCAAGACAGGGCAGAGAGTGTGTTATTGTGAACAGTTCAGTGACAGGGTTCTTCTTATCGGAATCGACAGAAAACCAACACCAACAACGATAGTTCAGCTATACAGGCCGACGTGGCAAGATGAAGATGAAGAAACAGAGAAAGAATATGAGGACTGAAAGGGTAATACAGTAGGTAAAACTAGAGACTGGAATGCAAATGTAAAGCAAGAAGCAGAAGAAAGGGTTACATGAGAATGTGGGCTTGGGACAAGGAATGAGAGAGGAGAAAGACTAATTGAGTTCTGTAACAAGTTTCAGCTATTAATAGCGAATACCCTGTTCAAGAATCACAAGAGCAGCACGTATAGTCGGAAAAGGCCTGGCGATACGGCTTATTTTCAGTTAGACATCGTGGTCAGGCAGATTTTACGAAATCAGATACTGGATTGTAAAGCGTACCCAGGAGCAGATAGATCACAATGTAGTAGTGATGAGGAGTAGGCTGAAGTCGCAAAGAAGTCGGATACGGAAGTACTAAGGAATGACGAGATACGCTTGAAGTTCTCTAAGGCTATAGTTACAACAATAAGGAATAGCTCAGGAGGAGGCATAGGTGAAGAGCAAGGGACATTTCTAAAAAGGGCAATCACAGAAGTTGGAAAGAAAGACATGGGTGCGATGAAGGTAAATGCGAAGAAGCAGTGGGTAACGGAAGATATACTTCAGTTGATCGATGAAAGTCGGAAGTAAAAAATGTTTCGGGAAACTCAGGAACTCAGAAATACAAGTCGCTGAGGAATGATATAAATAGGAAGTGCAAGGAAGCTAAGAAGAAATGGCTGCATGAAAAATGTGAAGAAAAGGAAAAAAAAATGATTACCGGAAGGACAGACTCAAGATACAGGAAAGTCGAAACAACGTTCGGTCAAATTAAAGGCAAGGGTGGCAACATTAAAAGTGCAACGGGAATTCCACTGTTAAATGCAGAGGAGAGAGCGGATAGGTGGAAAGAATACGTTGAAAGCCTCTATAAGGGGGAAGATTTGTCTGATGTGATAGAAGAGGAAACACAAGATGATCTTTAAGAGATTGGAGATGCAGTATTAGAATCAGAATTTAAAAGTGCTTTGGAGAACTTAACATCAAATAAGACAGAAGGGGTGGATAATATTCCATCAGAATTTCTCAAATCATTGGCGGAAGTGGCAAAAAAAAAAAAAAAAAAAACGAGTATTCACATTGGTTTGTAGAATGTGTGAGACAGGCGACATACCATCTGACTTTCGGAAAAATATCATTCAAACAATTCCGAAGACTGCACGAGCTGACAAGTGCGACAATTATCGCACAATCAGCTTAACAGCTCATGTATCCAAGTTGCTGACGATATACAGAAGAATGGAAAGGAAAATTGAGTGTGTTAGATGACGATATGTTTGGCTTTAGAAAAGGTAAAGGCATCAAATAAGGAATTCTAACGTTGCGATTGATAATGGAAGCAAGACTGAGGAAAAATCAAGACACCTTCATAGGATTTGTCGAGCTGGAAAAAGCATTCGACAATGTAAAATTGCCCAAGATGTTCGAAATTCTGAGAAAAATAGCGGTAAACTATAGCGAGAGACAGGTGATATATAATATGTACAAGAGGTAACAGGGAATAATAAGAGTGGACTCGGATTAAAAGGGTGTAACACAGGGATGTAACCTTTCGCCCCTGCTCTTCAATCTGTACATCGGAGAAGCAATGCTGGAAATAAAAGAAAGGTCCAGGAGTGGAATTAAATTAAAAAAAAATGGTTCAAATGCCTCTAAGCACTATGGAACTTAACATCTAAGGTCATCAGTCCCCTAGATTTAGAACTACTTAAACCTAACTAACCTAAGGACACCACACACATCCATGCCCGAGGCAGGATTCGAACCTGCGACCGTAGCGGTTGCGCGGTTCCAGACTGTAGCGCCTACAACAGCTCGGCCGCAGCGGCCGGCTTTAAAATTCAAGGTGGAAGGATATCTATCATACGATTCGCTGATGACATTACTATCCTAAGTGAAAGTCAAGAAGAATTACATGATCTACTGAATGGAATGAACAATCTAATGAGTACAGAATATGGGCTGAGAGTAAATCGAAGAAAGGCGAAAAGTAGCAGAAATGAGAACAGCGAGAAACTTAACATCAGTATTGGTGGTTACGAAGTAAATGAACTTAAGCAATTCTGCTATCGTAGGCAGCAAAATAACCAAAGACGGACGGAGCAAGGAGGACATCAAAAGCAGACTCGCTATGGCAAAAAAGGCATTGCTCGCCGAGAGAAGTCTACTAGTATCAAACATAGGTCTTAATTTGAGGAAGACATTTCTGAGAATGTATGTTTGGAGCACAGCATTGTATGGTAGTGAAACATGGACTGTAGAAAAAGTGGAACAGAAGAGAATCGAACATTTGAGATGTGGTGCTACAGACGAATGTTTAAAACTCGCTGGACTGATAAGGTAAGCAATGAGGAAGATCTCTGCAGAAACTGAGAGGAAAGGAATGTTTGGAAAACATAATTAACTCAAAATAAACAGTTGCTCAATGACCAAATAAATGTTGGAAACCAGACTCTAATAGAGTAATTGATGAAATTACATGAAAAAGATAAGAGGCTTTTCCATCGTTCACCCCCTCACACTCTTTCGCAGCCCCCCTTACCTGCCGACCGCGGTGGTCTAGCGGTTCTAGGCGCTCAGTCCGGAACCGGGGGACTGCTACGGTCGCAGGTTCGAATCCTGCCTCGGGCATGGATGTGTGTGATGTCCTTAGGTTAGTTAGGTTTAAGTAGTTCTAAGTTCTAGGGGACTGATGACCACAGATGTTAAGTCCCATAGTGCTCAGAGCCATTTGAACCCCTCACCTCCCCCACCACCCCCCAATCCACACTTTCATTCCACTTTTCGCTCCTCACCTTCTCCTGTAACTCACACTCCATCACACTGCTATAAACTTATGTCGACACATCAGAGTTTTTCCCTGCGCTACAAAAAAAAAAGTTTCCATCGCTATTCCTTCCCTGCTCCTACAAAGTACATAAATACACAGAAACATAATTAACTAGAATTACGCACATACAATAAACTGATTTTAAAAAAAGTTGCAGCTCGAAGTAGTGGAAAGATTACGTTGGCAACACAAGTAAACGCAGACCACAACACATACTTGAAGTACAAAAACAAACAGATTACAGTGGTGTGCATGAATGTTTGTTGTAAAAAACGTAAGAAATGCATAGTTCTGCAGAACAACTAAATAATAGACGGAAATTATCAGTGTCTAGTGAGGAAAAACAACGATGTGCTAGCAGACGGCATTTCCAGATGTAAGCGAGAAATCAACCGAAAAACACGGTAAGTACAAACCAACTTGAAAAAAGAGACAGCATTGGTCGTATATTTTTTATTATCGCAAAATCGATTTTCTGTCACTGAGTGACCATCTTCAGTGCTATATTGTATAACTTAAATTAGGATGCACTGTTGTCACTAAGCTTACGGCAATCACATTGATTGTCGAACTTAAATTAGGATGCACTGTTGTCACTAAGCTTACGGCAATCACATTGATTGTCGAACTTAAATTAGGATGCACTGTTGTTACTAAGCTTACGGCAATCACATTGATTGCCGAAAGCTTAGTGACAACAGTGCATCCTAATTTAAGTTATACAATATAGCACTGAAGATGGTCACTCAGTGACAGAAAATCGATTTTGCGATAGTAAAAAATATACGACCAATGCTGTCTCTTTTTTCAAGTATACCTGTTATCTGGTCGTAGTGCACAAGACAACATGGAGTCGCCAATCAATACAAACCAACTTATTCTTACCAAACAGCTTTTCGATCTAAAAGCAAATCAAAATGTAAATAACTTAACTACAGAGCACTGAAGACGCTTTACCTCAATAAAGCGAAACGCGTCGAGTGAAAAAATGACGCTTTTCTTGTAGTTGCAACGACGGAACAAAAAGAGCCTCAGGAATTATAAAGCAAATACGGACGCTATGGCCACACAAATGAAGAACAGATCCCATTGTACTACGACGTGTTTAAACGCATACGACCGCAACAGTACGTCAATGACATGTGACGAAGGCTAAGAAAGCCAGATGACTGGTTAGAAATGAACACCATAACCGACAAAATTTCACAAGCACTCCACACAGCATACATACAGGATCGACCACACGAGAGGCGGAGAGCATGGTTCAAATGGATCAAATGGCTCTGAGCACTATGGAACTTAACATCTCAGGTTATCAGCCCCCTTGAACTTCGAACTACTTAAACCTAACTAACCTAAGAACATCACACACGTTCATGCCCGAGGCAGGATTCGAACCTGCGACCGTAGCAGTCGCGCGGTTCCGGACTGAAGCGCCTAGAACCGCTCGGTTACAACGGCCGGCGACGGAGAGCAGGGAATCACGCCACAAGACAACACAACACATGGAACGATTCCGACAACAACAAACTACTGATTCGGATGCCTCAAGAAACTAAGAACAAGACAAGATGGATTCATAGAATATAAAAAATGAGAAGAATAATGCAATAAGAGCATTGTATATAGAATTGTATATATCGTAGTAACGTAATTTGTAGTTGAATCTAAGCAAACAGCTGCTCCATCTGGGACTGGCTCGAAGTTGTTCCGATGCCCTCCACCTGGAACAGCCACGTAGTGGGACATTTTCTTCCTTTAAAAGCTCTCCTGTCATGTACACTCCTGGAAATGGAAAAAAGAACACATTGACACCGGTGTGTCAGACCCACCATACTTGCTCCGGACACTGCGAGAGGGCTGTACAAGCAATGATCACACGCAGGGCACAGCGGACACACCAGGAACCGCGGTGTTGGCCGTCGAATGGCGCTAGCTGCGCAGCATTTGTGCACCGCCGCCGTCAGTGTCAGCCAGTTTGCCGTGGCATACGGAGCTCCATCGCAGTCTTTAACACTGGTAGCATGCCGCGACAGCGTGGACGTGAACCGTATGTGCAGTTGACGGACTTTGAGCGAGGGCGTATAGTGGGCATGCGGGAGGCCGGGTGGACGTACCGCCGAATTGCTCAACACGTGGGGCGTGACGTCTCCACAGTACATCGATGTTGACGCCAGTGGTCGGCGGAAGGTGCACGTGCCCGTCGACCTGGGACCGGACCGCAGCGACGCACGGATGCACGCCAAGACCGTAGGATCCTACGCAGTGCCGTAGGGGACCGCACCGCCACTTCCCAGCAAATTAGGGACACTGTTGCTCCTGGGGTATCGGCGAGGACCATTCGCAACCGTCTCCATGAAGCTGGGCTACGGTCCCGCACACCGTTAGGCCGTCTTCGGCTCACGCCCCAACATCGTGCCAATGATGGTCGTATGCGTGTTTGGCGCCGTGCAGGTGAGCGCCACAATCAGGACTGCATACGACCGAGGCACACAGGGCCAACACCCGGCATCGTGGTGTGGGGAGCGATCTCCTACACTGGCCGTACACCACTGGTGATCGTCGAGGGGACACTGAATAGTGCACGGTACATCCAAACCGTCATCGAACCCGTCGTTCTACCATTCCTAGACCGCCAAGGGAACTTGCTGTTCCAACAGGACAATGCACGTCCGCATGTATCCCGTGCCACCCAACGTGCTTTAGAAGGTGTAAGTCAACTACCCTGCCCAGCAAGATCTCCGGATCTGTCCCCCATTGAGCATGTTTGGGACTGGATGACGCGTCGTCTCACGCGGTCTGCACGTCCAGCACGAACGCTGGTCCAACTGAGGCGCCAGGTGGAAATGGCATGGCAAGCCGTTCCACAGGACTACATCCAGCATCTCTACGATCGTCTCCATGGGAGAATAGCAGCCTGCATGTCTGCGAAAGGTGGATATACACTGTACTAGTGCCGACATTGTGCATGCTCTGTTGCCTGTGTCTATGTGCCTGTGGTTCTGTCAGTGTGAACATGTGATGTATCTGACCCCAGGAATGTGTCAATAAAGTTTCCCCTTCCTGGGACAATGAATTCACGGTGTTCTTATTTCAATTTCCAGGAGTGTATTACCTACTTCTTAAATTTAAATTGTTTCTGTGGTGTCACCGCCAGACACCACACTTGCTGGGTGGTAGCCTTTTAATCGGCCGCGGTCCGCTAGTATACGTCGGACCCGCGTGTCGCCACTGTCGGTGATTGCAGACCGAGCGCCGCCACACGGCAGGTCTAGAGAGACTTCCTAGGACTCGCTCAGTTGTACAGCCGACGTTGATAGCCATGGTTCACTGACATAATACGCTCTCATTTGCCGAGACGATAGTTAGCATAGCCTTCAGCTACGTCATTTGCTACGACCTAGCAAGGCGCCATTACTAGTTACTATTGAGATTATGAATAATGTACCGTCAAGAGCGACGTTCACCATTTATGGATTAAAGTTAAGTATTCCACCAGCTACGTCCGTTTTTTCTAAAGCCTAATTTCCTTGTCCTGTTCCAGATCTCACGCCAGCCTGCGTGAGCTAAAACGCGTGCCTTTCGGCTTCCTCTAATAGTACGGTGTTGGCTCTCCTGCCAACCCACAACAGTTTCTGTATTCTTTTTGTAAATTTATGTTCATTTTATTCCAATACCAACTCATTATTCTTACTCTTGTTTCATTGCTCCAGGAAAAAACATGTTTAGAAATATCGAACAATGTCCTGTAAGACGCAAAATTATAGACTGTGCGACCTGCTTTTTAAAATAGGCAGTAGGTCGTTAAATATGCAATAAATGAAATCAAATGTACACTATGTGATCAAAAGTATCCGGACGCCTGGCTGAAAATGAGTTAAAACTTCGTGGTGTCCTCTATCGGTAATGCTGGAATTCAAAATGATGTTGGCCCTTGATGACAGCTTCCATTCTCGCAGGCTTACGTTCAGTCAGGTGCTGGAAGGTTTCACGGGGAATGTCAGCCCATTCTTCACGGAGTGCTGCACTGAGGAGAGGTATCGATGTCGGTCGTCAGGCCTGGCACGAAGTCGGCGTTCCAAACCACCCCAGAGGAGTTCTGTAGGATCAGGTCAGGACTCTGTGCAGGCCAGTCCATAACAGGGATGTTATTGTCGTGTAACCACTCCGCCACACGACGTAAACAGGTGCTCGGTCGTGTTGAAAGATCCAGCCACCATCCCCGAATTGCTCTTCAACAGTGGCAATCAAGAAAGTGCGTAAAACACGAATGTAGGCCTGTGCTGTGATGGTGCCACGCAAAACAAGAAGGGATGCACGTCCAATCCATGAAAAACACGATCACACCACAACACCGTGAAAGGTCTCTGTTGGATTCCTTTCGTGTTTAATTTCTTAAATCTGTTGCCATTTATGGAATAAATTCCTCTTCTAAATTTACTGTGGCGTTTCTGACTATCTGGGAGGATACTGAGTAGTGGAACGTGTTACTTTTACACATAAACAAGAACGATCTGTCACACTACTACACTTTAAAACACAGTTTATATGTAATTCATGTCACACAGTCTCATACGAAACCTACATCCGCTTTCTTTTATATACTGTATATGATAAGATACTGTCATCCCCCTTCCCTTCTGTGTGAGAGGATGAATGAGCAAATGTATTTCTAGTTGCATGCTTGAGGGTAGCAGACAAGACTGTCTGCTAGAGAACAGTAGGACCAACGTCGGAACAGGTAGCTACGCTTTCTAAAAGCAAAGAGGTTTCTATCTTTAGTATGGTCCTGTCCGTCTCTTGTCATGTTGGTATAGGAAGCTGCCCCTCTGGCCACCTCCGTTTGTATTTGTGAGCCACCCCTCAGGAAGGGACCAAGCAGTCGGTCCGGGGCGAGCGTCTGAAGTGGTAAGATCTCCGGCTAAGCGCGTGTCTGCCAAGTCCGTAGGACAATGGATTTCTTAAGTTCAGCCTAACTGAAAATTTAATCACCTTTATTTCAGGTTTAGCTCTAAAATATCTAATGTTATCTTAAATGGCAGCGCAGTGTAATTCTCGTGTGAAGTTCAGATTATTTTCCGGTAGTTGCTTTGTCACTACTTTGTGAGTAAAGTGGAACCACGTGTTGATCAGTAACTCTAACTAAGATCAATCTTAAATGCGAATGCTTGTGTGATTATAACGTCTCGTCTTGACAATATTTTTCAATATAGCAACATTTCTTTATGTTCAAACCACGTGGGGTGTACTTTGCGAGACCAGTACCACGTGCTTATATAACTGTTTGACCCGTCAGGTTAACAGTAAGACGTTAGTAACCAGTTCGAGGTTTTTCTTTTGTAAATTGCTTTTCGATCTAATTTATGTTAATTATCAAAATTATTGTGGAGTTACACTCTTTGTGTAAACCAAGTTGACCACGTGAAGCAAGTGGTGTAATCATCAAAGTAGCCCTCAGCTATTCTTTTCGCGAAGATTTCACAGAGTTAATATGAATTTAGTATACCAGTGTGTGGTAATTACATGACGGACAGGATTGTGCTACGAACGTATCTTCTTTGGGTGAAAATTTGAATCTGTTGGTAGTGGTTAACTTTCTCTTGCATACGTTTCAACGTTCTTTGTGTGTTGTTTTATGAATGCAGTGTTGTATGCAGTCTCCCGATCTTGCCTCCATATTTGATGTGTTCCGTAAGATTGCAAACTCACATTTTCACAGTCCTAAATAAGGCACCAGCTCAGTTATAACTCACGTTTAATACGCTGAAATTTCAATGATCAATGTTAAAATAAATTTCCAAATATAAACTGATTTATTTCTTTTTATTTAAATTCACTTTTATATATCACCGGTTGTCGTATGACTATTAAAAGATTATAATTAATGTTAGTCTGGTTGAAAATTTGGTAAGCTAGACTGGATACCTGGTGAAACAGTTGCGCAGTAATGCAAGGTTAACTTCCCCAGGCAGCTCACAGCTTTTAACCCGCTTTTACTGTCCATCAGCACCGCTTTCATCATAGCAAATTAAAGTAACAAACTTACAACCGCCGCTTCCGAGTTCCACTGTTGGCACTACACACGCTGGCAGATGACGTTCACTGGGCATTCGCCATACCCACACTCCGCCATCGGATAGCCAAATTCTGTACCGTGATTCGTCACTCCACACAACGTTTCTCCAATGTTCAATCGGTCAATGTTTACGCTCCTTACACCAAGCGAGGCGTCGTTAGCATTTACCGGCGTCATGCGTGGCTTATAAGTAGTCGCTCGACCATGAACTCATAGTTTTCTCACCTCCCGCCTAACTGTCGTAGTACTTGCAGTGGATCCTGATGCAGTCTCGAATTCCTGTGTGGTGGTCTGGATAGACGTCTGCCTGTTACACATTACGATCCTCTTCAACTGTCGGCAGTCTCTGTCAGTCAACAGACGAGGTCGGCCTGTACGCTTTTGTGCTGTGCGTGTCCTTTCACGTCTCCACTTTTTCGGTTGGTTTCTCGCTTACATCTGGAAATGCCGTCTGCTAGCACATCGTTGTTTTTCTGCACTAGACACTGATAATTTCCGTCTATTATTTAGTTGTTCTGCATCACTATGCATTTCTTTTGTTTTTCACAACAAACATTCATGCACACGACTGTATTCTGTTTGTTTTTGTACTTCAAGTATATGTTGTGGTCTGCGTTTTCTTGTGTTGCCAACATCACCTTTCCAGTACTTTGTCTTTGAGCTGCAACGTTTTTAAAAAATCAGTGTATTGTATGTGCGTAATTCTAGTTAATTATGTTTCTGTGTATTTATGTACTGTATAGGAGCAGAGGCAATACTGACCTTACGACTTATCTTAGAAGAAAGATTAAGGAAAGACAAACCTACGTTTCTAGCATTTCTAGACTTAGAGAAAGCTTTTGACAATGTTGACTGGAATACTCTCTTTCAAATTCTAAAGGTGGCGGGGGTAAAATACAGGGAGCGAAAGGCTATTTACAATTTGTACAGAAACCAGATGGCAGTTATAAGAGTCGAGGGACATGAAAGGGAAGCAGTGGTTGGGAAGGGAGTAAGACAGGGTTGTAGCCTCTCCCCGAGGTTATTAAATCTGTATATTGAGCAAGCAGTAAAGGAAACAAAAGAAAATTTCGGAGTAGGTATTAAAATCCATGGAGAAGAAATAAAAACTTTGAGGTTCGCCGATGACATTGTAATTCTGTCAGAGACAGCAAAGGACTTGGAAGAACAGTTGAATGAAATGGTCAGTGTCTTGAAAGGAGGATATAAGATGAACATCAACAAAAGCAAAACAAGAATAATGGAATGTAGTCGAATTAAGTCGGGTGATGCTGAGGGTATTAGATTAGGAAATCAGACACTCAAAGTAGTAAAGGAGTTTTGCTATTTGGGGAGCAAAATAACTGATGATGGTCGGAGTAGAGAGGATATAAAATGTAGACTGGCAATGGCAAGCAAAGCGTTTCTCAAGAAGAGAAATTTGTTAACATCGAGTATAGATTTAAGTGTCAGGAAGTCATTTCTGAAAGTATTTGTATGGAGTGTAGCCATGTATGGAAGTGAAACATGGACGGTAAATAGTTTGGACAAGAAGAGAATAGACGCTTTCGAAATGTGGTGCTACAGAAGAATGCTGAAGATTAGATGGGTAGATCACATAACTAATGAGGAAGTATTGAATAGGATTGGGGAGAAGAGAAGTTTGTGGCACAACTTGACCAGAAGAGGGGATCGGTTGGTAGGACATGTTCTGAGGCATCAAGGGATCACCAATGTAGTATTGTAGGGCAGAGTGGAGGGTAAAAATCGTAGGGGGAGACCAAGAGATGAATACACTAAGCAGATTCAGAAGGATGTAGGTTGCAGTAGGTACTGGGAGATGAAGAAGCTTGCACAGGATAGAGTAGCATGGAGAGCTGCATCAAACCAGTCTCAGGACTGAAGACCACAACAACAAACAGGAGCAGAGAAGGAATAGCGAAGGAAACCTTTTTTTTTGTAGGGCAGGGAAAAACTGATGAGTCGACAGAAGTTTATAGCAGTGTGAAGGACTGTGAGTTACAGGAGAAGGTGAGGAGCGGAAAGTGTAATGAAACTGTGGATTGGGGGGTGGTGGGGGAGGTGAGGGGTGTTGCCAAAGAGTGTGAGGGGGTGAAGGTTGGAAAAGCCTCTTTTCTTTTTCATGTAATTTCATCAATTACTCTATATAGAGTCTGGTTTCCAACATTTATTTGATCCTTGAGCAACTGTTTATTTTGAGTGAATTATGTTTTCCAAATATTCCTTTCCTCTCAGATTATGCAGAGAACTTCCTCATTGCTCACCTTATCACATCGGAAACAGGGGACCTAGGGACGTTTAGGAGTGTGCAAATCCCGCGTACAGACGTATAACACAAGTGGCACCCAGTCACCTGGCCACGTTCGAAGTCCGTGAGTTCCGTGGAGCGCCCCATTCTGCCCTCTCACGATGTCTAATGACTACTGAGGTCGCTGATATGGAGTACATGGCAGTAGGTGGCAGCACAGTGCGGCTAATATGAAAAACGTTAGTTTTTTGGGGCTGTCCGGATACTTTTGATCACATAGCGTATCTGAGCAGAAAGCTTCTAAGAGAATTTGAACGACGCATCACCTATGGGACTTGATCAAACAGTATCAAGATAACCCCTGTCCCACCATCAGGAGAATGCGTCCCACAAACGCCTTCCCTGTCATACCAAAAGTAAGCAAACATGTAAGTTAGCCACGGTTCTGTTTATTATCGCAACTGTCATACGGATCGCTCTAAATGTTCACCTGAAATACTGCTACACGCTAAAAAGTGATTCTGGAGAAACGGTACTGCACGCCGAATGCTATCTGGAGTTCATGTGAAACCCAGCTCGCGCTATTCGTCCACGAGACTCAGAGGGCCATAGACACGGGTTCACAGGTAGATGCCGTGTTTCTTGACTTCCGCAAGGCGTTCGATACAGTTCCCCACAGTCGTTTAATGAACAAAGTAAGAGCATATGGACTATCAGACCAATTGTGTGATTGGATTGAGGAGTTCCTAGATAATAGGACGCAGCATGTCATTCTCAATGGAGAGAAGTCTTCCGAAGTAAGAGTGATTTAAGGTGTGCCGCAGGGGAGTGTCATAGGACCGTTGCTATTCACAATATACATAAATGACCTGGTGGATGACATCGGAAGTTCACTGATGCTTTTTGCAGATGATGCTGTGGTGTATCGAGAGGTTGTAACAATGGAAAATTGTACTGAAATGCAGGAGGATCTGCAGCGAATTGACGCATGGTGCAGGGAATGGCAATTGAATCTCAATGTAGACAAGTGTAATGTGCTGCGAATACTCAGAAAGATAGATCCTTTCTCATTTAGCTACAAAATAACAGGTCAGCAACTGGAAGCAGTTAATTCCATAAATTATCTGGGAGTACCCATTAGGAGTGATTTAAAATGGAATGATCATATAATGTTGATTGTCGGTAAAGCAGATGCCAGACTGAGATTCATTGGAAGAATCCTAAGGAAATGCAATCCGAAAACAAAGGAAGTAGGTTACAGTACGCTTGTTCGCCCACTGCTTGAATACTGCTCAGCAGTGTGGGATCCGTACCAGATAGGGTTGATAGAAGAGATAGAGAAGATCCAACGGAGAGCAGCGCGCTTCGTTACAGGATCATTTAGTAATCGCGACAGCGTTACGGAGATGATAGATAAACTCCAGTGGAAGACTCTGCAGGAGAGACGCTCAGTAGCTCGGTGAGGGCTTTTGTCAAAGTTTCGAGAACATACCTTCACCGAAGAGTGAAGCAGTATATTGCTCCCTCCTATGTATATCTCGCGAAGAGACCTTGAGTATAAAATCAGAGAGATAGAGCCCACACAGAGGCATACCGACAATCCTTCTTTCCACGAACAATACGAGACTGGAATAGAAGGGAGAACCGATAGAGGTACTGAAGGTACCCTCCGCCACACACCGTCAGGTGGCTTGCGGAGTATGGAAAAAAAGAAAAAAAAAAAACGGCAGCTCGGGCCCACGGTGCCTTCCGTAGTCGTCCATCTTTTCCTGACAGCCCTCTCGTTTCATTTTTTGCGACAAGTAGAAGTGTTAAGTTTGTTGCATTCCATGACGGGGTGACTGGTACACTAAATGGTTTCCATAATCATATAAAGAGACAGCCTCCGTTGCAAAGTTATTTGTATCACAAATGACGCGTTGCGCCTGGTTAAGGCTTCCTCAGTTTTTCTAAAATAAAATGAAAATCAATTATGTAATTATACAAAGTTGCCAGTTAATGGGCACGGTTCTAAGCTGCGCTAAAGTTTTAAAAATTATTTTAAAAAAGCAAATCAACACTCACGAAATGCTATCAAAGCATTGGATGTCACCGGCTGCTGGGCAGGTTAGTCAGAAGAGTGGTAAGGAAGAACCGCCGAACAAGGTATAGACTAGAACAAAACCAAGTGAACAGACTTACCAGCATAGAAACCGGGATAAATGTACAGGGTGTTTCAAAAATGACCGGTATATTTGAAACGGCGATAAAAACTAAACGAGCAGCGATAGAAATACACCGTTTGTTACAATATGCTTGGGCCAACAGACAAACTTTCCAAATTACAGTAGTTACAATTTTCAACAACAGATGGCGCTGCGGTCTGGGAAACTCTATAGTACGATATTTTCCACATATCCACCGTGCGTAGCAATAATATGGCGTAGTCTCTGAATGAAATTACCCGAAACCTTTGACAACGTGTCTGGCGGAATGGCTTCACATGCAGATGAGATGTACTGCTTCAGCTGTTCAATTGTTTCTGGATTCTGGCGGTACACCTGGCCTTTCAAGTGTCCCCACAGAAAGAAGTCACAGGGGTTCACGTCTGGCGAATAGGGAGGCCAATCCACGCCGCCTCCTGTATGTTTCGGATAGCCCAAAGCAATCACACGATCATCGAAATATTCATTCGGGAAATTAAAGACGTCGGCCGTGCGATATGGCCGGGCACCATCTTGCATAAACCACGAGGTATTCGCAGTGTCGTCTAAGGCAGTTTGTACCGCCACAAATTCACGAAGAATGTCCAGATAGCGTGATGCAGTAATCGTTTCGGATCTGAAAAATGGGCCAATGATTCCTTTGGAAGAAATGGCGGCCCAGACCAGTACTTTTTCAGGATGCAGGGACGATGGGACTGCAACATGGGGCTTTTCGGTTCCCCATATGCGCCAGTTCTGTTTATTGACGAAGCCTTCCAGGTAAAAATAAGCTTCGTCAGTAAACCAAATGCTGCCCATATGCATATCGCCGTCATCAATCCTGTGCACTATATCGTTAGCGAATGTCTCTCGTGCAGCAACGGTGGCGGCGCTGAGGGGTTGCCGCGTTTGAATTTTGTACGGATAGAGGTGTAAACTCTGGCGCGTGAGACGATACGTGGACGTCGGCGTCATTTGGACCGCAGCTGCAACACGGCGAACGGAAACCCGAGGCCGCTGTCGGATCACCTGCTGCACTAGCTGCGCGTTGCCCTCTGTGGTTGCCGTACGCGGTCGCCCTACCTTTCCGGCACGTTCGTCCGTCACGTTCCCAGTCCGTTGAAATTTTTCAAACAGATCCTTTATTGTATCGCTTTTCGGTCCTTTGGTTACATTAAACCTCCGTTGAAAACTTCGTCTTGTTGCAACAACACTGTGTTCTGGGCGGTGGAATTCCAACACCAGAAAAATCCTCTGTTCTAAGGAATAAACCATGTCGTCTACAGCACACTTGCACGTTGTGAACAGCACACGCTTACAGCAGAAAGACGACATACAGAATGGCGCACCCACAGACTGCGTTGTCTTCTATATCTTTCACATCACTTGCAGCGCCATCTGTTGTTGAAAATTATAACTACTGTAATTTCTAAAGTTTTTCTGCCTGAAAATGTACTGTTGTCCCAACCATATTGCAACAAACGGTGTATTTCTATCGCTGCTCGTTTAGTTTTTATTGCCGTTTCAAATATACCGGTCATTTTTTAAACACCCTGTATGAAGGCAAACATGGATCGGAGGCGTAAAGGGGGCACAGACAAATGAAGCAACGGAAGAAAACCCTAAAATAGTGAGAGCGGGCGAGTGGAGAGCAACACGCAGCCAGACGTACGTCGAATGAGCCGGATACCCTGGTCTCGCTATGACTGGACTAATTCAAAGAGCTTATAAATTAAATGACAGAATGCTCAAGAAATACAAGGAAATAAACGTTGCCATAAAAACGGTGGTGGGTCGCAAGGGTTTGAAAATGGATATACATGAAATACGACCAAAATAGCGACAACCGTGAAAGTAGAGCGTTAACGATCGTAATAGTACGTTGTGACAAATATAGGAAAAATCTGGCAGAAAAATTGGACAGACCTTACAAGAAGTGAGTGATCATAAGTTCGTGAGAAGTCTGATTCTCACTGACCAATCGATCATTCACAAGCCCTCCAGTCTATTAGTTAAGTGTAGAGAAGTTTGCACCTCTTCGGGTAAGTTCAATTTTCCCCTCTTTTTTCCAAGATGAAGTGTATTTTCAAATAGAATGCTCGGAGAATGGTGACGGCTACTTTTCAAGTGTTCGGCAAACGCCGAGTGATGTACGAGGTGCATTCAAGTTCTAAGGCCTCCAATTTTTTTTTCTAATTAACTACTCACCCGAAATCGATGAAACTGGCGTTACTTCTCGACGTAATAACCCTGCAGACGTACACATTTTTCACAACGCTGACGCCACGATTCCATGGCAGCGGCGAAGGCTTCTTTAGGAGTCTGTTTCGACCACTGGAAAATCGCTGAGGCAATAGCAGCACGGCTGGTGAATGTGCGGCCACGGAGAGTGTCTTTCATTGTTGGAAAAAGCCAAAAGTCACTAGGAGCCAGGTCATGTGAGTAGGGAGCATCAGGAATCACTTCAAAGTTGTTATCACGAAGAAACTGTTGCGTAACGTTAGCTCGATGTGCGGGTGCGTTGTCTTGGTGAAACAACACACGCGCAGCCTTTCCCGGACGTTTTTGTTGGAGTGCAGGAAGGAATTTGTTCTTCAAAACATTTTCGTAGCATGCACCTGTTACCGTAGTGCCCTTTGCAACGCAATGGGTAAGGATTACGCCCTCGCTGTCCCACAACATGGACACCATCAGTTTTTCAGCACTGGCGGTTACCCGAAATGTTTTTGGTGGCGGTGAATCTGTGTGCTTCCATTGAGCTGACTGGCGCTTTGCTTCTGGATTGAAAAATGGCATCCACGTCTCATCCATTGTCACAACCGACGAAAAGAAAGTCCCATTCGTGCTGTCGTTGCGCGTCAACATTGTTCGGCAACATGCCACACGGGCAGCCGTGTGGTCGCCTGTCAGCATTTGTGGCACCCACCTGGATGACACTTTTCGCATTTTTAGGTCGTCATGCAGGATTGTGTGCACAGAACCCACAGAAATGCCAACTCTGGAGGCGATCTGTTCGACAGTCATTCGGCGATCCCCCAAAACAATTCTCTCCACTGTCTCGATCGTGTCGTCAGACCGGCCTGTGCGAGCCCGAGGTTGTTTCGGTTTGTTGTCACACGATGTTCTGCCGTCATTAAACTGTCGCACCCACGAACGCACTTTCGACACATCCATAACTCCGTCACCACATGTCTCCTTCAACTGTGGATGAATTTCAATTGGTTTCACACCACGCAAATTCAGAAAACGAATGATTGCATGCTGTTCAAGTAAGGAAAACGTCGCCATTTTAAGTATTTAAAACAGTTCTCATTCTCGCCGCTGGCGGTAAAATTCCATCTGCCGTACGGATCTGCCATCTCTGGGACGTATTGACAATGCATGCAGCCTCATTTTAAAACAATGCGCATGTTTCTATCTCTTTCCAGTCCGGAGAAAAAAAATCGGAGGCCTTAGAACTTGAATGCACCTCGTACAGTCTGACCTTTTGTGTTAAATAAATGTTCACGGAATCACGTCTTGAACATCTTGCCTGTTTGTCCTATGTATGGTTCATCACACCGTGAAAAATCTTCTCTATATCGTTGTTCATTATGAATGTAACTGTTCAAATGTGTGTGAAATCTTATGTGACTTGACTGCTAAGGTCATCAGTACCTAAGCTTACACACTGCTTAACCTAAATTATCCTAAGGACACACACACACACACAGCCATGCCCGAGGGAGGACTCGAACCTCCGCCGGGACCAGCCGCACAGTCCATGACTGCAGCGCCACAGACCGCTCGGTTAATCCCGCGCGGCTATGAACGTAACAATTTTCATTTTGATGGCCGATGACTGTACAGTAATAATACATTTTTTTGAAAGACTTTGGCTAAGTCGCATAGAATACACTCCTGGAAATGGAAAAAAGAACACATTGACACCGGTGTGTCAGACCCACCATACTTGCTCCGGACACTGCGAGAGGGCTGTACAAGCAATGATCACACGCACGGCACAGCGGACACACCAGGAACCGCGGTGTTGGCCGTCGAATGGCGCTAGCTGCGCACCATTTGTGCACCGCCGCCGTCAGTGTCAGCCAGTTTGCCGTGGCATACGGAGCTCCATCGCAGTCTTTAACACTGGTAGCATGCCGCGACAGCGTGGACGTGAACCGTATGTGCAGTTGACGGACTTTGAGCGAGGGCGTATAGTGGGCATGCGGGAGGCCGGGTGGACGTACCGCCGAATTGCTCAACACGTGGGGCGTGAGGTCTCCACAGTACATCGATGTTGTCGCCAGTGGTCGGCGGAAGGTGCACGTGCCCGTCGACCTGGGACCGGACCGCAGCGACGCACGGATGCACGCCAAGACCGTAGGATCCTACGCAGTGCCGTAGGGGACCGCACCGCCACTTCCCAGCAAATTAGGGACACTGTTGCTCCTGGGGTATCGGCGAGGACCATTCGCAACCGTCTCCATGAAGCTGGGCTACGGTCCCGCACACCGTTAGGCCGTCTTCCGCTCACGCCCCAACATCGTGCAGCCCGCCTCCAGTGGTGTCGCGACAGGCGTGACTGGAGGGACGAATGGAGACGTGTCGTCTTCAGCGATGAGAGTCGCTTCTGCCTTGGTGCCAATGATGGTCGAATGCGTGTTTGGCGCCGTGCAGGTGAGCGCCACAATCAGGACTGCATACGACCGAGGCACACAGGGCCAACACCCGGCATCATGGTGTGGGGAGCGATCTCCTACACTGGCCGTACACCACTAGTGATCGTCGAGGGGACACTGAATAGTGCACGGTACATCCAAACCGTCATCGAACCCATCGTTCTACCATTCCTAGACCGGCAAGGGAACTTGCTGTTCAAACAGGACAATGCACGTCCGCATGTATCCCGTGCCACCCAACGTGCTCTAGAAGGTGTAAGTCAACTACCCTGGCCAGCAAGATCTCCGGATCTGTCCCCCATTGAGCATGTTTGGGACTGGATGAAGCGTCGTCTCACGCGGTCTGCACGTCCAGCACGAACGCTGGTCCAACTGAGGCGCCAGGTGGAAATGGCATGGCAAGCCGTTCCACAGGACTACATCCAGCATCTCTACGATCGTCTCCATGGGAGAATAGCAGCCTGCATTGCTGCGAAAGGTGGATATACACTGTACTAGTGCCGACATTGTGCATGCTCTGTTGCCTGTGTCTATGTGCCTGTGGTTCTGTCAGTGTGATCATGTGATGTATCTGACCCCAGGAATGTGTCAATAAAGTTTCCCCTTCCTGGGACGATGAATTCACGGTGTTCTTATTTCAATTTCCAGGAGTGTATATATATATATATATATATATATATATATATATATATATATATATATACAGGGTGAGTCACCTAACATTACCGCTGGATATATTTCGTAAACCACCTCAAATACTGACGAACCGATTCCACAGACCGAACTTGAGGAGAGGGGCTAGTGGAATTGTGTAATACAAACCATACAAAAATGCACGGAAGTATGTTTTTTAACACAAACCTACGTTTTTTTAAATAGAACCACGTTAGTTTTGTTAGCACATCTCAACATATAAACAAATACGTAATCAGTGCCGTTTGTTGCATTGTAAAATGTTAATTACATCCGGAGATACTATGACCTATAGTTGACGCTTGAACCTCCGACGTTCAGTTGCGTGTTGTAACAAACAGCTGCAACATACATCGCGTTTCTACAGAATGATCTGCCAACGTTGCTCGAAAATGTCCCACTGGAAACGCGTCGACGTATGTGGTATCAGCATGATGGTGCACCTGCACATTCCGCAATTAACACTAGGCTGACCTTCGACAGGGTGTTTGACGGGCGTTTCATAGGACGTGGTGGACGCATAAATTGGCCAGCCCGTTCTCCTGATCTTACACCTCTGGACTTCTTTCTGTGGGGTACGTTAAAGGAGAATGTGTACCGTGATGTGCCTACAACCCCAGAGGATATGAAACAACGTATTGTGGCAGCCTGCGGCGACATTACACCAGATGTACTGCGGCGTGTACGAAATTCATTACGCCAGAGATTGCAATTGTGTGCAGCGAATGATGGGCACCACATTGAACATCTTTGGCCTGACATGTCGGGACACACTCTATTCCAGTCCGTAATTGAAAACGGAAACCACGTGTGTACGTGTACCTCACCCCTCATGGTAATATACATGTGCGTCAGTGAAAAATACCAATAAAAAGGTGTTAGCATGTGGACGTAATGTGCTGTTCCAGTCTCTTCTGTACCTAAGGTCCATCACCGTTACCTTTGGATCCGTACGTAATTCGGTGCTCTCCGATACACACGATCCAACAGCGGAGGAGTGGTACTCAAGCGTCAACTTTAGGTTACAATATCTCCGGATGTAATTAACATTTTACAATGCAACAAACGGCACTGATTACGTATTTGTTTATACGTTCAGATGTGCTAACAAAACTAACGGGGTTCCATTTAAAAAAACGTAGCTTTGTGTTAAAAAACATACTTCCGTGCATTTTTGTATGGTTTGTATTAACCAATTACACTAGCCCCTCTCCGCACGTTCGGTCTGTGGAGTCGATTCTTCAGTATTTGATGTGGTTTACGAAATATATCCAGCGGTAATGTTAGTTGACTCACCCTGTATATAATGACTTTTGAACACTATTGCCGGCCGGAGTGGCCGTGCGGTTCTAGGCGCTACAGTCTGGAGCCACGTGACCGCTACGGTCGAGGTTCGAATCCTGCCTCGGGCATGAATGTGTGTGATGTCCTTAGGTTAGTTAGGTTTAAGTAGTTCTAGGCGACTGATGACCTCAGAAGTTAAGTCCCATAGCGCTCAGAGCCATTTTGATAATTATTAAGGCAAATACATTGTTTGTTCTCTATCAACATCTTTGATTTGGTAAGTATGCCTATCAGTATTTAGTGCCTTCAGTAGTTAGAATCTTGTATTTAGCTGCCAGTATTGGCGCTGGCTGTATCGCAGTAGTTCGAGTAGCGAAGGTTGTTGTGAGGTAAGTGATTTGTGAAAGGTATACAGGGTGTTTCAAAAATGACCGGTATATTTGAAACGGCAATAAACACTAAACGAGCAGCGATAGAAATACACCGTTTGTTGCAATATGCTTGGGTCAACAGTACATTTTCAGGCAGACAAACTTTCGAAATTACAGTAGTTACAATTTTCAACAACAGATGGCGCTGCGGTTTGGGAAACTCTATAGTACGATATTTTCCACATATCCACCATGCGTAGCAATAATATGGCGTAGTCTCTGAATGAAATTACACGAAACCTTTGACAACGTGTCTGGCGGAATGGCTTCACATGCAGATGAGATGTACTGCTTCAGCTGTTCAATTGTTTCTGGATTCTGGCGGTACACCTGGTCTTTCAAGTGTCCCCACAGAAAGAAGTCACAGGGGTTCACGTCTGGCGAATAGCGAGGCCAATCCACGCCGCCTCCTGTATGTTTCGGATAGCCCAAAGCAATCACACGATCATCGAAATATTCATTCAGGAAATTAAAGACGTCGGCTGTGCGATGTGGCCGGGCACCATCTTACATAAACCACGAGGTGTTCGCAGTGTCGTCTAAGGCAGTTTGTACCGCCACAAATTCACGAAGAATGTCCAGATAGCGTGATGCAGTAATCGTTTCGGATCTGAAAAATGGGCCAATGATTCCTTTGGAAGAAATGGCGGCCCAGACCAGTACTTTTTCAGGATGCAGGGACGATGGGACTGCAACATGGGGCTTTTCGGTTCCCCATATGCGCTAGTTCTGTTTGTTGACGAAGCCGTCCAGGTAAAAATAAGCTTCGTCAGTAAACCAAATGCTGCCCACATGCATATCGCCGTCATCAATCCTGTGCACTATATCGTTAGCGAATGTCTCTCGTGCAGCAATGGTAGCAGCGCTGAGGGTTTGCCGCGTTTGAATTTTGTACGGATAGAGGTGTAAACTCTGGCGCACGAGACGATACGTGGACGTCAGCGTCATTTGGACCGCAGCTGCAACACGGCGAACGGAAACCCGAGGCCGCTGTCGGATCACCTGCTGCACTAGCTGCGCGTTGCCCTCTGTGGTTGCCGTATGCGGTCGCCCTACCTTTCCGGCACGTTCGTCCGTCACATTCCCAGTCCGTTGAAATTTTTCAAACAGATCCTTTATTGTATCGCTTTTCGGTCCTTTGGTTACATTAAACCTCCGTTGAAAACTTCGCCTTGTTGCAACAACACTGTGTTCTAGGCGGTGGAATTCCAACACCAGAAAAATCCTCTGTTCTAAGGAATAAACCATGTTGTCGACAGCACTCTTGCACGTTGTGAACAGTACACGCTTACAGCAGAAAGACGACGTACAGAATGGCGCACCCACAGACTGCGTTTTCTTCTATATCTTTCACATCACTTGGAGTGGGTGTCAGGGATTTTGACTGCCTCGTGATGGCTGGGTGTTGTATGCTGTCCTTAGGTTAGTTAGGTTTAAGTAGTTCTAAGTTCTAGGGGACTGATGACCATAGATGTTAAGTCCCACAGTGCTGAGAGCCAACCAACCAACTTGGAGCGCCATCTGTTGTTGAAAAGTATAACTACTGTAATTTCAAAAGTTTGTCCGCCTGAAAATGTACTGTTGTCCCAAGCATATTGCAACAAACGGTGTATTTCTATCGCTGCTCGTTTAGTTTTTATTGCCGTTTCAAATATACCAGTCATTTTTGAAACACCCTGTAGGTTATTGTTCGTCAGGGCCATTCTTTTGTAGAGATCATTGAAAGTCATATTGCGTTGCGCTAAAAATATTGTGTGTCAGTTTAGTGTTGATAGGAATAGGTAAAGAGCAAATTGTCTGTGTACATTCAGTTCTGCTCAGCTGTTTGAAAATCAAATGATGTAAGAGGTCCATCAGCAGAGTCATTCATAAATTTTTCTAAGGGGACCTTTCAGTAGTATGCAGTCGATATTTAGTGAAAACCAACTGCCAGCGGCAGGGCGATACGTGCGTGCTGCTGTCACCCCTTCCGTCACGAACCAGACGCCTTCACGGCTACTTCCCTAAGGAAAATTTTGCATAGTTACGTCGCATCACTTTGCACTTTTGGTACATGACGTCTGAGAACTGTTACCAATTTTGGAAGTCATTGCCGTCAAACTGTAGACGCAGCGCAGCCTGAAGACGATGAAATCTGACGTAGCGCAGTGTTCGCATAACACTCGTTTCGTTGACACTTCTCGTACTTTTGATTTGTGGCTCACAAGGGGAGGCCGCCAATTGTGAAATTCAGATTCGATTCATACTGCGCATAATAAAAGCTCATGGCCAGAGGTGTATTGTGGCAAAGCACCAAGATGCACTTCTCAGCCGTTGTCGAGAAAATCGACTGTTAAAAGAAACGTTTGCGGTGAAATACTCTCTACGCTTAAAAAATATATACACACACACACACACACACACACATATATATATATATATATATATATATATATATATATATATATATATATAAACTATTAATGAATTGCTTATGCATATTGGTGAAGGCGGATCGCTCTCCAATTTTCCGTTTGTTTAAGAGGGTGTACCAAAGCTCTCCCGTCCGCACTGATTTTCGACGATGTTAAAAGTTGCGCTAGGGACCGCATCTACCCTCTTTCGAAGTTGGCACGCAACTACGCTGTTATGCGGCGGCTCGTTTCGGCCCATTCAACATCTGTCCTTCAAGTGTAACGAGCGAGTAACGGAGTTTATGTTTCATACCTGCCACAGCAAGTTTGTATTCGTGGGGTCTCTATTCTAATGCGAACGTTTGACTTACGCTATACGTATTCGTTTCGGAATATCGTTTCTACGTCTTCCGTTAACTGTTCGTGGTTAACATTATGCAGACAATTAATAACCTTTGTGAAATACAACTTTGTTTGGGGAAAACATAATGATGTTCGAAGTCGCCAGTTTTTCCACGACAAACGACTTTCAGCAACTTATTATACACTCCTGGAAATGGAAAAAAGAACACATTGACACCGATGTGTCAGACCCACCATACTTGCTCCGGACACTGCGAGAGCGCTGTACAAGCAATGATCACACGCACGGCACAGCGGACACACCAGGAACCGCGGTGTTGGCCGTCGAATGGCGCTAGCTGCGCAGCATTTGTGCACCGCCGCCGTCAGTGTCAGCCAGTTTGCCGTGGCATACGGAGCTCCATCGCAGTCTTTAACACTGGTAGCATGCCGCGACAGCGTGGACGTGAACCGTATGTGCAGTTGACGGACTTTGAGCGAGGGCGTATAGTGGGCATGCGGGAGGCCGGGTGGACGTACCGCCGAATTGCTCAACACGTGGGGTGTGAGGTCTCCACAGTACATCGATGTTGTCGCCAGTGGTCGGCGGAAGGTGCACGTGCCCGTCGACCTGGGACCGGACCGCAGCGACGCACGGATGCACGCCAAGACCGTAGGATCCTACGCAGTGCCGTAGGGGACCGCACCGCCACTTCCCAGCAAATTAGGGACACTGTTGCTCCTGGGGTATCGGCGAGGACCATTCGCAACCGTCTCCACGAAGCTGGGCTACGGTCCCGCACACCGTTAGGCCGTCTTCCGCTCACGCCCCAACATCGTGCAGCCCGCCTCCAGTGGTGTCGCGACAGGCGTGAATGGAGGGACGAATGGAGACGTGTCGTCTTCAGCGATGAGAGTCGCTTCTGCCTTGGTGCCAATGATGGTCGAATGCGTGTTTGGCGCCGTGCAGGTGAGCGCCACAATCAGGACTGCAAACGACCGAGGCACATAGGGCCAACACCCGGCATCATGGTGCGGGGAGCGATCTTCTACACTGGCCGTACACCACTGGTGATCGTCGAGGGGGCACTGAATAGTGCACGGTACATCCAAACCGTCATCGAACCCATCGTTCTACCATTCCTAGACCGGCAAGGGAACTTGCTGTTCCAACAGGACAATGCACGTCCGCATGTATTCCGTGCCACCCAACGTGCTCTAGAAGGTGTAAGTCAACTACCCTGGCCAGCAAGATCTCCGGATCTGTCCCCCATTGAGCATGTTTGGGACTGGATGAAGCCTCGTCTCACGCGGTCTGCACGTCCAGCACGAACGCTGGTCCAACTGAGGCGCCAGGTGGAAATGGCATGGCAAGCCGTTCCACAGGACTACATCCAGCATCTCTACGATCGTCTCCATGGGAGAATAGCAGCCTGCATTGCTGCGAAAGGTGGATATACACTGTACTAGTGCCGACATTGTGCATGCTCTGTTACCTGTGTCTATGTGCCTGTGGTTCTGTCACTGTGATCATGTGATGTATCTGACCCCAGGAATGTGTCAATAAAGTTTCCCCTTCCTGGGACAATGAATTCACGGTGTTCTTATTTCAATTTCCAGGAGTGTATGCATAATTTTTGCAAGTGATGGCCGGGAATTATATATATATATATATATATATATATATATATATATATATATATATATATGAATTACAAAAAACAAATAGTATAAAAAAAGGTTGAATGATTCGGGATTCGATCCGACGACCTTCGGATTATGAACCCGAGCGCTTACCGCTGCGCCACGACGCTGTAGAAAATTATTAATCGTAGAGAGTATTTCATGGCAACGGTTTCTTTTAACTGTCGATTTTCTCGACAACGCCTGAGAAGTGCATCTTGGTGCTTTGCCACATTACACCTCTGGCCATGAGCTCTTATTATGCGCAGTATGAATCGAATCTGAATTTCACAATTGGCGGCCTGTCCTTGTTAGTGACGTTCGCATTGTTTGTTACTGCTGCTAAAATGGTTTCATTTGTTTCCTCAGTTGCTCTCGTTTTTCCTTGACGTACTTTATTTTCCACTCTTCCAGTTTCTACAAGATTTTTTTTTTTTTGTATAATGTTGTAAGTGGCGTGAATATAAGTAGCGTGAATAAAAGGACGGTAGGTGCAAGAAGCATGAAGCGCCCTTCGAATGTATCCTGATAGCTAAAAGAGCCACGCACACTTTGAATAAGAAAATGCTACTTGACACTGAAATCAATATAAAAGATAGGGTCGCCACCGACTCTAGCCACACGACAAGAAGAGGTAGCACTGAGTCGGAAAATTACTTAATTTATTAATAAGAAAAACTCACAAAAGAACATTCATTGTACAGTCATTGATAATGAATGGGATGTAGTTATTACGTAATATGATCCAGGCATTCTTCCCGTGAATCAAATATTGAGTAAAGTAAAGAGGTCGTGAACACCATGCGTAAGTGCAGCCTGCAGCAAGATTCGTGAAAACACGATCTATTCCAGAGCATTTGTTTCAGATAAAAAAAGGGACACTAATCACTACACCTGTGCACATGGAAACGCTATAGGTGGGCCAACAAGGAAAACTATAAGGTAAATGGCGAAGGTAACGGCGACGTAACATCGGTACACAAGATAAGATTGAAGGCAAAATTATTTATTCCTTAAAACATTGATGTAGTGCATCTATAGACTGCTGTTGCATGCTAACTATGTGTCACATGAGACAAAGAAAATTCACAAATACACAAAAATTACCAAGATCCGGAAAAGATTAGAAGCATACATACACAGATGTAGGCACATAAACATTCACACTGAACCGAGGGCACTTCAACATATGCAACTCCCTTGTGCTGCGTTCCTCTCACGGATCAAAGTCAAGACTGCATTGGGAATCAAACTGAAAGTCTACAAAAGCCTTGCATTCCCTGCTGCAACCCAGCAAGTAAATCTTTATAAGACGAAATTCGAGACCGAAAGCTAAAAGCTCCCCTCTCCATGTGACAACGCGCCACGCGGTCAGTCCAACTCACCCTTCTTCGACTGGAGCACAGCTGTGTACGCTTCCCGTACCGGCGGCAGACTGCCTCCCGCTTCTCCAGCCTCTTCCACGCTCCGCGTGGACCGGAAAACCCCAGGATGCCATTTCCGCCACCAACCTAACGCAGGTGGATTTCTCACAAGTAGCGGAAACCTCTTTGCCGACTTGACCACTACGAGAGTTGGCAATGAAAGGTGGCTACAGGACCCTTTCATCACCCCAAACGTCCCGGAGAAGACTGTGCCGCGAATTTTCTCGCCATGCTAGGAGATTCGCCAACAGTCTTCGAAACAAACATACCCTAACGAGTAACAATTGCAACAGTAAACAGCAGCACAAAGGAGTTGATTAATCTCTTATATCCAAGTGAGCTTTATCTGACCTTAGTCAATAATTGTGACCTCATGCGGTCCGCAAAGCAAACAGAACAAATTAAATTAAGCGTGATATACTACGCTAACATCATGTCATCTGACCTATTACGACCACAACCATGAGATATTATTTTAAAATTGCTTTAACCAACTATCAAAAGTTAACATAGAGACATAGGTGAACATGTACATAATATATATAAATATATAAACAAATACAATGATGCAAAATCATTATCACGAACCAAAGCAGTATCATCTGGTGCTGACATATATAAAAACATGCAAGTGAAAGTGCAAAATACAATATTCACAACAAATACAGTGATACAAAATCATTAATGAACCCAGTGGTATGACAGCTGGTAAATAATCACCTATGGAAAATAAGACATGAGTACAAAAACATATCCAGAAATCAACTCGTTGACACGCTGTCATTTTTCAGTTTCGCCACATGGTTGTTTCACTGGGTATTCTCTTTAGGTGCTGGGGTGGGCGTCTCTTCTAAAGGCGACTTGGAGGATAAGCTACTAGGGGACCACAACACTGAACTGGGGAGTTCGCAGCGGCGTTGATTGTAACGTCCGTTGTAACCCAGGTTGTTCATCCTAGACAGCACCCCGCGACGTTGCCTCGTGCCCGTTTCCACCCTCTGCGTCCATACTGTGGGATGGTTCGGCGTTGCAGATTTGCAGGACATCGCCACTTGTGGACCCTGCCTCATCATCGAGAAGGCGGCTTGGCGGTCGTCGTCCGTGTGTTGTGGAGGAATGTGTTTTACCAACACACGCCCCCGTCTCCTGTCGTGTCAATGGGGAGACACGCGCTCTTCTGCGTCGCATCGAGGTCGATGTAAACTCGTGCGGGTGTCGGGCTCGAGACCCGCTTATCAGCTCTTTGCACCGTCTCAGCTGATGCGTCAGTGGTGGGACCCGCGTCCCTCCGGGCAGTGGGCGTTACCGCAGCAGCCGTCTGGACTAGCGGCGCTCAGGGATCGGCGGCCTCGCCTGGTGTGCGTCATACTTTCCCTTTCGCTTGTCAGATGACTAGCGCATGGGGTGGAACGCCGGCCATCAGCTGGCGCTGCCGTGGTGACACGCCTGCGGACTCCGGTGTGAGCCTGCGCCTGGGGGAAGACCAGCGTCCCCTCCCCTCTGACGGGGAAACAGCTGTGACCGCTCGCCGCATCACTGCTTCGCCGTTGATACCAGGGTTCGGCAACGCCTGCCGGTGGACCAAGCCCTGTGCTTTCTGATGCGGAGGCTCCCTAGGCGGCCTTGCACCCACTTAAGAACTGCGCTCACAGGGATCGTTACAAAATATCATGTGTACAGATTACCACAAAATCTTCGGAGTTTCTCACTCCTGATCAATACATGGAATAGTGCCCAAAATTAACTTGACAAAAAGGGCCTTCTTAACATTACTAATAAAAAAACAATGAAGAAAATTAAATAACCAATATTCAAACAAACAAAAAATCCTTTTTATAAAATATAGTTCCAGCATTACATCTGCTGTCAATCATTCAGGGTAGATCTTGTACAAGGTTTGGTCAGGATTTGGATAGGATTTGGCGCCGCTGCTAGCTACAGACACAAAACTCTACCTGCTCCTAACTACGCTCTCACACACAATCTACACATCTCGTACTAGTCACCATCACCATATAGCCCGACTACAATTCCCACATATAAACAAAATATTCCTTTCAACACCAATACCCATATCGTTGTTCACTGACTGCTCCTCCAAGGTTTGCAGAACGTGTTTGCTGATCTGTGAAACATTTCCGAGACTTCTTTTCTATGGACATTGCATAATAAAAGTTATGATTAATGAGACACAGAAGGTTCATTTAAGTCACATCTGAAATGGTAAATGTTTCAACATCTATTCACCAGACTAATGCAAAAGGTCAGTGGGCATAAAAATGAAAATAAAAATCATCCTATCCTATTAGCAAACACATAAACACTTCGTCCTATAAGTACATAAAAAAATACTGTCAAAAGAAATCCATTGTCCAGGGCCATGAGTACCCAACTTACTGCTATCATAAGATACTCATAATGATTACACACTTACTCACCACATGTCCCCAGGGGTCCTCACCTACCGTCATGTTATTTTAGCTTGGAGGTAGTCGCATTGATTCTCTATTAAATATCAAGCTGCTTGAGTTTATAAGCTGTTTCCGTACACATCTTCTGGGGTTTCACATCCTGGTGCCCTCAACCGTACCTAGTAGTATGTGGCGGCAAGTTACACTTTCCAAATGTCTTATAAGGTGGCAACTCTGAAAATCAAACACTATTAATCTCCTTTCATACACAAATCCTTCACCTACAAGTCACCAAGTCGCTTCATCAACATCGCAGTACATTTGAAAAGTCTCACTGAATCTTGCTCACCTAAGGGGAATAAGAACACTAAAACTGTAATTTATCATCAAGAATTACCTTACGACCATTGACTCGCCACGCCAACACACCCGATACCTTTTCAGTCATCAAAAAACGAAAGCCATCTTACTGTAATAGGAAACGCTTCATATGAGCCTCGTAATCATTCACATTCAGATGTTTTGAAACCGCACAACACTACTCCTTTCTGCTGACAAGAAGAAATAACTACACACATATTGGGGGACCCTTTACAATTCATAAAAAATATACACTTTAATTTTAATCACACCAGAGTGAATCAAAACATTGGAAAATATACACTGTAATTTTACGAAACAGAGGCGACTGGGTTTACCACGGGCACACCAATACTGTGGCGCTCCCTCAACAAATCTTCCCTAATATCGTCTTCCTTTATTCAAATGCACATCAATATCATCAATAGCACCGGTCCTCATTAAGTTTGACGCCAACCGAGCCAGCCAACAGTCATTGATCCCTTTGATTAGAGGCATTTGTCGGATTGTGCCGCGGGTTTGCGGGACGAATTTCAACACCCACTGGCAGACCACCCGTACTGTTTACGGCACCCCTGTTGTTGCTTGTTCGATAATTATTCTGGGGTCGGTCACGACTACCGTTCCTAGGTCCGCTGTAATTGCGCCTAAATCTCTGCTCATTACCATATCTTCTAAACTCCCAGGGGTGTCTTTGATTTCCTCTAGGCGCATGATGACCATTGGCATAGTTCGTTCTGCCCGCGTTCCGTGAGGAATCGCGATGCTGCCAACGCTCGCGCATTCTGTAACTCTCAGGCGAGTCATTACGTCTGTATTGCCACCTGTCTCTACGGCTGCGGCTTCGCTTGCGCGGCCGCTGCTCGTAGGCGCTCTGACCGTATTTCTGCGGGGTGCCATTCGCATCGCACTCAAGTTCTAAAAGGAGACTGCGAAACCCCTCTACGTCATCCTTACATCGTCCTGCAAGGATAACGTGCCGCAACTGCATTGGAAACTTTCCCAGGCAAATACGAATAATTTCTGCAGGTCCATAAGGATCGTCAAGATGTTCATTCGCCTGCAGCATGTGCTCGAACATCTGCACAGGGCTGGAGAATTTTGACCTGTTTAACTCTGGTAGCATAATGAGTCCGTGTTTTACACGACTTTGCGTTGCCACTGACCAATATATCGACAGGAAGTGTTGACGAAACTCCCCAACAGTGTAGCAATTGCGTGCAATTGACCTCATGCGCGCCGCTGGCTCACCTTCGAGGTAGCCGCACATATACTCTATTTTGTGCGCACTGGGCCACGTAGGAGGGAGGGAGAACTCGAACTGCTGTAACCAGGCCCGCGGGTGAATCCCCGTAGCCGAGTTACGGAAGACTTCAAACTTCCTCACGGTCAGAAAATGTTTAAAGTCAAATTCGTGAGTTTCCCTTGGCGAACGTTCCTGAGGGGATCCGCGCCGTTCCCACCTGGTACGAGATCCGTTATCATGACGATGATCAAATTCGCCATCGTTCCCGGAATCATCGTCGGAATAATGGTCCTTTCGTTCATTTCTTTCAACTTCATGGGCCTTTAACCCTTTTAGGTGAAGTTCTAAACGGGCAATGCGCTCACATATTCCCTCGGTAACCCCTCCTTGTTGTATGTTTATTTCACACTGTCCACGCCGACATTTCGTTATCGACCGTATTTCGTCTGCATCCGCTGATGACGAGGTAATCGTTTCCCTATTATTGTCAGACTTACGCGCCACTGCGTCTGAGATCCTGGCTATTTCTTCTCGCATCTCTCGGTGGGCCGTGTCTTGTTTTGTTTGCGTAAGCCCTTGCTCTCGCTCGAGAGCTATTATCGCCTGGCTGAGGGTTTCTACCTGCGCGCTAAGGTGGACCGGGCACTTAACTGCAGTGTCCTCTATTCGGGACACAAGAGCCGCGTGGTCACTCTGGCATTGTTCTGCTAACGCGCGGAGATCCCTGGCGGAATTTCGTCCTACTCGGGACTCAAGGGCCGCTTGTTCACTCTGGCATTGTTCTGCTAGTATACGTATATTCCCAGCGAACCTTTCTTCTTGCTCCATCACCTGCTTGCTAATGACTTGGTGCCCCTCTTCTAAGGCGGAGATGCGTTGGTCAATGATCGCCAGTTTCTCCCCAACACCCTGTACTATTTCACTAGTCAATCTTTTATTCGCTTCCTCGATATGCCTCCTATTTTCTTCTGCTTGTTTTTTATTCACCTCCTCGATATGTCTCCTATTACTGTCTAGTAATTGTCGTAGCATAGCCTGTAATGAATTTGCATCTATCGAATGATTCGAAATCACTACGGCGGGCTCAGGATGGACAACACTTGTACTTGCGTTTTCCGCGTTTCGTTCCTGGTCGGACTCGACGTTTTGACCTCGTCCTTGTTCAGGGTTATTGTCTGGCAGGTTATTCCGATCGCGGCTCCCTGAACAGCTACGCGTCTCCATCATAAGGATAGTTACTCCGTGCTCCAAAATACAACAAGAATAATGCCAAAGTCTCCTAATGGACTCACAGTCCCCACAAAGCACCCAAGATTTACTATATGACACCGATACACGCCACAGGACAAGAGTCAACCCACACTTGTAACACAATTGAATACTAAATCAAAATATCTATTCAGTAATACATATACAAGATAAAACATGTAAGAAAATGCACACCTATATCATAAATTCACGTAAATTCTGTATCACAGAAAGACAACATACCAATTAGCACATCCAACCGAAAATAACTAATCCTCACTACGCATCAGAAGATCTCTGGTTTACCGAAATCCGTGAGCAGGGTAAGCCATGTGTAAGTGGCGTGAATATAAGTAGCGTGAATAAAAGGACGGTAGGTGCAAGAAGCATGAAGCGCCCTTCGAATGTATCCTGATAGCTAAAAGAGCCACGCACACTTTGAATAAGAAAATGCTACTTGACACTGAAATCAATATAAAAGATAGGGTCGCCACCGACTCTAGCCACACGACAAGAAGAGGTAGCACTGAGTCGGAAAATTACTTAATTTATTAATAAGAAAAACTCACAAAAGAACATTCATTGTACAGTCATTGATAATGAATGGGATGTAGTTATTACGTAATATGATCCAGGCATTCTTCCCGTGAATCAAATATTGAGTAAAGTAAAAAGGGCGTGAACACCATGCGTAAGTGCAGCCTGCAGCAAGATTCGTGAAAACACGATCTATTCCAGAGCATTTGTTTCAGATAAAAAAAGGGACACTAATCACTACACCTGTGCACATGGAAACGCTATAGGTGGGCCAACAAGGAAAACTATAAGGTAAATGGCGAAGGTAACGGCGACGTAACATCGGTACACAAGATAAGATTGAAGGCAAAATTATTTATTCCTTAAAACATTGATGTAGTGCATCTATAGACTGCTGTTGCATGCTAACTATGTGTCACATGAGACAAAGAAAATTCACAAATACACAAAAATTACCAAGATCCGGAAAAGATTAGAAGCATACATACACAGATGTAGGCACATAAACATTCACACTGAACCGAGGGCACTTCAACATATGCAACTCCCTTGTGCTGCGTTCCTCTCACGGATCAAAGTCAAGACTGCATTGGGAATCAAACTGAAAGTCTACAAAAGCCTTGCATTCCCTGCTGCAACCCAGCAAGTAAATCTTTATAAGACGAAATTCGAGACCGAAAGCTAAAAGCTCCCCTCTCCATGTGACAACGCGCCACGCGGTCAGTCCAACTCACCCTTCTTCGACTGGAGCACAGCTGTGTACGCTTCCCGTACCGGCGGCAGACTGCCTCCCGCTTCTCCAGCCTCTTCCACGCTCCGCGTGGACCGGAAAACCCCAGGATGCCATTTCCGCCACCAACCTAACGCAGGTGGATTTCTCACAAGTAGCGGAAACCTCTTTGCCGACTTGACCACTACGAGAGTTGGCAATGAAAGGTGGCTACAGGACCCTTTCAATGTTTACAAAGAGATATGGTAACTGCTTGGCGCGAAGTAGATGCTTTTAGCCGTACAGCTGGGCCGCTTCTCTAGTAGTTTGGTGACATCTGAAATAAAGGATGCTGATATTTTGGATTGCCGTACGCATTGTGAACGTCTCGGTAGCGTTACCAGCAAGTTATCCGATCGCTGCAGCAGCAGAATGCAGAGGGATGCGCTTCGAGCGCATGAGTAAACATAAGGATTATGCGTGACACAGAACCCCACCATCGGACCCCCCTCAGATTTGGTGGCGCACAGCCCGTCAAAAACTGAACACAGATCGAGCACGAAAACAGGGAGAAGGTGTACCGAACTGCGAAAAAAAGAAAACAAAATGGAGACAGTGAACGGTCCGAATGGACTGTGAGTGCCATGGCGTCGTGCTTCCGTCGGCAAGGTCTCGGTTAATTTCACTTTTCTGATGATGGCTGTTTTTCTTTGTCACCTATGTTGCCATCTCGTTAGCTTCGGCTTGTTCTCTCCTAGTTTCCCTGTTCGTTTTCTTTTGTGTTTTCACTCAGAATCGCTGCTGTTCTATTGTAAAATGCTACATTGAAACGTCCCATTTGAACAATTTATACAAGACTGTGCTTAAACTGACACACAATATTTTTAGCCCAACGCAATCTGACTTTCAAAATTCCCTACAAAAGAATGGCCCTGACTAACATTAATCTATACCTTTCACAAATCACTTACCTCACAAAAATCTTCGTTACTCAAGCTACTGCAATACAGCGAGCGCCACTACTGCCAGCTAAATAAAAGATTCAAACTACTGAAGGCACTAACTACTGATAGGCATAGTTAGCAAATGAAAGATTTTAATAGAGAACAAACAATGTATTTACCTTAATAATCATGATATATGCCATCCAGTCTTACAAATTACAAAACTCCGCCATTTCTCTCCCCACATCAACCACTGCTGGCGACTCACCTCCAACTGCGCAACGCTACGCGCTGTTCACATCCAGCTGCCGCTGCCCAACACTACAATGGCAGACAACAATGCAAACTAGCCACAGACTGCACACAGCACAGGCAGTGATTTTCGTACAGAGCGCAACGTAACGTTGCCAATAAGAAAACATAAACAGCCTACTTACAACATAGATGAATATATATATATATATATATATATATATATATATATATATATATATATATATATATATATATATACAATCCTTCCAGTGAGATTGGAATTTTTCTCAGTTTGGTATTTACAATGTAATTTGATTTCGTCCTACTTCTGCCTTTACATTCCGTATTACGATTAAAAAATTAGTATATAAAAAATTTAAAAAAATACGAAAATATAAAATCTATGTAAAAACGATTGTTGGTACATATCATGACAGCTTGCTGCTGGTTTCGCGGCTATGTTCTCATTTTTTTCCCCTTTCCCCTTTCTCCTTTTATTTATTATTGTGTTATTATACTTGATATTTCCCCCCCCCCCCCCTTTGCAGCTTATACTACATGATGATTTGACTGTGGTCTACTGAAGTGTCACGGTTGTACGAAGTACCAAGTCATTCTGATAATAAAATAAATCGTTCAAATGGCACTGAGCACTATGGTACTTAACTTCTAAGGTCATCAGTCCCCTAGAACTTAGAACTACTTAAACCTAACTAACCTAAGGATATCACACGCATCCATGCCCGAGGCAGGATTCGAACCTGCGACCGTAGTGGTCGCGCGGTTCCAGACTGTAAATAAAACAAACGTGGGACTGCGAAGCGAGCGAGCCAATTTCTTAACCCACCACAACATTTTTTTTTTTTTTTTACAAATCATTCATTATGAACTGTCCGAGCGATCATTGAAATCTTTCTTCTCTTCGTGTAGTCTTGGCAGCTGTCATACTATGCACTGTTTATAGAATGGCTCTGAGCACTATGGGACTCAACAGCTGTGGTCATCAGTCCCCTAGAACTTTTTTTTTTGGTCATCAGTCTACTGACTGGTTTGATGCGGCCCGCCACGAATTCCTTTCCTGTGCTAACCTCTTCATCTCAGAGTAGCACTTGCAACCTACGTCCTCAATTATTTGCTTGACGTATTCCAATCTCTGTCTTCCTCTACAGTTTTTGCCCTCCACAGCTCCCTCTAGTACCATGGAAGTCATTCCCTCATGTCTTAGCAGATGTCCTATCATCCTGTCCCTTCTCCTTATCAGTGTTTTCCACATTTCCTCTCCGACGCTGGGTAGAACCTCCTCATTCCTTACCTTATCAGTCCACCTAATTTTCAACATTCGTCTGTAGCATCAGATTTCAAATGCTTCAATTCTCTTCTCTTCCGGTTTTCCCACAGTCCATGTTTCACTACCATACAATGCTGTACTCCAGATGTACATCCTCAGAAATTTCTTCCTCAAATTAAGGCCGGTATTTGATATTAGTAGACTTCTCTTGGCCAGAAATGCCTTTTTTGCCATAGCGAGTCTGCTTTTGATGTCCTCCTTGCTCCGTCCGTCATTGGTTATTTTACTGCCTAGGTAGCAGAATTCCTTAACTTCATTGACTTCGTGACCATCAATCCTGATGTTAAGTTTCTAGCTGTTCTCATTTCTACTACTTCTCATTACCTTCGTCTTTCTCCGATTTACTCTCAAACCATACTGCGTACTCATTAGACTGTTCATTCCGTTCAGCGGATCATTTAATTCTTCTTCACTTTCACTCAGGATAGCAATGTCATCAGCGAATCGTATCATTGATATCCTTTCACCTTGTATTTTAATCCCACTCCTGAACCTTTCTTTTATATCCATCATTGCTTCCTCGATGTACAGATTGAAGAGTAGGGGCGAAAGGCTACAGCCTTGTCTTACACCCTTATTAATACGAGCACTTCGTTCTTGATCGTCCACTCTTATTATTCCCTCTTGGTTGTTGTAGATATTCTATATGACTCGTCTCTGCCTACAGCTTACCCCTACTTTTTTCAGAATCTCGAACAGCTTGCATCATTTTATATTGTCGAACGCTTTTTCCAGGTCGACAAATACTATGAAAGTGTCTTGATTTTTCTTTAGCCTTGCTTCCATTATTAGCCATAACGTCAGAATTGCCTCTCTCGTCCCTTTACTTTCCCTAAAGCCAAACTGATCGTCACCTAGCGCTTAGAACTACTTAAACCTAACTAACCTAAGGACATCACACACATCCATGCCCGAGGCAGGATTCGAACCTGCGACCGTAGCAGTCGCGCGGTTCGAGACTGTAGCGCCTAGAACCGCGAGACCACCTCGGCCGGCACCGGTTATAGAATACAAGTCAGGTGGTAACGCGTTGTAAGTAAACGTCATGAATAGTAAGAGCAGGCGAGATACCACATGCACGTCTCACAGAAATCGAAACAACAAATAAACCGGTGTGAACTGTGTTATAACGTTCGATGGAGAGCGTTCTTCGAGATCGTCTCCAGGGATGGGTCTCTGCGAGTAAACAGGCACCGAGGCGATGCGACCAACAGCGCCCGGACCTGAGTTGCGGGCAGCTCCACCACGAGCTCGCGACCGGCTTACGAGGTGGCCAGCCCGCCCTAGCGCCTCGCAGCTAGTCCACCTCAGACCGCCGCGAGCGCGGAAAACCCGCGCGATCCCAACAGGGGCAGAGATCCTACTACAGCCCCGTAATCGATAGTCTAGTGCCAAAGACCTAGCGTGCCAGAAAAGGCACACATGTTTCGAGAGACCACCAGAAACTCTGTTACTGTGAAACTGTTGCGTTCATTTGTCGCAAGCTTATGTCACAAACTACAGGGTGTTTCAAAAATGACCGGTATATTTGAAACGGCAATAAAAACTAAACGAGCAGCGATAGAAATACACCGTTTGTTGCAATATGCTTGGGACAACAGTACATTTTCAGGCAGACAAACTTTCGAGATTACACTAGTTACAATTTTCAACAACAGATGGCGCTGCGGTCTGGGAAACTCTATAGTACGATATTTTCCACATATCCACCATGCGTAGCAATAATATGGCCTAGCCTCTGAATGAAATTACCCGAAACCTTTGACAACGTGTCTGGCGGAATGGCTTCACATGCAGATGAGATGTACTGCTTCAGCTGTTCAATTGTCTCTGGATTCTGGCGGTACACCTGGTCTTTCAAGTGTCCCCACAGAAAGAAGTCACAGGGGTTCATGTCTGGCGAATAGGGAGGCCAATCCACGCCGCCTCCTGTATGTTTCGGATAGCCCAAAGCAATCACACGATTATCGAAATATTCATTCGGGAAATTAAAGACGTCGGCCGTGCGATGTGGCCGGGCACCATCTTGCATAAACCACGAGGTGTTCGCAGTGTCGTCTAAGGCAGTTTGTACCGCCACAAATTCACGAAGAATGTCCAGATAGCGAGATGCAGTAATCGTTTCGGATCTGAAAAATGGGCCAATGATTGCTTTGGAAGAAATGGCGGCCCAAACCAGTACTTTTTTAGGATGCAGGCACGATGGGACTGCAACGTGGGGCTTTTCGGTTCCCCATATGCGCCAGTTCTGTTTATTGACGAACCCGTCCAGGTAAAAATAAGCTTCGTCAGTAAACCAAATGCTGCCCACACGCATATCGCCGTCATCAATCCTGTGCACTATATCGTTAGCGAATGTCTCTCGTGCAGCAATGGTAGCGGCGCTGAGGGGTTGCCGCGTTTGAATTTTGTACGGATAGAGGTGTAAACTCTGGCGCACCAGACGATACGTGGACGTTGGCGTCATTTGGACCGCAGCTGCAACACGGCGAACGGAAACCCGAGGCCACTATCGGATCACCTGCTGCACTAGCTGCGCGTTGCCCTCTGTGGTTGCCGTACGCGGTCGCCCTACCTTTCCGGCACGTTCGTCCGTCACGTTCCCAATCCGCTGAAATTTTGCAAACAGATCCTTTATTGTATCGCTTTTCGGTCCTTTGGTTACATTAAACCTCCGTTGAAAACTTCGTCTTGTTGCAACAGCACTGTGTTCTAGGCGGTGGAATTCCAACACCAGAAAAATCCTCTGTTCTAAGGAATAAACCATGTTGTCCACAGCACACTTGCACGTTGTGAACAGCACACGCTTACAGCAGAAAGACGACGTACAGAATGGCGCACCCACAGACTGCGTTGTCTTCTATATCTTTTACATCACTTGCAGCGCTATCTGTTGTTGAAAATTGTAACTACTGTAATTTCGAAAGTTTGTCCGCCTGAAAATGTACTGTTGTCCCAAGCATATTGCAACAAACGGTGTATTTCTATCGTTGCTCGTTTAGTTTTTATTGCCGTTTCAAATATACCGGTCATTTTTGAAACACCCTGTATTACTTTTCCATCATTTCCTTCGGAGTGATCACATTCACATTCATACGAACACCCAAACAGATTCCTGCCATATGAGACTCGTACTGTGGCTAATGGCCTGTATGACACACCAGACACGTTTTCCGATGGGGCATTCGGTTGACTTGTCGCCTTGTCATCACATGTTCGCGGTTCCCTTTCGAAAGGCAGTTCATTTCCGGTGCTAATAGAGTAGTCGTGCAGAATCAACTGTTATTACATTAGTATGTCCCTCGCTGTTGCAAACGGACGTTACACCATAACACAGATACATACACTCCTGGAAATGGAAAAAAAGAACACATTGACACCGGTGTGTCAGACCCACCATACTTGCTCCGGACACTGCGAGAGGGCTGTACAAGCAATGATCACACGCACGGCACAGCGGACACACCAGGAACCGCGGTGTTGGCCGTCGAATGGCGCTAGCTGCGCAGCATTTGTGCACCGCCGCCGTCAGTGTCAGCCAGTTTGCCGTGGCATACGGAGCTCCATCGCAGTCTTTAACACTGGTAGCATGCCGCGACAGCGTGGACGTGAACCGTATGTGCAGTTGACGGACTTTGAGCGAGGGCGTATAGTGGGCATGCGGGAGGCCGGGTGGACGTACCGCCGAATTGCTCAACACGTGGGGCGTGAGGTCTCCACAGTACATCGATGTTGTCGCCAGTGGTCGGCGGAAGGTGCACGTGCCCGTCGACCTGGGACCGGACCGCAGCGACGCACGGATGCACGCCAAGACCGTAGGATCCTACGCAGTGCCGTAGGGGACCGCACCGCCACTTCCCAGCAAATTAGGGACACTTTTGCTCCTGGGGTATCGGCGAGGACCATTCGCAACCGTCTCCATGAAGCTGGGCTACGGTCCCGCACACCGTTAGGCCGTCTTCCGCTCACGCCCCAACATCGTGTAGCCCGCCTCCAGTGGTGTCGCGACAGGCGTGAATGGAGGGACGAGTGGAGACGTGTCGTCTTCAGCGATGAGAGTCGCGTCTGCCTCGGTGCCAATGATGGTCGTATGCGTGTTTGGCGCCGTGCAGGTGAGCGCCACAATCAGGACTGCATACGACCGAGGCACACAGGGCCAACACCCGGCATCATGGTGTGGGGAGCGATCTCCTACACTGGCCGTACACCACTGGTGATCGTCGAGGGGACACTGAATAGTGCACGGTACATCCAAACCGTCATCGAACACATCGTTCTACCATTCCTAGACCGGCAAGGGAACTTGCTGTTCCAACAGGACAATGCACGTCCGCATGTATCCCGTGCCACCCAACGTGCTCTAGAAGGTGTAAGTCAACTACCCTGGCCAGCAAGATCCCCGGATCTGTCCCCCATTGAGCATGTTTGGGACTGGATGAAGCGTCGTCTCACGCGATCTGCACGTCCAGCACGAACGCTGGTCCAACTGAGGCGCCAGGTGGAAATGGCATGGCAAGCCGTTCCACAGGACTACATCCAGCATCTCTACGATCGTCTCCATGGGAGAATAGCAGCCTGCATTGCTGCGAAAGGTGGATATACACTGTACTAGTGCCGACATTGTGCATGCTCTGTTGCCTGTGTCTATGTGCCTGTGGTTCTGTCAGTGTGATCATGTGATGTATCTGACCCCAGGAATGTGTCAATAAAGTTTCCCCTTCCCGGGACAATGAATTCACGGTGTTCTTATTTCAATTTCCAGGAGTGTACCTTGCACCTTACAATGTCGCCATCATTGAAAGACGCAACAGCATCATACACACCAAAGTGAAGTGTTTCTATTCCAACAAATACAGTCTTGGGGATTCTCGACCATATAACACTATTTACACTTTCATTGGGGTTTTGAGTTTTTCCGTGAATACACTTTTTCAACAGTTCAGGTGCTGCTATGTCTCTGAAAATAGGTTTTATCTGCAGATTCAAAAATGTCAAAAAAATAAAAATTGAACTTTTCATGATTTTGAGCCTTTCCGGAGCCCCTTAAGCTAGGTTAAGTGGTGTGTAAGCTTAAGCACCGATGACGTCAGCAGTTTGGTCCGATATCATCTTACCACGGACTGACTGTCCACTGGTCCCTCTTACCACTAAATCTGAAGGGGGCTGCGATGGGGAGTTCCCCTTGTGAGTTACGCCTCTGTTTTCGTTAGGTATAACAGGCGAGACGTCTGTGGAAAGTCTTCTTCTGACGGCGGGAGAGTGGGTTGCGGCGCTGTTACCTTGATAATATTGATGTTATGGCACATATGTCGCTGAATTCCTATTAGAAGCTTCTTCCAAATCTATCGCTTTAGCCTTTGTCCCGCATCGTTCCGCAGGGACGGCAAGGTTACGACGGATTCGGCAATGTTAATGGGCGGCCAGATGCCGTTCCTGCCCCCACCCCATATCCCCTGGGACGGAATTAGTGCGGCCCAGGTGTCTCCGTCTAGTGTAAACCATGAGATAGTGCCAAAGTTAGACTTAGAGAAAGCTTTCGACAATGTTGACTGCAATACTCTCTTTCAAATTCTGAAGGTGGTAGGAGTAAAATACAGCGAGCGAAAGGCTATTTACATTTTGTACAGAAACCAGATGGCAGTTATAAGAGTCGAGGGGCATGAAAGGGAAGCAGTGGTTGGGAAGGGAGTAAGACAGGGTTGTAGCCTATCCCCGACGCTACTCAATCTGTACATCGAGCAAGCAGTAAAGGAAACAAAAGAAAAATTTGGAGTAGGTATTAAAATCCATGGAGAAGAAATAAAAACTTTGAGGTTTGCCGATGACATTGTAATTCTGTCAGAGACAGCAAAGGACTTGGAAGAGCAGATGAACGGAATGGATGGTGTCTTGAAGGGAGGATATAAGATGAACATCAACAAAAGCTAAACGAGGATAATGGAATGTAGTCGAATTAAGTCGGGTGATGCTGAGAGAATTAGATTAGGAAATGAGACACTTAAAGTAGTAAAGGAGTTTTCCTTTTTGGGGAGCAAAATAACTGATGATGGTCGAAGTAGACAGGATATAAAATGTATACTGGCAATGGCAAGGAAAGCGTTTCTGAGCAAGAGAAATTTGTTAACATCGAGTATTGATTTAAGTGTCAGGAAGTCGTTTCTGAAAGTATTTGTATGGAGCGTAGCCATGTATGGAAGTGAAACATGGACGATAACTAGTTTGGACAAGAAGAGAATAGAAGCTTTCGAAATGTGGTGCTACAGAAGAATGCTGTAGATTAGATGGGTAGATCATATAACTAATGAGGAGGTATTGAATAGGATTGGGGAGAAGAGGAGTTTGTGGCACAACTTGACTAGAAGAAGAGATCGGTTGGTAGGACATGTTCTGAGGCATCAAGGGATCACCAATTTAGTATTGGAGGGCAGCGTGGAGGGTAAAAATCGTAGAGGGAGGCCAAGAGATGAATACACTAAACAGATTCAGAAGGATGTAGGTTGCAGTAGGTACTGGGAGATGAAGAGGCTTGCACAGGATAGAGTAGCATCGAGAGATGCATCAAACCAGTCTCAGGACTGAAGACCACAACAACAACAACAACAGGCGAAAGTGTTGTAGGTGTCTGCGAGTCGCGTAAATGAGGCCGGACGAGAGGACCAGCGCAGCATTCACTAGGGGGGATGTGGAAAACCACCTAAAAACCACATCCAGGCTGGCCGGCACATCGGCCCTCGTCGTTAATCCGCCGGGCGGATTCGATCCGGGTCCAGGGAGCAGCGCATTAGCGCTCTCCGCTAACCTGGTGGGCTTAGAAGCTTCTTCGAAATGTCACAGAAAAACGTGTAGGGGTACAACAAGGGTATTCTTCAACAGCACAATGGCGTGTAGGCTAAACCAAAAAATGTAGTGGGGTGGCAGACGATTGTTCAGTGGCAGGGGGCTGGGGGGAGTGCCACGAACAACAGACTGTCGGGTTTGAGCGTTAGGTGAAGTGGGGTGGCTTAGCTGGCAGGGGTGGTTTAAAGGACATTTATTTATGTTCTCTCGATAACCGCGGCATCTAGCGAAAATGTTTACTAGTCCAAAATTAAACTGCGTCACATTTCCTACAAAAAAAGGGCCTATAGGTTTTTTTTTCTTCGCTACGACTAATAGCTTCCCCGTAGTCGCGAAATGAAAAACGGAAAAATTACTAAAAGTGGTGTTTCAATGGTATAAAATTAAGGTTTACTGTTAAAGGAAGCATTTTATGAACAAGTATTGAATGTCTGTATCACGTCTAAATCCAATAGAGCAGCATTAAGAGATAAATTGACTTCCGGATGTGTACTGGAGTGGACAGCTTGGCGGTGCAGACTGGTCACTGCTTGGTCGTTGTAACGGAACATATTAAAGGCTTTACTTTACCGAAGTATGCGATACCTTCGAAATTCAACCAGTTTAACGAGTATTTGTGATTATAACAAAGGTATTGTGTATGTTAACAATGATTGCATAACATGTCTCCATAAACAGTCAACCCATTAAATTATACTGAGTAACTGACCCACACAAAAGTTTATATCACTTGATCACTGATACAGCAAATGTCATCATGTAAAAACACTGAGTTCATCTTAAATAATTAATATGAAGTACGAAAAATAGTGGACAACTTAGGTATTTTGGATCTCCTTAAATAAAAATCACCCAGTGAAACCTATTTGTTCATTAGGAGCGGTTTCACTCAGTATTCACGAAATCAATCCTATTTTAGACGAAAACCAATGTAATTCTTAATAATTCATGTTATTTACTTATTTATGCAAATTAGAGAAGTCAATTGACAAACTTCTAAAAAACGGCCTTTTTGTAACAGAGAATTATTCTGTCAAGTCAACAAATCTGTCTGTCATTTTAATAACATGTTAAATTATGTCACTCGATGCAAATTAATAACTTTTCTGCACAAATTATGATAACAGATGTACATGTGACTTGTAAACTATATCTCTTTTTAGTAGTTCTTTGACAATGTTATAAATACAAGCAGCAAGAAGGGTCGAGGAGCAGTCGGAATGTCACTTTGGTAAAGTGTGTTTGTGTGTTATTGTTTGAGGTGGATAAACAATGCAAAGAACATGTAACGGAAGTACTACTTTGTGTTGTGTCATGGTCTTTGGTGGACAGTGGAATTAAGATGGCCACCAGAGTAATAAATATTTGAAGTTTACGTATTTGTTGGTTTCGCTCGTTCTTTATCATCAAAAGCACATAAAAAACACGGGACCTCATGTTTTTAACCCTAGACAACCAGATTTAGAGCCAGCATCAGCATCGAGACACGGCAGCGATCCAGCAAGTAGCAGCGATTACCACAACACAATGGATTTTAATGGCGCCAACCTAACATCAAGTGCTAACAAGCTCCGTAAATGGGAGTGAAATAGTGCGATTATAGCAATTAGCAATATCTACGACCAGGCGACCATTACATCGTGTTCTCTAACTTCCCTCGCTCGTGGGTGTGCAGAACGGACAGCGAGCAGGCGGTTCCTCGCTCCGTCTACGGGATGCTGCAGCAAGTTACACTGATGCGCCTAAGAAACTGGTATAGACATGCGTATTCAAATACAGAGATACAGGGTGTTTCAAAAATGACCGGTATATTTGAAACGGCAATAAAAACTAAACGAGCAGCGATAGAAATACACCGTTTGTTGCAATATGCTTGGGACAACAGTACATTTTCAGGCGGACAAACTTCCGAAATTACAGTAGTTACAATTTTCAACAACAGATGGCGCTGCGGTCTGGGAAACTCTATAGTACGATATTTTCCACATATCCACCATGCGTAGCAATAATATGGCGTAGTCTCTGAATGAAATTACCCGAAACCTTTGACAACGTGTCTGGCGGAATGGCTTCACATGCAGATGAGATGTACTGCTTCAGCTGTTCAATTGTTTCTGGATTCTGGCGGTACACCTGGTCTTTCAAGTGTCCCCACAGAAAGAAGTCACAGGGGTTCATGTCTGGCAAATAGGGAGGCCAATCCACGCCGCCTCCTGTATGTTTCGTATAGCCCAAAGCAATCACACGATCATCGAAATATTCATTCAGGAAATTAAAGACGTCGGCCGTGCGATGTGGCCGGGCACCATCTTGCATAAACCGCGAGGTGTTCGCAGTGTCGTCTAAGGCAGTTTGTACCGCCACAAATTCACGAAGAATGTCCAGATAGCGCGATGCAGTAATCGTTTTGGATCTGAAAAATGGGCCAATGATTCCTTTGGAAGAAATGGCGGCCCAGACCAGTACTTTTTGAGGATGCAGGGACGATGGGACTGCAACATGGGGCTTTCGGTTCCCCATATGCGCCAGTTCTGTCTATTGACGAAGCCGTCCAGGTAAAAATAAGCTTCGTCAGTAAACCAAATGCTGCCCACATGCATGTCGCCGTCATCAATCCTGTGCACTATATCGTTAGCGAATGTCTCTCGTGCAGCAACGGTAGCGGCGCTGAGGGGTTGCCGCGTTTGAATTTTGTACAGAGAGAGGTGTAAACTGTGGCGCACGAGACGATACGTGGACGTCGGCGTCATTTGGACCGCAGCTGCAACACGGCGAACGGAAACCCGAGGCCGCTGTCGGATCACCTGCTGCACTAGCTGCGCATTGCCCTCTGTGGTTGCCGTACGCGGTCGTCCTACCTTTCCGGCACGTTCCTCCGTCACGTTCCCAGTCCGTTGAAATTTTTCAAACAGATCCTTTATTGTATCGCTTTTCGGTCCTTTGGTTACATTAAACCTCAGTTGAAAACTTCGTCTTGTTGCAACAACACTGTGTTCTAGGCGGTGGAATTCCAACACCAGAAAAATCCTCTGCTCTAAGGAATAAACCATGTTGTCTACAGCACACTTGCACGTTGTGAACAGCACACGCCTACAGCAGAAAGACGACGTACAGAATGGCGCACCCACAGACTGCGTTGTCTTCTATATCTTTCACATCACTTGCTGCGCCATCTGTTGTTGAAAATTGTAACTACCGTAATTTCGAGAGTTTGTCCGCCTGAAAATGTACTGTTGTCCCAAGCATATTGCAACAAACGGTGTATTTCTATCGCTGCTCGCTTAGTTTTTATTGCCGTTTCAAATATACCGGTCATTTTTGAAACACCCTGTATGTAATCAGGAAGAATACGGCGCTGGGGTCGGCAACGCCTGCATAAGACAACAAGTGTGTGGCGCAGTTGTTAGATCGGTTACTGCTGCTACGATGGGAGGTTATCAAGATGTAAGTGAGTTTGAAGGTGGTGTTATAGTCGGCGCACGAGCGATGGGACACAGCATCTCCGAGGTAGAGATAAAATGGGGATTTTTTTTCTGTACGACCATTTGACGAGTATGTCGTGAATATCGGGAATCCGGCAAAACATCATATGTCCCACATCGCCGTGGCCGGAAAAAAGATCCTACAAGAACGGGACCACTGACCACTGAAGAGAATGGTTTGACGTCACAGAAGTCGAAGGCCGACTCCGGTACTCATCAACACCGACTTTGGACTGTTGATGTTGCCTGGTCGGAAGAGTCCCGTCTCAAATTGTATCGAGCGGATGGACGTGTACGGGTATGGAGTCAACCCCGTGAATCCACGGACCCTGCATGTCGGCAGGGGACGTTCAAGCTAGTGCAGGCTCTGTAATGGTGGGCGTGTGGAGTTGGAGTAGTGATATGGGACCCCCGATACGTGTAGATACGACTCTGACAGGTAACACATCCGTAAGCATCCTGTCTGAACACCTGCACCCATTCATGTCCATTGTGCATTCCGAAGACAGCAATTCCAGCAGGACAATGCGACACCCGACACGTCCAGAATGGCTCCAGGAACACTCTTCTAGTTTAAACACTCCGCAGACACCTGGCATGCCTTGCAATGTGCTCTTTCACCCCGTCATACTCTTACGGATTTATGGACAGCACTACCTCAGATGTTAGTCGAGTCCATTCCACGTCGTGTTGCCGCAGTGGTGCGTGCTGGCTGGGGCCCTACATGATATTAGGCAGGCAGGTGCGCCAGTTTCTTTTGCTCCTCACAAGGGAATCTCCCCATCGCACCCCCCTCAGATTTAGTTGTAAGTTGGCAGAGTGGATAGGCCTTGAAAAACTGAACACAGATCAATCAAGAAAACAGGGAGAAGTTGTGTGGAACTATGAAAAAAATTAGCAAAATACACAAGCTGAGTAGTCCATGCGCAAGATAGGCAAGATCAAGGATAGTGTGAGCTCAGGAGCGCCGTGGTCCCGTGGTTAGCGTGAGCAGCTGCGGAACGAGATGTCCTTGGTTCAAGTCTCCCCTCGAGTAGACGCCGGCACGGTAGCTCAGCGTGTTCGGTCAGAGGGTTAGCTGCCCTCTGTAATAAAAAAACTGAGCTAATCGATCAACAACGAACTTAAACGACTGTCTTACGACGTCCGCCCGGAGCAGATGCAACGAACAGAAGGGAACAAAACGAGATTAAAAAAAAGAAAAAAAAACAAAATGTGGAAAGTTTAATTTTTTATTTTGAATTATTACTTGTCCGTCCGTCCGATGCGAGGTAACTGCGCCGTAGTATGGGGACGCTACACCTAAACAACATACTACTGTCATGTGACGCACATGCCGTCACCAGTGTCGTATAGAATATAACAGACGTGTTTTCCTATGGAGGAACCGGTTGACCTATGACCCTGCGATCAAATGTTTTCGGTTCCCATTGGAGAGGCACGTCCTTTCGTCTACTAATCGCACGGTTTTGCGGTGCGGTCCAAAAACACAGGCACTAAACTTATTACAGTGAACAGAGATGTCAATTAACGAACGGACAGATCATAACTCTGCGAAAATAAAGAAAGTAAAGTTTTCACTCGAGGGAAGAGTTGAACCAAGGACCTCTCCCTCTCCGCAGCTGCTCACGCTAACCACGGGACCACGGCGCTACTGAGCTCACACTAGCCTTGATGTTGCTTTATCTTCCGCATGGACTACTCAGTTTCTGTATTTTGCTTATTTTTTTGACAGTTCCACACAACTTCTTCCGGTTTTCTCGATTGATCTGTGTTCAGGTTTTCAAGGCCTATCCACTGTGCCAACTTACAACTAAATCTGAGGGGGGTGCGATGGTGAGGTTCCCTTGTCAGTGTATTTCGGCCCTCCGCAGCGCGGCTTATCAATCACCGGAAAAGCAGCACGCAGACGTGCTTATCCACAAAGTGCGTAGGCGATGTGAGTTTGTGGTAGTACTGACGCAAGAAATGTCCGTCGACACACTCTGCGCACTGTCCTACGCTGGCTACGTCAGTTGTAGCAATCCTCTGGGCAGGGCGACGTCCCGCGCCGGCGCTCGCTTGCCATTCTGCTGGGCACGCTGCAGCTGCCCAGCATTTCGCGCGCACTTCTCATATGTGAGCACGTGTTTCTTTTTCTTTTACAGGCTGAATGTTAATGAAGCCAAAAAAACTGCAGGGATAGATTCGTGGCTAGAAATGGGCCAGAAAGATCCTATGGACACGTGTCCAGAAATACAGGGCTATTGCAAATGATTGAAGCGATTTCATAAATTCACTGTAGCTCCATTCATTGACATATGGTCACGACACACGACAGATACGTAGAAAAGCTCATAAAGTTTTGTTCGGTTGAAGTCGCACTTCAGGTTTCTGCCGTCAGAGCGCTCGAGAGCGCAGTGAGACAAAATGGCGACAGGAGCCGAGAAAGCGTATGTCGTGCTTGAAATGCCCTCACATCAGTCAGTCATAACAGTGCAACGACACTTCAGGACGTAGTTCAACAAAGGTCCACCAACTGCTAACTCCATTCGGCGATGGTATGCGCAGTTTAAAGCTTCTGGATGCCTCTGTAAGGGGAAATCAACGGGTCGGCCTGCAGTGAGCGAAGAAACGGTTGAACGCGTGCGGGCAAGTTTCACGCGTAGCCCGCGGAAAATTGGCTCATGCCAGAACTGGAGACCGACAGCGCCGACTTCATCTTTCAACAGGATGGTGCTCCACCGCACTTCCACCATGATGTTCGGCATTTCTTAAACAGCAGATTGGAAAACCGATGGATCGGTCGTGGTGGAGATCACGATCAGCAATTCGTGTCACGGCCTCCACGCTCTCCCAACTTAACCACATGCGATTTCTTTCTGTGAGATTATGTGAAAGATTCAGTGTTTAAACGTCCTCTACCAAGAAACGTGCCAGAACTGCGAGCTCGCATCAACGGTGCTTTCGAACTCATTGATTGGGACAGGCTGCGCAGAGTGTGGGAGGAACTTGATTATCGGCTTGATGTCTGCAGAATCACTAAAGGGGCACATATCGAACATTTGTGAATGCCTAAAAAAACTTTTTGAGTTTTGTGTATGTGTGTGCAAAGCATTGTGAAAATATCTCAAATAATAAAGTTATTGTAGAGCTGTGAAATCGCTTCAATCATTTGTAATAACCCTGTACATCGCTGCCACGGTAGGTGGCGCTGGCGAATGACACTTCCTCAGTCCGTGTGCCATGTGTTCCTTGGGTATTGCAGGCCGTGTAACTGACGCTGCCCACTGTAAATAGCGAAATGGCCCGGTATTCCTGTCCGGAACAAGCCGAGGTGGTGTTCGTGTACGGCCAGGCAGATGGAAACGGTCGAGAGACAGCACGGCTATACCGAAGTAAGTACCCTCACAAACACCAGCCACATCAGACAACATTTCAGGCCCTTGTTGGGCGTTTGTGTGGCCATGGGTTCTTTCAGACAGACGAACATGCAGGGAGGGGCTGGACTACCCGTACACCAATTTCTCCAGCATACTTAGATGGAATGTAGTCGAATTAAGTCGGGTGATGTTGAGGGTATTAGATTAGGAAATGAGACAGTTAAAGAAGTAAAGGAGTTCTGCTATTTGGGGAGCAAAATAACTGATGATGGTCGAAGTAGAGAGGATATAAAATGTAGACTGGCAATGGCAAGGAAAGCGTTTCTGAAGAAGAGAAATTTGTTAACATCGAGTATAGATTTAAGTGTCAGGAAGTCGTTTCTGAAAGTATTTGTATGGAGTGTAGCCATGTATGGAAGTGAAACATGGACGGTAAATAGTTTGGACAAGAAGAGAATAAAAGCTTTCGAAATGTGGTGCTACAGAAGAATGCTGAAGATTAGATGGGTAGATCACATAACTAATGAGGAAGTACTGAATAGGATTGGGGAGAAGAGGAGTTTGTGGCACAACTTGACCAGAAGAAGGGATCGTTTGGTAGGACATGTTCTGAGGCATCAAGGGATCACCAATTTAGTATTGGAGGGCAGCGTGGAGGGTAAAAATCGTAGGGGGAGACCAAGAGATGAATACACTAAGCAGATTCAGAAGGATGTACGTTGCAGTAGGTACTGGGAGATGAAGAAGCTTGCACAGGATAGAGTAGCATGGAGAGATGCATCAAACCAGTCTCAGGACTGAAGACCACAACAACAACAACAATTTAGATGTGAACTCAAGCAATCGTTGATGGAGCTCGTCAGATTCGTCCTTTCTTCGGGAGACAATGACATCATTGTAATACCAACGGCTTGAGACTTCACGTAATCTAATAAACTGTCCAAACCATAAAAACATTTTGAGGAAGTCATTTCGAATGTTATCAAAACGTTCATAATCATGCTGAAGTATTTTGCTGAAAGTCCATCTTCTGGTGCCAGTGATGATTGGATAGTTGTTACCAGGTAAATGACCTGTCGGAGGGATGGTGGTTCGTTCGAGGCAGCTTCCATCATGGAGTGTATCAATGTGACTACTTCCAGTATGTTCTCCATCATTAAAAGGCTGCAAATAAATTGTGGACAATCATTTCACGATCATCGTCTGAATCGGATACTGCACCTAGAGAACCTCCGTTATGTACACTACGGAACAATGGCGTTTTGGCACATAACGCGCACCAAAAGTTAAATTTCGTTACAAGTGGTGGTGCAAATACACCTTCATGTAATTCAGTTGGCATTATAATTAAAGCCAAAGAATAGATATTAAACATTGTACGTATTAATTCTCTAGGTTTAGTTTCCAACATTTTATGCAGACATGGTTCACAAATATTGATCTGTTTGAAATTATCTGTTGGTATATATAATTTGATACGATAATATTGAACACGAACTTTAAATGTGCTATTAAACCAATTAAATGGTTGCATATCTCCCGTAGCTAAATGACATATTATGGACCAGTTCATTGCTCTGTTTAATCTAAATTTGCTTCCAAACGCAGTGGCATCAACTACAATTTCACGTATCGTAGGCACATTTACACTACTTTCAAAAATATAATTGTTTGGTAATCTATATTGCGACAATTGATACGTAATTTTCTCATTTCCGAAATGTAATATAATATCTTGTATTATAGTGTTTGGAAGATGCAATTGCAAACAATCTAATGCATTCTCTAAGTGTCCAATCACAATTATTCTACATAAATTGTACAATGAAGCCATTGTTGCGTAGTGTACTTACAAACAATTCTTGCAATGTACAATCCCTTGATGTAGTTGCAACTGGTTGTATATCAGTCGAAGACATCTACATCTACATTTATATCTACATTTACATTTATACTCCGCAAGCCACCCAACGGTGTGTGGCGGAGGGCACTTAACGTGCCACTGTCATTAGCTCCATTTCCTGTTCCAGTCGCGTATGGTTCGCGGGAAGAACGACTGTCTGAAAGCCTCTGTGCGCGCTCTAATCTCTCTAATTTTACATTCGTGATCTCCACGGGAGGTATAAGTAGGGGGAAGCAATATATTCGATACCTCATCCAGAAACGCACCCTCTCGAAACCTGGCGAGCAAGCTACACCGCGATGCAGAGCGCCTCTCTTGCAGAGTCTGCCACTTGAGTTTGCTAAACATCTCCGTAACGCTATCACGGTTACCAAATAACCCTGTGACGAAACGCGCCGCTCTTCTTTGGATCTTCTCTATCTCCTCCGTCAACCCGATCTGGTACGGATTCCACACTGATGAGCAATACTCGAGTATAGGTCGAACGAGTGTTTTGTAAGCCACCTCCTTTGTTGATGGACTACATTTTCTAAGGACTCTCCCAATGAATCTCAACCTGGTACCCGCCTTACCAACAATTAATTTTATATGATCATTCCACTTCAAATCGTTCCGCACGCATACTCCCAGATATTTTACAGAAGTAACTGCTACCAGTGTTTGTTCCGCTATCATATAATCATACAATAAAGGATCCTTCTTTCTATGTATTCGCAATACATTACATTTGTTTATGTTAAGTGTCAGTTGCCACTCCCTGCACCAAGTGCCTATCCGCTGCAGATCTTCCTGCATTTCGCTACAATTTTCTAATGCTGCAACTTCTCTGTATACTACAGCATCATCCGCGAAAAGCCGCATGGAACTTCCGACACTATCTACTAGGTCATTTACATATATTGTGAAAAGCAATGGTCCCATAACACTCCCCTGTGGCACGGCAGAGGTTACTTTAACGTCTGTAGACGTCTCTCCGTTGATAACAACATGCTGTGTTCTGTTTGCTAAAAACTCTTCAATCCAGCCACACAGCTGGTCTGATATTCCGTAGGCTCTTACTTTGTTTATCAGGCGACAGTGCGGAACTGTATCGAACGCCTTCCGGAAGTCAAGAAAAATAGCATAAGACATTGTGCAGTACACCGATTTCGTGTCCCTTATGTACAAGTCGCGGCGCTAATGCCTGCATAGATAACAGCTTCGCCTGAGTTCAACTTTTTGCTGGCGTGGGTGCTTGCCGAGACAGTGTCTGAAAGACAACTACCTTGCAGGGACAGCCATGGCCGCCACGGCGACCTTGGGACCCAGTGACCCGGCGGCCTGGTGCCTCATGAAACATGAAACACGGCACTAACAAGGGAACCTCCCCATCGCACCCCACTCAGATTTAGTTGTAAGTTGGCACAGGGATAGGCCTTGAAACACTGAACACAGATCAATCGAGAAAACAGGAAGAAGTTGTGTGGAACTATGAAAAAAAATAAGCAAAATATACAAACTGAGTAGTCCATGTCCAAGGTAGGCAAGATCAAGGAATGTCTGAGCTTACGACCGCCGTGGTCCCGTGGTTAGCGTGAGCAGCTGCGGAACGAGAGGTCCTAGGTTCAAATCTTCTCTGGAGTGAGAACATTAATTTTTTATTTTCAGACAATTATCAATCTTCAGGCACTCACACATAATCAACTTCGCTCTCCAAAATTCCAGGACATGTTCAGATTTGCTTGGACATATGCAGGATTTGACGGTCTACACACGGAAACATTTGAAAACGTAAAAAACATATGTTTTGACAGAGCACAGGGAAAACTGTGAGACTGTGAAACTGTTGCATTCATTTGTTGCAGTTTATGTGACAAACTCTTATGTTTTCATCGCTTTTTTGGGAGTGATTATCACATCCACAAGAAAACCTAAATCGGGCAAGGTAGAAGAATCTTTTTACGCATTCGCCAAGTGTGCAAGTTAGATGGGTCGACAACATATTCCTGTCACGTGACGCACATGCCGTCACCAGTGTCGTATACAACATATCAGACGTGTTTTCCTGTGGAGGAATCGTTTGACCTATGACCTTGCGATCAAATATTTTCTATTCCCATTGGAGAGGCACGTCCTTTCGTGTACTAATCGCACGGTTTTGCGGTGCGGTCGCAAAACACAGACACTAAACTTATTACAGTGAACAGAGACGTCAATGAATGAACGGACAGATCGTAACTTTCCGAAAATAAGGAAAGTAAAATTTTCACTCGAGGGAAGACTTGAACCAATGACCTCACGTTCCACAGCTGCTCACGCTAACCACGGGACCACGGCGCTACTGAGCTCACATTGTCCTTGATGTTGCCTATCTTGCACATGGACTACTCACTTTGTATATTTTGTTTATTTTTTTCATAGTTCCACACAACTTCTTCCTGTTTTCTGGATTGATCTGTGTTCAGGTTTTCAAGGCCTATCCCTGTGCCAACTTACAACTAAATCTGAGGGGGGTGCGATGGGGAGGTTCCCTTGTAAGTGCCGTTTCGTTCCGGCGGCCTGGTGCCTCGAAACGATACAGGATACTGAAACGAACAACTCGAGGCAAGTGGACCGCCAAGGCGGTGCAAGCCGAAGTGCGGTGACGTGTACCCTGCATGGCAACTCCTACCGTGGCCGCCACTCTGAACACCTGTTGTGACGTGGGTGCGATGCACGTCTGTACTGTGCTCCGGGACTATTTGTGTAAGTGGGCTGTTTATGTTTTCTTAGTGGCAACGTTACGTAGCGCTCTGTATGAAAATCACTGGCTGTGCTGTGTGCAGTCTGTGTCCAGTTTGCATTGTTGTCTGCCATTGTAGTGTTGGGCAGCGGCAGCTGGATGTGAACAGCGCGTAGCGTTGCGCAGTTGGAGGTGAGCCGCCAGCAGTGGTGGATGTGGGGAGAGAGATGGCGGAGTTTTGAAATTTTTAAGACTGGATGTCATGAACTGCTATGTATATTATGATTTTTCAACACTATTAAGGTAAATACATTGTTTGTTCTCTATTAAAATCTTTTCATTTGCTAACTATGCCTATCAGTAGTTAGTGCCTTCAGTAGTTTGAATCTGTTATTTAGCTGGCAGTAGTGGCGCTCGCTGTATTGCAGTAGTTCGAGTAACGGAGATTTTTGGTGAGGTAAGTGATTTGTGAAAGGTATAGGTTAATGTTGGTCAGGGCCATTCTTTTGTAGGGATTTTTGAAAGTCAGATTGCGTTGCGCTAAAAATATATTGTGTCAGTTTAAGCACAGTCTTGTGTACAATTTTTCAAAGGGGACGTTTCATTTGTTTTCGCTGGACGCACGCCGCCCACTGCCATACACACGTTCGTAGGAAACTCAACTTCCAGTCAGGAATCCATGCCTACAGTTTCTCGTTTTTATTATTGTTCACTCTGCGAACTGGACTTCGTCTACATCTACATCTACGTGATTACTCTGCTATTGAGTTGGCCGGAGTGGCCGAGCGGTTCTAGGCGCTACAGTCTGGATCCGTGTGACCGCTACGGTCGCAGGTTCGAATCCTGCCTCGGGCATGGATGTGTGTGATGTCCTTAGGTTAAGTTAGGTTTAAGTAGTTCTAAGTTGTAGGGGACTGACGACCTCAGTAGTTAAGTCCCACAGAGCCATTTGAACCATTTTTTCTGCTATTCACAATAAAGTGCCTGGCAGAGGGTTCAATGAACCACCTTCAAGCTACATCTACATCTACATGGATACTCTGCAAATCACATTTAAGTACCTACCAGAGGGTTCATCGAACCACCTTCACAATTCTGTATTATTCCAATCTCGTATAGCGCGCGGGAAGAATCAACACCTATATCTTTCCGTACGAGCTCTGATTTCTCTTATTGTATCTTTGTGATCGTTCCTCCCTATGTAAGTCGGTGTCAGCAAAATATTTCCGCATTCGAAGTTGGTGATTCGAATTTCGTGACAAGATTCCGTCGCAACGAAAAACGCCTTTCTTTTAATGCTGTCCATCCCAAATCCTGTATCATTTCTGTGACACTCTCTCCCATATTTCGCGATAATGTAAAACGTGCTGCCCTTCTTTGAACTTTTTCGGTGTATTCCGTCAGTCGTATCTGGTAAGGATCCCACACCGCGCAGCAGTATTGTAAAGGAGGACAGACAAGCGTAGTGTAGGCAGTCTCCTTAGTAGGTCTGTCACATTTTCTAAGTGTCCTGCCAACGAAACGTTGCCTTTGGTTAGCCTTCCCCACAACATTTTCTATCTGTTCCTTCAAGTTGTTCGTAATTGTAATACCTACGTATTTAGTTGAATTTACGGCTTTTAGATTAGACAGATTTATTGTGTAACCGAAATTTAACGACTTCCTTTTAGCTTTCATGTGGATGACGTCACACTTTTCGTTATTTAGGGTCAACAGCCACTTTTTGCACCATTCAGATATCTTTTCTAAATCGTTTTGCGATTTGTTTTGATCTTCTGATGATTTTATTAGTCGATAAACGACAGCGTCATCTGCAAACAACCGAAGACGGCTGCTCAGATTGTCTCCCAAATCGTTTATATAGATAAGGAACAGCAAAGAGCCAATAACACTACGTAGGGGAACGCTTGAAACCACTTCTGTTTTACTCGATGACTTTCCGTCAGTTACTACGAAGTTTGACCTCTCTGACAGGAATTCGCAAATCCAGTCACATAACTGAGACGATATTCCACAAGCACGTAATTTCGCTACCAGCCGCTTGTATGGTACAGTGTAAGAAGCCTTCCGGAAATCCAGCAGTACGGAATCGATCTGAAATCCCTGGTCAACCGTTCAACTCTCGAAAGGCGCGAGGGAAAAACGAGCACTTACATTGTTCTGTGCGAGCCCTGAGTTCTCTTATTTTATCGCGAAGATCATTTCTCCCTATGTAGGTGGATCGCAACGGAATGTTTTCGCAATCGGAGGACAAAACTGGTGATTGAAATTTCATGAGAAGACCCCGTCGCAACGAAAAACGCCTTTGTTTTAATGATTGCCACTCCAATTCACGCATCATGTCCGTGGCACTATCTCCCCTATTTCGGGATAATACAAAACGAGCTGCCCTTCTTTGTACTTTTTCGATGTCGTCCGTCAGTCCCACCTGATGCGGATCCCACACCGCACAGCAGTACTCCAGAATAGCGCGGACAAGCGTGGTGTAAGCAGTCTCTTTATTTGGCCTGTTGCACCTTCTAAGTGTTCTGCCAATGAATCTCAGTCTTTGGTTTGCTCTATCTACAAAGTTATCTATGTGTTCCAATTTAGGTTACTTGTAATTGCAATCCGTAAGTACTTAGTTGAATTTACAGCCTTCAGATTTGTATGACATTGCGTAATCGAAATTGCCACTTTTTGCACCACACAGTTATGTAGATCATTCGTCTTGGTCATCTGATGACTTTACAACAGCCTAAATGACGGCATCATCTGCAAAAAATCTAAGAGGGCTACTCAGATTGTCTTCTATGCCGTTAATACAGAGTAGGAACAATAGAGGGCCTATAACACTTCCTTGGTGAACGCCGGATATTACTTCTGTTTTATTCGATGACGACGAACTGTGACGTTTCTGACAAGAAATCACGAATCCAGTCGGACAACTGAGGCGATATTCCATAGGCACAAGTTTGGTTAGAAGACATTTCTACATCTACATCTACATTTATACTCCGCAAGCCACCCAACGGTGTGTGGCGGAGGGCATTTTACGTGCCACTGTCATTACCTCCCTTTCCTGTTCCAGTCGCGTATGGTTCGCGGGAAGAACGACTGTCTGAAAGCCTCTGTGCTCGCTCTAATCTCTCTAATTTTACATTCGTGATCTCCTCGGGAGGTATAAGTAGGGGGAAGCAATATATTCGATACCTCATCCAGAAACGCACCCTCTCGAAACCTGGGGAGCAAGCTACACCGCGATGCAGAGCGCCTCTCTTGCAGAGTCTGCCACTTGAGTTTGTTAAACATCTCCGTAACGCTATCACGGTTACCAAATAACCCTGTGACGAAACGCGCCGCTCTTCTTTGAATCTTCTCTATCTCCTCCATCAACCCGATCTGGTACGGATCCCATACTGGTGAGCAATACTCAAGTATAGGTCGAACGAGTGTTTTGTAAGCCACCTCCTTTGTTGATGGACTACATTTTCTAAGGACTCTCCCAATGAATCTCAACCTGGTACCCGCCTTACCAACAATTAATTTTATATGATCATTCCACTTCAAATCGTTCCGCACGCATACTCGCAGATATTTTGCAGTGGTAACTGCTACCAGTGTTTGTTCCGCTATCATATAATCATACAATAAAGGATCCTTCTTTCTATGTATTTGCAATACATTACATTTGTCTATGTTAAGGGTCAGTTGCCACTCCCTGCACCAAGTGCCTATCCGCTGCAGATCTTCCTGCATTTCGCTACAATTTTCTAATGCTGCAACTTCTCTGTATACTACAGCATCATCCGCGAAAAGCCGCATGGAACTTCCGACACTATCTACTAGGTCATTTATATATATTTATATATTTGTGAGGAACGGTGTCGAAAACCTTCTGGAAGTCCAAAAATATGAAATCAATTTGACATCCCCCGTCGATAACACTTATTACTTCCTGAGTATAAAGAGCTAGTTGTGTTCCGCAAGAACGGTATTTTCTGAATCCGAGCTGACTATGTGTCAATAAATCGTTTCCTTCGAGATAATTCGTAATGTTCGAACGCTGTATATGTTCCAGAACCCTACTGCAAATCGGCGTCAGTGATGTGGGCCTGTAATTCAGCGCATTACTGCTACTTCCCTTTTTGGGTATTGGTGCGACCTGAGCGATTTTCTAGTCTTTAGGTATGGATCTTTTTGTCGAACGAGCGGTTGTATGTAACTGCTAAATATGGCGCTTTGTATCAGCATACTCTGAAAGGAACCTGACTGGTATACAATATGGACTGGAGGCCTTGCCTTTATTAAGTGGTTTAAGTTTCTCATCTTAGTTGTTCTCGATTCGATTCAGGAATATTTACTTCGTCTTCTTTTCAGTTTATTGAACGAGCACTTACTTCCACGTGCTAAGTAACTTTTCGTGTAAAATACATTCCTATAAACAAAGGCTGAAAAGTGTGTAACTCGTAGTAAGATTGATGTGAGTGATCTTCATAGTGTTGGCGGGAGAGAGAAAATGTAGAACATTGCTGCTGTCTACCGTTGTAAGATTGGTGCTTTAATCTGCTATGATGAAAGCGGTACTGATGAACAATAAAGGCGGGTTAAAAGCTGTGAGCTGTCTGGGGAAGTTAGCCTTGCATTACTGCGCAACTGTTTCACCAGGTATCCAGTCTAGCTTACCAAATTCCCAACCAGACTAACATTAATTATAATCTTTTAATAGTCATACGACAACCGGTGATATATATACAAAAGAGAGAATTTAAATAAAAAGAAATAAATCAGTTTATATTTGGAAATTTATTTTAACATTGATCATTGGAATTTCAGCATATTAAACGTGAGTTATAACTGAGCTGGTGCCTTATTTAGGACTGTGAAAACGTGAGTTTGCAATCTTACGGAACACATCAAATATGGAGGCAAGATCGGGAGACTGCATACAACACTGCATTCATAAAACAACATACAAAGAACGTTGAAACGTATGCAAGAGAAAGTTAACCACTACCAACAGATTCAAATTTTCCCCCAAAGAAGATACGTTCGTAGCACAATCCTGTCCGTCATGTAATTACCACACACTGGTATACTAAATTCATATTAACTCTTTGTGAAATCTTCGCGAAAAGAATAGCTGAGGGCTACTTTGATGATTACACCACATGCTTCACGTGGTCAACTTGATTTACACAAAGAGTGTAACTCCACAATAATTTTGATAATTAAAATAAATTAGATCGAAAAGGAATTTACAAAAGAAAAACCTCGAACTGGTTACTAACGTCTTACTGTTAACCTGATAGGTCAAACAGTTATATAAGCACGTGGTACTGGTCTCGCAAAGTACACCCCACATAAAGAAAAGTTGCTATATTGAAAAATATTGTCAAGACGAGACGTTATAATCACACAAACATTCGCATTTAAGATTGATCTTAGTTAGAGTTACTGATCAACACGTGGTTCCACTTTACTCACAAAGTAGTGACAAAGCAACTACCGGAAAATAATCTGAACTTCACACGAGAATTACACTGCGCTGCAATTTAAGATAACATTAGATATTTTAGAGCTAAACCTGAAATAAAGGTGATTAAATTTTCAGTTAGACTGAACTTGAGAAATCCATTGTCCTGCGGACTTGGCAGACACGCGCTTAGCCGGAGATTTTACCACTTCAGACGCTCGCCCCGGACCGACTGCTTGGTCCCTTCCTGACGGGTGGCTCACAAATACAAACGGAAGTGGCCAGAGGGGCAGCTTCCTATACCAACATGGCAAGGGACAGACAGGACCATACTAAGGATAGTAACCTCTTTGCTTTTAGAAAGCGTAGCTACCTGTTCCGACGTTGGTCCTACTGTTCTCTAGCAGACAGGCTTGTCTGCTACCCTCAAGCATGCAACTAGAAATACATTTGCTCATTCATCCTCTCACACACAAGGGAAGGGGGATGACAGTATCTTATCATATACAGTATATAAAAGAAAGCGGATGTAGGTTCCGTATGAGACTGTGTGACATGAATTACATATAAACTGTGTTTTAAAGTGTAGTAGTGTGACAGATCGTTCTTGTTTATGTGTAAAAGTAACACGTTCCACTACTCAGTCTCCTCCCAGATAGTCAGAAACGCCACAGTAAATTTAGAAGAGGAATTTATGCCGTAAATGACAATAGATTTAAGAAATTAAACATGAAAGGAATCCAACAGAGACCTTTCACCGCAAGCGTGTTATAGCGACTTGGTGGTGAATTAATCAATGACGAAAAAGCTACTGCACTTCTCAAATTTTTTTACTGGTACACTGTATTCTTCCATTCAGGATTTTCTGACACTTGCAGCGGCCACACCGAGGCGGATACACCGGTTGCCGTTAGGTCCCCAGAGTTAAGCACCGTCAGGCGTGGCCAGTACTTGGATGGGTGACCGTGCTGGTACTCTGGAACAGGAGAGGTGGTGGCGTGACGTTCTCGTTCACCAGTCTTGGCCAATGTCCTGGGTTCAGTTCCAGGCCTATGCACAGTGTCTCGTGAAGCGAGGGCGTGCTGACGCGGATCGGCCCGTCGCATGGGGAGGTTGGTTTCACACCTGCCCCTCCTCCCACACCTCCAACATGAACGGCACACCACACTACCCAAACACACACCCCCAACACTCACCTACACTTAACAGATACACTCACACGCACACCTCTCAGACTTCGCGAAAGGTCCCTGAAACTACCTGGCAGATTAAAACGGTGTGCCGGACCGAGCCTCGAACTCAGGACCTTTGTCTTTCTCGAGCGAGGGCTTTTACCAACTGTGCTACGCAAGCACGACTCACGATCCGGCCACGCCGTTTTACTTCCGCCAGTACCTCGTCTCCTACTTTCCAAAGATCGCACAGGTTCACCAGCGAAAAAAGTTTTCATTTGTTGTTGTTGTTGTGGTCTTCAGTCCTGAGACTGGTTTGATGCAGCTCTCCATGCTACTCTATCCTGTGCAAGCTTCTTCATCTCCCAGTACCTACTGCAAACTACATCCTTCTGAATCTGCTTAGTGTATTCATCTCTTGGTCTCCCTCTACGATTTTTACCCTCCACGCTGCCCTCCAATGCTTTTTGTGATCCCTTGATGCCTCAAAACATGTCCTACCAACCGATCCCTTCTTCTAGTCAAGTTGTGCCACAAACTCCTCTTCTCCCCAATTCTATTCAATACCTCATCATTAGTTATGTGATCTACCCATCTAATCTACAGCATTCTTCTGTAGCACCACATTTCGAAAGCTTCTATTCTCTTCTTGTCCAAACTAGTTATGGTCCATGTTTCACTTCCATACATGGCTACACTCCATACAAATACTTTCAGAAACGACTTCCTGACACTTAAATCTATACTCGATGTTAACAAATTTCTCTTCTTCAGAAACGCTTTCCTTGCCATTGCCAGTCTACATTTTATATCCTCTCTACTTCGACCATCATCAGTTATTTTGCTCCCCAAATAGCAAAACTCGTTTACTACTTTAAGTGTCTCATTTCCTAATCTAATACCCTCAACATCACAAGACTTAATTCGACTACATTCCATTATCTTCGTTTTGCTTTTGTTGATGTTCATCTTATATCCTCCCTTCAAGACACCATCCATTCCGTTCGACTGCTCTTCCAAGTCCTTTGCTGTCTCTGACAGAATTACAATGTCATCGCCGAACCTCAACGTTTTTATTTCTTCTCCATGGATTTTAATACCTACTCCGAACTTTTCTTTTGTTTCCTTTGCTGCTTGCTCGATTTACAGATTGAATAACATTGGGGAGAGGCTACAACCCTCTCTCACTCCCTTCCCAACCACTGCTTCCCTTTCATGCCCCTCGACTCTTATAACTGCCATCTGGTTTCTGTACGAATTGTAAATAGCCTTTCCCTCCCTGTATTTTACCCCTGCCACCTGAGAATTTGAAAGAGAGTATTCCAGTCAACATTGTCAAAAGCTTTCTCTAAGTCTACAAATGCTAGAAACGTAGGTTTGCCTTTCCTTAATCTAGCTTCTAAGTTAACTCGTAGGGTCAGTATTGCCTCACGTGTTCCAATATTTCTATAGAATCCAAACTGATCTTCCCCGAGGTCGGCTTCTACCAGTTTTTCCATTCGTCTGTAAAGAATTAGCGTTAGTATTTTGCAGCTGTGGCTTATTAAACTGATAGTTCGGTAATTTTCACATCTGTCAACACCTGCTTTCTTTGGGACTGGAATTATTATACTCTTCTCGAAGTCTGAGGGTATTTCGCCTGTCTCATACATCTTGCTCACCAGATGGTATAGTTTTATCAGGACTGGCCCGCCCAAGGCTGTCAGTAGTTCCAATGGAATGTTGTCTACTCCCGGGGCCTTGTTTTAATCTACTAGGAAGTTTAGTACCAGCGTAGGGTGAAAATTTCACTGCCGAAGTCGCCCTTATTTGAAAATAGGAAATTTAATGCAGTTTAGTTTTACACTGGGAACATTTTCGCTAGACGCAGCGGTTTCAAAGTTATTGAAGAAGGACGTAAAAACGTGACCTTTTTACGCCCGCCCCCTTTGCCCTAAACACTCACACCGTAACAGGTGGGTAGTTTTAGTACGCTTTTCAGTATACTCCCCTCTACAATCGTACAAAAACTTGCGACTACGTGATTTTTTCCCCTAATTTTCCTTCCTCGACGGGACTATAATGCGAAATGGCAGTTGCGAGAAAAGCACCTCTGAATAAAAGTTATTTCTTACGATACAATGTGAATTCGAGTACAGGTCTTTTATGAAAGTATTTGATAGAGGTATAGCCTTGTACGGAAGAGAAACGTTGGCAGTAGGCAACTGAAACTACACTCCTGGAAATTGAAATAAGAACACCGTGAATTCATTGTCCCAGGAAGGGGAAACTTTATTGACACATTCGTGGGGTCAGATACATCACATGATCACACTGACAGAACCACAGGCACATAGACACAGGCAACAGAGCATGCACAATGTCGGCACTAGTACAGTGTATATCCACCTTTCGCAGCAATGCAGGCTGCTATTCTCCCATGGAGACGATCGTAGAGATGCTGGATGTAGTCCTGTGGAACGGCTTGCCATGCCATTTCCACCTGGCGCCTCAGTTGGACCAGCGTTCGTGCTGGACGTGCAGACCGCGTGAGACGACGCTTCATCCAGTCCCAAACATGCTCAATGGGGGACAGATCCGGGGATCTTGCTGGCCAGGGTAGTTGACTTACACCTTCTAGAGCACGTTGGGTGGCACGGGATACATGCGGACGTGCATTGTCCTGTTGGAACAGCAAGTCCCCTTGCCGGTCTAGGAATGGTAGAACGGTTTGGATGTACCGTGCACTATTCAGTGTCCCCTCGACGATCACCAGTGGTGTACGGCCAGTGTAGGAGATCGCTCCCCACACCATGATGCCGGGTGTTGGCCCTGTGTGCCTCGGTCGTATGCAGTCCTGATTGTGGCGCTCACCTGCACGGCGCCAAACACGCATACGACCATCATTGGCACCGAGGCAGAAGCGACTCTCATCGCTGAAGACGACACGTCTCCATCCGTCCCTCCATTCACGCCTGTCGCGACACCACTCGAGGCGGGCTGCACGATGTTGGGGCGTGAGCGGAAGACGGCCTAACGGTGTGCGGGACCGTAGCCCAGCTTCATGGAGCCGGTTGCGAATGGTCCTCGCCGATACCCCAGGAGCAAAAGTGTCCCTAATTTGCTGGGAAGTGGCGGTGCGGTCCCCTACGGCACTGCGTAGGATCCTACGGTCTTGGCGTGCATCCGTGCGTCGCTGCGGTCCGGTCCCAGGTCGACGGGCACGTGCACCTTCCGCCGACCACTGGCGACAACATCGATGTACTGTGGAGACCTCACGCCCCACGTGTTGAGCAATTCGGCGGTACGTCCACCCGGCCTCCCGCATGCCCACTATACGCCCTCGCTCAAAGTCCGTCAACTGCACATACGGTTCACGTCCACGCTGTCGCGGCATGCTACCAGTGTTAAAGACTGCGATGGAGCTCCGTATGCCACGGCAAACTGGCTGACACTGACGGCGGCGGTGCACAAATGCTGCGCAGCTAGCGCCATTCGACGGCCAACACCGCGGTTCCTGGTGTGTCCGCTGTGCCGTGCGTGTGATCATTGCTTGTACAGCCCTCTCGCAGTGTCCGGAGCAAGTATGGTGGGTCTGACACACCGGTGTCAATGTGTTCTTTTTTCCATTTCCAGGAGTGTAGAAAACAGTGCAAGTTTTTTAAACGTTGTCCTACGGGACCCTGGTGAACATCAGACGGGTACATCTAATCATAGGTGAGGACGTACAGAATGCTGAAAGAAGGGATCGGTTGGTAGGACGCCAAACTGCGTGCGTGTGTGTGTGCGTGTGTGTGTGTGTGTGTGTGTGTGTGTGTGAGGGGGGGGGGGAGGAAGTTGTGGGATGGGGTGTGGAGAGGGGAGGGTGGAGGGGTAAAATTGTAAAAACTATTCAGAGGGAGATGAGGGGGCTTGCACAGGATAGAGTAACATGGAGAGCTTCATTGGACCAGTCTTCGGACTGAAGACCAGAACAACTGCAAGATCCTGCAGTGTTCGCTCCATAAACCAAATGTGGACTCTCTCTGTTTCGCCCTGTCGCACACACTGCTTGCGTCTCTGAAGCATGAGCTGAATAAGAAATGAAAGGCATTATTCCACACTTAGATTCCACGTTTAGCTACACTTCTGGCGATTAAAATTGATACACCACGAAGATGACGTGCTACAGACGCGAAATTTGACCGACAGGAAGAACATGCTGTGATATGCAAATGATTAGCTTTTCGGAGCATTCACACAAGGCTGGCGCCGGTGGCGATATCTACAACGTGCTGACATGAGGAAAGGTTTCAACCGATTTCTCATACACTTACAGCAGTTGATCGGCGTTGCCTGGTGAAACGTTGTTGTGATGCCTCGTGTAAGGAAGAGAAATGCGTACCATCACGTTTCCGACTTTGATAAACGTCGGATTGTAGCCTATCGCGATTGCGGTTTGTCGTATCGCGACATTGCTGCTCGCGTTGGTCGAGATCCAGTGACTGTTAGCAGAATATGGAATCGGTGGCTTCAGGAGGGTAATACGGAGCGCCGTGCTGGATCTCAAGGGCCTCGTATCACCAGCAGTCGAGATGACAGGCATCTTATCCGCATGGCTGTAACGGATCGTGCAGCCACGTCTCGATCCCTGAGTCAACAGATGGGGACGTTTGCAAGACAACAACCATCTGCACGAACAGTTCGACGACGTTTGCAGCAGCTCGGACTATCAGCTCGGAGACCGTGGCTGCGGTTACCCTTGACGCAGCATCACAGACAGGAGCGCCTGCGATGGTGTACTCGACGACGAACCTGGGTGCACGAATGGCGAAACGTCATTTTTTCGGATGAATCCAGATTCTGTTTACAGCATCGTGATGGTCGCATTCGTGTTTGGCGACAGCGCGGTGAACACACATCGGACGCGTATATTTGTCATCGCCATACTGGCGTATCACCCGGCGTGATGGTATGGGGTGCCATCGGTTACACGTCTCGATCACCTCTTGTTCGTATTGACGGCACTTTGAACAGTGGACGTTACATTTCGGATGTTTTACGACCCGTGGCTCTACCCTTCATTCGATCCCTGCGAAACCCTACATTTCAGCAGGATAATGCACGACCGCATGTTGCAGGTCCTGTACGAGCCTTTCTGGCTACAGAAAATGTTGGACTGCCGCTCTGGTCAGCACATTATTCAGATCTCTCACCAATTGAAAACGTCTGGTCAATGGTGGCCGAGCAACTGGCTAGTCAAAATACGCCAGTCACTACTCTCGATGAACTGTGGTATCGTGTTGAAGCTGCACGGGCAGCTGTACCTGTACACGCCATCCGAGCTCTGTTTGACTCAATGCCCAGGCGTATCAAGGCCGTTATTACGGCCAGAGGTGGTTGTTCTGGGTATTGATTTCTCAGGATCTGCGCACCCAAATTGCGTGAAAATGTAATCAGATGTCAGTTCTAGTATAATATATTTGTCCAATGAACACCCGTTTATCATCTGCATTTCTTCTTTGTGTAGCAATTTTAATGGCCAGTAGTGTACAATAATCTTAGTCCGTTAAGAAATATTGTTGTCCCCACCCCCTTGTCCCGTGGCCAGTATAGCACTATTGACAAGTTGTAAACGCTTTGCACTGGTGTCGTTACGTGGCATGTTCAGAAAAAGATTTGTTTAATTGACAAAAAATTATTGACATTGGCGACAGTCGATATTTTTATCTTTACTTCGATATTATATATAGCTTCGATGACTGACAGTATCGGTATTGAAACATCGATACTTGGACCCCCTACTGAAAAATCATCGAAGGTCCCTAGGATGGTAGTGGTACTACAAGCAGCCTTTTGCCACGTGGGACTGAGTGACTTGCGAGGTGCAGTTTGCAGATTTGTGGGCTCGCTCTGGTGCGCCATGCACACCGTGCTAATCGCCTCTGTGTGGCTGCGATGTTTCCGCGGTTATTCGGCGGCTGCTGCTGCGCCTGTCCATTCGTCGCGACGTAACTGGACCGCGGATCACGTGACGAGCAACCTCCCTCCCCTCCGGGCCGCACAGCAACCCTTCCTCCCACCATCCCCTCCTTCTCTGTCGTCACAACGTAGCCCCTTCCGCCGGCCGATATCCGCCGCGCGGCGCGCTGACGGAATCTGCCGCGTCGCCGGCTCCCCACCACGCCGCCCGGCCGCCTGACCAATCGAACGGCGTCGCCGGCCTGCCATTGGTCGCTGGGCCGCGCGTGCGCACTGACCTCGCGTCCGTACTGCGCATGCGCGGCGACCGACCGTTTAGTCGCACGAGCTCGCATTCCTCCGTGTTTCGTCGGAGGTAAACGGAGCGAGTTGGTGAATGTGAGGGGCGGTGGAGGGGGAGGCGAAATGAGAAAGAGAGAGAGAGAGCGACAGATTAAACAAATGACAGGGCATGCTGGGCTGACGCGCCGCTATTGGTGATTCCATTAGCGCGTTTGCGTAGGGAGCGAGAGAACAGAACAAAGGAAGGCAGATGTTTCTCGCTCCGCGGCGCAAAGATAGTAGGTCGCGAAGATGGATCACACGCGCCACTACAATATACGGCCATCGTATCGCGTGCTCATTTTTCAACACGAACAGCCGATTGCGTCGTTTCTACCCGCGGAAACGTTAAACTCTGCTAAATGATAATGCTTTCCAAATTTGACCGTTATTTAATTTTCGAGTTAAAAATATTATTGTAATTTTCGCTTTGCAGCAGTTTTCAAGTGATACTATAATTAGCATACCGATTACTAAATTATCGCCACATCACAATGTACACTATTTAAAAATTACAATCTCCACATTGCATGTTATATTACACACCAAGATCATCATAATCGCTTTTTAATCGTACAGCGATCGTCCTGGTAATACCACTCACATGGTAAGACGTGATAGTATCCTCCAGACTGTTTCTTTTTTAAATAAAAAAAGAAAAAAACGTCAAGGACAAAAGATGATTCTGCAGTGACATCATATCTATGGCAAATTACTTCTTGAATAGTGCTACTGATTATAGGTTACTAGCTGAGTACCTGACATTACGTTTATTCTAGAGTACCTGACACTGCATTTATTCTAAACTTCTATTACTTCACATCCTCCTTGCCCTTTTATCTCTACATCTCCACCTCTCTCTGTTGTCAATCCTCCCTGTCTGTCTATCCATCCCCTTCTCTACCGTTTTCCTCCTCCTCCTTTACATATCCGTACCCTACAACCAATATCTCTCTCCCTCTCCACCTCGCCCCTCCTTCCCCTACTTCTCTCTGTCCATCTCGTCCTCCCACTCTCTGTACTCATCTCCTGTTCCTCCACCCCCATTTGTGTCCATCTCTTCCATTGCCCTCTCATTCTCTTATCTCTTCCTGCTCCACTCATCTCTGTCCATCACCCCCACCCCCATACGAGGTTCTTATCCCACAGTGTCCGTACGACGATATAATTTTGTAGGCACATTCCGTGGTATGCAAAGAAGTAATAAATTAAAACGTCATGCCTGAGGCTGCAGTTCTACTGCATGAGCAGCGAAAATATAGGAAGAGATAAAAATTTTTTCCTTTCATCACTTTGTGGAGGCTGTCAGCGATAAAAATAATTCTTGAAAGTTTGAAATTATGAGTAAAGTTTCAAGTGAAAAAGCGCCCTAATTCTTAAATGCTGCATGAAAGTCTGGGTATACCCGTGTCGTGGGTTGCACGTCTTTCTCAGCTCCACCCCTTTGATTGTTGTTGTTGTTGTGGCCTTCAGTCCTGAGACTGGTTTGATGCAGCTCTCCATGCTACTCTATCCTGTGCAAGCTTCTTCATCTCCCAGTACCTACTGCAACCTACATCCTTCTGAATCTGCTTAGTGTATTCATCTCTTGGTCTCCCCCTACGATTTTTACCCTCCACGCTGCCTTCCAATACTAAATTGGTGATCCCTTAATGCCTCAGAACATGTCCTACCAACCGATCCCTCCTTCTGGTCAAGTTGTGCCACAAACTTCTCTTCTCCCCAATCCTATTCAATACGTCCTCATTAGTTATGTGATCTACCCATCTAATCTTCAGCGTTATTCTGTAGCACCACATTTCGAAAGCTTCTGTTCTCTTCTTGTCCAAACTATTTACCGTCCATGTTTCACTTCCATACATGGCTACACTCCATACAAATACTTTCAGAAATGACTTCCTGACACTTAAATCTATACTCGATGTTAACAAATTTCTCTTCTTCAGGAACGCTTTCCTTGCCATTGCCAGTCTACATTTAATATCCTCTCTACTTCGACCATCATCAGTTATTTTGCTTCCCAAATAGCAAAACTCCTTTACTACTTTAAGTGTCTCATTTCCTAATCTAATTCCCTCAGCATCACCCGACTTAATTCGACTACATTCCATTATCCTTGTTTTGCTTTTGTTGATGTTCATCTTATATCCTCCCTTCAAGACACCATCCATTCCGTTCAACTGCTCTTCCAAGTCCTTTGCTGTCTCTGACAGAATTACAATGTCATCGGCGAACCTCAAAGTTTTTATTTCTTCTCCATGGATTTTAATACCTACTCCGAATTTTTCTTTTGTTTCCTTTACTGCTTGCTCAAAATACAGATTGAATAACATCGGGGAGAGGCTACAACCCTGTCTTACTCCCTTCCCAACCACTGCTTCCCTTTCATGTCCCTCGACTCTTATAACTGCCATCTGGTTTCTGTACAAATTGTATATAACCTTTCGCTGCCTGTATTTTACCCCTGCCACCTTTAGAATTTGTAATAGAGTATTCCAGTCAACATTGTCAAAAGATTTCTCTGCTCCACAGGTTTGCCTGTCCTTAATCTATCTTCTAAGATACTAAGTCGTAAGGTCAGTATTGCCTCACGTGTTCCAGTATTTCTACGGAATCCAAACTGATCTTCCCCGAGGTCGGCTTCTACTAGTTTTTCCATTCGTCTGTAAAGAATTCGTGTTAGTACTTTGCAGCTGTGGCTTATTAAGCTGATTGTTTGGTAATTTTCACATCTGTCAACACCTGCTTTCTTTGGGATTGGAATTATTATATTCTTCTTGAAGTCTGAGGGTATTTCGCCTGTTTCATACATCTTGCTCACCAGATGGTAAAGTTTTGTCAGGACTGGCTCTCCCAAGGCCGTCAGTAGTTCCAATGGAATGTTGTCTACTCCGGGGGCCCCTTTGATAGCCACCTGATTCTTGTCCGCACAGCGATACTTTGCAGGCAGTAAAAGATACGTGTACTACGTCTCGTTGAAATCGAGCCACTAGTATAGGGGATATGTAACGTGAACCTACATATAGACTCATTTTTAATAAAATACGCTGAAGAGCCAAAGAAACTGGTACACCTGCCTAATATCGTGTAGGGCCCCAGCGAGCACGCAGAAGTGCCGCGACACCACGTAGTGTGGACCGACTTACGTGTAGGGTAATGGTGGAGGGAATTGACACCATGAATTCTGTAGGACTGTCCATAAATCAGTAAGAGTACGAGGGGGTGGGGATCTCTTCTCAACAGCACTTTGAAAGGGGGGGTGGAGATCTCTTCTGAATAGCACGTAGCAAGGCATCCCAGATATGTACATCTACATCCATACTCCGCAAGCCACCTGACGGTGTGTGGCGGAGGGTACCTTCAGTACCTCTATCAGTTCTCCCTTCTATTCCAGTCTCGTATTGTTCATGGAAAGAATGATTGTCGGTATGCCTCTGTGTGGGCTCTAATCTCTCTGATTTTATCCTCACGGTCTCTTCGCGAGATATACGTAGGAGGGAGCAATATACTGCTTGACTCTTCGGTGAAGGTATGTTCTCGAAACTTTAAAGCCCGTAACGAGCTACTGAGCGTCTCTCCTGCAGAGTCTTCCACTGGAGTTTATCTATCATCTCCGTAACGCTTTCGCGATTACTAAATGATCCTGTAACGAAGCGCGGTGCTCTCCGTTGGATCTTCTCTATCTCTTCTATCAACCCTATCTGGTACGGATCCCACACTGCTGAGCAGTATTCAAGCAGTGGGCGAACAAGCGTACTGTAACCTACTTCCTTTGTTTTCAGATTGCATTTCCTTAGGATTCTTCCAATGAATCTCAGTCTGGCATCTGCTTTACCGACAATCAACATTATATGATCATTCCATTTTAAATCACTCCTAATCCGTACTCCCAGATAATTTATGGTATTAACTGCTTCCAGTTGCTGACCTGCTATTTTGTAGCTAAATGATAAATACAAGTTAATACAACCCTGAAAAAGCCTATCTAATAACAAGAAAATTTTTGAATGCTACATTGCGCCACTTTGTAGAGCCAGCAAGCGCACAGCGTATCTATAATGTTGCAGGGACATTGAAATTGGACTGAACGTACCTTCGCGATCCCTACAGTAGCGGTACGTCGAGGGCTTTAGTGTGTCCCTAGGCTCAGCTTATTACTTTTCCTTGAGACCTTGTAAGTAGGATTCCATGGGATATTTGAAATTTATTTTCAAGCTCCTGCCAGTCAGGTTTTTCAGGATCTAAGTTACATACTCCTGTAGACCGACCAGCCTTCAATCTGTCCTCCTTGGTATTAGTTCTGCATACCCCATTACATCTATCTAGCAATAATCTACATCTATGTTGAATAATGTTCGTGTCTGAGGAGTATGCTGGCCAGGGGAAATGTTTAAACTCAGAAGAGTGTTCCTGGAGTCACTCTGTAGCAATTATGGACGTGTGGGGTATCGCATTGTCCTGCTGGAATTGCCCGAGTCCGTCAGAATACGCAATGGACATGAATGGATGCAGGTGATCAGGGAGGATGCTTACCTGCGTCTCACCTGTATCAGGGGTCCCGTATCACTCCAGCTGCACACGCCCCACTCCATTACAGAGCCTCGACCGGCTTCAACAGTCCCCTGCTGACATGCAGTCTCCATGGATTCGTGGAGTTATCTCCATACCCGTACACGTCCATCCGCTCGATATTCGAGGGCAGTTCAATAAGTAATGCAACACATTTTTTTTCTGAAACGGGGGTTGTTTTATTCAGCATTGAAATACACCAGGTTGTTCCCCAATCTTTTACCTACACAACACTATGTTTCAACGTAATCTCCATTCAATGCTACGGCCTTACGCCCCCTTGAAATGAGGGCCTGTATGCCTGCACGGTACCATTCCACTGGTCGATGTCGGAGCCAACGTCGTACTGCGTCAATAACTTCTTCATCATCCGCGTAGTGCCTCCCACGAATTGCGTCCTTCATTGGGCCAAACATATGGAAATCCGACGGTGCGAGATCGGGGCTGTAGGGTGCATGAGGAAGAACAGTCCACTGAAGTTTTGTGAGCTCCTCTCGGGTGCGAAGACTTGTGTGAGGTCTTGCGTTGTCATGAAGAAGGAGAAGATCGTTCAGATTTTTGTGCCTACGAACACGCTGAAGTCGTTTCTTCAATTTCTGAAGAGTAGCACAATACACTTCAGAGTTGATCGTTTGACCGTGGGGAAGGACATCGAACAGATTAACCCCTTCAGCGTCCCAGAAGACTGTAACCGTGACTTTACCGGCTGAGGGTATGGTTTTAAACTTTTTCTCGGTAGGGGAGTGGGTGTGGCGCCACTCCATTGATTGCCGTTTTGTTTCAGGTTCGAAGTGATGAACCCATGTTTCATCGCCTGTAACAATCTTTGACAAGAAATTGTCACCCTCAGCCACATGACGAGCAAGCAATTCCGCACAGATGGTTCTCCTTTGCTCTTTATGGTGTTCGGTTAGACAACGAGGGACCCAGCGGCTACAAACCTTTGAATCTCCCAACTGGTGAACAATTGTGACAGCACTACCAACAGAGATGTCAAGTTGAGCACTGAGTTGTTTGATGGTGATCCGTCGATCATCTCGAACGAGTGTGTTCGCACGCTCCGCCATTGCAGGAGTCACAGCTGTGCACGGCCGGCCCGCACGCGGGAGATCAGACAGTCTCGCTTGACCTTGCGGCGATGACGACACACGCTTTGCCCAACGACTCACCGTGCTTTTGTCCACTGCCAGATCACCGTAGACATTCTGCAAGCGCCTATGAATGTCTGAGATGCCCTGGTTTTCCGCCAAAAGAAACTCGATCACTGCCCGTTGTTTGCAACGCACATCCGTTGCAGACGCCATTTTAACAGCTCCGTAGAGCGCTGCCACCTGTCGGAAGTCAATGAAACTATACGAGACGAAGCGGGAATGTTTGAAAATACTCCACAAGAAATTTCCGGTTTTTTCAACCAAAATTGGCCGAGAAAAAAAAAATGTGTTGCATTACTTATTGAACTGCCCTCGTAATTTGAAACGAGACTCTTCTGACCAGGCAACATGTGTCCAGTCATCAACAGTCCAATGCCGGTGTTGACGAGCACAGATGAGGTGTAAAGGTTTGTTTCGTGCAGTCGCCAAGGGTACACGAATGGGCCGTCAGCTCCGAAAGCGCTTATCGATGATGTTTCGTCTAATGGATCGCACGCTGACTCTTCTCTATGTGCGAGCACTGAAATCTGCAGCAGTCTGCGGAATGGTTGCACTTCTGTCACGTTGAACGATTCTCTTCAGACGTCGTTGGTCCCGTTCTTACAGGATCTTTTTTTCCGGCCGCAGCGATGTCGGAGATTTGATGTTTTACCGGATTCCTGATATTCACGGTACACTCGTGAAAATCCCTACTTCATCGCTACCTCTGATAAACTGAGTCCCATTGCTCGTGCGCCGTCTATAGCACCACGTTCAAACTCACTTAAGGGGCTCCGAAACGCCCTATACTTGCAATGTTAAAATAACGCTTATAAATTACATCTTTCCTCACAAAGTATTTGAGATAGGAAGTTGAACTTTTTACAGATTATTTATTGGAATATGGGCTACAACTTAACACAGAGATTTTACAAAATTTTAGTTCAGTTATTAAAGATGATTTTTTTTCAATTGTAATGAAAATTAGCAACATTTTTTTGCAATTTTTTATTTATATATTCAAAAATATACAGTTTTTAGGAAAAAGGCTGTGTTAAATTGTGCAGAAGGTACTGTGTAACATTTACTGAAAGTTTGAAACAAATATGTTTGGAAGATCCTTAGAAAACATGTAATTAGTATGAGAAAATAAAAGTTTTGGGAATCGAGCGACAAAGATTGGATTGACTTTTTAGTGCATTCCAGGTCGATAGGATGGATTATCTTCATCCTCTGCAAACTCCTCCTCCAGCTTCCTCTTGTTCCTCCTCCTGTTTACTCTTGCTTGTATTTCTAGACTCTTTACAGCCCTGTCTGCAGCCCGAAGGCGTTCCTTGTCTAAAGCAAGCATCGCCCGTACCATGTTAGAACCTATCTTCATTCCCATATTTCTAAATACCTTGCACCTTACAATGTTGCCATCATTGAAAGTCGCAACAGCATCATACACACCAAAGTGAAGTGTTTCTATTCCAACAAATACAGTCTTGGGGATTCTCGACCATATAACACTATTTACACTTTCAGTGGGGTTTTGAGTTTTTCCGTGAATACACTTTTTCAACAGTTCAGGTGCTGCTAAGTCTCTGAAAATAGGTTTAGCCACAACACATACTTTATCTCACATCACTAAAATGTGCCTGATGAACACGGACGTTAGTAATAACACCATTTGACAGCAGTTTAACAGCGGCACAGTGGGTCACGCCCATGTAGAACACATTTAAAAAAAAAATTTAAAAATAGTTGTAGTCTTCGGAATTGAATAAATTATATGTCTATTAAAAGGTAATAGTCTGCAGATTCAGAAAACGCAAAAAAGTAAAAATTGAACTTTTCATGATTTTGAGCCTTTCCGGAGCCCCTTAAATGTTGATAGGCTGCCATTGTAGCAGTACTAACCGATCTGACAACTGCGCCAGACACTTGTTGTCTCTGCCTGTTTACACATTTCTGTATTTCAGTACGCATGCCTATTCCAGTTTCTTTGGCGCTTCAGTGTATATGGGTGTGGTGTACGTACTTTCCTGATCGCTACAGATTTACGACTAACAAACAGCATCTGCATCTACGTTGAACTTTGCAAAGCACTACGAAGTGTAATGAAGACACTGTACCACTTGTGAGGACTTCTTCCCATTCCATTCACTTATCGAGAGCGGAAATAATGATTGCTTAAATGATTTTTTGACTGTTTTAATTAATCCGATGTTGTCCTCACGCGAGCAATACGTAGGGGGATTGCAGTGTATTACTAGATTGATCGTTTGGAGCCTGTTCTTCAAACTTTGTCCCACGCCCGGGTTCCCGGGTTCGATTCCCGGCGGGGTCAGGGATTTTCTCTGCCTCGTGATGGCTGGGTGTTGTGTGCTGTCCTTAGGTTAGTTAGGTTTAAGTAGTTCTAAGTTCTAGGGGACTTATGACCACAGCAGTTGAGTCCCATAGTGCTCAGAGCCATTTTTCAAACTTTGTCGGCAAGGTTTCTTGGGATAATTTACGTCTCTCTCAAAAAGGCTGCCAAATCCAGATTCTTCAGCATCTCTGTGACACTCTACCACGGAACAAACAAATCTGTGAGCATTTGTGCTGCTCTTCTGTGTATATGTTCAATATTCCTGCCGGTCCTATTTGGTAACGGGTGGCACAGGCTTGAGCAGTGTTCTCTTATCTGTCAGATGAGGGATTTGTAAAGTCTTTTTCGTAGGCTGACTGCACTTCTCTTGTACTCCACCAACAAACCGAAGTCTGCCACCTGCTTTACCCAAGACTGAGACATTTCGATCTTTCCACTTCATACACCTACAAATTGTTTCGCACTGGTGTTTCTATGATTTGGTTAATTCCACCTGGGGGTCACCGATTTTTTTCCTGTAGTCATAGGATACTACCTTTTTTTCCGTTTTATTAATTTTGCATATTTCTACATTTAAAGGTAGTTACGAATCTTTTTACGGCTATGAAATATTACCAAGGTCTGGCTGAATATTTATGCAGTTTCTGTGAGAGAGTACGTGAATGTAGGTAACTGCATAATCTGCGAAAAGTCAGGGATTACTAATAATATTGTCTTGAAGGTCAGTAATACGCAATATGATGAGTACTTCCCTAGTGCACTCTCGAAGTTACTTTTGCATTTTTAAGGGTCCATTCTCCTCAGTCAGCTTATAAAATAAAAGACTTTTCGGGGAATATGTAATGAAGGAATGAACATAAATCTTCTTTCAGATTACTTATTGATTAGTGGATGACATTTTCTCATTTTTTTAAAGAAATACAGTCGTCATTAAACCTCCCATTCATGGAGTTAATATTGCTCCTCTTTCACATGCTGGTCCAGGCTCCCCAGAATCCTCTAACCAGGTTGCACCGCTGACGTGGACGATTTCCCTTGCGGGTTACCTCCTGGGGTAGTTTTCCATTTTCGTTTTCGCATCATGTGTTAAAGATGCGGCAGAACAGGTTCACCTGTGAATGTCCTGTCGAAGGAAAAGCGCTGTGGTTTCCCGTTGCCTTCAGCGCTTGGGTTGGAAACTGAAAGGCACCATGGGGGTCGAAGAAAACGAGAGCTGGCCAAGTGAGGCCGATAGGAAAGAAGACAGTGCTGTCTGAAAACTTTTCTAAGGATTATACGTGACCGAACTTATCATAAATGTAAGGAGCATTGTGGAGAAACCCATTTTGGTTTTATGAGGGGAATGCGAACCCTGGAAGCGTTACTTGGCATGAAGATATTTATGCGAAGATGCTGTCACCATCAGCAGCATATCCGTATATGCTTTATCGACTACGAGAAAGCATTTGACACTGCTAAGTGTGACCCCGTTATCACAATCTTACGAGAAATAGGATTGGATAGTAAGGACACAAGAATCATTCAGCAATTATACTGGAGTCAGAGAGAAGAGGTCAGAATTAACAAAAATTTTTAAAAACAGAATCTGTACAAGTACTGAAAGGAGTCCGCCAGGGCTGTGTACTATGCCCATTACTGTTCAGTTTGTATCTGGACTAGATTTTTCGATCCAGTCAAGACTCACACCTTCGGTATGCCGACGACACAGCTTTGTTTGCGCCGTGCGTATCCGAGATACAGAACATTCTTACAGAAATAGATAAAACTGGTCAGGATTTTGGTCTCAGAATAAATGCCAAGAAAACTACGAGGGCAGTTCAATAAGTAATGCAACATATTTTTTTTCTCGGCCAATTTTGGTTGGAAAAACCGGAAATTTCTTAGGGAATATTTTCAAATGTTCCCGCTTCGTCTCGTATAGTTTCATTGACTTCCGACAGGTGGCAGCGCTGTACGGAGCTGTTAAAATGGTGTCTGTAACGGATGTGCGTTGCAAACAACGAGCAGTGATCGAGTTTCTTTTGGCGGAAAACCAGGGCATCTCAGATATTCGTAGGCGCTTGCAGAATGTCTACGGTGATCTGGCAGTGGACAAAAGCACGGTGAGTCGTTGGGCAAAGCGTGTGTCATCATCGCCGCAAGGTCAAGCGAGACTGTCTGATCTCCCGCGTGCGGGCCGGCCGTGCACAGCTGTGACTCCTGCAATGGCGGAGCGTGCGAACACACTCGTTCGAGGTGATCGACGGATCACCATCAAACAACTCAGTGCTCAACTTGACATCTCTGTTGGTAGTGCTGTCACAATTGTTCACCAGTTGGGATATTCAAAGGTTTGTTCCCTCTGGGTCCCTCGTTGTCTAACCGAACACCATAAAGAGCAAAGGAGAACCATCTGTGCGGAATTGCTTGCTCGTCATGTGGCTGAGGGTGACAATTTCTTGTCAAAGATTGTTACAGGCGATGAAACATGGGTTCATCACTTCGAACCTGAAACAAAACGGCAATCAATGGAGTGGCGCCACACCCACTCCCCTACCAAGAAAAAGTTTAAAACCATACCCTCAGCCGGTAAAGTCACGGTTACAGTCTTCTGGGACGCTGAAGGGGTTATTCTGTTCGATGTCCTTCCCCACGGTCAAACGATCAACTCTGAAGTGTATTGTGCTACTCTTCAGAAATTGAAGAAACGACTTCAGCGTGTTCGTAGGCACAAAAATCTGAACGAACTTCTCCTTCTTCGTGACAACGCAAGACCTCTCACAAGTCTTCGCACCCGAGAGGAGCTCACAAAACTTCAGTGGACTGTTCTTCCTCGTGCACCCTACAGCCCCGATCTCGCACCGTCGGATTTCCATATGTTTGGCCCAATGAAGGACGCAATCCGTGGGAGGCAGTACGCGGATGGTGAAGAAGTTATTGATGCAGTACGACGTTGGCTCCGACATCGACCAGTGGAATGGTACCGTGCAGGCATACAGGCCCTCATTTCAAGGTGGCGTAAGGCCGTAGCATTGAATGGAGATTACGTTGAAAAATAGTGTTGTGTAGGTAAAAGATTGGGGAATAACCTGGTGTATTTCAATGCTGAATAAAACAACCCCTGTTTCAGAAAAAAATGTGTTGCATTACTTATTGAACTGCCCTCGTAAATGGATGACAATTCATACAACCCCTGGCCAAAACGAGTCGCTAGTCATTAATGGTAGTAAAATGGAGAAAGTAACCATATTCAAATATGTAGGATGTGCAATAAACTCGAAACTTGAGTGTGATGAGCAAATTAAGATTCGTTGTGCGATTGCGAAAGAAAAGTCCCGAAAGCTACAAAATGTGCTTATATACACACACGTACCACTCCACCTGAGAATAAGGGTAGTACAATTGAAACGTCTGCTTTGACAAATTTATGAATTACTGTGCTGATAAACCTCTTACGTCATCTGATTTTCAAACAGCTGAGGAGAACTGAACGTACTCAGACATCTCTCTCTTTATTTATTCTGATCATCACTAAACTGACGCACAATATTTTTAGCGCAACGCAATCTGACTTTCAATAATGCCTACAAAAGAATGGCCCTGACTAACAATAACCTATACCTTTCATGAATCACTTACCTCACAAAAATCTTCATTACTCGAATTTCTGCAATACAGCGAGCGCCAATACTGCCAGCTAAATAAAGGTTTCTAAAACTACTGATCAGGTGTTGACAGATGTGAAAATTACAATCAGTTTAATAAGCCACAGCTGCAGAATACTAACACGAATTCTTTACAGACGAATGGAAAAACTAGTAGAAGCCGACCTCGGGGAAGATCAGTTTGGATTCCGTAGAAATACTGGAACACGTGAGGCAATACTGACCTTACGACTTATCTTAGAAGAAAGATTAAGGAAAAGCATTTGTAGACTTAGAGAAAGCTTTTGACAATGTTGACTGGAATACTCTCTTTCAAATTCTAAAGGTGGCAGGGGTAAAATACAGGGAGCGAAAGGCTATTTACAATTTGTACAGAAACAAGATGGCAGTTATAAGAGTCGAGGGACATGAAAGGGAAGCAGTGGTTGGGAAGGGAGTAAGACAGGGTTGTAGCCTCTCCCCGATACTATTCAATCTGTATATTGAGCAAGCAGTAAAGGAAACAAAAGAAAAATTCGGAGTAGGTATTAAAATCCATGGAGAAGAAATAAAAACGTTGAGGTTCGCCGATGACATTGTAATTCTGTCAGAGACAGCAAAGGACTTGGAAGAGCAGTTGAACGGAATGGATGGTGTCTTGAAGGGAGGATGTAAGATGAACATCAACAAAAGCAAAACGAAGATAATGGAATGTAGTCGAATTAAGTCTTGTGATGTTGAGGGTATTAGATTAGGAAATGAGACACTTAAAGTAGTAAACGAGTTTTGCTATTTGGGGAGCAAAATAACTGATGATGGTCGAAGTAGAGAGGATATAAAATGTAGACTGGCAATGGCAAGGAAAGCGTTCCTGAAGAAGAGAAATTTGTTAACATCGAGTATAGATTTAAGTGTCAGGAAGTCATTTCTGAAAGTATTTGTATGGAGTGTAGCCATGTACGGAAGTGAAACATGGACGGTAAATAGTTTGGACAAGAAGAGAATAGAAGCTTTCGAAATGTGGTGCTACCGAAGAATGCTGAAGATTAGATGGATAGATCACATAACTAATGAGGAAGTATTGAATAGGATTGGGGAGAAGAGAAGTTTGTGGCACAACTTGACCAGAAGAAGGGATCGGTTGGTAGGACATGTTCTGAGGCATCAAGGGATCACCAATTTAGTATTGGAGGGCAGCGTGGAGGGTAAAAATCGTAGGGGGAGACCAAGAGATGAATACACTAAGCAGATTCAGAAGGATGTAGGCTGCAGTAGGTACTGGGAGATGAAGAAGCTTGCACAGGATAGAGCAGCATGGAGAGCTGCATCAAACCAGTCTCAGGACTGAAGACCACAACAACAACAACAAAACTACTGAAGGCACTCACTACTGATAGGCATAGTTAGCAAATGATAGATTTGGATAGAGAACAAACAATGTATTTACCTTAATAGTGTTCAAAAGTCATATATCAGTTCATGATATCCAGTATTACAAATTTACTGTCTCTGATGGACACACGTCCAGATCGTCCGCTCTCAAAACTCCGCCATCTCTCTCCCCACATCCACCACAGCTGGCGGCTCACCTCCAACTGCGCAACGCTACGCGCTGTTCACATCCAGCTGCCCAACACTACACTAGCGAATAGTCCAACAATGCCAACCAGCCACAGACTGCACACTAGAGATGGGCAAACTGAAACACGCAACTGTTTCGAAACAAATGAAACAGTACAAATGGTTCAAATGGCTCTGAACACTATGGGACTCAATTGCTGTGGTCATAAGTCCCCTAGAACTTAGAACGACTTAAACCTAAGTAACCTAAGGACACCACACAACACCCAGCCATCACGAGGCAGAGAAAATCCCTGACCCCTCCGGGAATCGAACCCGGGAACCCGGGCGTGGGAAGCGAGAACGCTACCGCACGACCACGAGATGCGGGCGAAACAGTACAATGTAATGTTTCGATACGCTGTTTCGAAACAGCGAAACAGTTTGTAGTAGTAGTAGTAGTATAAGGGTTGTGTGGGCGCACGACAGCAAGGTCTTCAGCGCCCGTTCACAGTTTGTAATCTAATAAACCCACACATGTAATCATCTTGAATGTCTACTGTATAAGTATGTCCATATAAACACAAATGAGGTGCGAGAGCGCTATACTTGGGCGTCTTGACAGTTTCGTATTTCCTGCAGCAAATGCACTGCTTTCGTGTTGTGTGACTTTCGCACTTTTCAATTGGCTGAGGACAGCCATAGCTGAAGACAGAAGAACCACCACGAACGGAACTGGAGGTGGGAGCAAACTGCAGAAACAACGGATATGCTACTGGGATTCCCACATTCCGTTAGTATGGGTAATATACCCGTCCTGCTAATTTCGATGCACACAGAGGGAATCATTGTGGGCAATAGGCACAGTGACTACAGACTCACAAATAACGCCAAATAATTCGAATAAATAACAAAATATAACAGAAACAATTTTGCCTTTCAAGGTGTTTCGAACCATTACTATAAATTCACCATGCTTCCCAGCCCTTCCCGTTCACCATTACACTATCAGTGATATGTCAAACAGATTGCTTGCAATTATACCTACATCAAATTTATGTATATGTCTAATAACTGTCACTTGCGTTTCTTCATATGATTACTGTAGATGAAAAGAGAACCGTATGTTATAAAAAAAAGTGTAATTTAATCGAATGATTTTCACATATTTTTTATTTTGAATGTGAATACTATGCGTTGTTTTATTGTTTGGTTAGTGTTTATAAAGCAGATATTACGCCATTTCGTAATAGGACAGTCAGCTAGAAACGAAGCTTCATTTTCTGATATCTTAAGCTTCATGCTATTGCTTGTCAAAAAGATTTCGACACTCTTGAAAGTGTTTCACGAAGTGGTATGTTAAATGTGTTTCAGTACCTCTGCCGAGCGGAATGAAACATCGCTGTTTCGATACAATTAGTCCGTTCCAAGCACAGGTGGACTGAAACAGCCTTATTTTGAAACAACGATACAGTTTCCGTGTCTGGCTCGAGATCGGATCTGGTCTAGTTATCCGAGACAGGGGCGGAATGAAACACCACTGTTTCGAAACAGTGAACCACAGCCGTTCCGAAACACTGAAACAGGACCACGTATCGATACACTGTATCGAAACATAGAAACAGTGGCCAAGTCTACTGCACACAGCACAGCCAGTGATTTTCATACAGAGCGCTACGTGGCGTTACCAACATAAAAACCTAAACAGCCTACGTACACAATGCTGTGGAACGGAAACTTGGTCAATTAAAGCAGCTTCTGTAAAGAGGATAGAAGCAACAGGGGTGTGGTTCTTGCGCCGATTACTAAAAATGCCATGGATTGAGAAAGTGAAGAATGCTGAAGTGCTGCGTCGAGCCGTGGTGGGCAGAGATCTAATGGGGACAATTAAAAGAAGAAAGACATGGCGCCTGGGGCACATTGTCAGAGGAAAGAAATAGGAACTTGCGCAATTAATTCTAGTAGGCAGAATAGGAGGAAAGCACCCACCAGATAGAAGGAAGCAATCGTGGTCGCAGGAGATCGAGACATGGACTGGCTTTGAAGGGCTGGTTCAAGAAGCGAGGAACCGAGTGTATGGAAGCAAGAAGAAGAAATCGAAAGCTACTGTGCGTTTCGAGCTAGCGCAGTGGTTTGCGGCCAAATGATGAAAATATCTTTCTGAAATTTGATTGAATTATTCCTCGGGCAAGGAGTAGTACGCTATTTTTTGTTCTAATTTATCCGTCAATCATTGCAAAAAAACGCGTCCAGAAACACACGACGAAACTACATATTTTTTTCAAACGTCCGCCATTTTATTATTTTTTAAAATCTGTTAGAACTGTGCAATCACTCCGGGCGCAATATTTCAGGTAAGATATGCAGACTGTAGGACTTTCCCCAGTGTCACACCTCACTTTGGACAGAGCAACTTTAACATCTCGTGTGTGAGTCTTAATGATCCACAACCTGCCTGTGGCCGCACAGATATGAGCAGCCCATAGTGGCTTGCCTTCACTCATGCCGTCTTAAATATTTTGTGACTAAAGCCCTTGTTGTTGTTGTTGTTGTTGTGGTCTTCAGTCCTGAGACTGGTTTGATGCAGTTCTCCATGCTACTCTATCCTGTGCAAGCTTCTTCATCTCCCAGTACCTACTGCAACCTACATCCTTCTGAATCTGCTTAGTGTATTCATCTCTTGGTCTCCCTCTACGATTTTTACCCTCCACGCTGCCCTCCAATGTAAAATTTATGATCCCTTGATGCCTCAAAACATGTCCTACCAACCGATCCCTTCTTCTAGTCAAGTTGTGCCACAAACTTCTCAACTCCCCAATCCTATTCAATACCTCCTCATTAGTTACGTGATCTACCCACCTTATCTTCAGCATTCTTCTGTAGCACCACATTTCGAAAGCTTCTATTCTCTTCTTGTCCAAACTATTTACCGTCCATGTTTCACTTCTATACATGGCTACACTCCATACAAATACTTTCAGAAACGACTTCCTGACACTTAAATCTATACTCGATGTTAACAAATTTCTCTTCTTCAGAAACGATTTCCTTGCCATTGCCAGTCTACATTTTATATCCTCTCTACTTCGACCATCATCAGTTATTTTACTCCCTAAATAGCAAAACTCCTTTACTACTTTAAGTGTCTCATTTCCTAACCTAATTCCCTCAGCATCACCCGACTTAATTCGACTACATTCCATTATCCTTGTTTTACTTTTGTTGATGTTCATCTTATATCCTCCTTTCAAGACACTGTCCATTCCATTCAACTGTTCTTCCAAGTCCTTTGCTGTCTCTGACAGAATTACAATGTCATCGGCGAACCTCAAAGTTTTTACTTCTTCTCCATGAATTTTAATACCTACTCCGAATTTTTCTTTTGTTTCCTTTACTGCTTGCTCAATATACAGATTGAATAACATCGGGGATAGGCTACAACCCTGTCTCACTCCTTTCCCAACCACTGCTTCCCTTTCATGCCCCTCGACTCTTATAACTGCCATCTGGTTTCTGTACAAATTGTAAATAGCCTTTCGCTCCCTGTATTTTACCCTTGCCACCTTTAGAATGTGGAAGAGAGTATTCCAGTCAACATTGTCAAAAGCTTTCTCTAAGTCTACAAATGCTAGAAACGTAGGTTTGCCTTTTCTTAATCTTTCTTCTAAGATAAGTCGTAAGGTTAGTATTGCCTCACGTGTTCCAACATTTCTACGGAATCCAAACTAAAGCCCTTATGGCGTGTTAATTATTTTATATGTGACATGTAACTACTGCCTCTTTTACTGTTATTCAGTACTTTACCCTACAACTCTGTCACTATCTTATAGGCCACTTTAATTGTTTTTAATTCTGATGAAGGCACTCCTAGTAGTGTCGAAACCAAGTTAATTAAGTCTAAAAATAGCGACCGAGGGCTCATTTCTTGCAACTGTAATTTAGATTTTTGTTCATAATTTCTAGCAACTGTTTTCGAAGAACGTCGATGTGAAGAAATCACACCGCCACCCTCTCAGTCCCGTCGGACTTCTTCGTTGCGCTATCTAGACTCGCTTCAAGCAGTCAAAGAGAAGGATTGCACGTGACGAAATGTCAAAAATTGGTAAAATTATGTTCTACTACAATACCAAAAGAACAACTTCAGATGTGTAAAGTTTTGAACATGTCTGTTATCACTCTGATGTTGTTCCCAGCTGGGCATATGTCGCAAGGGCTAGAACATCATATTTTACTTTTAACAGGAGCACAGCTGCTCCACATTCTGACTATTGCCTTTCAGCCATGTAATTTTACGATTTAGCAACATTTATTCTGATGAAGACAAACCCCGAAGGTGTCGAAACCTAGGTCGAAGTACCTATCCATCCGGTTGGCTGTTTAATCCTACGTCAAAAATCAAATATTTATCGAAAATTGCCAAAAAAAATACAATATAAAATAAAAATATCGGAACTCTGTACTGCTTTTTCGAAATCGATATACCGACACGTCGGTAAATGTCGGCGATATATATTGATGTTTCTGGAGTCAGGATCGATACATCGATGTATCGATACATTAGCAACAGCCCTATTACGTACCATGAGAGCCTTGGTTTGCGAAGTCCAGAAAATCGAGGAATACGGCAGTGTGAGAATGCGTCTTAACAGAAGGGTCTTTCCCCATCCACTTACATAAAATCGGCGTAATTAAGACAACCCCCATTGTCAATGGGATGAAGCAGCAACTGGCGACGTAAATCACGTCCTATCTCAGTGCAAGCGCTCTCAGAAATGCAGAGGCAATTTTTTTAAAGGATTTCTCCAGAACTGATCACCTTCTGCCGTTCTCGGAGACACAACCATGACTGCATATGACGCCATAGGAGGCTTTCCAGCACAGGAAGACATCAGACTCCAAAAGCAATGATGGACATTGATATTAATTGAATAACACACTTAAATATTCAGTACAACCAAATGTTTGCCTGTCAATTTGTATCTTGTAGTATAACTGAGCGTACAGGGACAGTGACAGTTACAAACTGTCAGGGATGATCGAAAAGGGTAAATGCACCAAAATGGTTCAAATGGCTCTGAGCACTATGGGACTTAACTTCTGAGGTCATCAGTCCCCTAGAACTTAGAACCACTTAAGCCTAACGACATCACACACATCCATGCCCGAGGCAGGATTCGAACCTGCGACCGTAGCTGTCGCGCGGTTCCAGACTGTAGCGCCTAGAACCGCTCGGCCACTTCGGCCAGCGGTAAATGCATCAGTTTGCAGTAAGGAACCTTGGCCGAAAACGACCGAGTCGAAATTTGTAAGCAAAAATCGTTCTGGTATCTCTGACTGTGGGTTGCATGTACCGATATTGTTGTAGCTAAGATTGTAGGGTACAAAAACAAGAAAGAAATATCCAGCAAACACAGGCTCTTAAATGAATGCCTTAAGAACAATTAATACCCGTTCGTTTTCGATACTATGAAACAGCTACTGCAAACTCTTTGCTTTCCATATTTTTGGAGGACGTAATATGCATGAAAACAAGCAAAAAAGTTCAGTAAATGTGGACTATGCGTATACGGTAAGAGCTACGAGCAATTGTTTAATATCAGAGAAGTTTATTGCAGAAGCAAAGATCATCAAGTGGTCATAGTTGTTAAGGTATGCGTCTTAGAGGCCATGTGTACTAGACATTTTTTTCTTGTTTTAGCCCATACCATTACCTCTTGAAGCCTTCTACCCTACAATCGGAACGATTTCCGCTTATAATTTTTGACTCAGTCGTTTCCGGACCAGGTCCCTTACCTCAGATTGATACATTTATCCTTCTCCATCATCCCTGAAAGTTTGTAAAATAATCACAGGCATCGCCCAGTATATATATGAGGTACATTGAAGTTCTAAGGCCTCCGATTTTCTTCTCCGGACTGGAAAGAGTTAGAAACATGCGCAGTGTTTTAAATGAGGCCGCGTTCATTGTCAATACGTCCCAGAGATGGCAGCACTGTACGGCAGATGGAATTTTACCGCCTGCGGCGAGAATGAGAACTGTTTTAAATACTTAAAATGGCGACGTTTTCCTTACTTGAACAGCGTGCAATCATTCGTTTTCTGAATTTGCGTGGTGTGAAACCAATTGAAATTCATCGACAGTTGAAGGAGACATGTGGTGACGGAGTTATGGATGTGTCGAAAGTGCGTTCGTGGGTGCGGCAGTTTAATGAAGGCAGAACATCGTGTGACAACAAACCGAAACAACCTCGGGCTCGCACAAGCCGGTCTGACGACACGATCGAGAAAGTGGAGAGAATTGTTTTGGGGGATCGCCGAATGACTGTTGAACAGATCGCCTCCAGAGTTGGCATTTCTGTGGGTTCTGTGCACACAATCCTGCATGACGACCTGAAAATGCGAAAAGTGTCATCCAGGTGGGTGCCACGAATGCTGACGGACGACCACACGGCTGCCCGTGTGGCACGTTGCCAAGCAATGTTGACACGCAACGACAGCACGAATGGGACTTTCTTTTCGTCGGTTGTGAAAATGGATGAGACGTGGATGCCATTTTTCAGTCCAGAAACAAAGCGCCAGTCAGCTCAATGGAAGCACACAGATTAACCGCCACCAAAAAAATTTCGGGTAACCGCCAGTGCTGAAAAACTAATGGTGTCCATGTTCTGGGACAGCGAGGGCGTAATCCTTACCCATTGCGTTGCAAAGGGCACTACGGTAACAGGTGCATCCTACGAAAATGTTTTGAAGAACAAATTCCTTCCTGCACTGCAACAAAAACGTCCGGGAAGGGCTGCGCGTGTGCTGTTTCACCAAGACAACGCACCCGCACATCGAGCTAACGTTACGCAACAGTTTCTTAGTGATAACAACTTTGAAGTGATTCCTCATGCTCCCTACTCACCTCACCTGACCTGGCTCCTAGTGACTTTTGGCTTTTTCCAACAATGCAAGACACTCTCCGTGGCCGCAAATTCACCAGCCGTGCTGCTATTGCCTCAGCGATTTTCCAGTGGTGAAAACAGACTCCTAAAGAAGCCTTCGCCGCTGCCACGGAATCATAGCGTCAGCGTTGTGAAAAATGTCTACGTCTGCAGGGCGATTACGTCGAGAAGCAACGCCAGTTTCATCGATTTCAGGTGTGTAGTTAATTAGAAAAAAAATCGGAGGCCTTAGATCCTGATTGCACCTCGTACAGTCCTACATCTGTGCTATTTAACTCTAGGAAAGCATTATTGGTTATAGGTTAAGTGATGTATGAGCTGTAGAAATCGTTACACTTATACGAAAAGGAAACAGGATATGTATTCTCTTTATTGGTATTCTATTGCGTCAAGTTTCTATCACAAACCAAAGCTACGAATGAACTGTTTTTGTAGTGTAACAAAATGGGTTCAAATGGCGCTGAGCACTATGGGACTTAACTTCTGAGGTCATCAGTCCCCTAGAACTCAGAACTACTTAAACCCAACTAACCTAAGGACATCACACACATCCATGCCCGAGGCAGGATTCGAACCTGCGACCGTAGCAGTCACGCGGTTCCAGACTGAAGCGCCTAGAACCGCAAGGCCACACCGGTCGGCTGTAGTGTAACATCTAAAAAAATTTATTTCCATGTATTCGTGAAAACACCTTTGCAAGTATGAAAAATCGTACAGAGAAATATGCATGATGTAGAAATGTAGACAGTTTTTGTTGTTGTTGTTATGGACTTCAGTCCAGGGACCGGTTTGCTGCAGCTCTAATCTGTGCAAGCCTCTTCATCTCCGACTAACTACTGCGACCTACATCCCTCTGAATCTGGTCTCTGTCTACGATTTTTACCCTAAAATTTTGTACATGGCTGCACGTTCAGAGACCGTGAATAGTTACAATTGAAAGAAAAAGAGCCCTCGGTCACTATTTTTAACAAATTAACCTGGATACAACACTGCTAGGAGTGTCTTCCTCAGAATTTAAATCAAAGAATGGCCTATATTCTATAACATGGTCACAGAATTATTATGCGTTTTTACTCATAATTCTGTGAGCATGATATAGAATATAAACCATTCTTTCATTTAAATCCTGAGGAAGACACTCCTAACAGTGTCCAAGCCAGGTTAATTTGTTAAAAATAGTGACCGAGGGCTGTTTTTCTTTCAATTGATTTTTACCCCCTTCGCTACCCTCCAGTAGTAAACTGGTGATCCCTTGATACCTCAGAATATGACCTAACAACCGATCCCTTCTTTTACTCTGGTTGTACGACAAATTTCTCTTCTTTCCACTTCTATTCAGTACCTCGTCATTAGTTACATGATGAACCCATCCAATATTCAGCATTCTTCTGTACCACCGCGACTCAAAACCTTCTGTTCTCTGAAACTTCCTGGCAGATTAAAATTGTGTGCCCGACCGAGACTCGAACTCGGGACCTGTGCCTTACGCGGGCAAGTGCTCTACCATCTGAGCTACCGAAGCACGACTCACGTCCGGTAATCACAGCTTTACTTCTGCCGGTACCTCGTCTCCTACCTTCCAAACTTTACAGAAGCTCTCCTGCGAACCATGCAGAACTAGCACTCCTGAAAGAAAGGATATTGCGGAGACATGGCTTAGCCACAGCCTGGGAGATGTTTCCAGAATGAGAGCTTCTGTAAAGTTTGGAAGGTAGGAGACGAGGTACTGGCAGAAGTAAAGCTGTGAGTACCGGGCGTGCGTCGTGCTTCGGTAGCTCAGATGGTAGAGCACTTGCCCGCGAAAGGCAAAGGTCCCGAGTTCGAGTCTCGGTCGGGCACACAGTTTTAATCTGGCAGGAAGTTTCATATCAGCGCACACTCCGCTGCAGAGTGAAATTCTCATTCTTCTGTTCTCTTCTTGTCTACCCCCTGTTGTTGCATACACACATTCAATTCGTCTGTTCATGTTTCCAAACACAACCTGTAACATTTCTTCTGTAACATAAACAGCGAAAGTGGATATTGCAGTTTTCAATTCATCGATGGATTTTGGACGGTTTTTATAGACAGTTGCATTCGCTGCATCACAGAAGAAAAAGTGGTGTTAAGTGAGGCGATTGTGGAGGCCAAAGTCCCTGTGAAATTATGCGATCACCAAAAACATCAGCAAGCAATGACATTGAAACGCGAGCTGTATGCACGGTTACACCATCTTGTTGAAAATAACCGTTCAGTATTTCACTTGACACAAGTTCTCCTATGAATGGGTACAGAATATCACTGCAGTATCGTTGTGCGTTTAATGTATCGTTGAAAAATATGGGACCCACAATCCGACGTCTAGAAATTGCAATCCAAACTCCTATTTTCACAGAATGAAGTTGTTCCTCATGAACACACAATGTATTTGCAGTACTCCACATACGAGAATTTTGCGAGTTCATGTACCCGGATAAATGAAACCACGCTTCATCAGTCAAAAACGTTTCATTAAGAATATCCCTTCCATTGTATTGAACGAAATTTTTGAACCATTGACAATAATGCACTCTGTTGCCATGATCAGTATTTTTCAGTTCTTGCACGACTGTCACTGCCGGCCGGAGTGGCCGAGCGGTTCTAGGCGCTTCAGTCTGGAACCGCGCGCCCGCTCGGCCGCAGGTTCGACTCCTGCCTCGGGCATGGATGTGTGTGATGTCCTTAGGTTTTTTTTTTGGTCATCAGTCTACTGACTGGTTTGATGCGGCCCGCCACGAATTCCTTTCCTGTGCTAACCTCTTCATCTCAGAGTAGCACTTGCAACCTACGTCCTCAATTATTTGCTTGACGTATTTCAATCTCTGTCTTCCTCTACAGATTTTGCCCTCTACAGCTCCCTCTAGTACCATGGAAGTCATTCCCTCATGTCTTAGCAGATGTCCTATCATCCTGTCCCTTCTCCTTATCAGTGTTTTCCACATATTCCTTTCCTCTCCGATGATGCGTAGAACCTCCTCATTCCTTACCTTATCAGTCCACCTAATTTTCAACATTCGTCTATAGCACCACATCTCAAATGCTTCGATTCTCTTCTGTTCCGGTTTTCCCACAGTCCATGTTTCACTACCATACAATGCTGTACTCCAGACGTACATCCTCAGAAATTTCTTCCTCAAATTAAGGCCGGTATTTGATATTAGTAGACTTCTCTTGGGCAGAAATGCCTTTTTTGCCATAGCGAGTCTGCTTTTGATGTCCTCCTTGCTCCGTCCGTCATTGGTTATTTTACTGCCTAGGTAGCAGAATTCCTTAACTTCATTGACTTCATGACCATCAATCCTGATGTTAAGTTTCTCGCTGTTCTCATTTCTACTACTTCTCATTACCTTCGTCTTTCTCCGATTTACTCTCAAACCATACTGTGATCTCATTACACTGTTCATTCCGTTCAGCAGATCATTTAATTCTTCCTCACTTTCACTCAGGATAGCAATGTCATCAGCGAATCGTATCATTGATATCCTTTCACCTTGTATTTTAATTCCACTCCTGGACCTTTCTTTCATTTCCATCATTGCTTCCTCGAGGTACAGATTGAAAAGTAGGGGCCTTGTCTTACACCCTTCTTGATACGAGCACTTCGTTCTTGATCGTCCACTCTTACTATTCCCTCTTGGTTGTTGTACATATTGTATATGACTCGTCTCTCCCTATAGCTTACCCCTACTTTTTTCAGAATCTCGAACAGCTTGCACCATTTTATATTGTCGAACGCTTTTTCCAGGTCGACAAATCATATGAAAGTGTCTTGATTTTTCTTTAGCCTTGCTTCCATTATTAGCCGTAACGTCAGAATTGCCTCTCTCGTCCCTTTACTTTTCCTAAAGCCAAACTGATCGTCACCTAGCGCATTCTCAATTTTCTTTTCCATTCTTCTGTATATTATTCTTGTAAGCAGCTTCGATGCATGAGCTGTTAAGCTGATTGTGCGATAATTCTCGCACTTGTCAGCTCTTGCCGTCTTCGGAATTGTGTGGCTGATGCTTTTCCGAAAGTCAGATGGTATATCACCAGACTCATATATTCTACACACCAACGTGAATAGTCGTTTTGTTGCCACTTCCCCCAATGATTTTAGAAATTCTGATGGAATGTTATCTATCCCTTCTGCCTTATTTGACCGTAAGTCCTCCAAAGCTCTTTTAAATTCCGATTCTAATACTTGATCCCCTATCTCTTCTAAATCGACTCCTGTTTCTTCTTCTATCACATCAGACAAATCTTCACCCTCATAGAGGCTTTCAATGTATTCTTTCCACCTATCTGCTATCTCCTCTGCATTTAACAGTGGAATTCCCGTTGCACTCATAATGTTACCACCGTTGCTTTTAATGTCACCAAAGGTTGTTTTGACTTTCCTGTATGCTGAGTCTGTCCTTCCGACAATCATATCTTTTTCGATGTCTTCACATTTTTCCTGCAGCCATTTCGTCTTAGTTTCCCTGCACTTCCTATTTATTTTATTCCTCAGCGACTTGTATTTCTGTATTCCTGATTTTCCCGGAACATGTTTGTACTTCCTCCTTTCATCAATCAACTGAAGTATTTCTTCTGTTACCCACGGTTTCTTCTCTGCTACCTTCTTTGTATCTATGTTTTCGTTCCCAACTTCTGTGATGGCCCTTTTTAGAGATGTCCATTCCTCTTCAACTGTACTGCCTACTGCGCTATTCCTTATTGCTGTATCTATAGCGTTAGAGAATTTCAAACGTATCTCGTCATTCCTTAGTACTTCCGTATCCCACTTCTTTGCGTATTGATTCTTCCTGACTAATGTCTTCAACTTCAGCCTACTCTTCATCACTACTATATTGTGATCTGAGTCTATATCTGCTCCTGGGTACGCCTTACAATCCAGTATCTGATTTCGGAATCTCTGTCTGTGATGTAATCTAACTGAAATCTTCCCGTATCTCCCGGCCTTTTCCAAGTATACCTCCTCCTCTTGTGATTCTTGAACAGGGTATTCGCTATTACTAGCTGAAACTTGTTACAGAACTCAATTAGTCTTTCTCCTCTTTCATTCCTCGTCCCAAGTCCATATTCTCCTTTTCTTCTACTCCGTCCCCTACAACTGCATTCCAGTCGCCCATGACTATTAGATTTTCGTCCCCCTTTACATACTGCATTACCCTTTCAATATTCTCATACACTTTCTCTATCTGTTCATCTTCAGCTTGCGACGTCGGCATGTATACCTGAACTATCGTTGTCGGTGTTGGTCTGCTGTCGATTCTGATTAGAACAACCCGGTCACTGAACTGCTCACAGTAACACACCCTCTGCCCTACCTTCCTATTCATAACGAATCCTACACCTGTTATACCATTTTCTGCTGCCGTTGATATTACCCGATACTCATCTGACCAGAAATCCTAGTCTTCCTTCCACTTCACTTCACTGACCCCTACTATATCTAGATTGAGAATTTGCATTTCCCTTTTCAGATTTTCTAGTTTCCCTACCACGATCAAGCTTCTGACATTCCACGCCCCGACTCGTAGAACGTTATCCTTTCGTTGATTATTCAATCTTTTCATTAGGTTAGTTAGGTTTAAGTAGTTCTAAGTTCTAGGGGACTGGTGACCTCAGATGATAAGTCCCATAGTGCTCAGAGCCATTTGAACCATTTGAAAGACTGTCATTTTGTATGGGAAAAGTTCTAATTTTTTCGTTACAGCTGTGTGGGCCGATAATAACATCGATTTCCTGGACGAGTTTTCTTACTGAATAAATGAATTTTCGAAAACCAAAACATTATTTTTACTACTTCTTTCTTGACGATTGCTTCAACTTAGAAGGCCCTGTTTTGTTTCTTGTAGTGCCATCGAATGCCTCAGCACACGGCGTAAGTTACCAAACGATAAATGTAAACGTTTCCGAGAGAAAGGCGACAAATGTGACGATCTGTCATTACGAAACAAAAGACGAAACGGAAGATTTTCTTCCGTTTTTACTACATATTAACACTTTTCGCACTTTCTCGTGTACTGTGGCCGCCAGACCTCGGGTCATGCAAAACCTCAAGGTCCTCGGTTAACTGCAAGGCACCAAATCCGGCTAACAATTGAATTTTCGAAAACCAAAACATTATTTTTACTACTTCTTTCTTGACGATTGCTTCAACTTAGAAGGCCCTGTTTTGTTTCTTGTAGTGCCATCGAATACCTCAACACACGGCGTAAGTTACCAAACGATAAATGTAAACGTTTCCGAGAGAAAGGCGACAAATGTGACGATCTGTCATTACGAAACAAAAGACGAAACGGAAGATTTTCTTCCGTTTTTACTACATATTAACACTTTTCGCACTTTCTCGTGTACTGTGGCCGCCAGACCTCAGGTCATGCAAAACCTCAAGGTCCTCGGTTAACTGCAAGGCACCAAATCCGGCTAATAATTGAATTTTCGAAAACCAAAACGTTATTTTTACTACTTCTTTCTTGACGATTGCATCAACTTAGAAGGCCCTGTTTTGCTTCTTGTAGTGCCATCGAATACCTCAGCACACGGCGTAAGTTACCAAACGATAAATGTAAACGTTTCCGAGAGAAAAGCGACAAATGTGACGATCTGTCATTACGAAACAAAAGACGAAACGGAAGATTTTCTTCCGTTTTTACTACATATTAACACTTTTCGCACTTTCTCGTGTACTGTGGCCGCCAGACCTCGGGTCATGCAAAACCTCAAGGTCCTCCGTTAACTGCAAGGCACCAAATCCGGCTAATAATTGAATTTTCGAAAACCAAAACATTATTTTTACTACTTCTTTCTTGCCGATTGATTCAACTTAGAAGGCTCTGTTTTGTTGCTTGTAGTGCCATCGAATATCCCAGCACACGGCGTAAGTTTCCAAACGATAAATGTAAACGTTTCTGAGAGAAAGGCGACAAATGTGACGAACTGTCATTACGTCATTACGAAACAAAAGACGAAACGGGAGATTTTCTTCCGTTTTTACTACATATTAACACTTTTCGCACTTTCTCGTGTACTGTGGCCGCCAGACCTCGGGTCATGCAAAACCTCAAGGTCCTCGGTTAACTGCAAGGCACCAAATCCGGCAAATAATTGAATTTTCGAAAACCAAAACATTATTTTTACTACTTCTTTCTTGACGATTGCTTCAACTTAGAAGGCCCTGTTTTGTTTCTTGTAGTGCCATCGAATACCTCAGCACACGGCGTAAGATACCAAACGATAAATGTAAACGTTTCCGAGAGAAAGGCGACAAATGTGACGATCAGTCATTACGAAACAAAAGACGAAACGGAAGATTTTCTTCCGTTTTTACTACATATTAACACTTTTCGCATTTTCTCGTGTACTGTGGCCGCCAGACCTCGGGTCATGCAAAACCTCAAGGTCCTCGGTTAACTCCAAGGCACCAAATCCGGCTAATAATTGAATTTTCGAAAACCAAAACATTATTTTTACTACTCCTTTCTTGACGATTGCTTCAACTTAGAAGGCCCTGTTTTGTTTCTTGTAGTGCCATCGAATACCTCAGCACACGGCGTAAGTTACCAAACGATAAATGTAAACGTTTCTGAGAGAAAGGCGACAAATGTGACGATCTGTCATTACGAAACAAAAGACGAAACGGAAGATTTTCTTCCGTTTTTACTACATATTAACACTTTTCGCACTTTCTCGTGTACTGTGGCCGCCAGACCTCGGGTCATGCAAAACCTCAAGGTCCTCCGTTAACTGCAAGGCACCAAATCCGGCTAATAATTGAATTTTCGAAAACCAAAACATTATTTTTACTACTTCTTTCTTGCCGATTGATTCAACTTAGAAGGCTCTGTTTTGTTGCTTGTAGTGCCATCGAATATCCCAGCACACGGCGTAAGTTTCCAAACGATAAATGTAAACGTTTCTGAGAGAAAGGCGACAAATGTGACGAACTGTCATTACGTCATTACGAAACAAAAGACGAAACGGGAGATTTTCTTCCGTTTTTACTACATATTAACACTTTTCGCACTTTCTCGTGTACTGTGGCCGCCAGACCTCGGGTCATGCAAAACCTCAAGGTCCTCGGTTAACTGCAAGGCACCAAATCCGGCAAATAATTGAATTTTCGAAAACCAAAACATTATTTTTACTACTTCTTTCTTGCCGATTGCTTCAACTTAGAAGGCTCTGTTTTGTTGCTTGTAGTGCCATCGAATACCTCAGCACACGGCGTAAGTTACCAAACGATAAATGTAAACGTTTCAGAGAGAAAGGCGACAAATGTGACGATCTGTCATTACGAAACAAAAGACGAAACGGGAGATTTTTTTCCGTTTTTACTACATATTAACACTTTTCGCACTTTCTCGTGTACTGTGGCCGCCAGACCTCGGGTCATGCAAAACCTCAAGGTCCTCGGTTAACTGCAAGGCACCAAATCCGGCTAATAATTGAATTTTCGAAAACCAAAACATTATTTTTACTACTTCTTTCTTGACGATTGCTTCAACTTGGAAGGCCCTGTTTTGTTTCTTGTAGTGCCATCGAATACCTCAGCACACGGCGTAAGTTACCAAACGATAAATGTAAACGTTTCCGAGAGAAAGGCGACAAATGTGACGATCTGTCATTACGAAACAAAAGACGAAACGGAAGATTTTCTTCCGTTTTTACCACATATTAACACTTTTCGCACTTTCTCGTGTACTGTGGCCGCCAGACCTCGGGTCATGCAAAACCTCAAGGTCCTCGGTTAACTGCAAGGCACCAAATCCGGCTAATAATTGAATTTTCGAAAACCAAAACGTTATTTTTACTACTTCTTTCTTGCCGATTGCTTCAACTTAGAAGGCTCTGTTTTGTTGCTTGTAGTGCCATCGAATACATCAGCACACGGCGTAAGTTACCAAACGATAAATGTAAACGTTTCCGAGAGAAAGGCGACAAATGTGACGATCTGTCATTACGAAACAAAAGACGAAACGGGAGATTCTCTTCCGTTTTTACTACATATTAACACTTTTCGCACTTTCTCGTGTACTGTGGCCGCCAGACCTCGGGTCATGCAAAACCATAAGGTCCTCGGTTAACTGCAAGGCACCAAATCCGGCTAATAATTGAATTTTCGAAAACCAAAACATTATTTTTACTACTTCTTTCTTGACGATTGCTTCAACTTAGAAGGCTCTGTTTTGTTTCTTGTAGTGCCATCGAATACATCAGCACACGGCGTAAGTTACCAAACGATAAATGTAAACGTTTCCGAGACAAAGGCGACAAATGTGACGATCTGTCATTACGAAACAAAAGACGAAACGGGAGATTTTCTTCCGTTTTTACTACATATTAATACTTTTCGCACATTCTCGTGTACTGTGGCCGCCAGACCTCGGGTCATCAAAACCTCAAGGTCCTCGGTTAACTGCGAGGCACCAAATCCGGCTAATAATTGAATTTTCGAAAACCAAAACATTATTTTTACTACTTCTTTCTTGCCGATTGCTTCAACTTAGAAGGCTCTGTTTTGTTGCTTGTAGTGCCATCGAATACCTCAGCACACGGCGTAAGTTTCCAAACGATAAATGTAAATGTTTCCGAGAGAAAGGCGACAAATGTGACGATCTGTCACTACGAAACAAAAGACAAAACGGGAGATTTTCTTCCGTTTTTACTACATATTAACACTTTTCGCACTTTCTCGTGTACTGTGGCCGCCAGACCTCGGGTCATGCAAAACCTCAAGGTCCTCGGTTAACTGCGAGGCACCAAATCCGGCTAATAATTGAATTATCGAAAACCAAAACATTATTTTTACTACTTCTTTCTTGCCGATTGCTTCAACTTAGAAGGCTCTGTTTTGTTGCTTGTAGTGCCATCGAATACCTCAGCACACGGCGTAAGTTACCAAACGATAAATGTAAATGTTTCCGAGAGAAAGGCGACAAATGTGACGATCTGTCACTACGAAACAAAAGACAAAACGGGAGATTTTCTTCCGTTTTTACTACATATTAACACTTTTCGCACTTTCTCGTGTACTGTGGCAGCCAGAACTCGGGTCATGCAAAACCTCAAGGTCCTCGGTTAACTGCGAGGCACCAAATCCGGCTAATAATTGAATTTTCGAAAACCAAAACATTATTTTTACTACTTCTTTCTTGCCGATTGCTTCAACTTAGAAGGCTCTGTTTTGTTGCTTGTAGTGCCATCGAATACATCAGCACACGGCGTAAGTTACCAAACGATAAATGTAAACGTTTCCGAGAGAAAGGCGACAAATGTGACGATCTGTCATTACGAAACAAAAGACGAAACGGGAGATTCTCTTCCGTTTTTACTACATATTAACACTTTTCGCACTTTCTCGTGTACTGTGGCCGCCAGACCTCGGGTCATGCAAAACTATAAGGTCCTCGGTTAACTGCAAGGCACCAAATCCGGCTAATAATTGAATTTTCGAAAACCAAAACATTATTTTTACTACTTCTTTCTTGACGATTGCTTCAACTTAGAAGGCTCTGTTTTGTTTCTTGTAGTGCCATCGAATACATCAGCACACGGCGTAAGTTACCAAACGATAAATGTAAACGTTTCCGAGAGAAAGGCGACAAATGTGACGATCTGTCATTACGAAACAAAAGACGAAACGGGAGATTTTCTTCCGTTTTTACTACATATTAATACTTTTCGCACATTCTCGTGTACTGTGGCCGCCAGACCTCGGGTCATCAAAACCTCAAGGTCCTCGGTTAACTGCGAGGCACCAAATCCGGCTAATAATTGAATTTTCGAAAACCAAAACATTATTTTTACTACTTCTTTCTTGCCGATTGCTTCAACTTAGAAGGCCCTGTTTTGTTGCTTGTAGTGCCATCGAATACCTCAGCACACGGCGTAAGTTTCCAAACGATAAATGTAAATGTTTCCGAGAGAAAGGCGACAAATGTGACGATCTGTCACTACGAAACAAAAGACAAAACGGGAGATTTTCTTCCGTTTTTACTACATATTAACACTTTTCGCACTTTCTCGTGTACTGTGGCCGCCAGACCTCGGGTCATGCAAAACCTCAAGGTCCTCGGTTAACTGCGAGGCACCAAATCCGGCTAATAATTGAATTATCGAAAACCAAAACATTATTTTTACTACTTCTTTCTTGCCGATTGCTTCAACTTAGAAGGCTCTGTTTTGTTGCTTGTAGTGCCATCGAATACCTCAGCACACGGCGTAAGTTACCAAACGATAAATGTAAATGTTTCCGAGAGAAAGGCGACAAATGTGACGATCTGTCACTACGAAACAAAAGACAAAACGGGAGATTTTCTTCCGTTTTTACTACATATTAACACTTTTCGCACTTTCTCGTGTACTGTGGCAGCCAGAACTCGGGTCATGCAAAACCTCAAGGTCCTCGGTTAACTGCGAGGCACCAAATCCGGCTAATAATTGAATTTTCGAAAACCAAAACATTATTTTTACTACTTCTTTCTTGCCGATTGCTTCAATTTAGAAGCCTCTGTTTTGTTGCTTGTAGTGCCATCGAATACCTCAGCACACGGCGTAAGTTACCAAACGATAAATGTAAACGTTTCCGAGAGAAAGGCGACAAATGTGACGATCTGTCATTACGAAACAAAAGACGAAACGGGAGATTTTCTTCCGTTTTTACTACATATTAACACTTTTCGCACTTTCTCGTGTACTGTGGCCGCCAGACCTCGGGTAATGCAAAACCACAAGGTCCTCGGTCAACTGCAAGGCACCAAATCCGGCTAATAATTGAATTTTCGAAAACCAAAACATTATTTTTACTACTTCTTTCTTGCCGATTGCTTCAACTTAGAAGGCTCTGTTTTGTTGCTTGTAGTGCCATCGAATACCTCAGCACACGGCGTAAGTTACCAAACGATAAATGTAAATGTTTCCGAGAGAAAGGCGACAAATGTGACGATCTGTCACTACGAAACAAAAGACAAAACGGGAGATTTTCTTCCGTTTTTACTACATATTAACACTTTTCGCACTTTCTCGTGTACTGTGGCCGCCAGAACTCGGGTCATGCAAAACCTCAAGGTCCTCGGTTAACTGCGAGGCACCAAATCCAGCTAATAATTGAATTTTCGAAAACCAAAACATTATTTTTACTACTTCTTTCTTGCCGATTGCTTCAACTTAGAAGGCTCTGTTTTGTTGCTTGTAGTGCCATCGAATACCTCAGCACACGGCGTAAGTTTCCAAACGATAAATGTAAACGTTTCCGAGAGAAAGGCGACAAATGTGACGATCTGTCATTACGAAACAAAAGACGAAACGGGAGATTTTCTTCCGTTTTTACTACATATTAATACTTTTCGCACTTTCTCGTGTACTGTGGCCGCCAGACCTCGGGTCATGCAAAACCTCAAGGTCCTCGGTTAACTGCGAGGCACCAAATCCGTCTAATAATTGAATTTTCGAAAACCAAAACATTATTTTTACTACTTCTTTCTTGCCGATTGCTTCAACTTAGAAGGCTCTGTTTTGTTGCTTGTAGTGCCATCGAATACCTCAGCACACGGCGTAAGTTACCAAACGATAAATGTAAATGTTTCCGAGAGAAAGGCGACAAATGTGACGATCTGTCACTACGAAACAAAAGACAAAACGGGAGATTTTCTTCCGTTTTTACTACATATTAACACTTTTCGCACTTTCTCGTGTACTGTGGCCGCCAGACCTCGGGTCATGCAAAACCTCAAGGTCCTCGGTTAACTGCGAGGCACCAAATCCGGCTAATAATTGAATTTTCGAAAACCAAAACATTATTTTTACTACTCCTTTCTTGACGATTGCTTCAATTTAGAAGCCTCTGTTTTGTTGCTTGTAGTGCCATCGAATACCTCAGCACACGGCGTAAGTTACCAAACGATAAATGTAAACGTTTCCGAGAGAAAGGCGACAAATGTGACGATCTGTCATTACGAAACAAAAGACGAAACGGGAGATTTTCTTCCGTTTTTACTACATATTAATACTTTTCGCACATTCTCGTGTACTGTGGCCGCCAGACCTCGGGTCATCAAAACCTCAAGGTCCTCGGTTAACTGCGAGGCACCAAATCCGGCTAATAATTGAATTTTCGAAAACCAAAACATTATTTTTACTACTTCTTTCTTGCCGATTGCTTCAACTTAGAAGGCCCTGTTTTGTTGCTTGTAGTGCCATCGAATACCTCAGCACACGGCGTAAGTTTCCAAACGATAAATGTAAATGTTTCCGAGAGAAAGGCGACAAATGTGACGATCTGTCACTACGAAACAAAAGACAAAACGGGAGATTTTCTTCCGTTTTTACTACATATTAACACTTTTCGCACTTTCTCGTGTACTGTGGCCGCCAGACCTCGGGTCATGCAAAACCTCAAGGTCCTCGGTTAACTGCGAGGCACCAAATCCGGCTAATAATTGAATTATCGAAAACCAAAACATTATTTTTACTACTTCTTTCTTGCCGATTGCTTCAACTTAGAAGGCTCTGTTTTGTTGCTTGTAGTGCCATCGAATACCTCAGCACACGGCGTAAGTTACCAAACGATAAATGTAAATGTTTCCGAGAGAAAGGCGACAAATGTGACGATCTGTCACTACGAAACAAAAGACAAAACGGGAGATTTTCTTCCGTTTTTACTACATATTAACACTTTTCGCACTTTCTCGTGTACTGTGGCAGCCAGAACTCGGGTCATGCAAAACCTCAAGGTCCTCGGTTAACTGCGAGGCACCAAATCCGGCTAATAATTGAATTTTCGAAAACCAAAACATTATTTTTACTACTTCTTTCTTGCCGATTGCTTCAATTTAGAAGCCTCTGTTTTGTTGCTTGTAGTGCCATCGAATACCTCAGCACACGGCGTAAGTTACCAAACGATAAATGTAAACGTTTCCGAGAGAAAGGCGACAAATGTGACGATCTGTCATTACGAAACAAAAGACGAAACGGGAGATTTTCTTCCGTTTTTACTACATATTAACACTTTTCGCACTTTCTCGTGTACTGTGGCCGCCAGACCTCGGGTAATGCAAAACCACAAGGTCCTCGGTCAACTGCAAGGCACCAAATCCGGCTAATAATTGAATTTTCGAAAACCAAAACATTATTTTTACTACTTCTTTCTTGCCGATTGCTTCAACTTAGAAGGCTCTGTTTTGTTGCTTGTAGTGCCATCGAATACCTCAGCACACGGCGTAAGTTACCAAACGATAAATGTAAATGTTTCCGAGAGAAAGGCGACAAATGTGACGATCTGTCACTACGAAACAAAAGACAAAACGGGAGATTTTCTTCCGTTTTTACTACATATTAACACTTTTCGCACTTTCTCGTGTACTGTGGCCGCCAGAACTCGGGTCATGCAAAACCTCAAGGTCCTCGGTTAACTGCGAGGCACCAAATCCAGCTAATAATTGAATTTTCGAAAACCAAAACATTATTTTTACTACTTCTTTCTTGCCGATTGCTTCAACTTAGAAGGCTCTGTTTTGTTGCTTGTAGTGCCATCGAATACCTCAGCACACGGCGTAAGTTTCCAAACGATAAATGTAAACGTTTCCGAGAGAAAGGCGACAAATGTGACGATCTGTCATTACGAAACAAAAGACGAAACGGGAGATTTTCTTCCGTTTTTACTACATATTAATACTTTTCGCACTTTCTCGTGTACTGTGGCCGCCAGACCTCGGGTCATGCAAAACCTCAAGGTCCTCGGTTAACTGCGAGGCACCAAATCCGTCTAATAATTGAATTTTCGAAAACCAAAACATTATTTTTACTACTTCTTTCTTGCCGATTGCTTCAACTTAGAAGGCTCTGTTTTGTTGCTTGTAGTGCCATCGAATACCTCAGCACACGGCGTAAGTTACCAAACGATAAATGTAAATGTTTCCGAGAGAAAGGCGACAAATGTGACGATCTGTCACTACGAAACAAAAGACAAAACGGGAGATTTTCTTCCGTTTTTACTACATATTAACACTTTTCGCACTTTCTCGTGTACTGTGGCCGCCAGACCTCGGGTCATGCAAAACCTCAAGGTCCTCGGTTAACTGCGAGGCACCAAATCCGGCTAATAATTGAATTTTCGAAAACCAAAACATTATTTTTACTACTCCTTTCTTGACGATTGCTTCAATTTAGAAGCCTCTGTTTTGTTGCTTGTAGTGCCATCGAATACCTCAGCACACGGCGTAAGTTACCAAACGATAAATGTAAACGTTTCCGAGAGAAAGGCGACAAATGTGACGATCTGTCATTACGAAACAAAAGACGAAACGGGAGATTTTCTTCCGTTTTTACTACATATTAACACTTTTCGCACTTTCTCGTGTACTGTGGCCGCCAGACCTCGGGTAATGCAAAACCACAAGGTCCTCGGTCAACTGCAAGGCACCAAATCCGGCTAATAATTGAATTTTCGAAAACCAAAACATTATTTTTACTACTTCTTTCTTGCCGATTGCTTCAACTTAGAAGGCTCTGTTTTGTTGCTTGTAGTGCCATCGAATACCTCAGCACACGGCGTAAGTTACCAAACGATAAATGTAAACGTTTCCGAGAGAAAAGCGACAAATGTGACGATCTGTCATTACGAAACAAAAGACGAAACGGGAGATTTTCTTCCGTTTTTACTACATATTAACACTTTTCGCACTTTCTCGTGTACTGTGGCCGCCAGACCTCGGGTCATGCAAAACCTCAAGGTCCTCGGTTAACTGCGAGGCACCAAATCGGGCTAATAATTGAATTTTCGAAAACCAAAACATTATTTTTACTACTTCTTTCTTGCCGATTGCTTCAACTTAGAAGGCTCTGTTTTGTTGCTTGTAGTGCCATCGAATACCTCAGCACACGGCGTAAGTTTCCAAACGATAAATGTAAATGTTTCCGAGAGAAAGGCGACAAATGTGACGATCTGTCACTACGAAACAAAAGACAAAACGGGAGATTTTCTTCCGTTTTTACTACATATTAACACTTTTCGCACTTTCTCGTGTACTGTGGCCGCCAGACCTCGGGTCATGCAAAACCTCAAGGTCCTCGGTTAACTGCGAGGCACCAAATCCGGCTAATAATTGAATTTTCGAAAACCAAAACATTATTTTTACTACTTCTTTCTTGCCGATTGCTTCAACTTAGAAGGCTCTGTTTTGTTGCTTGTAGTGCCATCGAATACCTCAGCACACGGCGTAAGTTACCAAACGATAAATGTAAATGTTTCCGAGAGAAAGGCGACAAATGTGACGATCTGTCACTACGAAACAAAAGACAAAACGGGAGATTTTCTTCCGTTTTTACTACATATTAACACTTTTCGCACTTTCTCGTGTACTGTGGCCGCCAGAACTCGGGTCATGCAAAACCTCAAGGTCCTCGGTTAACTGCGAGGCACCAAATCCAGCTAATAATTGAATTTTCGAAAACCAAAACATTATTTTTACTACTTCTTTCTTGCCGATTGCTTCAACTTAGAAGGCTCTGTTTTGTTGCTTGTAGTGCCATCGAATACCTCAGCACACGGCGTAAGTTTCCAAACGATAAATGTAAACGTTTCCGAGAGAAAGGCGACAAATGTGACGATCTGTCATTACGAAACAAAAGACGAAACGGGAGATTTTCTTCCGTTTTTACTACATATTAATACTTTTCGCACTTTCTCGTGTACTGTGGCCGCTAGACCTCGGGTCATGCAAAACCTCAACGTCCTCGGTTAACTGCGAGGCACCAAATCCGTCTAATAATTGAATTTTCGAAAACCAAAACATTATTTTTACTACTTCTTTCTTGCCGATTGCTTCAACTTAGAAGGCTCTGTTTTGTTGCTTGTAGTGCCATCGAATACCTCAGCACACGGCGTAAGTTACCAAACGATAAATGTAAATGTTTCCGAGAGAAAGGCGACAAATGTGACGATCTGTCACTACGAAACAAAAGACAAAACGGGAGATTTTCTTCCGTTTTTACTACATATTAACACTTTTCGCACTTTCTCGTGTACTGTGGCCGCCAGACCTCGGGTCATGCAAAACCTCAAGGTCCTCGGTTAACTGCGAGGCACCAAATCCGGCTAATAATTGAATTTTCGAAAACCAAAACATTATTTTTACTACTTCTTTCTTGCCGATTGCTTCAACTTAGAAGGCTCTGTTTTGTTGCTTGTAGTGCCATCGAATACCTCAGCACACGGCGTAAATTTCCAAACGATAAATGTAAACGTTTCCGAGAGAAAGGCGACAAATGTGACGATCTGTCATTACGAAACAAAAGACGAAACGGGAGATTTTCTTCCGTTTTTACTACATATTAATACTTTTCGCACTTTCTCGTGTACTGTGGCCGCCAGACATCGGGTCATGCAAAACCTCAAGGTCCTCGGTTAACTGCGAGGCACCAAATCCGGCTAATAATTGAATTTTCGAAAACCAAAACATTATTTTTACTACTTCTTTCTTGCCGATTGCTTCAACTTAGAAGGCTCTGTTTTGTTGCTTGTAGTGCCATCGAATATCTCAGCACACGGCGTAAGTTACCAAACGATAAATGTGAATGTTTCCGAGAGAAAGGCGACAAATGTGACGATCTGTCACTACGAAACAAAAGACAAAACGGGAGATTTCTTCCGTTTTTACTACATATTAACACTTTTCGCACTTTCTCGTGTACTGTGGAAGCCAGACCTCGGGTCATGCAAAACCTCAAGGTCCTCGGTTAACTGCAAGGCACCAAATCCGTCTAATAATTGAATTTTCGAAAACCAAAACATTATTTTTACTACTTCTTTCTTGCCGATTGTTTCAACTTAGAAGGCTCTGTTTTGTTGCTTGTAGTGCCATCGAATACCTCAGCACACGGCGTAAGTTACCAAACGATAAATGTAAACGTTACCGAGAGAAAGGCGAGAAATGTGACGATCTGTCATTACGAAACAAAAGAAGAAACGGGAGATTTTCTTCCGTTTTTACTACATATTAACACTTTTCGCATTTTCTCGTGTACTGTGGCCGCCAGACCTCGGGTCATGCAAAACCTCAAGGTCCTCGGTTAACTGCAAGGCACCAAATCCGGCTAATAATTGAATTTTCGAAAACCAAAACATTATTTTTACTACTTCTTTCTTGCCGATTGCTTCAACTTAGAAGGCTCTGTTTTGTTGCTTGTAGTGCCATCGAATACATCAGCACACGGCGTAAGTTACCAAACGATAAATGTAAACGTTTCCGAGAGAAAGGCGACAAATGTGACGATCTGTCATTACGAAACAAAAGACGAAACGGGAGCTTTTCTTCCGTTTTTACTACATATTAACACTTTTCGCACTTTCTCGTGTACTGTGGCCGCCAGACCTCGGGTCATGCAAAACCTCAAGGTCCTCGGTTAACTGCGAGGCACCAAATCGGGCTAATAATTGAATTTTTGAAAACCAAAACATTATTTTTACTACTTCTTTCTTGCCGATTGCTTCAACTTAGAAGGCTCTGTTTTGTTGCTTGTAGTGCCATCGAATACCTCAGCACACGGCGTAAGTTACCAAACGATAAATGTAAACGTTTCCGAGAGAAAGGCGACAAATGTGACGATCTGTCATTACGAAACAAAAGACGAAACGGGAGATTTTCTTCCGTTTTTACTACATATTAACACTTTTCGCACTTTCTCGTGTACTGTGGCCGCCAGACCTCGGGTCATGCAAAACCTCAAGGTCCTCGGTTAACTGCAAGGCACCAAATCCGGCTAATAATTGAATTTTCGAAAACCAAAACATTATTTTTACTACTTCTTTCTTGCCGATTGCTTCAACTTAGAAGGCTCTGTTATGTTGCTTGTAGTGCCATCGAATAACTCAGCCACGGCGTAAGTTACCAAACGATAAATGTAAACGTTTCAGAGAGAAAGGCGACAAATGTGACGATCTGTCATTACGAAACAAAAGACGAGACGGGAGATTTTCTTCGGTTTTTACTACATATTAACACTTTTCGCACTTTCTGGTGTACTGTGACCGCCAGACCTCGGGTCATGCAAAACCTCAAGGTCCTCGGTTAACTGCAAGGCACCAAATCGGGCTAATAATTGAATTTTCGAATACCAAAACATTATTTTTACTACTTCTTTCTTGCCGATTGCTTCAACTTAGAAGGCTCTGTTTTGTTGCTTGTAGTGCCATCGAATACATCAGCACACGGTGTAAGTTACCAAACGATAAATGTAAATGTTTCCGAGAGAAAGGCGACAAATGTGACGATCTGTCATTACGAAACAAAAGACGAAACGGGAGATTTTCTTCCGTTTTTACTACATATTAACACTTTTCGCACTTTCTCGTGTACTGTGGCCGCCAGACCTCGGGTCATGCAAAACCTCAAGGTCCTCGGTTAACTGCAAGGCACCAAATCCGGCTAATAATTGAATTTTCGAAAACCAAAACATTATTTTTACTACTTCTTTCTTGCCGATTGCTTCAACTTAGAAGGCTCTGTTTTGTTGCTTGTAGTGCCATCGAATACCTCAGCACACGGCGTAAGTTACCAAACGATAAATGTAAACGTTTCCGAGAGAAAGGCGACAAATGTGACGATCTGTCATTACGAAACAAAAGACGAAACGGGATATTTTCTTCCGTTTTTACTACATATTAACACTTTTCGCACTTTCTCGTGTACTGTGGCCGCCAGACCTCGGGTCATGCAAAACCTCAAGGTCCTCGGTTAACTGCAAGGCACCAAATCGGGCTAATAATTGAATTTTCGAAAACCAAAACATTATTTTTACTACTTCTTTCTTGCCGATTGCTTCAACTTAGAAGGCTCTGTTTTGTTGCTTGTAGTGCCATCGAATACATCAGCACACGGCGTAAGTTACCAAACGATAAATGTAAATGTTTCCGAGAGAAAGGCGACAAATGTGACGATCTGTCATTACGAAACAAAAGACGAAACGGGAGATTTTCTTCCGTTTTTACTACATATTAACACTTTTCGCACTTTCTCGTGTACTGTGGCCGCCAGACCTCGGGTCATGCAAAACCTCAAGGTCCTCGGTTAACTGCAAGGCACCAAATCGGGCTAATAATTGAATTTTCGAATACCAAAACATTATTTTTACTACTTCTTTCTTGCCGATTGCTTCAACTTAGAAGGCTCTGTGTTGTTGCTTGTAGTGCCATCGAATAACCCAGCACACGGTGTAAGTTTCCAAACGATAAATGTAAACGTTTCAGAGAGAAAGGCGACAAATGTGACGATCTGTCATTACGTCATTACGAAACAAAAGAAGAAACGGGAGATTTTTTTCCGTTTTTACTACATATTAACACTTTTCGCACTTTCTCGTGTACTGTGGCCGTCAGACCTCGGGTCATGCAAAACGTCAAGGTCCTCGGTTAACTGCAAGGCACCAAATCCGTCTAATAATTGAATTTTCGAAAACCAAAACATTATTTTTACTACTTCTTTCTTGCCGATTGTTTCAACTTAGAAGGCTCTGTTTTGTTGCTTGTAGTGCCATCGAATACCTCAGCACACGGCGTAAGTTACCAAACGATAAATGTAAACGTTACCGAGAGAAAGGCGACAAATGTGACGATCTGTCATTACGAAACAAAAGAAGAAACGGGAGATTTTCTTCCGTTTTTACTACATATTAACACTTTTCGCATTTTCTCGTGTACTGTGGCCGCCAGACCTCGGGTCATGCAAAACCTCAAGGTCCTCGGTTAACTGCAAGGCACCAAATCCGGCTAATAATTGAATTTTCGAAAACCAAAACATTATTTTTACTACTTCTTTCTTGCCGATTGCTTCAACTTAGAAGGCTCTGTTTTGTTGCTTGTAGTGCCATCGAATACATCAGCACACGGCGTAAGTTACCAAACGATAAATGTAAACGTTTCCGAGAGAAAGGCGACAAATGTGACGATCTGTCATTACGAAACAAAAGACGAAACGGGAGCTTTTCTTCCGTTTTTACTACATATTAACACTTTTCGCACTTTCTCGTGTACTGTGGCCGCCAGACCTCGGGTCATGCAAAACCACAAGGTCCTCGGTTAACTGCAAGGCACCAAATCCGGCTAATGATTGAATTTTCGAAAACCAAAACATTATTTTTACTACTTCTTTCTTGCCGATTGCTTCAACTTAGAAGGCTCTGTTTTGTTGCTTGTAGTGCCATCGAATACCTCAGCACACGGCGTAAGTTACCAAACGATAAATGTATACGTTTCCGAGAGAAAGGCAACAAATGTGACGATCTGTCATTACGAAACAAAAGACGAAACGGGAGATTTTCTTCCGTTTTTACTACATATTAACACTTTTCGCACTTTCTCGTGTACTGTGGCCGCCAGACCTCGGGTCATGCAAAACCTCAAGGTCCTCGGTTAACTGCGAGGCACCAAATCGGGCTAATAATTGAATTTTCGAAAACCAAAACATTATTTTTACTACTTCTTTCTTGCCGATTGCTTCAACTTAGAAGGCTCTGTTTTGTTGCTTGTAGTGCCATCGAATACCTCAGCACACGGCGTAAGTTACCAAACGATAAATGTAAACGTTTCCGAGAGAAAGGCGACAAATGTGACGATCTGTCATTACGAAACAAAAGACGAAACGGGAGATTTTCTTCCGTTTTTACTACATATTAACAATTTTCGCACTTTCTCGTGTACTGTGGCCGCCAGACCTCGGGTCATGCAAAACCTCAAGGTCCTCGGTTAACTGCAAGGCACCAAATCCGGCTAATAATTGAATTTTCGAAAACCAAAACATTATTTTTACTACTTCTTTCTTGCCGATTGCTTCAACTTAGAAGGCTCTGTTATGTTGCTTGTAGTGCCATCGAATAACTCAGCCACGGCGTAAGTTACCAAACGATAAATGTAAACGTTTCAGAGAGAAAGGCGACAAATGTGACGATCTGTCATTACGAAACAAAAGACGAGACGGGAGATTTTCTTCGGTTTTTACTACATATTAACACTTTTCGCACTTTCTCGTGTACTGTGACCGCCAGACCTCGGGTCATGCAAAACCTCAAGGTCCTCGGTTAACTGCAAGGCACCAAATCGGGCTAATAATTGAATTTTCGAATACCAAAACATTATTTTTACTACTTCTTTCTTGCCGATTGCTTCAACTTAGAAGGCTCTGTTTTGTTGCTTGTAGTGCCATCGAATACATCAGCACACGGTGTAAGTTACCAAACGATAAATGTAAATGTTTCCGAGAGAAAGGCGACAAATGTGACGATCTGTCATTACGAAACAAAAGACGAAACGGGAGATTTTCTTCCGTTTTTACTACATATTAACACTTTTCGCACTTTCTCGTGTACTGTGGCCGCCAGACCTCGGGTCATGCAAAACCTCAAGGTCCTCGGTTAACTGCAAGGCACCAAATCCGGCTAATAATTGAATTTTCGAAAACCAAAACATTATTTTTACTACTTCTTTCTTGCCGATTGCTTCAACTTAGAAGGCTCTGTTTTGTTGCTTGTAGTGCCATCGAATACCTCAGCACACGGCGTAAGTTACCAAACGATAAATGTAAACGTTTCCGAGAGAAAGGCGACAAATGTGACGATCTGTCATTACGAAACAAATGACGAAACGGGAGATTTTCTTCCGTTTTTACTACATATTAACACTTTTCGCACTTTCTCGTGTACTGTGGCCGCCAGACCTCGGGTCATGCAAAACCTCAAGGTCCTCGGTTAACTGCAAGGCACCAAATCGGGCTAATAATTGAATTTTCGAAAACCAAAACATTATTTTTACTACTTCTTTCTTGCCGATTGCTTCAACTTAGAAGGCTATGTTTTGTTGCTTGTAGTGCCATCGAATACATCAGCACACGGCGTAAGTTACCAAACGATAAATGTAATTGTTTCCGAGAGAAAGGCGACAAATGAGACGATCTGTCATTACGAAACAAAAGACGAAACGGGAGATTTTCTTCCGCTTTTACTACATATTAACACTTTTCGCACTTTCTCGTGTACTGTGGCCGCCAGACCTCGGGTCATGCAAAACCTCAAGGTCCTCGGTTAACTGCAAGGCACCAAATCGGGCTAATAATTGAATTTTCGAAAACCAAAACATTATTTTTACTACTTCTTTCTTGCCGATTGCTTCAACTTAGAAGGCTCTGTTTTGTTGCTTGTAGTGCCATCGAATACATCAGCACACGGCGTAAGTTACCAAACGATAAATGTAAATGTTTCCGAGAGAAAGGCGACAAATGTGACGATCTGTCATTACGAAACAAAAGACGAAACGGGAGATTTTCTTCCGTTTTTACTACATATTAACACTTTTCGCACTTTCTCGTGTACTGTGGCCGCCAGACCTCGGGTCATGCAAAACCTCAAGGTCCTCGGTTAACTACGAGGCACCAAAACCAACTAATAATTGAATTTTCGAAAACCAAAACATTATTTTTACTACTTCTTTCTTGCCGATTGCTTCAACTTAGAAGGCTCTGTTTTGTTGCTTGTAGTGCCATCGAATACCTCAGCACACGGCGTAAGTTACCAAACGATAAATGTAAACGTTTCCGAGAGAAAGGCGACAAATGTGACGATCTGTCATTACGAAACAAAAGACGAAACGGGAGATTTTCTTCCGTTTTTAGTACATATTAACACTTTTCGCACTTTCTCGTGTACTGTGGCCGCCAGACCTCGGGTCATGAAAAACCTCAAGGTCCTCGGTTAACTGCAAGGCACCAAATCCGGCTAATAATTGAATTTTCGAAAACCAAAACATTATTTTTACTACTTATTTCTTGCCGATTGCTTCAACTTAGAAGGCTCTGTTTTGTTGCTTGTAGTGCCATCGAATACCTCAGCACACGGCGTAAGTTACCAAACGATAAATGTAAACGATTCCGAGAGAAAGGCGACAAATGTGACGATCTGTCATTACGAAACAAAAGACGAAACGGGAGATTTTCTTCCGTTTTTACTACATATTAACACTTTTCGCACTTTCTCGTGTACTGTGGCCGCCAGACCTCGGGTCATGCGAAACCTCAAGGTCCTCGGTTAACTGCAAGGCACCAAATCCGGCTAATAATTGAATTTTCGAAAACCAAAACATTATTTTTACTACTTCTTTCTTGCCGATTGCTTCAACTTAGAAGGCTCTGTCTTGTTGCTTGTAGTGCCATCGAATACCTCAGCACACAGCGTAAGTTTCCAAACGATAAATGTAAATGTTTCCGAGAGAAAGGCGACAAATGTGACGATCTGTCGTTACGAAACAAAAGACGAAACGGGAGATTTTCTTCCGTTTTTACTACATATTAACACTTTTCGCACTTTCTCGTGTACTGTGACCGCCAGACCTCGGGTCATGCAAAACCTCAAGGTCACGATTAACTGCGAGGCACCAAATCGGGCTAATAATTGAATTTTTGAAAACCAAAACATTATTTTTACTACTTCTTTCTTGCCGATTGCTTCAACTTAGAAGGCTCTGTCTTGTTGCTTGTAGTGCCATCGAATACCTCAGCACACGGCGTAAGTTTCCAAACGATAAATGTAAACGTTTCTGAGAGAAAGGCGACAAATGTGACGATCTGTCATTACGAAACAAAAGACGAAACGGGATATTTTCTTCCGTTTTTACTACATATTAACACTTTTCGCACTTTCTCGTGTACTGTGGCCGCCAGACCTCGGGTCATGCAAAACCTCAAGGTCCTCGTTTAACTGCAAGGCACCAAATCCGGCTAATAATTGAATTTTCGAAAACCAAAACATTATTTTTACTACTTCTTTCTTGCCGATTGCTTCAACTTAGAAGGCTCTGTTGTGCTGCTTGTAGTGCCATCGAATATCCCAGCACACGGCGTAAGTTTCCAAACGATAAATGTAAACGTTTCTGAGAGAAAGGCGACAAATGTGACGATCTGACATTACGCCATTACGAAACAAAAGACGAAACGGGAGATTTTCTTCCGTTTTTACTACATATTAACACTTTTCGCACTTTCTCGTGTACTGTGGCCGCCAGACCTCGGGTCATGCAAAACCTCAAGGTCCTCGGTTAACTGCAAGGCACCAAATCCGGCTAATAATTGAATTTTCGAAAACCAAAACATTATTTTTACTACTTCTTTCTTGCCGATTGCTTCAACTTAGAAGGCTCTGTTTTGTTGCTTGTAGTGCCATCGAATATCCCAGCACACGGCGTAAGTTTCCAAACGATAAATGTAAACGTTTCTGAGAGAAAGGCGACAAATGTGACGATCTGTCATTACGAAACAAAAGACGAAACGGGAGATTTTTTTCCGTTTTTACTACATATTAACACTTTTCGCACTTTCTCGTGTACTGTGGCCGCCAGACCTCGGGTCATGCAAAACCTCAAGGTCCTCGGTTAACTGCAAGGCACCAAATCCGGCTAATAATTGAATTTTCGGAAACCAAAACATTATTTTTACTACTTCTTTCTTGCCGATTGCTTCAACTTAGAAGGCTCTGTTTTGTTGCTTGTAGTGCCATCGAATACCTCAGCACATGGCGTAAGTTACCAAACGATAAATGTAAACGTTTCAGAGAGAAAGGCGACAAATGTGACGCTCTGTCATTACGAAACAAAAGACGAAACGGGAGATTTTTTTCCGTTTTTACTACATATTAACACTTTTCGCACTTTCTCGTGTACTGTGGCCGCCAGACCTCGGGTCATGCAAAACCTCAAGGTCCTCGGTTAACTGCAAGGCACCAAATCCGGCTAATAATTGAATTTTCGGAAACCAAAACATTATTTTTACTACTTCTTTCTTGCCGATTGCTTCAACTTAGAAGGCTCTGTTTTGTTGCTTGTAGTGCCATCGAATATCCCAGCACACGGCGTAAGTTTCCAAACGATAAATGTAAACGTTTCTGTGAGAAAGGCGACAAATGTGACGATCTGTCATTACGAAACAAAAGACGAAACGGGAGATTTTTTTCCGTTTTTACTACATATTAACACTTTTCGCACTTTCTCGTGTACTGTGGCCGCCAGACCTCGGGTCATGCAAAACCTCAAGGTCCTCGTTTAACTGCAAGGCACCAAATCCGGCTAATAATTGAATTTTCGAAAACCAAAACATTATTTTTACTACTTCTTTCTTGCCGATTGCTTCAACTTAGAAGGCTCTGTTTTGTTGCTTGTAGTGCCATCGAATACCTCAGCACATGGCGTAAGTTACCAAACGATAAATGTAAACGTTTCAGAGAGAAAGGCGACAAATGTGACGCTCTGTCATTACGAAACAAAAGACGAAACGGGAGATTTTTTTCCGTTTTTACTACATATTAACACTTTTCGCACTTTCTCGTGTACTGTGGCCGCCAGACCTCGGGTCATGCAAAACCTCAAGGTACTCGGTTAACTGCAAGGCACCAAATCCGGCTAATAATTGAATTTTCGGAAACCAAAACATTATTTTTACTACTTCTTTCTTGCCGATTGCTTCAACTTAGAAGGCTCTGTTTTGTTGCTTGTAGTGCCATCGAATACCTCAGCACACGGCGTAAGTTACCAAACGATAAATGTAAACGTTTCAGAGAGAAAGGCGACAAATGTGACGCTCTGTCATTACGAAACAAAAGACGAAACGGGAGATTTTTTTCCGTTTTTACTACATATTAACACTTTTCGCACTTTCTCGTGTACTGTGGCCGCCAGACCTCGGGTCATGCAAAACCTCAAGGTCCTCGGTTAACTGCAAGGCACCAAATCCAGCTAATAATTGAATTTTCGAAAACCAAAACATTATTTTTACTACTTCTTTCTTGCCGATTGCTTCAACTTAGAAGGCTCTGTTTTGTTGCTTGTAGTGCCATCGAATATCCCAGCACACGGCGTAAGTTTCCAAACGATAAATGTAAACGTTTCTGAGAGAAAGGCGACAAATGTGACGATCTGTCATTACGAAACAAAAGACGAAACGGGAGATTTTTTTCCGTTTTTACTACATATTAACACTTTTCGCACTTTCTCGTGTACTGTGGCCGCCAGACCTCGGGTCATGCAAAACCTCAAGGTCCTCGTTTAACTGCAAGGCACCAAATCCGGCTAATAATTGAATTTTCGAAAACCAAAACATTATTTTTACTACTTCTTTCTTGCCGATTGCTTCAACTTAGAAGGCTCTGTTTTGTTGCTTGTAGTGCCATCGGATACCTCAGCACATGGCGTAAGTTACCAAACGATATATGTAAACGTTTCAGAGAGAAAGGCGACAAATGTGACGCTCTGTCATTACGAAACAAAAGACGAAACGGGAGATTTTTTTCCGTTTTTACTACATATTAACACTTTTCGCACTTTCTCGTGTACTGTGGCCGCCAGACCTCGGGTCATGCAAAACCTCAAGGTCCTCGGTTAACTGCAAGGCACCAAATCCGGCTAATAATTGAATTTTCGGAAACCAAAACATTATTTTTACTACTTCTTTCTTGCCGATTGCTTCAACTTAGAAGGCTCTGTTTTGTTGCTTGTAGTGCCATCGAATACCTCAGCACACGGCGTAAGTTACCAAACGATAAATGTAAACGTTTCAGAGAGAAAGGCGACAAATGTGACGCTCTGTCATTACGAAACAAAAGACGAAACGGGAGATTTTTTTTCCGTTTTTACTACATATTAACACTTTTCGCACTTTCTCGTGTACTGTGGCCGCCAGACCTCGGGTCATGCAAAACCTCAAGGTCCTCGGTTTACTGCAAGGCACCAAATCCAGCTAATAATTGAATTTTCGGAAACCAAACATTATTTTTACTACTTCTTTCTTGCCGATTGCTTCAACTTAGAAGGCTCTGTTTTGTTGCTTGTAGTGCCATCGAATACCTCAGCACACGGCGTAAGTTACCAAACGATAAATGTAAACGTTTCAGAGAGAAAGGCGACAAATGTGACGCTCTGTCATTACGAAACAAAAGACGAAACGGGAGATTTTTTTTCCGTTTTTACTACATATTAACACTTTTCGCACTTTCTCGTGTACTGTGGCCGCCAGACCTCGGGTCATGCAAAACCTCAAGGTCCTCGGTTTACTGCAAGGCACCAAATCCAGCTAATAATTGAATTTTCGGAAACCAAACATTATTTTTACTACTTCTTTCTTGCCGATTGCTTCAACTTAGAAGGCTCTGTTTTGTTGCTTGTAGTGCCATCGAATACCTCAGCACACGGCGTAAGTTACCAAACGATAAATATAAACGTTTCAGAGAGAAAGGCGACAAATGTGACGCTCTGTCATTACGAAACAAAAGACGAAACGGGAGATTTTTTTCCGTTTTTACTACATATTAACACTTTTCGCACTTTCTCGTGTACTGTGGCCGCCAGACCTCGGGTCATGCAAAACCTCAAGGTCCTCGGTTTACTGCAAGGCACCAAATCCGGCTAATAATTGAATTTTCGGAAACCAAAACATTATTTTTACTACTTCTTTCTTGCCGATTGCTTCAACTTAGAAGGCTCTGTTTTGTTGCTTGGAGTGCCATCGAATACCTCAGCACACGGCGTAAGTTACCAAACGATAAATGTAAACGTTTCAGAGAGAAAGGCGACAAATGTGACGCTCTGTCGTTACGAAACAAAAGACGAAACGGGAGATTTTTTTCCGTTTTTACTACATATTAACACTTTTCGCACTTTCTCGTGTACTGTGGCCGCCAGACCTCGGGTCATGCAAAACCTCAAGTTCCTCGGTTTTTTGCAAGGCACCAAATCCGGCTAATAATTGAATTATCGGACCCAAAACATTATTTTTACTACTTCTTTCTTGCCGATTGCTTCAACTTAGAAGGCTCTGTTTTGTTGCTTGTAGTGCCATCGAATACCTCAGCACACGGCGTAAGTTACCAAACGATAAATGTAAACGTTTCAGAGAGAAAGGCGACAAATGTGACGCTCTGTCATTACGAAATAAAAGACGAAACGGGAGATTTTTTTCCGTTTTTACTACATATTAACACTTTTCGCACTTTCTCGTGTACTGTGGCCGCCAGACCTCGGGTCATGCAAAACCTCAAGGTCCTCGGTTTACTGCAAGGCACCAAATCCGGCTAATAATTGAATTTCGGAAACCAAAACATTATTATTACTACTTCTTTCTTGCCGATTGCTTCAACTTAGAAGGCTCTGTTTTGTTGCTTGTAGTGCCATCGAATACCTCAGCACACGGCGTAAGTTACCAAACGATAAATGTAAACGTTTCAGAGAGAAAGGCGACAAATGTGACGCTCTGTCATTACGAAACAAAAGACGAAACGGGAGATTTTTTTCCGTTTTTACTACATATTAACACTTTTCGCACTTTCTCGTGTACTGTGGCCGCCAGACCTCGGGTCATGCAAAACCTCAAGGTCCTCGGTTAACTGCAAGGCACCAAATCCGGCTAATAATTGAATTTTCGGAAACCAAAACATTATTTTTACTACTTCTTTCTTGCCGATTGCTTCAACTTAGAAGGCTCTGTTTTGTTGCTTGTAGTGCCATCGAATACCTCAGCACACGGCGTAAGTTACCAAACGATAAATGTAAACGTTTCAGAGAGAAAGGCGACAAATGTGACGCTCTGTCATTACGAAACAAAAGACGAAACGGGAGATTTTTTTTCCGTTTTTACTACATATTAACACTTTTCGCACTTTCTCGTGTACTGTGGCCGCCAGACCTCGGGTCATGCAAAACCTCAATGTCCTCGGTTTACTGCAAGGCACCAAATCCAGCTAATAATTGAATTTTCGGAACCAAAACATTATTTTTACTACTTCTTTCTTGCCGATTACTTCAACTTAGAAGGCTCTGTTTTGTTGCTTGTAGTGCCATCGAATACCTCAGCACACGGCGTAAGTTACCAAACGATAAATGTAAACGTTTCAGAGAGAAAGGCGACAAATGTGACGCTCTGTCATTACGAAACAAAAGACGAAACGGGAGATTTTTTTCCGTTTTTACTACATATTAACACTTTTCGCACTTTCTCGTGTACTGTGGCCGCCAGACCTCGGGTCATGCAAAACCTCAAGGTCCTCGTTTAACTGCAAGGCACCAAATCGGGCTAATAATTGAATTTTCGGAAACCAAAACATTATTTTTACTACTTCTTTCTTGCCGATTGCTTCAACTTAGAAGGCTCTGTTTTGTTGCTTGTAGTGCCATCGAATACCTCAGCACACGGCGTAAGTTACCAAACGATAAATGTAAACGTTTCAGAGAGAAAGGCGACAAATGTGACGCACTGTCATTACGAAACAAAAGACGAAACGGGAGATTTCTTCCGTTTTTACTACATATTAACACTTTTCGCACTTTCTCGTGTACTGTGGCCGCCAGACCTCGGGTCATGCAAAACCTCAAGGTCCTCGGTTTACTGCAAGGCACCAAATCCGGCTAATAATTGAAATTTCGGAAACCAAAACATTATTTTTACTACTTCTTTCTTGCCGATTGCTTCAACTTAGAAGGCTCTGTTTTGTTGCTTGTAGTGCCATCGAATACCTCAGCACACGGCGTAAGTTACCAAACGATAAATGTAAACGTTTCAGAGAGAAAGGCGACAAATGTGACGATCTGTCATTACGAAACAAAAGACGAAACGGGAGATTTTTTTCCGTTTTTACTACATATTAACACTTTTCGCACTTTCTCGTGTACTGTGGCCGCCAGACCTCGGGTCATGCAAAACCTCAAGGTCCTCGGTTTACTGCAAGGCACCAAATCCAGCTAATAATTGAATTTTCGGAAACCAAAACATTATTTTTACTACTTCTTTCTTGCCGATTGCTTCAACTTAGAAGGCTCTGTTTTGTTGCTTGTAGTGCCATCGAATACCTCAGCACACGGCGTAAGTTACCAAACGATAAATGTAAACGTTTCAGAGAGAAAGGCGACAAATGTGACGCTCTGTCATTACGAAACAAAAGACGAAACGGGAGATTTTTTTCCGTTTTTACTACATATTAACACTTTTCGCACTTTCTCGTGTAGTGTGGCCGCCAGACCTCGGGTCATGGAAAACCTCAAGGTCCTCGGTTTACTGCAAGGCACCAAATCCGGCTAATAATTGAAATTTCGGAAACCAAAACATTATTTTTACTACTTCTTTCTTGCCGATTGCTTCAACTTAGAAGGCTCTGTTTTGTTGCTTGTAGTGCCATCGAATACCTCAGCACACGGCGTAAGTTACCAAACGATAAATGTAAACGTTTCAGAGAGAAAGGCGACAAATGTGACGCTCTGTCATTACGAAACAAAAGACGAAACGGGAGATTTTTTTCCGTTTTTACTACATATTAACACTTTTCGCACTTTCTCGTGTACTGTGGCCGCCAGACCTCGGGTCATGCAAAACCTCAAGGTCCTCGGTTAACTGCAAGGCACCAAATCCGGCTAATAATTGAATTTTCGGAAACCAAAACATTATTTTTACTACTTCTTTCTTGCCGATTGCTTCAACTTAGAAGGCTCTGTTTTGTTGCTTGTAGTGCCATCGAATATCCCAGCACACGGCGTAAGTTTCCAAACGATAAATGTAAACGTTTCAGAGAGAAAGGCGACAAATGTGACGCTCTGTCATTACGAAACAAAAGACGAAACGGGAGATTTTCTTCCGTTTTTACTACATATTAACACTTTTCGCACTTTCTCGTGTACTGTGGCCGCCAGACCTCGGGTCATGCAAAACCTCAAGGTCCTCGGTTAACTGCAAGGCACCAAATCCGGCTAATAATTGAATTTTCGAAAACCAAAACATTATTTTTACTACTTATTTCTTGCCGATTGCTTCAACTTAGAAGGCTCTGTTTTGTTGCTTGTAGTGCCATCGCCTACCTCAGCACACGGCGTAAGTTACCAAACGATAAATTTAACGTTTCCGAGAGAAAGGCGACAAATGTGACGATCTGTCATTACGAAACAAAAGACGACACGGGAGATTTTCTTCCGTTTTTACTACATATTAACACTTTTCGCACTTTCTCGCGTACTGTGGCCGCCAGACCTCGGGTCATGCAAAACCTCAAGGTCCTCGGTTAACTGCAAGGCACCAAATCCGGCTAATAATTGAGTTTTCGAAAACCAAAACATTATTTTTACTACATCTTTCTTGCCGATTGCTTCAACTTAGAAGGCTCTGTTTTGTTTCTTGCAGTGCCATCGACTACCTCAGCACACGGCGTAAGTTACCAAACGATAAATGTAAACGTTTCCGAGAGAAAGGCGACAAATGTGACGATCTGTCATTACGAAACAAAAGACGAAACGGGAGATTTTCTTCCGTTTTTACTACATATTAACACTTTTCGCACTGTCTTGTGTACTGTGGCCGCCAGACCTCGGGTCATGCAAAACCTCAAGGTCCTCGGTTAACTGCAAGGCACCAAATCCGGCTAATAATTGAATTTTCGAAAACCAAAACATTATTTTTACTACTTCTTTCTTGCCGATTGCTTCAACTTAGAAGGCTCTGTTTTGTTTCTTGTAGTGCCATCAAATACCTCAGCACACGGCGTAAGTTACCAAACGATAAATGTAAACGTTTCCGAGAGAAAGGCGACAAATGTGACGATCTGTCATTACGAAACAAAAGACGAAACGGGAGATTTTCTTCCGTTTTTACTACATATTAACACTTTTCGCACTTTCTCGTGTACTGTGGCCGCCAGACCTCGGGTCATGCAAAACCTCAAGGTCCTCGGTTAACTGCAAGGCACCAAATCCGGCTAATAATTGAATTTTCGAAAACCAAAACATTATTTTTACTACTTCTTTCTTGCCGATTGCTTCAACTTAGAAGGCCCTGTTTTGTTTCTTGTAGTGCCATCGAATACCTCAGCACACGGCGTAAGTTACCAAACGATAAATGTAAACGTTTCCGAGAGAAAGGCGACAAATGTGACGATCTGTCATTACGAAACAAAAGACGAAACGGGAGATTTTTTTCCGTTTTTACTACATATTAACACTTTTCGCACTGTCTTGTGTACTGTGGCCGCCAGACCTCGGGTCATGCAAAACCTCAAGGTCCTCGGTTACTTGCTAGGCACCAAATCCGGCTAATAATTGAATTTTCGAAAACCAAAACATTATTTTTACTACTTCTTTCTTGCCGATTGCTTCAACTTAGAAGGCTCTGTTTTGTTGCTTGTAGTGCCATCGAATACCTCAGCACACGGCGTAAGTTACAAAACGATAAATGTAAACGTTTCTGAGAGAAAGGCGACAAATGTGACGATCTGTCATTATGTCATTACGAAACAAAAGACGAAACGGGAGATTTTTTTCCGTTTTTACTACATATTAACACTTTTCGCACTTTCTTGTGTACTGTGGCCGCCAGACCTCGGGTCATGCAAAACCTCAAGGTCCTCGGTTAACTGCAAGGCACCAAATCCGGCTAATAATTGAATTTTCGAAAACCAAAACATTATTTTTACTACTTCTTTCTTGCCGATTGCTTCAACTTAGAAGGCTCTGTTTTGTTGCTTGTAGTGCCATCGAATACCTCAGCACACGGCGTAATGTTCCAAACCATAAATGTAAACGTTTCCGAGAGAAAGGCGACAAATGTGACAATCTGTAATTACGAAACAAAAGACGAAACGGGAGATTTTTTTCCGTTTTTACTACATATTAACACTTTTCGCACTTTCTCGTGTACTGTGGCCGCCAGACCTCGAGTCATGCAAAACCTCAATGTCCTCGGTTAACTGCAAGGCACCAAATCCGGCTAATAATTGAATCTTCGAAAACAAAAACATTATTTTTACTACTTCATTCTTGCCGATTGCTTCAACTTGGAAGGCTCTGTTTTGTTTCTTGTAGTGCCATCGAATACCTCAGCACACGGCGTAAGTTACCAAACGATAAATGTAAACGTTTCCGAGAGAAAGGCGACAAATGTGACGATCTGTCATTACGAAACAAAAGACGAAACGGGAGTTTTTCTTCCGTTTTTACTACATATTAACACTTTTCGCACTTTCTCGTGTACTGTGGCCACCAGACCTCGTGTCATGCAAAACCTCAAGGTCCTCGGTTTACTGCAAGGGACCAAATCCGGCTAATAATTGTATTTTCGAAAACCAAAACGTTATTTTCACTACTTCTTTCTTGCCGATTGCTTCAACTTAGATGGCTCTGTTTTGTTGCTTGTAGTGCCATCGAATACCTCAGCACACGGCGTAAGTTACCAAACGATAAATGTAAACGTTTCCGAGAGAAAGGCGACAAATGTGACGATCTGTCATTACGAAACAAAAGACGAAACGGGAGTTTTCTTCCGTTTTTACTACATATTAACACTTTTCGCACTTTCTCGTGTACTGTGGCCACCAGACCTCGGGTCATGCAAAACCTCAAGGTCCTCGGTTTACTGCAAGGGACCAAATCCGGCTAATACTTGTATTTTCGAAAACCAAAACGTTATTTTCACTACTTCTTTCTTGCCGATTGCTTCAACTTAGATGGCTCTGTTTTGTTGCTTGTAGTGCCATCGAATATCCCAGCACACGGCGTAAGTTTCCAAACGATAAATGTAAACGTTTCTGAGAGAAAGGCGGCAAATGTGACGATCTGTCATTACGAAACAAAAGACGAAACGGGAGATTTTTTTCCGTTTTTACTACCTATTAACACTTTTCGCACTTTCTCGTGTACTGTGGCCGCCAGACCTCGGGTCATGCAAAACCTCAAGGTCCTCGGTTAACTGCAAGGCACCAAATCCGGCTAATAATTGAATTTTCGAAAACCAAAACATTATTTTTACTACATCTGTCTTGCCGATTGCTTCAACTTAGAAGGCTCTTTTTTGTTGCTTGTAGTGCCATCGAATATCCCAGCACAAGGCGTAAGTTTCCAAACGATAAATGTAAACGTTTCTGAGAGAAAGGCGACAAATGTGACGATCTGTCATTATGTCATTACGAAACAAAAGACGAAACGGGAGATTTTTTTCCGTTTTTACTACATATTAACACTTTTCGAACTTTCTCGTGTACTGTGGCCGCCAGGCCTCGGGTCATGCAAAACCTCAAGGTCCTCGGTTAACTGCAAGGCACCAAATCCGGCTAATAATTGAATTTTCGGAAACCAAAACATTATTTTTACTACTTCTTTCTTGCCGATTGCTTCAACTTAGAAGGCTTTATTTTGTTGCTTGTAGTGCCATCGAATACCTCAGCACACGGCGTAAGTTACCAAACGATAAATGTAAACGTTTCCGAGAGAAAGGCGACAAATGTGACGATCTGTCATTACGAAACAAAAGACGAAACGGGAGATTTTTTTCCGTTTTTACTACATATTAACACTTTTCGCACTTTCTCGTGTACTGTGGCCGCCAGACCTCGGGTCATGCAAAACCTCAAGGTCCTCGGTTAACTGCAAGGCACCAAATCCGGCTAATAATTGAATTTTCGGAAACCAAAACATTATTTTTACTACTTCTTTCTTGCCGATTGCTTCAACTTAGAAGGCTCTGTTTTGTTGCTTGTAGTGCCATCGAATACCTCAGCACACGGCGTAAGTTACCAAACGATAAATGTAAACGTTTCAGAGAGAAAGGCGACAAATGTGACGCTCTGTCATTACGAAACAAAAGACGAAACGGGAGATTTTTTTCCGTTTTTACTACATATTAACACTTTTCGCACTTTCTCGTGTACTGTGGCCGCCAGACCTCGGGTCATGCAAAACCTCAAGGTCCTCGGTTTACTGCAAGGCACCAAATCCAGCTAATAATTGAATTTTCGGAAACCAAACATTATTTTTACTACTTCTTTCTTGCCGATTGCTTCAACTTAGAAGGCTCTGTTTTGTTGCTTGTAGTGCCATCGAATACCTCAGCACACGGCGTAAGTTACCAAACGATAAATGTAAACGTTTCAGAGAGAAAGGCGACAAATGTGACGCTGTGTCATTACGAAACAAAAGACGAAACGGGAGATTTTTTTTCCGTTTTTACTACATATTAACACTTTTCGCACTTTCTCGTGTACTGTGGCCGCCAGACCTCGGGTCATGCAAAACCTCAAGGTCCTCGGTTTACTGCAAGGCACCAAATCCAGCTAATAATTGAATTTTCGGAAACCAAACATTATTTTTACTACTTCTTTCTTGCCGATTGCTTCAACTTAGAAGGCTCTGTTTTGTTGCTTGTAGTGCCATCGAATACCTCAGCACACGGCGTAAGTTACCAAACGATAAATATAAACGTTTCAGAGAGAAAGGCGACAAATGTGACGCTCTGTCATTACGAAACAAAAGACGAAACGGGAGATTTTTTTCCGTTTTTACTACATATTAACACTTTTCGCACTTTCTCGTGTACTGTGGCCGCCAGACCTCGGGTCATGCAAAACCTCAAGGTCCTCGGTTTACTGCAAGGCACCAAATCCGGCTAATAATTGAATTTCGGAAACCAAAACATTATTATTACTACTTCTTTCTTGCCGATTGCTTCAACTTAGAAGGCTCTGTTTTGTTGCTTGTAGTGCCATCGAATACCTCAGCACACGGCGTAAGTTACCAAACGATAAATGTAAACGTTTCAGAGAGAAAGGCGACAAATGTGACGCTCTGTCATTACGAAACAAAAGACGAAACGGGAGATTTTTTTCCGTTTTTACTACATATTAACACTTTTCGCACTTTCTCGTGTACTGTGGCCGCCAGACCTCGGGTCATGCAAAACCTCAAGGTCCTCGGTTAACTGCAAGGCACCAAATCCGGCTAATAATTGAATTTTCGGAAACCAAAACATTATTTTTACTACTTCTTTCTTGCCGATTGCTTCAACTTAGAAGGCTCTGTTTTGTTGCTTGTAGTGCCATCGAATACCTCAGCACACGGCGTAAGTTACCAAACGATAAATGTAAACGTTTCAGAGAGAAAGGCGACAAATGTGACGCTCTGTCATTACGAAACAAAAGACGAAACGGGAGATTTTTTTTCCGTTTTTACTACATATTAACACTTTTCGCACTTTCTCGTGTACTGTGGCCGCCAGACCTCGGGTCATGCAAAACCTCAAGGTCCTCGGTTTACTGCAAGGCACCAAATCCAGCTAATAATTGAATTTTCGGAAACCAAAACATTATTTTTACTACTTCTTTCTTGCCGATTACTTCAACTTAGAAGGCTCTGTTTTGTTGCTTGTAGTGCCATCGAATACCTCAGCACACGGCGTAAGTTACCAAACGATAAATGTAAACGTTTCAGAGAGAAAGGCGACAAATGTGACGCTCTGTCATTACGAAACAAAAGACGAAACGGGAGATTTTTTTCCGTTTTTACTACATATTAACACTTTTCGCACTTTCTCGTGTACTGTGGCCGCCAGACCTCGGGTCATGCAAAACCTCAAGGTCCTCGTTTAACTGCAAGGCACCAAATCGGGCTAATAATTGAATTTTCGGAAACCAAAACATTATTTTTACTACTTCTTTCTTGCCGATTGCTTCAACTTAGAAGGCTCTGTTTTGTTGCTTGTAGTGCCATCGAATACCTCAGCACACGGCGTAAGTTACCAAACGATAAATGTAAACGTTTCAGAGAGAAAGGCGACAAATGTGACGCACTGTCATTACGAAACAAAAGACGAAACGGGAGATTTCTTCCGTTTTTACTACATATTAACACTTTTCGCACTTTCTCGTGTACTGTGGCCGCCAGACCTCGGGTCATGCAAAACCTCAAGGTCCTCGGTTTACTGCAAGGCACCAAATCCGGCTAATAATTGAAATTTCGAAAACCAAAACATTATTTTTACTACTTCTTTCTTGCCGATTGCTTCAACTTAGAAGGCTCTGTTTTGTTGCTTGTAGTGCCATCGAATACCTCAGCACACGGCGTAAGTTACCAAACGATAAATGTAAACGTTTCAGAGAGAAAGGCGACAAATGTGACGATCTGTCATTACGAAACAAAAGACGAAACGGGAGATTTTTTTCCGTTTTTACTACATATTAACACTTTTCGCACTTTCTCGTGTACTGTGGCCGCCAGACCTCGGGTCATGCAAAACCTCAAGGTCCTCGGTTTACTGCAAGGCACCAAATCCAGCTAATAATTGAATTTTCGGAAACCAAAACATTATTTTTACTACTTCTTTCTTGCCGATTGCTTCAACTTAGAAGGCTCTGTTTTGTTGCTTGTAGTGCCATCGAATACCTCAGCACACGGCGTAAGTTACCAAACGATAAATGTAAACGTTTCAGAGAGAAAGGCGACAAATGTGACGCTCTGTCATTACGAAACAAAAGACGAAACGGGAGATTTTTTTCCGTTTTTACTACATATTAACACTTTTCGCACTTTCTCGTGTAGTGTGGCCGCCAGACCTCGGGTCATGGAAAACCTCAAGGTCCTCGGTTTACTGCAAGGCACCAAATCCGGCTAATAATTGAATTATCGGACCCAAAACATTATTTTTACTACTTCTTTCTTGCCGATTGCTTCAACTTAGAAGGCTCTGTTTTGTTGCTTGTAGTGCCATCGAATACCTCAGCACACGGCGTAAGTTACCAAACGATAAATGTAAACGTTTCAGAGAGAAAGGCGACAAATGTGACGCTCTGTCATTACGAAACAGAAGACGAAACGGGAGATTTTTTTCCGTTTTTACTACATATTAACACTTTTCGCACTTTCTCGTGTACTGTGGCCGCCAGACCTCGGGTCATGCAAAACCTCAAGGTCCTCGGTTTACTGCAAGGCACCAAATCCGGCTAATAATTGAATTTCGGAAACCAAAACATTATTATTACTACTTCTTTCTTGCCGATTGCTTCAACTTAGAAGGCTCTGTTTTGTTGCTTGTAGTGCCATCGAATACCTCAGCACACGGCGTAAGTTACCAAACGATAAATGTAAACGTTTCAGAGAGAAAGGCGACAAATGTGACGCTCTGTCATTACGAAACAAAAGACGAAACGGGAGATTTTTTTCCGTTTTTACTACATATTAACACTTTTCGCACTTTCTCGTGTACTGTGGCCGCCAGACCTCGGGTCATGCAAAACCTCAAGGTCCTCGGTTAACTGCAAGGCACCAAATCCGGCTAATAATTGAATTTTCGGAAACCAAAACATTATTTTTACTACTTCTTTCTTGCCGATTGCTTCAACTTAGAAGGCTCTGTTTTGTTGCTTGTAGTGCCATCGAATATCCCAGCACACGGCGTAAGTTTCCAAACGATAAATGTAAACGTTTCAGAGAGAAAGGCGACAAATGTGACGCTCTGTCATTACGAAACAAAAGACGAAACGGGAGATTTTCTTCCGTTTTTACTACATATTAACACTTTTCGCACTTTCTCGTGTACTGTGGCCGCCAGACCTCGGGTCATGCAAAACCTCAAGGTCCTCGGTTAACTGCAAGGCACCAAATCCGGCTAATAATTGAATTTTCGAAAACCAAAACATTATTTTTACTACTTCTTTCTTGCCGATTGCTTCAACTTAGAAGGCTCTGTTTTGTTGCTTGTAGTGCCATCGCCTACCTCAGCACACGGCGTAAGTTACCAAACGATAAATGTAAACGTTTCCGAGAGAAAGGCGACAAATGTGACGATCTGTCATTACGAAACAAAAGACGACACGGGAGATTTTCTTCCGTTTTTACTACATATTAACACTTTTCGCACTTTCTCGCGTACTGTGGCCGCCAGACCTCGGGTCATGCAAAACCTCAAGGTCCTCGGTTAACTGCAAGGCACCAAATCCGGCTAATAATTGAGTTTTCGAAAACCAAAACATTATTTTTACTACATCTTTCTTGCCGATTGCTTCAACTTAGAAGGCTATGTTTTGTTTCTTGCAGTGCCATCGACTACCTCAGCACACGGCGTAAGTTACCAAACGATAAATGTAAACGTTTCCGAGAGAAAGGCGACAAATGTGACGATCTGTCATTACGAAACAAAAGACGAAACGGGAGATTTTCTTCCGTTTTTACTACATATTAACACTTTTCGCACTGTCTTGTGTACTGTGGCCGCCAGACCTCGGGTCATGCAAAACCTCAAGGTCCTCGGTTAACTGCAAGGCACCAAATCCGGCTAATAATTGAATTTTCGAAAACCAAAACATTATTTTTACTACTTCTTTCTTGCCGATTGCTTCAACTTAGAAGGCTCTGTTTTGTTTCTTGTAGTGCCATCAAATACCTCAGCACACGGCGTAAGTTACCAAACGATAAATGTAAACGTTTCCGAGAGAAAGGCGACAAATGTGACGATCTGTCATTACGAAACAAAAGACGAAACGGGAGATTTTCTTCCGTTTTTACTACATATTAACACTTTTCGCACTTTCTCGTGTACTGTGGCCGCCAGACCTCGGGTCATGCAAAACCTCAAGGTCCTCGGTTAACTGCAAGGCACCAAATCCGGCTAATAATTGAATTTTCGAAAACCAAAACATTATTTTTACTACTTCTTTCTTGCCGATTGCTTCAACTTAGAAGGCCCTGTTTTGTTTCTTGTAGTGCCATCGAATACCTCAGCACACGGCGTAAGTTACCAAACGATAAATGTAAACGTTTCCGAGAGAAAGGCGACAAATGTGACGATCTGTCATTACGAAACAAAAGACGAAACGGGAGATTTTTTTCCGTTTTTACTACATATTAACACTTTTCGCACTGTCTTGTGTACTGTGGCCGCCAGACCTCGGGTCATGCAAAACCTCAAGGTCCTCGGTTACTTGCTAGGCACCAAATCCGGCTAATAATTGAATTTTCGAAAACCAAAACATTATTTTTACTACTTCTTTCTTGCCGATTGCTTCAACTTAGAAGGCTCTGTTTTGTTGCTTGTAGTGCCATCGAATACCTCAGCACACGGCGTAAGTTACAAAACGATAAATGTAAACGTTTCTGAGAGAAAGGCGACAAATGTGACGATCTGTCATTATGTCATTACGAAACAAAAGACGAAACGGGAGATTTTTTTCCGTTTTTACTACATATTAACACTTTTCGCACTTTCTTGTGTACTGTGGCCGCCAGACCTCGGGTCATGCAAAACCTCAAGGTCCTCGGTTAACTGCAAGGCACCAAATCCGGCTAATAATTGAATTTTCGAAAACCAAAACATTATTTTTACTACTTCTTTCTTGCCGATTGCTTCAACTTAGAAGGCTCTGTTTTGTTGCTTGTAGTGCCATCGAATACCTCAGCACACGGCGTAATGTTCCAAACCATAAATGTAAACGTTTCCGAGAGAAAGGCGACAAATGTGACGATCTGTAATTACGAAACAAAAGACGAAACGGGAGATTTTTTTCCGTTTTTACTACATATTAACACTTTTCGCACTTTCTCGTGTACTGTGGCCGCCAGACCTCGAGTCATGCAAAACCTCAATGTCCTCGGTTAACTGCAAGGCACCAAATCCGGCTAATAATTGAATCTTCGAAAACAAAAACATTATTTTTACTACTTCATTCTTGCCGATTGCTTCAACTTGGAAGGCTCTGTTTTGTTTCTTGTAGTGCCATCGAATACCTCAGCACACGGCGTAAGTTACCAAACGATAAATGTAAACGTTTCCGAGAGAAAGGCGACAAATGTGACGATCTGTCATTACGAAACAAAAGACGAAACGGGAGTTTTTCTTCCGTTTTTACTACATATTAACACTTTTCGCACTTTCTCGTGTACTGTGGCCACCAGACCTCGTGTCATGCAAAACCTCAAGGTCCTCGGTTTACTGCAAGGGACCAAATCCGGCTAATAATTGTATTTTCGAAAACCAAAACGTTATTTTCACTACTTCTTTCTTGCCGATTGCTTCAACTTAGATGGCTCTGTTTTGTTGCTTGTAGTGCCATCGAATACCTCAGCACACGGCGTAAGTTACCAAACGATAAATGTAAACGTTTCCGAGAGAAAGGCGACAAATGTGACGATCTGTCATTACGAAACAAAAGACGAAACGGGAGTTTTCTTCCGTTTTTACTACATATTAACACTTTTCGCACTTTCTCGTGTACTGTGGCCACCAGACCTCGGGTCATGCAAAACCTCAAGGTCCTCGGTTTACTGCAAGGGACCAAATCCGGCTAATACTTGTATTTTCGAAAACCAAAACGTTATTTTCACTACTTCTTTCTTGCCGATTGCTTCAACTTAGATGGCTCTGTTTTGTTGCTTGTAGTGCCATCGAATATCCCAGCACACGGCGTAAGTTTCCAAACGATAAATGTAAACGTTTCTGAGAGAAAGGCGGCAAATGTGACGATCTGTCATTACGAAACAAAAGACGAAACGGGAGATTTTTTTCCGTTTTTACTACCTATTAACACTTTTCGCACTTTCTCGTGTACTGTGGCCGCCAGACCTCGGGTCATGCAAAACCTCAAGGTCCTCGGTTAACTGCAAGGCACCAAATCCGGCTAATAATTGAATTTTCGAAAACCAAAACATTATTTTTACTACATCTGTCTTGCCGATTGCTTCAACTTAGAAGGCTCTGTTTTGTTGCTTGTAGTGCCATCGAATATCCCAGCACAAGGCGTAAGTTTCCAAACGATAAATGTAAACGTTTCTGAGAGAAAGGCGACAAATGTGACGATCTGTCATTATGTCATTACGAAACAAAAGACGAAACGGGAGATTTTTTTCCGTTTTTACTACATATTAACACTTTTCGAACTTTCTCGTGTACTGTGGCCGCCAGGCCTCGGGTCATGCAAAACCTCAAGGTCCTCGGTTAACTGCAAGGCACCAAATCCGGCTAATAATTGAATTTTCGGAAACCAAAACATTATTTTTACTACTTCTTTCTTGCCGATTGCTTCAACTTAGAAGGCTTTATTTTGTTGCTTGTAGTGCCACCGAATACCTCAGCACACGGCGTAAGTTACCAAACGATAAATGTAAACGTTTCCGAGAGAAAGGCGACAAATGTGACGATCTGTCATTACGAAACAAAAGACGAAACGGGAGATTTTCTTCCGTTTTTACTACATATTAACACTTTTCGAACTTTCTCGTGTACTGTGGCCGCCAGACCTCGGGTCATGCAAAACCTCAAGGTCCTCGGTTACTTGCTAGGCACCAAATCCGGCTAATAATTGAATTTTCGAAAACCAAAACATTATTTTTACTACTTCTTTCTTGCCGATTGCTTCAACTTAGAAGGCTCTGTTTTGTTGCTTGTAGTGCCATCGAATACCTCAGCACACGGCGTAAGTTACAAAACGATAAATGTAAACGTTTCTGAGAGAAAGGCGACAAATGTGACGATCTGTCATTATGTCATTACGAAACAAAAGACGAAACGGGAGATTTTTTTCCGTTTTTACTACATATTAACACTTTTCGCACTTTCTTGTGTACTGTGGCCGCCAGACCTCGGGTCATGCAAAACCTCAAGGTCCTCGGTTAACTGCAAGGCACCAAATCCGGCTAATAATTGAATTTTCGAAAACCAAAACATTATTTTTACTACTTCTTTCTTGCCGATTGCTTCAACTTAGAAGGCTCTGTTTTGTTGCTTGTAGTGCCATCGAATACCTCAGCACACGGCGTAATGTTCCAAACCATAAATGTAAACGTTTCCGAGAGAAAGGCGACAAATGTGACGATCTGTAATTACGAAACAAAAGACGAAACGGGAGATTTTTTTCCGTTTTTACTACATATTAACACTTTTCGCACTTTCTCGTGTACTGTGGCCGCCAGACCTCGAGTCATGCAAAACCTCAATGTCCTCGGTTAACTGCAAGGCACCAAATCCGGCTAATAATTGAATCTTCGAAAACAAAAACATTATTTTTACTACTTCATTCTTGCCGATTGCTTCAACTTGGAAGGCTCTGTTTTGTTTCTTGTAGTGCCATCGAATACCTCAGCACACGGCGTAAGTTACCAAACGATAAATGTAAACGTTTCCGAGAGAAAGGCGACAAATGTGACGATCTGTCATTACGAAACAAAAGACGAAACGGGAGTTTTTCTTCCGTTTTTACTACATATTAACACTTTTCGCACTTTCTCGTGTACTGTGGCCACCAGACCTCGTGTCATGCAAAACCTCAAGGTCCTCGGTTTACTGCAAGGGACCAAATCCGGCTAATAATTGTATTTTCGAAAACCAAAACGTTATTTTCACTACTTCTTTCTTGCCGATTGCTTCAACTTAGATGGCTCTGTTTTGTTGCTTGTAGTGCCATCGAATACCTCAGCACACGGCGTAAGTTACCAAACGATAAATGTAAACGTTTCCGAGAGAAAGGCGACAAATGTGACGATCTGTCATTACGAAACAAAAGACGAAACGGGAGTTTTCTTCCGTTTTTACTACATATTAACACTTTTCGCACTTTCTCGTGTACTGTGGCCACCAGACCTCGGGTCATGCAAAACCTCAAGGTCCTCGGTTTACTGCAAGGGACCAAATCCGGCTAATACTTGTATTTTCGAAAACCAAAACGTTATTTTCACTACTTCTTTCTTGCCGATTGCTTCAACTTAGATGGCTCTGTTTTGTTGCTTGTAGTGCCATCGAATATCCCAGCACACGGCGTAAGTTTCCAAACGATAAATGTAAACGTTTCTGAGAGAAAGGCGGCAAATGTGACGATCTGTCATTACGAAACAAAAGACGAAACGGGAGATTTTTTTCCGTTTTTACTACATATTAACACTTTTCGCACTTTCTCGTGTACTGTGGCCGCCAGACCTCGGGTCATGCAAAACCTCAAGGTCCTCGGTTAACTGCAAGGCACCAAATCCGGCTAATAATTGAATTTTCGAAAACCAAAACATTATTTTTACTACATCTGTCTTGCCGATTGCTTCAACTTAGAAGGCTCTGTTTTGTTGCTTGTAGTGCCATCGAATATCCCAGCACAAGGCGTAAGTTTCCAAACGATAAATGTAAACGTTTCTGAGAGAAAGGCGACAAATGTGACGATCTGTCATTATGTCATTACGAAACAAAAGACGAAACGGGAGATTTTTTTTCCGTTTTTACTACATATTAACACTTTTCGAACTTTCTCGTGTACTGTGGCCGCCAGGCCTCGGGTCATGCAAAACCTCAAGGTCCTCGGTTAACTGCAAGGCACCAAATCCGGCTAATAATTGAATTTTCGGAAACCAAAACATTATTTTTACTACTTCTTTCTTGCCGATTGCTTCAACTTAGAAGGCTTTATTTTGTTGCTTGTAGTGCCATCGAATACCTCAGCACACGGCGTAAGTTACCAAACGATAAATGTAAACGTTTCCGAGAGAAAGGCGACAAATGTGACGATCTGTCATTACGAAACAAAAGACGAAACGGGAGATTTTCTTCCGTTTTTACTACATATTAACACTTTTCGAACTTTCTCGTGTACTGTGGCCGCCAGACCTCGGGTCATGCAAAACCTCAAGGTCCTCGGTTAACTGCAAGGCACCAAATCCGGCTAATAATTGAATTTTCGTAAACCAAATCATTATTTTTAGTACTTCTTTCGTGCCGATTGTTTCAACTTAGAAGGCTCTGTTTTGTTGCTTGTAGTGCCATCGAATACCTCAGCACACGGCCTAAGTTACCAAACGATAAATGTAAACGTTTCCGAGAGAAAGGCGACAAATGTGACAATCTGTCATTACGAAACAAAAGACGAAACGGGAGATTTTTTTCCGTTTTTACTACATATTAACACTTTTCGCACTTTCTCGTGTACTGTGGCCGCCAGACCTCGGGTCATGCAAAACCTCAAGGTCCTCGGTTAACTGCAAGGCACCAAATCCGGCTAATAATTGAATTTTCGGAAACCAAAACATTATTTTTACTACTTCTTTCTTGCCGATTGCTTCAACTTAGAAGGCTCTGTTTTGTTGCTTGTAGTGCCATCGAATATCCCAGCACACGGCGTAAGTTTCCAAACGATAAATGTAAACGTTTCAGAGAGAAAGGCGACAAATGTGACGATCTGTCATTACGAAACAAAAGACGAAACGGGAGATTTTTTTCCGTTTTTACTACATATTAACACTTTTCGCACTTTCTCGTGTACTGTGGCCGCCAGACCTCGGGTCATGCAAAACCTCAAGGTCCTCGGTTAACTGCAAGGCACCAAATCCGGCTAATAATTGAATTTTCGTAAACCAAATCATTATTTTTAGTACTTCTTTCGTGCCGATTGTTTCAACTTAGAAGGCTCTGTTTTGTTGCTTGTAGTGCCATGGAATACCTCAGCACACGGCGTAAGTTACCAAACGATAAATGTAAACGATTCCGAGAGAAAGGCGACAAATGTGACGATCTGTCATTACGAAACAAAAGACGAAACGGGAGATTTTCTTCCATTTTTACTACATATTAACACTTTTCGCACTGTCTTGTGTACTGTGGCCGCCAGACCTCGGGTCATGCAAAACCTCAAGGTCCTCGGTTAACTGCAAGGCACCAAATCCGGCTAATTATTGAATTTTCGAAAACCAAAACATTATTTTTACTACTTCTTTCTTGCCGATTGCTTCAACTTAGAAGGCTCTGTCTTGTTGCTTGTAGTGCCATCGCCTACCTCAGCACACGGCGTAAGTTACCAAACGATAAATGTAAACGTTTCCGAGAGAAAGGCGACAAATGTGACGATCTGTCATTACGAAACAAAAGACGACACGGGAGATTTTCTTCCGTTTTTACTACATATTAACACTTTTCGCACTTTCTCGCGTACTGTGGCCGCCAGACCTCGGGTCATGCAGAACCTCAAGGTCCTCGGTTAACTGCAAGGCACCAAATCCGGCTAATAATTGAATTTTCGAAAACCAAAACATTATTTTTACTACATCTTTCTTGCCGATTGCTTCAACTTAGAAGGCTCTGTTTTGTTTCTTGCAGTGCCATCGACTACCTCAGCACACGGCGTAAGTTACCAAACGATAAATGTAAACGTTTCCGAGAGAAAGGCGACAAATGTGACGATCTGTCATTACGAAACAAAAGACGAAACGGGAGATTTTCTTCCGTTTTTACTACATATTAACACTTTTCGCACTGTCTTGTGTACTGTGGCCGCCAGACCTCGGGTCATGCAAAACCTCAAGGTCCTCGGTTAACTGCAAGGCACCAAATCCGGCTAATAATTGAATTTTCGAAAACCAAAACATTATTTTTACTACTTCTTTCTTGCCGATTGCTTCAACTTAGAAGGCTCTGTTTTGTTTCTTGTAGTGCCATCAAATACCTCAGCACACGGCGTAAGTTACCAAACGATAAATGTAAACGTTTCCGAGAGAAAGGCGACAAATGTGACGATCTGTCATTACGAAACAAAAGACGAAACGGGAGATTTTCTTCCGTTTTTACTACATATTAACACTTTTCGCACTTTCTCGTGTACTGTGGCCGCCAGACCTCGGGTCATGCAAAACCTCAAGGTCCTCGGTTAACTGCAAGGCACCAAATCCGGCTAATAATTGAATTTTCGAAAACCAAAACATTATTTTTACTACTTCTTTCTTGCCGATTGCTTCAACTTAGAAGGCTCTGTTTTGTTGCTTGTAGTGCCATCGAATACCTCAGCACACGGCGTAATGTTCCAAACCATAAATGTAAACGTTTCCGAGAGAAAGGCGACAAATGTGACGATCTGTAATTACGAAACAAAAGACGAAACGGGAGATTTTTTTCCGTTTTTACTACATATTAACACTTTTCGCACTTTCTCGTGTACTGTGGCCGCCAGACCTCGGGTCATGCAAAACCTCAATGTCCTCGGTTAACTGCAAGGCACCAAATCCGGCTAATAATTGAATCTTCGAAAACAAAAACATTATTTTTACTACTTCATTCTTGCCGATTGCTTCAACTTGGAAGGCTCTGTTTTGTTTCTTGTAGTGCCATCGAATACCTCAGCACACGGCGTAAGTTACCAAACGATAAATGTAAACGTTTCCGAGAGAAAGGCGACAAATGTGACGATCTGTCATTACGAAACAAAAGACGAAACGGGAGATTTTCTTCCGTTTTTACTACATATTAACACTTTTCGCACTTTCTCGTGTACTGTGGCCACCAGACCTCGTGTCATGCAAAACCTCAAGGTCCTCGGTTTACTGCAAGGGACCAAATCCGGCTAATAATTGTATTTTCGAAAACCAAAACGTTATTTTCACTACTTCTTTCTTGCCGATTGCTTCAACTTAGATGGCTCTGTTTTGTTGCTTGTAGTGCCATCGAATACCTCAGCACACGGCGTAAGTTACCAAACGATAAATGTAAACGTTTCCGAGAGAAAGGCGACAAATGTGACGATCTGTCATTACGAAACAAAAGACGAAACGGGAGATTTTCTTCCGTTTTTATAACACATTAACACTTTTCGCACTTTCTCGTGTACTGTGGCCGCCAGACCTCGGGTCATGCAAAACCTCAAGGTCCTCGGTTAACTGCAAGGCACCAAATCCGGCTAATAATTGAATTTTCGTAAACCAAATCATTATTTTTAGTACTTCTTTCGTGCCGATTGTTTCAACTTAGAAGGCTCTGTTTTGCTGCTTGTAGTGCCATCGAATACCTCAGCACACGGCCTAAGTTACCAAACGATAAATGTAAACGTTTCCGAGAGAAAGGCGACAAATGTGACGATCTGTCATTACGAAACAAAAGACGAAACGGGAGATTTTCTTCCGTTTTTACTACATATTAACCCTTTTCGCACTTTCTCGTGTACTGTGGCCGCCAGACCTCGGGTCATGCAAAACCTCAAGGTCCTCGGTTAACTGCAAGGCACCAAATCCGGCTAATAATTGAATCTTCGAAAACAAAAACATTATTTTTACTACTTCATTCTTGCCGATTGCTTCAACTTAGAAGGCTCTCTTTTGTTTCTTGTAGTGCCATCGAATACCTCAGCACACGGCGTAAGTTACCAAACGATAAATGTAAACGTTTCCGAGAGAAAGGCGACAAATGTGACGATCTGTCATTACGAAACAAAAGACGAAACGGGAGTTTTCTTCCGTTTTTACTACATATTAACACTTTTCGCACTTTCTCGTGTACTGTGGCCACCAGACCTCGGGTCATGCAAAACCTCAAGGTCCTCGGTTTACTGCAAGGGACCAAATCCGGCTAATAATTGTATTTTCGAAAACCAAAACGTTATTTTCACTACTTCTTTCTTGCCGATTGCTTCAACTTAGATGGCTCTGTTTTGTTGCTTGTAGTGCCATCGAATATCCCAGCACACGGCGTAAGTTTCCAAACGATAAATGTAAACGTTTCTGAGAGAAAGGCGGCAAATGTGACGATCTGTCATTACGAAACAAAAGACGAAACGGGAGATTTTTTTCCGTTTTTACTACATATTAACACTTTTCGCACTTTCTCGTGTACTGTGGCCGCCAGACCTCGGGTCATGCAAAACCTCAAGGTCCTCGGTTAACTGCAAGGCACCAAATCCGGCTAATAATTGAATTTTCGAAAACCAAAACATTATTTTTACTACATCTGTCTTGCCGATTGCTTCAACTTAGAAGGCTCTGTTTTGTTGCTTGTAGTGCCATCGAATATCCCAGCACAAGGCGTAAGTTTCCAAACGATAAATGTAAACGTTTCTGAGAGAAAGGCGACAAATGTGACGATCTGTCATTATGTCATTACGAAACAAAAGACGAAACGGGAGATTTTTTTCCGTTTTTACTACATATTAACACTTTTCGAACTTTCTCGTGTACTGTGGCCGCCAGGCCTCGGGTCATGCAAAACCTCAAGGTCCTCGGTTAACTGCAAGGCACCAAATCCGGCTAATAATTGAATTTTCGGAAACCAAAACATTATTTTTACTACTTCTTTCTTGCCGATTGCTTCAACTTAGAAGGCTTTATTTTGTTGCTTGTAGTGCCATCGAATACCTCAGCACACGGCGTAAGTTACCAAACGATAAATGTAAACGTTTCCGAGAGAAAGGCGACAAATGTGACGATCTGTCATTACGAAACAAAAGACGAAACGGGAGATTTTCTTCCGTTTTTACTACATATTAACACTTTTCGAACTTTCTCGTGTACTGTGTCCGCCAGACCTCGGGTCATGCAAAACCTCAAGGTCCTCGGTTAACTGCAAGGCACCAAATCCGGCTAATAATTGAATTTTCGTAAACCAAATCATTATTTTTAGTACTTCTTTCGTGCCGATTGTTTCAACTTAGAAGGCTCTGTTTTGTTGCTTGTAGTGCCATCGAATACCTCAGCACACGGCCTAAGTTACCAAACGATAAATGTAAACGTTTCCGAGAGAAAGGCGACAAATGTGACGATCTGTCATTACGAAACAAAAGACGAAACGGGAGATTTTCTTCCGTTTTTACTACATATTAACCCTTTTCGCACTTTCTCGTGTACTGTGGCCGCCAGACCTCGGGTCATGCAAAACCTCAAGGTCCTCGGTTAACTGCAAGGCACCAAATCCGGCTAATAATTGAATTTTCGGCAACCAAAACATTATTTTTACTACTTCTTTCTTGCCGATTGCTTCAACTTAGAAGGCTCTGTTTTGTTGCTTGTAGTGCCATCGAATATCCCAGCACACGGCGTAAGTTTCCAAACGATAAATGTAAACGTTTCTGAGAGAAAGGCGGCAAATGTGACGATCTGTCATTACGTCATTACGAAACAAAGACGAAACGGGAGATTTTTTTCCGTTTTTACTACATATTAACACTTTTCGCACTTTCTCGTGTACTGTGGCCGCCAGACCTTGGGTCATGCAGAACCTCAAGGTCCTCGGTTAACTGCAAGGCACCAAATCCGGCTAATAATTGAATTTTCGAAAACCAAAACATTATTTTTACTACATCTGTCTTGCCGATTGCTTCAACTTAGAAGGCTCTGTTTTGTTGCTTGTAGTGCCATCGAATATCCCAGCACACGGCGTAAGTTTCCAAACGATAAATGTAAAGGTTTCTGAGAGAAAGGCGGCAAATGTGACGATCTGTCATTACGTCATTACGAAACAAAGACGAAACGGGAGATTTTTTTCCGTTTTTACTACATATTAACACTTTTCGCACTTTCTCGTGTACTGTGGCCGCCAGACCTTGGGTCATGCAGAACCTCAAGGTCCTCGGTTAACTGCAAGGCACCAAATCCGGCTAATAATTGAATTTTCGAAAACCAAAACATTATTTTTACTACATCTGTCTTGCCGATTGCTTCAACTTAGAAGGCTCTATTTTGTTGCTTGTAGTGCCATCGAATACCTCAGCACACGGCGTAAGTTACCAAACGATAAATGTAAACGTTTCCGAGAGAAAGGCGACAAATGTGACGATCTGTCATTACGAAACAAAAGACGAAACGGGAGATTTTCTTCCGTTTTTACTACATATTAACACTTTTCGCACTTTCTCGTGTACTGTGGCCGCCAGACCTCGGGTCATGCAAAACCTCAATGTCCTCGGTTAACTGCAAGGCACCAAATCCGGCTAATAATTGAATCTTCGAAAACAAAAACATTATTTTTACTACTTCATTCTTGCCGATTGCTTCAACTTAGAAGGCTCTGTTTTGTTTCTTGTAGTGCCATCGAATACCTCAGCACACGGCGTAAGTTACCAAACGATAAATGTAAACGTTTCCGAGAGAAAGGCGACAAATGTGACGATCTGTCATTACGAAACAAAAGACGAAACGGGAGTTTTCTTCCGTTTTTACTACATATTAACACTTTTCGCACTTTCTCGTGTACTGTGGCCACCAGACCTCGGGTCATGCAAAACCTCAAGGTCCTCGGTTTACTGCAAGGGACCAAATCCGGCTAATAATTGTATTTTCGAAAACCAAAACGTTATTTTCACTACTTCTTTCTTGCCGATTGCTTCAACTTAGATGGCTCTGTTTTGTTGCTTGTAGTGCCATCGAATACCTCAGCACACGGCGTAAGTTACCAAACGATACATGTAAACGTTTCCGAGAGAAAGGCGACAAATGTGACGATCTGTCATTACGAAACAAAAGACGAAACGGGAGATTTTCTTCCGTTTTTATAACACATTAACACTTTTTGCACTTTCTCGTGTACTGTGGCCGCCAGACCTCGGGTCATGCAAAACCTCAAGGTCCTCGGTTAACTGCAAGGCACCAAATCCGGCTAATAATTGAATTTTCGTAAACCAAATCATTATTTTTAGTACTTCTTTCGTGCCGATTGTTTCAACTTAGAAGGCTCTGTTTTGTTGCTTGTAGTGCCATCGAATACCTCAGCACACGGCCTAAGTTACCAAACGATAAATGTAAACGTTTCCGAGAGAAAGGCGACAAATGTGACGATCTGTCATTACGAAACAAAAGACGAAACGGGAGATTTTTTTCCGTTTTTACTACATATTAACACTTTTCGAACTTTCTCGTGTACTGTGGCCGCCAGGCCTCGGGTCATGCAAAACCTCAAGGTCCTCGGTTAACTGCAAGGCACCAAATCCGGCTAATAATTGAATTTTCGGCAACCAAAACATTATTTTTACTACTTCTTTCTTGCCGATTGCTTCAACTTAGAAGGCTCTGTTTTGTTGCTTGTAGTGCCATCGAATATCCCAGCACACGGCGTAAGTTTCCAAACGATAAATGTAAACGTTTCTGAGAGAAAGGCGACAAATGTGACGATCTGACATTACGTCATTACGAAACAAAAGACGAAACGGGAGATTTTCTTCCGTTTTTACTACATATTAACACTTTTCGCACTTTCTCGTGTACTGTGGCCGCCAGACCTCGGGTCATGCAAAACCTCAAGGTCCTCGGTTAACTGCAAGGCACCAAATCCGGCTAATAATTGAATTTTCGGAAACCAAAACATTATTTTTACTACTTCTTTCTTGCCGATTGCTTCAACTTAGAAGGCTCTATTTTGTTGCTTGTAGTGCCATCGAATACCTCAGCACACGGCGTAAGTTACCAAACGATAAATGTAAACGTTTCCGAGAGAAAGGCGACAAATGTGACGATCTGTCATTACGAAACAAAAGACGAAACGGGAGATTTTCTTCCGTTTTTACTACATATTAACACTTTTTGCACTTTCTCGTGTACTGTGGCCGCCAGACCTCGGGTCATGCAAAACCTCAATGTCCTCGGTTAACTGCAAGGCACCAAATCGGGCTAATAATTGAATCTTCGAAAACAAAAACATTATTTTTACTACTTCATTCTTGCCGATTGCTTCAACTTAGAAGGCTCTGTTTTGTTTCTTGTAGTGCCATCGAATACCTCAGCACACGGCGTAAGTTACCAAACGATAAATGTAAACGTTTCCGAGAGAAAGGCGACAAATGTGACGATCTGTCATTACGAAACAAAAGACGAAACGGGAGTTTTCTTCCGTTTTTACTACATATTAACACTTTTCGCACTTTCTCGTGTACTGTGGCCACCAGACCTCGGGTCATGCAAAACCTCAAGGTCCTCGGTTTACTGAAAGGGACCAAATCCGGCTAATAATTGTATTTTCGAAAACCAAAACGTTATTTTCACTACTTCTTTCTTGCCGATTGCTTCAACTTAGATGGCTCTGTTTTGTTGCTTGTAGTGCCATCGAATACCTCAGCACACGGCGTAAGTTACCAAACGATACATGTAAACGTTTCCGAGAGAAAGGCGACAAATGTGACGATCTGTCATTACGAAACAAAAGACGAAACGGGAGATTTTCTTCCGTTTTTATAACACATTAACACTTTTTGCACTTTCTCGTGTACTGTGGCCGCCAGACCTCGGGTCATGCAAAACCTCAAGGTCCTCGGTTAACTGCAAGGCACCAAATCCGGCTAATAATTGAATTTTCGTAAACCAAATCATTATTTTTAGTACTTCTTTCGTGCCGATTGTTTCAACTTAGAAGGCTCTGTTTTGTTGCTTGTAGTGCCATCGAATACCTCAGCACACGGCCTAAGTTACCAAACGATAAATGTAAACGTTTCCGAGAGAAAGGCGACAAATGTGACGATCTGTCATTACGAAACAAAAGACGAAACGGGAGATTTTCTTCCGTTTTTACTACATATTAACACTTTTCGCACTTTCTCGTGTACTGTGGCCGCCAGACCTCGGGTCATGCAAAACCTCAAGGTCCTCGGTTAACTGCAAGGCACCAAATCCGGCTAATAATTGAATTTTCGAAAACCAAAACATTATTTTTACTACTTCTTTCTTGCCGATTGCTTCAACTTAGAAGGCTCTGCTTTGTTGCTTGTAGTGCCATCGAATACCTCAGCACACGGCGTAAGTTTCCAAACGATAAATGTAAACGTTTCCGAGAGAAAGGCGACAAATGTGACGATCTGTCATTACGAAACAAAAGACGAAACGGGAGATTTTCTTCCGTTTTTACTACATATTAACACTTTTCGCACTTTCTCGTGTACTGTGGCCGCCAGACCTCGGGTCATGCATGTCCGGCAGTGGGTGTTGTGAACACAGTGACCTTGTCCGTCAGATTTGGCGAGGGTGAGTCACTGCCGGTACACAGCGTCCCGGTGAGAATGCCGCAGTTCAAACGAACGCAACTCTGTCGCTGGTGACAGCCACCGGTGTCCCAGTTGAAACCGGCCTTAGCTTTCCACGCAGTTTTGATACTGCAAGTGCTGGGCCGGTGCAGTTTTCAGAAGTGAAAGTCTGCATCGCCTGGCCACCAAGAGCTGTTGCAGGACGATTTGATTGACGGATCCAGTTATATGGCTCGTTTCGTGTACAGCGGTTTTATGTCTATTGTAAGTAGGCTGTTTATATTTTCTTAGTGGCAACGTTACGTAGCGCTCTGTATGAAAATCACTGGCTGTGTTGTGTGCAGTCTGTGGCCAGTTTGCACTGTTGTCTGCCATTGTAGTGTTGGGCAGCGGCAGCTGGATGTGAACAGCGCGTAGCGTTGCGCAGTTGGAGGTGAGCCGCCAGCAGTGGTGGATGTGGGGAGAGAGATGGAGCAGTTTTGAAATTTGTTATACTGGATACTATGTATATTATGGTTTTTCTACACTATTAATGTAAATACATTGTTTGTTCTCTATTAAAATCTTTCATTTGCTAACTATCCCTATCAGTAGTTAGTGCCTTCCGTAGTTTGAATCTTTTATTTAGCTGGCAGTAGTGGCGCTCGCTGTATTGCAGTAGTTCGAGTAACGGAGATTTTTGGTGAGGTAAGTGATTTGTGAAAGGTATAGATTTATGTTAGTCAGGGCCATTCTTTTGCAGGGATTTTTGAAAGTCACATTGCGTTGCGATAAAAAAATATTGTGTGTCAGTTTAAGCACAGTCTTGTATAATTGTTCTAAGGGGACGTTTCATATGTCGACCCTTGGCCGAGGATACCTCACTGGAATCTTCTGATTTCTTCTTGTAGTTTGTGCAATTAGTGCAGCATTTGTTTATTGCTAGCGCGTAATTATAGAGAGAATTTCCTTTGTAGTTGTAGTTTTTCATTGTTGTACACAGTTGTGGCATGCATTTAGATTTGCACCAAGTATTTCGCAGCTGCGCTTGCAATTAACTAGATATTATTTTCAGTGCTATGTTAATGTGTTCCCCTATTTTTCCTCTTCAAATTGCGTTTTTCTGTGTTGTCGTGTGAAATATTGTGACAATAATGGCGTGTGAAAAACGTAATACTAGGCTCCAAAGTAAACTGAGAAATGACAGTGAAGACGAAAGCAGTGTGTTAGCGCCACCGAGTAATGAATTAACTAATGTTCAAAGTAGTAATTTAGTAATTGTACATAGGGAAATGGAGCGGGCTGCAAACAATGGTGTAGACAGTGAAACAATTAGTGAACAGGGAAGCATTGTCGATCGATCGGTCGGCAACAGCTTGCCTCAGGAATCCGAAATGACAGGACACAATCTTGCAAAATACTGTAGATTCAGGTTTTGCGTCCTCACCCTTTTCTCAAATAAGTCAAGACACATTTTCTGCTCTTCAAACTGCGAATATTGCCGGTTCAAATGCATTGCCGAATAGCACTGAGGAACATGTTTCAGACACCAGTACATTGTTATTACAATTAATCCAACAAACGGGACAAAAGCTTCAAAAGTTAGACACAATGGAACAAAATCTTCAAAAGTTAGACACAATGGAACAACACCAGAGACAAACACAGCAACAGTTAGACACAATGCAACAAAATCAGAGACAAACACAGCAAAAGCTTCAAAAGTTAGACTCATTGGAACAAACTCTCGAACAAACACGTTAAGATTTAACTGCTGAGTTACATAACATTGAATCGAAATGTCAAAAAGTCTGTAATGACGTAAAAACACAAATTTGTGAGCATTTCCAACCTATTTTTTCCCGTCATGAAAACATATGAAACGTCCCCTTGTAACAATTGTACACGACTGTGCTTAAACTGACACACAATATTTTTTTAGCGCAACGCAATCTGACTTTCAAAAATCCCTGCAAAAGAATGGCCCTGACTAACATTAATCTATACCTTTCACAAACCACTTACCTCACCAAAAATCTCCGTTACTCGAACTACTGCAATACAGCGAGCGCCACTACTGCCAGATAAATAAAAGATTCAAACTACGGAAGGCACTAACTACTGATAGGCATAATTAGCAAATTAAAGATATTAATAGAGAACAAACTTTGTATTTACCTTAATAGTCATAATATATATAGCAGTTCATGACAAATTTCAAAACTCCGCCATCTCTCTCCCCACATCCACCACTGCTGGCGGCTCACCTCCAACTGCGCAACGCTACGCGCTGTTCACATCCAGCTGCCGCTGCCCAACACTACAATGGCAGACAACAATGCAAACTAGCCATAGACTGCACACAGCACAGCCAGTGATTTTCATACAGAGCGCTACGTAACGTTGCCAATAAGAAAACATAAACAGCCTACTTACACTATAACGAGTGGGGCCTGAAGATGCCATCAATGTAATGCCGAAACTGGTAGCGCATAGAAGTTCATAAAATAAAATAAACTTCTACAAATCATACGGCTGTCGGAAAATTATTGCATCAAGAAGTTCATGCCAGCCGTCGTCCCACGATCCGTAATGGATCAACGAAGATCGATTGTGATGGCTGATTGGAACTCGGGTGTAGGAAAAGGAAGAGCAGGAGAAACAGTATGAGAATATTGACTGCGGGGGACAGGAATGAAAGAGGGAGCCTCCTTGCAGATTGCTGCCCAGAGGTTAAGTTAATCCTCGCTAATACTTGGTTTAAAAATCACGAGAGACAGTTATACATGTGGAAGAGACATGGACACACTGAAACCCTTAAGGGGCTCCGGAAAGGCTCAAAATCATGAAAAGTTGAATTTTTACTTTTTTGCGTTTTCTGAATCTGCAGACTATTACCTTTTAATCGATATATAATTTATTCAATTCCGAAGACTACAACTATTTTTAATTTTTTTTGAAATGTGTTCTACATGGGCGTGACCCTCTGTGGCGCTGTTAAACTGCTGTCAAATGGTGTTATTATTAACGTCCGTGTTCATCAGGTACATTTTAGTGATGTGAGATAAAGTATGTGTTGTGGCTAACCTATTTTCAGAGACTTAGCAGCACCTGAACTGTTGAAAAAGTGTTTTCACGGAAACACTCAAAACCCCAATGAAAGTGAAAATAGTGTTATATGGTCGAGAATCCCCAAGACTGTATTTGTTGGAATAGAAACACTTCACTTTGGTGTGTATGATGCTGTTGCGACTTTCAATGATGGCAACATTGTAAGGTGCAAGGTATTTAGAAATATGGGAATGAAGATAGGTTCTAACATGGTACGAGCGATGCTTGCTTTAGACAAGGAACGCCTTCGGGCTGCAGACAGGGCTGTAAAGAGTCCAGAAATACAAGCAAGAGTAAACAGGAGGAGCAACAAGAGGAATCTGGAGGAGGAGTTTTCTAAGGATCTTCCAAACATATTTGTTTCAAACTTTCAGTAAATGTTACACAGTACCTTCTGCATAATTTAACACAGCCTTTTTCCAAAAAACTGTATATTTTTGAATATATAAATAAAAAATTGCAAAAAAATGTTGTGAATTTTCATTACAATTGAAAAAAAATCATCTTTAATAACTGAACTAAAATTTTGTAAAATCCCTGTGTTAAGTTGTAGCCCATATTCCAATAAATAATCTGTAAAAAGTTCAACTTCCTCCCTCAAATACTTTGTGAGGAAAGATGTAATTTATAAGCGTTATTTTAACATTGCAAGTATAGGGCGTTCCGGAGCCCCTTAAGACTGGTCATGTAATGATGACGCACAGATTTCGTAACCAAATTTTAAACTGTGCGACATTTTCAGGGGCCGGTGTGCTCTCTAACCAAAAGTTTGAGCTGTAGAGTGAAACTGAAGACTTTGCAAAAAAGGTAGGAAATTAAGGAGAGGGGACGTAGATAAGTTCAAAGAACAAAAGCTTGTTGAGAGTCTCAAAGGGAGCACTGGAAAACGACTGACTCAAACAGGGTAAAGGGCCATGAAGATAAGATAAAAGGAATTAGGGCTTGTACAGAGGCATAGACACGGTCGTTTTTGTCTCGTTCTGTTTGCGAGTGCAACAGGAAAACGTGTTACTAGCAAATTACAATTAATTATAATTTGTTAATAAAATCTTGCATGATATTATGCTATGAAACTTCCAATTCCATCGACCATGTGTTCTTTTGGCTGTGGCTGCCCCTCCTTTATATAGCAACGGGAAATGAAATCGTTACTAGTCGTAGAAGATACCCTCAGCCATGTGCCGTACGGTGGGTGGCGAAGTACGTGTATATACGTACCAAGGAATACTGTAGAAGGCGAATGGGTAGCTCTAACAGAGGAAATAGTGAAGGCAGCAGAGGACACCAGAGGATCAAGAACAAGGCCTAGTACACTACTGGCCATTAAAATTGCTACACAAAGAAGAAATGCAGATGATAAACGGGTATTCATTGGACAAATGTATTATACTAGAACTGACATGTGATTACATTTTCACGCAATTTGGGGGCATAGATCCTGAGAAATCAGTACCCAGAACAACCACCTCTGGCCGTAATAACGGCCTCGATACGCCTGGGCATTGAGTCAGACAGAGCTCGGATGGCGTGTACAGGTACAGCTGCCCATGCAGCTTCAACACGATACCACAGTTCATCAAGAGTAGTGACTGGCGTATTGTGACGAGCCAGTTGCTCGGCCACCATTGACCAGACGTTTTCAATTGGTCAGAGATCTGGAGAATGTGCTGGCCAGGGCAGCAGTCGAACATTTTCTGTATCCAGAAAGGCCCGTACAGGACCTGCAACATGCGGTCGTGCATTATCCTGCTGAAATGTAGGATTTCGCAGGGATTGAATGCAGGGTAGAGCCACGGGTCGTAACACATCTGAAATGTAGCGTCCACTGTTCAAAGTGCCGTCAATGCGAACGAGAAGTGCCCGAGACGTGTAACCAATGGCACCCCATACCATCGCGCTGGGTGATACGCCAGTATGGCGATGACGAATACACGCTTCCAATGTGCGTTCACCGCGATGTCGGCAAACACGGATGCGACCATCACGATGCTGTAAACAGAACCTGGATTCATCCGAAACAATGACGTTTTGCCATTCGTGCACCCAGGTTCGCCGTCGAGTACACCATCGCAGGCGCTCCTGTCTGTGATGCAGCGTCAAGGGTAACCGCAGCCACGGTCTCCGAGCTGTTAGTCCGTGCTGCTGCAAACGTCGTCGAACTGTTCGTGCAGATGGTTTTGGTCTTGCAAATGTTCCCATCTGTTGACTCAGGGATCGAGACGTGGCTGCACGATCCGTTACAGCCATGCGAATAAGACGCCTGTCATCTCGACTGCTACTGATACGAGGCCGTTGAGATTCAGCACGGCGTTCCGTGTTACCCTCCTGAACCCACCGATTCCATATTCTGCTAACAGTCATTGGATCTCGACCGACGCGAGCAGCAATGTCGCGATACGACAAACCGCAAACGCGAAAGGCTACAATCCGACCTTTATCAAAGTCGGAAACGTGATGTTAAGCATTTCTGCTCCTTACACGACGCAGCACAACAACGTTTCACCATGCAACGCCGGTCAACTGCTGTTTGTGTATGAGAAATCGGATGGAAACTTTCCTCGTATCAGCACGTTGTAGGTGTCGCCACCGGCGCTAACCTTGTGTGAATGCTCTGAAAAGCTAATCATTTACATATCGCAGCATCTTCTTCCTGTCGGTTAAATATCGCGTCTGTAGCACGTCATCTTCGTGGTATAGCCATTTTAATGGCCAGTAATGTAGAAATCCTCGACAGCAGATACTGAATTTAATTCAGGAAACGAGAAAATATAAAAATTCAGCAAATTAAGCACACTAGACAGCATACAAAGATCTAAAATGACACAAGGACATAGGCAGTGATTAATAGCTAAGCAAGAGTGGCTAGAAGACAAATGTAAATACACTCCTGGAAATGGAAAAAAGAACACATTGACACCGGTGTGTCAGACCCACCATACTTGCTCCGGACACTGCGAGAGGGCTGTACAAGCAATGATCACACGCACGGCACAGCGGACACACCAGGAACCGCGGTGTTGGCCGTCGAATGGCGCTAGCTGCGCAGCATTTGTGCACCGCCGCCGTCAGTGTCAGCCAGTTTGCCGTGGCATACGGAGCTCCATCGCAGTCTTTAACACTGGTAGCATGCCGCGACAGCGTGGACGTGAACCGTATGTGCAGTTGACGGACTTTGAGCGAGGGCGTATAGTGGGCATGCGGGAGGCCGGGTGGACGTACCACCGAATTGCTCAACACGTGGGGCGTGAGGTCTCCACAGTACATCGATGTTGTCGCCAGTGGTCGGCGGAAGGTGCACGTGCCCGTCGACCTGGGACCGGACCGCAGCGACGCACGGATGCACGCCAAGACCGTAGGATCCTACGCAGTGCCGTAGGGGACCGCACCGCCACTTCCCAGCAAATTAGGGACACTGTCGCTCCTGGGGTATCGGCGAGGACCATTCGCAACCGTCTCCATGAAGCTGGGCTACGGTCCCGCACACCGTTAGACCGTCTTCCGCTCACGCCCCAACATCGTGCAGCCCGCCTCCAGTGGTGTCGCGACAGGCGTGAATGGAGGGACGAATGGAGACGTGTCGTCTTCAGCGATGAGAGTCGCTTCTGCCTTGGTGCCAATGATGGTCGTATGCGTGTTTGGCGCCGTGCAGGTGAGCGCCACAATCAGGACTGCATACGACCGAGGCACACAGGGCCAACACCCGGCATCATGGTGTGGGGAGCGATCTCCTACACTGGCCGTACACCACTGGTGATCGTCGAGGGGACACTGAATAGTGCACGGTACATCCAAACCGTCATCGAACCCATCGTTCTACCATTCCTAGACCGGCAAGGGAACTTGCTGTTCCAACAGGACAATGCACGTCCGCATGTATCCCGTGCCACCCAACGTGCTCTAGAAGATGTAAGTCAACTACCCTGGCCAGCAAGATCTCCGGATCTGTCCCCCGTTGAGCATGTTTGGGACTGGATGAAGCGTCGTCTCACGCGGTCTGCACGTCCAGCACGAACGCTGGTCCAACTGAGGCGCCAGGTGGAAATGGCATGGCAAGCCGTTCCACAGGACTACATCCAGCATCTCTACGATCGTCTCCATGGGAGAATAGCAGCCTGCATTGCTGCAAAAGGTGGATATACACTGTACTAGTGCCGACATTGTGCATGCTCTGTTGCCTGTGTCTATGTGCCTGTGGTTCTGTCAGTGTGATCATGTGATGTATCTGACCCCAGGAATGTGTCAATAAAGTTTCCCCTTCCTGGGACAATGAATTCACGGTGTTCTTATTTCAATTTCCAGGAGTGTATATAGAATCATGTATTTGTATGACTGGGGGAAAGACTGATACGACCTACAGGAAAATGATAGAGGCCTTCAGGAAAAGAGAAGCAGCTGTATGAATATCAAGAGGCCAGACGGAAAAGCAGTACTAAGAAAAGAAGGGAAACCCGAGAGATAGAACAAATATATAGAGTGGCTGCACTAGGTAAATGAACTTGAAGGCAGTATTATACACGGTGAGTCACTATTGTCACCAAGAATAACTCCGAAAGTATGATAGTAGCTGAAAAGTTAGTGGGACATAAGTTGCATGGGACAACGGGGGCCATAATATGACGTTGGTTTTTTGTCACTAGGTGCGGTCGCACTAGAAATATGAAGGTCAACTTTGTTTTTTTTTTTAATGGGATGCTACAGTTTGGTACTTATTCTCTGATGCCAGCTATCGAGAAGAATACAATGATGTCTAACAGTAAGGTCTTGGAACCTCAAAGAAGGTAAAAAAGGTGGCATGAACGTCCATTTACACAAGGTGTTCGAAGCGATGATCTTTGGTATCAATGCAGTGCTGCAATCTTCTTATCATGGATTGAGTGGTATTCCTTATCACTTCGGCACTTATGGAAGCTCATGGTCTGACAATTCTCTCTCGTATATCGTGAAAATAGCGAATATTCGCCGAATAAGGCGTATCCATCTGACGCGCCATTGACATGTAAACACTATTCGACGGTTTCGCAATACGGCTGTAATAGGGACTGTAAGACTAGTATCGTCGAATAAAGCGAATGTGAATGATGTATTTCTTCGAGGAACACGTCGATATACAGTACTTCTCATTTACGGAGAATGCCAACGAAATTCAGTGAGAGCTAGAGACTTATACGCGGAAAGATATCCTCAACGTACTCACCCTACACGTCGTACATACACTCCTGGAAATTGAAATAAGAACACCGTGAATTCATTGTCCCAGGAAGGGGAAACTTTATTGACACATTCCTGGGGTCAGATACATCACATGATCACACTGACAGAACCACAGGCACATAGACACAGGCAACAGAGCATGCACAATGTCGGCACTAGTACAGTGTATATCCACCTTTCGCAGCAATGCAGGCTGCTATTCTCCCATGGAGACGATCGTAGAGATGCTGGATGTAGTCCTGTGGAACGGCTTGCCATGCCATTTCCACCTGGCGCCTCAGTTGGACCAGCGTTCGTGCTGGACGTGCAGACCGCGTGAGACGACGCTTCATCCAGTCCCAAACATGCTCAATGGGGGACAGATCCGGAGATCTTGCTGGCCAGGGTAGTTGACTTACACCTTCTAGAGCACGTTGGGTGGCACGGGATACATGCGGACGTGCATTGTCGTGTTGGAACAGCAAGTTCCCTTGCCGGTCTAGGAATGGTAGAACGATGGGTTCGATGACGGTTTGGATGTACCGTGCACTATTCAGTGTCCCCTCGACGATCACCAGTGGTGTACGGCCAGTGTAGGAGATCGCTCCCCACACCATGATGCCGGGTGTTGGCCCTGTGTGCCTCGGTCGTATGCAGTCCTGATTGTGGCGCTCACCTTCACGGCGCCAAACACGCATACGACCATCATTGGCACCAAGGCAGAAGCGACTCTCATCGCTGAAGACGACACGTCTCCATTCGTCCCTCCATTCACGCCTGTCGCGACACCACTGGAGGCGGGCTGCACGATGTTGGGGCGTGAGCGGAAGACGGCCTAACGGTGTGCGGGACCGTAGCCCAGCTTCATGGAGACGGTTGCGAATGGTCCTCGCCGATACCCCAGGAGCAACAGTGTCCCTAATTTGCTGGGAAGTGGCGGTGCGGTCCCCTACGGCACTGCGTAGGATCCTACGGTCTTGGCGTGCATCCGTGCGTCGCTGCGGTCCGGTCCCAGGTCGACGGGCACGTGAACCTTCCGCCGACCACTGGCGACAACATCGATGTACTGTGGAGACCTCACGCCCCACGTGTTGAGCAATTCGGCGGTACGTCCACCCGGCCTCCCGCATGCCCACTATACGCCCTCGCTCAAAGTCCGTCAACTGCACATACGGTTCACGTCCACGCTGTCGCGGCATGCTACCAGTGTTAAAGACTGCGATGGAGCTCCGTATGCCACGGCAAACTGGCTGACACTGACGGCGGCGGTGCACAAATGCTGCGCAGCTAGCGCCATTCGACGGCCAACACAGCGGTTCCTGGTGTGTCCGCTGTGCCGTGCGTGTGATCATTGCTTGTACAGCCCTCTCGCAGTGTCCGGAGCAAGTATGGTGGGTCTGACACACCGGTGTCAATGTGTTCTTTTTTCCATTTCCAGGAGTGTAAATATGTGTATGATAAACTGGAAACAACTAGATCTTTAACGCATCGGCAACATATCCGGCAGAGCAAAGTTACTAACGGGGAAATGGAAATTTGTACTCTTGCCACTCTGGTTCGAGAATCCTTGTGTTAGTTGGCGTCAAATCGCAAGGGAATCTGGCATGAGTCAGAGTAGTGTTGTTCGTGTTCTGCATCGCCATAAATATCACCCTTACCGTATCAGTCGCCACCGAGAATTACCTGGTACGGGTTGTATGCGTCGCAATGAATTCTGCCGATGGCCTCAACTTCAGATTCAGGGGGATGATACATTTATTAATTTGATTTTATTTGCTGATGAGGCTACATTCACGAGACATGGAAATGTTAATTTGCGCAACATGCGTTATTGGCCTACCGAAAAATAAATGTTGGCTGCGGCAAGTTGCACATCAAAACCGAGGTCGGTGAATGTATGGTGTGGTGTTCTGCAGGACAGAATTATAGGCCCCTATTTCACCGAAGGAAACCTTGATGGTAGGAAGTACACCACTTTCCTGCAAGAAATGTTACACAGTTATTGGAAGAAATATCTTTAGGAACAAGGTACAGAATGTGGTATCAACACGATGGGTGTCCGGCACAGTTTTCAATGATGGCTGGAAATGAGTTGCAGAGACAATTCCCAAATTGTTGGATTGGGCGCGTGGGAGATGTGTCGTCGCAGGCTCGTCCACCAGACTTTGAAATTTTTCTTGTGAGGATTCGTAAAAGACATTGTTTATAAAGAAGTTCCAACTACTCCTGAAGATATGCGAGAGAGAATTGTCAGAGCATGTGCTTCGGTAAGTGCCGAAGTGATAAGGAATACCACTGCAGCACTGTATTGATACCAAAGATCATCGCTTCGAACACCTTGTGTAAATGGCCGTTCATGCCGCCTTTGTGACGTTCGTTGACCGTCAAACACCTTCAAGTTACAGATATTTAACAATACTTCCTCAGATTCAGTGAGACTATGTGTGGCGTAGTGCACACTGCAGTAGTCGGGAACATTGCATTGGCCCAGTAGCCGGCGTCAGCTGTGACTCTGTGACAGCCAAACTTCTGTTCTTGGCTCAAATGGTTCAAATAGCTCTGAGCACTATGGGACTTAACATCTGTGGTCATCAGTCCCCTAGGACTTAGAACTACTTAAACCTAACTAACCTAAGGACATCACACACATCCAAGCCCGAGGCAGGATTCGAACCTGCGACCGTAGCAGTCGCGCGGTTCCGGACTGAGCGCCTAGAACCGCTAGACCACCGCGGCCGGCTAAACTTCTCCTCCCGGCTCCACACCAAGCTAATCGTTCGGTGCAAGACGACAACTCTTGATAATTTGCTACATTATATGTCGTAGTGTTCTTCTAGGAAAGACAACTTCCCCTACCTTGGTCGCTCCTTGCTTTTCACTTCCCAGACAGACTATATGTCTCCAACAGTTCCTACCCAGTTTTCTCCTATGATTTGTCCGCAGCTCGTGGTCGTGCGGTAGCGTTCTCGCTTCCCACGCCCGGGTTCCCGGGTTCGATTCCCGGTGGGGTCAGGGATTTTCTCTGCCTCGTGATGACTGGGTGTTGTGTGATGTCCTTAGGTTAGTTAGGTTTAAGTAGTTCTAAGTTCTAGGGGACTGATGACCACACATGTTAAGTCCAATAGTGCTCAGAGCCATTTGAACCATCTCCTGTGAATTGACAAAATAACTTCATTGAGCTCGTGTGTATATAGTCGAATTATTTCAGCTTTATTAATTTACGTGTTTATTTGCAGTTGTTAAGTGAGCTTTTACAAAACAATTTGATTGAGTCGTGTTTATAAAGTGATTTCCAATTTATTTATCTGAATATCTATTTGCAGATGTTAAGTGAGGTATCACTTGAAAAACCTCAGCAGCTACAGACATGCTGTCAATATGTATTCGACGATGTGGATTTTATTGTCTGTTTGGGTAGTTTTCGCAGTATGAGGGGTACCAAATGCGTTACCCCAGCCTCAGCTCTACCACAATCTGCAGAGACCCACAGGTTTCAATTGTCTCGCTCTGCAGCAGAAGTAGGCCACCTACGTGTTGTGGAACTTCAAATATTTGAATGTAAGTCAAGTCTAGCATTACAGAAGATGACTGCTCTAGACTTTAACATGACGAGTCCCATTGCGTGAGACATAATCACACCAGTCTCTGACTGTGTGGTAAGTGGCTCTTCACAGCGCAGCCCACTTTACAGGTTCCAGCACCTGCTGACTGGAGAAGACTGAAACGTCCCCTTACAACAATTTATACAAGACTGTGCTTAACCTGACACACAACGTTTTTAGCGCAACGCAATCTATCAAAGATCCCTGCAAAACAATGGCCCTGACTAACATTAAACTACACATTTCAGAAATCACTTACCTCACAAAAATCTTCGTTACTGGAACTACTGCAATACAGCGAGCACCACTACTGCCAGCTAAATAAAAGATTCAAACTACGGAAGGCACTAACTACTGATAGGCATAGTTAGCAAATGAAAGATTTTAATAGAGAACAAACAATGTATTTACCTTAATAGTCATAATATATATAGCAGTTGATGACAAATTACAAAACTCCGCCATCTCTCTCCCCACATCCACCACTGCTAGCGGCTCACCTCCAACTGCGCAACGCTACGCGCTGTTCACATCCAGCTGCCCAACACTACAATGGCAGACAACAATGCAAAGTAGCCACAGACTGCACACAGCACAGCCAGTGATTTTCATATAGAGCGCTACATAACGTTGCCAATAAGAAAACATAAACAGCCTACTTACATAAAGAAAACATAAACAGCCTAAGAAAACATAAACAGCCTACTTACATAGCCCCCACACTCCCCACAAAAAATTTTACAAATTTTTTTTTTGGGCAGTGGCCAATACAGATTTGAAAAAAATTTTTCATAATTACGGTAAGAAAGATATCAAATGCACACACTTATTTATACAATGTTGGTCAAAAGCTAAAATTTTCTCACAGTCCATAAAGACAGTCCTGGATGTTAACAGCGCGTACCGTTGCGGCAGTTGGAGGTGAGCCGCCAGCAGTGGTGGATGTGGGGAGAGAGATGGCGGAGTTTTGAAATTGAATTGGTATATATATTATGATTATTAAGGTAAATACAGTGTTTGTTCTCTATTAATATCTTTCATTTGCTAACTATCCCTATCAGTAGTTAGTGCCTTCCGTAGTTTGAATCTTTTATTTAGCTGGCAGTAGTGGCGCTCGCTGTATTGCAGTAGTTCGAGTAATGAAGATTTTTGTGAGGTAAGTGATTTCTGAAAGGTGTAGTTTAATGTTAGTCAGGGCCATTGTTTTGCAGGGATTTTTAATAGATTGCGTTGCGCTAAAAACATTGTGTGTCAGTTTAAGCACAGTCCTGTATAAATTGTTCGAAGGGGATGTTTCAAGACGTGAGCAGTCTACCAGTAACACAGTGGTGACAGACGTGCAGTAACTTTCTGCCCATTCATTTAATCCACAACCAAGTGATGAAAAATGTTTTTTTTGTTACCAGATGTGCTTTTTTCGCACGGTAATCGTCTTACAAACATTTAAAACGTATGCTAAATAGTTATTCCACTATGGACAAAATAACGCAGATGAAAATTGGAACGAAATACGGGTATATAAGTAAAACGATATTCAAGCAAAATGGGAAATAGGTACAATGAATGCAATAATGTGGACAAAAAAAACAGGGTGATAAAACGAAAGAAATTAATTCGAAATAAGTAAAACGATATTGAAGCAAAATGAGAAATACATACAATGAATGCAATATTGTGGACGAAAAAGCAGAGTGATGAAACAAAAGAAATTAATTCGAAATTAATACATAAAATTACTTAGAAACACAGGAACAAAGATTTCGAGTGGAGAAAGAATGATAGGAAGGAAAATGAGAGCAAAGAAAGAAGCTGATATCATGATTGAAATTATGTGACAAAGCAATGGAATTAAAAAAGAACTGCATTTAAAACAATAAGGAAATAAAAATACGATCAGTCATTTCGGTGAACATTTGAAAATAAAGTAACTACTTCATTTGATGAGACTCGATCCCACAACCTCCTGCTTGCGAAGGTGTTATCCTAGTCATTACACCGCGCAACCAGACTACGTAATGCAACTTTATTAGCGTTATTGCGAATGACACAAAATTCCGAATGTTTTTTTCGTGAATTATTTGCAAACGAGGACCGACCAGGCTAAATGGCTGCAGCGAGTGATACGTGGGGTCTTAGCCTACACCACCTTATAGATAGTTTCAAAAAGTCGACCGCTCTCCTTGTAAGAAGCAGTCACCCATCTACACTCATGTTCATAAATTAAGGATAACTGCAGAATGTGGTCCCACACAACGTGGCACTACACAAAACTGGCGCTAATGGCACAGGCACATAGGGAACACACACGACACAGATCTGTACGTCCACGGTATTGGTGATAAGTTGAGAAGACCGTCCCGAAGCACATGTGAAAGGTCTCTGTTGGATTCCATTCATGTTAATTTCTGAAATATGTTGCCATTTACGGCATAAATTCCTCTTCTAAATTTACTGTGGTGTTTCTGACTATCTGGGCGGAGACTGAGCAGTGAAACGTGTTACTTTAACACATAAACAAGAACGATCTGTCACACTACTACACTTTAAAACACAGTTTATGTGTAATTCATGTCACACAGTCTCATACGGAACCTACATCCGCTTTCTTTTATATACTGTATATGATAAGATACTGTCATCCCCCTTCCCTTCTGTGTGAGAGGATGAATGAGCAAATATATTTGTAGTTGCATGCTTGAGGGTAGCAGACAAGCATGTCTGCTAGAGAACAGTGGGACCAACGTCGGAACAGGTAGCTACGCTTTCTAAAAGCAAAGAGGTTTCTATCCTTAGTATGGTCCTGTCCGTCCGTTGTCATGTTGGTATAGGAAGCTGCCCCTCTGGTCACTTCCGTTTGTATTTGTGAAGCACGCTCGGTAGGAGCGCAGGTGAGTCGGTCCGCGGCGAGCGTCTGAAGTGGTAAGATCTCCGGCTAAGCGCGTGTCTGCCAAGTCAGTAGGACAATGGATTTCTTAAGTTCAGCCTAACTGAAAATTTAATCACCTTTATTTCAGGTTTAATTCTAAAATATCTAATGTTATCTTAAATTGCAGCGCAGTGTAATTCTCGTGTGAAGTTCAGATTATTTTCCGGTAGTTGCTTTGTCACTACTTTGTGAGTAAAGTGGAACCACGTGTTGATCAGTAACTCTAACTAAGATCAATCTTAAATGCGAATGCTTGTGTGATTATAACGTCTCGTCTTGACATTATTTTTCAATATAGCAACTTTTCTTTATGTTCAACCCACGTGGGGTGTACTTTGCGAGACCAGTACCACGTGCTTATATAACTGTTTGACCCGTCAGGTTAACAGTAAGACGTTAGTAACCAGTTCGAGGTTTTTCTTTTGTAAATTGCTTTTCGATCTAATTTATTTTAATTATCAAAACTATTGTGGAGTTACACTCTTGGTGTAAACCAAGTTGACCACGTGAAGCAAGTGGTGTAATCATCAAAGTAGCCCTCAGCTATTCTTTTCGCCAAGATTTCACAGAGTTAATATGAATTTAGTATACCAGTGTGTGGTAATTACATGACGGACAGGATTGTGCTACGAACGTAATTTCTTTGGGTGAAAACTGAATCTATTGGTTGTGGTCAATTTCCTCTTGCTTATGTTTCAACGTTCTTCCTGTGTTATTTTAAGAATGCAGTGTTGTATGCAGTCTCCCAATCTTGGCTCCATAACTGATGTGTTCCGTAAGATTACAATCTCACATTTTCACATTTTCACAATCCTAAATAAGGCACCAGTTTAGTTAGGAATCAATTTTAATATGCTGAAATTTCAATGATCAATCTTAAAATAAATTTCCAAATGTAAACTGATTTATTTCTTTTTATTTAAATTCTCTCTTTTATATATATATCACCGGTTGTCGTATGACTATTAAAAGATTATAATCAATGTTAGTCTGATTGGGAATTTGGTAAACCTAGACTAGTTACCTGGTGAAACAGTTGCGCAGTAATGCACGGTTAACTTCCCCAGGCAGCTCACAGCTTTTAACCCGCTTTTATTGTCCATCAGTACCGTTTTCATCATAGCAAATTAAAGTAACAAACTTACACATGTGCTACAAAACGCCACGGTTTCCTGCGCACGTACCCCGACATCAATATGGGATATGATCATCACCTACACTTACACAGGCCGCACAACGGGTTGTCATACTCTGCATCAGGTGGTCGAGCAGCTGCTGGGGTATAGCCTCCCATTCCTTGCACCAGTGCCTGTCGGAGCTCCTGAAGTGTCGTAGGGGTTTGAAGACGTGCAGCGATACGTCGACCGAGAGCATCCCAGACGTGCTCGATGGGGTTTAGGTCTCGAGAACAGACAGGCCACTCCATTCGCCTGATATCTTCTGTTTCAAGGTACTCCTCCACGATGGCAGCTCGGTGGGGCCGTGCGTTATCATTAAGCAGGAGGAAGGTGGGACCCACAGCACCCCTGAAAAGGCGGACATACTGCTGCAAAATGACGTCCCGATACACCTGACCTGTCAAAGACACGCAGGGGTGTACGTGCACCAATCATAACCCCACCCCACACCATCAAACCACGACCTCCATACAGGTCCCTTTCAAGGACATTGAGAGGTTTGTGTGTGGTTCCTGGTTCACGCCAGATGAAAACCCGGCGAGAATCACTTTTGAGACTACACCTGGACTCGTCCGTGTACATAACCTGGGACCACGGTTCCAATGACTGTGTACTTTGTTCTTGACACCAGGCTTTAAGGGCTCTCCTGTGACCAGGGGTCAGTGGAATGCACCTTGGAGGTCTCCAGACGAATAGACCACGGGTGTTCAGTCGTCTGTAGACTGTGTGTCTGGACACAACTGTTGCAGTGGCTGCGGTAAGGTCCCGAGCGAGGCTACCTGCAGTAGTCCGTGGCCGTCTGCGGGCACTGACGGTGAGATATCGGTCTTCTCGTGGTGTTGTACACTGTGGATGTCCCGTACTGTAGCGCCTGGACACGTTTCCTGTCTGCTGGAATCGTTGCCATAATCTTGAGATCACACTTTGTGGCACACGGAGGGCCTATGCTATAACCTGCTGTGTTTGACCAGCCTCCAGTCACCATTAGCTCGTCTCAAAACATCTGCACACTTACTCGCTGCACCGTACTCTGACATGCACCAACACACCTTGAAACGTCCCCTTAGAAAAATTATACGAGACTGTGCTTAAACTGACACACAATATTTTTTTTTTAGCGCAACGCAATCTGACTTTCAGAAATCCCTACAAAGGAATGGCCCTGACTAACATTAAACTATACCTTTCACAAATCACTTACCTCACAAAAATTTCGTTACTCGAACTACTGCAATACAGCGAGCGCCACTACTGCCAGCTAAATAAAAGATTCAAACTACGGAAGGCACTAACTACTGATAGGCATAGTTAGCAAATGAAAGATTTTAATAGAGAACAAACACTGTATTTACCTTAATAATCATAATATATATAGCAGTTCTATTGGCCACTGCCCAAAACAATTTGTAAAATTTTTTGTGGGGAGGATGGGGGCTATGTAAGTAGGCTGTTTATGTTTTCTTTATGTAAGTAGGCTCTTTAGATTTTTATATTGGCAACCTTACGTAGCGCTCTGTATGAAAATCACTGGCTGTGCTGTGTGCAGCCTGTGGCTAGTTTGCATTGTTGTCTGCCATTGTAGTGTTGGGCAGCGGCAGCTGGATGTGAACAGCGCGTAGCGTTGCGCAGTTGGAGGTGAGCCGCCAGCAGTGGTGGATGTGTGGAAGGAAATGGCGAAGTTTTGAAATTTGTCATGAACTGCTATATATATTATGACTATTAAGGTAAATACATTGTTTGTTCTCTATTAAAATCTTTCATTTGCTAACTATGCCTATCAGTAGTTAGTGCCTTCCGTAGTTTGAATCTTTTATTTAGCTGGCAGTAGTGGCGCTCGCTGTATTGCAGTAGTTCGAGTAACGAAGATTTTTGTGAGGTAAGTGATTTGTGAAAGGTATAGTTTAATGTTAGTCAGGGCCTTCTCTTGTAGGAATTTTTGAAAGTCAGATTGCGTTGCGCTAAAAATATTGTGTGTCAGTTTAAGCACAGTCATCTATAAATTGTTCTAAGGGGACGTTTTACTACGAGAGCGCATTCAGCAGACCCGACGGGACTTGGCAAGCACAAACTGTAAGTTAATGTCTCTCCATATTACGATCAGTAATAAACTGTGCAGCGGTGACTGGGATAAAATTGATAGACTACTGCACGATACCATGGGGAAGCGTATGTTGACGACGTCTAGTAGACAGAAGAAGAAGTTTGATAATTTGCTACCTAATCAGACTGTTCGGCATTTAGATATTTCCCGGACCGTTATCAATTTGTCCAAACGTTCGTTATCTGACGATGAGACATCTGTCCTTGCCAAGGGAGGAAATTTTGCTGTTAGTCCGCGTTTTGTGCCCACGGAAGAAATTATAGCCAATGTAGAAGCAGGAATTCGCAGTGTAGATTCTGTAACAGCTGAAGAAATCCGTATAGAAACAGTGAGAATATTAGCCAATGCAAAACCGCCGAAAAGTAATATAACTGTGGGTGAGAGAAGAGCTTTAAAACTCCTGAATGACGACGATAGTATTTTGGTTCTCCCAGCTGACAAAGGAAGCGCAACGGTGGTTATGGATGTGGCCGACTATCAGAGAAAAATTACGGATCTACTGGATCCGCAAGCACATAGGAAGCTGAATAAGGACCCCACTAACAACGTTCTCAGAACTTTGTCGCGGTTAATAAAAAAAGTCCTCCACTGAAGAGAGTGTACAGAAAGGTCTCTGCAATTCGGTTGCGCTACCACCGAGGCTTTATGGATTGCCCAAAATTCATAAAGAAAATGTTCCGTTAAGACCGATACTAACAAGGGAACCTCCCCATCGCACCCCCCTCAGATTTAGTTATAAGTTGGCACAGTGGATAGGCCTCGAAAAACTGAACACAGATCAATCGAGAAAACAGGAAGAAGTTGTGTGGAACTATGAAAAAAATAAGCAAAATATACAAACTGAGTAGTCCATGCGCAAGATAGGCAACATCAAGGATATTGTAGGCTCAGGAGCACCGTGGTCACGTGGTTAGCGTGAGCAGCTGTGGAACGAGAGGTCCTTGGTTCAAGTCTTCTCCCCGAACGAAAAGTTTAATTTTTTTTTATTTTCAGACAACTATTATCTGTCCGTCCGTCTGTTCGATGCGAGGTAACTGCGCCGTAGTATGGGGACGCTACACCTAAAAGGAAAAAAATTTGAAAACGTTAAAAACATATGTTTTGACAGAGCACAGGGAAAACTGTGCGACTGTGAAAGTGTTGTATTCATTTGTTGCAGTTTATATGACAAACTTGGAGTGATTATCACACCCAAAAAAAAAAAACCATTCGCCAAGTTGTCAAGTTAGGTGGGTCGACAAAATATTCTTATCATGTGATGCACATGCCGTCACCAGTGTCGTATAGAATATATCAGACGTGTATTCCTGTGGAGGAATCGGTTGACCTATGACCTTGCGATCAAATGTTTTGGGTTCCCATTGGAGAGACACGTCCTTTGGTCTACTAATCGCACGGTTTTGCGGTGCGGTCGCAAAACACAGACATTAAACTTATCACAGTGAACAGAGACGTCAATGAACGAACGGACAGATCGTAATTTTCGCGAAAATAAAGAAAGTAAATTTTTCACTCGAGGGAAGACTTGAACCAAGGACCTCTCGCTCCCCAGCTGCTCACGCTGACGACGGGACCACGGCGCTACTGAGCTCACACTATCCTTGATGTTGCTATCTTGCGCATGGACTACTCAGCTTGTATATTTTGCTTATTTTTTTCATAGTTCCACACAACTTCTTCCTGTTTTCTCGATTGATGTGTGTTTAGTTTGTCAAGGCCTGTCCACTGTGCCAACTTATAACTAAATCCGAGGGCGATGCGATGGGAAGTTTCCCTTGTAAGTGCCATTGGTTCGCCCACCTACTCGTTAGCCAAGTTTTTGACTACGCTGTTAAAACTACATGTGGACCGTTCGGACTCTTATATAAAGAATTCGACACATTTCATCAGCAGATTGAATGGCATAGTAGTCCAGCCGGAGGACATATTGATCAGCTTCGATGTGGTATCGCTGTTTACCATGGTTCCACTTAATGATGTATTGGAACAGCTGGATCGAATTTTTCCTGCCGATATTTTAGAGCTGTTTAAGTGTTGTTTGACGACCACATACTTCAAGCGGAATGAACAGTTTTATGAGCAAACGGATGGCGTGGCTATGGGAAGCCCCCTAAGTCCCGTAATTGCAAACTTCTTTATGGAGAAATTCGAAGAACAGGCCTTAGGTAATGCCAGCAAGAAACCAAATTTATGGTTCCGATACGTGGATGACACGTTTGTGTTGTGGAGACACGGTAGGGAGGAACTAAGCCGGTTCCACGAACATCTCAACAGTATAAACTCAAGAATTCAGTTTACAATGGAGGAGGAGGTAGACGGCAAGTTACATTTCCTCGATGTGCTTGTGTTTAGAAACGAAAATGGTATTTTGGGCCACTCAGTGTACCGCAAACCAACGCACACGGACCGTTATTTGCACCGGGATTCGAACCACCACCCACAACAGAAGCGGGGTGTTATCAAGACGTTAGCGGACAGAGCTAGAAATATTTGTGAACCTGAGTTGCCAGCCGAAGTGGCCGTGCGGTTAAAGGCGCTGCAGTCTGGAACCGCAAGACCGCTGCGGTCGCAGGTTCAAATCCTGCCTCGGGCATGGATGTTTGTGATGTCCTTAGGTTAGTTAGGTTTAACTAGTTCTAAGTTCTAGGGGACTAATGACCTCAGCAATTGAGTCCCATAGTGCTCAGAGCCATTTGAACCAGTTTTTGAACCTGAGTTGCTCGACGCTGAGAGGGACCATCTCCACAATGCACTAATGCAGAACGGATATTCGTCCGCCGAAATAAAACGTGCGTTGAGGCAGCCACGCAGAAATCATACTGACGTACAGGCTAATGCAAAATCTAAGGTTTTCCTGCAGTTTGTTAAAAATGTAACGGAAAGAATAGGGAGGATCTTGACGAAGCGGAATATTACCGTAATTTACAAGCCCACCAGGAAGATACAGGAATACCTTAGGCCTACCAAGGACGCTCGCAAACCATTGCAAAAATCTGGAGTGTATAGGATCCCATGCAGCTGTGGTGATGTTTATGTGGGTACCACTAAAAGAACTGTTTCTAAACGTTTGGAAGAGCACGGGGGCAATTGTAGGAGAGGAGAAACGGAACGATCAGCTGTTGCGGAGCATGCTTTCCAGCCAGGGAACCACAATATTCGTTTCGAGGAGACGCAAGTACTAGCGGCCACGAGCGGATATTACGAAAGGCTCTACAGGGAGGCAATCGAAATCGCTAAACACCTAAATAATTTCAACCGAAAGGAGGAGGGCGTCAAATTAAACGGTATATGGATGCCGGTGTTAAGGAAGATGTGTACCACCCGCCCACTACTGGGTGATGGCAACGGCGATCGACGGCGACGGACAGCGGCCAATTGCACTGACGTTTTCAAAACACGTGACGTCACGCCGCGGACACGTAATTTAGCGGCAGTCAGTAGCGAGCCAGTGTGTGTGTTGGGCCTTCCATCAAGCTACGGACCTCCTTGAAGATGTCTCCCGCAGTCGGAGAGGAAACGTTGGGAATCACCACAGAATTCATCAACCGACCACGGCATAACAGCCCGGATAATTATAATGGACATTTTTAATGCTGCGCGATTCTTCCATCTACTGCAACGCGGAAGCTGTTAGTCCTGTTGTTGTTGTGGTCTTCAGTCCTGAGACTGGTTTGATGCAGCTCTCCATGCTACTCTATCCTGTACAAGCTTCTTCATCTCCCAGTACCTACTGCAACCTACATCCTTCTGAATCTGCTTAGTGTATTCATCTCTTGGTCTCCCCCTACGATTTTTACCCTCCACGCTGCCCTCCAATACTAAATTGGTGATCCCTTGACGCCTCAGAACATGTCCTACCAACCGATCCCTCCTTCTGGTCAAGTTGTGCCACAAACTTCTCTTCTCCCCAATCCTATTCAATACTTCCTCATTAGTTATGTGATCTACCCATCTAATCTTCAGCATTCTTCTGTAGCACCACATTTCGAAAGCTTCTATTCTCTTCTTGTCCAAACTATTTACCGTCCATGTTTCACTTCCATACATGGCTACACTCCATACAAATACTTTCAGAAATGACTTCCTGACACTTAAATCTATACTCGATGTTAACAAATTTCTCTTCTTCAGAAACGCTTTCCTTGCCATTGCCAGTCTACATTTTATATCCTCTCTACTTCGACCATCATCAGTTATTTTGCTCCCCAAATAGCAAAACTCCTTTACTACTCTAAGTGTCTCATTTCCTAATCTAATTCCCTCAGCATCACCCGACTTAATTCGACTACATTCCATTATCCTTGTTTTGCTTTTGTTGATGTTCATCTTATATCCTCCTTTCAAGACACTGTCCATTCCGTTCAACTGCTCTTCCAGGTCCTTTGCTGTCTCTGACAGAATTACAATGTCATCGGCTAACATCAAGGTTTTTATTTCTTCTCCTTGGATTTTAATACCTACTCCGAATTTTTCTTTTGTTTCCTTTACGGCTTGCTCAATATACAGATTGAATAACATCGGGGAGGGGCTACAACCCTGTCTCACTCCCTTCCCAACCACTGCTTCCCTTTCGTGTCCCTCGACTCTTATAACTGCCATTTGGTTTCTGTACAAATTGTAAATAGCGTTTCGGTCCCTGTATTTTACCCCTGCCACCTTTAGAATTTGAAAGAGAGTATTCCAGTCAACATTGTCAAAAGCTTTCTCTAAGTCTACAAATGCTAGTAACGTCGGTTTGCCTTTCCTTAATCTTTCTTCTAAGATAAGTCGTAAGGTCAGTATTGCCTCACGTGTTCCAGTATTTCTACGGAATCCAAACTGATCTTCCCCGAGGTCGGCTTCTACTAGTTTTTCCATTCGTCTGTAAAGAATTCGTGTTAGTATTTTGCTGTTAGTCCTACAGAGATTTAATGCAGTCCAATTTTTTACTGGCTAATGTTTTGGATACAAGCAGCAGTTTCACAGTTATTCAAGAAAAACATAAAAAAGTGATTTTTAAATGTCCTCTCCCCAAGGCTCAGCCGCGATATGTGAGGACTTTTAGTTTGCGTTTAATGCTCCCCCCCCCCCCTCCCCGCCCCCCTCTCCAATGTACAAAACATAGCGAGGACACGTACTTTTTCCCCTCATTATGAATCATTTACTGGACTAAAACAGAACCAAAGAACATTAAGAGACATGCTTCACTACACAAAATCACATGTTTGCTAAGGCCGAAAAGTGGAAAGATAGTACGCGAATTTCCTAAAAATAGTTATCAGGTGAGAGCGACAGTTATATGTTACGGATCTTGCATCGGAATGTCAGCTGGTTGGCTTGAACACGAACCTTTCCAAAACAAAAGTAATAGCCAACAAATGGGTCCCAGCTGGAGATGTGAAAGTCAAGGACAGTCTACTAGAAGAGGTCAGTGAATATGTCTACCTTGGCCAGATTATAAATATGAAGGGAGACATAAGACCAGAAATCTATCGACGCATCAAGCTTGGTTGGCAAGCATTTGGGAAGAATTCAGAAGTATTCAGATCAAAAATGCCTGTAAATCTGAAGAAAGCAGTATTTGCTCAATGCATTCTTCCTGTGATGACGTACGGATGCGAGACATGGACACTGAACTCATTCACAAAAGGGAAACTTAGGACAGCACAGAGAGCTATGGAGAGATCAATGCTGGGCTATAGAAGAAAGGACAGGAAAAGGGCAGATGACATCCGGTCTGTGACGAAGGTTAATGACATCTTAGAGACAGTGGGTTCCTTGAAATGGCAGTGGGCTGGCCACGTCGCAAGAAGAAAAGACAACAGATGGACGAAGCTAGTACTGGAGTGGAGTCCGAGAGAGCACCGGAGGCCTAGAGGAAGGCCACCAGACAGATGGGACAAAGACATCGAGGAGACCGCTGGTAACACCTGGCAGAGAACTGCCCAAGACCGTCCCACTTGGAGAAGACTTCTGAAAGCCTACCTGAATCCACGACTCGAAGAGGCCACATCATCTAATGATTGAATTGGCTGATGATGATGATGATGATGATGAGTTATCAGGTAAAGCGTTCAACGATCGCATTGAAAATGCTGCTGCAGAGCACAGAGAAGCAGTCAGTGTTTCGCCGTTTATTTTCATCTTAAGGGGGGTAGGACGTTAAACGGGCCGTCTTGGAGCAGGAGAGACACCACAGGACTTTCTAATTCCCACTGTCTATACTTTTACGAATAAATTCGTAAAACTTCGTCAGCATTATCAGGAAGGATTCAGGATTCGCACTCACAGCACCGGAAGTTCAAAAACATAACAAAATTAATTTTGTTTTACATGTGAAAGTTCATCATTTTTTCACTTACTATTGCCTGCTAGTAAAGGAAACAAAAGAAAAATTCGGAGTAGGTATTAAAATCCATGGAGAAGAAATAAAAACTTTGAGGTTCGCCGATGACATTGTAATTCTGTCAGAGACAGCAAAGGACTTGGAAGAGCAGTTGAACGGAATGGATGGTGTCTTGAAGGGAGGATATAAGATGAACATCAACAAAAGCAAAACGAGGATAATGGAATGTAGTCGAATTAAGTCGGGTGATGTTGAGGGAATTAGATTAGGAAATGAGACACTTAAAGTAGTAAAGGAGTTTTGCTATTTGGGGAGCAAAATAACTGACGATGGTCGAAGTAGAGAGGATATAAAATGTAGACTGGCAATGGCAAGGAAAGCGTTTCTGAAGAAGAGAAATTTGTTAACATCTAGTATAGATTTAAGTGTCTGCAAGTCGTATCTGAGAGTATTTGTATGGAGTGTAGCCATGTATGGAAGTGAAACATGGATGATAAATAGTTTGGACAAGAAGAGAATAGAAGCTTTCGAAATGTGCTGCTACAGAAGAATGCTGAAGATTAGATGGGTAGATCACATAACTAATGAGGAAGTATTGAATAGGATTGGGGAGAAGAGAAGTTTGTGGCACAACTTGACCAGAAGAAGGGATCGGTTGGTAGGACATGTTCTGAGGCATCAAGGGATCACCAATTTAATACTGGAGGGCAGCGTGGAGGGTAAAAATCGTAGAGGGAGACCAAGAGATGAATACACTAAGCAGATTCGGAAGGATGTAGGCTGCAGTAGGTACTGGGAGATGAAGAAACTTGCACAGGATAGAGTAGCATGGAGAGCTGCATCAAACCAGTCTCAGGACCGAAGACCACAACAACAACAACATTGCCTGCGTTTGTTGCTGTAGGTACACGTTTCTTCATAAGTAAGAGAGATTCCTCGATGAATTTTGCACAGCATAAAAACCATACTTACAGGTGTGTAAAACTCTAGAAATTACTTAATTTATGAAAAAATGAAGGTGCTGTTGCATTTTAAACTTCATGTTTAGAAAAAAAACTCAAATTTTATAATTATCTCAATTTTTACCACAATTTTCAATAGATTTGGAAAGTTCTAGAGTTTCATACACCTGTAAGTATGGTTTGCATGCTTTGCAACATTCATCGAAGAATCTCCCTTACTTATGAAGAAAAGTGTACCTATAGCAACAAATGCAGTTAGTGAAAAAAGGTCAAATTTCAAATGTAAAAAAAAAATTCTTATATTTTTGAACTTCCACTGCTATGAGTGTAAATCCTGCATCCTTTCTGGTCATTTTGACAAAGTTTTATGATCTTATTCGTAAAAGTATAGACAGTGGAAATTAAAATGTCCTGTGGTGCCTCTCCTGCTCCAGGTCGTCCTGTTTGGCGTCCTACCCCCCTTAATCAACTACTCGTCATTCCTTTAAAAGGGGACTAATTATTTGACTTACTCTTACGAATAAAGAGCTAGTTCTGATAAGAAAAATGCCTAGCCTAGAAGTCGCTGGTCTGGTCTTCGGTAGTAACGACATTTACTTTTATTTAAATGTACAGTTATTACTAAATTGAAATGTTAACTAAGATATAATGATCATCATTTTGCAGTAAAAATATATCCTTTTTAGTTTCAACTGCCGACCAAATGCAAATGAGAGTATTCACAATAATTTGAAATTTGCTACCGGCACAGAAATATGAATCATCAAATAGAAAATTAAATACTTTTATATTCTTTGAGATCGCAGAGCATAATTGATGTACACTCCTGGAAATTGAAATAAGAACACCGTGAATTCATTGTCCCAGGAAGGGGAAACTTTATTGACACATTCCTGGGGTCAGATACATCACACGATCACACTGACAGAACCACAGGCACATAGACACAGGCAACAGAGCATGCACAATGTCGCCACTAGTACAGTGTATATCCACCTTTCGCAGCAATGCTGGCTGCTATTCTCCCATGGAGACGATCGTAGAGATGCTGGATGTAGTCCTGTGGAACGGCTTGCCATGCCATTTCCACCTGGCGCCTCAGTTGGACCAGCGTTCGTGCTGGACGTGCAGACCGCGTGAGACGACGCTTCATCCAGTCCCAAACATGCTCAATGGGGGACAGATCCGGAGATCTTGCTGGCCAGGGTAGTTGACTTACACCTTCTAGAGTACGTTGGGTGGCACGGGATACATGCGGACGTGCATTGTCCTGTTGGAACAGCAAGTTCCCTTGCCGGTCTAGGAATGGTACAACGATGGGTTCGATGACGGTTTGGATGTACCGTGCACTATTCAGTGTCCCCTCGACGATCACCAGTGGAGTACGGCCAGTGTAGGAGATCGCTCCCCACACCATGATGCCGGGTGTTGGCCCTGTGTGCCTCGGTCGTATGCAGTCCTGATTGTGGCGCTCACCTGCACGGCGCCAAACACGCATACGACCATCATTGGCACCAAGGCAGAAGCGACTCTCATCGCTGAAGACGACACGTCTCCATTCGTCCCTCCATTCACGCCTGTCGCGACACCACTGGAGGCTGGCTGCACGATGTTGGGGCGTGAGCGGAAGACGGCCTAACGGTGTGCGGGACCGTAGCCCAGCTTCATGGAGACGGTTGCGAATGGTCCTCGCCGATACCCCAGGAGCAACAGTGTCCCTAATTTGCTGGGAAGTGGCGGTGCGGTCCCCTACGGCACTGCGTAGGATCCTACGGTCTTGGCGTGCATCCGTGCGTCGCTGCGGTCCGGTCCCAGGTCGACGGGCACGTGCACCTTCCGCCGACCACTGGCGACAACATCGATGTACTGTGGAGACCTCACGCCCCACGTGTTGAGCAATTCGGCGGTACGTCCACCCGGCCTCCCGCATGCCCACTATACGCCCTCGCTCAAAGTCCGTCAACTGCACATACGGTTCACGTCCACGCTGTCGCGGCATGCTACCAGTGTTAAAGACTGCGATGGAGCTCCGTATGCCACGGCAAACTGGCTGACACTGACGGCGGCGGTGCACAAATGTTGCGCAGCTAGCGCCATTCGACGGCCAACACCGCGGTTCCTGGTGTGTCCGTTGTGCCGTGCGTGTGATCGTTGCTTGTACAGCCCTCTCGCAGTGTCCGGAGCAAGTATGGTGGGTCAGACACACCGGTGTCAATGTGTTCTTTTTTCCATTTCCAGGAGTGTATATAAATTTGTTTCATCTACCACAAATGCACTTCGTATGTCTGTGTCAAATTTTAATTTATTTTCATGCAATTAGTAATCAAAAATAAAAAGTTGTTACTTTTGTTAAAAAAAAAAATTAGCGAACGCAGCAGTGCTTTGCAACTGCTAAATTTGTACGGGAATTGTATATACGTCCTAATATGTTCCTCTCCCTCTCTCTCTGTCCTTTCCTCTTCACATTTTTCTCTCCATCTTGCCCCCCCTGTAGTGGGACGTGAAATTGAAGCATCCCCCATCCACCAGTGTCAGCCGAGTTTGCAGATGAATATAAGTTTAATTTAGTGTTTTGTTTATGTATTTTTGTAATATTTGTAATAGCTGCGAATTATCTAAAGTTTTGTATTTATTTTTTATGTTTCATGTACGGAGAGGGCGGCGCAACGAACGGAGACAGCATCTTCGCTGCCGGGACCAGAGAGAAAATTGCTGGCCACTATACGTCCCGGGTCGACAGCCAAAGAGCAACAGAAGATCCTGGAACCGAGTTGTTGCGTCGTGCTTCTAAAAATAAAATAATTGAGAATTTGCAATGTTTGTACAACAATGACGTTATAGAAAGATTAATCATGATGTAAATGGTCAGTTCTGTCTTGTAAAGGCTGAGGTTCACGTCTATATGTAGGAAGGTAATAAATTAGTGGATGCTACTAAAGTTGAAATACGTGTTCCGAGAATTTATTTATGAGGAATTATGTGAATGAATTAATAATATATTTGACAAGATTATTAATTTTTGACAACTTTCATCGCGAGTTTGAATCTCGAAAGTTTATTCAATGTCGTTCTAATATTTATTAAATCAGATGACGTGCATCAATATAATTTCTGAGGAGATACAAACGACATCTAAATTAAAAAGAGATTTGCGCAAACCAATCGGCCTGAGTGACGTAATTCTGCTCATACGACTCAAATGATGTTTTACAGTTTCGTTCAAGAACCATTCTGAGACAATTTAAAAAGAATATAAATAATTTTGAAGTGGGTTGTAACTGAGGTAGGTGACGAAGTCTACACATGGTCATATGTCGAAAGAAAATCGTTTATAAAAAACTTACGTCGTTACACTACACCCCCTCCCTCCCACTCCCTCTCTGTCCATCTCCTCCACATTTTCTATGTCAATTTGCTTCCTTTGTACCTGTCACCAGTAGTCACCAGCTGTAGCGTTGCTCTTGGGGCACGAAAAGAAAAAGTATTGTTTTTTTTTTTTAAAAAAAACGTCGAAAAAGTGAATATTTTGGTGGGCCACTTGGCAACAGAATCAGGGATTGATTACACTATTATAATAACATACGTTGAGCATTAAATACCTGAATAAGAGCAGCATATTGATATATATATATATATATATATATATATATAAATATTTGAGATCGTTCGGAAGAAACATTATCATTTCTGTGCATTTTTATAGTCGCGATGTAGTCATACCCGGATCAACACTAAGGGACCAGAAGATTTATAGACTTTAAAAGAAATGCAACACTACACAATTAAAAAAAAAGAGTTGGTTCAGAAATAATAGGAAAACGATAATGTTCCTTCTGCCTCATGCTGCGTTCGGCCCATCAGCGTGGTGGTAATTTCTGGTGATGAAGGAACACAAAAATAATTATCATACAGGTAAATAAGGAGATGGAATCATCAAGGTTAATTTACTAAAATAAGCACACTTATCTTTAACACACGTTTTTTTTAATGCTACGTACCTTTTCATATTAAATTACAATAGATGACCATTGTGGTTAGATACTTTATATATAACAGTCAAAATGTCCTCTTGACGCTGTCTGTTCGATATCAGTTACAAGAAACTACATGTTTTCTGATTGGAAAAAACAACAATTGGCATATTCACTCAATATTTTCACATAGAATATAAAATACAGTTGCGGAACGCAGCAAGTCCGCGTCCGCCTCTCATGGAATACAAACAGTAAAAGGTGAGGCGCCAAAAACCTCATTTGTCTTGAAACAACAGAATTCTTTTTTACACCATTAATCGATACATGTACATAGAGATTTACTGGCACCGCGCAAGAACGGCAAAGATAAAGAATAATAGATTCTGTCGCTGCTATGCGATGGTTCATTTCTTTTACTTTACAATTGTTCGATAACTTTAGGCCATCAGGCGTTTACTATTGAGCGTATATTAATGTTTGTGAGGCGAAAATTACTAATATTACACAGCGTTGTGTAGAACCCGTTGCCAGTGATGTGGAAGGCGTAGTATACCGTTAGCAGAGTCTGTTATGTCGATGCGAATGGAAGGCGTAGTATACCGTTAGCAGAGTCTGTTATGTCGATACGAATGGAAGGCGTAGTATACCGTTAGCAGAGTCTGTTATGCTGATGCGAATGGAGCAGTCTACTGCCTGTCGAATCTCTGCAACAGTTCCGAAGCGAATGCCACAAAGTGGTTGCTTCATCTTCGGAATCAAATCAAAGTCAGAAGGACTCAAGTCCGGGGAGTATGGTGGGTGGTGCACAGTACTTCCCAGTCCCGTCGACCGAACAGAGCAGCCACAGCTCGCGCTGCATGCGCCCGCGCATTGGCGTGCACTGACGGTCGCAGACGATGCTCCAAAAACGAAGAGAAGTACTGTGCGTCGACTGTCTGCGCGGAGGAACGTAAAGCGTTAGGACGACACCGTCACAGCCGTACACGAGAATCACCACAACTTTCACCATACTGGGGTTCTGACCTTCGACCATAAATATAACAGACTGGCCCTGACGTCATTTTCGTGGCTCCAACATCTCTGGGCTAAAGTCACGTGAATGTTGGCAAAACATGGTTGTTTCGTGTTGCGCTTATGGCTGTACTCAGCGTTTTGTCGGGGAAAATGGCATTACATTTCACGTGTAAGTGTGTCTAAGATAGTGCAGATGCGTTTATTGAAGTCTGCTGAAGTGACTTTTATATGTTTTTTACACATGAAATAGAGTATCACGTAAATTAAAGTGTTGAAAGTAATGCCTGTAAAGTCAGACTCATATTAAATTTTGGAAACTATCTGTGATAATTCGGTTACAGAACTAAATATAACTGTTTCTCGTTCCTACTCATATGTTTCCCTAAGGATGAAAACCGAAGGCAGCTTTGGATACAGGCCCTGAAACGGAAAAACTTTAAGCCATCTGCATCGCCTTTTTGTATATACAAGTGAGATTATAATAAGGTAAGAGCACCTATAGTCGACACTTGAAGAGATTTTTTTTCTACCTTCTAATACTGTCAAATAAATGTAGGCTCCAAAATTATTTTCTGAAACTTGAAAGTCTCACCTTTCATCTAAAAATATCATTTTCTTTAAACTGATAGTTTTAACTTTTGTAAAAATAGTGAGAACTGAATCTTTGAAGTGCACCTAAAATCTACAATGGACCTGCTCCTAAAGTCGACAATTTTGGCACCTATAGTTGACATAATTCCCATATCCCATTTTCTTTTATTAAGTGACTAGAGCTCAAAACACGGATAATCCAATATATAAAGTTTTGACATGAGCCCACTCTTCGTGTTTAATAGAATTTTTACGACATTTTACTTTAATTGATAGTTTATAGTAATTTCGTCCCGCTGCCCACCAGAGGGGCGTTCCATGTATTTGTTAGATTTTATAAATGATACTGTGGGCAAATCCAGGTCAAATGTAGTTCTGCCATAATTTTTCGCAAATAAAAAAGGAAGCGTTTGACAGTCAATTGAGAAATGAGGGCAAAATCCGATACAAACACAGGATGGCAGACCGCTGATCTGAAATCCCGCCACGTTTTGCCAACAGTCACGTGGTTTATGTTGGAGCCACACTAGCCCCATAGCTTCTGCACAGCAAGGCCAGTCTACTAGTATCTATGGTCGAAGGTTCTGACGCACTTTCGACTTCCGCGGCGAGCCATAGTGACGCCATGTGGACGAAAAAAAAAACAGGGTGATAAAACAAAAGAAAATTCGAAGTTAATACATAAATTCAGTTAAAAACACAGGAACAAAGATTTCAAGTGGAGAAAGAATGATAGGAAGAAAAAATGAGAGCAAAGGAAGAAGCTGATATTACGATTAAAATTATGTGACAAAGTTTCAAAGTAATATTTCAGAGCTAGATCAGAAATGTAAGGACTATGGTATGAAGATTAGCATCTCCAAAACGAAAGTAATGTCAGTGGGAAAGAAATATAAGCGGATTGAGTGCCAAATAGGAGGAACAAAGTTAGAACAAGTGGACAGTTTCAAGTACTTAGCATGCAAATTCTCACAGGATGGCAACATAGTGAAAGAACTGCAAGCGAGGAGTGGCAAAGCTAATGCAGTGAGCGCTCAGCTACGATCTACTCTCTTCTGCAAGAAGGAAGTCAGTACCGAGACTAAGTTATCTGTGCACCGTTCAATCTTTCGACCAACTTTGTTGTATAGGAGCGAAAGCTGGGTGGATTCAGGTTACCTTATCAACAAGGTTGAGGTTACGGATATGAAAGTGGCTAGGATGATTGCAGGTACTAGTAGATGGGAACAATGGCAGGAGGGTGTCCACAATGAGGAAATCAAAGAAAAACTGGGAATGAACTCTATAGATGTAGCAGTCAGGGCGAACAGGCTTAGATGGTGGGGTCATGTTACACGCATGGGAGAAGCAAGGTTACCCAAGAGACTCGTGGATTCAGCAGTAGATGGTAGGAGGAGTCGGGGCAGACCGAGGAGAAGGTACCTGGATTCGGTTAAAAATGATTTTGAAGTAATAGGTTTAACGTCAGAAGAGGCACCAATGTTAGCACTGAATAGGGGATCATGGAGGAACTGTATAAGGGGGGCTATGCTCCAGACTGTACGCTGAAAGGCATAATCAGTCTTAAATGATAATGATGATGATGATGATGATGATGATGATGATGATGATGAAGCAATTGGATTAAAAAACTACATTTAAAACAATTCGTTGGATTTAGGTTTTCCGTGATTTCCCTAAATCGCTCCAGGCAAATGCCGGGATGGTTCCTTTCAAAGGGCACGGCCGACTTCCTTCCCCGTCCTTCCCTAATCCGATGAGACCGATGACCTCGCTGTCTGGTCTCCTTCCCCGAAACAACCAACCAACAAAGCAATTGGATTAAAAAACTACATTTAAAACAATTCGTTGGATTGGCGTTTCAGGTTTTGGCTCGTACGATGTGGCCCGTGTCTCATCCACTGTTACGATACGGCGTAAGAAAGCCTCTCCTTCGCTCACGTAGCGCTCCAACTGCGTCTGAGCATTATTGTAACGCATCAGTTACCGCATTTCCGTCAATTCACGCGGAACCCGTGCAATTTTCCGTATGGCCGGGCGTTCCTTCAGGATGCGAAGCACAGTCGTACGCGCTAATCCGCTATCGTGGGCGAGCTCACGAATCGTATGGCGTCGATCACTCTCCACTAAGGCGGCAACAGCGTGCACGTCTTCTTCAGAGACGCTAGGGCGACCTGCCCGATGCACGTCTGCCACAGTTTGCCGACCTTCGTTGAAGACTTTGAAAGGTCTCTGTTGAATTCCTTTCATGTTTCATTTCTTAAATCTGTCGTCATTTACGGCATAAATTCCTCTTCTAAATTTACTGTGGCGTTTCTGACTATCTGGGAGGAGACTGAGTAGTGGAACGTGTTACTTTTACACATAAACTAGAACGATCTATGACACTACTACACTTTAAAACACAGTTTATATGTAATTCATGTCACACAGTCTCATACGGAACCTACATCCGCTTTCTTTTATACACTGTATATGATAAGATACTGTCATCCCCCTTCCCTTCTGTGTGAGAGGATGAATGAGCAAATGTATTTCTAGTTGCATGCTTGAGGGTAGCAGACAAGCCTGTCTGCTAGAGAACAGTAGGACCAACGTCGGAACAGGTAGCTACGCTTTCTAAAAGCAAAGAGGTTTCTATCCTTAGTATGGTTCTGTCCGTCCGTTGTCATGTTGGTATAGGAAGCTGCCCCTCTGGCCACTTCCGTTTGTATTTGTGAGCCACCCTCAGGAAGGGACCAGGGCAGTCTGTCCATGGCGAGCGTCTGAAGTGGTAAGATCTCCGGCTAAGCGCGTGTCTGCTAAGTCCATAGGACAATGGATTTCTTAAGTTCAGCCTAACTGAAAATTTAATCACCTTTATTTCAGGTTTAGCTCTAAAATATCTAATGTTATCTTAAATTGCAGCGCAGTGTAATTCTCGTGTGAAGTTCAGATTATTTTCCGGTAGTTGCTTTGTCACTACTTTTTGAGTAAAGTGGAACCACGTGTTGATCAGTAACTCTAACTAAGATCAATCTTAAATGCGAATGCTTGTGTGATTATAACGTCTCGTCTTGTCATTATTTTTCAATATAGCAACTTTTCTTTATGTTCAACCCACGTGGGGTGTACTTTGCGAGACCAGTACCACGTGCTTATATAACTGTTTGACCCGTCAGGTTAACAGTAAGACGTTAGTAACCAGTTCGAGGTTTTTCTTTTGTAAATTGCTTTTCGATCTAATTTATGTTAATTATCAAAATTATTGTGGAGTTATACGCTTTGTGTAAACCAAGTTGACCACGTGAAGCATGTGGTGTAATCATCAAAGTAGCCCTCAGCTATTCTTTTTGGGAAGATTTCACAGAGAGTTAGTATGAATTTAGTATACCAGTGTGTGGTAATTACATGACGGACAGGATTGTGCTACGAACGTAATTTCTTTGGGTGAAAACTGAATCTGTTGGTTGTGGTCAATTTCCTCTTGCTTATGTTTCAACGTTCTTCGTGTGTTATTTTATGAATGCAGTGTTGTATGCAGTCTCCCAATCTTGGCTCCATATTTTATGTGTTCGGTAAGATTACAATCTCACATTTTCACAATCCAAAATAAGGCACCAGCTCAGTTATAACTCACGTATAATATGCTGAAATTTCAATGATCAATGTTAAAATAAATTTCCAAATATAAACTGATTTCTTTCTTTTTATTTAAATTCTCCTTTTATATATATATATATATATTACCTGTTGTTGTATGACTATTAAAAGATTATAATCCATGTTAGTCTGATTGGGAATTTGGTAAACCTAGACTGGATACCTGGTGAAACAGTTGCGCAGTAATGCAAGGTTAACTTCCCCAGACAGCTCACAGCTTTTAACCCGCTTTTATTAACAATCAGCACCGCTTTCATCAAAGCAAATTAAAGTAACAAACTTACATCTTTTACCCAACGCGCCACTGTTCTGTGCGGCAATGCCGATTCCCCGCACGCCTCTTGAAGACCCTGATGACGCTGTCTTGCTGTACGATCTCTGGCACACTCAATCTTGATCCAACTCCGTTGTTCCTTATCAGTAAAATCTTCCGGGCTAAGTTGCCGTGGTCGATCTGTAGAACTTCTTCTTCCTGACGTTTCGTTCTCAACTACGGAGAACATCTTCCGAGGTGAGTCGACGACTGGCTGCTAGGAGCTGGGGCCGCCGCTTATATGGATATCGTAGGGGGCGCCACCACACGTCACGTGGCGTCGATGTGCAGCTATCTCTGGCTATCGTTTGTTCTCTCGATTGCAGGCAATCGATTGTCACGTGATTCATGCAACGTCGACCGCCATATCTTATCCAATTTTAATCCTTCTTCTTTACGATTAAAATTGTATTGATGTTTGTGGATTTCAATTGCCTCTCTATACATACGTGTATAATAGTGCGACGTCCTCGCTAGCACGCTTGTTTCACCAAATTTTATTTCGTGATCTCCATCCTTAAAAACATGTTCCGCTACTGCCGATTTGTCGATATGTCCCAAGCGACAGTTTCTTTTGTGCTCCGTCAGCCGTGTATTGATGCTTCTTTTTGTAGTTCCTATGTAAACCCTGCCACAACTACACGGAATTTTATATACCCCTGGGGTGGCTAGGGGGTGACGAGCATCTTTTGTTGATCTTAGGCATGCACTCATTTTCTTAGTAGGTCTAAAAATGGTCTCTACCTGAAACTTGGCTAGTACTTTTCCAATGCGATCCGTGATATTATGGATGAACGGAAGAAATACTTTTCCAGCTGATGGTTGTTGCTGTCTCCTATTTTTAGGCATTTTCTATTTGGGTGAAGTGCTCGGTTAATCTCGTTTTTCGTATAACCATTTTCCGCAAAGGCCATTCGTAAATGATTCAGTTCTTCTTTCAAGTAGCCTGATTCACAAATATTATTGGCCCTATCCACTAGTGTTTTTATGACCCCCTCTTTTGCCTAGGGTGGTGGTTTGAGTTCTTATGAAGGTAGCGATCAGTATGTGTACCTTTCCTGTAGACCTTATGGCCTAAGGTCCCATCTGCTCGTTTGATAACTGATACATCCAAGAAGTTAAGTTGTCCATTCTTCTCCTTCTCCATAGTAAATTTAATCTTTGGGTTGATGCTATTTAAGTGTACCAGAAAATCATTCAAGTCTTCTTCCTCACGATTCCATATTACAAAGGTATCATCCACATACCGATACCACTTCGAGGGGCTTTTTTTGGCCGACTGCAGTGCTTGATGTTCAAAATATTCCATGAATAAATTCGCAATTGCGGGACTTAGGGGGCTTCCCATGGCTACCCCATCGGTCTGTTCATAAAATTCACCATTGTACTGAAAATAGGTCGAGGATAGACAGTGTTGGAACAAGGCTACTATATCAATAGGGAACATATCGGCTATATGGGAGAGAACTTCATCAACTGGAACCATCGTGAACAAAGACACTATATCAAAACTGACAAGTATGTCATTAGGACCGACAGTAATTTCCCTCAATTTCTCAATAAAGTGTAGAGACTTTTTAATATGACTCTCAGTTTTGCCTATGTAAGGTTGTAACAAAGAGGCAAGGTGTCTGGCTAGTTCTTGGGTAGGAGCTCCAATTGCGCTGACTATTGGTGTCAAAGGAACATCAGGTTTATGTGTCTTTGGTAATCCATATAATCTCGGAGGATAAGCCTCCGTTTTACAAAGATACTTTTTAACTTCTGTAGGAATGGAAGACTGTTTTATCAGACGATTGGTGGCATTCATCACATTCGTTGTGGGATCCTTTTTCAACTTCTTGTATGTGCTGGGTTCCAGGAGATCACTGATCTTCTTGTGATAATCCTCAGTATTCATTAAAACAGTAACATTTCCCTTGTCAGCGGCAACTATAATAACATTCTTGTCTGCATTGATCTCCCGCAATGCTTTCCTTTCCCCTTGAGACAGATTGCTGCTGGGTGGCTTAGCTTTGCGTAATATCCTGGAGGTTTCCATTCTAATTTCATCAGTAGAATGTGGTGGTAACTGACGAATTCCTGCCTCTATATTAGCAATAATGTCCTCCACGGGAATCTTGGATGGAGTTATTGCAAAATTCCCTCCTTTAGACAGAACAGAAAGTTCTTCCTTAGACAATTCTTTTTCCGATAAATTAATAACCGTCTGGGAATTGTTTGGAATCGGTGTTTCCTGTCGACCCTCTTGTAGACGATCAAACTTCTCCTTCTGCCTATTGGAAGACACTTCTGCACTAATCTCCATGGATCTAAATGTTAAACTGTCTACTTTGTTCCAATGACTAAAATGCATAGTATTGCTAGTAAGTAAATGAAGATTTAGCAGTTGGCCATCACATACCGCCAGTCCTCGTCGTGTCTGATGTATCCGCTCACGTAGTAACGCCAGTTCCATACGAGAGTAAATACGGTTAGCTTGTGCCGAATGAAACATTCGTCTCACTTTTAAAAACTTGGGAACTATACCGGTATCACGACAGCGTAGCAGAAAAGTGAGTGAGCAAAGTTGTTGACCTTTCTTCTTGCGTAGGTTCTCCAGTCGTCGTACCCTAGTTGACATTTCCTCCCCGTAGAGGCGCCGAATCATTCCATGTAGGCTTTCACGGCCGGCGTCTTTATCAGTAAAATCTTCCGGGCTAAGTTGCCGTGGTCGATCTGTAGAACTTCTTCTTCCTGACGTTTCGTTCTCAACTACGGAGAACATCTTCCAAGGTGAGTCGACGACTGGCTGTTAGGAGCTGGGGCCGCCGCTTATATAGAGATCGTAGGGGGCGCCGCCGCACGTCACGTGGCGTCGATGTGCAGCTATCTCTGGCTATCGTTGCCTGCAATCGAGAGAACAAACGATAGCCAGAGATAGCTGCACATCGACGCCACGTGACGTGTGGTGGCGCCCCCTACGATCTCTATATAAGCGGCGGCCCCAGCTCCTAACAGCCAGTCGTCGACTCACCTCGGAAGATGTTCTCCGTAGTTGAGAACGAAACGTCAGGAAGAAGAAGTTCTACAGATCGACCACGGCAACTTAGCCCGGAAGATTTTACTGATAAAGACGCCGGCCGTGAAAGCCTACATGGAATGATTCAATTGTTCCTGTTTCGAAAACACAGCGACGCTGTTACGTCAAACCTCTCGGCCACGAGTCACTCAGTTTCCCTTGATTGCGAGCACGCCAGTGACGTGGGACGGGAGAGTCCATTTGCTCGGAGGTAAGGCAGGTACGTCAACAACGTGTGCTATCAGCGACAATAGCAGATTCCATTGGATAGTACAGGGGCGGGCAGGAATTCTGCACGTGTGCGGTGCACATGCACGTGTGCAGTTAACAGGTGTTCTGCGTGCACACAGGGGCAAGCTGGCCACCCGCTTCTCACCCCTCCCCACCATACCGTCTCACCGCTTCTGCCTCTGTAATGCGTTTTGTTTCCTGGCCTGCTTTATTAAATGAAAGAATAAGGTTAGTAGGAGTGCTTGACAGAAATCATGTTTTGAAAGAGTACCTATTACCTACGATACGTTTTATTTAATTATCACAGGTGGAGTTTACAATACGTTTAATGTCTGGAACAAAATTTCTACACACAGACAAACGCAAACAGTTACGTAAATTTTCATTACTGATGTTTGCTCTTAAGCGAGACTTATTAATTTTCATAACAGAAAAAAATCTCTCACAAAAGTATGTCAAGCCCAGCATTGACTATCTTCATGGCTTCACGATGGAGACGAGGATACTCTTGCTGTGGAAAGTCGTGATAAAAATCTATTACACGTCTTGCCAAAAGGAACTTTTCTCTCGGACGAGAATTACACTGTAGATGTATTAATTCCATTTGCAAACTGAGATGAATATCATCTACAGCAACCAGATTCTCTCGAGAACTATTCAAAACCTTTGTATAAGTAAGATATATCCCCAAATCGCTTGAGAAATTCCTCTTTTATTGCACTAAGAACGGCAACATACTGAAATTTAGTATAATGGCGTTCAATATTACACTTCCGCTCAACAGCGACAATACTGTCACATATTATACATTTCCAAATTTCACGTTTTTCCACAGAGAACAAATGATTCTCCCATTCCTTTTTAAAAGATAGCAAGTCTCCAATTCTCCGTTTCCTTGATTCACTCTCCATTTTCCGGTTATTGAAATACAGGGTGTTTCAAAAATGACCGGTATATTTGAAACGGCAATACAAACTAAACGAGCAGCGATAGAAATGCACCGTTTGTCGCAATATGCTTGGGACAACAGTACATTTTCAGGCGGACAAACTTTCGAAATTACAGTAGTTACAATTTTCAACAACAGATGGCGCTGCGGTCTGGGAAACTCTATAGTACGATATTTTCCACATATCCACCATGCGTAGCAATAATATGGCGTAGTCTCTGAATGAAATTACCCGAAACCTTTGACAACGTGTCTGGCGGAATGGCTTCACATGCAGATGAGATGTACTGCTTCAGCTGTTCAATTGTTTCTGGATTCAGGCGGTACACCTGGTCTTTCAAGTGTCCCCACAGAAAGAAGTCACAGGGGTTCATGTCTGGCGAATAGGGAGGCCAATCCACGCCGCCTCCTGTATGTTTCGGATAGCCCAAAGCAATCACACGATCATCGAAATATTCATTCAGGGAATTAAAGACGTCGGCCGTGCGATGTGGCCGGGCACCATCTTGCATAAACCACGAGGTGTTCGCAGTGTCGTCTAAGGCAGTTTGTACCGCCACAAATTCACGAAGAATGTCCAGACAGCGTGATGCAGTAATCGTTTCGGATCTGAAAAATGGGCCAATGATTCCTTTGGAAGAAATGGCGGAGCAGACCAGTACTTTTTGAGGATGCAGGAGCGATGGGACTGCAACATGGGGCTTTTCGGTTCCCCATATGCGCCAGTTCTGTCTACTGACGAAGCCGTCCAGGTAAAAATAAGCTTCGTCAGTAAACCAAATGCTGCCCACATGCATATCGCCATCATCAATCCTGTGCACTATATCGTTAGCGAATGTCTCTCGTGCAGCAATGGTAGCGGCGCTGAGGGGTTGCTGGGTTTGAATTTTGTACGGATAGAGGTGTAAACTCTGGCGCACGAGACGATACGTGGACGTTGGCGTCATTTGGACCGCAGCTGCAACACGGCGAACGGAAACCCGAGGCCGCTGTCGGATCACTTGCTGCACTAGCTGCGCGTTGCCCTCTGTGGTTGCCGTACGCGGTCGCCCTACCTTTCCAGCACGTTCTTCCGTCACGATCCCAGTTCGTTGAAATTTTTCAAACAGATCCTTTATTGTATCGCTTTTCGGTCCTTTGGTTACATTAAACCTCTGTTGAAAACTTCGTCTTGTTGCAACAACACTGTGTTCTAGGCGGTGGATTTCCAACACCAGAACAATCCTCTGTTCTAAGGAATAAACCATGTTGTCCACAGCACACTTGCACGTTGTGAACAGCACACGCTTACAGCAGAAAGACGACGTACAGAATGGCGCACCCACAGACTGGGTTGTCTTCTATATCTTTCACATCACTTGCAGCGCCATCTGTTGTTGAAAATTGTAACTACTGTAATTTCGAAAGTTTGTCCGCCTGAAAATGTACTGTTGTCCCAAGCATATTGCAACAAACGGTGTATTTCTATCGCTGCTCGTTTAGTTTTTATTGCCGTTTCAAATATACCGGTCTTTTTGAAACACCCTGTACAACGTTCAGTACGTAGTGGTCGCTACGCATCAACGTCCGCGGCTTAGCCTGGCACTACACTGCCGCAACCTGCCGGCTGCCGCCACAGCCCCGGTCGACGCCTGCACGCGAGCAGCGCACGTGCAGCGCTGTGCGCTCGTGAGCCGCGTGCAACGTTTGCCCGCCCCTGGGATAGTACCTCCACAGCAGTGTTGCCACTATTTAAGTTCCAACCTAAGTATATACCAGATGGCGTTCCAATAGGTGTACGAAACACTTGTGTTCATAAAAACCGTTTATAATGGACTAAATAAGAAGAAACGCTTGAGAATTCGAATTGAACGTTATGTCAAAATTTCAAAGAAATCGGCCAAGAACTTTCGGAGAGACACCATTTCGAACAAACGAACATTTGCGGTTTTGAAACGTCCTGGCAGATTAAAACTGTGTGCCCGACCGAGACTCGAACTCGGGACCTTTGCCTTTCGCGGGCAAGTGCTCTACCAACTGAGCTACCGCAGCACACGACTCACGCCCGGTACTCACAGCTTAACTTCTGCCAGTACCTCGTCTCCTACCTTCCAAACTTTATACAGAAGCTCTGCTGCGAACCTTGCAGAACTAGCACTCCTGAAAGAAAGGATATTGCGGAGACATGGCTTAGCCACAGCCTGGGGGATGTTTCCAGAATGAGATTTTCACTCTGCAGCGGAGTGTGCGCTCATAGGAAACGTCCTGGCAGATTAAAACTGTGTGCGCGACCGAGACTCGAACTCGGGACCTTTGCCTTTCGCGGGCAAGTGAAAGTAGAGCACTTGCCCGCGAAAGGCAAAGGTCCCGAGTTCGAGTCTCTGTCGGGCACACAGTTTTAATCTGCCAGGACGTTTCATATCAGCGCACACTCCGCTGCAGAGTGAAAATCTCATTCTGGGATTTGCGTTTTTATTTATACCAATATCGATCCGAACGTTTATTAGAGTAACGTGTACAAATTTAAAGCAAATCGGTCAACAACTTTTCTATACTTTTGTTAACAACGTTTCCCCTTTGTGATTAAAGTATAAATACATATCATATAATGGGGAGTTCCAGTCGATACATGGAAACACGCGCGTATTCGAATGCAACATTGTCTCAAAATTTCAAAACGGTCGGCGAAGAAATTGCGGAGATTTAAGCTTTTGAACAAAGGAACGTTTATATTTTTAATTTTGTAAATAAACACTGCCTTTTTCTTTCTGCAGTTTTCATTTTCATTGCAGCAAGAAAAATGAACGTTTTCTTTGGAAAATGAATATTTTTGTGCTTGCTGCGGATGATGGTCAGGCAAACAAAGTTTTTTTAAAATTTTTATTTCTGTAGCTCACAATTCGATATTTTTTGATAAACATTTCCATTCAAATACACTTAAAAATAAGATTCTGTTAGCAAGAATCGAACCTGCATCTATGCTGCTGCAGAAGGTAGCTGCACTCTACGCATTCAGCTAGTAACTATCCTGTGAATTAGTTCGAAACGTGTTGTAGTTAATTGTACTCGAAAATATTCCAATCTTCGAAGGTGGTTTATTTTAGAGACTTGCGTTGCGTTTGTGTAGGAAACTGATTTCCAGGCAAGGACCATCAAACGCTAGAAGTGTGAACGAAATCTAAGAAAACCTGTCCGTAATGTGTGGTTGGTTCTCTTTGTGAGCGAACGGCGAAGCGAAACGGCAGACCCCTCCACTGAGGCGCGTATGCAACCCGCAGAGCACAACTGCCACGCGGGAAGCCGAATTGGACAGGCGGAGCGAGGCTGTTACGCCAGGCGTGGTAGCGGCGAGCTGATGGGAAAAATCGGGACTGTAAAGCTTAACGAGCTAGTTAACAGGAGGCCGTCAGCAAAGAATGCACAATCAAGTTCGCTCGTTGCTCGTCAGCTGGTCGTCTGTAACTGCTGGCGCTGGCAAAGGAGCCGACTCGGTCATACTCCTAGCGGAAGGGTCCGGATTTTCATTCACTAAGAAACAGTAAAACATGCATAGATTCATACAGTTTCGTATAGACTCCTGCATGACCGAGTACGTGAGCACGGAATACGAGATGGGGCGAGCACACCCTAACTGGATAGGCTGCCCGCACTAAAGTGCTCGTCATTTATGACGGCGGCCAAGTTTAGGTTCGTCCTGCGCATCTGACGTGACAAAACACAGTCAGCCAATGAACAGAGAACGACGTTGCCAGAGCTCGACTGCAGTGCAGAGCACGGACGAGTGTCTTCAGTTTTAGAAACGTTCAGTCATAAATAGAGTAATTGAACGAAAGCAATGTCTTGATAGCATTCTTTATACCAATTGCTTCATATTCTATTAATTAATTAAACCAAACAAGCAATAAACCTCCTAATTCAGGCAATAGCAAGGAAAGGTGTTTGTATCATTCTCACTAACCGCTTTTTCGCAGTAAAGAACAGCGATAACTGTTTATTTCCTATTGTACTTCGACGAAACGTGAGTAATTCATAATTATACAAAGAGTGATTGTCGGTATTTTGCGTGATATTTTAAAGTCCAGCAAACATAAACATAGCCAAAGCCTTGCAGACAATTACGCGAAGCGAAATGTAGTGTGAGGAGGGCTATGCGAGAGGCGTTCAATGAATTCGAAAGTAAAGTTCTATGTACTGACTTGGCAGAAAATCCTAAGAAATTTTGGTCTTATGTCAAAGCGGTAGGTGGATCAAAACAAAATATCCAGACACTCTATGACCAAAATGGTACTGAAACAGAGGATGACAGACTAAAGGCCGAAATACTAAATGTCTTTTTCCAAAGTTGTTTCACAGAGAAAGATTGCACTGTAGTTCCTTCTCTAGATTGTCGCACAGATGACAAAATGGTAGATATCGAAATAGACGACAGAGGGATAGAGAAACAATTAAAATCGCTCAAAAGAGGAAAGGCCTCTGGACCTGATGGGATACCAGTTCAATTTTACACAGAGTACGCGAAGGAACTTGTCCCCCTTCTTGCAGCGGTGTACCGTAGGTCTCTAGAAGAGCGTAGCGTTCCAAAGGATTGGAAAAGGGCACAGGTCATCCCCGTTCTCAAGAAGGGACGTCGAACAGATGTGCAGAGCTATAGACCTATATCTCTAACGTCGATCAGTTGTAGAATTTTGGAACACGTATTGTGTTCGAGTATAATGACTTTTCTGGAGACTAGAAATCTACTCTGTAGGAATCAGCATGGGTTTCGAAAAAGATGGTCATGTGAAACCCAGCTCGCGCTATTCGTCCACGAGACTCAGAGGGCCATAGACACGGGTTCACAGGTAGATGCCGTGTTTCTTGACTTCCGCAAGGCGTTCGATACAGTTCCCCACAGTCGTTTAATGAACAAAGTAAGAGCATATGGACTATCAGACCAATTGTGTGATTGGATTGAGGAGTTCCTAGATAACAGAACGCAGCATGTCATTATCAATGGAGAGAAGTCTTCCGAAGTAAGAGTGATTTCAGGTGTGCCGCAGGGGAGTGTCATAGGACCGTTGCTATTCACAATATACATAAATGACCTGGTGGATGACATCGGAGGTTCACTGAGGCTTTTTGCAGATGATGCTGCGGTGTACCGAGAGGTTGTAACAATGGAAAATTGTACTGAAATGCAGGAGGATCTGCAGCGAATTGACGCATGGTGCAGGGAATGGCAATTGAATCTCAATGTAGACAAGTGTAATGTGCTGCGAATATACAGAAAGATAGATCCTTTATCATTTAGCTACAAAATAGCAGGTCAGCAACTGGAAGCAGTTAATACCATAAATTATCTGGGAGTACGCATTAGGAGTGATTTAAAATGGAATGATGATATAATGTTGATCGTCGGTAAAGCAGATGCCAGACGGAGATTCATTGGAAGAATCCTAAGGAAATGCAATCCGAAAACAAAGGAAGTAGGTTACAGTACGCTTGTTCGCCCACTGCTCGAATACTGCTCAGCAGTGTGGGATCCTTACCAGATAGGGTTGATACAAGACATAGAGAAGATCCAACGGAGAGCAGCGCGCTTCGTTACAGGATCATTTAGTAATCGCGAAAGCGTTACGGAGATGATAGATAAACTCCAGTGGAAGACTCTGCAGGAGAGACGCTCAGTAGCTCGGTACGGGCTTTTGTCAAAGTTTCGAGAACATACCTTCACCGAAGAGTCAAGCAGTATATTGCTCCCTCCTACGTATATCTCGCGAAGAGACCATGAGGATACAATCAGAGAGATTAGAGCCCACACAGAGGCATACCGACAATCCTTCTTTCCACGAACAATACGAGACTGGAATAGAAGGGAGAACCGATAGAGGTACTCAAGGTACCCTCCGCCACACACCGTCAGGTGGCTTGCGGAGTATGGATGTAGATGTAGATGTAGAGTTCTATGGAACGACGAGCTGCGTTAGCGTAATGGTTAAAGCGTATGGCTGCAAAGTGAGAGATTCTGAATTCAATCCTTGCTTGGCGCTTAATATTTTCTTTATTTAAAAACAATATCGAAGTGTCTTACTTCATGAATTTTATTCGTTTGAATGTAATTTTTTTGAAATTTCTACTGGCAACTAAAATCCACCATACGGAAAGTACACGCTATGGACTTTTACCTCTTCAAAATTTCGTGGAATGGTTTACTACATCTAATGCTGCACAATAACTGCGTTGAACATCGAAACAAAATTAAGTCATTTATGGGGGGAAGGTATGAGTCAAGAAGATGTGTAAAAATCAAATTTTTGGACCAAATAGTTTTTGTGAAATCGAATGATAAAGTGTGTCAAAGCAATCGAAACACCATGTGTCTGCACAGGCGAGCAGTTCAGTGATGACAAAATCGCGCACATCGCGGAATGCGGGGAGCACGCCTCTGTAGCAGCGAAAGGGTTAATACGTCCGTGTTGGCTTTACTTCATGAACTGCGCGCTCCCCCCTAAACGTAAGTTTGCTAACTGTACTATGGCGCTGCTTCTCTTGGCGCGTACAACTGGCAACGCAGCAATCTCCCGCGTCTGGGCGGGCATGCGCGAACCGCCAAGATAAAAGAATTGAACTGTAGTTCTAGTGACCGAACATAGAAGCCGTGACCGAATACGTAGCACGTAACTTCAAACACATTACACGTGTCATTATCCGTGTGAGACTGCAGCCAGCACGGGCTTCTCATTTGTGGTGTGTCTCTCTATGTACTCATGCAGTGCGAGGAAGCCAGTGCAGTCAAGACCTAAGACTGGAACCAATGTTTACACACTGAAGGAACGGGAAGGTCTAAAAAGCCAAGTGTGGAGTACATTTCTGTTGGTTGTAGACGAAAACAGTGCGTCTAAAAAATGGTTCAAATGGCTCTGACCACTATGGGACTTAACATCTATGGTCATCAGTCCCCTAGAACTTAGAACTACTTAAACCTAACTAACCTAAGGACAGCACACAACACCCAGATATCACGAGGCAGAGAAAATCCCTGTCCCCGCCGGGAATCGAACCTGGGAACCCGGGACAGTGCGTCTACTGCGTACGTATCGTGCATAAACTGCTCCAAACTATTGTGTTTCCAGTCGGAAACCACTCATTTAAAGAAACACAGTCGCAGGAAACCTCACAAAGATACAGCTGCTTCAGGGATACCGACAGTAATAAAAAATAGTATTACAGCAAAGTGTGTTGCAATGTGTGATAAAGATATGAGACCTTTTAATGCTGTTTCCGGTGAAGGTTTCAGAGAACTAGGCCAAGAATTAATACAGCTAGGTGCGCATTATGGAGAAATTAACGTGGCAGATGTCATGCCACATCCCTCTACTGTAAGCAGTCATGTCAAACAACAACCTGATGCAATACGAAGCAACATAATGCCTTCTGTTATTACGGAATTTATTAATAAAACAAGTTGATATGTGGACTGATTCGCATAATCAGGTGCACTGTTTGACACTTACAACACAACACAGATTGGTCTCCTGTGAACAATGTTTTATTTACAACAAAATTCCCTGTCGTTAAGAAGACGGGAGTAAATATTATGAAAGAAATTGAAGAGAGGATGGCTGATTGCAACATTTCGCCGCACATGTTGCACAGTTTTGTTTTTGTCTCGGACCAGGTTGCTAATGAAATAAAGGCTTTGGAAAATCACGAAAGGATTACTTGTGCTGCACATTGTATAAACACAGCACTTAGCCATACTTTAGGTGAAGATAACTTCTTGTTAAATCATGCCCCGAACATCGCATCGCCGGCCGTTGTGGCCGTGCGGTTCTAGGCGCTTCAGTCTGGAAACGCGTGACCGCTACGGTCGCAGGTTCGAATCCTGCCTCGGGCACGGATGTGTGTGATGTCCTTAGGTTAGTTAGGTTTAAGTAGTTCTAAGTTCTATGGGACTGATGACCTCAGAAGTTAAGCCCCGTAGTGCTCAGAGCCATCTGAACCATTTTTTTGGAACATCGCATCAACAATAAATACTGCAAAATGCATTGTAAGGTTCATTAAGAAAAGTGATCTCTGCTCGCCTTTGAAATCATCGTCGAAACAAGAGGTCTGCAGACGCTGGAGCAGCTTGTACACTATGCTGGAATCCTTACACACTCACTATAACGAAGTTGATGCTTTGCTGACGGAAAAGGACTCCGCTTACAGATTACAAGGATATGACAATGAGCTTTCAGGAAAAATTGGGCATTTTCTCAGACCATTTAAGGGGCTCCGGAAAGGCTCAAAATCATGAAAAGTTCAATTTTTACTTTTTTGCGTTTTCTGAATCTACAGACTATTACCTTTTAATAGATATATAATTTATTCAATTCCGAAGACTATAATTATTTTTAAATTTTTTTTTTGAAATGTGTTGTACATGGGCGTGACCCACTGTGGCGCTGTTACACTGCTGTCAAATGGTGTTGCTATTGACGTCCGTGTTCATCAGGTACATTTTAGTGATGTGAGATAAAGTATGTGTTGTGGCTAACCTATTTTCAGAGACTTAGCAGCACCTGAACTGTTGAAAAAGTGTATTCACGGAAAAACTCAAAACCCCAATGAAAGTGTAAATAGTGTTATATGGTCGAGAATCCCCAAGACTGTATTTGTTGGAATAGAAACACTTCACTTTGGTGTGTATGATGCTGTTGCGTCTTTCAATGATGGCAACATTGTAAGGTGCAAGGTATTTAGAAATATGGGAATGAAGATAGGTTCTAACACGGTACGAGCGATGCTTGCTTTAGACAAGGAACGCCTTCGGGCTGCAGACAGGGCTGTAAAGAGTCTAGAAATACAAGCAAGAGTAAACAGGAGGAGGAACAAGAGGAAGCTGGAGGAGGAGTTTGCAGAGGATGAAGATAATCCATCCTATGGACCTGGAATGCACTAAAAAGTTAATCCAATCTTTGTCGCTCCATTCCCAAAACTTTTATTTTCTCATACTAATTACATGTTTTCTAAGGATCTTCCAAACATATTTGTTTCAAACTTTCAGTAAATGTTACCCAGTACCTTTTGCATAATTTAACACAGCCTTTTTTCCAAAAAACTGTATATTTTTGAATATATAAATAAAAAATTGCAAAAAAATGTTGCGAATTTTCATTACAATTGAAAAAAAATCATCTTTAATAACTGAAGTAAAATTTTGTAAAATCCCTGTGTTAAGTTGTAGCCCATATTCCAATAAATAATCTGTAAAAAGTTCAACTTCCTACCTCAAATACTTTGTGAGGAAAGATGTAATTTATAAGCGTTATTTTAACATTGCAAGTATAGGGCGTTCCGGAGCCCCTTAACATCTATGGTCATCTATGGTCATGACCATCCTGAGCTAGGTCTTCTACATGCACATCTACATACATACTCCGCAGTCCACCATACGGTGCGTGGCGGTCGGTACCTAGTACCACAACTAGTGAAAGGTCTCTGTTGGATTCCTTTCATGTTTAATTTCTTAAATCTATTGTCATTTACGGCATAAATTCCTCTTCTAAATTTACTGTGGCGTTTCTGACTATCTGGGAGGAGACTGAGTAGTGGAATGTGTTACTTCTACACATAAACAAGAACGATCTGTCACACGGAACCTACATCCGCTTTCTTTTATACACTGTGTATGATAAGATACTGTCATCCCCCTTCCCTACTGTGTGAGAGGATGAATGAGCAAATGTATTTGTAGTTGCATGCTTGAGGGTAGCAGACAAGCCGGTCTGCTAGAGAACAGTAGGACCAACGTCGGAACAGGTACCTGCGCTTTCTAAAAGCAAAGAGGTTTCTATCCTTAGTATGGTCCTGTCCGTCTGTTGTCATGTTGGTATAGGAAGCTGCCCCTCTGGTCACTTCCGTTTGTATTTGGGAAGCACGCTCGGTAGGAGCGCAGGTCAGTCGGTCCGGGGCGAGCGTCTGAAGTGGTAAGATCTCCGGCTAAGCGCGTCTGCTAAGTCCGTAGGACAATGGATTTCTTAAGTTCAGCCTAACTGAAAATTTAATCACCTTTATTTCAGGTCTAGCTCTAAAATATCTAATGTTATCTTAAATTGCACCGCAGTGTAATTCTCGTGTGAAGTTCAGATTATTTTCCGGTAGTTGCTTTGTCACTACTTTGTGAGTAAAGTGGAACCACGTGTTGATCAGTAACTCTAACTAAGATCAATCTTAAATGCGAATGCTTGTGTGATTATAACGTCTCGTCTTGACAATATTTTTCAATATAGCAACGTTTCTTTATGTTCAACCCACGTGGGGTGTACTTTGCGAGACCAGTACCACGTGCTTATATAACTGTTTGACCCATCAGGTTAATAGTAAGACGTTAGTAACCAGCTCAAGGTTTTTCTTTTGTAAATTGCTTTTCGATCTAATTTATTTTAATTATCAAAATTATTGTGGAGTTATACGCTTTGCGTAAACCAAGTTGACCACGTGAAGCATGTGGTGTAATCATCAAAGTAGCCCTCAGCTATTCTTTTTGGGAAGATTTCACGGAGAGTTAGTATGAATTTAGTATACCAGTGTGTGGTAATTACATGACGGACAGGATTGTGCTATGAACGTAATTTCTTTGGGTGAAAACTGAATCTGTTGGTCGTGGTTAATTTCCTCTTGCTTATGTTTCAACGTTCTTCGTGTGTTATTTTATGAATGCAGTGTTGTATGCAGTCTCCCAATCTTGGCTCCATATTTTATGTGTTCCGTAAGATTACAATGTCACATTTTCACAATCCTAAATAAGGCACCAGCACAGTTATAACTCACGTATAATATGCTGAAATTTCAATGATCGATCTTAAAATAAATTTCCATATATAAACTGATTTCTTTCTTTTTATTTAAATTCTCCTTTTATATATATATATATATATATATATATATATATATATATATATATATATTACCGGTTGTTGTATGACTATTAAAAGATTATAATCAATGTTAATCTGATTGGGAATTTGGTAAACCTAGACTAGTTACCTGGTGAAACAGTTGCGCAGTAATGGACGGTTAACTTCCCCAGACAGCTCACAGCTTTTAACCCGCTTTTATTGGCTATCAGTACCGCTTTCATCATAGCAAATTAAAGTAACAAACATTACACTAGCATCTTCCATCCCTGTTCCACTCGCAAACAGAACGAGGGAAAAATGACTGCCTATATGCCTCTGTACGAGCCCTAATCTCTCTTATCTTTGTGGTCTTTCCGCGAAATGTAAGTTGGCGGCAGTAAAATTGTACTGCAGTCAGCCTCAAATGCTGGTTCTCTAAATTTCCGTAGTAGCGATTCACGAAAAGAACCCGAGTTCCTGAAGCATTTCCGTAACACTCGCGTGACGATCAAACCGACCAGTAACAAATCTAGAACCCGGCTGGAGTGGCCGAGCGGTTCTAGGCGCTACAGTCCGGTACCGCGCGACCGATACGGTCGCAGGTTCGAATCCTGCCTCGCGCATGGATGTTTGTGATTTCCTTAGGTTAGTTAGCTTTAATTAGTTCTAAGTTCTAGAGGACTGATGACCTCAGAAGTTTAGTGCTCAGAGCCATTTGAACCATTTTGAACAAATCTAGCAGCCCCGCCTCTGAATTGCTTCTCTGTCCTCTCTCAATCCGACCTGATAGGGATCCCAAACGCTCGAGCAGTACTCGAGAACAGGTCGTATTAGTGTTTTATAAGCGGTCTCCTTTACAGATGAACCACGTCTTCCCAAAATTCTACCATTGAACCGAAGACGACTATCCGCCTACCCCACAACAGCCATTACATGCTTGTCCCACTTCATATCGCTCTGCAAAGTTACGCCCAAATATTTATTCGACGTGACTGTGTCAAGCGCTACACTACTAATGGAGTATTCAAATATTACGGGATTCTTTTTCCTATTCATCTGCATTAATTTACATTCATCTATATTTAGAGTTAGCTGCCATTCTTTACACCAATCACAAGTCCTGTCCGAGTCATCTTGCATCCTCCTACAGTCACTCAACGACGACACCTTCCCGTACACCACAGCATCATCAGCAAACAGCCGCACATTGCTATCCAGCCTATCCAAAAGATCATTTATGTAGATAGAAAACAACAGCGGACCTACCACACTTCCCTGGGGCACTCCAGATGATATACTCACCTCCGATGAACACTCACCATCGAGGACAACGTACTGTGTTCTATTACATTAAGAAGTCTTCGAGCCACTCACGTACTTGGGAACCAATCCCATATGCTCGTACCTTAGTTAGGAGTCTGCAGTGGGGCCCCGAGTCAAACTCTTTCCGGAAGTCAAGGAATATGGCATCCGTCTGATACCCTTCATCCATGGTTCGCAAGATATCACGTGAAAAAAGGGCGAGTTGCATTTCGCAGGAGCGATGCTTTCTGAAGCCGTGCTGATGCATGGACAGCAACTTCTCTGTCTCAAGGAAATTCATTATATTCGAACTGAGAATATGTTCGAGAATCCTGCGACAAACCGATGTTAAGGATATTGGTCTGTAATTTTGAGGCTCCGTCCTTCTACCCTTCTTATATACAGGCGTCACCTGCGGTTTTTTCCAGTCGCTCGGGACTTTATGTTGGGCAAGAGATTCGCGATAAATGCAAGCTAAAAGCGTTTTCCGTGAGTTCCCTAAATTCCCTAAAAGCGGTGGGAAAATCAAACAATTAAATATAGAGCTTACAATTAATTTTCCCTGAGACATTTAAATCTAGTCTCTATCTACATCTACATCTACATCTACATTTATACTCCGCAAGCCACCCAACGGTGTGTGGCGGAGGGCACTTTACGTGCCACTGTCATTACATCCCTTTCCTGTTCCAGTCGCGTATGGTTCGCGGGAAGAACGACTGTCTGAAAGCCTCTGTGCGCGCTCTAATCTCTCTAATTTTACATTCGTGATCTCCTCGGGAGGTATAAGTAGGGGGAAGCAATATATTCGATACCTCATCCAGAAACACATCCTCTCGAAACCTGGCAAGCAAGCTACACCGCGATGCAGTGCGCCTCTCTTGCAGAGTCTGCCACTTGAGTTTGTTAAACATTTCCGTAACGCTATCACGGTTACCAAATAACCCTGTGACGAAACGCGCCGCTCATCTTTGGATCTTCTCTATCTCCTCCGTCAACCCGATCTGGTACGGATCCCACACTGATGAGCAATACTCAAGTATAGGTCGAACGAGTGTTTTGTAAGCCACCTCCTTTGTTGATGGACTACATTTTCTAAGGACTCTCCCAATGAATCTCAACCTGGTACCCGCCTTACCAACAATTAATTTTATATGATCATTCCACTTCAAATCGTTCCGCACGCATACTCCCAGATATTTTACAGAAGTAACTGCTACCAGTGTTTGTTCCGCTATCATATAATCATACAATAAAGGATCCTTCTTTCTATGTATTCGCAATACATTACATTTGTCTATGTTAAGGGTCAGTTGCCACTCCCTGCACCAAGTGCCTATCCGCTGCAGATCTTCCTGCATTTCGCTACAATTTTCTAATGCTGCAACTTCTCTGTATACTACAGCATCATCCGCGAAAAGCCGCATGGAACTTCCGACACTATCTACTAGGTCATTTATATATATTGTGAAAAGCAATGGTCCCATAACACTCCCCTGTGGCACGCCAGAGGTTACTTTAATGTCTGTAGACGCCTCTCCGTTGATAACAACATGCTGTGTTCTGTTTGCTAAAAACTCTTCAATCCAGCCACACAGCTGGTCTGATATTCCGTAGGCTCTTACTTTGTTTATCAGGCGACAGTGCGGAACTGTATCGAACGCCTTCCGGAAGTCAAGAAAAATAGCATCTACCTGGGAGCCTGTATCTAATATTTTCTGGGTCTCATGAACAAATAAAGCGAGTTGGGTTTCACACGATCGCTGTTTCCGGAATCCATGTTGATTCCTACATAGTAGATTCTGAGTTTCCAAAAACGACATGATACTCGAGTAAAACACATGTTCTAAAATTCTACAACAGATCGACGTCAGAGATATAGGTCTATAGTTTTGCGCATCTGCTCGACGACCCTTCTTGAAGACTGGGACTACCTGTGCTCTTATCCAATCATTTGGAACCTTCTGTTCCTCTAGAGACTTGCGGTACACGGCTGTTAGAAGGGGGGCAAGTTCTTTCGCGTACTCTGTGTAGAATCGAATTGGTATCCCGTCAGGTCCAGTGGACTTTCCTCTGTTGAGTGATTCCAGTTGCTTTTCTATTCCTTGGACACTTATTTCGATGTTAGCCATTTTTTCGTTGGTGCGAGGATTTAGAGAAGGAACTGCAGTGCGGTCTTCCTCTGTGAAACAGCTTTGGAAAAAGGTGTTTAGTATTTCAGCTTTACGCTTGTCATCCTATGTTTCAATGCCATCATCATCCCGGAGTGTCTGGACATGATGTTTCGAGCCACTTACTGATTTAACGTAAGACCAGAACTTCCTAGGATTTTCTGTCAAGTCGGTACCTAGTATTTTACTTTCGAATTCACTGAACGCTTCACGCATAGCCCTCCTTACGCTAACATTGACATCGTTTAGCTTCTGTTTGTCTGAGAGGTTTTGGCTGCGTTTAAATTTGGAGTGAAGCTCTCTTTGCTTTCGCAGTAATTTCCTAACTTTGTTGTTGTACCACGGTGGGTTTTTCCCGTCCCTCACAGTTTTACTCGGCACGTACCTGTCTAAAACGCATTTTACGATTGCCTTGAACTTTTTCCATAAACACTCAACATTGTCAGTGTCGGAACAGAAATTTTCGTTTTGATCTAAGATGGCAGGGGTAAAATACAGGGAGCGAAAGGCTATTTACAATTTGTACAGAAACCAGATGGCAGTTATAAGAGTCGAGGATCATGAAAGGGAAGCAGTGGTTGGGAAGTGAGTGAGACACGGTTGTAGCCTCTCCCCGATGTTATTCAATCTGTATATTGAGCAAGCAGTAAAGGAAACAAAAGAAAAATTTGGAGCAGGTATAAAATCTATGGAGAAGAAATAAAAACTTTGAGGTTGTAATTCTGTCAGAGACAGCAAAGGACTTGGAAGAGCAGTTGATCGGAATGGACAGTGTCTTCAAAGGAGGATATAAGATGAACATCAACAAAAGCAAAACGAGGATAATGTAATGTAGTCGAATTAAGTCGGGTGATGCTGAGGGAATTAGATTAGGAAATGAGACGCTTAAAGTAGTAAAGGAGTTTTGCTATTTAGGGAGCAAAATAACTGAGGATGGTCGAAGTAGAGGGGATATAAAATGTAGACTGGCAATGCCAAGGGAATCCTTTCTGAAGAAGAGAAATTTGTTAACATCGAGTATGGATTTATGTGTCAGGAAGTCGTTTCTGAACGTAATTGAATGGAGTGTAGCCATGTATGGAAGTGAAACATGGACGATAACTAGTTTGGACAAGAAGAGAATAGAAGCTTTCGAAATGTGGTGCTACAGAAGAATGCTGAAGATTAGATGGGTAGATCACATAACTAATGAGGAGGTATTGAACAGAATTGGGGAGAAGAGAAATTTAGCCGGCCGCGGTGGCCGTGCGGTTCTAGGCACTTTAGTCCGGAACCGCAAGACTGCTACGGTCGCAGGTTCGAATCCTGCCTCGGGCATGGATGTGTGTGATTTCCTTAGGTTAGTTAGGTTTAAGTAGTTCTAAGTTCTAGGGGACTGATGAACTCAGCAGTTAAGTCCCATAGTGCTCAGAGCCAAGAGAAATTTGTGGCACAACTTGACTAGAAGAAGGGATCGGTTGGTAGGACATGTTCTGAGGCATCAAGGGATCACCAATTTAGTATTGGAGGGCAGGGAGGAGGGTAAAAATCGTAGATGAAGAGATGAATAGAGTAAGCAGATTCAGAAGGATGTAGGTTGCAGTAAGTACTGAGAGATGAAGTTTGCACAGGATAGACTAGCATGGAGAGCTGCATCAAACCAGTCTCGGGACTGAAGACCACAACAACAATATCTACGATGATGTTGAAAGCTGAAGAAATGAATTAAAATTTGTGCCGCGGCCGGGACTCGAACCCGGGTATTTACCATGCAGTAATACTGACCATTAGACCAGCGCACCACTATTGTCAACATTGCTGCACGAACTACCCAAGCGAATGCTCTCCCCACTACAACCTTCAGTTCATATCTTAACAATGTAAGGCGAAAATAAGCAGGAGATGGTGCAAATGGCTCTGAGCACTATGCGACTTAACTTCTGAGGTCATTGTCCCCTAGAACTTAGAACTACTTAAACCTAACTAACCTCAGGACAGGATTCGAACCTGTGAGCGTAGCAGTCGCGCGGTTCCAGACTGAAGTGCCTAGAACCGCTCGGCTACAACGGCCGGGTAAGCTGGAAACATGAATTGAAGTTTGTGTTGGGGAGGACATTCGACTTGGGTACTTCTTGCAGCGATATTGACAAGTGCTGTGGTGGTGTAATGGTTAGCATTTCTGCCTAGTATGCAAGACCCGGGTTCGAGCCCCGGCCGCGGCAGAAATTTCTATTCATTTCTTCAGCGTCTAACATTATCGTAGAACAATTAAATCTTTCTGCAAAAACTCTGAGTTCTATTATTTTATTATGACAATCATTTCTCTATTCCTCACTGCCAACAATGTATTATTTCCACATTCAGAGCAGAAATATGCTGGTTAAAATTTCATGAGGTATCTCGCCTCAGCGAAAGCCCCCTTTGTTTTAACGACTGTCACACCAAATCACTTGTCATATCCGTGTTACTCTCTCCCCTATTTCGCGATGATACAAAACGAGCTGCCCTTCTTTGAACATGTTTGATGTCTTTCGTGAATCCTGTCTGGTAGTTGTTGTTGTGATCTTCCGTCCAGGGACTGGTTCGATTCAGCTCTCCATGCTGCTCTATCCTATGCAAGCTGCTTCGTTTCCTACTGCAACCTACATCCTTCTGAATCTGCTTACTGTATTCATCTCTTGGTCTCCCTCTACGATTTTTACCCTCCACGCTGCCCTCCAGTACTAAATTGGTGATCCCTTGATGCCTCAGAACATGGCCTACCAACCGATCCCTTCTTCTGGTCAAGTTGTGCCACAAATTACTCTTCTCCCAAATTCTATTCAGTACCTCCTCATCAGTTATGTGATCTACCCATCTAATCTTCACATTCTTCTGGATCACCACATTTAGGAAGCTCCTATTCTCTTCTTGTCCAAACTATTTATCGCCCTTGTTTCTCTTCCATACATGGCTACACTCCAAGCAAACACTTTCAGAAACGACTTCCTTACACTTAAATCTATACCCGATTTTAACAAATTTCTCTTCATCATAAAGGCTTTTCTCGCCATTGAAAGTCTACATTTTATATCCTCTCTATTTCGACCATCATCAGTTATTTTGCTCCCCAAATAGCAAAACTCCTTTACTATATTAAGCGTCTCATTTCCTAATCTAATTCTCCCAACATATCCCGATTTAATTCGACTACATTCCATTATCCTCGTTTTGCTTTTGTTGATTTTCATTTTATGTCCTACTTTCAAGACACTGTCCATTCCGTTCAGCTACTCATCCAAGTCCTTTGCTGTGTTTCACAGATTTACAATGTCATCGGCAAACTTCAAAGTTTTTTTTTCTTCTCCATGGAGTTTAATTCCTACTAAGAATTTTTCTTTTGTTTGCTTTCTTGCTTCCTCAATATACAGATTGAATAACATCGGGGAGAGGCTACAACCCTGTCTCACTCCCTTCCCAACCACTGCTTCCCTTTCATGCCCCTCGACTCTTCTAACTGCCATCTGGTTTCTGTGCAAATTGTAAATAGCCTTTCGCTCCCTATATTTTACCCCTATCGCCTTCAGAATTGGAAACAGAGTATTCTAGTCAACATTGTCAAAAGCTTTCTCTAAGTCTACAAATGCTAGAAACGTAGGTTTGCCTTTCCTTAATCTATCTTCTAAGGGAAGTCGTAAGGTCAGTATTGCCTCACGTGTTCCAACATTTCTACGGAATCCAAACCGATCTTCCCCGAGGTCAGCTTCTACCAGTTTTTCCATTCGTCTGCAAAGAATTCGCGTTAGTATTTTGCAGCCGTTACTTATTAAACTGATAGTTCAGTAATTTTCACATCTGTCAACACCTGCTTTCTTTGGGATTGGAATTATTACATTCTTCTTGAAGTCTCAGGGTATTTCGCCTGTCTGATACATCGTGCTCAACAGGTGGTAGAGTTTTCTCAAGACTGGCTCTCCCGAGGCCGTCAGTAGTTCTAATGGAATGTTGTCTACTCTCTGGGCCTTGTTTCGACTTAGGTCTTTTAGTGGTTTGTCAAATTCTTTACGCAATAACATACACTCCTGGAAATGGAAAAAATAACACATTGACACCGGTGTGTCAGACCCACCGTACTTGCTCCGGACAGTGCGAGAGGGCTGTACAAGCAATGATCACACGCACGGCACAGCGGACACACCAGGAACCGCGGTGTTGGCCGTCGAATGGCGCTAGCTGCGCAGCATTTGTGCACCGCCGCCGTCAGTGTCAGCCAGTTTGCCGTGGCATACGGAGCTCCATCGCAGTCTTTAACACTGGTAGCATGCCGCGACAGCGTGGACGTGAACCGTATGTGCAGTTGATGGACTTTGAGCGAGGGCGTATAGTGGGCATGCGGGAGGCCGGGTGGACGTACCGCCGAATTGCTCAACACGTGGGGCGTGAGGTCTCCACAGTACATCGATGTTGTCGCCAGTGGTCGGCGGAAGGTGCACGTGCCCGTCGACCTGGGACCTGACCGCAGCGACGCACGGATGCACGCCAAGACCGTAGGATCCTACGCAGTGCCGTAGGGGACCGCACCGCCACTTCCCAGCAAATTGGGGACACTGTTGCTCCTGGGGTATCGGCGAGGACCATTCGCAACCGTCTCCATGAAGCTGGGCTACGGTCCCGCACACCGTTAGGCCCTCTTCCGCTCACGCCCCAACATCGTGCAGCCCGCCTCCAGTGGTGTCGCGACAGGCGTGAATGGAGGGACGAATGGAGACATGTCGTCTTCAGCGATGAGAGTCGCTTCTGCCTTGGTGCCAATGATGGTCGTATGCGTGTTTGGCGCCGTGCAGGAGAGCGCCACAATCAGGACTGCATGCGACCGAGGCACACAGGGCCGACACCCGGCATCATGGTGTGGGGAGCGATCTCCTACACTGGCCGTACACCACTGGTGATCGTCGAGGGGACACTGAATAGTGCACGGTACATCCAAACCGTCATCGAACCCATCGTTCTACCATTCCTAGACCGGCAAGGGAACTTGCTGTTCCAACAGGACAATGCACGTCCGCATGTATCCCGTGCCACCCAACGTGCTCTACAAGGTGTAAGTCAACTACCCTGGCCAGCAAGATCTCCGGATCTGTCCCCCATTGAGCATGTTTGGGACTGGATGAAGCGTCGTCTCACGCGGTCTGCACGTCCAGCACGAACGGTGGTCCAACTGAGGCGCCAGGTGGAAATGGCATGGCAAGCCGTTCCACAGGACTACATCCAGCATCTCTACGATCGTCTCCATGGGAGAATAGCAGCCTGCATTGCTGCGAAAGGTGGATATACACTGTACTAGTGCCGACATTGTGCATGCTCTGTTGCCTGTGTCTATGTGCCTGTGGTTCTGTCAGTGTGATCATGTGATGTATCTGACCCCAGGAATGTGTCAATAAAGTTTCCCCTTCCTGGGACAATGAATTCACGGTGTTCTTATTTCAATTTCCAGGAGTGTATTTCCCATTTCATCTTCATCTACGGCCTTTTTCATTTCCATAATATTGTCCTCAGGTATATCGACCTTGTATAGACCTTCTATATACTCGCTCTGATTTCCCTTGTTTGCTTAGAAATGGTTTTCCATCTGAGCTCTTGATATGCATATAAGTGGTTCTCTTTTTACCAAAGGTCTCTTTGATTTTTCTGTCTGGTAAGGATCCCATAGTGCACACTAGTGCTCTAGAAGAGGACGAACAAGCGTGGTGTTGGCAGTCTCTTTTAGAAGACCTGTCGCATCTTCTTAGTGTTGTACGAATAAAACGTAGTCTTTGGTTTGCTCTCCTGACAACACTATTTACGTGATTTAAATCTCTATCCGAACGGGCCATGAAGGCCCAAAAGCACCGACCGGCCGCCGTGTCCTCCTCAGCCACAAGCGTCACTGGATGCGGATATGGAGGGGCATGTGGTCAGCACATTGCTCTCCCGGCTCAGTATGTCAGTTCACGAGACCGGAGCGGCTACTTCTCGGTCAAGCAGCTCGTCAGTTTGTCTCACAAGGGTTGAGTGCACGTCGCCTGTCAACAGCGCTCGGCAGCCCGGATGGTCACCCATCCCAGTCGTAGCCGAGCCCGAAAGCGCTTAACTCCGATGATCTGACGACAAGCGATGTTACCACTGCGGCAACGCCGTTGGCTATCGTTCCAACTTGAGTTGTTCGTAACTGTGATTTCTAGGTATTTAGTGGAATTGACAGCCTTTAAATTTGTCTGATTTATCGGGTAACCGAAATTTAACTGATTTCTTTTTTGCCCATGTAGAGTAGACACCATTCCATTGGAACTACTGACGGCCTTGGGAGAGACAGTCCTGACAAAACTCTACCATCTGGTGAGCAAGATGTATGAAACAGGCGAAATACCCTCACACTTCAAGAAGAATATAATAATTCCAATCCCAAAGAAAGCAGGAGTTGACATATGTGAAAATTACCGAACAATCAGTTTAATAAGCCACAGCTGCAAAATACTAACACGAATTCTTTACAGACGAATGGAAAAACTGGTAGAAGCTGACCTCGGGGAAGATCGGTTTGGATTCCGTAGAAATGTTGGAACACGTGAGGCAATACTGACCTTACGACTTCCCTTAGAAGATAGATTAAGGAAAGGCAAACCTACGTTTCTAGCATTTGTAGACTTAGAGAAAGCTTTTGACAATGTTGACTAGAATACTCTGTTTCCAATTCTGAAGGCGATAGGGGTAAAATATAGGGAGCGATAGGCTATTTACAATTTGCACAGAAACCAGATGGCAGTTATAAGAGTCGAGGGACATGAAAGGGAAGCAGTGGTTGGGAAGGGAGTAACACAGGGTTGTAGCCTCTCCCCGATGTTATTCAATCTGTATATTGAGCAAGCAGTAAAGGAAATAAAAGAAAAATTCGGAGTAGGTATTAAAATCCATGGAGAAGAAATAAAAACTTTGAGGTTCGCCGATGACATTGTAATTCTGTCAGAGACAGCAAAGGACTTGGAAGAGCAGTTGAATGGAATGGACAGTGTCTTGAAGGGAGGATATAAGATGAACATCAACAAAAGCCAAACGAGGATAATGGAATGTAGTCGAATTAAGTCGGGTGATGTTGAGGGTATTAGATTAGGAAATGAGACACTTAAAGTAGTAACGGAGTTTTGCTATTTGGGGAGCAAAATAACTGATGATGGTCGAAGTAGAGAGGATATAAAATGTAGACTGGCAATGGCAAGGAAAGTGTTTCTGAGGAAGAGAAATTTGTTAACATCGAGTATAGATTTAAGTGTCAGGAAGTCATTTCTGAAAGTATTTGTATGGAGTGTAGCATTGTATGGAAGTGAAACATGGACGGTAAATAGTTTGGACAAGAAGAGAATAGAAGCTTTCGAAATGTGATGCTACATAAGAATGCTGAAGATTAGATGGGTAGATCACATAACTAATGAGGAAGTATTGAATAGGATTGGGGAGAAGAGAAGTTTGTGGCACAACTTGACCAGAAGAGGGGATCGGTTGGTAGGACATGTTCTGAGGCATCAAGGGATCACCAATGTAGTATTGTAGGGCAGAGTGGAGGGTAAAAATCGTAGGGGGAGACCAAGAGATGAATACACTAAGCAGATTCAGAAGGATGTAGGTTGCAGTAGGTACTGGGAGATGAAGAAGCTTGCACAGGATAGAGTAGCATGGAGAGCTGCATCAAACCAGTCTCAGGACTGAAGACCACAACAACAACAACAACAGATGTCCTCAGACTTTTCCTGATTCAGACACAATTGCCATTTTTCACACCATACACATATCGTCTCTACGTTATTTTGCTATTGGTTTTGATCTTCTGGTGAATTTACTATACGGGAAATAACTGCATGATCTGGAAGTAATCCAAGAGGGCTGCTCAGTTTGTCCCTTAAAACCGTTTACATAGATTAGGAGCAGTAGAGGAGCTATAACACTTACTTGGGAAACGCCGAATGTCACTTGCCTTTTACTTGGTGGCTTTCCTTCAGTTACTACGAGCTGTGACCTTTCTCACATGAAAACACGAATCCAGTCGCACAAGTGAAGCGATACTTTGTAGTCACGCATTTTACTGCTGAAACAGAACATAACAACAAACTTCTCACGCGTTTATCAGACAGAACATTTCTGTTCATAGAAAATGACCTTTCTGTGTCGCTAGAAGAGACAGGTTCACACTCAAGTTAAGAAATTTCGGACAAAGTCAGATCAATTTGGAAGTATTTTACATTTTCGCCACAATATATTTTTTGTCTCTTCCGTAAAACTCGGAATCAGGATTTCACCCGATAACTTTGTCCACCTTAAAAGCTGCCACACAGTCTTCGCCATAGGATGTTTGAAAGGATTTTTCAACCTCTTCAATAATTGCCAGAGATTCCATCATCAGTTACCTGTGGCCTCCAACTTCGTTATAGCTGCAGGAATGTGCACAAAATTTGATGTGATGTAAATCACGCCTTGCTTCGATTCTGTTTTTTTTTTTCTTTTATTTTAACGCCAATTTTGCGTCTTAGAAGTTTCTTCGAAAGTGACTACGATCCAGCCACCCCGTCTCGCCCCGACTGTCAAATGTTTTTGCTAAAGATCGAATGTTATTGCCAAATTTTCGGGTGTAATTATTGAAGTATCTGTGATCTGTTCGTGTATGCATTTGTGTGTGAGGCTGTTTATGTGTGTGTGTTTTGGTGTGGTATAATTTTTTTTCTGCTGTGTGTGTGATATATATATATATATATATATATATATATATATATATATATATATGTGTGTGTGTGTGTGTGTGTGTGTGTGTGTGTGGGCTCTGCTTGTGTGTGTGTGTATGTGTGTCCAAACGGTGAAGGGGGAAGAGTTTTTTTATTTTTTGTTATCATTTCCTTTACCAGATGGTACACCATGACCTACACACATAAACTAACACACACAGTTGCAAACATCCTAAAGAGACAGGGCTTGAAAATAGGATATAAGCCTGGGCAAACCCTCCAATCACACCTAAGCCAGCCAGTTATCAAGAGGGACAAAGTCCAACAATCAGGAATATATAAACTTGAATGCCAAAGTTGTGATGCAATATACATAGGCATGACATGCAGGAATTTTGAAACACGATACAAAGAACATATCAGATGTTGGCAGTATGAAACAAACCATTCCACATTTGCAGAGCATTTAAAACACCATATAACCATAATCCTACAAACATGGAACAAGAAATGAAAATAATGAGAATAAGCAACCATGACAAATATCTTATACAAACGCAAGAAAACTTCCACATCCAGAAAGCCATAGCAGAAAACAAACAAGTGATAAATGAACAAACACACATCAGCACAGGCTCACTACTACACTTAACAAAGGAAATGATACCATAAAACAAAAAAACTCTTCCCCCTTCACCATCTGGACACACACACACACACACACACACACACACACACACACACACACACAACACAGTCTACAAAAAAAAATATACCACACGAACATACACACACACACACACACACACACACACACACACACACGCACGCACACAAAAAAACAAGCAGAGCTAACAAAATATATATATATATATATATATATATATATATATATACCACACACACACACAGCACAAAAAAATTATATCACACCAAAACATACACACATACACAAACGCACACACAAATGCATACATGATCACAGATACTTCAATAATTACACTCGAAAGTTTGGCAATAACATTCGATCTTTGGCAAAAACATTTGACAGTCGGCAACAGAAACCAAAAGATTGCATTGAAACAAGCGTTCAGTTCATAGTGCTGTGGAATGTGGAAAAAAACCGCAAATTGGCATTCATAAGAAGATGAACAACACCAAAAATGCAACAGGAGCGTAACATGTAAGAAATTGTCCACGCAAACCTGTAAGTACAATTTAAAACATTACTACTTAATAGGGAATACCTACCACCATAATTGTTTATAATCTATGGGCACAGTGACAAAAATGTAAATTAAATAGCTAACATATGTACATACTCCAGGCTACTGATGATGCCTTGCAGAAAATAAAGGCAAAACGCGTATGGCACTAAAATTGTGTTTTATTCAGTTGCTGTCAGACGGTTCATAAGTAAAAATTATCTGCATACCGTAATAGTAAGAAAATAGTGTGCTTTTGGTACAGTTCATACGAAAAAAAACGATAAAAGGTACTATCATACAAGTTACGGCAAAATGTGCACGGAGGCCAGGAAAAAGGGGATAATAAGCATTGTAAAAGTCTAAATTCATGCAATTTTATCGATGAAATTTTCGAAATATGCATTTGTTCCGGAAAGGGCGAAAGGATGCAAAAACACGCATGCAACATGCATTTGCACACAAATCCAGGCTCTGATGAAGATGAATCGCGTGACCCGCAGCGGAAACTGTAGACGTGATGTCTGTTTATTTTATAAACACCTGATTCAATCATAACAATATTTTGATCTTTACATTTTGTTCCGCTCTTACTAGGAAACATCGTAGCATCAGCGAACAGGCACACATTTCGTGCATTGTTGCACGTGCCTAGAAGGAATAATATACTGATACTCAGTTTAAGAAATTTTTCAACACTGTTTAGTCGGTTTAGTCGAAGAAATTACACTGCAGGGCCAAAGAAACTGGTACACCTGCCCAGTATCGTGTAGGGACCCCGCGAGCACGCAGAAGTGCCGCAACACGATGTGGGATGGACTGGACTAATGTCTGAAGTAGTGCTGGAGGGAATCGACAGGATGAATCCTGCAGGGCTGTCCGTAAATCCGTAAGAGTTACGGTGGGTGGATAGCTCTTCTGAACAGCACGTTGCAAGGCATCCCATGTATACTCAATAATGTTCATTCGGGGGGTCTGGTGGCCAGCGGAAGTGTTTAAACTCAGAAGAGCCTTCCTGGAGCCACTCTGAAGCAATTCTGGACGTGTGGGATGTCGCATTGTCCTGCTGAAATTGTCCAAGTGCCTCGAAATGTACGATGGATATGAATGCAGGCAGGTGATCAGACAGGGTGCTTACGTACGAGTCACCTGTCAGAGTCGTATCCAGAAACTCAGAAGAGCGTTCCTGGAGCCACTCTGTAGCAATTCTGGACGTGTGGGATGTCGCATTGTCCTGCTGAAATTGTCCAAGTGCCTCAAAATGTACGATGGAGATGAATGCATGCAGGTGATCAGACAGGGTGCTTACGTACGAGTCACCTGTCAGAGTCGTATCCAGAAACTCAGAAGAGCCTTCCTGGAGCCACTCTGAAGCAATTCTGGACGTGTGGGATGTCGCATTGTCCTGCTGAAATTGTCCAAGTGCCTCAAAATGTACGATGGATATGAATGCATGCAGGTGATCAGACAGGGTGCTTACGTACGAGTCACCTGTCAGAGTCGTATCCAGAAACTCAGAAGAGCGTTCCTGGAGCCACTCTGTAGGAATTCTGGACGTGTGGGATGTCGCATTGTCCTGCTGAGATTGTCCAAGTGCCTCAAAATGTACGATGGATATGAATGCATGCAGGTGATCAGACAGGGTGCTTACGTACGAGTCACCTGTCAGAGTCGTGTCCAGAAACTCAGAAGAGCGTTCCTGGAGCCACTCTGTAGCAATTCTGGACGTGTGGGATGTCGCATTGTCCTGCTGAAATTGTCCAAGTGCCTCGAAATGTACGATGGATATGAATGCATGCAGGTGATCAGACAGGGTGCTTACGTACGAGTCACCTGTCAGAGTCGTATCCAGAAACTCAGAAGAGCGTTCCTGGAGCCACTCTGAAGCAATTCTGGACGTGTGGGATGTCGCATTGTCCTGCTGAAATTGTCCAAGTGCCTCAAAATGTACGATGGATATGAATGCATGCAGGTGATCAGATAGGGTGCTTACGTACGAGTCACCTGTCAGAGTCGTATCCAGAAACTCAGAAGAGCGTTCCTGGAGCCACTCCTTAGCAATTCTTGACGTGTGGGATGTCGCATTGTCCTGCTGAAATTGTCCAAGTGCCTCCAAATGTACGATGGATATGAATGCATGCAGGTGATCAGACAGGGTGCTTACGTACGAGTCACCTGTCAGAGTCGTATCCAGAAACTCAGAAGAGCATTCCTGGAGCCACTCTGTAGCAATTCTGGACGTGTGGGATGTCGCATTGTCCTGCTGAAATTGTCCAAGTGCCTCAGAATGTACGATGGATATGAATGCATGCAGGTGATCAGACAGGGTGCTTACGTACGAGTCACCTGTCAGAGTCGTATCCAGAAACTCAGAAGAGCATTCCTGGAGCCACTCTGAAGCAATTCTGGACGTGTGGGATGTCGCATTGTCCTGCTGAAATTGTCCAAGTGCCTCGAAATGTACGATGGATATGAATGCATGCAGGTGACCAGACAGGGTGCTTACATACGAGTCACCTGTCAGAGTTGTATCCAGACATATCAGGGGTCCCGTATCACACCAAATGCACACGCCCCACACCATTACATGGTCTCCACCAGCTGGAAAAGTCCCCTGCTGACGTGGAGGTCCGTGGATTCATGAGGTTGTCTCCATACCCGTACACATCCATCCGCTCGATACAATTTGAAACGAGACTCACCCGACCAGGCAACATGTTTCCAGTCATCAACAGTTCAATGTCGGTGTTGACGAGCCCAGGCGAGGCGTAAAGCTTTGTGTAGTGCAGTCATCAACGGTACACGAGTACTGCTCCGAAAGCCCATATCGATGATGTTTCGTTGAATGGTTCGCACGCTGACACTTGTTGCTGGCTCAGCATTGGAATCTGCAGAAGGGTTGTAGTTCTGTCATGTTGAACGATTCTCTTCTGTCGTCGTTGGTCCCGTTCGTACAGAATCTCTTTCCGGCTGTGGCGATATCGGAGATTTGATGTTTCATCGAATTCCTGATATTCGCGGTACGCTCGTGAAATGGTGGTACGGGAAAATCCTCACTTCATCGCTACCTCAGAGATCCTGTCTACCATCACTCGTGCGCCGACTATAACACCAGATTCAAACTCACGTAAATCTTGACCATCTGGCATTGCAGAAGCAGTAACCGATCTAACAACTGCACTAGACACTTGCCCTACATAGGCGTTGCCAACGGCAGCGCCGTATTCTGGCTGTTTACATATCTCTGTATTTGAATACGCATGCCTGTACCAGTTTCTTTGGCGTTTCAGTGTATGACACTCCCATGAACACTACTCATATTCTTAATTTCAGGCACTCTGTCTGGTGAGAAAAAGTATGTGGACAACTGTTAATGGACGCCACTACAGGGGCGTGTGTGTGTGTGTGTGTGTGTGTGGATGTGTGTGTGTGTGTGTGTGTGTGTGTGTGTGTGTGTGTGTGTGTGTCCATCCTTCGCTCATGACCTCTTGAAGTCTTCATTCAACTTTCTGTCATCTTCAGGTGCATAAGAAACTGCAGTACATGGAATATGTCATACTTGATGTAAAAGTTTTAGTTGGCATCAAAACAAATAAATTAAAAAATAAATAAAAAACAGGAGGTGAATATGTACAATTACATACATTAAACAATGTTGTTGTACTAAATCATGTTCATTCTACCCTGACCTTGTGCACAATTTTTTTTTCTTTATTCTTATTTCATTCCCCAAAATGGGGCAGGCTGGAAGCGGCACAATACGCCGCTCTTCAGCCAAGAGAGTGACAGAAAAACATAGTCAAATGAGAAAAGAACGCACAACATAGAATGGTATAAATTGGTGAATAAACAGGAACAGAAATAGATGAGTATAAATGGTAGACTTAAAAACAACACATGTGGAGAAGAGCACTGTGAGTCGACACGAAAACAAAGCAGTGGGAACACAAATGTATGCTGCTGGCGACACTGTTGGTGCTGGTGGAACGTAGCTCTGCACACGGCACTGGAGAAACACTGACACCATAACGAAAATCTTAAAAATCACTGCACCAAAGAGGACCTACCACCGGGTGAAGGGTAGGAGGGGGGGGGGAAGAAAAGGGAGGGGGGAGAGACAGTAGGGGAAAACCAGGAGGGAGGAGGAGGGTGATGGTAGAGGGGAGAAGGAAGTAGCCCGAAGCCTGGGGAACGGGGGGGGGGGGATGAAAAGGAGAAAGAAGGTGGTCAGCAGGGGAAAAGGAGGAAGAAGAGAAGGGGGTGAGGGAGGGTGAGAGGGAGGCCTGAGGAGGGGGAGAAGAAGATTAAAGCTGGTAGGAGGGGTAAATGGAAGGTGCAAGGACATCATCCAGGAGGGGAAGTTGACGGAAGCCACCTTGGCCGAGGGTATGGAGCGTGTGGAGATGGAGACCACTCAGGCAGGCGCGGCAGTGGGCTAGGGTGGGAGAGGATGGGGGAAACCAAAGGATGGGGGGGGGGGGATCCAGTTTGAGGGAGGATCCATAGAATCCGTATCTTTTCAAGGAACAGGAGGAGATGGGGGAAGGGAATCAGATCATACAGGATCCAAATGGAGGACTGGAGACAGATATGATAACCAAGGCAGAGTGCATGGCGCTCAAGGATTTGGTGGGATTTGTAGTAGGTGGGGGGCTTGTGAACAAGATGTCAAGTGAACTTTTTTTTCCCTTTATTGAATTTCGATTCCCCCCGAAGGGGGCGAGCTGGCAGCAGTAGTACGCTGCTCTTCAGCCTACAGAAATTTTAAAACATAAAAAGCTAAGAAAATAAAAGCAGGCGATAAATCGGTGACTTAAATTGTAAAGCGCTGGAAAATTGTGGAAAGTTAAAACATAAAACAAAGAGTGGGAGATGCTAATAAAATACACAGGAAACAGACATGTAAAATAGTAGACAGATAATTAAGAAAACACGGCGACAGTCTGGTTATCTGATCGCAAGAAATAAAAAAATCACTGGAAACAGTGCACTAAAAAGTCTTCCCGAAGATGACACACCACAGCTAAGGGCAGATGGGGGGGGGGAGGAGGGACCTGGACAGATGAGGGGAAAACAAGGAGGGAGGAGAGGAAAAACGAAAGGATGGAGGGAACCGACAGAGGACTCATAAGGGGGGAGGGTGGGGGGCAAGGCAAATGCGAGAGGGAGTGGGGAAAGGCAGAGGAGGGAAATGCAAAAGGACTTGGGGGGGGCGATCAGAAGGGAGGCAGAGAGATGAAAGGCGGGGAAAGAACAGGATGGAAGTGGGGGGGGGGGAGAGGGAGCCCAGGAAAAGGACAGAGGAAGGGAGGGGAGGTGAAGATCAGAATTGATAGGAGGGATAAATGGAGGGAGAGAGGGCAACATCTGGGAGGGGGAGTTGACGGAAGACACCTCGAGAAAGGAGATGAAGGATATAGAGATGGGGGGTAGGGGGGACACAACAGTGAAGACGCGGCAGGGTGCGGGGATGGGAGAGGAGAGGAGCAACCAGTGGGTGAGGGGGATCAAGGCAGCAGGAGGTTCGAGGAATAGGAGCAGATGGGGGAAAGGAATGAAGTCATAGAGGATCCGTGTGGGGGATGGGAGGTGTATATGGAAGGTGAGGATCTGGAGGGACTTATAGAATTTGGGGGGGGGGGGCGGGCGGTGGGACAGGCATAACAGAGGATGGGATGGACTAAAGATTTGTAGGTGGTCAAGTGAGCCTCTTTTTTCTTTATTGTGATTTCATTTCAACGGAAAATAAGAATAAAATGTTACAAAAATAGTTCAAATGGCCCTGAGCACTATGGGACTTAACATCTATGGTCATCAGTGCCCTAGAACTTAGAACTACTTAAACCTAACTAACCTAAGGACATCACACGACACCCAGTCATCACGAGGCAGAGAAAATCCCTGACCCCGCCGGGAATCGAACACGGGAACCAGGGCGTGGGAAGCGAGAACGCTACCGCACGACCACGAGCTGCGGACTAAAATGTTACACATAAGGCGATAAGAAAAGGGGGACATAAAACAGAGTAAGGGGAGATAATGGAGGTAAAAATACACTGACATGGAGACGTTCATGGGGGCACAATTAAAAAAGTCGATATAAAGTTAAAAATACACAGTTGGCGATTCTTAAAACACAAAGAAGACACTGAAGGCACACGCCCAGGTTAAAAGTCGGCCACAGTATTAAAAACACTCTACAACAACACACTTTACACACACTTGGAGCACACACGATCCTCCACCGGATAACACGTCTCGTGAGCCGTACACGGCATCAGTGACAGTACTTGTCTCAGATAATACGAATCTCTTAGCGAGGCACCTAATGTGTGCCCCTGGTGGATGAGTCAGATATGCCTTCTTGCCCGATTTAGATGTTCGTATGAGTGTGAATCTGATCACTCCCAAGGAAATGATGAAAACATAATAAAAACTTTGAACATACAGGGTGTTTCAAAAATGACCGGTATATTTGAAACTGCAATAAAAACTAAACGAGCAGCGATAGAAATACACCGTTTGTTGCAATATGCTTGGGACAACAGTACATTTTCAGGCGGACAAACTTTCGAAATTACAGTAGTTACAATTTTCAACAACAGATGGGGAACCGAAAAGCCCCATGTTGCAGTCCCATCGCCCCTGCATCCTCAAAAAGTACTGGTCTGGGCCGCCATTTCTTCCAAAGGAATCATTGGCCCATTTTTCAGATCCGAAACGATTACTGCATCACGCTATCTGGACATTCTTCGTGAATTTGTGGCGGTACAAACTGCCTTAGACGACACTGCGAACACCTCGTGGTTTATGCAAGATGGTGCCCGGCCACATCGCACGGCCGACATCTTTCATTTCCTGAACGAATATTTCGATGATCGTGTGATTGCTTTGGGCTATCCGAAATATACAGGAGGCGGCGTGGATTGGCCTCCCTATTCGCCAACCATTAACCCCTGTGACTTCTTTCTGTGGGGACACTTGAAAGACCAGGTGTACCGCCTGAATCCAGAAACAATTGAACAGCTGAAGCAGTACATCTCATCTGCATGTGAAGCCATTCCGCCAGACACGTTGTCAAAGGTTTCGGGTAATTTCATTCAGAGACTACGCCATATTATTGCTACGCATGGTGGATATGTGGAAAAATATCGTACTATAGAGTTTCCCAGACCGCAGCGCCATCTGTTGTTGAAAATTGTAACTACTGTAATTTCGAAAGTTTGTCTGCCTGAAAATCTACTGTTGTCCCAAGCATATTGCAACAAACGGTGTATTTCTATCGCTGCTCGTTTAGTTTTTATTGCCGTTTCAAATATACCGGTCATTTTTGAAACACCCTGTAGCTGCTAAGGTTCAGTGACCGTATCAGAATTATGTTAGAACAAATAAGCCCTCGGTCACAAATATTAAGACAAAACTGACCAGGTTTCGACGATACTACGAGCGTCGTCTTCAGAATTAAACTAACTGTTCTAAAACATATTAGGTATATAATACATTAATAAAATTAAAGTTTGTACCGACTGGAAGGAGATGCAGTACTTACAAGTCACATTTTAAACAAATCTAAGCCGGAAAGGCGACGTCATGGATAGTTTTAAATAAGATGGCGAGCCACTGAGGGCTGCTCGTACTTGCGCGAAGAAGGGTTGCAACAAGACTGAAGTGCCCGCGTTAGAAAGTGTGGGCAAGTAATCACGGTGTTGCTACGAGCGCCATCTAGCAGCCGCAGAAACAACTAGGCTACTGTACATTCAAAATTAGACACATGAAATTGGGATGCAGCTGATTCAGGCATAACGTAAGCACTAATAAGAATAGGATGAAGTTACATATTTATCTGCTTTAAACAGAGATACATTTTGTAACGTAAAAAAGAAGTCAGTTATGACATACAAGAAAACAGTAAAGATGTAACAGGAAAACAACATTTCGGTAAACTGCATGAGGAAATCTGAATCAAAGATCAAGCAACGGCTTTATACAGTCGAAAAAGTTTTTATTTCGCAGCTGCAGCTGTTCGTTGAGAATGAGGCCATCATGACGAGAGAGATGTTGGAAAATCTCCAATTCCTCTAAATTATCTAACCTACGCCCCTTCTTTTCGGTATGCAGAATATTGTTATCGCCTATGGCTTTAGGCACGTGTCCAGTAAGTGAGAGATGATCGGCAAAGGATGAATTTAGGGGACTGGTGCCGTTTTTTCTCAAAAGATGTTTTTCATATCAGATGGAACAGTAGCCTAGTTGTTTCTGCGGCTACTAGATGGCGCTCGTAGCAACACCACGTTCACTTGCCCACACTTTCTAACGTGGGCACCTCACAAGGGAACCTCCCCATCGCACCCCCCTCAGATTTAGTTATAAGTTGGCACAGTGGATAGGCCTTGAAAAACTAAACACATATCAATCGAGAAAACAGGAAGAAGTTGTGTGGAACTATGAAAAAAATAAGCAAAATATACACTGAGTAGTCCATGTGCAAGGTAGGCAACATCAAGGAACATGTGAGCTTACGAGCGCCGTGGTCCCGTGGTTAGCGTGAGCAGTTGCGGAGGTCCTCGGTTCAAGCTTTCCCTCGAGTAAAAATTTTAAATTTTTTATTTTCAGACTATTATCTGTTCGTGATCGTCTGTCAATTATCGAAGGTCAGGAACTCACACATAATCAACTTCGCTCTCCTAAATTCCAGGACATGTTCAGACTTGCTTGGACATATGCAGGATTTGACGGTCTACACACGGAAAAATTTGAAAACGTTAAAACATATTTTTTGACAGAGCACAGGGAAAACTTTGCGACTGTGAAACTGTTGCATTCATTTGTTGCAGTTTATGTGACAAACTCTTATGTTTTCCTAACTTTTTTTCGAGTGATTATCACATCCACAAGAAAACCTAAATCGGGCAAGGTAGAAGAATCTTTCTACCCATTCGCCAAGGTGGGTCGACAACATATTCCTGTCATGTGACGCATATGCCGTCACCAGCGCCGTATAGAATATATCAGACGTGTTTTCCTGTGGAGGAATCGGTTGACCTATGACCTTGCGATCAAATGTTTTCGGTTCCCATTGGAGAGGCACGTCCTTTCGTCTACTAATCGCACGGTTTTACGGTGCGGTCGCAAAATACAGACACTAAACGTATTGCAGTGAACGGAGACGTCAATGAACGAACGGACAGATCATAACTTCGCGAAAATAAAGAAAGTAAAATTTTCACTCGAGGGAAAACTTGAACCAAGGACCTCCCGTTCCGCAGCTGTTCATGCTAACCACGGGACCACGGCGCTCCTGAGTTTACTCTGTTCTCAGATGTTGCCTATCTGGCCATTGGACTACTCAGTTTGCACATTTTGCTTATTTTTTTCATAGTTCCACACAACTTCTTTCTGTTTCCTCGATTGATCTGTGTTCAGTTTTTCAAGGCCTATCCACTGTGCCAACTTATAACTAAATCTGAGGGGGCTGCGATGGGGAGGTCCCCTTGTCAGTCTTGTTGCAACCCTTGTTCACGCAAGTACGAGCAGCCCTCAGTGGCTCGCCATCTTACTTAAAACTATTCATGACGTCGCCTTTCCGGCTTAGATTTGTTTAAAATGTGACTTGTAAGTACTGCATCTCTTTCCAGTCGGTACAAACTTTAATTTTATTACTGTATTATATACCTAATATGTTTTAGAACAGTTAGTTTAATTCTGAAGACGACGCTCATAGTGTAGTGGACTGACAAGATAGCCAGTCCACAGTGACGGGTAACCGAAAGGCACGCGTACACACACGCCGGCTGGCGTGAGTTCTGGAACAGGATACGTATGAATGCACTAAAGAAAAGTACGTATCGTCTGTTTACTTAACTTTCATTCATCCTTGTGGTACATCGCTATTGACGATACAAGTGAGACTCTCTCCAGATATGGTTAATGGCGCCTTGCTAGGTCGTAGTCATGGACTTAGATGAAGGCTATTCTAACTGTCTCTCGGCAAATGAGAGAAAGGCTTCGTCAGTGTAGTCGCTAGCAAAGTCGTCGTACAACTGGGGCGAATGCTAGTCCGCCTCTCTAGACCTGCCGTGTGGTGGCGCTCGGTCTGCGATTACTGACAGTGGCGACACGCGGGTCCGACATGTACTAATGGACCGCGGCCGATTTAAAGCTACCACCTAGCAAGTGTGGTGTCTGGCGGTGACACCACACATAGTAGCGTCGAAACCTGGTCAATTTTGACTTAATATTTGTGACCGAGGGCTTCTAACAGAAAACATAATAGTTTGTTCAAATGGCTCTGAGCACTACGGGACTTAACATTTAGGGTCATCTGTCCCCTAGAACTTAGAACTACTTAAACCTAACTAACCCCAAGAACATCATGCACATCGGTGGCCGAGGCAGCATTCGAAAATTGCGACCATAGCCGTCACCCGGTCCCAGACGGAAGTGCCTAGAACCTCTCGGCCACAGCGGCCGGCAGTTTTCCACATGACTTCAAATCAAAGCAACAGTAGCACAATCACACACTTTCTCTGTCCTCTGCCAAAACATACGTTTTTAACATTTCAGAAGTTGCGTTCCGATTTGCAAGCTTTGACGCTTCAGTTCCTTTGTTGCAACTATTTCACAGTCGTTTATTTCTTGTTTTCATTTCTGTGAGACGTCTACGTGCTATCTCGCCTGCTCTCTCTATTCATCACATTCACTTGCGACGGTAACGCATTCTTACCACACGAGCGTCCGACAGTGTAAAATGGTAGAAGATGTTCGAAATTCTGAGAAAAATAGGGGTAGGCTATAGGCAGAGACGGGTCATATACAATATGTACAACAACCAAGAGGGAATAATAAGAGTGGACGACAAAGAGCGCAGTGCTCGCATTAAAAAGGGTGTAAGGCAGGGGTGTAGGCTTCCCTCTCTACTGTACAGTCTGTACATCGGAAGAGTAATGATGGAAATAAAAGAAAGGTTCAGGTGTGGATTAAAATTCATGGCGAAAGGATATCAATGATAAGATTTGCTGATGACAGTGTCATCCTAATTGAAAGTGGAGGAGAAGCGCTTACAGGATGTGTTGAATGGAGTGAAGAGTCTAACGCGTTCGGAATACGAATTGAGAGTAAATGGAAGTGAAAAAAAAAAAAAAGGAATGAGAAGTACACTCCTGGAAATTGAAATAAGAACACCGTGAATTCATTGTCCCAGGAAGGGGAAACTTTATTGACACATTCCTGGGGTCAGATACATCACATGATCACACTGACAGAACCACAGGCACATAGCCACAGGCAACAGAGCATGCACAATGTCGGCACTAGTACAGTGTATATCCACCTTTCGCAGCAATGCAGGCTGCTATTCTCCCATGGAGACGATCGTAGAGATGCTGGATGTAGTCCTGTGGAACGGCTTGCCAAGCCATTTCCACCTGGCGCCTCAGTTGGACCAGCGTTCGTGCTGGACGTGCAGACCGCGTGAGACGACGCTTCATCCAGTCCCAAACATGCTCAATGGGGGACAAATCCGGAGATCTAGCTGGCCAGGGTAGTTGACTTACACCTTCTAGAGCACGTTGGGTGGCACGGGATACATGCGGACGTGCATTGTCCTGTTGGAACAGCAAGTTCCCTTGCCGGTCTAGGAATGGTAGAACGATGGGTTCGGTGACGGTTTGGATGTACCGTGCACTATTCAGTGTCCCCTCGACGATCACCAGTGGTGTACGGCCAGTGTAGGAGATCGCTCCCCACACCATGATGCCGGGTGTTGGCCCTGTGTGCCTCGGTCGTATGCAGTCCTGATTGTGGCGCTCACCTGCACGGCGCCAAACACGCATACGACCATCGTTGGCACCAAGGCAGAAGCGACTCTCATCGCTGAAGACGACACGTCTCCATTCGTCCCTCCATTCACGCCTGTCGCGACACCACTGGAGGCGGGCTGCACGATGTTGGGGCGTGAGCGGAAGACGGCCTAACGGTGTGCGGGACCGTAGCCCAGCTTCATGGAGACGGTTGCGAATGGTCCTCGCCGATACCCCAGGAGCAACAGTGTCCCTAATTTGCTGGGAAGTGGCGGTGCGGTCCCCTACGGCACTGCGTAGGATCCTACGGTCTTGGCGTGCATCCGTGCGTCGCTGCGGTCCGGTCCCAGGTCGACGGGCACGTGCACCTTCCGCCGACCACTGGCGACAACATCGATGTACTGTGGAGACCTCACGCCCCACGTGTTGAGCAATTCGGCGGTACGTCCACCCGGCCTCCCGCATGCCCACTATACGCCCTCGCTCAAAGTCCGTCAACTGCACATACGGTTCACGTCCACGCTGTCGCGGCATGCTACCAGTGTTAAAGACTGCGATGGAGCTCCGTATGCCACGGCAAACTGGCTGACACTGACAGCGGCGGTGCACAAATGCTGCGCAGCTAGCGCCATTCGACGGCCAACACCGCGGTTCCTGGTGTGTCCGCTGTGCCGTGCGTGTGATCATTGCTTGTACAGCCCTCTCGCAGTGTCCGGAGCAAGTATGGTGAGTCTGACACACCGGTGTCAATGTGTTCTTTTTTCCATTTCCAGGCGTGTAGTTGATTTGACAACAGAGACAAAGTTAGCGTCAGAAATAATTATCACGAAGTAGAGGTATTTAAGGAATCCTGCTACCTAGGTAGCAGAATAACCCATGACGGACGGAGCAGGGAGGAATAAAGAGCGGACTGTCACTGGCAAAAAGGGCATTCCTGGCCAAGAGAAGTCTGCTAGTATCAAAGATAGGCCTTAATTTGAGGAAGAAATTTCTGGGAATGTGGGTTTGGAGTATAGCATTGTGTGGTACTGAAACATGGATTGTGCGAAAAGTAGAATAGAAGAGAATCGAAGTACAGGAGACGTGGTCCTACAGACTAATGTTGAAAATTAGGTGGACTGATAGGGTAAGGAATGAGGAGGTTCTACGCAGAATCGGGGAGGAAATGAATATGTGGAAAACACCGAGCCGCGCGGGATTAGCCGAGCGGTCTCGGGCGCTGCAGTCGTGGACTGTGCGGCTGGTCCCGGTGGAGGTTCGAGTCCTCCCTCGGGCATGGGTGTGTGTGTTTGTCCTTAGGATAATTTAGGTTAAGTAGTGTGTAAGCTTAGGGACTGATGACAGCAGTTAAGTCCCATAAGATTTCACACACATTTGAACATTTGAATTTGAAAGCACTGACAAAGACATGGGACAGGATGTTAGGACATCTGTTAAGATATGTTGGAATGACTTCCATGGTGCTACAGGGAACTGTAGAGGACAAAAACAGTAGAGGAAAACAGGGCTCGGAATACATCCAGCAAATAATTGAGCATGTAGGTAGCTAGTGCTACTCTGAGATAAAGAGGTTGGCACAGCACCGCTGATACGTCTAGATACGACTCTGACAGGTGACATGTACGTAAACATCCTGTCTGATCACCTCCATCCATTCACGTCCATTGTGCATTCCGACTGATTTAGGCTATTCCAACAGGACAATGCGACACTCTACACGTCCAGTATTGCTACAGTGTGGCTTCAGGAACACTCTTCTGAGTTTAAACACTTCCTCTGGCCACCAAACTCCCAAGACATGAGCATTAGTGTTTATATCTGGGATGCCTTGCAACGTGCTGTTCAGAAGAGATCTCCATGTCTCTGCGGGATTCATGGTGTCAGTCCCCTCCAGTACTACTTTAGTCGGGTCCATGCCACGTTGTGTTGCGGCACTTCTGCGTGGTCCCGGGGACTCTACACCATGTTAGGCAGGTGTACCAGATTCTTTGGTTCTTCTGTATACGTCTACAGACATGTGTGAAATATCTTAAATATGGATCTCGTATGTCCGACATCCGCATACATGAGCAAAGCGGTGGGTGAAAAGCTCATACTAAACCTCTGCAACGATTTCAGCGGAAACGTGGTACTCACATTAGTTACTATATAGAAAGAGGTTCTGTGTGGATTAACAACCACCAGCCTCCTACTGGTGCGAGCGTTGTAATGTGGAGAGAGAAGGTTAGAGGAGGCGATTGATAGACAGAGAGGGGGAAGGAAGAGAGGGGCAGATTTAGGGAGAAGGTTGATGGAGAGAGGGACAGGAGGTGATGGACAGAGAATGTAGAGGGAGAAGATGGACATAGACTGTGGGAAGAAGAAATAGGCAGAGAATGGGGGGAGAAGGAGATTAAAGGGGGGAGGGCAGAACGTACAGAGAGGGGAGATGGACAGAGAGGGGGGATGGACAGATAGGGGGGAGAGGAGGAAATGGAAAGAGACAGGAGGAGGAAGAGGTAGGGAGAGAGAGGGGAAGGAGATGATGATCAGATAGAGGGAGAGGAGGAAATGGACAGTGTAAGAGAAGAGCAAGAGTAGAGAAGGTGGAGAGGAGGATATGGACAGAGAAAGGGGTAGGAAGAGATAGGCAGAGAAAGGGGGAGGAGAAAATGAACAGATAGAGGAGAGAAGTAAGTAGACATAGAGGGGGAGAGTAGGAGACAGATAAAGACAGGAGGAAGAAGAGAGAGGCAAAGAGAATCATGAGATGAACAGATAGAGGAGGAGAGGAAATGGATGGTGAAAGGGGAGTATGGATAGAGGAGGCAGAGAAGGAGACAGAGATGGGAGAAGGAGATGAAAAGAGAGAGGTGGGAAGACAAGATGGACTAAGAGTAAGGGTAGGAGGAGATAGAATTGGAGGGCTGAGGAGAAGATGCACAGAAGTGCGAGGAGCAGATTGACAGAGAGAGGTGCATAGCAGAAGCACAGGAGACGGGCAGGTGGAGATGGTCAGGGAGTGGGGAGGGGGGGGGGGTGGAGCAGGTGGACAGAGAAGGGGCGTGAAGGAGCGTGACAGCGGGGGAGTGGATGAGGATTTTTATAGATCTGCAAATAAATCTCTGGGATCTAAGATCGTTTTGAATGAAGGGATGGATATTTTCATACAGTAAAATTCCAATCAGATTGCAACATCTTGGGATTTCATGAAGACAACGCAAAAAACACAGGTTTTGATAAAAGAGAACTACTTTTTTTCGCGAATGATCTCAGCTAGGCAGGTGTACCAGCAGTACATCTACATTTTCATATACATACAAAGTCTGCAAGCCACCGTACGGTGCATGGCGGAGGGTACCCTACACCACTAACAGTCATTTCTTTTCCTGTTTCGCTAGCAAATAGGGAAAAACGATTGTGTGCCTCCGTATGAGTCCTAATTTCGCTTACCTAATCTTCGTGGTCCTAAACATTGTCAGTAGCGTTTCTTGAACAGAAGGTCGCTTCCATCTGGGGATTCCCATTTAAGTTGCCGAAGCATTTCCGTAACACTTCCGCGTTGCTCGAACCTACTGCTAACAAATCTAGCAGCCCGCTTCTGAATTGCTTCAATGCCATCCTTTTTACCGACCTTTTGCGGATGTCGAATACGCGAGCAGTGATCAAGAATAAGTCGCACTAGTATTCAATACTCTTCTCCTTTACAGATGAACCGCTCATTCCCAAAAATCTCCCAATTAACTCAAGTCGCCATTCGCCTTCCCTACCAGAGTTCTCACCTGTTCATTCCAGTTCATATCGCTTTGCAACGCTATGCCCAGATACACTACTGGCCATTCAAATTGCTACACCATGAATAAATGGAGATGATAAACGGGTATTCACTGGAGAAATATATTATACTAGAACTGACATATGATTACATTTTCACGCAATTTGGGTGCAAAGATAGTGAGAAATCAGTACCCAGAACAACCACCTCTGGCCGTAATAACGGCCTCGATACGCCTGGGCATTGAGTCAAACAGGTCGGGTGGCGTGTACAGGTACAGCTGCCCATGGAGCTTCAACACGATACCACAGTTCATCAAGAGTAGTGACTGGCGTATTGTGACGAGTCAGTTGCTCGACCACCATTGACAAGAGATTTGGAGAATGTGCTGGCTAGCGCAGCAGTCGAATATTTTCTGTATCCGGAAAGGCCCGTACAGGACCTGCAACATGCGGTCGTGCGTTATCCTGCTGAGATGTAGGATTTCGCAGGGATGGAATGAAGGGTAGAGCCACGGGTCGTAACACATCTGAAATTAACGTCCACTGTCCAAAGTGCCGTCAGTGCGGACAAAAGGTGACCGAGACGTGTAACCAATGGCACCTCATACCATCACGCCGGGAGATACGCCAGTATGGCGATGACGAATACACGCTTCCAATGTGCGTTCACCGCGATGTTCCCAAACACGGATGCGACCATCACGATGCTGTAAACAGAACCTGGATTCATCCGAAAAAATGACGTTTTGCCATTCGTGCACTCAGGTTCGTTGTCGAGTACACCATCGCAGGCGCTCCTGTCTGTGATGCAGCGTCAAGGGTAACCGCAGCCACGGTCTCCGAGCTGTTAGTCCGTGCTGCTGCAAACGTCGTCGAACTGTTCGTGCAGATGGTTGTCGTCTTGCAAACGTCCCCATCTGTTGACTCAGGGATCGAGACGTGGCTGCACGATCCGTTACAGCCATGCGGATAAGATGCCTGTCATCTCGACTGCTAGTGATACGAGGCCGTTGGGATCTAGCACGGCGTTCCGTGTTACCCTCCTGAACCCACCGATTCCATATTCTGCTAACAGTCATTGGATCTCGACCAACGCGAGCAGTAATGTCGCGATACGATAAACCACAAAGGCGATAGGCTACAATCCGACCTTTATCAAAGTCGGAAACGTGATGGTACGCATTTCTCCTCCTTACACGAGGCATCACAACAAAGTTTTACCAGGCAACGCCGGTAAACTGCTGTTTCTGTATGAGAAATCGGTTGGAAACTTTCCTCATGTCAACACGTTGTAGGTGTCGCCACCGGCGTCAACCTTGTGTGAATGCTCTGACATGCTAATCATTTGTATATCACAGCATCTTCTTCCTGTCGGTTAAATTTCGCGTCTGTAGCACGTCGTCTTCGTGGAGTAGCAATTTTAACGGCCAGTAGTGTATTTAAACGACGTGGCTGTGTCAACCAGGACACTAGTAGTGCTATAGCCGAACATTCTGGGTTTGTTTCTGCTAGTCATTCGCACTAATTATATTCTTCTACATTTTATCACACCAACAGGAAACTTTGTCTGAGTCATCTCGCATCTTCCTACAGCTACTCAAATTCTGCACAGTACCATCAGCAAACAATCACATACTGGTGCCCATCCTGTACGTACGTAGAAAATAACAGCGGTCCTACGACCTTCCTGGGGAGGCCCTTGTTTCTGATGAACCACTTTAACACTACTTACAGGCGTGAAAGAAGACAAATAGACTATGGTGGCAATGAGAAGAAAAGCGAGGAACCTAAAGAAATTCTAACATGACCCATGTCTGTTGTGGACACACTGACTAAAGTTAAAAATAATTTTTAGAAGTAAGAGTACCAGCTATCTTATTAATTCACTATTTCTTGGTTTAAGGGCACATAGTAGCGAACAGACTTACAAAATGCAATTTTTTTCTTAGTCTTGTTTAAATCCCCAATTATTTGGCCGCAAAATACGATTTGTTACATTAAATTTTGATGATTATTTTCGGAGTTATTAATTTTTTCGTGACGCATGGTAACTAACAAGGGGATGGCACGACATTTCGATCACGCATTTACTTGAAACTTTATACACCTTTAGTATCCGGCCGGGATGGCCGAGCGGTTCTAGGCGCTTCAGTCTGCATCTGCGGGACCGCTACGGTGGCAAGTTCGAATCCTGCCTCGGGCATGGATGTGTGTGATGTCCTTTGGTTAGTTAGGTTTAAGTAGTTATAAGTTCTAGGGGACTGATGACCTCAGATGTTAAGTCCCATATGCTCCGAGCCATTTGAACCATTTTTTTGAACACCTTTAGTAGGCCATTAAAACAACATAGTGTGCCCATACTGAGGTGCACCACTCTGGCAATTCCGAGAAAGTCGGAAAAGATGGCTATGTTGCAACTGTTAAATAATTTATGTTAATTCACGGTCAAGTATTAAACCAAATCTTAATGCATCTGGGATCTCAGGTAAATGAGACTCATCCATTAATATTTCACAGTGACTAAATATTTACGAAATCAACGTTTAACACCTTTTAAACACTTTATGCGATTTGAACATACACTATGTGATCAAATGTATACGGACACCTGGCTGAGAAAGACCTACAAGTTCGTGGTGCCCTGCATCGGTAATGCTGGATTTCAGTATGGTGCTGGCCTTGATGACAGCTTCCACTCTCGCAGGCATGCGTTCAGTGAGGTGCTGGAAGGTTTGTTGGCGAATGGCAGCCCATTCTTCACGGAGTGCTGCACTGAGGAGAGGTATCGATGTCGGTCGGTGAGGCCTGCCACGAAGTCGGCATTCCAAAACATCCCAAAGGGTCCCGTAGGATTCAGGTCAGGACTCTGTGCAGGCCAGTCCATTAGAGGGATGTTACTGTCATGTAACCAATCCGCCACAGGCCGCGCATTATGGACAGGTGCTCGATCGTGTTGAAAGATGCAATCGCCACCCCCGAATTTCTCTTCAACAGTGGGAAGCAAGAAGGTGCTTGAAACGTCAGTGTAGGCCTGTGTTGTGATAGTACCACGCAAAACAACAAGGGGTGCTAGCCCCATCCGTATAAGACCACACCACACCATAACATCACCGCCTCCGAATTTTGGCACTACACACGCTGGCAGATGACGTTCACCGGACATTCGCCATACCCACACCCTGCCGTCGGATCGCCACATTGTGTACCGTGATTCGTCACCCCACACAACGATTTTTCCACTGTTAAATCCTCCAATGTTTACGCTCCATACACCAAGCGAGGCGTCGTTTGGCATTTACCAGCGTGATGTGTGGCTTATGAGCAGCCGCTCGACCGTGAAATCCGAGATATCTCACCTCCCGCCTGGCTGTCATAGTACTTGCAGTGGATCCTCGTGCAGTTTGGAATTTCTGTGTGATGCTCGGGATAGATGCCTGCCTGTTACCCATTACAACAGACGAGGTCGGCCTGTGCGCTTTTGTGCCGTACGTGTCCCTTCACGTTTCCACGTCACTATCACATCGGAAACAATGGACCAAGGAATGTTTAGGAGTGTGGAAATCTCGCGTACAGACTATGACAAAAGTGACACCCAATCACCCGACCACGTTCGAAGCCCGCGAGTTTCGCGGAGCGCCCCATTCTGCTCTCCCACTATGTCTAATGACTACTGAGCTCGGTGATGTGGACCACCTGGTAGTAGGTGGCAGTACCATGCACCTAACACGAAATGGTTCAAATGACTCTGAGCACTATGGGACTTAACATCTGAGGTCATCAGTCCCCTAGAAGTTAGAAACGTAAACCTAACTAACCTAAGGACAACACACACATCCATGCCCGAGTCAGGATTTGAACCTGCGGCCGCAGCGGTTGCGCGGTTCCAGACTGAAGCGCCTAGAACCGCTCGGCCACACCGGCCGGCTCACCTAATACAATACTTTTGATCACGTAGTGAAAGTTGCATACTTTACAATTTGTTCGTCTATCGATTACCGTCCATTGAACATAACATTGAAAGGTGGCTACACTGAGCCACAGCGCCAGAGATCGCGCCAGAGAGTTTTGTTCCGCCACCTCCACTGGCAGTGATTATTGAGAAGTCGTAGTGGGCAGTTCTTGCCGAGAAGTTGTGGTGGACACTGCTTGTCGTGAAGTCGGAGTGGAGAGTTGTTGAGATGTGGTAGTAGTGAGTGTTTGTTCCATGTTTTATGCACGTTTGATGGGAGAGATAGCAGATGTTATTCTAATGGAGATATTGTAATGATCAGAGTGCATTTCGTCAATATATATGAAGATAACAAAACACTATTTTCTTTTTATTATTTCTGTGTCTTAAATAATGCGTCATTACAGGTTCAGTCAACAAAGCATCTGGCTTGTGTTCTTGTATTAGAGTGTCTTTCTGGTTTTCTTGCGCAATTATAGTATTTCTAATTTTTTAAATTACTTCAATAAATGGTACTTGAAATTTCTTGTCTTATTGGAGAAGAACCGTCCCAGATGTGTACGTTGAGTCACACTTCCACACAGAACAGCTACACTTATGTTTGTTGTTTCGTAGGTTTTATAGTTGCTGGGGACTTAATTAATTAATTGTGTTAACGGAAGTTTTCTTTGATTCTTTGTTGTTGTTCTATGCAGTCAGATTGCATACAAAAACTAGTCAGGGCCAACGGTTTACGAGACAGCGTAACCGGACAGTCAGTAAAATTATCTGTATTTTCATAAATAATTTAATTAAGCCCGCATGCACGTCATTTTTTTTTTTTTTTGTCCGGTTACGCTGTCTCGTAAACCGTTGGCCCTGACTAGTTTTTGTACGCAATCTGACTGCATAGAACAACAACAAAGAATCAAAGAAAACTTCCATTAACACAATTAATTAATTAAGTCCCCAGCAACTATAAAACCTACGAAACAACAAACACAAGTGTAGCTGTTCTGTGTGGAAGTGTGACTCAACGTACACATCTGGGACGGTTCTTCTCCAATAAGACAAGAAATTTCAAGTACCATTTATTGAAGTAATTAAAAAAATTAGAAATACTATAATTGCGCAAGAAAACCAGAATTACACTCTAATACAAGAACACAAGCCAGATGCTTTGTTGACTGAACCTGTAATGACGCATTATTTAAGACACAGAAATAATAAAAAGAAAATAGTGTTTTGTTATCTTCATATATATTGACGAAATGCACTCTGATCATTACAATATCTCCATTAGAATAACATCTGCTATCTCTCCCATCAAACGTGCATAAAACATGGAACAAACACTCACTACTACCACATCTCAACAACTCTCCACTCCGACTTCACGACAAGCAGTGTCCACCACAACTTCTCGGCAAGAACTGCCCACTATGACTTCTCAATAATCACTGCCAGTGGAGGTGGCGGAACAAAACTCTCTGGCGCGATCTCTGGCGCTGTGGCTCAGTGTAGCCACCTTTCAACATGCTGAGCACCCCCTATCAACAAATCCTCAGTCGAGTCAAATTCACTTGATAGGACATTCCAACGTACTTTTGACCATAAGGGTAGTTGCGGTACTGAGTGACATGCTTTTGGGAAATCGAGAAAGACTGCCTTGATCCAAAGCTTTCTAGGACGTCATGTGAGACAAGTGAGATTTGGGTCTCTCACGATCAATGCTTTCGGAGTCCGTGATGATTCGCATGGTAGAGGTCGTTCTCTTCGCGATATCTCACTAAATTTGAGCTCATTATATGCTCTAAAATCCTGCAACAAACGGATGTTAGTGAAATTGGAGAATAGTTTTGAGTATCACCTCTGCTTACTTTCTCGTGCAAAGCTGTGCCCTGTGCTTCCTTCCAATCGCTAGCCACTTGTCTACCGGCTGCACTGCAAATGAAAGAGCTTACTTCCAGAAATCTGCGCAAAGTGTGAAGTGTCTGGCAAGTGAAGTGTATGGCAGAGGGCTCTTACTATTATACCGTAGTGTAAGGTTTTCTTCTACTCGCAAGGGCCGACTGAGTGTGCTTCGGATGACTGTAGACCTGCGTGTGAGCCAGTACTGCACCCGCAGCACCTCACCGCGTAGCTACCGCGCGCGCCAAAGCGTACCTGTGTAGGCTCTGGTTTCGCTCGAAACACTTGCTTAATATGCATTACAAGACAGAAACGACCCACAGTAAAGGAGATTTAGGGAGAAGGTTGATGGAGAGAGGGACAGGAGGTGATGGACAGAGAAATGTAGAGGGAGAAGATGGACATAGACTGTGGGAAGAAGAAATAGGCAGAGAATGGGGGGAGAAGGAGATTAAAGGGGGGAGGGCAGAACGTACAGAGAGGGGAGATGGACAGAGAGGGGGGATGGACAGATAGGGGGGAGAGGAGGAAATGGAAAGAGACAGGAGGAGGAAGAGGTAGGGAGAGAGAGGGGAAGGAGATGATGATCACATAGAGGGAGAGGAGGAAATGGACAGTGTAAGAGAAGAGCAAGAGTAGAGAAGGTGGAGAGGAGGATATGGACAGAGGAAGGGGGAGGAAGAGATAGGCAGAGAAAGGGGGAGGAGAAAATGAACAGATAGAGGAGAGAGGTAAGTAGACATAGAGGGGGAGAGTAGGAGACAGATAAAGACAGGAGGAAGAAGAGAGAGGCAGAGAGGATCATGAGATGAACAGATAGAGGAGGAGAGGAAATGGATGGTGAAAGGGGAGTATGGATAGAGGAGGCAGAGAAGGAGATAGAGATGGGAGAAGGAGATGAAAAGAGAGAAACGGAAATCGCTAGCTGCGACGTACATGCACTGACAAACAAATGATTACAATTTCAGAAAAACTGACTGGTCTGTTCAAGAGAAAGACGTTCACAAATTGAGAAGGTCAGTAACGGGCTGGTTCACCACTGGTTCCTATGCAAGCATATATTCGGCTTGGCATTGAGTGATACAGTTGTTAGACGCCCTCCTGTCACACATTCTGTCCGACTGGCGCGTTGGATGACCAATATCCCGAGCTGGTTCAAGGCCGTCCCCATAATGCTACAAATGTTGCCAACTAGAGAGAGATACGGTAAGTTTGCTGGCCAAGCTAGGGTTTGTCAAGCATGTAGACAAGTAGTAGAAACTCTCCCCGAGTTCGGAAGGGCGTTATCTTGCTGAAATTTAAGACCGGGATGGCTTGCCATGAAGAGCAACAAAACAGGGCACAGAATATAGTCAACGTGCCGCTGGGCTGCATGGGCGCCGAGGACCGTAACCTGTTGGGTTCTGCATCTTCTTTTTCTTTTCCTTTTTGAATCGTCAGAGATTTGATGTTTGATGCGGCCCGCCACGAGATTCTCTCCTTTGGCAACCGTATAAGAGCAGCACTTGCAACCTACGTCCTCAGTTATTTGCTGTATGTATTCCAATCTCTGTCTTCTTCTACAGTTTCTGCCCTCTACAGCTCCCTCTAGTACCACGGAAGTCACTCCCTCATGTCTTAACACGTGTCTTATCATCTTGTCACTTCTCCTTGTCAGTGTTTTCCACATATTTCTTTCCTCTCCGATTCTGCACAGAACCTCCTCATTCCTTACCTCGTCAGTCCACCTAATTTTCAACATTCATCTGTAGCATCAAATCTCAAACGATTCGCTTCTCTTCTGTTTCTGTTTTCCCACAATCCATGTTTCACTACCATACAATGCTGTGCTCCAAACATACATTCTCAGAAATGGCTTCGTCAAATTAAGTTCTATGTTTGGTACTAGTAGACTTCTCTCGGCGAGCAATGCCCTTTTTACAAGCGCTGGTCTGAATTTTGATGCCCTTCTTGCTCCTTCCGTCATTGCCTATTTTGCTGCCTAGATAGCAGAATTCTTCATATACTTCGTGACCATCTATCTTGATGTTTCTCGCTGTTCTCTTGTCCGCTACTTATTACTTTAGCCTTTATTCGATTTACTCTTAGTCCATATTCTGTACTCATTAGACTGTTCATACCATTCAGCAGATCATGTAATTCTTCTCCACTTTCACTCAGGATAGCAATGTCATCAGCGCATCGTATTATTGATATCCTTGCACCTTGAATTTTAATTCCATTTCAGATCCCTTCTTTTACTTCCATCATTGCTTCTTCGATGTACAGACTGAACAGTAGCGGCGAAAAACTACGTTCGTGCCTTACTCTTTGTTCTTGGCCATCCATTCATATCGTTTCCTCTTGGCTCTTGTAGATATTGTTTCTTACCCGTCTCTCCCTATAGCTTACGAACATCATCTGCCATTTTATATTGTTGAGCGCTTTTTCCAGGTCGACAAATCCTGTGAACGTGTCTTGATATTTGTTTGGTCTTGCTTCTATTACCAACCGCAACGTCAGAATCGCCACTCTGGTACCTTTATCTTTCCCAAAGCCAAATTGATCGTTATCTAACAAAGTCTTAGTTCTCTCTTCCATTCTTCTGTATATTATTCTTGTCAGCAACTTGGATGCATGAGCTGTTGACCTGATTGTGTTCTATAACTCTCGCACTTTTATCTCTTGCCAGCCGGTGTGGCCGAGCGGTTCTAGGCGCTTCAGTCTGGAACTGCGCGACCGCTACGGTCGCAAATTCGAATCCTGCCTCGGACATGGATGTGTGTCACGTCCTTAGGTCAGCTCGGTTTAAGTAGCTCTAAGTTCTAGGGGACTGATGATCTCCGATGTTAAGTCCCATAGTGCTCAGAGCCATTTGAGCCATTTTTTAGTCATCTCTTGCCGTCATCGGGAATTGCGTGGATGATATTTTTCCAAAAGTCAGATGGTATGTCACCAGACTCATACACTCTACACACCCACGTGAATAGACGTTTTGTTACCACTTCTTACAATGCTTTTAGAAATTCTGATAGAATATTATCGAACCCTTCTGCCTCCAAAGTTCTTTTAAATTCCGATTCTAATACCGGATCCCCTATCTATACTAAATCGACTCCCATTTCTTCTTCTATCACATCAGGCAAATCTTCCCCCTCATAGAGGCCTTCAATGCACTGTTTCCACTTACCTGCTCACTCCTTTGCATTTAGCAGTCGAATTCCCGTTGCAGTTTTAATGTTACCACATTTGCTTTTGATGTCATCGAAGGTTGACTTTCCTATATGCTTTGGGAGTCCTTCCGACTATCATTTCTTTTTCGATTTCTTCACATTTTTCTTATACAGCTTCCGTTCACTTCCTATTTATATCATTCCTCAGCGATTTGCATTTCCTGAATTTCCCTGAACATTTTTGTACTTCCTTCTTTCATCGATCAACTGAAGTATTTCTTGCGTACCCACGGTTTCTTCACAGTTACCTTATTTGTACCTATGTTTTCCTTTCCAACGTCTGTGATTGCCCTTTTAGGGGATTTCCATTCCTCTTCAACTGTACTTCCTACTCAGCTACTGCTTATTGCTGTATCTATAGAGAACTTCAAGCGTATCTCGTCATTCCTTAGCATTTCCGTAGCACTTTGCGTATTGTTTCTTCCTGACTAATGTCTTAAACTTCAGCGCACTCTTCACCACTACGCCGGCCGGAGTGGCCGAGCGGTTCTAGTCGCTGCAGTCTGGAACCGCGCGACCGTTACGGTCGCAGGTTCGAATCCTGCTTCGGGCATGGATGTGTGTGGTGTCCTTAGGTTAGTTCGGTTTAAGTAGTTCTAAGTGCTAGGGGACTGATGACCTCAGATGTTAAGTCCCATAGTGCTCAGAGCCATTTGAACCATTTTTCTACTGCTTGACTTCACGCTTGCCAGTCCTTACCTCGGCCAGTGAGGTCGTCGGATCTGTCCCCAACTGAGAACGTTTGGTGCATTATTTTATTTATTTTATTTTTATTTATTTATTGATTTATTTAACCTGGCAAGATTAGGGCCATCAGGCCCTCTCTTACATCTAACCAGGCATTCTACTTATTTTACATTCATACGTTTCAGTAGGCATGTTAAACTACATCTAGTACAAAAAGTGAAATAAACAATTAGAAATACATACATATAGAGTTTATATTCGTAGATCATAAGTACTGTTATAATTAGACATTATTGAAGAGACAAATTTTAGATAGGAGTGCTGGCAGCAGGGAGTGTGAGGGAGACTCATGGTGAAGGGAGGAGAAGAATAGAGAGACATGATGAAACATAATTAAGGAAATATAAAGGAAAAGAAGATTGCGTGGCTAATAGAGATAGATGAAGAGGAAGGCATCTCAGGAGCAAGATAGGAGACGCTAGCTTTGCTATTTGACAGATGAGAGGATTGGCCTGGTACATTAATTTTGTGGAGAACTTTATGAAGATGATAGTTCGAAATGTTTCAACTTCTTCTTAAAAGCAGCAGGAGATTGAATTTTGCGCAAGGTAAGGGGCAGTTTGTTCCAGAGGCGGACAGCGGCAACTGAGAAGGAGTTTGCAAAAGTTTTTGTTTTGTGAGTGGGCACAGTTAGGATACCAAATAAGAGTGACCTCGTGTTTCGATCATGATGGCATGACAGGTTTTTAATCTCTGAAGCAAGGTACTGGGGTGCTTGCGCGACGAGGAGTCTGTGAAGTAGACATAGAGTCATTATGGGCAGGGCCCTCCAACCAGCTTGCAATTTTGTCGATCCAACACGCACGTAGCCAAAGTCTTGCCGAGGGCGCTCACCAGAAGGGTATATGAAAGTTGAATTGCGTAACATGAGATGAACGAGGTGAACAGTTTGGTTTCAGGCGAGGAGTCTGAACTAGAGATGCCATTAGGCTACTGAGAGTGATAGGGGAGGGGTACACGGAGAAGAAAAGGAAGGTGTATGTTGTGTTCATTGATCTTGAGAAGGCTTTTGACTGTGTCAGGTGGAACGAACTGATGAAAATCCTAAGGAAGCATGGAGTTGACTGGAGGGATGCTAATTAGAAATTTATATCTGAACCAGAGAGCAAGAGTGAGTAAGAATAGGCGGTGTGATGAGTGAAAAAATTGAACTGGGAAGAGGTGTACCACATGATTGTTATTTATCACTAATACTGTTCAGCATCTGTCTGGAGGAGATTATTAATGAAAGTTTTGATGGAAAGAGAGGAGTTTGTATAGGGCAGGGGCGGGCAAACGTTGCACGCGGCTCACGAGCGCACAGCGCTGCACGTGTGCTGCTCGCGTGCAGCCGTCGACAGGGGCTGTGGCGACAGCCGGCAGGTTGCGGCAGTGTAGTGCCAGGCTAAGCCGCGGACGTTGATGCGAAGCGAGCACTGTGTAGTGAACGTTGTATTTCAAGAAACGGACAAGTGGAGATTTGCTATCTTTTAAAAAGTAATGGGAGAATCATTTTTTCTTTGTGCAAAAACGTGAAAATTCGAAATTTTTAATATGTGGCAGTATTCTCGCTGGTCAACGGAAGTTTAGTATTGAAGGCCATTATAATAAATTTCACAATGACGAGTACAATTTATTGTCGGATTCTGAGCGGATGAGGAATTGACTGAGCTTAAGAAGAGCGATCTGACGATACCAGATGAATCTGTCGTAGTTGGCCGGCCGGAGTGGCCGAGCGGTTCTAGGCACTACAGTCTGGAACCGCGCGACCGCTATGGTCGCAGGTTCGAATCCTGCCTCGGGCATGGTTGTTTGTGATGTCCTTAGGTTAGTTAGGTTTAAGTAGTTCTAAGTTCTATGGGACTGATGACCACAGCAGTTAAGTCCCATGGTGCTCAGAGCCATTTGAATTTGTCGTAGTTGCTGTTGTCACGAGAGATCTGCGACTTTCTCTCGTCATGTCTCTCATCTAACTGATTTAACATTTTATGGAACACTGTTTTCAAGTTTTCAGGACGACAACAATAATAGCCCAGCGGTATCTGCAAGTTATAAGACAGCGCTTAATATAGCGAGAGCTGGAAAACCATTTGCTGAATTAATAAGTCTCGGTTAAGAGCAAACATCAGTGATGAAAATTTACGTAACTGTTTGTGTTTGTCTGTATGTAGAAATTTTGTTCCAGATATTAAACGTATTGTAAACTCCACCTATGATAATTAAATAAAACGTATCGTAGGTAATAGGTACTCTTTAAAACCACGATTTCCTTCAAGCACTCCTACCAACCTTATTAATTCACTCAATAAAGCAAGCTAGGAAACGAAACGCATTACAGAGGAAGGAGCGGACAGAAGGTATGGTGGGGACGGGAGATAAGCGTGTGGCCAGCTTGCCCCTGTGTGCACGCAGAACACCTGTTAACTGCACGCGTGCAAGTGCACCGCACACGTGCAGGATTCCTGCCCGCCCCTGGTATAGGGGGTCGGAGAGTGGGGTGTGTAAGATTTGCAGATGACAAGGTTGTGATGGCAGAGAGCGCAAGAGAGATGGAACAAATGTTAGATGATCTAAATACAACATTAGAAGAATACGGAATGAAGATTAACATGAAGTAAATGAAAAGCAAGGTAATTGGAGGAAAGGGGAGAAAATGCCGTACGAAAATAGGGAGAGAGGAAATCGAGCAAGTGAATAACTTCAATTAATTAGGAAGTCTAAATATGGATGAAAAGTATTGCTCAACAGAAATTAGTAAAAGAATGAAAATGGCAAAAGAAGGATTGAAGAGGAAACAGAAATTACTTTGCGGAACAATAAACAAACATTTGAGGAAAAGACTTGCCTAGTGTTACATCTGGAGCTTTGCACTGTATGGTGCGGAGACCTGGACATTGAGGAAGGAATGTCAAAGAAGATTGGAGGCACTAGAGAAGAATGGAAAAAGTGAAATAGGAAGACGAGTAAGGAATGAAGAAGTATTAAGAAGAATTGGAGAATAAAGAAACACGCTGAAAGCCATTAGAAAGAGAAAACGGAACTGGATTGGACATTGTCCGAGGAGGGACTGCTTATTGAAGGGAGCAATAGAAGGAATGGTGGAGCGAAAAGGGGAAGAAGAAAAAGAAGATATCAAACGCAGGACAATATCCGAGGAGACAAATATTCGGAGGTGAAAAAGACTGGCTATGGAGAGACAAAAGTGGAAGAGGCTTAACCCTTGACAAGACCTGCTGTAAAGCAGAATACCTACTGCTACTACTAACACGCCAATTGGACAAAATTTGGCACGATGTCCCTCGGGAGGACACTGTCAGTCAGTGCCAAGTCGAGTGACTGCTTACATAAGGACAGCAGGTGCACCAACGCGTTATTGAATTGATCAATTTTTAAAGCTCTTTCCCTTGAACAGATCATCCAATTTCTGAAATTGTAATCATTTGTTTCTTCGCATGTGCACGTCACATGAAGCGATTTCTGTACCATTCGGATAATTCAATTGTGATGCGTCGTTTTTTTTTTTAATCCTACAGTGTAGTACACGAGCCAATGAGGCTTCACACACATTTTTAAAAATCTGTATTTATAGCTTAAATGACATTTAAGTTAGAATACGGAGTTAGAATACGGACCGCATGAAGAGAATAAGAACGAGGAGATTAAAATTTTACGGTCGTACAGGGTGTTTCAAAAATGACCGGTATATTTGAAACGGCAATAAAAACTAAACGAGCAGCGATAGAAATACACCGTTTGTTGCAATATGCTTGGGACAACAGTACATTTTCAGGCAGACAAACTTTCGAAATTACAGTAGTTACAATTTTCAACAACAGATGGCGCTGCGGTCTGGGAAACTCTATAGTACGATATTTTCCACATATCCACCATGCGTAGCAATAATATGGCGTAGTCTCTGAATGAAATTACCCGAAACCTTTGACAACGTGTCTGGCGGAATGGCTTCACATGCAGATGAGATGTACTGCTTCAGCTGTTCAAGTGTTTCTGGATTCTGGCGGTACACCTGGTCTTTCAAGTGTCCCCACAGAAAGAAGTCACAGGGGTTCATGTCTGGCGAATAGGGAGGCCAATCCACGCCGCCTCCTGTATGTTTCGGATAGCCCAAAGCAATCACACGTTCATCGAAATATTCATTCAGGAAATTAAAGATGTCGGTCGTGCGATGTGGCCGGGCACCATCTTGCATAAACCACGAGGTGTTCGCAGTGTCGTCTAAGGCAGTTTGTACCGCCACAAATTCACGAAGAATGTCCAGATAGCGTGATGCAGTAATCGTTTCGGATCTGAAAAATGGGCGAATGATTCCTTTGGAAGAAATGGCGGCCCAGACCAGTACTTTTTGAGGATGCAGGGACAATGGGACTGCAACATGGGGCTTTTCGGTTCCCCATATGCGCCAGTTCTGTTTATTGACGAAGCCGTCCAGGTAAAAATAAGCTTCGTCAGTAAACCAAATGCTGCCCACATGCATATCGCCGTCATCAATCCTGTCCACTATATCGTTAGCGAATGTCTCTCGTGCAGCAACGGTAGCGGCGCTGAGGGGTTGCCGCGTTAGAATTTTGTACGGATAGACGTGTAAACTCTGGCGCACGAGACGATACGTGGACGTCGGCGTCATTTGGACCGCAGCTGCAACACGGCGAACGGAAACCCGAGGCCGCTGTCGGATCACCTGCTGCACTAGCTGCGCGTTGCCCTCTGGGGTTGCCGTACGCGGTCGCCCTACCTTTCCGGCACGTTCGTCCGTCACGTTCCCAGTCCGTTGAAATTTTTCAAACAGATCCTTTATTGTATCGCTTTTCGGTCCTTTGGTTACATTAAACATCCGTTGAAAACTTCGTCTTGTTGCAACAACACTGTGTTCTAGGCGGTGGAATTCCAACACCAGAAAAATCCTCTGTTCTAAGGAATAAACCATGTTGTGTACAGCACACTTGCACGTTGTGAACAGCACACGCTTACAGCAGAAAGACGACGTACAGAATGGCGCACCCACAGACTGCGTTGTCTTCTATATCTTTCACATCACTTGCAGCGCCATCTGTTGTTGAAAATTGTAACTACTGTAATTTCGAAAGTTTGTCCACCTGAAAATGTACTGTAGTCCCAAGCATATTGCAACAAACGGTGTATTTCTATCGCTGCTCGTTTAGTTTTTATTCCCGTTTCAAATATACCGGTCATTTTTGAAACACCCTGTGAGTGGTTCTCTTTTGACCAAAGGTCTGTTTGAGTTTTCTGTCTGGTAGGGATCCCATAGTGCACAGTAGTGCTCTAGAAGAGGACGAACAAGCGTGGTGTTGGCAGTCTCCTTTAGAAGACCTGTCGCATCTTCTTAGTGTTTTACCAATAAAAGGTAGTCTTTGGTTTGCTCTCCTGACAACATTATTTACGTGATCTGAAACTCTAACCGAACGGGCCAACAGCACCGACCGGCCGCCGTGTCTTCCTCAGCTCTCTGTCGTCACCGGATGCGGATATGGAGGGGCACGTGGTCGGCACACTGCTCTCCCGGCGCAGTATGTCAGTTCACGAGACCGGAGCCGCTGCTTCTCGGTCAAGCAGCTCGTAAGTTTGTTTCACAAGGGTTGAGTGCACGCTGCAAGTGATGTGAAAGATATAGAAGACAACGCAGTCTGTGGGTGCGCCATTCTGTACGTCGTCTTTCTGCTGTAAGCGCGTGCTGTTCACAAGGTGCAAGTGTGCTGTACACAACATGGTTTATTCCTTAGAACAGAGGATTTTTCTGGTGTTGGAATTCCACCGCCTAGAACACAGTGTTGTTGCAACAAGACGAAGTTTTCAACGGAGGTTTAATGTAACCAAAGGACCGAAAAGAGATACAATAAAGGATCTGTTTGAAAAATTTCAACGGACTGGGAACGTGACGGATGAACGTAAAAGGTAGGGCGACCGCGTACGGCAACCCCAGAGGGCAACGCGCAGCTAGTGCAGCAGGTGATCCGACAGCGGCCTCGGGTTTCCGTTCGCCGTGTTGCAGCTGCGGTCCAAATGACGCCAACGTCCACGTATCGTCTCATGCGCCAGAGTTTACACCTCTATCCGTACAAAATCCGAACGCGGCAACCCCTCAGTGCCGCTACCATTGCTGCACGAGAGACATTCGCTAACGATATAGTGCACAGGATTGATGACGGCGATATGCGTGTGGGCAGCATTTGGTTTACTGACGAAGCTTATTTTTACCTGGACGGCTCCGTCAATAAACAGAACTGGCGCATATGGGGAACCGAAAAGCCCCATGTTGCAGTCCCATCGTCCCTGCATCCTCAAAAAGTACTGGTCTGGGCCGCCATTTCTTCCAAAGGAATCATTGGCCCATTTTTCAGATCCGAAACGATTACTGCATCAAGCTGTCTGGACATTCTTCGTGACTTTGTGGAGGTACAAACTGCCTTAGACGACACTGCGAACACCTCGTGGTTTATGCAAGATGGTGCCCGGCCACATCGCACGACCGACGTCTTTAATTTCCTGAATGAATATTTCGATGATCGTGTGATTGCTTTGGGCTATCCGAAACATACAGGAGGCGGCGTGGATTGGCCTCCCTATTCGCCAGACATGAACCCCTGTGACTCCTTTCTGTGGGGACACTTGAAAGACCAGGTGTACCGCCAGAATCCAGAAACAATTGAACAGCTGAAGCAGTACATCTCATCTGCATGTGAAGCCATTCCGCCAGACACGTTGTCAAAGGTTTCGGGTAATTTCATTCAGAGACTACGCCATATTATTGCTACGCATGGTGGATATGTGGAAAATATCGTACTATAGAGTTTCCCAGACCGCAGCGCCATCTGTTGTTGAAAATTGTAACTACTGTAATTTCGAAAGTTTGTTTGCCTGAAAATCTACTGTTGTCCCAAGCATATTGCAACAAACGGTGTATTTCTATCGCTGCTCGTTTAGTTTTTATTGCCGTTTCAAATGTACCGGTCATTTTTGAAACACCCTGTATTTACAGAATAAATGACAATAGGCTAAGGGAGAACATTTTTAATGTCATTTCCAAATTAGAAAAAAACACCTCGAGATGGCTGCAAGAGACAAGAAAGGAGTTGAGAAAATTTAGCGTCGCAGAAAACACCAGACACAGCCGAGAAAGGTTCAGGCTACTGATCAATACTGCAAAAAATTTGCTGTCCAACAAGAAATAGTCACAACCAGGGAGGGTGATGTCAAAGGAACAGAGGCAGCCCATCAGCCAACGCATGAAAAAGGCCTGGGAGGATAGGAAGAAAAGGAGTGTACTTTTTAGGAACCCCTGTCTGGGAATATCACGTACCGAGGCTACAGAGCGCCACAGTCTTATGCTTGAGACAGCGTCGCACTGTCTGATGAACGCCGGTGCGTTCTTCACGACAGTACGGGAGGACGCGAATCCGTCGTCTTCCGCGGCCTACACTCTCCGACACCTTGTAACGGAACATATTAAAGGCTTTACTGTACCGAAGTATGCGATACCCTCCAAATTCAACCAATTTAACGAGTATTTATGATTATAGAAAAGTTATTGTGTATGTTAACAACGATTGCATAACATGTCTCCATAAACAGTCAACCCATTAAATTATACTGAATAACTGACCCACACAAAAGTTTATATCACTTGACCACTGATACAGCAAATGTCATCATGTAAAAACACTGAGTTCATCTTAAATAATTAATATGAAGTACGAAAAATAGTGGGCAACTTAGGTATTTTGGATCTCCTTAAATAAAAATCACCCAGTGAAACCTATTTGTTCACTAGGAGCGTTTTCACTCAGTATTCACGTAAGCAATCCTATTTTAGACGAAAACCAATGTAATTCTTAATAATTCATGTTATTTACTTATTTATGCAAATTAGAGAAGTCAATTGTCAAACTTCTAAAAAACGGCCTTTTTGTAACAAAGAATTATTCTGTCAAGTCAACAAATCTGTCTGTCATTTTAATAACATGTTAAATTATGTCGCTCGATGCAAATTAATAACTTTTCTGCACAAATTATGATAACAGATGTACATGTGACTTGTAAACTATATCTCTTTTTAGTAGTTCTTTGACAATGTTATAAATACGAGCAGCAAGAACGGTCGGAAGGCAGTCGGAATGTCACTTTGGTAAAGTGTGTTTGTGTGTTATTGTTTGAGGTGGATAAACAATGCAAAGAACATGTAACGGAAGTACTACTTTGTGTTGAGTCATGGCCTTTGGTGGACAGTGGAATTAAGATGGCCACCAGAGTAATAAATATTTGAAGTTTACATATTTGTTGGTTTCGCTCGTTCTTTATCATCAAAAGCACATAAAAAACACGGGACCTCATGTTTTTAACCCCAGACAACCAGATGTAGAGCCAGCATCAGCATCGAGAGACAGCAGCGATCCAGCAAGTAGCAACGATTACCACAACACAATGGATTTTAATGGCGCCAACCTAACATCAAGTGCTAACAAGCTCCGTAAATGGGAGTGAAATAGTGCGATTATAGCAATTAGCAATATCTACGACCAGGCGACCATTACAACCTACACTCTGGCACGGAGGCGAGCTGGCGGCGGCTCCATTACACCCTGGAGAACATCCACGTGGGCATCGGTGGGTCCAGTGGAGCTCGTGCAAGGCGCCATCGCGGTCGAGGAGTACCGCACACTGGTTGCAGACCACGTACACTCCTTCATGAGGGGCATGCATGCCAAAGACAGTCGCATTTTTCAACAAGATAATGCGCCACTTCAAAAAAGCGGCCATCTCTTTGTTCCCCTCTTGCGGGTGTACATACGCGCCATTTGATCAACGGTATCAGTTCCACCTTTAGTGGAACTATACAGGGTGATTCAAAAAGAATACCACAACTTTAAAAAGTGTGTTTAATGAAAGAAACATAATATAACCTTCTGTTATACATCATTACAAAGAGTATTTAAAAAGGTTTTTTTTTTCACTCAAAAACAAGTTCAGAGATGTTCAATATGGCCCCCTCCAGACACTCGAGCAATATCAACCCGATACTCCAACTCGTTCCACACTCTCTGTAGCATATCAGGCGTAACAGTTTGGATAGCTGCTGTTATTTCTCGTTTGAAATCATCAATGGTGGCTGGGAGAGGTGGCCGAAACACCATATCCTTAACATACCCCCATAAGAAAAAATCGCAGGGGGTAAGATCAGGGCTTCTTGGCGGCCAGTGATGAAGTGCTCTGTCACGGGCTGCCTGGCGGCCGATCCATCGCCTCGGGTAGTTGACCTTCAGGTTTCATAACTAACCTTTTTCGTAGAACTCTCCATACAGTTGTTTGTGGAATTTTCACCTCTCTGCTAGCTCTGCGAGTCGATTTTCCTGGGCTGCAAACAAATTCTTGCTGGATGCGTGCCACATTTTCATCACTCGTTCTCGGCCGGCCAGAACTTTTCCCTTTGCACAAACACCCATTCTCTGTAAACTGTTTATACCAACGTTTAACACACCACCTATCAGGAGGTTTAACACCATACTTCGTTCGAAATGCACGCTGAACAACTGTCGTCGATTCACTTCTGCCGTACTCAATAACACAAAAAGCTTTCTGTTGAGCGGTCGCCATCTTAACATCAACTGACGCTGACGCGTAGTCAACAGCGCCTCAAGCGAACAAATGTACAACTAAATGAAACTTTATAGCTTCCTTAATTCGCCGACAGATAGTGCTTACCTCTGCCTTTTGTCGTTGCAAAGTTTTAAATTCCTAAAGTTGTGGTATTCTTTTTGAATCACCCTGTAATATGCATTTATCTCGGCTTTATTCTTCTCTCGTTCAACAGTGCCTTTATCTTGGTGCATTGTTGACAACATCAGTAAGTTTTTACTTGGTTTCGTTTTTGCTGTGTCAGACACCAAAGTTACTGGAGGCCTACCTGTTGGGAACTAACTCACTGCAAAGTTTACAAGATAAATAACAGCTGACTGACATCAACAATCACTTCCTCTGAAAGTAAACCGATTGTTGTGGATATCAAGAATACCAACGAACAAGAAAGTAACTTGCATTGTTGTAGAGATGAGAAATACGAAATCCTACTAAGGGAAATTTTCTGGAGCATGGAAGCCTAAAGGGGGGGGGGGTTGTTGGACCCATAATAAGTTTTTTCATTTTTTCTTTCAAAGCAGGTATTTTCTATAAAATATATTGACACTAACGTTTCATAAAATAGGCAACATACAATAACTCAAAGGGGAATATATAGTATGAAAGTTACTTGGGCAAAAGCAGGGGACATAAAAAAATTATGGGTTCAACGAACGACCCCCCCCCTCCCTTAGGCGTCCTAGTGTTAACAGACGCGGATCTTACAATGGCTGAGTGCTGAGTGAACCTTCCAGCTCCTTTTTTTTTTTTTTTTTTTTTTTTTTACGCCTGAAGGGTGGTGGGCGAGCCACTTGAGAGCGTCTGGCTCTATTTGGCCTTAGATTAACATTTTATTGGTTTTATTTTTCTTTATTGACAATGTTCTCACAGGTATAACTTATATCTAATTTGTTTCCCTTTATTAACATTTACAATTCTTGTTATACCTTTTGGATATATTTTTCATAAATTGTTCACATTTTGCTTACTGCTTTAACTTATTTCTAACGTGTTTCCTTGTTCGTTTACAATTCTTGGTATTCCTTTTGTATATTGTTTCCATCTTTAATACAATTAAGATATTTGAACATGGGTACACTTTGTTGCTATGTGGTTAGAACTTTCTAGAATATAAATAATTATGCAATAAGATTAACAAAGATAATTAAGAATTAAAATAAGATTAACAATTAAAATACAGTTTTCCGTAATTGTTTCACGAATGAAGACGAAGTAAATATTCCAGAATTCCAAACCAAATCAGCTGTTAGCATGAGTGGCATAAAAGTAGATATCTTAGCTGTTGCGTAACAACTCAGAGCACTTAAGAAAGGCAAGTCTTCCGGTCCAGACGGTATACCAATCAGGTTCCTCTCGGAGTATGCAGACACAATAGCGCCTTTCTTAGTAGTCACATACAACCGCTCACTTGACGAAAGGTCTGTTCCTAAAGACTAGAAAGTAGCACAGGTCACACCAATATTCAAGAAAGGAAATAGGAGTAACCCATTGAATTACAGACCCATATCAGTGACCTCAATTTGCAGTAGGATTTTGGAGCATATACTGTACTCGAAGATTATCAATCTCCTTGAATAAAATGACTTATTGATACATAACCAACACGGATTCAGAAAATATCGTTCTTGTGCAACGCAGCTAGCTCTTTATTCCCATGAAGTAATGAGTGCTGTCGACAAGGGATCTCAGATCGATTCCATATTCCCAGATTTCCAGAAGGCATTTGATACCGTTCCTCACAAGCGACTATTAATCAAATTGAGTGCATATGGAGTATCGTCTCAGTTGGTGACTGGATTCGTGATATTCCCAGATTTCCAGAAGGCATTTGATACCGTTCCTCACAAGCGACTATTAATCAAATTGAGTCCATATGGAGTATCGTCTCAGTTGGTGACTGGATTCGTGATATTCCCAGATTTCCAGAAGGCATTTGATACCGTTCCTCACAAGCGACTATTAATCAAATTGAGTGCATATGGAGTATCGTCTCAGTTGGTGACTGGATTCGTGATATTCCCAGATTTCCAGAAGGCATTTGATACCGTTCCTCACAAGCGACTATTAATCAAATTGAGTGCATATGGAGTATCGTCTCAGTTGGTGACTGGATTCGTGATATTCCCAGATTTCCAGAAGGCATTTGATACCGTTCCTCACAAGCGACTATTAATCAAATTGAGTGCATAGGGAGTATCGTCTCAGTTGGTGACTGGATTCGTGATATTCCCAGATTTCCAGAAGGCATTTGATACCGTTCCTCACAAGCGACTATTAATCAAATTGAGTGCATATGGAGTATCGTCTCAGTTGGTGACTGGATTCGTGATTTCCTCTCAGAGAGGTCACTGTTCGTAGTGATACACGGTGAACCATCGAGTAGAACGAAAACGATATCTTGCGTTCCGCAAGGTAGTGTCATAGGTCCTCTGCTGTTACTGACTTATATAAATGATCTAGGTGATAACCTGAGCAGCCCCTTAGATTAATTGCAGATGACGCTGTAATTTACGTCTAGTAAAATCATCAGACGATCAATTCCAATTACAAAATGACCTAGAGAGAATTTCTGTATGTTGCGAAAAGTGGCAATTAACGCTAACCAAAGAAAAGTAAGAGGTCATCCACATAAGTACTAAAAGAAATCCGATACATTTTGGATAAACGATAAATCTAAGGGCTGTCAATTCGACTAAATACCTAGGAATTACAATTACGAGCAACTGAGAATGGAAAGACCACATAGATAATATTGTGGGAAAGGCGAAACAAAAACTGCGCTTTGTTGGCAGAACACTTAGGAGATGCGACAAACCCACTAAAAAGACAGCTTGCATTACACTCGTTCGTTCTCTGCTGGAATACTGCTGCGCGGTGTGGGATCCTTACCAGGTAGGATTGACGGAGGACATCGAAAAAGTGCAAAGAAGGGCTGCCCATTTCGTGTTATCGCGCAATAGGGGTGAGGGTGTCACTGATGTGATATGCGAGTTAGGGTGGCAGTCACTGAAACAAAGGCGGTTTTCTTTGCGGAGAGATTTATTTAAGAAATTTCAATCACCAACTTTCTCTTCCGATTGCGGAAATATTTTGTTGACACCCATCTACGTAGGGAGAAATAATCATCATACTAAAATAAGAGAAATCAGAGCTCGAACGGAAAGATTAAGGTGTTCCTTTTTCCAATGCGCCATTCGAGAGTAGAATGGTAGAGAAGTAGTATGAAAATGGTTCGATGAACCCTCTGCCAGACACTTAAGTGTGAATTGCAGAGTATCCATGTAGATAGATGTAGATGTAGTTGTGGTCTTCGGTCCTGAGACTGGTTTAATGCAGCTCTCCGTGCTACTCTATCCTGTGCAAGCTGCTTCATCTCCCAGTACTTTCTGCAACCTGCATCCTTCTGAATTTGCTTGCTGTATTCATCTCTTGGTCTCCCTCTACGATTTTTACCCTCCACGCTGCCCTCCAATGCTAACTTTGTGATCCCTTGATGCCTCAGAACATGTCCTACCAACCGGTCCCTACTTCTAATCAAGTTGTGCCACAAACTTCTCGTCTCCCCAATCCTATTCAACACCTCCTCATTCGTTATGTGATCTACCCATCTAATCTTCAGCACTCTTCTGTAGCACCAAATTTCGAAAGCTTCTATTCTCTTCTTGTCCAAACTGTTTATCGTCCACGTTTCACTTCCATACATGGCCATACAAATATTTTCAGAACCGGCTTCCTGACACTTAAATCTATACTCGATGTTAACAAATTTTTCTCCTTCAGAAACGCTTTCCTTGCCATTGCCAGTCTACATTTTATATCCTCTCTACTTCGACCATCATCAGTTATTTTGCTCCCAAAATAGCAAAACCCCTTTACTACTTTACATATCATTTCCTAATCTAAATCCCTCAGCATCACCCAACTTAATTCGACTAATTCCATTATCCTCGTTTTACTTTTGTTAATGTTCATCTTATATCCTCCTCTCAAGACACTGTCCATTCCGTTCAACTGCTCTTCCAAGCCTTTTGCTGCCTCTGACAGAATTACAATGTCATCGGCGAACCTCAAAGTTTTTATTTCTTCTCCATGGAATTTAATAAAATGGCTCTGAGCACTATGCGACTTAACTTCTGAGGTCAGCAGTCGCCTAGAACTTAGAACTAATTAAACCTAACTAACCTAAGGACATCACACACATGCATGCCCGAAGCAGGATTCGAACCTACGACTGCAGTGGTCACGCGGTTCCAGACTGAAGCGCCTAGAACCGCACGGCCACAACGGGCCGGCGGGATTTTAATACCCACTCCGAATTTTTCTTTTGTTTCCTTTACTACTTGCTGAATATACAGATTGAATAACATCGGGGAGAGGCTACAACCCTGTCTTACTCCCTTCCCAACCACTGCTTCCCTTTCATGCCCCTCGACTCTTATAACTGCCATCTGGTTTCTGTACAAATTGTAAATATCCTTTCGCTCCCTGTATTTTACCCCTGACACCTTTAGAATTTGAAAGAGAGTATTCCAGTCAACATTGTCAAAAGCTTTGTCTAAGTCTACAAATTCTAGACACGTAGGTTTGGCTTTCCTTAATCTTTCTTCTAAGATAAGTCGTAGGGTCAGTATTGCCTCCCGTGATCCAACATTTCTATGGAATCCGAACTGATCTTCCCCGTGGTCGGCTTCTACCAGTTTTTCCATTCGTCTGTAAAGAATTCGCGTAAGTATTTTGCAGCTGTGACTTATTAAACTGATAGTTCCGTAATTTTCACATCTGTCAACTCCTGCTTTTTTTGGGATTGAAATTATTATTTTCTTCTTGAAGTCTGAGGGTATTTCGCCTGTCTCATACATCTTGCTCACCAGATGGTAGAGTTTTATTGATTGGGGACTCCATGTTGTCTTGTGCACTACGACCAGATAACAGGTATACTTGAAAAAGGAGACAGCATTGGTCGTATATTTTTTACTATCGCAAAATCGATTTTCTGTCACTGAGTGACCATCTTCAGTGCTATATTGTATAACTTAAATTAGGATGCACTGTTGTCACTAAGCTTACGGCAATCACATAGACTGAGTGTGATTGCTCAGAGCCATTTGAACTTTTTTTATTTTTCCTCTCTGGCTCTATTTATACACGTGCCGCAGCGGACCGCCGAGGGAACACTAGCTGTCATCTGCATTACGCACACGGCAGCTGCCTCTGAACGACTGCTTTCTCGGACACATAATCTTAAATAACAAAGTTACGAATTAATTTAGAATCTTCTTAATTTTTACCTGCATTCTGCTAAGTCATTTGAAATCACAGAAAAAGTTTCAAGTCGCTTGAATAAAAACTTTGCCTTCTAGAATTTTTATAGTGGAACTAACAGTACGAGGTGCAATCAAGTTCTAAGGCCTCCGATTTTTTTTCTCCGGACTGGAAAGAGATAGAAACATGCGCATTGTTTTAAAATGAGGCCGCGTTCATACTCAATAGGTCCCAGAGATGGCAGCACCGTACGGCAGATGGAATTTTACCGCCAGCGGCGAGAATGAGAACTGTTTTAAATACTTAAAATGGCGACGTTTTCCTTACTTGAAAAGCGTGCAATCATTCGCTTTCTGAATTTGTGTAGTGTGAAACCAATGGAAATTAATCGACAGTTGAAGGAGACATGTGGTGATGGAGTTATGGATGTGTCGAAAGTGCGTTCATGGGTGCGACAGTTTAATGAAGGCAGAACATCGTGTGACAACAAACCGAAACAACCTCGGGCTCGCACAAGCCGGTCTGACGACACGATCGAGAAAGTGGAGAGAATTGTTTTGGGGGATCGCCGAATGACTGTCGAACAGATCACCTCCAGAGTTGGCATTTCTGTGGGTTCTGTGCACACAATCCCGCATGACGACCTGAAAATGCGAAAAGTGTCATCCAGGTGGGTGCCACGAATGCTGACGGACGACCACACGGATGCCCGTGTGGCATGTTGCCGAGTAATGTTGACGCGCAACGATAGCACGAGTGGGACTTCTTTTCGTTGGTTGTGACAATGGATGAGACGTGGATGCCATTTTTCAATCCAGAAACAAAGCGCCAGTCAGCTCAATGGAAGCACACACATTCACCACCACCAAAAAAATTTCGGGTAACCGCCAGTGCTGAAAAAATGATGATGCCCATGTTCTGGGACAGCGAGGGCGTAATCCGTACCCATTCCGTTCCAAAGGGCACTACGGTAACAGGTGCATCCTACGAAAATGTTTTGAAGAACAAATTCCTTCCTCCACTGCAACAAAAACGTCCGGGAAGGGCTGCGCGTGTGCTGTTTCACCGAGACAATGCACCCGCACATCAAGCTAACGTTACGCAACACTTTCTTCGTGATAACTTTGAAGTGATTCCTCATGCTCCCTACTCACCTGACCTGGCTCCTAGTGACTTTTGGCTTTTTCCAACAATGAAAGACACTCTCCGTGGCCGCACATTCACCAGCTGTGCTGCTATTGCCTCAGCGATTTTCTAGTGGTCAAAACAGACTCCTAAAGAAGCCTTCGCCGCTGCCATGGAATCATGGCGTCAGCGTTGTGAAAAATGTGTACGTCTGCAGGGCGATTACGTCGAGAAGTAACGCCAATTTCATCGATTTCGGGTGAGTAGTTAATTAGAAAAAAAATCGGAGGCCTTACAACTTGAATGCACCTCGTAGATTGTTACCTCCGAACTATAACTTTAATAGAACTTGTATAGGTTGTTATTAATACTATGATTCTAAAATTTGTTATAGCTCTGTTATTTAGTAACTTCTATCATATGCCGTAACCAAAATTTTCTGTCATTAAAATTCCAGGTACTTAATCTATTACAAATGCATTTTAGTTATAAATTTGGTTTTCATTAAATAACTCAAAAACAATAAGAGGTAGCGTAATGTGGTCTCTTAGATATTATTTTTAGGTTGACCTGAGGCATCATAGAAATTTTTAAGTCTAATATTTGGAGCCTTCAATTTTTCTTAAAAACGAGGATTTCGACTGTAATTTTTACCCTATTATTTTGAAACTGGCACCACTTTTTGTTACCTCCATAGTCACATTATGACCACATTCTGCGTTTCTAGCTTTATTATTTAGCGCCACTCGTTTTTTTCTTAAAACTGTATTTTACGAAAAACTATCGATTTGATTACCTAAAAATGATGACGTTTGAATTGCGGGGCGGTCAACTGCGCGGTTATCGTCGCCCGTACAAATTCCCAATCTTTACTCAGTCCAATCTCGCCGCTTTCAGGAATGATGATGAAATGATGAGGACGACACAAACACCCAGTCATCTCGAGGCAGGTGAAAATTCCTAATCCCGCCGGGAATCGAACCCGGGATCCCGTGGTCGGGAAGCGAGAACGCGACTGCGAGACCACGAGCTGCAGACATTACCTAAAGCCTTGATGTTTAAAACGTATTACATTAAAGTACATGTTGACAAAGTTTGAATATAAAATGTTGACTATCAGTTTTATACTTAATTTGGCGCAATACTTGAGCGCTACATCAGGCGCGTCCAGGTGCCGTGGTGCTGGTAGCAGTGAACTGGGGTGAGTTCCGGCTCACTCGCTCCCATGTGTATCTCACACATGATACAAGGCTTGTTTCTCTTCAAAGCACATGCAAAATTCTGAGGTGTAAAATTACTTTTGCGTTATATCAATGTCAAGTAAGTAGAGTATCAAAATGTTATCGACCCATAAAGTTCTTTTCATACGAGTGATATGCCCTCCTATGGCAAGGAAAGAAGGAAACCAGCGGAAAAATAATCCCAACGGAGCACAAAAAGGTGAATATGCTCCTTTTTAAAAGATTCTGATCGAAAAGTTGAGTACCAACTGCCTCTCGTTCTACATTTCTCAGCAACTTTAATAATATTACAAAAAATTTAGGCTTGCGAACATATTCGCTCCTTTTTATGCCGAAACAGGTGGAGGCAGTGGTAGTGGGAAGGAGACGGAAAATTAATGAGTTGTTGTTGTTGTGGTCTTCAGTCCTGAGACTGGTTTGATGCAGCTCTCCATGCTACTCTATCCTGTGCAAGCTTCTTCATCTCCCAGTACCTACTGCAACCTACATCCTTCTGAATCTGCTTAGTGTATTCATCTCTTGGTCTCCCCCTACGATTTTTACCCTCCACGCTGCCCTCCAATACTAAACTGGTGATCCCTTGATGCCTCAGAACATGTCCTACCAACCGATCCCTTCTTCTGGTCAAGTTGTGCCACAAACTTCTCTTCTCCCCAATCCTATTCAATACTTCCTCATTAGTTATGTGATCTACCCGTCTAATCTTCAGCATTCTTCTGTAGCACCACATTTCGAAAGCTTCTATTCTCTTCTTGTCCAAACTATTTACCGTCCATGTTTCACTTCCATACATGGCTACACTCCATACAAATACTTTCAGAAATGACTTTCTGACACTTAAATCTATACTCGATGTTAACAAATTTCTCTTCTTCAGAAACGCTTTCCTTGCCATTGCCAGTCTACATTTTATATCCTCTCTACTTCGACCATCATCAGTTATTTTGCTCCCCAAATAGCAAAACTCCTTTACTACTTTAAGTGTCTCATTTCCTAATCTAATACCCTCAACATCACCCGACTTAATTCGACTACATTCCATTATCCTCGTTTTGCTTTTGTTGATGTTCATCTTATATCCTCCCTTCAAGACACCATCCATTCCGTTCAACTGAGTATTGCAAGATAATAGACAATAGTTGTGTTACAGAAAGTGCGACGGAGACAATGGCAGTGTGAGGAAAAGAGAGGGAGACAGTTGAAGCGGAACGTAGTTGACAGTGAAAGAACAATAATAGGAAAAGAGTGAAGGAGACAGTGCCAGGAGGAGAAAGTGGAAATGAGTGAGAGCCAGCGACAAGGGGAAACAGAATGTAGAAGGGTAATGAAGGTAAGAACATTTTGCTATTTTTCAACATGATCACCATTTCTATCGATGCATTTTTGTAGACGCTGTGGCAGTTTCTGTATGCCCATGTCATACCAGCTCGCCGCCATGCTGTTCAGAAAATTATGAACTTGTTTCACCTCGTCGTCGGAGCCGAATTGCTGGGACCACAATTTACGCTGACAGGTACTGTAAGACTCTGGAAAAACGCAAGCGGGCAATTCGGAACCGGAGAAGAGGAATGTTGAGCAAGGGCGTACACATTCTCCATGACAACGCTCGCCCACATATCGCTCTAGGCAAATCGTTGCTCTCCTGCAACAGTTCCAGTGGTACCACCCAGCCTGTAGTCGTGACTTGTCGCCCTGTTCCCTAGGTTACAAGACCATTTGGCCGGAAAGCGATTCAGCTCCGACGACGAGGGGAAAGAAGAGGTTCATAAGTTTCTGAACAGCAAGGCGGCGAGCTGGTATGACATGGGGATACAGAAACTGCCACAGCGTCTACAAAAATGCGTCGACAGAAATGGTGATTATGTCGAAAAACAGCTAAATGTTAAACCTATAAAATGATGTACACCATTGCAGAAATAAACGGGTCTATGTATTTATTAAAAAAAAATAGGAGACCTTACTTTTGGAATTACCGTCGTACACTGAAGAACCAAAGAAACTGTGAAAGGTCTCTGTTGGATTCCTTTCATGTTTAATTTCTTAAATCTATTGTCATTTACGGCATAAATTCCTCTTCTAAATTTACTGTGGCGTTTCTGACTATCTGGGAGGAGACTGAGTAGTGGAATGTGTTACTTTTACACATAAACAAGAACGATCTGTCACACTACTACACTTTAAAACACAGTTTATATGTAATTCATGTCACACAGTCTCATACGGAACCTACATCGGCTTTCTTTTATATACTGTATATGATAAGATACTGTCATCCCCCTTCCCTTCTGTGTGAGAGGATGAATGAGCAAATGTAGTTCTAGTTGCATGCTTGAGGGTAGCAGACAAGGCTGTCTGCTAGAGAACAGTAGGACCAACGTCAGAACAGGTAGCTACGCTTTCTAAAAGCAAAGAGGTTTCTATCCTTAGTATGGTTCTGTCCCTCCGTTGTCATGTTGGTATAGGAAGCTGCCCCTCTGGCCACTTCCGTTTTGTATTCGGGAAGCACGCTCGGTAGGAGCGCAGGTCAGTCGGTCCGTGGCGAGCGTCTGAAGTGGTAAGATCTCCGGCTAAGCGCGTGTCTGCTAAGTCCGTAGGACAATGGATTTCTTAAGTTCAGCCTAACTGAAAATTTAATCACCTTTATTTCAGGTTTAGCTCTAAAATATGTAATGTTATCTTAAATTGCAGCGCAGTGTAATTCTCGTGTGAAGTTCAGATTATTTTCCGGTAGTTGCTTTGTCACTACTTTGTGGGTAAAGTGGAACCACGTGTTGATCAGTAACTCTAACTAAGATCAATCTTAAATGCGAATGCTTGTGTGATTATAACGTCTCGTCTTGACAATATTTTTCAATATAGCAACTTTTCTTTATGTTCAACCCACGTGGGGTGTACTTTGCGAGACCAGTACCACGTGCTTATATAACTGTTTGACCCGTCAGGTTAACAGTAAGACATTAGTAACCAGTTCGAGGTTTTTCTTTTGTAAATTGCTTTTCGATCTAATTTATTTTAATTATCAAAATTATTGTGGAGTAACACTCTTTGTGTAAACCAAGTCGGCCACGTGAAGCAAGTGGTTTAATCATCAAAGTAGCCCTCAGCTATTCTTTTCGCGAAGATTTCACCGAGTTAATATGAATTTAGTATACCAGTGTGTGGTAATTACATGACGGACAGGATTGTGCTACGAACGTATCTTCTTTGGGTGAAAATTTGAATCTGTTGGTAGTGGTTAACTTTCTCTTGCATACATTTCAACGTTCTTTGTGTGTTGTTTTATGAATGCAGTGTTGTATGCAGTCTCCCGATCTTGCCTCCATATTTGATGTGTTCCGTAAGATTGCAAACTCACGTTTTCACAGTCCTAAATAAGGCACCAGCTCAGTTATAACTCACGTTTAATACGCTGGAATTTCAATGATCAATGTTAAAATAAATTTCCAAATATAAACTGATTTATTTCTTTTTATTTAAATTCACTTTTTTATATATATATCACCGGTTGTCGTATGACTACTAAAAGATTATAATTAATGTTAGTCTGGTTGGGAATTTGGTAAGCTAGACTGGATACCTGGTGAAACAGTTGCGCAGTAATGCAAGGTTAACTTCCCCAGGCAGCTCACAGCTTTTAACCCGCTTTTATTGTCAATCAGTACCGCTTTCATCATAGCAAATTAAAGTAACAAACTTACAACTGGTACACCTGCCTAATATCGTGTGGGGCGCACACGAGCAAGCAGAAGTGCCGCAACACGACGTGGCACGGACTCGACTATGCCTGAAGTAGTGTTGGAGGGAACTGACGCCATGGATCCTGCAGGGCTGTCCGTAAATCCGTAAGAGTACGATGCGGTTGAAATCCCTTCTGAACAGCACGTTGCAAGGCATCCCACATATGCTGAGGAATGTTCCTGTGTCTGGAGCTTCGTGGCCGGGGAAAGTTTTAAAGTTAGAACAGTATTGCTGCAGCCTCGAGCCACGCTGTACCAATTCTGGACGTATGTGGTATTGCATTGTCCTGCTGAAATTTCCCAAGTCCGTCGGAATCCGCAATGGACACGAATGGATGCTTGCGTGCGTGTTGAAACGTCCCCTTAGAACAATTTATACACGACTGTGCTTAAACTGACACACAATAATTTTAGCGCAACGCAATCTGACTATCAAAAATCCCTACAAAAGAATGGCCCAGACAAACATTAAACTATACCTTTCACAAATCACTTACCTCACAACAATCTTCGTTACTCGAACTACTGCAATACGGCGAGCGCCACTACTGCCAGATAAATAAAAGATTCAAACTACGGAAGGCACTAACTACTGATAGGCATAGTTAGCAAATGAAAGATTTTAATAGAGAACAAACAATGTATTTACCTTAATATCATCAAAAGTCTTTCTTTGTTATTGTATTTATGAAAAATTTTATTAAATCATTATTGGCCACTGGCCAAAACAATTTGTAAACTTTTTTGTGGGGAGCATGGGGGCTATGTAAGTAGGCTGTTTAGATTTTTATATTGGTAATGCCACGTAGCGCTCTATATGAAAATCACTGGCTGTGCTGTGTGCAGTCTGTGGCTAGTTTGCATTGTTGTCTGCCATTGTAGTGTTGGGCAGCGGCAGCTGGATGTGAACAGCGCGTAGCGTTGCGCAGTTAGAGGTGAGCCGCCAGCAGTAGTGTATGTGGGGAGAGAGATGGCGGAGTTTTGTAATTTGTCATGAACTGCTCTATATATTTTGACTATTAAGGTAAATACATTGCTTGTTCTCTATTAATATCTTTAATTTCCTAACTATCCCTATCAGTAGTTAGTGCCTTCCGTAGTTTGAATCTTTTATTTAGCTGGCAGTAGTGGCGCTCGCTGTATTGCAGTAGTTCGAGTAACGAAGATTTTTGTGAGGTAAGTGATTTCTGAAAGGTATAGTTTAATGTTACTCAGGGCCATTGTTTTGCAGGGATCTTTGATAGTCAGATTGCGTTGCGCTAAAAATATTGTGTGTCAGTTTAAGCACAGTCTTGTATAATTGTTCAAAGGGGACGTTTCATAAATACCGTTATTTCTACAAGGACTGCAGTGGGTCTGCACCTCTGGTGACCCACCAATACCACAATCTCTTCCAGGACTACAGTGGGCCTGTCCACAATTTCTACAAGGACTGCAGTTGGTCTGCAACTCTGGTGGCCCACCAATACCGTAATCTCTACCAGGACTACAGTGGGTCTGCTCTGCGATGACCTACCTACCAATATTCTTCAAAACGTCGAATGACTCTGCTGTGGGTTTGCTCTGTTGTGGCCCATTACCTGTCAGCATGTCAAGAGTCAGCACTGTCTTTCCGTTGGAAGGACACCACTACTTGTTCAAGACTGCATGGAAATCCACTACTTCTGTGTGCAATTTTTTTTACTAATGAGACTTTGTGAAAAAAAACCTGTAATTACTATTAGATGAATGATCAGGACTGTCTTTATGGACTGTGAGGAAATTTTAGCTTTTGACCAACATTATATCAATAAGTGTGTGCATTGGATATCTTTGTTAGTGTAATTATGAAAAATTTTATCAAATCATTATTGGCCACTGTCCAAAACAATTTGTAAAATTTTTTGTGGGGAGCGTGGGGGCTATGTAAGTAGCCTGTTTATATTTTCTTATTGGCAACGTTACGTAGCGCTCTGTGTGAAAATCACTGGCTGTGCTGTGTGCAGCCTGTGGCTAGTTTGCATTGTTGTCTGCCATTGTAGTGTTGGGCAGCGGCAGCTGGATGTGAACAGTGCGTAGCGTTGCGCAGTTAGAGGTGAGCCGCCAGCAGTGGTGGATGTGTGGAAGGAAATGGCGGAGTTTTGAAATTACATATATTATGACTTTTGATGATATTAAGGTAAATACATTGTTTGTTCTCTATTAAAATCTTTCATTTGCTAACTATCCCTATCAGTAGTTAGTGCCTTCAGTAGTTTGGATCTTTTATTTAGCTGGCAGTAGTTGTGCTCGCTGTATTGCAGTAGTTCGAGTAACGAAGGTTTTTGTGAGGTAAGTGATTTGTGAAAGGTATAGGTTAATGTTAGTCAGGGCCATTCTTTTGTAGGGATTTTTGAAAGTCAGATTGCGTTGCGCTAAAAATATTGTGTGTCAGTTTAAGCACAGTCGTGTATAATTGTTCTATCGGGACGTTTCAGTTTCATTCTAATTACATGCGTTAAATCGACCCTATCCCCAGTTTTAGAGAACCGTGTACAGTTGTTACGAATAGTATTTATTTTAGGAAGTTAATGAAATGAAATCGAGACTAACGGGAACTGCGTTTTCCGTCCTGGTAGTAAAAACGGATGAAGTAAGTGACTGTTTAAAATCTTCATTCGTAGTCGGCGTTGCCGAATTGCCTCTGCAGACCGCAACAAACAAAACAGTCTGTGTTTGGGCACCGAAAAACCGCGTGCTACCGACAGCAGTCAAAAGACGGCGCTCCCGGAGTGACCTTGAAGCAACCAATCACAGCTCAAGTGCCAGGACACACACACACACATACAAAGGCGCCGGTTGCAGCGCGAAACACGAAACAGCGCGATGTATCACTGCTGTGGTGTTGCAGCACGAAACACGAAACAGCGCGATGTATCACTGCTGTGCTGTTGCAGCACGAAACACGAAACAGCGCGATGTATCACTGCTGTGCTGTTGCAGCACGAAACACGAAACAGCTCGATGTATCACTGCTGTGCTGTTGCAAGAAGCCTGTACATGCGTTGTATCTGTCTCGAAACGAACGTGGCGAGTACTGTACACTCTCTCCTTGTTACTGCAATTAGCGGACAAGTTTTACGAACATACGAGATGAAGGAAAAAACACCGTGCCACAAAAATTATAAACGTTTGAACTCTGTGGCGCCACTTTCCTTCTCTCATCATCGATTAGCGTCAGAAGGGACCACCCCCTTAGAAAGTAACAGTCCGCAGTTGACTTTTTCATATTTATGCGCGTGTATTTCTGCGATACACCGCAATAATGATCTCTCCAAAACACGTTGTTCAGAGTGTGGTTTATCATGCTACAGTGGCAGGATGTGCGACTTCGACGTGTTGAAAGTAAATGTTTCTATTATATGATGCATGAACAAAATACAAACAAATTTCGTTGTATATGTTTATTAGTTTCAGAAATATAGACGTGCCAAATCGGATGATTCTGTTTGATGCATCCTGTATTGTGAATGATCTCTTACGTTTTATTAAGTTTTGTCTTTATATTACGTCGCAAGTTTGTTGTGGCTCCACACGTTTTTAATCTTTTAAAGCAAATGGATCATTCTACTCAACTGATATCACATTTCGTAAAATACTTTCAGACTGGGGATGGTGCGATTCTGTAATAAATATGATGTCCGACGTCGTCAATGAGGAATTACCATATAGACCAGTTGGGGTAAGACACACATACTGCATGTACAAGTGTAACATCTAACAGAACACGCCACATGGTAACAGATACATAGTTGTCTCTGCAATGCCGTACCAACTCTTACGCCATTGTTTTTATTTGCTCGTTTCTGTCGGCATTGTGAGTAAAACAGCGCCAGTCGCGTTTCCCCATTTTCTATATAATAACGCAATATTCAAAGCAATGCAAATTTATGAATAAAAATTTCTCGTTCTTTAAAAAAGTTTATTAAAAAAAACGATATATTTTAGCACTGCTGCCCTGGCTGACTGAATTTTGGTTTTCAAGCGGCTATTAGTAAACAGTAAAAACACATGCTATAGGCGATACCAAAAAGTACCGGTTATTCAGAACTAAAGTACCGGTATCGGTGTGGGCAATTAAGCAGCTATTATACAGAGGGGTAAAAAAAAAGTTTCCTCTGTTTAAAAGTCTATAACTGGCAAACTAATTGACGGAGTTGTCTCATCTTTGGTAGTGTAATAGTTTGTAGTTCCGGCAATCGCCACACAAGCGTTATACTGCGTCGTTTTGTTTTGTCAGATGATAGTCACCAGATAGTCAGTGTTTTGTTCTCTGTTGCATCTAGTTGCTGGAGTAAACATGGCTGGCGCAAGGCTTACATTCGATGAAAGCAAGTCAGTTTTGAAGTGGTATTTTAAGTACGAAAACATTAATGAAGTCCAACGGCAATGGCGAAATGAGTATCAAACAGAACCACCGACACGTTTAACGATTCGTCGCATTCGAGACAAATGTGAAGCCGAAGGCTGTGTTACAGATGTACACAAACAGCGACCCGTAACAATAACAAGTCCAGCTAACTACCGTCGTTTGTTGTTGTTGTGGTCTTTAGTCCTGAGACTGGTTTGATGCAGCTCTCCATGTTACTCTATCCTGTGCAAACTTCTTCATCTCCCAGTACCTACTGCAACCTACATCCTTCTGAATCTGCTTAGTATATTCATCTCTTGATCTCCCTCTACGATTTTTACCCTCCACGCTGCCCTCCAATACTAAATTGGTGATCCCTTGATGCCTCAGAACATGTCCTACCAACCGATCCCTTCTTCTGGTCAAGTTGTGCCACAAACTTCTCTTCTCCCCAATCCTATTCAATACTTCCTCATTAGTTATGTGATCTACCCATCTAATCTTCAGCATTCTTCTGTAGCACCACATTTCGAAAGCTTCTATTCTCTTCTTGTCCAAACTATTTATCGTCCATGTTTCACTTCCATACATGGCTACACTCCATACAAATACTTTCAGAAACGACTTCCTGACACTTAAATCTATATCGATATTAACAAATTTCTCTTTTTCAGAAACGCTTTCCTTGCCATTGCCAGTCTACATTTTATATCCTCTCTACTTCGACCATCATCAGTTATTTTGCTCCCCAAATAGCAAAACTCCTTTACTACTTTAAGTGTCTCCTTTCCTAATCTAATTCCCTCAGCATCACCCGACTTAGTTCGACTACATTCCATTATCCTCGTTTTGCTTTTGTTGATGTTCATCTTATATCCTCCTTTCTCAAGACACTGTCCGTTCCGTTCAGCTGCTCTTCCAAGTCCTTTGCTCTCTCTGACAAAATTACAATGTCATCGGCAAACCTCAAAGTTTTTATTTCTTCTCCATGGATTTTAATACCTACTCCGAATTTTTCTTTTGTTTCCTTTACTGCTTGCTTAATATACAGATTGAATAACATCGGGGATAGGTTAGAACCCTGTCTTACTCCCTTCCCAACAACTGCTTCACACTACCGTCGTGTGTTACAACAATTCACTCGCTCACCACAGAAGTCTGTGAGGCAGCGTGCCCGTGAAACTGGAGTGAGTCGCTCAAGTGTTTGGCGAATTTTGAAGACAGCACAGTCCAAGTGCTGCATCCCACGATTGCTACACGCAATGAACGAGGACGACCCAGATCGTAGAATGGAGTACTGCGAGTTGTTTACTAACATGGTGTGCAACGATGAAGAGTTTGCAGAGATGGTTGTGTGGTGTGATGAGGCACAGTTCAAACTCAATGGTACAGTAAATCGTCACAATTGCATCTACTGTGCCGCCAAAAATCCGAACGTCCATGTAGGTAAAGCCGTGAATTTGCCAGGCGTGTGTGCTGTGCATTGTTTTACCGGGGCTCGGTTGGGCCATTCTTCTTTGATGGCACAGTTACCGGTGAGGTGTACCTTCAGAGGCTTCAGACATCCATTTTACCCGGCATCCGAGACTTGTATGGAGACAGAAGAGTTTACTTTCAACAAGATGGTGCCCCAGCCCACTACCAAACTCGTGTTAGGGAGTATCTCGACGAAAATCTACCAGGAAGATGGATAGACCATAGAGGTGCTGTGGAGTATCCACCACGTTCCCCAGACCTAACTCCTCTGGACTTGTACCTGTGGGGAACACTAAAGGACGTCGTTCATCGACAAAAGCCACCGCTCGGCCGCTACGGTCGCAGGTTCGAATCCTGCCTCGGGCATGGATGTGTGTGATGTCCCCAGGTTAGTTAGGTTTAAGTAGTTCTAAGTTCTAGGGGACTGATGACCTTAGAAGTTAAGTCCCATAGTGCCCAGAGCCATTTGAGCCATTGACAAAAGCCACGCACATTGGATGAACTTCGAGAATCCATCGTACATTCGTGTGCAAATATCCAACTGAACACGTTGCAGTCAGTAGTTCGTGCTGCAGTTCGGCGGCATCGTTTGTGTGTAGATGTTAATGGTAACCATTTCGAACACCTACAGTGATATGTTAAGTTGGACTTTAAGCTACACTTTCACCAAAAATGAGACAACTCCGTCAATTAGTTTGCAAGTTGTGGACTTTTAAACAGTGGATACATTTTTTGGACCCTTCTATAATTAACGAGTTATAGGTTTGTGGTTTCACTTTATTCTAAACATGATGAAAATTAATGCAGTACTGGCTGCATATTCAGATTCTAGTACGCTTCACTATTCCCTAAACACTTATCCAGTGGATTTGAGAAGTGAAGCAACGATATTCCTTGGGGCAGCATTGTGTCAGATTGAGTGTTGCTTTCAATAAACAAAATCAACAACATTGCACTGTCTTTCAGTGCCCTTGCTCAGCTCCAAAATTCGGTGTAAAATACACTCCTGGAAATTGAAATAAGAACACCGTGAATTCATTGTCCCAGGAAGGGGAAACTTTATTGACACATTCCTGGGGTCAGATACATCACATGATTACACTGACAGAACCACAGGCACATAGACACAGGCAACAGAGCATGCACAATGTCGGCACTAGTACAGTGTATATCCACCTTTCGCAGCAATGCAGGCTGCTATTCTCCCATGGAGACGATCGTAGAGATGCTGGATGTAGTCCTGTGGAACGGCTTGCCATGCCATTTCCACCTGGCGCCTCAGTTGGACCAGCGTTCGTGCTGGACGTGCAGACCGCGTGAGACGACGCTTCATCCAGTCCCAAACATGCTCAATGGGGGACAGATCCGGAGATCTTGCTGGCCAGGGTAGTTGACTTACACTTTCTAGAGCACGTTGGGTGGCACGGGATACATGCGGACGTGCATTGTCCTGTTGAAACAGCAAGTTCCCTTGCCGGTCTAGGAATGGTAGAAGGATGGGTTCGATGACGGTTTGGATGTACTGTGCACTATTCAGTGTCCCCTCGACGATCACCAGTGGTGTACGGCCAGTGTAGGAGATCGCTCCCCACACCATGATGCCGGGTGTTGGCCCTGTGTGCCTCGGTCGTATGCAGTCCTGATTGTGGCGCTCACCTGCACGGCGCCAAACACGCATACGACCATCATTGGCACCGAGGCAGAAGCGACTCTCATCGCTGAAGACGACACGTCTCCATTCGTCCCTCCATTCACGCCTGTCGCGACACCACTGGAGGCGGGCTGCACGATGTTGGGGCGTGAGCGGAAGACGGCCTAACGGTGTGCGGGACCGTAGCCCAGCTTCATGGAGACGGTTGCGAATGGTCCTCGCCGATACCCCAGGAGCAACAGTGTCCCTAATTTGCTGGGAAGTGGCGGTGCGGTCCCCTACGGCACTGCGTAGGATCCTATGGTCTTGGCGTGCATCCGTGCGTCGCTGCGGTCCGGTCCCAGGTCGACGGGCACGTGCACCTTCCGCCGACCACTGGCGACAACATCGATGTACTGTGGAGACCTCACGCCCCACGTGTTGAGCAATTCGGCGGTACGTCCACCCGGCCTCCCGCATGCCCACTATACGCCCTCGCTCAAAGTCCGTCAACTGCACATACGGTTCACGTCCACGCTGTCGCGGCATGCTACCAGTGTTAAAGACTGCGATGGAGCTCCGTATGCCACGGCAAACTGGCTGACACTGACGGCGGCGGTGCACAAATGCTGCGCAGCTAGCGCCATTCGACGGTCAACACCGCGGTCCCTGGTGTGTCCGCTGTGCCGTGCGTGTGATCATTGCTTGTACAGCCCTCTCGCAGTGTCCGGAGCAAGTATGGTGGGTCTGACACACCGGTGTCAATATGTTCTTTTTTCCATTTCCAGGAGTGTAAATTGAAAATTTCGTAGTACACATATGTAAGGTGCAAGAGTGAAAATATCAGATTTTTGAATTAGTATTTAGGATATCCTAAATAATATCCAACATCTCTCAGTAAAACTTTGAGACTGTACCTTTCAGAACATGGTGTAGGTCTAATTATTAGACACATGTAATCGATAGAGGTCAAATATCAAAGTGTTACTTCTGATTTTACTGCAACCAGAACTGCATATTCAATGTGAGCATCGGATTTTTTAAACAAACCTCTGCAAGTAGGTGCCTACTCGAAATCTGTTTCACTGAATTTGTTTAACGTTGTGCAGACATAAGTCAATTAACCTTCAATGACTGTCGTTCAGTATCCGTGTGAAAGACAAACATAAAGTTTTGTGTAAGATACTCCGAACGCCCACAACACTGAAATGGAAACACATACGTTAAGCACATTTGCAAACCAGTTCCTGTAACAGAATCACCACCCTACTGCCATAAAAACAATGCCAGTAGGCCGGTGTGGTGTGGCCGAGTGGTTCTAGGCGCTACAGTCTGGAACCGCGCGACCGCCACGGTCGCAGGTTCAAATCCTGCCTCGGGCATGAATGTGTGTGACGTCCTTAGTTAGGTTTAAGTAGTTCTAAGTTCTATGGGACTGATTACCTCAGAAGTTAAGTCCCATAGTGCTCAGAGCCATTTGAACCAATGCTAGTAAGTAGTAATAATAATTTGTAGACAGGTGATGTTCACTTACCATTGCAAGAACTTTAAGCAGAAGATAATCCCTACTTGTAACTTGAACATATTATTTTTCGGTGTTATAACCGACATCTAGAATTTCTGATAAAGTTTTTGCCCAATTGTGGTTTCCAATAAACCTATGATTTCAGTCCATAGATTCTGAACTGTATTCCCGTTATGATATTTTTTATGCTCAGGATTCCAGAAACTCCCCCACTGACTAAATTTATCAGTTTCTCACAGCTCAGGTTTCGTGTCGTGTCGGCCATGATGACCGAAGAAAACATCCTGATTTGCTATTGTCAAGCCTATCTACAAAAAATTGTCGGCCAGTATCCTTACTCACAGCAATTTCAAAAATTGTCGAGAAGGTAATGTACTCAAGAGTACAATGTATTCAAAAGTAATGTATTCAAAAGTAGTACTCAAGAGTGGTTAGCCATCTCAGGAGTAATGGGATACTTAGTAAATCACAGTTTGGATTTCAAAAATCCTGTTTCGTCGTGATGGCAATACTCAATTTCACTGCCCACATAACAGAGTCTTTAAATAGTAAAATGTCACTAATAAGAATTTTCTGTGACTCATCCAAAGCGTTTGATTGTGTAAACCATGACATTATGTTACAGAAATTACAATTCTGTGGTATAAATGGAACTGCATGTGAGTGACTCAAGTCATAAATACAGAACAGGAAGCAAAAAGTTTATTTACATAGTTTAAGCGATTTAAGGAAGTTTCCCACTTCGTCTAAGTGGGGTGAAATAATATTAGGTGTTCCACAAGGTTCGATCATGAGTCCCCTTCTCTTCCTGATATATGTGAATGAGCTCCCTTCTTATCTCAACCAAGAAGCTAGACTGACACTGTTTGCTGATGATAGAAGCATCATTATCAGTTCAGTAAAACAAACTCCAATAGAAAATGATACAAATAATGTCTTTGGAAAAATTACTGTTTGGTTTTCTGCGAATGGGCTTGCGCTGAACTTTGTAAAAGCACACCCAGTTTTCTACTGCAAGGAGTACAGTTTCTTCAATAAATATAACATGTCAACAGAATTCATCAACAATGGTAGAGCATACAAAGTTTTTGGATGTACATATAGATGAAAATCTTAACTGGAAAATTCCTATTTTGGATCTTGTTAAGCGACTAGGTTCAGCAATGATTGCAGTCAGAATAATTACTAATTTTGAGGATATAGAAATTAGCGAGGTAATATATTTTGCATAATTTCACTCTCTGATGATGTCATATGAAAAAATATTTTGGGGTGACTCAACACTTAGGCAAAAAAGTATTCACTGGTCAAAAAAAGTTGTAACCTCCCAACAGTAAAAAATATGTATATTGCATTTACATTTAAGTGTAAGCTCCCAACAGATAAATAGAAATATAATTATATCATCCACATTGACATTTGGTGTAACCTCCCAACCCTTCCGTAACCTACCAATAATACAATGTGACTAATCTCTCAATAAAATTGTGGCTTACTTATAACCTTTCAATAATTAACTGACTGTGAATCTAAACTGGTGAATTTGGACGTCAACAGTGCTGCGTCATGGCACTGAAAGATGATACTGAATAAATTGAAAAATCTTACCTCAATAAGGTCGCCGGATAACGCGTATATACACTCCAGGAAATTGAAATAAGAACACCGTGAATTCATTGTCCCAGGAAGGGGAAACTTTATTGACACATTCCTGGGGTCAGATACATCACATGATCACACTGACAGAACCACAGGCACATAGACACAGGCAACAGAGCATGCACAATGTCGGCACTAGTACAGTGTATATCCACCTTTCGCAGCAATGCAGGCTGCTATTCTCCCATGGAGACGATCGTAGAGATGCTGGATGTAGTCCTGTGGAACGGCTTGCCATGCCATTTCCACCTGGCGCCTCATTTGGACCAGCGTTCGTGCTGGACGTGCAGACCGCGTGAGACGACGCTTCATCCAGTCCCAAACATGCTCAATGGGGGACAGATCCGGAGATCTTGCTGGCCAGGGTAGTTGACTGACGCCTTCTAGAGCACGTTGGGTGGCACGGGATACATGCGGACGTGCATTGTCCTGTTGGAACAGCAAGTTCCCTTGCCGGTCTAGGAATGGTAGAACGATGGGTTCGATGACGGTTTGGATGTACCGTGCAGTATTCAGTGTCCCCTCGACGATCACCAGTGGTGTACGGCCAGTGTAGGAGATCGCTCCCCACACCATGATGCCGGGTGTTGGCCCTGTGTGCCTCGGTCGTATGCAGTCCTGATTGTGGCGCTCACCTGCACGGCGCCAAACACGCATACGACCATCATTGGCACCGAGGCAGAAGCGACTCTCATCGCTGAAGACGACACGTCTCCATTCGTCCCTCCATTCACGCCTGTCGCGACACCACTGGAGGCGGGCTGCACGATGTTGGGGCGTGAGCAGAAGACGGCCTAACGGTGTGCGGGACCGTAGCCCAGCTTCATGGAGACGGTTGCGAATGGTCCTCGCCGATATCCCAGGAGCAACAGTGTCCCTAATTTGCTGGGAAGTGGCGATGCGGTCCCCTACGGCACTGCGTAGGATCCTACGGTCTTGGCGTGCATCCGTGCGTCGCTGCGGTCCGGTCCCAGGTCGACGGGCACGTGCACCTTCCGCCGACCACTGGCGACAACATCGATGTACTGTGGAGACCTCACGCCCCACGTGTTGAGCAATTCGGCGGTACGTCCACCCGGCCTCCCGCATGCCCACTATACGCCCTCGCTCGAAGTCCGTCAACTGCACATACGGTTCACGTCCACGCTGTCGCGGCATGCTACCAGTGTTAAAGACTGCGATGGAGCTCCGTATGCCACGGCAAACTGGCTGACACTGACGGCGGCGGTGCACAAATGCTGCGCAGGTAGCGCCATTCGACGGCCAACACCGCGGTTCCTGGTGTGTCCGCTGTGCCGTGCGTGTGATCATTGCTTGTACAGCCCTCTCGCAGTGTCCGGAGCAAGTATGGTGGGTCTGACACACCGGTGTCAATGTGTTCTTTTTTCCATTTCCAGGAGTGTATCTGCTCCTATAAGAAATTTTTCTGGCACAGCCTAGTGCAATGCTGGCCGATAGATTTGTCACGCATAAAAAGAAACAACTGATTTTTCTTTACAATAATCGGGATGACCATGAATTGGAGAAATTGGTAAATTCTTTAAATTGAGATAAATGAGTGTCAGGAAGTTAAATTTTATAAGAAAGATTATTATTAAGAGATTTCTTAAGACATTTTACATGGAACGACATAACAATAGTACACATGCGCGAGGCTGCTTTTACCTTACACTACATCGTTCATACACCGCCATCGCTCCCCACGGCCGCTCCATACACCAGACTGATGGCTACTACTGACTCCTACTGCTACACAGTTCCCACTGCTGTCAACACTGCTCTCTGGTCTGAGATTCTCTTACAGCTTACATATCGCAGGCAGCGCGTGAGCAATCCATCGGAATTACATCTGCTCGAGTGCGCTAGCAATAAATTCCTTAATCATTGAACTCTTACAATGTGGTTAGAATAATGTGTGGGCATCATCGCCGCACATCTTGTAGGCATCTGTTTAAAAGGTTAGGAATTCTTACAATAGCCACACAGTACATTCACTCAGTAATGAAATTTGTTCTCAGCAACATGGACCAGTTTAAGGGCCTCCGGAACGCCCTATACTTGCAATGTTAAAATAACGCTTATAAATTACATCTTTCCTCACAAAGTATTTGAGGTAGGAAGTTGAACTTTTTACAGATTATTTATTGGAATATGGGCTACAACTTAACACAGGGATTTTACAAAATTTTAGTTCAGTTATTAAAGATGATTTTTTTTTCAATTGTAATGAAAATTCACAACATTTTTTTGCAATTTTTTATTTATATATTCAAAAATATACAGTTTTTTTGGAAAAAGGCTGTGTTAAATTATGCAGAAGGTACTGTGTAACATTTACTGAAAGTTTGAAACAAATATGTTTGGAAGATCCTTAGAAAACATGTAATTAGTGTGAGAAAATAAAAGTTTTGGGAATCGAGCGACAAAGATTGTATTAACTTTTTAGTGCATTCCAGGTCCATAGGATGGATTATCTTCATCCTCTGCAAACTCCTCCTCCAGCTTCCTCTTGTTCCTCCTCCTGTTTACTCTTGCTTGTATTTCTGGACTCTTTACAGCCCTGTCTGCAGCCCGAAGGCGTTCCTTGTCTAAAGCAAGCATCGCTCGTACCATGTTAGAACCTATCTTCATTCCCATATTTCTAAATACCTTGCACCTTACAATGTTGCCATCATTGAAAGTTGCAACAGCATCATACACACCAAAGTGAAGTGTTTCTATTCCAACAAATACAGTCTTGGAGATTCTCGACCATATAACACAATTTACACTTTCATTGGGGTTTTGAGTTTTTCCGTGAATACACTTTTTCAACAGTTCAGGTGCTGCTAAGTCTCTGAAAATAGGTTTAGCCACAACACATACTTTATCTCACATCACTAAAATGTACCTGATGAACACGGACGTTAATAATAACACCATTTGACAGCAGTTTGACAGCGCCACAGTGGGTCACGCCCATGTAGAACACATTTCAAAAAAAATTTAAAAATAGTTGTATTCTTCGGAATTGAATAAATTATATATCTATTAAAAGGTAATAGTCTGCAGATTCAGAAAACGCAAAAAAGTAAAAATTGAACTTTTCATGATTTTGAGCCTTTCCGGAGGCCCATAAAACAACAGTGACATTTACGATTATAATACAAGAAGAAAGAAACACTGTCCTCTACTTAACCTGTATTTTGCACAGAAAGGGGTAAAATATGCTGCTTTAAAACCTTTAGATAAATTTCCAGGTAAAATAAAATGTCTTAGAGATAGCGACAATAGTTTCAAAAATAAATTGAAATCGTATCTCCTTGACAACTCCTTCTATACCATAGATGAATTCTTGAATAGGAATAAATAAATTTATAGGTATCATATACAGGGTGTTACAAAAAGGCACGGCCAAACTTTCAGGAAACATTCCTCACACACAAATAAAGAAAAGATGTTGTGTGGACATGCGTCCGGAAACGCTTAATTTCCATGTTAGAGCTCATTTTAGTTTCGTCCACCTACGCTCAATGGAGCACGTTATCATGATTTCATACGGGATACTCTACCTGTTCTGCTAGAACACGTGCCATTACAAGTACGACACAACATGTGGTTCATGCACCATGGAGCTCCTGCACATTTCAGTCGAAGTGTTCGTACGCTTCTCAACAACAGATTCGGTGACCGATGGATTGGTAGAGGCGTACCAATTCCGTGGCCTCCACGCTCTCCTGACCTCAACCCTCTCGACTTTCATTTATGGGGACATTTGAAAGCTCTTGTCTACGGGACCCAAGTACCAAATGTAGAGACTCTTCGTGCTCGTATTGTGGACGGCTGTGATACAATACGCCATTCTCCAGGGCTGCATCAGCGCATCAGGGATTCCGTGCGACGGAGGGTGGACGCATGTATCCTCGCTAACGGAGGACATTTTGAACTTTTCCTGTAACAAAGTGTTTGAAGTCACGCTGGTAACGTGATCTGAAGAGAAGTAATGAAATGAGCTCTAACATGAAAATTAAGCGTTTCCGGAGACATAATATATTTTGTTTCTTTGTGTGTGAGGAATGTTTCCTGAAAGTTTGGCCGTACCTTTTTGTAAGACCCTGTATGAATTTTGTGCCATTTAAGGGAGTGGGGTAGGTAATAAAAATTTTAAGCTTTTTTTTTAACCTTGATTCATATAAGCATTTAGTATGCACTTGACAAATGTAAGCGTAGGTTTCCGCGGCCGTTGTCATCTTCAATAAAATTCTTCAGGGTATCAGACTGCATCGTCATAATTTAAAATGCGCCAACGTTTCGGCCAGCGTTGCAGCTAGCCTTCATCAGGGCCTTACGTAAAACTGCTAAATGAAACACACTTGGTTCCTTAAATAGCTGCACGAGAAAACCGTGTCGTTACTTGATTGGCTGTAAAAGGAGGAGGAGGAGGGGTGAAAGGTATGCTTTATTGGTGTTTCCTTTATTAACAGCTATTTCAGCCAATGACAGTTAATAAAGGAAACACCAATAAAGCATAACTTTCACCCCTCCTCCTCCTCCTCCTTTTACAGCCAATCAAGTAACGACACGGTTTTCTCGTGCAGCTGTTTAAGGAACCAAGTGTGTTTCATTTAGCAGTTTAACGTAAGGCCCTGATGAAGGCTAGCTGCAACGCTGGCCGAAACGTTGGTGCATTTTAAATTATGACGATGCGGTCTGATGCCCTGAAGAATTTTATTTAAGTTGACAAATGGTTCAAATGGCTCTGAGCACCATGCGATTTAACTTCTGAGGTCATCAGTCGCCTAGAACCTAGCACTAATTAAACCTAACTAACCTAAGGACGTCACACACATCCATGCCCGAGGCAGGATTCGAACCTGCGACCGTAGCGATCGCTCGGTTCCAGACTGCAGCGTGTAGAACCGCAGGGCCACTCCGGCCGGCGCACTTGACACGTTCCACATTAAAAAGGTCACTGTGAGACATCAACTGAGCACGTAACTAACTAACTGAATTTCACCGGTTGTCGTCCGAAATATGAACGTTCGGACGACGAGGTCGCCTGCATTGTGACCGCGCACTGATCTGAAACGATCGGCCGATGTCGGTCATCGGCGGAACCCGCAGACGTCGGTGCCTTAAACTGAGAGCTGAGACGCAGTGGGTTGTGTGGTTTGTTGTGGGTTGGCAGGAGAGCCAACACCGGTATGAGAGGAAGCCGAAAGGCACCCGTTTTAGCTCACGCAGGCTGGCGTGAGGTATGTTTTACAGCATCAATAGTAACAGGTAATGGCGCCTTGCTAGGTCGTAGCCAATGACGTAGCTGAAGGCTATGCTAACTATCGTCTCGGCAAATGAGAGCGTAATTTGTCAGTGAACCACCGCTAGCAAAGTCGGTTGTTACCTTCGACCATAGATACTAGTAGACTGGCCTTGCTGTGCAGAAGCTATAGGGCTGGTGTGGCTCCAACATAAACCACGTGACTGTTGGCAAAACGTGGCGGGATTTCAAATCAGCGGTCTGCTATCCTATGTTTGTATCGTATTTTACCCACATTTCTCAGTTGACTGCCAAACGCTTCCAACAAAAATTACTTTTTTATTTGCGAAAAATTATGTCAGAACTACATTTGACCTGGATTTGTTCACAGTACCATTTATAAAATCTACCAATACAGCGAACGCCCCTCTCGTGGCCAGCGGGACGAAATTACTATAAACTATCAATTAAAGTAAAATGTCGTTACAATTCTTTTAAACGGTAAGAGTCGGCTCGTGTCAAAACTTCTAACATTGGATTCGCCGCCTTTTGAGCTCTAGTCACTTATAAAAGAAAATGAGATATGGGAATTACGTCAACTATAGGTGCCAAAATTGTCGACTTTAGGAGCAGGTCTATTTTAGAGTATCAATTTTAGATGCAGTCTAAAGGTTCAGTTCCTATTACTTTTACAAAAGTTTGAACTATCAGTTAAAAAAAATTATATTTTAGATGAAAGGTGAGACTTTGAAGTTTCAGAAAATAATTTTCGAGCCTATATTTATTTAATAGTATCAGAAGGTAGAAAAAAATTCTCTTCATGTGTCGACTATAGGTGCTCTTACGTTTTTATAATCTCACTTGTATATACAAAAAGGCGCCTATGTGCAGATGGCTTCAAGTTTTTCCGTTTCAGGGCCTGTATCCAAAGCTGCCTTCGGTTTTCATCCTTAGGGAACCTATGGGTAGGAACGAGAAACAATTATCACAGATACTTTCGAAAATGGAATATGAGTCTGACTTTACAGGCATCACTTTCAACACTTTAATTTACGTGATACTCTATTTCAAGTGTAAAAAACATATAAAAGTCACTTCAGCAGATTTACATAAACGCATCTCTACCATCATAGGAACACTTACACGTGAAATGTAATGCAATTTCCCCCCGACAAAACGCTGAGTACAGCCGTAAGCGCAACACGAAACAACCATGTTTTGCCAACATTCACGTGACTTTAGCCCTGAGATGTGGGAGCCACGAAAATGACGTCAGGGCCAGTCTATTACATTTATGGTCGAAGGTTGTACCACTCGGGCGAGTGCTAGGAAGTGTCTCTAGACCTGCCGTGTGGCGGCGCTCGGTCTGCAATCACTGACAGTGGCGACACGCGGGTCCGGCGTATACTAGCGGACCGCGGCCGATTTAAAGGCTGCCACCCAGCAAGTGTGGTGTCTGCGGGGACACCACATGGTTCGTCGTCGCCGTGACAATTTTGCCACCAGCGACGTGGCAGCAGAGACGCACCGTAACGCCTCTACATCTACATCAACATCTACATGATTACTCTGCAATTCACATTTAAGTGCTTGGCAGAGGGTTCATCGAACCACAAGCGTACTATCTCCCTACCATTCCACTCCCGAACAGCGCGCGGGAAAAACGAACACCTAAACCTTTCTGTTCGAGATCTGATTTCTCTTATTTTATTTTGATGATCATTCCTACCTATGTAGGTTGGGCTCGACAAAATATTTTCGCATTCGGAAGAGAAAGTTGCTGACTGAAATTTCGTAAATAGATCTCGCCGCGACGAAAAACGTCTTTGCTTTAATGAGTTCCATCCCAACTCGTGTATCATATCTGCCACACTCTCTCTCCTATTACGTGATAATACAAAACGAGCTGCCCTTTTTTGCACCCTTTCGATGTCCTCCGGCAATCCCACCTGGTAAGGATCCCACACCGCGCAGCAATATTCTAACAGAGGACGAACGAGTGTAGTGTAAGCTGTGTCTTTAGTGGACTTGTTGCATCTTCTAAGTGTCCTGCAAATGAAACGCAACCTTTGGCTCGCCTTCCCCACAATATTATCTATTTGGTCTTTCCAACTGAAGTTGTTCGTAATTTTAACACCCAGGTACTTAGTTGAATTGACAGCCTCGAGAATTGTACTATTTATCGAGTAATCGAATTCCAACGGATTTCTTTTGGAACTCGTGTGGATCACCTCACATTTTTCGTTATTTAGCTTCAACTGCCACCTGCCACACCATACAGCAATCTTTTCTAAATCGCTTTGCAACTGATACTGGTCTTCGGATGACCTTACTAAACGGTAAATTACGGCATCATCTGCGAACAACCTGAGAGAACTGCTCAGATTGTCACCCAGGTCATTTATATACACTCCTGGAATGGAAAAAAGAACACATTGACACCGGTGTGTCAGATCCACCATACTTGCTCCGGACACTGCGAGAGGGCTGTACAAGTAATAATCACACGCACGGCACAGCGGACACACCAGGAACCGCGGTGTTGGCCGTCGAATGGCGCTAGCTGCGCAGCATTTGTGCACCGCCGCCGTCAGTGTCAGCCAGTTTGCCGTGGCATACGGAGCTCCATCGCAGTCTTTAACACTGGTAGCATGCCGCGACAGCGTGGACGTGAACCGTATGTGCAGTTGACGGACTTTGAGCGAGGGCGTATAGTGGGCATGCGGGAGACCGGGTGGACGTACCGCCGAATTGCTCAACACGTGGGGCGTGAGGTTTCCACAGTACATCGATGTTGTCGCCAGTGGTCGGCGGAAGGTGCACGTGCCCGTCGACCTGGGAGCGGACCGCAGCGACGCACGGATGCACGCCAAGACCGTAGGATCCTACGCAGTGCCGTAGGGGACCGCACCGCCACTTCCCAGCAAATTAGGGACACTGTTGCTCCTGGGGTATCGGCGAGGACCATTCGCAACCGTCTCCATGAAGCTGGGCTACGGTCCCGCACACCGTTAGGCCGTCTTCTGCTCACGCCCCAACATCGTGCAGCCCGCCTCCAGTGGTGTCGCGACAGGCGTGAATGGAGGGACGAATGGAGACGTGTCGTCTTCAGCGATGAGAGTCGCTTCTGCCTTGGTGCCAATGATGGTCGTATGCGTGTTTGGCGCCGTGCAGGTGAGCGCCACAATCAGGACTGCATACGACCGAGGCACACAGGGCCAACACCCGGCATCATGGTGTGGGGAGCGATCTCCTACACTGGCCGTACACCACTGGTGATCGTCGAGGGGACACTGAATAGTGCACGGTACATCCAAACCGTCATCGAACCCATCGTTCTACCATTCCTAGATCGGCAAGGGAACTTGCTGTTCCGACAGGACAATGCACGTCCGCATGTATCCCGTGCCACCCAACGTGCTCTAGAAGGCGTAAGTCAACTACCCTGGCCAGCAAGATCTCCGGATCTGTCCCCCATTGAGCATGTTTGGGACTGGATGAAGCGTCGTCTCACGCGGTCTGCACGTCCAGCACGAACGCTGGTCCAACTGAGGCGCCAGGTGGAAATGGCATGGCAAGCCGTTCCACAGGACTACATCCAGCATCTCTACGATCGTCTCCATGGGAGAATAGCAGCCTGCATTACTGTGAAAGGTGGATATACACTGTACTAGTGCCGACATTGTGCATGCTCTGTTGCCTGTGTCTATGTGCCTGTGGTTCTGTCAGTGTGATCATGTGATGTATCTGACCCCAGGAATGTGTCAATAAAGTTTCCCCTTCCTGGGACAATGAATTCACGGTGTTCTTATTTCAATTTCCAGGAGTGTAGATCAGGAACAGCAGAGGTCCCAGGACGTTTCCCTGGGGAACACCTGATATCACTTCAGTTTTACTCCATAATTTGCCGTCTATTACTACGAACTGCGACCTTTGTGACAGGAAATCACGAATCCAGTCGCAAAACTGAGACGATACCCCATAGGCCCGCAGCTTGATTAGAAGTCGCTTGTGAGGAACGGTGTCAAAAGCTTTCCGGAAATCTAGAAATATGGAATCAAGTTGAGATCCCCTGTCGATAGCGGCCATTACTTCGTGCGAATAAAGAGCTAGCTGCGTTGCACAAGAAAGATGTTTTCTGAAACCGTGCTGATTACGTATCAATAGATCGTTCCCTTCGAGGTGATTCATAATATTTGAATACAGTATATGCTCCAAAACCTTACTGCAAACCGACGTCAATGATATAGGTCTGTAGTTCGATGGATTACTCCTACTACCCTTCTTAAATACTGGTGCGACCTGCGCAATTTTCCAATCTGTAGGTACAGATCTATCGGTGAGCGAGCGGTTGTATATGATTGCTAAGTAGGGAGCTATTGTATCAGCGTAATCTGAAAGGAACCTAATCGGTATACAATCTGGACCTGAAGACTTGCCCGTATCGAGCGATCTGAGTTGCTTCGCAACCCCTAAGGTATCTACTTCTATTAAACTCATGCTAGCAGCTGTTCGTGTTTCAAATTCTGGAATATTCCATTCGTCTTCCCTGGTGAAGGAATTTCGGAAAACTGCGTTCAATAACCCCGCTTTAGCGGCACAGTCGTCGGTAACAGTACCATCGGCACTGCGGAGCGAACGTATTGACTGCATCTTGCCGCTTGTGTACTTTACGAGGGCAGTTCAATAAGTAATGCAACACATTTTTTTTCTGAAACAGGGGTTGTTTTATTCAGCATTGAAATACACCAGGTTATTCCCCAGTCTTTTAGCTACACAACACTATTTTTCAGCGTAATCTCCATTCAATGCTACGGCCTTACGCCACCTTGAAATGAGGGCCTGTATGCCTGCACGGTACCATTCCACTGGTCGATGTCGGAGCCAACGTCGTACTGCATCAATAACTTCTTCATCATCCGCGTAGTGCCTCCCACGGATTGCGTCCTTCATTGGGCCAAACATATGGAAATCCGACGGTGCGAGATCGGGGCTGTAGTGTGCATGAGGAAGAACAGTCCACTGAAGTTTTGTGAGCTCCTCTCGGGTGCGAAGACTTGTGTGAGGTCTTGCGTTGTCATGAAGAAGGAGAAGTTCGTTCAGATTTTTGTGTCTACGAACACGCTGAAGTCGTTTCTTCAATTTCTGAAGAGTAGCACAATACACTTCAGAGTTGATCGTTTGACCGTGGGGAAGGACATCGAACAGAATAACCCCTTCAGCGTCCCAGAAGACTGTAACCGTGACTTTACCGGCTGAGGGTATGACTTTAAACTTTTTCTCAGTAGGGGAGTGGGTGTGGCGCCACTCCATTGTTTGCCGTTTTGTTTCAGGTTCGAAGTGACGAACCCATGTTTCATCGCCTGTAACAATCTTTGACAAGAAATTGTCACCCTCAGCCACATGACGAGCAAGCAATTCCGCAGAGATGGTTCTCCTTTGCTCTTTATGGTATTCGGTTAGACAACGAGGGACCCAGCGGGAACAAACCTTTGAATATCCCAACTGGTGAACAATTGTGACAGCACTACCAACAGAGATGTCAAGTTGAGCACTGAGTTGTTTGATGGTGATCCGTCGATCATCTCGAACGAGTGTGTTCGCACGCTCCACCATTGCAGGAGTCACAGCTGTGCACGGCCGGCCCGCACGCGGGAGATCAGACAGTCTCACTTGACCTTGCGGCGATGATGACACACGCTTTGCCCAACGACTCACCGTGCTTTTGTCCACTGCCAGATCACCGTAGACATTCTGCAAGCGCCTATGATTATCTGAGATGCCCTGGTTTTCCGCCAAAAGAAACTCGATCACTGCACGTTGTTTGCAACGCATATCCGTTACAGACGCCATTTTAACAGCTCCGTACAGCGCTGCCACGTGTCGGAAGTCAATGAAACTATACGAGACGAAGCGGGAATGTTTGAAAATATTCCACAAGAAATTTCCGGTTTTTTCAACCAAAATTGGCCGAGAAAAAAAATGTGTTGCATTACTTATTGAACTGCCCTCGTACATACAAGAATTTCTTCGGATTTTTTTACCAAATTTCGAGACAATATTTCGTTGTGAAACCTACTAAAGGGATCTCGCATTGAAGTCCGTGACAGATTTCACGCGTCTGTAAATTTTAGCCAGTCTTCGGGATTTCGCGTTCTTCTGAACTTCGCATGCGCCCCCTACCTAAGGTGACCGTACGTGCCGCTGTGGGTGGGACAGCCCCGCTTTCAGGCTGCCTGCCGCGTTGTCCCCACCCAGAGAGAAAATACCCCGCTCTCGCAAACAGACCAGACCGTAATTGATCAGACGTACCCCCTACGTGCCTATATTCATTGCATTCGAAACGCACGGGTGATGGCGGCTTGGAGAAGAGCGAGTAGACATGCGAGAGAGAGACAGAGTTGCCCATCTCACAGGGGGAGGCCACTACATTTGGATGACGGATTTACTTCAGACTTTGTACATCCTTAGTAGGCCATTAAAGCAACATAATGTGCAAGATAGAAAGGCGCAATACTCTCGCAATTCCGAGAAAACCACAAGAGAAATTCTACGCGTTTGTTATGAAAGGGAGGTAAGAAGGAAATGACAAGTATTTTGGACAGGTCAGGAAAAATGCTGGTGAATACTGTGGATGCCTTGGGCAGATGGAGGGAATATTTTGAAGAGTTGCTCAATGCAGGTGAAAATGCGATCAGTAATGTTTCAGATTTCGAGGCAGAGTGGGATAGCAATGATGATGGAAATAGGATCACATTTGAGGAAGTGGAAAAAATGGTCAATAGATTGCAGTGCAATAAAGCGGCTGGGGTGGATGAAATTAAGTCGGAACTCATCAAATACAGTGGAATGTCAGGTCTTAAATGGCTACACAGGATAATTGAAATGGCCTGGGAGTCGGGAGAGGTTCCATCAGACTGGACAAAAGCAGTAATCACACCAATCTTTAAACATGGAAACAGAAAAGATTGTAACAACTACAGGGGTATCTCTTTAATCAGCGTTGTGGGTAAAATCTTCTCAGGTATTGTTGAAAGGAAAGTGCGAGTATTAGTTGAGGACCAATTGGATGAAAATCAGTGTGGGTTTAGGCCTCTTAGAGGTTGTCAGGACCAGATCTTTAGCTTACGGCAAATAATGGAGAAGTGTTATAAGTGGAACAGGGAATTGTATCTATGCTTTATAGATCTAGAAAAGGCATATGACCGGGTTCCTAGGAGGAAGTTATTGTCTGTTCTACAAGATTATGGAATAGGAGGCAAACTTTTGCAAGCAATTAAAGGTCTTTACATGGATAGTCAGGCAGCAGTTAGAGTTGACGGTAAATTGAGTTCATGGTTCAGAGTAGTTTCAGGGGTAAGACAAGGCTGCAACCTGTCTCCACTGTTGTTCATATTATTTATGGATCATATGTTGAAAACAATAGACTGGCTGGGTGAGATTAAGATATGTGAACACAAAATAAGCAGTCTCGCATATGCGGATGACAGTTGTGATGGCAGATTCGATTGAAAGTTTGCAAAGTAATATTTCAGAGCTAGATCAGAAATGTAAGGACTATGGTATGAAGAATAGCATCTCCAAAAGGAAAGTAATGTCAGTGGGAAAGAAATATAAACGGATTGAGTGCCAAATAGGAGGAACAAAGTTAGAACAGGTGGACGGTTTCAAGTACTTAGGATGCATATTCTCACAGGATGGCAACATAGTGAAAGAACTGGAAGCGGGGTGTAGCAAAGCTAATGCAGTGAGCGCTCAGCTACGATCTACTCTCTTCTGCAAGAAGGAAGTCAGTACCGAGACTAAGTTATCTGTGCACCGTTCAATCTTTCGACCAACTTTGTTGTATGGGAGCGAAAGCTGGGTGGATTCAGGTTACTTTATCAACAAGGTTGAGGTTACGGATATGGAAGTAGCTAGGATGATTGCAGGTACTAGTAGATGGGAAAAATGGCAGGAGGGTGTCCACAATGAGGAAATCAAAGAGAAACTGGGAATGAACTCTATAGATGTAGCAGTCAGGGCGAACAGGCTTAGATGGTGGGGTCATGTTACACGCATGGGAGAAGCGAGGTTACCCAAGAGACTCACGGATTCAGCAGTAGAGGGTAGGAGGAGTCGGGGCAGACCGAGGAGAAGGTACCTGGATTCGGTTAAGAATGCTTTTGAAGTAATAGGTTTAACATCAGAAGAGGCACCAATGTTAGCACTGAATAAGGGATCATAGAGGAACTGTATAAGGGGGGCTATGCTCCAGACTGAACGCTGAAAGGCACAATCAGTCTTAAATGATGATGATGATGATGATGATGATGATGATGATGTTATGTTACTGCTGTATCTGTGCGAACGTACTGACCCTTAGAATTCCTGTGGGACCACACTGTCGAGGTCATCGGCCCCCAGGCTTACACACCACTTAATCTAATTTACTTACGCTAAGGACAACACACACACACCCATGCAAGGGAGGACTCGAAACCCCGACGGTGGAGCCACGCGAACCGTGGCAAGGTACCTCAGACCACGCGGCTATTCGTGGTGCTCAAGTGGTTAGCGTTCGAGCTGCAGAAGACAAATATCTCTGAGACGACTGTTCGACTCGCGCTCAACCATTCATTTTTCCAGTACAATCGTAAATTCTGGGATATTCAAAAAATTTGCACCTACATTTATCCGTTCTTGCTGTATTGACGACATCACACTGCTACGCGTCGAGGTGCAAAATAGTTCCGGGTACTTTGCCACATTGCGTGTGTAAAGGATTTCGCGAATCTCGACAGGAACACGTTTCCAGGAAAACTCTGTACGTTTGATCGTTTACTTGTCGTTAGTTATAAACTGGAGGTATGAATTTAAGAAATCGCCTTCGGTCACAACTTTTCGTGTTTCATTAAGTACATGCATTTCGGACCCATTGAGTCCATCATCAGGTGCAATTTGCCTTAATAGATGCTTTATTTTTTTTCTCTTCAATAAGGTGAAATGTACGAAAACGATGGAGAAAAGAATGTATGCCGGTGCTAAAACGTTAAGAACGCTTTCGTTGGATTATGCTGAATATGCATTTCACCTCATTCAAGAGAAAAAAATAAAGCATGTATTAAGGCAAATTACCCCTGATGACGGACACACGGGGTCCGAAATGCATCGTGTACTTAATGAAACATCGTGAATGAAGTCGAGTTTTTTTTAATTCATACCTCCAGAGTAGTGAAATCAGTCACGTTTGAAGCTGCAAAATACACTCCTGGAAATGGAAAGAAGAACACATTGACACCGGTGTGTCAGACCCACCATACTTGCTCCGGACACTGCGAGAGGGCTGTACAAGCAATGATCACACGCACGGCACAGCGGACACACCAGGAACCGCGGTGTTGGCCGTCGAATGGCGCTAGCTGCGCAGCATTTGTGCACCGCCGCCGTCAGTGTCAGCCAGTTTGCCGTGGCATACGGAGCTCCATCGCAGTCTTTAACACTGGTAGCATGCCGCGACAGCGTGGACGTGAACCGTATGTGCCGTTGACGGACTTTGAGCGAGGGCGTATAGTGGGCATGCGGGAGGCCGGGTGGACGTACCGCCGAATTGCTCAACACGTGGGGCGTGAGGTCTCCACAGTACATCGATGTTGTCGCCAGTGGTCGGCGGAAGGTGCACGTGCCCGTCGACCTGGGACCGGACCGCAGCGACGCACGGATGCACGCCAAGACCGTAGGATCCTACGCAGTGCCGTAGGGGACCGCACCGCCACTTCCCAGCAAATTAGGGACACTGTTGCTCCTGGGGTATCGGCGAGGACCATTCGCAACCGTCTCCATGAAGCTGGGCTACGGTCCCGCACACCGTTAGGCCGTCTTCCGCTCACGCCCCAACATCGTACAGCCCGCCTCCAGTGGTGTCGCGACAGGCGTGAATGGAGGGACGAATGGAGACGTGTCGTCTTCAGCGATGAGAGTCGCTTCTGCCTTGGTGCCAATGATGGTCGTATGCGTGTTTGGCGCCGTGCAGGTGAGCGCCACAATCAGGACTGCATACGACCGAGGCACACAGGGCCAACACCCGGCATCATGGTGTGGGGAGCGATCTCCTACACTGGCCGTACACCACTGGTGATCGTCGAGGGGACACTGAATAGTGCACGGTACATTCAAACCGTCATCGAACCCATCGTTCTACCATTCCTAGACCGGCAAGGGAACTTGCTGTTCCAACAGGACAATGCACGTCCGCATGTATCCCGTGCCACCCAACGTGCTCTAGAAGGTGTAAGTCAACTACCCTGGCCAGCAAGATCTCCGGATCTGTCCCCCATTGAGCATGTTTGGGACTGGATGAAGCGTCGTCTCACGCGGTCTGCACGTCCAGCACGAACGCTGGTCCAACTGAGGCGCCAGGTGGAAATGGCATGGTAAGCCGTTCCACAGGACTACATCCAGCATCTCTACGATCGTCTCCATGGGAGAATAGCAGCCTGCATTGCTGCGAAAGGTGGATATACACTGTACTAGTGCCGACATTGTGCATGCTCTGTTGCCTGTGTCTATGTGCCTGTGGCTCTGTCAGTGTGATCATGTGATGTATCTGTGTCAATAAAGTTTCCCCTTCCTGGGACAATGAATTCACGGTGTTCTTATTTCAATTTCCAGGAGTGTATGTATAAAATTAGATAGTTATAAACATGTTTATTCCAATAATTAAATTTATTGACAGATATTAAGTATTAAAAAAAAACTTGGTTAGCGTTCGCGCTCCAGAAGAGGGCCATCGACGAGGCGACGGTTTTTTTTTTTTTTTTTCATCACTGGTCACGTTACGAAATTTACATCACATTTGAGATGATGAGGTCCCATACTCCGAGGAAGATGCGAGAGACCCACACCGCCGTACTAGGCAAGGTCCTGCTGGAAGTCGTTTGCGGCCGACGGTGTGGCCGAGCTGTTCTAGGCGCTGCAGTCTGGAACCGCGCGACCACTACGGTCGCAGGTTCGAATCGTGCCTCGGGCATGGATGTGTGCGATGTGCTTAGGTTAGTTAGGTTTAAGTAGTTCTAAGTTCTAGGGGACTGATGACCTCAGCTGTTAAGTCCCATAGTGGTGCGACCGTAGCGGTCACGCGGTTCCAGACTGAAGCGCCTAGAACCGCACGGCCACACCGACACATATATACTCCAGGAAATTGAAATAAGAACACCGTGAATTCATTGTCCCAGGAAGGGGAAACTTTATTGACACATTCCTGGGGTCAGATACATCACATGATCACACTGACAGAACCATAGGCACATAGACACAGGCAACAGAGCATGCACAATGTCGGCACTAGTACAGTGTATATCCACCTTTCGCAGCAGTGCAGGCTGCTATTCTCCCATGGAGACGATCGTAGAGATGCTGGATGTAGCCCTGTGGAACGGCTTGCCATGCCATTTCCACCTGGCGCCTCAGTTGGACCAGCGTTCGTGCTGGACGTGCAGACCGCGTGAGACGACGCTTCATCCAGTCCCAAACATGCTCAATGGGGGACAGATCCGGAGATCTTGCTGGCCAGGGTAGTTGACTTACACCTTCTAGAGCACGTTGGGTGGCACGGGATACATGCGGACGTGCATTGTCCTGTTGGAACAGCAAGTTCCCTCGCCGGTCTAGGAATGGTAGAACGATGGGTTCGATGACGGTTTGGATGTACCGTGCACTATTCAGTGTCCCCTCGACGATCACCAGTGGTGTACGGCCAGTGTAGGAGATCGCTCCCCACACCATGACGCCGGGTGTTGGCCCTGTGTGCCTCGGTCGTATGCAGTCCTGATTGTGGCGCTCACCTGCACGGCGCCAAACACGCATACGACCATCATTGGCACCGAGGCAGAAGCGACTCTCATCGCTGAAGACGACACGTCTCCATTCGTCCCTCCATTCACGCCTGTCGCGACACCACTGGAGGCGGGCTGCACGATGTTGGGGCGTGAGCGGAAGACGGCCTAACGGTGTGCGGGACCGTAGCCCAGCTTCATGGAGACGGTTGCGAATGGTCCTCGCCGATACCCCAGGAGCAACAGTGTCCCTAGTTTGCTGGGAAGTGGCGGTGCGGTCCCCTACGGCACCGCGTAGGATCCTACGGTCTTGGCGTGCATCCGTGCGTCGCTGCGGTCCGGTCCCAGGTCGACGGGCACGTGCACCTTCCGCCGACCACTGGCGACAACATCGATGTACTGTGGAGACCTCACGCCCCACGTGTTGAGCAATTCGGCGGTACGTCCACCCGGCCTCCCGCATGCCCACTATACGCCCTCGCTCAAAGTCCGTCAACTGCACATACGGTTCACGTCCACGCTGTCGCGGCATGCTACCAGTGTTAAAGACTGCGATGGAGCTCCGTATGCCACGGCAAACTGGCTGACACTGACGGCGGCGGTGCACAAATGCTGCGCAGCTAGCGCCATTCGACGGCCAACACCGCGGTTCCTGGTGTGTCCGCTGTGCCGTGCGTGTGATCATTGCTTGTACAGCCCTCTCGCAGTGTCTGGAGCAAGTATGGTGGGTCTGACACACCGGTGTCAATGTGTTCTTTTTTCCATTTCCAGGAGTGTATATCAGTTACATAATAAACGCGTGACACTTTCTGAGTAGTGCACCTTTCTACTTGCACATTAAGTTTTTTTAATGGCCTACTAAAAGTGTACGAAGTTTCAAGCACCGGTAAATTCGTGATCGCATTGTCAATCAACAACCACATCTCGCGATTGCGGACTTATGCGGCAACATCGTTCAGTTTCAGGTTGTAGTGGAAAGTTCGGGCGCACGTGCACAATCAAACACTCAGTCAACGTTTTTGTGTTTGTGTCCTTGTAACACTAGGAAAAAAAAAACAAAAAACAAGACGCTCGCGTTAATTCCGGCGCTTGAAAGACATTAGAAATACTCCAGCTCTTAAAATGCTATTTTCTGAACATCTATAAAAACCCAAATATTTTAAAAACATTTTTCGAAGATCCCTCCATTGTGGTTACACGCTTTGCATCCACGGGGAGCAAATTTCCATCAGACAGTATTAAAAATTGAAACACAATGCGTGTCTGCTGTAGAATTTACGAAGAAACTTAAGCGACTCTGAGATAACTTGGCACGTAAACAGACTTCTCTTTTTTTCCTCACACCGTCCGCAGTCTCATAACAAAATTACAAGGAACTGACGCAATTGTTCAGGGTTGTAGAAACAGCGGCGGCTGAATTTTATAAGACTAGCGAAGAATACTAGAATTTACTACTTCAAGCGTCTCGGTTCCTAATCTAATTCTCGCAGCATCACCCGATTTAATTCGTCTACATTCCATTAACCTCGTTTTGCTTTTGTTGATGTTCATCTTACATCCTCCTTTCAAGACACTGTCCATTCCATTCACCTGCTCATCCAGATCCTTTGCTGTCTCTGACAGAATTACAATGGCATCGGCGAACCTCAAAGTTTTTATATCTTCTCCATGGATTATAATTCCTACTCCGAATTTTTCTTTTGTTTCCTTTACTACTTGCTCAATATACAGATTGAATAACATCAGGGAGAGGCTATAACCCTGTCTCACTCCCTTCCCAACCACTGCTTCCCTTTCGTGCCCCTCTATTCTTACAACTGCCATCTGCTTTCTGTACTAATTGTAAATAGCCTTTCACTCCCTGTGTTTTACCCCTGCCACCTTTAGAATTTGAAAGAGAGTATTCCAGTCAATATTATCGAAAGCTAAGTCTACAAATGCTAGAAACGTAGGTTTGCCTTTCCTTAATCTGTTTTCTAAGATAAGTCGTAGGGTCAGTATTGCCTCACGTGTTCCAACATTGCTCCGGAATCCAAATTGATCTTCCCCGAGGTCGGCTTCTACCAGTTTTTCCATTCGTGTTTGTATTTTGCAGCCGTGGCTTATTAAACTGTAACTTTCACATCTGTCAACACCTGCTTTCTTCGGGATTGGAATTATTGTATTCTTCTTGAAGTCTGAGGGTATTTCGCCAGTCTCTTACATCTTGCTCACTAGATGGTAGAGTTTTGTTAGGCCTGGCTCTCCCAAGGCCGGCAGTAGTTCTAATGGAATGTTGTCTACTCCTGGGGTTTCGACTTAGGTCTTTCAGTGCTCTGTCAAACTCTTCACGCAGTATCATATCTCCTATTTCATCTTCATCTACATTCTCTTTCATTTCCACAATATGGTCCTCAAGATCCTCTATATACTCCTTCCACCTTTCTGCTGCTTCCCCCTTTGCTTAGGATTGCGTTTCCATCCTAACTCTTAATATTCATGCAAGTGGTTCTCTTTTCTCCAAAGGTCTCTTTAATTTTCCTGTAGGCAGTAGCTATCTTACCCCTAGTGACATGCGCCTCTATATCCTTACATTTGACCTCTAGCCATCCCTCCTTATCCATTTTGCACTTCCTGTCGATCTCACTTTTGAGACGTTTGTAATCCTTTTTGTCTGCTTCATTTACTGCAATTTTTCTATTTTCTCCTTTCATCAATTAAATTCAGTATCTCTTCTGTTACCCAAGGATTCGTACTAGCCTTCGTCTTTTCACCTACTTCATCCTCTGCTTATAAACAGTAAAATAAGTTTTTTTTCCTAAATTCTGCGAGAGTCCTCCCCCTCCCTGTCAAATAAATAAATGAATGGTCACATTACTCCTACCGCTTTCCCATCAGTGCCGTATATAACGAGTCATGTGCGCAGAGAATTTCCGACCCAGCCAGGGATCGAACCGAGGTAGGTTTGACTGACGTACAGTAGAACACGTACGGCCATCGGCTTATAGAATTTAATTTTTGTGATTGTTCATGTATTGTTTTTAATGTTCTGCTTATAGTACCACAAGCACTCTTGTAACTGAACATCTACATTCTTATCGTCGTTAAAAGTGAAATAGCTCTGTAGGTAAATAGAATGTTGAACTAATTGCAAAATATTAATTCTGTTTCGTACTGGATATTTTCCATGGAATAGCACTGCCTTAGCTGCATGTAGTGGTATCTTAAAACTATAATTCTTTCGAATACAGTTTAGAAAATGAAGTGTTTTTTGTACTTTTTTCTCAGAATTTGCTTTTAATACAATGTCATCAGCATATCATAGTACATCGATGTATGTCTTCTTGTTTATGCGGATTCCTTCGGGTGCCCTTCCTTTCCACTTTCGGACGGCGTAGTATATACAAACATTAGAAAGAGTAGTTAGTGAAGCACGACCTTGTCTCTCGCTTTGGTTTATTAAGATATTTTCCCCTGCGCAATCCTTTATACTACACTACTGGACATTAAAATTGCTACACCACGCAGATGACGTGCTACAGACGCGAAATTTAACCGACATGAAGAACATGCTGTGATGTGCAAATGATCAGCTTTTCAGAGCATTCACACAAGGTTGGCGCCGGTGGCGACATCTACAACGTGCTGACATGAGGAAAGTTTCCAACCGATTTCTCATACACTTACAGCAGTTGACCGGCGTTGCCTCGTGAAACGTTGTTGTGATGCCTCGTGTAAGGAGGAGAAATGCGTACTATACCGTTTCCCACTTTGATAAACGTCGGATTGTAGCCTATCGCGATTGCGGTTTATCGTATTGCGACATTGCTGCTCGCGTTGGTCGAGATCCGATGACTGTTGGCAGACTATGGAATCGGTGGCTTCAGGAGGGTAATACGGAACGCCGTGCTGGATCCCAACGGCCTCGTATCACTAGTAGTCGAGATGACAGGCATCTTATCCGCATGGCTGTAAAGGATCGTGCAGCCACGTCTCGATCCCTGAGTCAACAGATGGGGGGGGGACGTTTGCAAGACGACAACCATCTGCACGAACAGTTCGGCTACGTTTGCAGCAGGGCGGACTATCATCTGGGAGACCGTGGCTGCGGTTAACCTTGACGCTGCATCACAGACAGGAGCGCCTGCGATGGTGTACTCGACGACGAACTGGGTGCACTAATGGCAAAACGTCATTTTTTCGGATGAATCCAGATTCTGTTTACAGCATCGTGTTTGTCGCATCCGTGTTTGGCGACACCGCGGTGAACGCACATTGGAAGCGTGTATTCGTCATCGCCATACTCGCGTATCATCCGGCTTGATGGTATGGGGTGCCATTGGTTACACGTCTCGGTCTCTTGTTCGCATTGACGGCACTTTGGACTTTAAATTTGAGATGTGTTACGACCCGTGGCTCTACCCTTCATTCGATCCCTGCGAAACCCTACATTTCAGCAGGATAATGCACGACCGCATGTTGCAGGTCCTGTACGGGCCTTTCTGGATACAGAAAATGTTCGACTGCTGCCCTGGCCGGCGCATTCTCCAGATCTCTGACTAACTGAAAACGTCTGGTCAACGGTAGACGAGCAACTGGCTCGTCACAATACGCCGATCACTACTCTTGATGAACTGTGGTATCGTGTTGAAGCTGCATGAGCAGCTGTTCCTGTACACGCCATCCAAGCTCTGTTTGACTCAACGCCGAGGCCGTCATTACGGCCAGAGGTGGTTGTTCTGGGTACTGATTTTTCAGGGATCTATGCACCCAAATTGTGTGAAAATGTAATCACATGTCAGTTCTAGTATACTATATTTGTCCAATGAATACCCGTTTACCATCTGCATCTCTTCTCGGTGTAGCAGTTTTAATGGACAGTAGTGTATTATTTTTTCACGCAACTGCCGGTTTACGGACCCAGCTTAAGTCAAAAAAAGTTATCTATGGTTATGTTCTTCACATTATCTGTAGAAACGAGGTTCTCGACGTATCTTTCCAGCTGTCTGCACTAAATCGAGCCCACGAATCGATAATGAGTATTCAGTTTCATTGCCGTCTCTCGCAAGCGTTAAGATACGCTAAACAACACACGCCTAACACAGTCATGGTTGAATCCACCGTCTTGCACTCTTTTCAAACGACGTTAAGTTAAAAACTCATGCAAGCGCTCCGTTTCACGGGCACTGAGAGATGACGAGGATTGAAGCTGAAGGAACTATCTTGCCGTTCACGACAGCAGTCGCATGCGGGAGTGTGCCCGCGGCGCCGCGTAGACAGCTGCCGAGCGCGTGCGCCACGTGGGTCGCACGCAGCCCAGCCGGAGACTCCACGTGGGGACACGTGCCACCAGTCTAATGGGGCAGCGCGTTCACGCCCGGCGTGACGTCACCGCGCCGTCTGGCGTTCCACGTCGCAGACCAAAGATCTTGTAAAAAAATAACTAGACCTTCGACCATAAATATAATAGACTGGCCCTGACGTCATTTTCGTGGCTCCAACATCTCTGGGCTAAAGTCACGTGAATGTTGGCAAAACATGGTTGTTTCGTGTTGCGCTTATGGCTGTACTCAGCGTATTGTCGGGGGACATGGCATTACATTTCACGTGCAAGTGTTTCTATGATAGTGCAGATGCGTTTATTGAAATCTGCTGAAGTGACTTTTATATGTTTTTTACACTTGAAATAGAGTATCACGTAAATTAAAGTGTCGAAAGTGATGCCTGTAAAGTCAGACTCATATTACATTTTGGAAAGTATCTGTGATAATTCGGTTATAGAAGTAAGTATAACTGTTTCTCGTTCCTACTCATCCCTAAGGATGAAAACCGAAGGCAGCTTTGGATACAGGCCCTGAAACGGAAAAACTTTAAGCCATCTGCACATACGCGCCTTTGTGTATATACAAGTGAGATTATAATAAGGTAAGAGCACCTATAGTCGACACATGAAGATAATTTTTTTCTACCTTCTAATGCTATTAAATAAATGTAGGCTCCAAAATTATTTTCTGAAACTTCAAAGTCTCACCTTTCATCTAAAATATCATTTTTTTAAACTGATAGTTTAAACTTTTGTAAAAATAGTAGGAACTGAACTTTTGAAGTGCACCTAAAATTGATAGTCTAAAATGCACCTGCTCCTAAAGTCGACAATTTTGACACCTATAGTTGACATAATTCCCATATCCCATTTTCTTTTATAAGTGACTAGAGCTCAAAACGCGGGGAATCCAATATTTAAATTTTTGACACGAGCCCACTCTTACTGTTTAAAATAATTTTAACGACATTTTACTTTAATTGACAGTTTATAGTAATTTCGTCACGCTGCCCACCAGAGGGCCGTTCGCTGTATTTGTTAGATTTTATAAATGGTACTCTGAACAAATCCAGGTCAAATGCAGTTCTGACATAATTTTTCGCAAATAAAAAAGTAATTTTTGTTGGAGGCGTTTGGCAGTCAATTGTTAAATGTGGGTAAAATACGATACATACAGACCGCTGATTTGAAATCCCGCCACGTTCTGCCAACAGTCACGTGGTTTATGTTGGAACCACACCAGCCCTATAGCTTCTGCACAGCAAGGCCAGTCTACTGGTATCTATGGTCGAAGAACTAGACTCACTGATGGCGCTGCAGTCGCGGGATAATTTGAACCTTCGGCTGGACGCCATTATAGTGGTTGTAGTCTGATGTGTTGTGTAGTATTGTTGTTTATGAATACCCTGATTCAACGTTGTATATTTGTTGGGGCGTACATACAGTATTTCTTACTCGTAATTCTACTGTCTGTACGTTCCAATCAAAAGAAGTACAATGGTGATGAGTTGTGCAGCGATTAATTGTACAAATAAATTCGAGAAAGGAACGAATATTACATTTCACAGTTATGTGGATATTTTAAGTTGTTTTGTATGACAGTGCAATTGCTTAATAAATGTTTTTGTAACACGGTATTAGCATATTGTCTGTGCATCTATTTGCAGGTTTCCTTTCTCAAAACCGCAGCTGTTACAAAAATGGTTACACGCTGTCAGGAGGCAAGATTTCCGACCGACAGAATACCATTTTATATGTTCTGATCATTTTGAAGAAAGTTGGCTGATCGGTAGTGTTTTCATGGTCTATATAAGGTTGAAACTTGATAATTTGGTCGTGAGTTGCCAAAGCACTATGCCATATATAACGCACTTCTCGTCATAAAATCTAAAGCAAGGTAGAGTCAGAAAATATCTATTAATATAGTGGGCAAATCTGCGAGTATTTTGATGCATTTTGCGTACATCTATCGTAAATGAACTACGAAAAATCCTAGCAGTCCAGTAGATAACTTTTAGCTACGGCAGATTCCATGTAGTACGTAAGATAAATTCATCAACAGTGACTAGTTGCTGTTTGTTCATAAATTAAAAAGTATATTGTAGAAACGTATTTAAATGAGGCATTATGTTTGTGACCTGACTGAAGGGAAGGCATTTTACAACCAAAAGCGATGTATAAACATTAGAACTCCGCGCGTCAGTTTACCACTCTAATGGCCGCCGGCCAGCTATTCAGTTTGTCCGCGCTTCACAGTCGACCACTCGTGCGGTTGTGCGGGCCTGTCGCAGACAGACGAACGTAGGTGACGTGCTGCGTTTTGGCATGCTGCGCGTCTGCGCTACATACGAGACTTTGACCTTTCATTTTGTGATTGTCTCTGTACTCAGGAAAGTAAGAAATGATTCCAATACTCATTCTGTTGGTCTTGTAGAGTAAGTATTTACGACATCAGTGCTGAATAGAGCATAATACACTCCTGGAAATGGAAAAAAGAACACATTGACACCGGTGTGTCAGACCCACCATACTTGCTCCGGACACTGCGAGAGGGCTGTACAACCAATGATCACACGCACGGCACAGCGGACACACCAGGAACCGCGGTGTTGGCCGTCGAATGGCGCTAGCTGCGCAGCATTTGTGCACCGCCGCCGTCAGTGTCAGCCAGTTTGCCGTGGCATACGCAGCTCCATCGCAGTCTTTAACACTGGTAGCATGCCGCGACAGCGTGGACGTGAACCGTATGTGCAGTTGAAGGACTTTGAGCGAGGGCGTATAGTGGGCATGCGGGAGGCCGGGTGGACGTACCGCCGAATTGCTCAACACGTGAGGCGTGAGGTCTCCACAGTACATCGATGTTGTCGCCAGTGGTCGGCGGAAGGTGCACGTGCCCGTCGACCTGGGACCGGACCGCAGCGACGCACGGATGCACGCCAAGACCGTAGGATCCTACGCAGTGCCGTAGGGGACCGCACCGCCACTTCCCAGCAAATTAGGGACACTGTTGCTCCTGGGGTATCGGCGAGGACCATTCGCAACCGTCTCCATGAAGCTGGGCTACGGTCCCGCACACCGTTAGGCCGTCTTCCGCTCACGCCCCAACATCGTGCAGCCCGCCTCCAGTGGTGTCGCGACAGGCGTGAATGGAGGGACGAATGGAGACGTGTCGTCTTCAGCGATGAGAGTCGCTTCTGCCTTGGTGCCAATGATGGTCGTATGCGTGTTTGGCGCCGTGCAGGTGAGCGCCACAATCAGGACTGCATACGACCGAGGCACACAGGGCCAACACCCTATAACACTACCGCCCTGTCGGACGTGCGTTAACTCTATAAAGCCTGTACTGTAATAAGTTCACGGGCTTCACCTTGTAAACAAGGATTTTAGTACATAAGTTGACCGCGTGTACCTAATGGAAGCAATTCGGACTTATATCCAGTCAGTAACTACAGTGATGCGTCAAGCAAATGTAAAGTATAATTACGCGTTCGCATGGACAAAAAGTACACACAGTAGATATTACCAATGATTAATAAAACGGTCGCCAGCCTAATTAGGCATTGAGTGAGTTTTTCCTTGTACAAGTGTATGCATGTACAAGCATAATAATACGTAGTAATGTTGCGTTTTATGGCAAAATTTGGAACCAGAAAGAATCTACTGAACTAAAGTTTTCTTCTTTTGTACTAATTTGTACGAGCTAAAATTACACAACACCACACAGCAATGATTACTACGAACTGCATTTTGTATATTGATCAGACTGAAATCGGGCATAGATTACCCTAGAATTAGCAATTTTGAAAGCATTCATACATTGTCACTATTAAATTTGGAAAAACACTAATACACTTAGGTTTAATATAGAACTTGACTTTGCTGTTCAAATCTGATCAGTACACTTCAAAATGTGCAAGAATGGGCAAGAGAAGGGGGGGGGGCCCTGAAACTGCTATGGTCGTTATACTGAAACTAGTAAGTCCTGAAGGTAAATTAATACCCAAAATTATCAATCTGTGGATAACTAATCTTTTCTCTTATTTCTGAATTAATTAGTTATCATTCTTTCTGTCTCAAATTAATTTAATAACATTGCTAGCTCAATTCAAAATTTATCTTCCAATTTAATCAAACTGTTGTTCTTTACTAACATTTGCATTAACACACCTAAATTTAAACTTCTTTATAGCATAGATTTGTCTGCAGATAATTTAATACTGACTTTAAACTTTCAGTTCGGGATACTCGGGTTGCACAATATGTGGTAAGGACCCTATCTAGGTCAGTGATAAGGCAATTCTGATATAAGTCACGTTATTATTGAACAGTTAGAAACAGTTTCGACATTGGTCCACACAGAACACTTCTAAAGGTGAAATAAATGTTTGACCTGTGCACGTCGGTGCGGCGGTTGGCGGGCAGCGAGATAGCGGGCAGCACAGCACACATACAAACACGGCTAAGGCTCTCACAGTCTCGGCACTTTCATTCTTCTTAGCGTCGTAATCTTTCCAATTTTGTGCCTGAGAATATAGCCATGCCAAGTAGTCATCGGAATCGGCCCATCCGAGGCTCAATGGTATCCACTTTTCCTAGATAGCCTCCTCGGTACAGTACATGTTCCTCTGACCGATGCCCAACTCCGACTGTTATACTGAGCCCGTTGTGCCGAACCGCGCCAGTGTGCGTTTTCCCGCGCTCGCCTGCATCCACCTTTTTCCGCTCCCCTACAGGTAGGGTATTCACCACAGGTTTTCTACTACACATATTCTAATGCATTACCTACGTATGGACCAAGTGTATAAATTACAATTTTCACATCTTACAATAGTTATAACATTAAATACATTTCCCTTTGGTTATCAAATTGCTTGAAATCTAACATAAATAATAACATTCATTTCAAAAGTTGTTTACGGTTTCTTTAACATGACACGAAAACAAAAAGAAATTCACAACATTACTTATATTACTTTACATAAATTCAGAAAGAAAAATTTATCTAAATTCATAAAGAAAAAAATTATTATAGGTACAGTTGTTATTGTTACAACCCGGCATCATGGTGTGGGGAGCGATCTCCTACACTGGCCGTACACCACTGGTGATCGTCGAGGGGACACTGAATAGTGCACGGTACATCCAAACCGTCATCGAACCCATCGTTCTACCATTCCTAGACCGGCAAGAGAACTTGCTGTTCCAACAGGACAATGCACGTCCGCATGTATCCCGTGCCACCCAACGTGCTCTAGAAGGTGTAAGTCAACTACCCTGGCCAGCAAGATCTCCGGATCTGTCCCCCATTGAGCATGTTAGGGACTGGATGAAGCGTCGTCTCACGCGGTCTGCACGTCCAGCACGAACGCTGGTCCAACTGAGGCGCCAGGTGGAAATGGCATGGCAAGCCGTTCCACAGGACTACATCCAGCATCTCTACGATCGTCTCCATGGGAGAATAGCAGCCTGCATTGCTGCGAAAGGTGGATATACACTGTACTAGTGCCGACATTGTGCATGCTCTGTTGCCTGTGTCTATGTGCCTGTGGTTCTGTCAGTGTGATCATGTGATGTATCTGACCCCAGGAATGTGTCAATAAAGTTTCCCCTTCCTGGGACAATGAATTCACGGTGTTCTTATTTCAATTTCCAGGAGTGTATAAAGAGTGAGGAATGAATACAAGTGAAATGTCAGAGATAGCCGCAGTAACCGAACTAATTTAAGGAATGTGTGGAAAAGGACGAAGATACAGAAGTAAACAGAAACAGGCAATTTGTTTTCCTATGAACCAGCACCCGGAACTTCGCCACTTCTCGTCTGTTAATTATCTACGAGGCTCTGAGTGTCTCGGGAGACGAAAATCTTTTTACGCAGCAAAATAACGAGGAAATCTGTAGTTCTGTTGCGACAAAGGCACACGGGAGTGGGTTCTCGCATCTAAACAACTCTTTACCGAATGAATATGGAGTATCTCGAAGAGACTCACCAACTCAGTGCCCACCAGAGTGAATCCGAAAACATGTCTCGCATAACATACTGAAGGCTTCGTATCGAGTCAGTCAGGTAGATGCAGTATTTCTTCATTTCCGAACCATACCTACGCTTATTGTCAAAAGTGCAATCATGTGGGGATATGAAGTGAAATTTGTGACTGGATTCAGGACTTTTTGGTAGGGCGGATACGGGATGTAATCTTGGATGCAGAGTCATCGTCAGATGTAGAAGAAACTTCAGGTGTGCCCCACAGAATTGTGTCGGAACCCTTGCTGTTCATGTTGTATCTTACTGATGTTGCAGGCGGCCGGGCTGGACGAGCGGTTCTAGGCGCTACAGTCTGGAACCGCCCGACTGCTACGGTCGCAGGTTCGAATCCTGCCTCGGGCATGGATGTGTGTGATGTCGTTCGGTTAGTTAGGTTTAATTAGTTCTAAGTTCTAGGTGACTGATGACCTAAGAAGTTAAGTCCCATAGTGCTCAGCGCCGTTTCAACCATTTGAATGATGTTGCAAACAATATTAAAACTAAAATCGGGATTTGTTCTGATGATGCAGTTACCGATAATGAAATTCTGTCTCCGAGAAGGTACTTAAATATTCAGTAAGATCTTGATAAGATTTCAACGTTCTGCAAACACTGGTAACTTGCTCTAAATGTTCAGAAATGTAAAATTGCGCCCTTAACAAAACGAAAAAACGTAGTATCCTATGACTATAATATCAACGAGTCACCGTTGTATATAACGCTTTATAGGGATATGAAATGCAATGATCACATACGTTCACTCGTGGGTAAAGAGGATTTGGTTTATTCATAGAATACTAGGGAAATACAATCAGTCCCCAAAGGAAACTTCCTGGCAGATTAAAACTGTGTGCCGGACCGAGACACGAACTCAGGACCTTTGCCTTCCTCAGGCAAGTGCTCTACCAACTGAGCTACCCAAGCACCACTCACGCCCCGTCCTCACAGCTTTACTTCTGTCAGTACCTCGTCTCCTACCTTCCAAACTTAACAGAAGCTCTCCTGCGAAACTTGCAGAACTAGCACTCCTGGGAGAAAGGATATTGCAGAGACATGGCTTAGCCACAGCCTGGGGGATGTTTCCAGAATGAGATTTTCACTCTGCAGCAGAGTGTGCGCTGATATGAAACTTCCCGAGTTCGAGTCTCGGTCCGGCACACAGTTTTAATCTGCCAGGAACTTTCATACCAGCGCACACTCCGCTGCAGAGTGAAAATATCATTCTGGAGTCCACAAAGGAAATTGCTTACAAATCACTCGTGCGACCGGTTCTAGAATATTGCTCAAGTGTGTGGGACCTGTACCAGACAGGAGTAACGGGGACTATTGGAAGTATACGAAGAAGGGTAGCACGAAAGTTCAAAGGTTTGTTTGATCCGTGGGAGAGTGTCAGAGAGATAATGAAGAAACTGGACTGGAAGACTCCCTAAGATACAGACATAAAGTATCAGGGGAAAGTCTATTAACAAAGTTTTAGGCCGGCCGATGTGGCCGAGCGGTTCAAGGCGCTTCAGTCTGGAACCGCGTGACCGCTATGATCGTAGGTTCGAATCCTGCCTCGGGCATGGATGTGTGTGATGTCCTTAGGTTAGTTAGGTTTAAGTAGTTCTAAGTTCTAGGGGACTGATGACCTCAGTTACGTCCCATAGTGGTCAAAGCCTTTTGAACCAAAGTTTTAGAGCTGGCAGTGAGGGGCTCCGGAACGCCCTATACTTACAATGTTAAAATAACGCTTATAAATTACATCTTTCCTCATAAAGTATTTGAGGTAGGAAGTTGAACTTTTTACAGATTATTTATTGGAATATGGGCTACAACTTAACACAGGGATTTTACAAAATTTTAGTTCAGTTATTAAAGATGATTTTTTTTTTCAATTGTAATGAAAATTCACAACATTTTTTTGCAATTTTTTATTTATGTATTCAAAAATATACAGTTTTTTGAAAAAAGGATGTGTTAAATTATGCAGAAGGTACTGCGTAACATTTACTGAAAGTTTGAAACAAATATGTTTGGAAGATCCTTAGAAAACATGTAATTAGTATGAGAAAATAAAAGTTTTGGGAATCGAGCGACAAAGATTGGATTAACTTTTTAGTGCATTCCAGGTCCATAGAACGGATTATCTTCATCCTCTGCTAACTCCTCCTCCAGCTTCCTCTTGTTCCTCCTCCTGTTTACTCTTGCTTGTATTTCTAGACTCTTTACAGCCCTGTCTGCAGCCCGAAGGCGTTCCTTGTCTAAAGCAAGCATCGCTCGTACCATGTTAGAACCTATCTTCATTCCCATATTTCTAAATACTTTTGGCTTTCCAACATTTCTCCTTTTCTTAAAAGCCTTCGGAGGATTTCTAATAACTTTACTTTTACTCATTATTATACTTCAACAAAACAGAGACTCAAGAAACAGAATTAATTACGAATATTTTCGAGATAACGACAGAGTAAATAAACATGAAACAATCGACAATCACACCAGCGATATACATTGAACCATCACAGGTTAGCCACAACACATACTTTATCTCACATCACTAAAATGTACCTGATGAACACGGACGTTAATAATAACACCATTTGACAGCAGTTTAACAGCGCCACAGTGGGTCACGCCCATGTAGAACACATTTCAACAAAAAATTTAAAAATAGTTGTAGTCTTCGGAAGTGAATAAATTATATATCTATTAAAAGGTAATAGTCTGCAGATTCAGAAAACGCAAAAAAGTAAAAATTGAACTTTTCATGATTTTGAGCCTTTCCGGAGCCCCTTAAATGAGGACTCTAGGAATAATCTAAAAACCCCTGCGTCTCGCTCACATAGCGATCGTGTTGACGAGATCAGAATAATTACTGCACCCACAGAGGCATCCATACAACAATTCTTCCTGCGCACCATACATGAACGGAATGGGAAAAAAACCTAATAACTGGTGCAGACGTACCCTCTGCCTTGCACCTCACGCTGGTTTGCAGTGTAAATGTAGATGACGCACCAGTTGTCCAGATGTGTGCCGTATTTAATTAAAAAAAAGTCATGTTTCGGAAAGACTTGATTCCGGGACGATAACAGCACGGCATAATATTATTGAGAGCTTCATAAGCAGGTCATGTCTTTCCAAAACATGGGTTTTTAAATTAAATAAAGCACACATGTGGACAACTGGCTGGTCGTGTTTTCCGACAGGTGTAGCACGGCGTCAGAACAGGTTCTTTTTAATACTCTCCCATCACTGCCGCAGCCGTACTCGCCAACGTCAATAAAAGGACGTACCCAAGAAGTTATTTTAGACCTCTGTTGATTAATGTTGATTACCTTGACAAAAGCCGGAAAATCTTCATCGCCCGAAGATGTGGTGCCGTGTTACTGACCAGTGTCACTTCCGCTAGTGTCGAGTCACACGCGTGATACGCCAGAGCCATGTGTCGGTATGGTATCTGACACGCCACGCAACACGTGGCTCGCTTGTCACGCCACGTGTGCTACGCACGTGTCCAGATTCCTGCTCCGTGGGTGCAGGCCTCTAGTTCCCTCCGCCACGCACCGTTCGTTGTCTTGCGGAGTCTGTATGTACATCTAGACATAGGAGACTTTTTACTGACAAAATAAAGAAACGCTGTTTCAGAATCTTCAAACGAACAAGTTGGATAATAGACAAAATACACTACTGGTCATTAAAATTGCTACACCAAGAAGAAATGCAGATGATAACCGGGTATTCACTGCAAATATATTATACTAGAACTGACTTGTCATTACATTTGCACGCAATTTGGATGCATAGATCCCGAGAAATCAGTATCCGGAACAACCACCTCTAGCTGTAATAACGGCCTCGATACGCCTGGGCATTGAGTCAAACAGAGCTTGGATGGCGTGTACAGGTACAGCTGCCCATGCAGCTTCAACACGATACCACAGTCCATCCAGAGTAGTGACTGGCGTATTGTGACTAGCCAGTTGCTCGGCCACCATTGACCAGACGTTTTCAATTGGTGAGAGATCTGGAGAATGTGCTGGCCAGGGCAGCAGTCGAACATTTTCTGTATCCAGAAAGGCCCGTAGAGGGCGTGCAACATGCGGTCGTGCATTATCCTGCTGAAATGTAGGGTTTCGCAGGGATCGAATGAAGGGTAGAGCCACGGGTCGTAACACATCTCAAATGTAAAGTCCACTGTTCAAAGTGCCGTCAATGCGAACAAGAGGTGACCGAGACGTGTAACCAATGGCACCCCCATACCATCACAGCGGGTGATACGCCAGTATGGCGATGAATAATACACGCTTCCAGTGTGCGTTCACCGCGATGTCGCCAAACACGTATGGGACCATCACGATGCTGTAAACAGAACCTGGATTCATCCGAAACAATGACGTTTTGCCATTCGTGCACCCAGGTTCGTCGTCGAGTACACCATCGCGGGCGCTCCTGTCTGTGGTGCAGCGTCAAAGGTAACCGCAGCCACGGTCTCCGAGCTGACAGTCCGTGCTGCTGCAAACGTCGTCGAACTGTTCGGCAGATGGTTGTTGTCTTGCAAACGTCCCCATCTGTTGACTCACGGATCGAGACGTGGCTGCACGATCCGTTACAGCCATGCGGATAAGATGCCTGTCATCTCGACTGCTAGTGATACGAGGCCGTTGGGATCCGGCACGGCGTTCCGTATTACCCTCCTGAAGCCACCGATTCCATATTCTGCTAACAGTCATTGTATATCGACCAACGCGAGCAGCAATGTCGCGATACGATAAACCGCAGTCGCGATAGGCTACAATCCGACCTTTATCAAAGTCGGAAACGTGATGGTACGCATTTCTCCTCCTTACACGAGGCATCACAACAACGTTTCACCAGGCAACGCCGGTTAACTGCTGTTTGTGTGTGAGAAATCGGTTGGAAACTTTCCTTATGTCAGCACGTTGTAGGTGTCGCCACCGGCGCCAACCTTGTGTGAATGCTCTGAAAAGCTAATCATTTGCATATCGCAGCATCTTCTTCCTGTCGGTTAAATTTCGCGTCTGTAGCACGTCATCTTCGTGGTGCATTAATTTTAATGGCCAGTAGTGAATAACATTCATCAGGAATAATTAGATGACGAAATTTCAATAATGAATTAATGCATTGGACAATATTCATTTTCCAAATATTTCATAACTACTCGTTCTGCAGTTCGTTTCGTTAGAAACAACACCATTGAAAGACATTCTTTCAGATGCCACGAGATTTCCTACCAAACTCGTTTATGGAAAAATAAAAGTTTTGTTTAAAAACCAGAATGTTTGGCAGCGTTAGTATGGCAAATTGATATATCGGTTTTATAACCAATTATCAGTAAAAAATAACAGTAGCTGTTATAACTGGGACCAAACAAGTACAGGAAAATAGCCGTTATTTGGAACCAACTTTAGAGCGGTCGGTTTTTCCCTTTCTCATCTCCTGAAGCCATCGCATGACGATAGAAGGACTCCCGGTCAATGCCGCCTCTGCCGGCATTCCCATGTTCGTTGGTTAACATTTCTAACACGACACGGCCTTCCTTATACACAGAATGCCGGCGGCGTTACTCCTATTTTCTGAACATACGCTGAAATCTAATCATTTTCATATCCAAGCATGCAGTACATTTCGTGCCAATTTGAAGTTTTCTGCGCTCCGTCTTCATGCTATTGCGGATTTAGTGTATTGGATTCTAACGAAACGATAGTACTAGAGATTAATGTTTACACGCTACAGGTACTAAACCGTCGTTACCAAATCTTAATCGAACACGTGTTGTTTTTACCCCTCAGGAACATTCGTTAAACCCCCTCTCCCCGGTTGGGAACCACTAATTTAGATGAACAACTGAATACCGAGAGAGTCCTGCAGCGTCTCGCTTGGTGCAGTAATACGGAAAAGGTCCGCGAGATGGCAGCGCAGCACGGGATGTCCTTCCCCACCAGTTGTGCGAGCTGACCGACAGATGGCAGGCGCTACGTTTTGCCATCTTTTGAAATATAACGGCCGGACGAGTACACGTATTGTTTTTAAATTTTCCTTTTACCTTCGAAAGACAGTGGCAAAACGACAGGTGAACAGACAAACCCAGTCTGCGTCAGAGGAATAGAACTGTAGAATCGGTGCAAACTAGACTGACTAAATAAGCTGTGGAGACTTCGTGACAAACAAACCAGAAGTGGGGAACAGATATAATAAAACCATTGACCGATAGACGACCGAGATACGTATACATCTACCCGGTTCGTAAAGGAGCGCACAAAGGCCTGGACGATAGGCCGGTAATTCTGTTATCGTACCAGGCCCCCACAACCGCACGAGTGGTCGACTGTGAAGAGCGGACAAACTGAATAGCTGGGCGGCCGCCATTAGAGTGGTAAACTGACGCGCGGAATTCGAATGTTTATACATCGCTTTTGGTTACAAAATGCCTTCCCTTGAGTTAGGTCGCAAACATAATGCCTCATTTAAATACGTTACTACAATATACTTTTTAATTTATGAACAAACAGCAACTAGTCACTGTTTATGAATTTATCTTACGTACTACATGGAATCTGCCGTAGCTAAAAGTTACGTACTGGACCCCTAGCATCTTTCGTAGTTCATTTACGATAGATGTACGCAAAATGCATCAAAATGCTCGAAGATTTGCCCACTATATTAATAGATATTTTCTGACTCTACTTTGGTTTAGGTTTTATGACGAGAAGTGCGTTATATATGGCATAGTGCTTTGGCAACTCACGACCAAATTATCAAGTTTCAACCTAACCTAGACCATGAAAACACTACCAATCAGCCAACTTTCTTCAAAATGATCAGAACATATAAAATGGTATTCTGTCGGTCTGAAATGTTGCCTCCTGACAGCGTGTAACCATTTTTGTAACAGCTATGGTTATGAGACAGGAAACCTGCAAATAGATGCACAGACAATATGCTAATACCGTGTTACAAAAACATTTATTAAGCAAGTACACTGACATACAAAACAACTTAAAATATACACTTATCTGTGAAACGTAATATTCGTTCCTTTCTCGAATTTATTTGTACAATTAATCGCTGCACGACTCTTCACCATTGTACTTCTTTAAATTGGAACGTACAGACAGTAGAATTACGATTAACAAATACTGTATGCACGCCCCAAGAAATATACAACGTTGAATCAGGGTCTTCATAAGCAACAGTACTACTAGACTTGGCCACTGTTTCTATGTTTCGATACAGTGTATCGATACGTGGAACTGTTTCAGTGTTTCGGAACGGCTGTGGTTCACTGTTTCGAAACAGCGGTGTTTCATTCCGCCCTTGTCTCGATCTCGAGCCAGACACAGAAACTGTATCGTTGTTTCAAAATAAGGCTGTTTCAGTCCACCTGTGCTTGCAACGGACTAAATGTATCGAAACAGTGATGTTTCATTCCACTCTGTGTCGGACGAGATTCGGGCTCGGCACAGAACATACCACTTAGTGAAACACTTTCAAGAGTGTCGAAATCGTTTTGACAAGCAATAGCATGAAGCTGAAGATGTCCGAAAATAAAGCTTCGTTTCTAGCTGACTGTCCTATTCCGAAATGGCGTAACATCTGCTTTATAAACACTAACCGAACAATAAAACAACGCATACTATTCACATTCAAAATAATAAATATGTGAAAATCATTCAGTTAAATTACACTTTTTTATAACATATTCTTCTCTGTTCATGTACTGTAATCATATTACGAAAAGCAAGTAAGACTACAACATTTTGAATAAAAAAGGCGCAGAGTGACAGTTATTAGACATATACATAAATTTGATGTAGGTATAATTGCAAGCATCTGTTTGACATATCACTGATAGTGTAATGATGAACAGGAAGGAATAGGAAGCATGGTGAATGTATAGTAACGTTTCGAAACACCTTGAAAGACAAAATTTTTTTGTTATATTTTGTTATTTATTCGAATTATTTGGCGTTATTTGTGAGTCTATAGTCACTGTGCCTATTATCCACAATGATTCCCTTTGTGCGCATGGCAATTAGCAGGATGGGTATATTAGCCATACTAACGGAATGTGGGAATTCCCGTAGCATATCCGTTGTTTCTGCAGTTTGCTCCCACCTCCAGTTCCCTTCGTGGTGGTTCTTCTGTCTTCAGCTATGGCTGTCCTCAGCCAATTGAAAAGTATGAAAGCCACACGACATGAAAGCAGTGCATTTGCTGCAGGAAATACGAAACTGCCAAGACGCCTAAGTGATAGTTTCATACTTTCTGCGATATGATTAGCGCTCTCGCACCTCATTTGTGTTTATGTGGACATACTTATACAGTAGACAGTCAAGATGAGAAAATGTGTAGGTTTATTAAATTACAAAACACAAATTGTTTCACTGTTTCGAAACAGCGTATCGAAACATTACATTGTACTGTTTCATTTGTTTCGAGACAGTTACGTGTTTCAGTTTGCCCATCTCTAAGTACTACACAACACATCAGACTACCACCACTATAATGGCGTCCAGCCGAAGGTTCAAATTACGACTGCAGCGCCTTCAGTGAGTCTAGTTATTTTTTACAAGGTCTTTGTATCGTACACATTTATCCATGACTGTGCTGTCGACAACAGATCCAAAACTTGTCACAATGACACTGTGTCGTCAGACTTCTGACGGCTTTGATGCGGCCCGCCACGAATTTGTCTACTGCACCAACTTTGACATCTCACAGCAGTAATTGCAACGTACCTCCTCAGCTGTTTTCTCGATCTATTCCAATCACTGTCTACTTCTAAACTTTCCATCCTTTACGGCTTCCTCTAGTACCACGGAGGTTGTTGCCCCATGTATTACAACGTGTTCTGTCATCCTGTCCCTTTTGGAGGATGCTAAGTTCACCCAACCTGGATATGATGTGGCGTCATTATGACGTATATACACTTTAGTCGATTAACACACCTATCGACTTTTACGAACGTTCGAGATTCTAAACTGTCGTCAGCTAGTGGTTTGTTTTGACACGTGCGATTCTGATAACAGTTCAGTGTGGCAGCGTATATGTATTTCGCCAAAATAAAAGTAAAAGAGCTGGATATTAATAGAAATATTCCTGAGCGTGGCCTTGAAAACACCACGGACAACACGTTTCGTAAAAAAGTGAAGTCTTCTTATGTCCTGACCAGATTAGATAGCGTGGTTGTTGTATTGAACGCTTACGCCGAAAATAATATTTATTTATTATCAATATTTTCATACAATTGGTCTTGTCAGTACATATTAGATTGTAGCAGCATACTCTTGCTGACTTTTTTTTCTTAATTTATATAGCTGAAAGAGAACTCGTGCAAGTTTGTTAGCTAAGTAATTTATATGTCCATCCCAAGATAGTCTTTTATCAACCATAATTCCAAGTAATTTTACACTCGGACCGCATCCAGTAATGACTGGTGTGTAGAATGATTGAACTTCGAACTTAAAAAGAAAAATATGAGGCATTGTTGAAGAAAAATCGTCGACCGGAGATGAAATACGAGGGGAAGTGGATTTGTCAATGTAATCTTAACCAAAGGTTAGTGTCTTGACGCATCTACAGATTTTGGCTGCTGAGTGCTTCTTCTCACCGAGTACGAATAACCGACGCACTTCAGCTGGGCCAGAAGTACATCAATTTCTGCTTGAGATTCACAATAGCCACGCAGTTGCCCGTCGTCATCGATGCTGAACTCTTTCAGATTTTCTCTCATTAGTCTCTCGAATGCTGAACACGTAATTAGAGACGAGCAAACGAAAAACAACGCACAGGACACAAACACAGTACAATACACGATTTAAACGCAAGGAACGCAAAACACATTTCAACGAATGGTGCAGAGCACAGCACTACCCTGTCACAACCTCTCGAAAGTTCACAAAAGTCGAATAGTCGATATACGGTTTCTATCGTTTTCGATGCAGCGTGTATACGTCATAATGACGTCACATCGTATCCAAGTCCGGTGAACTTTAGCATCCTCCGTCCCTTTTTCTTGCCAGTGCTTTCAATACACTCTTTTCCTCGCCGATTCTGTAGAGAACCTAACCATTCCCTGCTTTATCAGTCTACCTAATTTTCAACATTCTTCTGCAGCACCGCAAAATCCTTCGATTCCCTTCAGTGCCGGTTTTCCCACTGTCCACATTTCATCACAGTGCTGTGCTGCAAAACTACGTTCTCAGAGATTTCTTCTTCAAATTAAGGCCTACGTTAGATACCAGTAGACTTCTCTTGGCCAGGAATGCCCTTTTTGCCAGTGACAGTCCGTTCTTTATGTCCTCCTTTCTCTTTCCGTCATTGGTTGTTTTGCTGCCTAGGTAGTACAATTCCTTCGCTATTTCTACTTCGTGATCATCAACTCTGATGCTAAATTTCTCGCTGTTCTCAATTCTGCTACTTCTCATTCCTTGCGCCTCTTTCCCATTTACTCTCAATCCATATTCCGTACTCATTAGACTGTTCAATCCATTTAACATGTCCTTTAATGCTTCCTCACTTTCACTCAGGATACCAATGTCATCATCAAATCTTATCACTGATGATATCTTTTCACCATCAATTTGAATTCCACTCTTAAATCTTTCTTTTATTTTCATCACTGCATCTTCGAGTGAATAGTACAGGGCGAAAGTCTGCACCCTTTTTAATCGAAATTGTTCCCTCTTGGTTCTTCTACATATACAGTCTGGAGCCGCGCGACCGCTACGGTCGCAGATTCGAATCCTGCCTCGAGCATGGATGCGTGTGTTGTCCTTAGGTTAGTCAGGTTTACGTAGTTCTAAGTTCTAGGGGACTGATGACCACAGAAGTAAGTCCCATAGTGCTCAGAGCCATTTGAAACATCTTCTACATATTGTTTCTTACCAATTTTTCCTATAGCTCACCCCTATTTTTCTCAAGATTTTGAACATATTGCACCATTGCCGACGCTGTTTCCAAGTGACATATCCTGTGAACGCGTCCTAATTTTTCCTCAGCCTTGCTTGCGTTATCGTCCACAACGCCAGAACTGCCTCTGTTGTTGTTGTTGTTGTGGTCTTCAGTCCAGAGACTGGTTTGATGCAGCTCTCCATGCTACTCTATCCTGTGCAAGTTTCTTCATCTCCCAGTACCTACTGCAGCCTACATCCTTCCGAATCTGCTTAGTGTATTCATCTCTTGGTCTCCCTCTACGATTTTTACCCTCCACGCTGCCCAATACTAAATTGGTGATCCCTCGATGTCTCAGAACATGTCCTATCAACCGATCCCTTCTTCTAGTCAAATTGTGCCACAAACTCCTGCCCAATCCCATTCAATACCTCCTCATTAATTATGTTGATCTATTAATCTAATCTTCAGTATTCTTCTGTAGCACCACATTTCGAAAACTTCTATTCTCTTCTTGTCCAAATTATTTATCGTCCGCGTTTCGCTTCCATACATGGCTACAGTCCATACAAATACTTTCAGAAACGACTTCCTGCCACTTAAACCTATACTCGATGTTAATAAATCTCTCTTCTTCAGAAACGCTTTCCTTGCCATTGCCAGTCTACATTTTATATCCTCTCTACTTCGACCATCATCAGTTATTTTGCTCCCCAAATAGCAAAACTCCTTTACTACTTTAAGTGTCTCATTTCCTATCTAATACCCTCAACATCACCCGACTTAATTCGACTACATTCCATTATCCACGTTTTACTTTTGTTGATATTCATCTTATACCCTCCTTTCAAGACACTGTCCATTCCGTTCAACTCCTCTTTTCTTTTGTTTCCTTTATTGCTTGCTCAATAGATTGAATAACATCGGGGATAGGCTACAACCCTGCCTCATTCCCTTTCCAACCACTACTTCCCTTTCATACCCCTCGACTCTTGTAACTGCCTCTCTGGTGCCTTTATCCTTCCTAAAGCCAAAATGATCGTCATCTAAGAGATCCTAAATTTTCTTTTCCATCGTTCTCTATATTACTCTTTGCAGAAACTTGGATGCATGAGCTGTTAAGCTGGCTGTGCGATGACTCTTACACTTGTCGGCTTTTGCAGTCTTCGCAATTGTGCGAATGGTGTTTTCCGAAAGTGCGATGGTACATCGCATCTATTCTACACACTGAAGTGAATAGTCGTTTTGTTGCCACTTTCCCCAACCGTTTTAGAAATTCTAATGGAACATTCCATTGGAACTACTGACGGCCTTGGGAGAGCCAGTCCTGACAAAATTCTACCATCTGCTGAGCAAGATGTATGAAACAGGCGAAATACCCTCAGACTTCAAGAAGAATATAATAATTCCAATCCCAAAGAAAGCAGGTGTTGACAGATGTGAAAATTACCGATCAATCAGTTTAATAAGCCACAGCTGTAAAATACTAACACGAATTCTTTACAGACGAATGGAAAAACTAGTAGAAGCCGACCTCAGGGAAGATCAGTTTGGATTCCGTAGAAATACTGGAACACGTGAGGCAATACTGACCTTACGACTTATCTTAGAAGAAAGATTAAGGAAAGGCAAACCTACGTTTCTTGCATTCGTAGACTAAGAGAAAGCTTTTGACAATGTTGACTGGAATATGCTCTTTCAAATTCTAAAGGTGGCAGGGGTAAAATATAGGGAGCGTAAGGCTATTTACAATTTGTACAGAAAGCAGATGGCAGTTATAAGAGTCGAGGGACATGAAAGGGAAGCAGTGGTTGGGAAGGGAGGGAGACAGGGTTGTAGCCTCTCCCCGATGTTATTCAATCTGTATATTGAGCAAGCAGTAAAGGAAACAAAAGAAAAATTCGGAGTAGGTATTAAAATCCATGGAGAAGAAATAAAACTTTGAGGTTCGCCGATGACATTGTAATTCTGTCAGAGACAGCAAAGGACTTGGAAGAGCAGTTGAACGGAATGGATGGTGTATTGAAGGGAGGATATGAGATGAACATCAACAAAAGCAAAACGAGGATAATGGAATGTAGTCGAATTAAGTCGGGTGATGTTGAGGGTATTAGATAGGAAATGAGACACTTAAAGTAGTAAAGGAGTTTTGCTATTTGGGGAGCAAAATAACTGATGATGGTCGAAGTAGAGAGGATATAAAATGTAGACTGGCAATGGCAAGGAAAGCGTTTCTGGAGAAGAGAAATTTGTTAACATCGAGTATAGATTTAAGTGTCAGGAAGTCATTTCTGAAAGTATTTGTATGGAGTGTAGCCATGTATGGAAGTGAAACATGGACGATAAATAGTTTGGACAAGAAGAGAATAGAAGCTTTCGAAATGTGGTGCTACAGAAGAATGCTGAAAATTAGATGGGTAGATCACATAACTAATGAGGAGGTATTGAATAGGATTGGGGAGAAGAGAAGTTTGTGGCACAACTAGACCAGAAGAAGGGATCGGTTGGTAGGACATGTTCTGGGGCATCAAGGGATCACCAATTTAGTGTTGGAGGGCAGCGTGGAGGGTAAAAATCGTAGGGGGAGACCAAGAGATGAATATACTAAGCAGATTCAGAAGGATGTAGGTTGCAGTAGGTACTGGGAGGTGAAGAAGCTTGCACAGGATAGAGTAGCATGGAGAGCTGCATCAAACCAGTCTCAGGACTGAAGACCACAACAACAACAAGAACAATGGAAGCTTTGCCATACCTTCTGCCGTAATTGTTATTAGGTCTTCAAAAGCTCTTTTAAATTCTGATTCTAATACGCTTTCCCTGTCGACTCTTGTTTCTTCTATCACATTACCAGATACGTCCTCCCCCTTATAGAGGCCCTCAATGTACTCTTTCTACCTATACGCTCTCTCTTCTGCGTTTGACAGAGGAATTCGCATTGCGCTCTTAGTGTTATTGCCATTGCTTTTAATTTCGCCAAAGGTTGTTTGACTCTCCTATATGCTGAGTCAGTCTACGACAATCATTTCTTTTTCGATGTCTTCACATTTTTCATGCAGCCATTTCGGCTTAGCTTCCCTGAACTTCCCATTTAGTTCATTCAATACTTGTATTTCTGTATTCCTGGATTTCCCTAAGCATTTTTGTGATTCCTTCCTTCGTCTATGAACTGAAGTATTTCTTCTGTTACGCATGTGTTTCTTGCAGTTACCTTCCTTGCACCTGTTTTTCTTTCTAGTTTTTGAAATTGCCGTTTTTAGAGATGTTTGTTCCTCTTTAACTGAACTGCCTACTAAGGTATTCATTACCGCAATATCTATAGCCTCAAATAACTTCAACCGTATCAAATGGTTCAAATGGCTCTGAGCACTATGGGACTTAACATCTGTGCTCATCAGTCCCCTAGAACTTAGAACTACTTAAACCTAACTAACCTAAGGACACCACACACATCCATGCCCGAGGCAGGATTCCAACCTGCGACCGTAGCGGTCAGGCAGTTCCAGACTGAAGCGCCTAGAACCGCACGGCCACACCGGCCGGCTCAACCGTATCTCTTCATTCCTTAGTACCTACATCTACCACTTCATTACGGACTGATTCTTCCTGACTGGTCTCTTAAACTTCAGCCTAGTCTTCGTCTTTACCAAATTGTGATTTGAATCTAAATATGCTAGTGGGTACGCCTTACAATCCAACTTCTGATGAATCTCTGCGTTACCATGATCTAATTAAATTGAAACCTCCCTGTATCTCTTCCATGTATACCTCTTTCTCTTGTGATTCTTGAACAGAGTATTCGGTATCACTTGATGAAATTTATTGCAGAACTCAGTTAGTATTTCTCCTCTCTGATTCCTGCTACGTAGCGCATATTTTCTCATAACCCTTTCTTCTACTCCTTCCCCTACAACCACGCTCCGATCCCCCATGGATATCAGATTTTCGCCTCTCTTTACATACTGAATTAGCCATTCAGTGCCCTGTTATACTTTCTCTACATCTTCATCTTCCGCTTGTGACGTCGCCATATACACCTGAACTATTATTGTTGGTGTTGGTTTGATGTCAGTTCTGCTGAGTGTAACCCTTTCACTGAAATGTTCACAGTAACTGGCCGTCTGCCCTACCTCCATGTTGGTAACGAACACTACACCCATTATATCATTTTCTGCAGCTGTTGATATTGCCCTATATTCGTCTGGTCAGAAATCGTTGTCTTCTTTCTATTCAACTTCACTGACCCGCACTATATCTAGAATGAGCGTTAGCATATCCCTTTTCAGATTTTCTAGTTCCCATGCAACGTTCAAACTTATGACATTCCACAACCCGACTCATAGAACTTTCTCCTTTCATTGGTTAGTTGATCCTTCTCTCATGGTCACGTCCTCTTTGGCAGTCCCGTTCTGGACATCCAAACTGGGGAATCAACCAGAATGTTTTGCCAGTGGAGAGATCACACCAGTATTCAAGAAAGGCAATAGGAGTAATCCGCTAAATTACAGGTCTGTGTCATTAACGTCGAAATGCAGCAGAATTTAGGAACATGCTGCATGATGTGGGGTCCTTAGAAGGCATGATTGAGAGTATATTGAGAAAGTTAAAACAAGAGTAACATGTTTTGTACTATCGAGAAATAGGGGAGAGATTGTTACGGACATGATACAGGATTTGGGATGAACATCATTACAACAAAGGCGTTTCTCATTGTCACAGCATCTTCTCATAAAATTTAAAGCATCAACTTTCTCCTATGAATGTGGAAATGTTTTGTTGATGCCAACCTACATATGGAGAGTGATTTTCATACAAATAAGGAAAATCAGAGCTCAAACGATAAGATTGGTTGTTTTTTCCAGATGCTGTTTGAGAATGGGATAATACAGAATTATTTTGAAGGGAATTTGAAGAACCGCTTGCCAGGCACTTATATATGGTTTGCTACATGCCACGTGTCTTATGGATACAAATTATGTGTCTTTATTCCAGTGGTTTCCAATGATTTCTCCATCCTTAGAGCCTGCGACTGGTAGATGCACGGATGGCAGGGGACGCGAGGGGAGAGCGGCAGCGGTGGGGGGGGGGGGGGGGGGGCAACAGGCGCTGTAGGGGAAATGCCGAGCACCGGAGGGGAAGTGCCGCTCTAAACTGAAGGCTGTGCTCACGTTTTTAGCAGATGTCAGCCACCTGTAGCTTTCAGAGAAGTGTCACAGGTGGCGAATTTTGAGCAAAACCCATACATTTGTCTTGTTGCCAAGTTAAAATTTGCTCCTTTTGCCAAAATGCAACAGAATTTACACAATCTCGCATCACTAACATGTGCTGACGCAACTGCGAGAGAATTCTGAAACATTTGTTTATTAAGTTTACGAGATACAATACTGCGTGAAGAGTTTGACGGAGCACGGAAATACCTGAGTCGAAACGAGGCACTGGGAGTAGACAACATTCCATTAGACCTGCTGACGGCCTTGGAAGAGCCAGTCCTGACAAAACTCTACCATCTGGTGAGCAAGATGTATGAGACGGGCGAAAGACCCCCAGACTTCAAGAAGAATATAATAATTCCAATCCCAAAGAAAGCAGGTGTTGACAGATGTGAACCGAATTATCAGTTTAATAAGTCACAGCTGCAAAATACTAACGCGAAAACTTTACAGACGAATGGAAAAACTGGTAGAAGACGACCTCAGGGAAGATCAGTTTGGATTCCATATAAATATTGGAACACGTGACACAATACTGACTCTACGACTTATCATAGAAGAAAGATTAAGGAAAGGCAAACCTACGTTTCTAGCATTTGTAGACTTAGAGAAAGCTTTTGACAATGTTGACTGAAATACCCTCTTTCAAATTCTAAACGTGACAGGGGTAAAATACAAGGATGGAAAGGCTATTTACAATTTGTACAGAAACCAGATGGCAGTTATAAGAGTCGACGGGTATGAAAGGGAAACAGTGGTCAGGAAGGGAGTGAGACAGGGTTGTAGCCTTTCCCTGATGTTATTCAATCTGTATATTGAACAAACAGTGAAGGAAACAAAAGAAAAATTGGGAGTAGGTATTAAAATCCGTGGAGAAGAAATAAAAACTTTGAGGTTCGTTGATGACATTGTAATTCTGTCAGAGACAGGAAAGGACTTGGAAGAGCAGTTGAATGGAATGGACAGTGTCTTGAAAGGCAGATATAAGATGAACATCAACAAAAGCAAAACGAGGATACTGGAATGTAGTCGAATTAAGTCAGGTGATGCTGAGGGAATTAGATTAGGAAATGAGACACTTAAAGTGGTAAAGAAGTTTTGCTATTTGGGGAGCAAAATAACTGACAATGGTCGAAGTAGAGAGGATATAAAATGTAGACTGGCAATATTTAGGAAAGCGTTTCTGAAGAAGAGAAAATTGTTAACATCGAGTATAGATTTAAGTGTCAGGAAGTCTTTTCTGAAAGTATTTGTATGGAAGTGAAACATGGACGATAAATAGTTTAGACAAGAAGAGAAAATAAGTTTTCCAAATATGGTGCCACAGAAGAAAGCTGAAGATTAGATGGGTAGATCACAAGACTAATCAGGAGGTATTGAATAAAATTGGGAGAAGAGGAATTTGTGGCACAACTTGACAAGAAGAAGGGACCGGTTGGTAGGACATGTTCTGAGGCATCAAGGCATCACAAATTTATCATTGGAGGGCAGCGTAGAGGGTAATAATCGTAGAGGGAGACCGAGAGATGAATACACTAAGCAGATTCAGAAGGATGTAGGTTGCAGTAAGTACTGGGAGATGAAGAATCTTGCACAGGATAGAGTAGCATGGAGAGCTGCATCAAACCGGTCTTAGGACTGAAGGTCACAACAACAACAACAAAGTGAGAAACTGAGGAAAAGTAAGGTCAGTATCTTATAAAAAAGCACTTCCTCGGTTGAAAATATAGGTGTAATGTCTTCACTTACGTAGTTCCAAAGCCCATAGCATTTCTCATTTAACAAACTATTGATGGCCCTTAAAGATTACATTCTTTAATCGAAAAAGGCCGTAGTTAGTGGAATAACATAGTAGACAACGAAGTTTTGCAAACGGCGTGCTATCCTGTTCCAAAATCTCATTTCAATATATATTTCAATGCATATTTCACTCTGGCTTTACCGCAGACGTGTGTCATCACAAATGAGCGTGCTACATCAGATCAATTTTCCCATGATTGGTGACAGATAGAGAAATTGTCCCATGGCTAAAGAAAAATTCGTAATGTTAGTTAACTTTCATATGCAGCAATATATTATGTAGTATGCACCACACGCAAAGTCATAGCGACACATGTTTTGCATTGCAAACTTTTTCGAATTTCGCGCAGTGTCTTACTTCCACATAAACATCACTACACCTATGACCATTAACGAAATGGTGGGGATATGGTAATAAAATTTACATATAAAGATTCAAGTAAAGCAAAAAAAAATTTTTTTTGGCTGTGTATTTTCCGCAAACTCGTTTGAGAAAGATGGCAGGTGTGGGAGCCGATTCTCTCATTGACGACCGGCCGAAAGGTTGCAAACGATTGTTGGCCTCCCCTTCTAAACATCTACATCTACATCTACATCTATACTCCGCGAGCCACCTTACGGTGTGTGGCGGAGGGTACTTATTGTACCACTATCTGATCCCCCCTTCCCTGTTCCATTCACGAATTGTGCGTGGGAAGAACGACTGCTTGTAAGTCTCCGTATTTGCTCTAATTTCTCGGATCTTTTCGTTGTGATCATTACGCGAGATATATGTGGGCGGTAGTAATATGTTGCCCATCTCTTCCCGGAATGTGCTCTCTCGTAATTTCGATAATAAACCTCTCCGCATTGCGTAACGCCTTTCTTGAAGTGTCCGCCACTGGAGCTTGTTCAGCATCTCCGTAACGCTCTCGCGCTGACTAAATGTCCCCATGACGAATCGCGCTGCTTTTCGCTGGATCATGTCTATCTCTTCTATTAATCCAACCTGATAAGGGTCCCATACTGATGAGCAATACTCAAGAATCGGACGAACAAGCGTTTTGTAAGCTACTTCTTTCGTCGATGAGTCACATTTTCTTAGAATTCTTCCTATGAATCTCAACCTGGCGCCTGCTTTTCCCACTATTTGTTTTATGTGATCATTCCACTTCAGATCGCTCCGGATAGTAACTCCTAAGTATTTTACGGTCGTTACCGCTTCCAATGATTTACCACCTATGGCATAATCGTACTGGAATGGATTTCTGCCCCTATGTATGCGCATTATATTACATTTATCTACGTTTAGGGAAAGCTGCCAGCTGTCGCACCATGCATTAATCCTCTGCAGGTCTTCCTGGAGTACGTACGAGTCTTCTGATGTTGCTACTTTCTTGTAGACAACCGTGTCATCTGCAAATAGCCTCACGGAGCTACCGATGTTGTCAACTAAGTCATTTATGTATATTGTAAACAATAAAGGTCCTATCACGCTTCCTTGCGGTACTCCCGAAATTACCTCTACATCTGCAGATTTTGAACCGTTAAGAGTGACATGTTGTGTTCTTTCTTCTAGGAAATCCTGAATCCAATCACAAACCTGGTCCGATATTCCGTAAGCTTGTATTTTTTTCACTAAACGTAAGTGCGGAACCGTATCAAATGCCTTCCTGAAGTCCAGGAATACGGCATCAATCTGCTCGCCAGTGTCTACGGCATTGTGAATTTCTTGGGCAAATAGGGCGAGCTGAGTTTCACATGATCTCTGTTTGCGGAATCCATGTTGGTTATGATGAAGGAGATTTGTATTATCTAAGAACGTCATAATACGAGAACACAAAACATGTTCCATTATTCTACAACAGATTGACGTAAGCGAAATAGGCCTATAATTATTCGCATCTGATTTATGACCCTTCTTGAAAATGGGAACGACCTGCGCTTTCTTCCAGTCGCTAGGTACTTTACGTTCTTCCAGCGATCTACGATAAATTGCTGATAGAAAGGGGGCAAGTTCTTTAGCATAATCACTGTAGAATCTTAAGGGTATCTCGTCTGGTCCGGATGCTTTTCCGCTACTAGGTGATAGCAGTTGTTTTTCAATTCCGATATCGTTTATTTCAATATTTTCCATTTTGGCGTCCGTGCGACGGTTGAAGTCAGGGACCGTGTTACGATTTTCCGCAGTGAAACAGTTTCGGAACACTGAATTCAGTATTTCTGCCTTTCTTCGGTCGTCCTCTGTTTCGGTGCCATCGTGGTCAACGAGTGACTGAATAGGGGATTTAGATCCGCTTACCGATTTTACATATGACCAAAACTTTTTAGGGTTCTTGTTTAGATTGTTTGCCAATGTTTTATGTTCGAATTCGTTGAATGCTTCTCTCATTGCTCTCTTTACGCTCTTTTTCGCTTCGTTCAGCTTTTCCTTATCAGCTATGATTCGACTACTCTTAAACCTATGATGAAGCTTTCTTTGTTTCCGTAGTACCTTTCGTACATGATTGTTATACCACGGTGGATCTTTCCCCTCGCTTTGGACCTTAGTCGGTACGAACTTATCTAAGGCGTACTGGACGATGTTTCTGAATTTTTTCCATTTTTGTTCCACATCCTCTTCCTCAGAAATGAACGTTTGATGGTGGTCACTCAGATATTCTGCGATTTGTGCCCTATCACTCTTGTTAAGCAAATATATTTTCCTTCCTTTCTTGGCATTTCTTATTACACTTGTAGTCATTGATGCAACCACTGACTTATGATCACTGATACCCTCTTCTACATTCACGGAGTCGAAAAGTTCCGGTCTATTTGTTGCTATGAGGTCTAAAACGTTAGCTTCACGAGTTGGTTCTCTAACTATCTGCTCGAAGTAATTCTCGGACAAGGCAGTCAGGATAATGTCACAAGAGTCTCTGTCCCTGGCTCCAGTTCTGATTGTGTGACTATCCCATTCTATACCTGGTAGATTGAAGTCTCCCCCTATTACAATAGTATGATCACGAAACTTCTTCACGACGTTCTGCAGGTTCTCTCTGAGGCGCTCAACTACTACGGTTGCTGATGCAGGTGGTCTATAGAAGCATCCGACTGTCATATCTGACCCACCTCTGATACTTAGCTTAACCCAGATTATTTCACATTCGCATTCGCTAATAACTTCACTGGATATTATTGAATTCTTTACTGCTATAAATACTCCTCCACCATTGGCATTTATCCTATCCTTGCGATATATATTCCATTCTGTGTCTAGGATTTCGTTACTGTTCACTTCCGGTCACTATTTCCTTCAATAAGAGATACTAATTCAGGAACCTTGCCCTGGATACTCCTGCAGTTTACCAATATTACGTTAACTTTTCCTGACAAACGAATGAACTCGCCCAGTGCTTTGGACGATTTCAAACTATTATCCGGCTCCCCTTATGAACATACAACTGAACTCGCATAGCGCTTTGGACGATTGCAAACTATTGTTGGCCTCCCCTTCTGAACATACGAATGAACTCGCCCAGCGCTTTGGACGATTGCAAACTATTATCCGGCTCCCCTTTTGAACATACAACTGAACTCGCATAGCGCTTTGGACGATTGCAAACTATTGTTGGCCTCCCCTTCTGAAAGTACAAATAAACTAGCCCAACGCTTTGGATGATTTCAAACTATTGTCGGCCTCCCCTTCTCAACATATGACTGAACTCGCCCAGAACTTTGGGCGATTACAAATTATTGTCGGCCTCCCCTTCTGAACATACGAATGAACTCGACCAGCGCTTTGGACAACTGCAAAAGATTGTTGGCTTCCCATTCTGAACATACAAATGAACTCGCACAGTGCTTTGGCCGATTTCAAACTATTGTCGGCGTCACTTACTGAACATATGAATGAACTCGCCCATTGCATTGGTCGACTGCAGACGATTGTTGGCTTCCCCTTCTGAATGTACAAATGAACTCGTCCAGCACTTTGGACAAATGCAAACTATTGTTGGCCTCCCCTTCTGAACATACGACTAAACTCGCTCAGCGCTTTGGACGACTGCAAACGATTGTTGGCCTCCCCTTCTGAACATACAACTAGACACGCTCAGCGCTTTGGACGAATACAAACTGTCGTCGGCCTCCCCTTCTGAACATACGACTAAACTCGCTCAGCGCTATGGACGATTGCAAACTATTGTCTGCCTCCCCTTCTGAAGATACGAATGAACTCGCCCAGCGCTTTGGACGACTGCATACGATTGTTGGCTTCCCCTTCTGAACATACGACTAAACTCGCTCAGCGCTTTGGACGAATGCAAACTATCGTCGGCCTCCCCCTCTGAACATACGACTAAACTCGCTCAGTGCCTTGGACGATTGCAAACTATTGTCGGCCTACCCTTCTGAAGATACCAATGAACTCGCCCAGCACTTCTGACGATTTCTAACTATTGTTGGCGTCCCCTTCTGAACATACGACTAAACTCGCTCAGCGCTTTGGACGATTGCAAACTATTGTCGGCCTCCCCTTCTCAACATACGACTAAACTCGCTCAGCGATTTGGTCAATTGCAAACTATTGTCGGCCTCCCCTTCTGAAGATACGAATGAACTCGCTCAGCGCTTTGGACGACTGCAAACGATTGTTGGCATCCCCTTCTGAACATACGACTAAACTCGCTCAGCGCTTTGGACGATTGCAAACTATTGTCGGCCTCCCCTTCTGAAGATACGAATGAACTCGCCCAGCGCTTTGGAGACTGCAAACGATTGTTGGCCTCCCCTTCTGAACATACGACTAAACTCGCTCAGTGCTTTCGTCGATTGCAAACTATTGTCGGCCTCCCCTTCTGAAGATACGAATGAACTCGCCCAGCGCTTTGGACGACTGCAAACTATTGTTGGCCTCCCCTTCTGAACATACGACTAAACTCGCTCAGCGCTTTGGACGATTGCAAACTATTGTCTGCCTCCCCTTCTGAAGATACGAATGAACTCGCCCAGCACTTTGGTCGACTGCAAACGATTGTTGGCCTCCCCTTCTGAACATACGACTAAACTCGCTCAGCGCTTTGGACGAATGCAAACTATCGTCGGCCTCCCCCTCCGAACATACGACTAAACTCGCTCAGCACTTTGGACGATTGCAAAGTATTGTCGGCCTCCCCTTCTGAAGATACGAATGAACTCGCCCAGTGCTTTGGATGACTGCAAACGATTGTTGGCATCCCCTTCTGAACATACGACTAAACTCGCCCAGCGCTTTGGACGACTGCAAACGATTGTTGTCATCCCCTTGTGAACATACGACTTAACTCGCTCAGTGCTTTGGACGAATGCAAACTATCGTCGGCCTCCCCTTGTGAACATACGACTAAACTCGCTCAGTGCTTTGGACGAATGCAAACTATCGTCGGCCTCCCCTTGTGAAGATACGACTAAACTCGCTCAGCGCTTTGGAGGATTGCAAACTATTGTCGGCCTCCCTTCTGAAGATACGAATGAACTCGCCCAGTGCTTTGGACGACTGCAAACGATTGTTCGCCTCCCCTTCTGAACATATGACTAAACTCGCTCAGCGCTTTGGACGATTGCAAACTATTGTCGGCCTCCCCTTCTGAAGATATGAATGAACTCGCCCAGCGCTTTGGATGACTGCAAACGATTTTTGGCCTCCCCATCTGAACATACGACTAAACTCGCTCAGCGCATTGGACGACTGCAAACGATTGTTGGCCTCCCCTTCTGAACATACGACTAGACACACTCAGTGCTTTGGACGAATGCAAACTGTCGTCGGCCTCCCCTTCTGAACATATGACTAAACTCGCTCAGCGCTTTGGACGATTGCAAACTATTGTTGGCTTCCCCTTCTGAACATACGACTAAACTCGCTTAGCACTTTGGACGAATGCAAACTATTGACGGCCTCCCCCTCTGAACATACGACTAAACTCGCTCAGCGCTTTGGACGATTGCAAACTATTGTCGGCCTCCCCTTCTGAAGATACGAATGAACTCGCCCAGCGCTTTGGATGACTGCAAACGATTTTTGGCCTCCCCTTCTGAACATACGACTAAACTCGCTAAGCGATTTGGTCAATTGCAAACTATTGTCGGCCTCCCCTTCTGAAGATACGAATGAACTCGCCCAGCGCTTTGGACGACTGCAAACGATTGTTGGCTTCCCCTTCTGAACATACGACTAAACTCGCTCAGCGCTTTGGACGTATGCAAACTATCGTCGGCATCCCCCTCTGAACATACGACTAAACTCGCTCAGCGCTTTGGACGATTGCAAAATATTGTCGGCCTCCCCTTCTGAAGATATGAATGAACTCGCCCAGCGCTTTGGACGACTGCAAACGATTGCTGTCCTCCCCTTGTGAACATACGACTTAACTCGCTCAGTGCTTTGGACAAATGCAAACTATCGTCGGCCTCCCCTTGTGAACATACGACTAAACTCGCTCAGTGCTTTGGACGAATGCAAACTATCGTCGGCCTCCCCTTGTGAACATACGACTAAACTCGCTCAGCGCTTTGGAGGATTGCAAACTATAGTCGGCCTCCCCTTCTGAACATACGACTAAACTCGCTCAGCGATTTGGTCAATTGCAAACTATTGTCGGCCTCCCCTTCTGAAGATACGAATGAACTCGCGCAGCGCTTTGGACGACAGCAAACGATTGTTGACCTCCCCTTCTGAACATACGACTAAACTCGCTTAGCGCTTTGGACGATTGCAAACTATTGTCGGCCTCCCCTTCTGAAGATACGAATGATCTCGCCCAGCGCTTTGGACGACTGGAAACGATTGTTGGCCTCCCCTTCTGAACATACGACTAAACTCACTCAGTGCTTTGGTCGATTGCAAACTATTGTCAGCCTCCCCTTCTGAAGATACAAATGAAATCGCCCAGCGCTTTGGACGACTGCAAACTATTGTTGGCCTCCCCTTCTGACATACGACTAAACTCGCTCAGCACTTTGGATGAATGCAAACTATTGTCGGCCTCCCCTTCTGAACATACGAATCAGCTCGCCCAGCGCTATTGACGATTGCAAATTATTGTCGGCCTCCCCTTCTGAAAATACGAATGAACTCGCCCAGCGCTTTGGACGATTGCAAACTATTGTTGGCCTCCCCTTCTGAACATACAAATGAACTCGTCCAGTGCTTTGGACGATTGAAAATTATTGTTGGCCTCCCCTTCTGAGGATACGAATGAACTCGCCCAGCGCTTTGGACGACTGCTAATGATTGTTGTTCTCCCCTTCTGAACATACGACTAAACTCGCTCAGCGCTGTGGATGAATGCAAACTATTGTTGGCCTCCCCTTCTGAACATACGAATGAACTCGCCCAGCGCTTTGGACAATTGCAAACTATTGTTGCCCTCCCCTTCTGAACATACAAATGAACTCGTCCAGTGCTTTGGACGATTGCAAACTATTGTTGGCCTCCCTTTCTGAACATATGAATGAACAAGCCCAGCGCTTTGGACGACTGCAAACGATTGATGGCCTCCCCTTCTGAGCATACGTCTAAACTCGCTCAGTGCTTTGGACGATTGCAAACTATTGTCGGCCTCCCCTTCTGAAGATACAAATGAACTCGCCCAGCGCTTTGGACGATTGCAAACTATTGTTGGCCTCCCCTTCTGAACATACAAATGAACTCGCCCAGCGCTTTGGACGATTGCAAACTATTGTTGGCCTCCCCTTCTGAACATACAAATGAACTCGCCCAGCGCTTTGGACGATTGCAAACTATTGTTGGCCTCCCTTTCTGAACATACGAATGAACAAGCCCAGCGCTTAGGACGACTGCAAACGATTGATGGCCTCCCCTTCTGAGCATACGTCTAAACTCGCTCAGCGCATTGGACGAATGCAAACTATCGTCGGCCTTCCCCTCTAAACATACGAGTAAACTCGCTCAGCGCTTTCCATCTCTAATGACCTCGTTGTCGATGGGACGTTAAATACTCACCACCACCCTCGCTCAGCGCATTGGACGATTGCAAACTAATGTCGGCCTCCCCTTCTGAAGATACGAATGAACTCGCCCAGCACTTCGGACGATTTCTAACTATTTTTGGCGTCCCCTTCTGAACATACGACTAAACTCGCTCAGCGCTTTGGACGATTGCAAACTATTGTCGGCCTCCACTTCTGAACATACGACTAAACTCGCTCAGCGATTTGGTCAATTGCAAACTATTGTCGGCCTCCCCTTCTGAAGATACGAATGAACTCGCCCAGCGCTTTGGACGATTGCAAACTATTGTTGGCCTCCCCTTCTGAACGTACAAATGAACTCGTCCAGTGCTTAGGACGATTGCAAACTATTGTTGGCCTCCCCTTCTGAGCATACGAATGAACTCGCCCAGCGCCTTGGACGACTGCAATCGATTGATATCCTCCCCTTCTGAGCATACGACTAAACTCGCTCAGCGCTTTGGACTATTGCAAACTATTGTTGGCCTCCCCTTCTGAACGTACAAATAAACGCGTCCAGCACTTTGGACGACTGCAAACTATTGTCGGCCTCCCCTTCTTAATATACGAATGAACTCGCCCAGCGCTTTGGACGACTGCAAACGAATGTTGGCTTCCCCTTCTGAACATACGACTAAACTCGCTCAGCGCTTTGGACGAATGCAAACTATCGTTGGCCTCCCCCTCTGAACATACGACTAAACTCGCTCAGCGCTTTGGACGATTGCAAACTATTGTCGGCCTCCCCTTCTGAACATACGACTAAACTCGCTCAGCGATTTGGTCAATTGCAAACTATTGTCGGCCTCCCCTTCTGAAGATACGAATGAACTCGCCCAGCGCTTTGGACGTCTGCAAACGATTGTTGGCCTCCCCTTCTGAACATACAACTAAACTCGCTGAGTGCTTTGGACGATTCCAATCTATTGTCGGCCTCCCCTTCTGAAGATACGAATGAACCCGCCCAGCACTTTAGACGACTGCAAAATCTTGTTGGCCTCCCCTTCTGAACATACGACTAAACTAACTCAGCGATTTGGTCAATTGCAAACTATTGTCGGCCTCCCCTTCTGAAGATACGAATGAACTCGCCCAGCGCTTTGGACGACTGCAAACGATTGATGGCCTACCCTTATGAGCATATGACTAAACTCGCTCAGTGCTTTGGACGAATGCAAACTATTGTCGGCCTCCCCTTCTGAAGATACGAATGAACTCGCCCAGCGCTTTGGACGACTGCAAACTATTGTTGGCCTCCCCTTCTGAACATACGTTTAAACTCGCCCAGCGCTTTGGATGAATGAAAACTATTTTTGGCCTCCCCTTCTGAACATACAAATGAGCTCGCCCAGTGCTTTGGACGATTGCAAATTATTGTCGGCCTCCCCTTCTGAACATACGAATGAACTCGCCCAGCGCTTTGGACGATTGCAAACTATTGTTGGCCTCCCTTTCTGAACGTACAAATGAACTCGTCCAGTGCTTTGGACGATTGCAAACTATTGTTGGCCTCCCCTTCTGTACATACGAATGAATTCGCCCAGCGCTTCGGACGACTGCAAACGATTGATGGCTTCCCCTTCTGAGCATACGACTAAACTCGCTCAGTGCTTTGGACGATTGCAAACTATTGTCGGCGTCCCGTTCTGAAGATACGAATGAACTCGCCCAGCGCTTTGGACGACTGCAAACGATTGTTGGCCTCCCCTTCTGAACATATGACTAAACTCGCTCAGCGCTTTGGACGAATGCAAAATATCGTCGGCCTGCCCCTCTGACATACGACTAAACTGGCTCAGCGCTTTGGACGATTGCAAACTATTGTCGGCCTCCCCTTCTGAAGATACGAATGAACTCGCCCAGCTCTTCGGACGATTTCTAACTATTGTTGGCGTCCCCTTCTGAACATACGACTAATCTCGTTCAGCGCTTTGGACGATTGCAAACTATTGTCGGCCTCCGCTTCTGAACATACAACTAAACTCGCTCAGCGATTTGGTCAATTGCAAACTATTGTCGGCCTCCCCTTCTGAAGATCCGAATGAACTCGCACAGCGCTTTGGACGATTGCAAACTGTTGTTGGCCTCCCCTTCTGAACGTACAAATGAACTCGTCCAGTGCTTTGGACGATTGCAAACAATTGTTGGCCTGCCCTTCTGAACATACGAATGAACTCGCCCAGCGCTTTGGACGACTGCAAGCTATTGATGGGCTCCCCATCTGAGCATACGACTAAACTCGCTCAGCACTTTGGACAATTGCAAACTATTGTTGGCCTCCCTTCTGAACGTACAAATGAACGCGTCCAGCGCTTTTGACGACTGCAAACTATTGTCGGCCGCCCCTTCTTAATATACGAATGAACTCATCTAGCGCTTTGGACGATTGGAAACTATCGTCGGCCTCCCCTTCTGAACATACGACTAAACTCGCTCAGCGCTTTGGAGGATTGCAAACGATTGTTGGCCTCCCCTTCTGAAGATGCGAATGAACTCGCCCAGCGCTTTGGATGAATGCAAACTATTGTTGGCCTCCCCTTCTGAACGTACAAATGAACTCGTCCAGTGCTTTGGACGATTGCAAACTATTGTTGGCCTCCCCTTCTGAACATACGAATGAAGTCGCCCAGCGCTTTGGACGACTGCAAACGATTGATGGCCTCCCCTTCTGAGCATACGACTAAACTCGCTCAGTGCTTTGGACGATTGCAAACCATTGTCGGTCTCCCCTTCTGAAGATACGAATGAACTCGCCCAGCGCTTTGGACGACTGCAAACGATTGTTGGCCTCCCCTTCTGAACATACGACTAAACTCCCTCAGCACTTTGGACGCATGCAAACTATCGTCGGCCTCCCCCTCTGAACATACGACTAAACTCGCTCAGCGCTTTGGACGATTGCAAACTTTGTCGGCCTCCCCTTCTGAAGATACGAATGAACTCGCCCAGCACTTCGGACGATTACTAACTATTTTTGGCGTCCCCTTCTGAACATACGACTAAACTCGCTCAGCGCTTTGGACGATTGCAAACGATTGTCGGCCTCCCCTTCTGAACGTACAAATGAACTCGTCCAGCACTTTGGACGACTGCAAACGATAGTTGGCCTCCCCTTCTGAACATACGAATGAACTCGCCCAGTGCTTTGGACGACTGCAAACGATTCTTGGTCTCCCCCTGAACATACGACTAAACTCCCTCAGCGCTTTGGACGAATGCAAACTATCGTCGGCCTCCCCTTCTGAACATACGACTAAACTCGCTCAGCGCTTTGGACGATTGCAAACTTTGTCGGCCTCCCCTTCTGAAGATACGAATGAACTCGCCCAGCACTTCGGACAATTTCTAACTATTGTTGGCGTCCCCTCCTGAACATAGGACTAAACTCGCTCAGCGCTTTGGACGATTGCAAACTATTGTCGGCCTCCCCTTCTGAACATACGACTAAACTCGCTCAGCGATTTGGTCAATTGCAAGCTATTGTCGGCCTCCCCTTCTGAAGATACGAATTAACTCGCCCAGCGCTTTGGACGATTGCAAACCATTGTTGGCCTCCCCTTCTGATCATACAAATGAACTCGTCCAGTGCTTTGGAGGATTGCAAACTATTGTTGGCCTCCCCTTCTGAACGTACAAATGAACACGTCCAGCGATTTGGACGACTGCAAACTATTGTCGGCCTCCACTTCTTAATATACGAATGAACTCGTCTAGCGCTTTGGACGACTGGAACCTATCGTCGGCCTCCCCTTCTGAACATACGACTAAACTCGCTCAGCGCTTTGGACGATTGCAAACTATTGTCGGCCTCCCCTTCTGAAGATACGAATGAACTCCCCCAGCGCTTTGGACGACTGCAAACGATCGTTGGCCCGCCCTTCGGAACATACGACTAAACTCGCTCAGCGCTTTGGACAATTGCAAACTATTGTCGGCCTCCCCTTCTGAAGATACGAATGAACTCGCCCACTGCTTTGGACGACTGCAAACGATTCTTGGTCACCCCTTCTGAACATACGAATGAACTCGCCCAGTGCTTTGGACGACAGCAAACGATTGTTGGCCTCCCCTTCTGGACATATGAATGAACTTGCCCAGCGCTTTGGACGTTTGCAAAAGATTGTTGGCCTCCCATTCTGAAGATACGAATGAACTCGCCCAGTGCTTTGGACGACTGCAAACGATTCTTGGTCTCCCCCTCTGAACATACGAATGAACTCGCCCAGCGCTTTGGACGACTGCAAACGATTGTTGGCCTCCCCTTCTGAACATACGAATGAACTCGCCCAGCGCTTTGGTCGTTTGCAAACTATTGTCGGCATCCCCTTCTGAACATAATAATGAACGCGCCCAGCGCTTTGAACGATTGCAAACTATTGTTGGCCTCCCCTTCTGAACGTACAAATGAACTCGTCCAGTACTTTGGACGACTGCAAACGATTGTTGGCCTCCCCTTCTGAACATACGAATGAACTCGCCCAGCGCTTTGGACGATTGCAAATTATTGTCGGCCTCCCCTTCTGTACATACGAATGAACTCGTCCAACGCTTTGGACGACTGCAAACGATTGTTGGCCTCCCCTTCTGAACATACGAATGAACTCGACGAGCGCTTTGGACGATTGCAAATTATTGACGGCCTCCCCTTCTGAACGTTCAAATGAAGTCGCCCAGTGCTTTGGACGACTGCAAACGATTCTTGGTCTCCCCTTCTGAACATACGAATGAACTCGCCCAGCGCTTTGGACGACTGCAAACGATTCTTGGCCTCCCCTTCTGAACATACGAATGAACTCGCCCAGCGCTTTGAACGATTGCAAACTATTGTTTGCCTCCCCTTCTGAACGTATAAATGAACTCGTCCAGCGCTTTGGACGACTGCAAACGATTGTTGGCATCCCCCTCTGAACATACGAATGAACTCGCCCAGCGCTTTGGACGATTGCAAATTATTGTTGGCCTCCCCTTCTGAACGTACAAATGAACGCGTTCCGCGCTTTGGACGACTGAAAACGATTGTTGGCCTCCCTTCTGAATTTACGAATGAACCCGCCCAGCGCTTTGGACGACTGCAAACGATTGTTGACCTCCGCTTCTGAACATACAAATGAACTCGCCAAGCGCTTTGGACGATTTCAATCTATTGTCGGCGTTCCCTTCTGAACATACGAATAAACTCGCCCAGCGCTTTGAACGATTGCAAACTATTGTTTGCCTCCCCTTCTGAACGTACAAATGAACACGTCCAGCGCTTTGGACGACTGCAAACGATTGTTGGCCTCCCCTTCTGAACATACGTATGAACTCGCCCAGCGCTTTGGACGTTTGCAAACTATTGTCGGCCTCCCCTTCTGAACATACCAATGAACTCGCCCAGCGCTTTGAACGATTGCAAACTATTGTTGGCCTCCCCTTCTGAACGTACAAATGAACTCGTCCAGCACTTTGGACGACTGCAAACGATAGTTGGCCTCCCCTTCTGAACATACGAATGAACTCGCCCAGTGCTTTGGACGACTGCAAACGGTTCTTGGTCTCCCCCTGAACATACGACTAAACTCCCTCAGCGCTTTGGACGAATGCAAACTATCGTCGGCCTCCCCTTCTGAACATACGACTAAACTCGCTCAGCGCTTTGGACGATTGCAAACTTTGTCGGCCTCCCCTTCTGAAGATACGAATGAACTCGCCCAGCACTTCGGACAATTTCTAACTATTGTTGGCGTCCCCTCCTGAACATAGGACTAAACTCGCTCAGCGCTTTGGACGATTGCAAACTATTGTCGGCCTCCCCTTCTGAACATACGACTAAACTCGCTCAGCGATTTGGTCAATTGCAAGCTATTGTCGGCCTCCCCTTCTGAAGATACGAATTAACTCGCCCAGCGCTTTGGACGATTGCAAACCATTGTTGGCCTCCCCTTCTGATCATACAAATGAACTCGTCCAGTGCTTTGGAGGATTGCAAACTATTGTTGGCCTCCCCTTCTGAACGTACAAATGAACACGTCCAGCGATTTGGACGACTGCAAACTATTGTCGGCTTCCACTTCTTAATATACGAATGAACTCGTCTAGCGCTTTGGACGACTGGAACCTATCGTCGGCCTCCCCTTCTGAACATACGACTAAACTCGCTCAGCGCTTTGGACGATTGCAAACTATTGTCGGCCTCCCCTTCTGAAGATACGAATGAACTCCCCCAGCGCTTTGGACGACTGCAAACGATCGTTGGCCCGCCCTTCGGAACATACGACTAAACTCGCTCAGCGCTTTGGACAATTGCAAACTATTGTCGGCCTCCCCTTCTGAAGATACGAATGAACTCGCCCACTGCTTTGGACGACTGCAAACGATTCTTGGTCACCCCTTCTGAACATACGAATGAACTCGCCCAGTGCTTTGGACGACAGCAAACGATTGTTGGCCTCCCCTTCTGGACATATGAATGAACTTGCCCAGCGCTTTGGACGTTTGCAAAAGATTGTTGGCCTCCCATTCTGAAGATACGAATGAACTCGCCCAGTGCTTTGGACGACTGCAAACGATTCTTGGTCTCCCCCTCTGAACATACGAATGAACTCGCCCAGCGCTTTGGACGACTGCAAACGATTGTTGGCCTCCCCTTCTGAACATACGAATGAACTCGCCCAGCGCTTTGGTCGTTTGCAAACTATTGTCGGCATCCCCTTCTGAACATAATAATGAACGCGCCCAGCGCTTTGAACGATTGCAAACTATTGTTGGCCTCCCCTTCTGAACGTACAAATGAACTCGTCCAGTACTTTGGACGACTGCAAACGATTGTTGGCCTCCCCTTCTGAACATACGAATGAACTCGCCCAGCGCTTTGGACGATTGCAAATTATTGTCGGCCTCCCCTTCTGTACATACGAATGAACTCGTCCAACGCTTTGGACGACTGCAAACGATTGTTGGCCTCCCCTTCTGAACATACGAATGAACTCGACGAGCGCTTTGGACGATTGCAAATTATTGACGGCCTCCCCTTCTGAACGTTCAAATGAAGTCGCCCAGTGCTTTGGACGACTGCAAACGATTCTTGGTCTCCCCTTCTGAACATACGAATGAACTCGCCCAGCGCTTTGGACGACTGCAAACGATTCTTGGCCTCCCCTTCTGAACATACGAATGAACTCGCCCAGCGCTTTGAACGATTGCAAACTATTGTTTGCCTCCCCTTCTGAACGTATAAATGAACTCGTCCAGCGCTTTGGACGACTGCAAACGATTGTTGGCATCCCCCTCTGAACATACGAATGAACTCGCCCAGCGCTTTGGACGATTGCAAATTATTGTTGGCCTCCCCTTCTGAACGTACAAATGAACGCGTCCCGCGCTTTGGACGACTGAAAACGATTGTTGGCCTCCCTTCTGAATTTACGAATGAACCCGCCCAGCGCTTTGGACGACTGCAAACGATTGTTGACCTCCGCTTCTGAACATACAAATGAACTCGCCAAGCGCTTTGGACGATTTCAATCTATTGTCGGCGTTCCCTTCTGAACATACGAATAAACTCGCCCAGCGCTTTGAACGATTGCAAACTATTGTTTGCCTCCCCTTCTGAACGTACAAATGAACACGTCCAGCGCTTTGGACGACTGCAAACGATTGTTGGCCTCCCCTTCTGAACATACGAATGAACTCGCCCAGCGCTTTGGACGTTTGCAAACTATTGTTGGCCTCCCCTTCTGAACAGATGAATGAACTCGCTCAGCGCTTTGAACGATTGCAAACTATTGTTTGCCTCCCCTTCTGAACATACGAATGAACTCGCCCAGCGCTGTGGACGATTGCATATTATTGTCGGCCACCCCTTCTGAACGTACAAATGAACTCGTCAAGTGCTTTGGACGACTGCAAACGATTGTTGGCCTCCCTTCTGAATTTACGAATGAACCTGCCGAGCGCTTTGGACGACTGCAAACGATTGTTGACCTCCGCTTCTGAACATACAAATGAACTCGCCAAGCGCTTTGGAGGATTTCAAACTATTGTCGGTGTTCCCTTCTGAACATACGAATGAACTTGCCCAGTGTATTTGTCGACTGAAAACGATTGTTGGCCTCCCCTTCTGAACATACGAATGAACTCAGCCAGCTCTTTGGACGATTTCAAACTATTGTTTGCCTCCCCTTCTGAAAATACGAGTGAACTCGCCCAGCGCTTTGGACGATTGCAAATTATTGTTTGCCTCCCCTTCTGAACATACGAGTGAACTCGCCCAGCGCTTTGGACGTTTGCAAACTATTGTCGGCTTCCCCTTCTGAACATACCAATGAACTCGCCCAGCGCTTTGAACGATTGCAAACTATTGTTGGCCTCCCCTTCTGAACGTACAAATGAACTCGTCCTGCACTTTGGACGACTGCAAACGATTGTTGGCCTCCCCTTCTGAACATACGAAAGAACTCGCCCAGCACTTTGGACGATTGCAAATTATTGTCGGCCTCCCCTTCTGAACATACGAATGAACTCGTCCAGCGCTTTGGACGACTGCAAACGATTGTTGGCCTCCCCTTCTGAACATACGAATGAACTCGCCAAGCGCTTTGGACGATTGCAAATTATTGTCGGCCTCCCCTTCTGAACGTTCAAATGAACTCGCCCAGTGCTTTGGACGACAGCAAATGATTCTTGGTCTCCCCTTCTGAACATACGAATGAACTCGCCCAGCGCTTTGGACGACTGAAAACGATTCTTGGCCTCCCCTTCTGAACATACGAATGAACTCGCCCAGCGCTTTGGACGTTTGCAAACGATTGTTGGCCTCCCCTTCTGAACATACGAATGAACTCGCCCAGTGCTTTGGACGACTGCAAACGATTCTTGGTCTCCCCTTCTGAACATACGAATGAACTCGCCCAGTGCTTTGGACGACTGCAAACGATTGTTGGCCTCCCCTTCTGGACATACGAATGAACTCGCCCAGCGCTTTGGACGTTTGCAAACTATTATCGGCCTCCCCTTCTGAACAAACGAATGAACTCGCCCAGCGCTTTGAACGATTGCAAACTATTGTTTGCCTCCCCTTCTGAACGTACAAATGAACTCGTCCAGCGCTTTGGACGACTGCAAACGGTTCTTGGCCTCCCCCTCTGAACATACGAATGAACTCGCCCAGCGCTTTGGACGATTGCAAATTATTGTTGGCCTCCCCTTCTGAACGTACAAATGAACGCGTCCAGCGCTTTGGACGACTGCAAACGATTGTTGGCCTCCCCTTCTGAACGTACAAATGAACTCGTCCAGCGCTTTGGACGACTGCAAACGATTGTTGGCCTCCCATCAGAACATACGAATGAACTCGCCCAGCACTTTGGACGTTTGCAAACTATTGTCGGCCTCCCCTTCTGAACATACGAATGAACTCGCCCAGCGCTTTGAACGATTGCAAACAATAGTTTGTCTAGCCTTCTGAACATACGAATGAACTCGCCCAGCGCTTTGGACGATTGCAAATTATTGTCGGCCACTCCTTCTGAACGTACAAATGAACTCGTCAAGTGCTTTGGACGACTGCAAACGATTGTTGCCTCCCTTCTGAATTTACGAATGAACCCGCCCAGCGCTTTGGACGACTGCAAACGATTGTTGACCTCCGCTTCTGAACATACGAATGAACTCGCCCAGCGCTTTGGACGTTTGCAAACTATTGTCGGCCTCCCCTTCTGAACATACGAATGAACTCGCCTAGCACTTGGACGACTGCAAACGATTGTTGGCCTCCCCTTCTGAACATACGAATGAACTCGCCCTGCGCTTTGGACGTTTGCAAACGATTGTTGGCCTCCCCTTCTGAATATACGAATGAACTCGCCCAGCGCTTTGGACGACTGCAAACGATTCTTGGTCTCCCCTTCTGAACATACGAATGAACTCGCCCAGCGCTTTGGACGACTGCAAACGATTGTTGGCCTCCCCTTCTGAACATACGAATGAACTCGCCCAGTGCTTTGGACGTTTGCAAACTATTGTCGGCCTCCCCTTCTGAACATACGAATGAACTCGCCCAGGGCTTTGAACGATTGCAAACTATTGTTTGCCTCCCCTTCTGAACGTACAAATGAACTCGTCCTGCGCTTTGGACGACTGCAAACGATTGTTGGCCTCCCCTTCTGAACATACAAATGAACACGCCCAGCGCTTTGAACGATTGCAAACTATTGTTTGCCTTCCCTTCTGAACATACGAATGAACTCGCCCAGCGCTTTGGACGATTGCAAATTATTGTCGGCCTCCCCTTCTGAACGTACAAATGAACTCGTCCAGCGCTTTGGACGACTGCAAACGATTGTTGGACTCCCTTCTGAATTTACGAATGAACCCGCCCAGGCCTTTGGACGACTGCAAACGATTGTTGACCTCCGCTTCTGAACATACAAATGAACTCGCCAAGTGCTTTGTACGATTTCAAACTATTGTCGGTGTTCCCTTCTGAACATACGAATGAACTTGCCCAGTGTATTGGTCGAATGAAAACGATTGTTGGCCTCCCCTTCTGAACATACGAATGAATTCGCTCAGCTCTTTGGACGATTTCAAACTATTGTCGGCGTCCCTTTCTGAACATACGAATGAACTCGCTGAGCGCTTTGGACGACTGCAAACGATTGTCGGCCTCCCCTTCTGAACATACGAATGAACTCGCCCAGCGCTTTGAACGATTGCAAACTATTGTTTGCCTCCCCTTATGAACATACGAATGAACTCGCCCAGCGCTTTGGACGACTGCAAACGATTGTTGGCCCGCCCTTCTGAACATACGACTAAACTCGCTCAGCGCTTTGGACGATTGCAAACTATTGTCGGCCTCCCCTTCTGATGATACGAATGAACTCGCCCAGTGCTTTGGACGACTGCGAACGATTCTTGGCCTCCCCTTCTGAACATACGAATGAACTCGCCCAGCGCTTTGGACGTTTGCAAACGATTCTTGGCCTCCCCTTCTGAACATACGAATGAACTCGCCCAGCGCTTTGGACGACTGCAAACGATTCTTGGTCTCCCCTTCTGAACATACGAATGAACTCGCCCAGCGCTTTGGACGACTGCAAACGATTGTTGGCCTCCCCTTCTGAACATACGAATGAACTCGCCCAGTGCTTTGGACGATTGCAAATCATTGTCGGCCTCCCCTTATGAACATACGAAAGAACTCGCCCAGCGCTTTGGACGATTGCAAAATATTGTTGGCTTCCCCTTCTGAACGTACAAATGAACTCGTCCAGCGCTTTGGACGACTGCAAACGATTGTTGGCCTCCCTTCTGAATTTACGAATGAACCCGCCCAGCGCTTTGGACGACTGCAAACGATTGTTGACCTCCGCTTCTGAACATACAAATGAACTCGCCAAGCGCTTTGGACGATTTCAAACTATTGTCGGCGTCCCTTTCTGAACATACGAAAGAACTCGCCGAGCGCATTGGACGACTGCAAACCATTGTCGGCCTCCCCTTCTGAATATACGAATGAACTCGCCCAGCAGTTTGGACAACTGCAAACGATATTTGGCCTCCCCTTCTGAACATACGACTGAACTTGCCCAGTGCTTTGGAAGACTGCAAACAGTTGTTTGCGTCTTCGTCTGAACAAACGACTGAACTCGCCCAGGGCTTGGGTCGATTGCAAACGATTGTCTGCCTCACCTTCTGGACAAAAAAATGAACTGGCCCGGCGCTTTGGACGATTGTAAACGATTGTCAGTCTCCCCTTCTGAACAAACGAGTGAACTCGGCCAGCGCTTTGGACAAAAACTGCTCACTGCCCATCGGCCACCATATCCTGCCATTGATCATTGATGATTCTTGAGTCTTTTAGGGGCAGTTTCTCATCCCTGTCTTCTCATCTACCCTCTTCGACAGGAGTGTTGGCATAGTGAGGGCGACTTCTGATGCCAGAAGTTTTCAACCGACATTGATGATGATTTTTACTCAGAATTTAAGCAGTGATGGTGCTCGAACCCAGAGCCAAGAACGTTTTGATTACGAGTCAAAGACGCTACCAATAGATGATCTACAGAGGTGAATACATTTATTAGTTAAACTATGTCGTTTGACGATTTCAGAAACGAAAACAAGAGGAGTAGCTTTTAAAGGAAAATATCATGTACAGACAAAACCGTTAATAGCAACAGAAGAGGTGTAACATTTTAACTGTTTCGGTTGTGCCATGTGACGAAGAGGTAATGGAGAAATTAGCGAAGTCTGTGAATTGAGGTGGAACGATAAACAGGTATCTAAAATTTTGAAATTTTAGAGCACAGCAATCACTCGTCCTTTTCTTTCAGGTTTTATTATGCAAATCTGGTTTTCAGTTAGTGGCTAGCCATTATCAATGCACTATATCATGCATTTTCTAGTACATGTCACCTGTTGTTTGGGCTTCTGTCACGGTTCGTTCAAAAGTTGTCATGAACAAGCTGTTACAGAAGCCCGAACAACAGGGGACTCATGTACTAGGGCGTGCATTGAGACCTACAAATAGTGCATTGATAATGGCTAGACACTGAAATCTGGATTTGTCTGATAAAACCTGAAAGCAAAGGATGACTGATTGCTGTGCCCTGTCATTTGAAAGTCATATCACTGTCGTTGAGTGCACCCACATTCCTAATGGAAGGTATCTCGAAAATAAAGAAAGAAGCACGATTGAAATTTTATAAGATAATGGCAGTTGCAGCGCTTGTTCGCAGAAGTGAATCGTTGATTGTCAGTAACCGTCAGGAAAGTCGCATACAAGAAACAGAGATGAACTAAATAGGAAAAAGTGGAGTGAACATCTCGAAAAAATGAATGCAGGAATATTACCTCTCTAGACAGGAAGATGTGAACCAGGTGGGAGAAGAAGTCAAGGAAGACCGAGGAAGTTATTGTTACTGTAAAAGATAAAAATATTGCTGTAATGCTTGAACGACAGATGAAATATTTTTTTATTACCTATCTATCTATATCCGAATCCCGCTCCAGCTACTGCCGGGTCTGGGTGCTGACGAGTCCTCTCCATTTGGCTCGGTCCCCCCACCACTTTTCTTCCTCCACTTGCTGCCAGGTCACACCTCTCCTTTCAACAGATATTCTCACTCCCATTTTCCACCGTGTTCTTGGGCGCCCTCTAGGTCTTTTCCCATCCATCTTTAGTTCTTCCATAATTTTGGGGAGTCTCTGCCCATGCATTCTCTTAACATGCCCATACCATCTTAATCTCTTTCTTTCAATTTCTTCTCTCATACTTTCTTGTTTGAGGTCCTTTCTAATCTCTACATTCCTTACTCTGTCCATTCTTGTTTTTCCCTTAACTGCTCTGAGAAATTTCATTTCCCCTGCTTGCAGTCTGCTTCAGTCCCTTTCTTTCATTGTCCATGTTTCTCCACCATAGGTGACAATAGGGAAGTAATAATTCTTATACATCAGGAGTTTTGCTCCTTCTGAAATTTCATTATTCCAAATCAAATGTTTTATTGTTTGGTAGAAATTGCCTCCCTTCTGTAACCTCCTATTTATTTCGTTAGTTATTCTTCCATCCCTAAATATTTCACTCCCTAAATAAGTGAAACTTTCTACCACTTTGAGGGGTTCTCCATTCAAGGTAATATTTCCATTGATTCCTTTCTCTCTTCCAAATACCATTACTTCACTCTTATCTTTATTTATTTTTAATCCATACCTTTTCATTATTTCCTTCCACGCATCAAGCTGTAACTGTACATCTACCTCTTTATCACCCCATATTACCATATCATCTGCAAAAATCATCTTTTTGTCTTTTTCTTTTACTATATATTTAACTGCCCTATTCATTCCCTCCATCACAACATTAAGAAACGCAGGAGATAGAATACTTCCTTGCTTAAGTCCTTGTCTTATTTCGAAGTATTCAGAGTTCCCCAATGGTGTTATAATTCTACAATTGTGGCCTCTGTACATTGTCTTTATAACATTAATGTATCCATCTTCTATATCTATCTTCTTCAGTTCTTCCCAGAGTCTTTATTACCATTTCCTCCTTCGTTGCTGGGTCAGACTTTCCCATTTTCTCTATTAAAAAATTATAGGGAGCGGCTGTAGTCCCACCATAATTGCAGTCTTCCTTGCTTCCACAAACGTGGCAGAGTGCTTCAATAAATTCACAGTGAAGTCTTTGCAGGAGACAGAGCGCTTGCACAGGCTGGAGACACTCGACTGAACAGCTGCCGAACGGCACAACTTTCGCGTTAAATTTGCAGCGATTTCCAGACCACACATCACGATTTGTTGGCACAGATGTGACCAATGTTGCTCAGGTGTCGAAGCTCGTGCATTTAATCTTAATGCAATCCTCTGCGCAGGTGAAAGATTCATACCACATACTTGTCTGCACTGGCAGATCTTCACAAACCCTCATCCCAGTGGCTGTCTTACATTCAGTTCACAGTGTCGGATCACTTGCATTGATGTCAGCACATCAAAAATTGTTGTTAACGAAGTTGCTAACTCTGCAGTTAATTTTCCCTGAAGGAAAAGCCTGGGGTGATTGAGATCTTGCAGCTCTTTGCTGTCTTTCAAGCAGTTTTTTCTATTTGTTTCTTTTTTTTACCATAATAGATTAAATTTGGAGAAAAGAGAACCACTTGCATGAACATCAAGAGCTCAGATGGAAACCCGGTTCTCAGCAAAGAAGGGAAAGCAGAAAGGTGGAAGGAGAATATAGAAGGTCTATACAAGTGCGATGTTCTTGAGGACAATATTATGGAAACGGAAGAGAATGTAGATGGAGATGTGATGGGAGATATGATACTGCGTTAAGAGTTTGACAGAGCACTGAAAGACCTAAGTCGAAACAAGGCCCCGAGAGTAGACAACATTCCACTAGAACTACTGACAGCCTTGAGAGAGCCAGGCCTAACAACATTCTACCATCTAGTGAGCAAAATGTACGAGACAGGCGTAATACACTCAGACTTCAAGAAGAATATAATAATTCCAATCCCAAAGAAATCAGGGGTTGACAGATGCGAAAATTACCGAACTATCAGTTTAATAAGCCACATCAGCAAAATACTAACACGAATTCTTTACAGACAAATCGAAAAACTGGTAGAAGCTGACCTCAGGGAAGATCAGTTTCGATTCTGTATAAATGTTGGAACACGTGGGGCAATACTGACCCTACGACTTATCTTAGAAAATAGATTAAGGAAAGGCAAACCTACGTTTCCAGCATTTGTAGACGTACAGAAAGCTTTTGACAATGTTGACTGGAATATTCTCTTTCAAATTCTGAAGGTGGCAGGGGTAAAATACAGGGTGCGAAAGGCTATTTACAATTTGCACAGAAACCAGATGGCAGTTGTAAGAGTCGAGGGCATGAAAGGGAAGCAGTGTTTGGGAAGGGAGTGAGAGAGGGTTGTAGCCTATTCCCGATGTTATTCAACCTGTATATTGAACAAGCAGTAAAAGAAACAAAAGAAAAGTTCGGAAAAGGAATTAAACTCCATGGAGAAGAAATAAAAACTTTGAGGTTCGCCAATGACATTGTAATTCTGTCAGAGACAGGAAAGGACCTGGAAGAGCAGCTGAACGGAATGGACAGTGTCTTGACAGGAGGATATAAGACGAACATCAACAAAAGAAAAACGAGGATAATGGAATGTAGTCGAATTAAGTCGGGTGATGCTGACGGAATTAGGTTAGAAAATGAGATGCTTAAAGTAGTTAATGAGTTTTGCTATTTGGGGAGTAAAATAGCTGATGATGGTCGAAGTAGAGGGGATATAAAATGTAGACTGACAATGGCAAAGAAAGAGTTTCTGAAGAAGAGAAATTTGTTAATATCGAATATAGATTTAAGTGCCAGGAAGTCGTTTCAAAGTATTTGTATGGAGTGTAGCCATGTATAGAAGTGAAACGTGGACAATAAATAGTTTGGACAAGAAGAGAACAGAAGCTTTCGAAATGTGGTGCTACAGAAGAATGCTGAAGATTAGATGGGTAGATCACATAACTAATGAGGAGGTACTGAATAGAATTGCGGAGAAGAGTAATTTGTGGTGCAACTTGACTAGAAGAAGGGATCGGTTGGTAGGGCATATTATGAGGCATCAAGGGATCACCAACTTGGTATTGGGGGGCAGCGTGGAGGGTAAAAATCGTAGAGGGAGACCAAGAGATGAATACACTAAACAGATTCAGAAGGATGTAGGCTGCAGTAGGTACTGGGAGATGAAGAAGCTTGCACAGGATAGAGTAGCATGGAGAGCTGCATTAAACCAGTCTCTGGACTGAAGACAAGAACAACAACAATAGTTTAACTTTATATATTCAGTATTAACAATAGTTCTTTTCATGCTCTGCATAACTTCAAAATGTGAATTAAAGTCAGCTGCCGGAATGTACACTAGAAGACCGTTGGATGAGTGTTTGACCACAATGTTGCTACTGGTATCTGCTGGTCACGACAAGCAAGAGGGCCGTTGCGGTGTGGCACTTGACTTTGTATCCCACGTTGAATCTTTGCGGTATAGTAGCTGGTGTAAAACTCCTCGTCTTACATTGTGTTTCATACTCGTTCTTGTATTCCATAATGAATGCTTTGTATCACACGCTTCCGTTTCCATAGAAGTATCCATCAGCACCTGAACCGGCATCACTCACTACCCTGCACTCAGGAAATCCCAACAGTCCATCCAAATCCATCCAAATCAGTCCTTTTACTTTCTTGTGTTACCAATGGCTCTTCAGGATCAGCCCTTTCAAAACCCAGGCAATATTTACAGGATGCACCACCCACACTTTCCATCTCTGTGACTTCTACCTCACTGTTTATGACTGTCCTATCCAGCTAACTAATGCACAAAATAACTTGGACTAATAACTGACTAGCAGCTAATGTGGAAACCTCACATACTATCCATTGAACAGAAAGCCCACCATAGACTAAAGCTACCAACACTACAGTCTGAACTTGAGGATTGCACCCCTCTACTGTCCTCCACACCCTGATCTGACCCACCCGTTCCTATGATGTTGCATGGATATCCCTCCCCCCCCCCCCCAAGTTCTATAAGTCCCTTCAGAGCTTTGAATGCTATGCACTCCCCCTCGCCTTTTGCATGTGCCTGCCTTCCTCCACATGCATTCTCTACCAACTCATCAAATTTGCACGTCACTTCACTCTCATTGAACACTTCTGAGCAGTCTACCCATTCGCAAACTCAACTCCAATAATCCTATAGTTTCACCAACCCTTCACTTAAGCACCCTCCACATACACTCCCAGAGAGACTTAAACTGTCTCCCTCTCCCAGGTCATGAACTCTGTCCTAACATTTTTACCTCTCCCGCCAACTTTAAACCTATTCCAAACATTCCATGAAGTCAGACATTTCTCTCCCATCTTTCGCCATATTACTTCTACCCCCTTTTTTTCCCTTTAACTCTTTGTTCCCTAGCCTCTTTCTGTCATCAAATATCAATCTCACTAATAACCCTCTACTCCAACACCTCTTGTATCCCAACAACCACACTTACCCCCTAGATACATATGCACCAGTCCGCTACACATATCACCTCCCTTCTACCCTCATCAACGATCAAGCTTTCACCTTCAGCAACAAACTGCCTACCATAGAGCAACTTTAGGGCCAGTGCAGTGCGCTTTTTAACATCAGTGTCCTGCACCAAGGCTTCTTAAAATGTTTTTAAATGCTACAGATTTTAATTTTTATTATGACTGTTTTTAAATAAGTGTTATGAAAGCCATGTCTCTTATAGAAAACCTTAAATTTTATTTTCACCTATCAAGAATTTGTAATTTCATTCTAAATATCTCTGTTTATTATTCTTTCATCTCATTTAGATTTTCTTGTCAATGGGCAGAAGAGCAAGTTGATTGTACCACTGACAGCCTATTCTTCACCCATATGGGGCAAGAGGGATGAAATAAGTGTCTTCCCCAAATGTTGTGGTGAAATCTATGTCAGAGGTAGATAAAACCTGAAATGCAATTCTTCTCTCTGAAAAAAAAAACTGTATTTGAATTCCTCCATGCTAGTTATTAGTATTTATAATAACTTTGAAACTCAAGCTATGCATGGTATTTTTCCACATAATACAAAAATATATTTATATGCACACCATCTGTTTGATACGTCAGATTACGTCACTGAAAACTGTGTGACGTACAATAAATTGGGGTTACCCCTTTGGGCTCATTTTTGCCTATTATTTATATGTGGCGACAAAACGAAGAACAGTGGCAGGGAAAAAAATTCACATACGTTTTCCTACTATTTGCAAGGACTTGTACCATCAATTGAGTAAATTATTAAATAAAAAAACCTCACTTCTCTTGCTGTGGCGCCATTAAAAAGTGGGTCAATGTCACTTGGTCTGCTTTAACCTATTCAGTCAGAAAGTGGTAATATGAGGATGGGACAGTGTAAACACAATGAATGTAGAGCAGACATTCGTGAGCATGAGGAACAAATGACACACTAAATCTTGAAGCCAAGGGTGGGGAATACAGAACTTTATTCAGAAAGTGATACAGTAAATATACAAGTGTAGTATATTTCATCAGTTGAGTAATTAATTTTCAAATTACGCTATGGTAACTATTTTCAAATTGAATACCAGTATATCGTACACTGATCAGCCAGAACATTGTTATCACCTGCAGCTGGTATGTCCAGCTTAGGAACAGATAACAGCGGCAACATGTCATGGCATGGAAGCAGAGACCTTGATAGGTTGCTGGAGGACTTGGCACCACATCTGTACACACAAGTCACCTAATTCCTGTAAATTCTGGGGAGGAGGCCAATGTTAAATCACATTCCAGATATATTTGACCAAATTCAGATCTGGTGAGCTGGGGGGCCAGTATATCAATTGGAACTTTCCACTGTGCTCCCCAAACCCAACACAATCCTGGCCTTGTGACATGGCGCATTATCTTGTTGAAAAATGCTAATTCCATCAGGAAACATGATTGTCATCAAGGGGTATACATGGTCTGCAACAGTGTACGATACTCCTTGGCCGTCATGGTGCCTCGCATGAGCTCCATTGGGCCCACAGATACCCACATCAATGGCCCTCAGACCATGATGGAGCTGCCTCCAGCTCGTCTCTCTCCCAAAGCACACGTGTCAAGGAGATGTTCCGCTGGAAGATTATGGATTCACACACTCCCTTTAGCTTGATGGAGAAGGGATTCATTAGACCACGCAATGCTCTGCTATGGTGTAAATGTCCAGTGCTGATGGTCACTGCAGATTTCAGACATAGTTGCCAATGTCATGGTGTTAACATTGGCACAGGTGTGGGTCGTCGGCTGTGGAGTACCATTGTTAGGAGTGTTTGGTGCACTGTGTGTTCAGACACACTTGTACTGTGTTCAGCGTTAAGAGCTGATGTTAGTTCCACCACAGCCCAGCCTATAATGCCCAACACCCTTAATGAGGGGTGGCCATCCAATCCTGCAATCTCAGGACGTGGTTTAATCTTGGTTTCGCCACATGTTTAAGACACTCACCACAACACTTCTCAAACACCCAACAAGCTGTGCAGTTTCTGAATTGCTCGTGCCAAGCCTCTGGGCTGTCATTCAAACTCTGATAGATTGCTTCCCCATTCTACACACAGACAGCACATTCATTGATACTAGATGCACATGCATGTGTCTGACTAGCAGTGATCCCTCACCAGGTGATGCTGCTATCGCCTGGATGGGTTGATAACAATAATAGGTAGGTGGTCATAATGTTCAGGCTGATCAGTGTATATTACGTATACTGTGCAGTTTGGGTATAAACCTTATTACACAAATTACTGAAGCTCTAGTACTTGAAAGGGGCCACATTTGGTTAGTTGTGTAGATTTGATACTTCTTGTATAATCCACCCAAGGATAAAATAATTCATCATTTTGTTCTGGGCATTTGCAGTAGGATCTCATGTCAGCCCCAATTCTGTAATATTCTTCTCTGTTGTATATATCTGTAGTGTGCTACCCAACGATTAATTTGTCTTTCAACAGTTTGTGGTGTTGGGCATCATCCTGCACATCAGAGCAACTTCCAGAATCACTATCAGATTCTGGCTCACTTCATGTTGATTTCAGAGTTGCTTTTTCCCAGACCAAACTAATCTCATATTTTGCAAAAGTGTACACCATTTTACAGAAATTTTAAAAATATTACCTAATTGAATTTCACGCAAATGACAGTTATTACCTAATACTGAAAGAATAGAAAACTCGCCATAATTTTAGATTAATAGACGTGAGCCCTCTAGTCAGACGTAATTGAGGTGTAATTGCTGTTAAATATTCGTGATCAACTTTAAGCCCAATGCTGCCAATGTAATATTACTTCATGGAATTCATAACCATCTAGATTTGTCTTTACACACTATAAATGCATACTACCTTGTTTACTCTATGCTAATGGTGTAATTTTAATTGGAAAAAATTTGAAACATTTTCTGACCGGTAGGCCAAAGTCATCTGCAAAGGACCAAAGTAACACCAGCTTCCAGTAACACATCACAGTTTTCAAGAAGGGGTTATTATGTGAAACTGTTTTTATACACCATAGCAAATTAGAGATAGAGGCTGGGAAGGAAATTTTGGTGTTTCATGGGTTCCAGTAAAGAAACATACCTATGAAGAACTTTGCATAATAAAAGCATGGGATATTATTGAGAACTGGAACCAAAAATAATCTTTTGACTATATTTCTACCCCATGAAAAGTCACACTTTGCGTATTTTACACTCAGTAAACATTTTATTTCTCAAAACATCATCCACTTAATGTACAATATTATTCATTAATGTATTGCCAGAGCAGGGCACACTTTATTTGAGTACAGTTCACACTATGGCAGTTAACATGGCAATGACGCACAAATAAAAATCATTTGTATAAAATATGACGTTTCACTCTTCGATCGCCATTCTTTACTTTCAATTACTAAAGTCTTAAACGAGCAGCATCCAAAAATTCAGTTCACACTAGAAATGGAAAACAATGGAGCGATTATCTACACTCCTGGAAATTGAAATAAGAACACCGTGAATTCATTGTCCCAGGAAGGGGAAACTTTATTGACACATTCCTGGGGTCAGATACATCACATGATCACGCTGACAGAACCACAGGCACATAGACACAGGCAACAGAGCATGCACAATGTCGGCACTAGTACAGTGTGTATCCACCTTTCGCAGCAATGCAGGCTGCTATTCTCCCATGGAGACGATCGTAGAGATGCTGGATGTAGTCCTGTGGAACGGCTTGCCATGCCATTTCCACCTGGCGCCTCAGTTGGACCAGCGTTCGTGCTGGACGTGCAGACCGCGTGAGACGACGCTTCATCCAGTCCCAAACATGCTCAATGGGGGACAGATCCGGAGATCATGCTGGCCAGGGTAGTTGACTTACACCTTCTAGAGCACGTTGGGTGGCACGGGATACATGCGGACGTGCATTGTCCTGTTGGAACAGCAAGTTCCCTTGCCGGTCTAGGAATGGTAGAACGATGGGTTCGATGACGGTTTGGATGTACCGTGCACTATTCAGTGTCCCCTCGACGATCACCAGTGGTGTACGGCCAGTGTAGGAGATCGCTCCCCACACCATGATGCCGGGTGTTGGCCCTGTGTGCCTCGGTCGTATGCAGTCCTGATTGTGGCGCTCACCTGCACGGCGCCAAACACGCATACGACCATCATTGGCACCAAGGCAGAAGCGACTCTCATCGCTGAAGACGACATGTCTCCATTCGTCCCTCCATTCACGCCTGTCGCGACACCACTGGAGGCGCGCGCACTGCACGATGTTGGGGCGTGAGCGGAAGACGGCCAAACGGTGTGCGGGACCGTAGCCCAGCTTCATGGAGACGGTTGCGAATGGTCCTCGCCGATACCCCAGGAGCAACAGTGTCCCTAATTTGCTGGGAAGTGGCGGTGCGGTCCCCTACGGCACTGCGTAGGATCCTACGGTCTTGGCGTGCATCCGTGCGTCGCTGCGGTCCGGTCCCAGGTCGACGGGCACGTGCACCTTCCGCCGACCACTGGCGACAACATCGATGTACTGTGGAGACCTCACGCCCCACGTGTTGAGCAATTCGGCGGTACGTCCACCCGGCCTCCCGCATGCCCACTATAGGCCCTCGCTCCAAGTCCGTCAACTGCACATACGGTTCACGTCCACGCTGTCGCGGCATGCTACCAGTGTTAAAGACTGCGATGGAGCTCCGTATGCCACGGCAAACTGGCTGACACTGACGGCGGCGGTGCACAAATGCTGCGCAGCTAGCGCCATTCGACGGCCAACACCGCGGTTCCTGGTGTGTCCGCTGTGCCGTGCGTGTGATCATTGCTTGTACAGCCCTCTCGCAGTGTCCGGAGCAAGTTGGTGGGTCTGACACACCGGTGTCAATGTGTTCTTTTTTCCATTTCCAGGAGTGTATTTCGATTTGATCGTCAGAAAGGAGGGAGGTAGGCACGTTTTCGGCGTCTATAGGAAAGACAGTTGCTCCGACAACATCATAGAAGTGACGTCGCACCACCCGGCACAGCATAAAAGAGCGTACTTTCATGCAATGTGCAACAGAGCTCTCAGATTGCCACTAAAGGAAGATGAGTTGCAGAAAGAACTAGGTATTATTAAGCAAGTAGCAGCAGCTAATGGATACAGGACACAAGATGTTACACGTATGTTTAACAAGATCAAAAACAAATCCGCGGGCATCAGTAGCGATTCTAGGAAAATTAAAGTTAAGAAGAAGTTTGTCACCCTGGCTTACAAAGGGCGTGTGTCAGAAAGAATTACTAAATGCTTTCCAAAAAACACCGCAGTGGCATTTCAGAATGAAGGGCAAATGGCACATAGACTAAGACACAAACCAGCAACGACAAAACAAATGAAATACAATAATTCCGGAGTATATAAGATTAAAAGTGCTGAATGTGACAGTTATTATATAGGACAAACAGGGCGGAATTTTGAAATTCGATACAGGGAACATTGCAGTCATAGCAATCGAACAGCATTTGGAACACATGTAAAAGAGAGTAGACATGAAGTGAGTAATATAAATGAACAAATGGAGGTGCTACGTAAAGCTCCAAAAAGTCTCTATCTCAACGTGCTCAAAGAGTTTGAAATATACGCTCATCAAAGAAAAACCCCAGGCCTACTACTTAATGAGCGAAGTGATTTTATGCAGAGGAATTATTATGAGATTTTTAAAGACGTGTTTTAGGCTTACTCTTGAATGCAACAGCACGCCCCAGTAAGAAACAGCTGCGGCGGAACGGCCCTCAGCGTACTGGCGGCGAGGTGAAATGGGAGCGGCGGAAGAGGACTCGGAGTGGCGTTGTATACGTTCTGACGTAGGGAAATCCACTCCACTACCAATCAAAACAAAGAAGAGGAAACGCACATTTTCGAAAGAATATCTACATTTTAATTATATTTTATGTTTCTTTATAAAGAAATTTTAAATTAATGTAAAAATTTTTCGTTTCATGGTCCACTCAAAAAAGATTATTCATATGTTATTACCTTAAAAATTGTTTTGTTAAAAAGAATATTCGCCATTAATATATACGATGAAATAATAACACATGCACAATTGTTATAGGTAAAGGGCACTTTTTACTGTTACCAATCACGTTACTCTTAAAAACTGCGATATAAGGTTTTAACAGAGTGAAATTTACTTTACTTATGACAGCGAACCGAGTGTTCTGCACGGACAAGTTACTCTGTAACTACAATGTATGATCTGAAGATGGGCAGCTAGCCCGAAACCGGTAACTGAAAATAAAGAATAGCGATCGAAGACTGAAACGCCATATTTTATTTAATGAACGATCGCGGAATTCCCATTGAGACAATCATGTCTAGTTTTGATAAAAATCATTTGCACACATAGACAGAGGAACTTTCCATCATAATTCAGAATAACACAGGCACTGCAATATCATAAAAATCATTTGGCGAGCATTGCTGCAGCAAAATGTTCCGTTTTTGCAGCCAAAATTTTTCTATTTGTACAAGTATTTTATCTCCAGAAACATAAATGTATACTATAAATAGCCTACAATATCAAGAGGAGGATAACATAAACCAGCCCTATCACTTTGTGATGAAGCAAGCTGGGATATTTTTACTTCCCCTCTTGTTTTGCCATCTGCCTTCCTAAAATTCATTTTGTCATGTCTGACTAATTTCCATTACTATACGTGAGTATAATCTGCATTTTCATAAAAGATGAAGATTGGCCCTCAGTTTTAAAGAATATAACACCAGGTCTAATTTTGTGCCTAGTTTTATGTATGTAATTGATTTTCTAATTTATTTTGACTATTCTTAGTTAGTGTCTTTTGTTATAAGATGAAATCAGTAACTGTTTCGTAACTTAAATCCCATTGTTGAATTATAAACAAATATAAATTCTGTATTCATTGTAAACTTTTGGGAACAACTAATAGAAATTATTTGGCTCTATTCGAAAACATGTTAGCACAGCCAGCTCTTAATTAATCCCAATGTAATTTCCGGTTTTGACAAAAGTATTGTTTGCATAACATATCGGTTAATTTCATGATTTAAACAAATAATTCGGCCTAATTCTTGTAGTAGAACAAACTGCCAAAAAGATGGAATTTTTCAATGTATTCAGTTAATTTAATGAGTTAAGTTTTAGTTGTAGTTTTTGTAAATTAAACATCAAACAATGTGTAGTTTCAGTGTCTATTACTGTGATGACGTAAGTGAAACAATAGTCCATTGGCCAGAGAAATATGTATTATTAGGGGTGTTGTGAACAGTGAAAATAAAGACCTGCGAAATGCAAGTGTGCACCTGTCAGCTACATTATTTAAAGTGGTCAGTGTTGATCTTCCAACACCCATATTTCAGCCAGTGTAGCAGCACAGTACGTCGACGCCGAGGACAACAAACAAAGAAATAAAGCAGGTGAACGTCACAACTTGGATGTTCGTCTCTGTAAAATTACTTTTTGTCACCAGAAAAGCTTTTTTTCAGCCAGAATCTCAATATCATCATCAACATCAACAATGACATCCAATATATTTAAAGCTTGAGGATAACAAGTTCTTTACTCCATGTACTGGACAGCATTAGATTTAATGAACTTTTAGTTCCAGTAGATCCATAGTGAGGACTTCCTCCAGGATGTAGAACATGATAGAAGAACAAGGATACCTACACAATAAATGTTCACAAAGAAAGACAAATATGCTAATGTATCTTGCACAGATCCAAAGTGAAATGGTCCTCATGGATATAGAGTAAGGCAAAAAAATTTTAAACATATTTTTATTTACAACGTAATAGGAAACGTGTTACAAAACATGTAAAAGTTCAATACACTAAGATACATAAGGTAATTCATAGAGTATTGTAGCCACACATCAACAAATAGAAAAATCGTTTTACAACATTTATTTGCAATATAGCATTACTCTACAAAATTTGCACTGAAGTCAGATTGTACGTAATACTTGCTGTAATTTCTAATATTATTAGCATATACACACCCCTTAGATCAACTAAGAAATTCATACTCGAATAGAAGGAGTTAGGCATCATTATATCGTTTAGCCTCCTCTTGAACTGTGGTAAAATATTTTTGTGGCTGCTGGCACATTACTGCACAAGTGTCTTCCCACATATGAACACCTTTCTGGACCACTGTGACTGTAAATCTTCATGAACATTATTCTTATTTCTTGTACTGATTCCATGAACTGAGCAGTTAGTCTGAAAAAGAGATATATCCTCAATGAAAAATGTAATTAAGGAGTAAATATCCTGGGAAGCAGTGGTCAGTATTTCAAGTTCCCTAAATAGGCTTCCACAGGATATTCTTGAGGTCCTCTTTTGTAATTAGAATGTTTCCACAGTCATGCGAATTTAAAGTGTTTAGTCCTCAACTGGAAGCTCTGTACTTCCACCTCGCTGCAGTTCAGTATAATCAGCATTAATGCATATAGCCAAGTCACTGTCAGTAACTACATGGCAGAAAGTTTAGTGGTATGTGATGTCTGTCACATGCTAGAGACAGATGAAACTTATTTTCATTATTCTGAGTGAGCCACTTGTAGTATCTTTCAGATTTACTTGCCATCTCTGTCAGGCAACATGATGTTTTTCAAATAGTGCGAACACTTATGGTTAAGTTACAACACTTTTAAGCTGCAAGTTCTCCAAGCACCATATACAACCTTCAGAATAGGCACTCCTAGGTTACGAGGCAGACAAGTACATAGGACAGCTGGGCATTGAAGTGGGAACTGTATCTAAAAAATTGTGGGCAGTATTAAACTTTTCTATTATTGTTTATTAATACCAATGTTATTTGGATTTCTACCATTATTTATTAATATCAGTGTTATTTACAATAAAAAATGTGACACTGTGTCACTTGCAAATTGACAGTCCCTCATTAGATCACCCTAAAACTAACAAAGTAACCTTTCTTCAGGTGAGGATCGTCTAAGGCAGCAGTGCAAACTTCATCAAGTTTTCTGTCAGCAGAACATTGATTTCTCTCTAAACTGTGTGACAGGAAAGGTAGTCCATGCATCTGCAAACATAGCATCTACATCAGTTCATAGTTTAGTGCTTGGCAGAGGGTTCATAGAATTACATTGAGACTATTTCTCTGTGGTTCCACTCTCTAATAGCACATGAGAAAAATGGACACTTAAATTGTTTCTTTTGTGCTCTGATTCCTCAGATTTTATTACGGTAATCATTTCTTCCTATGTTGGTTTGAGTCAATGAATTATTTCTGCAAGAATGTGTTTGCAGAGTTTGAAGACACAATTTATAATGATTTATAAGTAGTTTTAAACTCCACTTTTGAGCATGCATTTGTGAACATGGCTTCCAGTTGATCTGATATAACACAAAAACAATATGGCACCTACATTTATTTTCTCATGAAGATAACTTCGTCTCAATGTGTTTAGTTCTTTTGTGATGTTCATTGTTTTTCATTAACTGTAATGCACCCTGGTCGCCTGCAAAGTGTAGAGTTGGATGCTCCATGTTGACACCAAGTTCCTGTAAGAACATACAGATGCTGGTGATCCCAGCAGCTCCAATATTCTCTGCTTCTGCTGCAGGTCTGGCAACAAATTTTTGCCTGCAAGGTGGCCAGGTAACAGTCTGCTGGTCAGTATCCACTTCTGAATAACGAGTATCAATATCTCCAGCAAAATCAGAATTTCATTACTCGTGAAGTTTAAGATGACTACCAGTGTATTTGATACAATTGTCTTCTCTGTCTTGAAGATATTTTAGAATGGGTTTAACAGCTGTCGAACACTCAGATTAAGGTTTATTTAGAAACCGACATACCTAGCTGACAGAAAACATTATATCAGACCTTGTCACTGTCACAGCAAACTTCAGCTCCACCTACAGACTCACGAAACGGAAAATTTTCCATAGATTTCTTGGCACTTCCTCAAATTCAACTGTAAACTGCAATCAGTAGGTGTTGCATAGAGCTGGCAATTGTTCACTTTGAGTTTCATGGTCTTCCCTGATTTCTGATCCTACAAATAACTGGGTTCACCGACCACAGTTCAGAATATATCCTGATTTCTTAAACTATTTAACCTGGAGCTGTGATTGATTTACCCAGAACTAGTCCATCAATAAAAAAAACTGAAGAACAAAACACAGAAGTAAGTGAGTAAAATTAATTGAAATCAAATTTAAAATATTTGATCCTACAAGTGATTTCATTCAGGATTATATATATATATATATATATTTGCTGTGAGATTTGGATCAGTGGACAAAGTTCAAAACCATCGTACAATATACAGTATATGAGTATATGCCAATCAAAATCGTAAGAGATGGAAAAGAGCCACCGTGGTACAATAACTGTGTTAGAAAACTGCTAGGGAAGCAGAGGGAACTTCACAGCAAACATAAACATAGCCAAAGCCTTGCAAACAAACTAAATTTACACGAAGCGAAATGTAGTGTGAGAAGGGCTATGCAAAAGGCGTTCAACGAATTCGTAAGTAAAGTTCCGTGTACTGACTTGGCAGAAAATCCTAAGAAATTTTGGTCTTATGTCAAAGCGGTAGGTGGATGAAAACGAAATGTCCAGACACTCTGTGACCAAAATGGTACTGAAACAGTGGATGACAGACTAAAGGCCGAAATACTAAATGTCTTTTTCCAAAGCTGTTTCACAGAGGAAGACTGCACTGTAGTTCCTTCTCTAGATTGCCGCACAGATGACAAAATGGTAGATATCGAAATAGACGACAGAGGGCTAGAAAAACAATTAAAATTGCTCAAAAGAGGAAAGGCCGCACCACCTGATGGGATACCAGTTCGATTTTATACAGAGTACGCGAAGGAACTTGCCCTCCTTCTTGCAGCGGTGTACCGTAGCTCTCTAGAAGACCGTAGCGTTCCAGAAGATTGGAAAAGAGCACAGGTCATCCCCGTCTTCAAGAAGGGATGTCGAACAGATGTGCAGAACTATAGACCTATATCTCTGACATCGATCAGTTGTAGAATTTTGCAACAAGTATTATGTTCGAGTCCAATGACTTTTCAGGAGACTAGAAATCTACTCTGTAGGAATCAGTATGGGCTTCGAAAAAGACGAACGTGTGAAACCCAGCTGGCGCTATTCGTCCACGAGACTCAGAGGGCCATAGACACGGGTTCCTACGTGGATGCCGTGTTTCTTGACTTCTGCAAGGCATTCGATACAGTTCCCCACAGTCGTTTAATGAACAAAGTAAGAGCATATGGACTATCAGACCAATTGTGTGATTGGATTGAAGATTTCCTAGATAACAGAACGCAGCATGTCATTCTCAATGGAGAGAAGTCTTCCGAAGTAAGAGTGACTTCAGGTGTGCCGCAGGGGGAGTGTCGTAGGACCGTTGCTATTCACAATATACATAAATGACCTGGTGGATGACATCGGAAGTTCACTGAGGCTTTTTGCGGATGATGCTGTGGTATATAGAGAGGTTGTAACAATGGAAAATTGTACTGAAATGCAGGAGGATCTGCAACAATTGACGCATGCTGCAGGGAATGGCAACTGAATGTCAATGTAGACAAGTGTAATGTGCTGCGAATACAAAGAAAGAAAGATCCTTTATCATTTAGCTACAATATAGCAGATCAGCAACTGGAAGCAGTTAATTGCATAAATTATCTTGGAGTAGTCATTAGGAGTGATTTAAAATGGAATGACCATATAAAATTAGTCGCCGGTAAAGTAGATGCCAGACTGAAATTCATTGGAAGAATCTTAAGGAAATGCTGCCCAAAAACAAAGGAAGTAGGCTACTGCTTGAATACTGCTCACCGGTGTGGGATCTGTACCAGATACAGTTGATAGAAGAGATAGAGAAGATCCAACGGACAGCAGCGCGCTTCTTTGCAGGATCATTTAGTAATCGCGAGATCGTTACGGAGATGCTAGATAAACTCCAGTGGAAGACTCTGCAAGAGAAACGCTCAGTAGCTCGGTACGGGCTTTTGTTGAAGTTTCGAGAACACACCTTCACAGAGGAGTAAAGCAGCATATTGCTACCTCCTACGTACACTCCTGGAAATTGAAATAAGAACACCGTGAATTCATTGTCCCAGGAAGGGGAAACTTTATTGACACATTCCTGGGGTCAGATACATCACATGATCACACTGACAGAACCACAGGCACATAGACACAGGCAACAGAGCATGCACAATGTCGGCACTTGTACAGTGTATATCCACCTTTCGCAGCAATGCAGGCTGCTATTCTCCCATGGAGACGATCGTAGAGATGCTGGATGTAGTCCTGTGGAACGGCTTGCCATGCCATTTCCACCTGGCGCCTCAGTTGGACCAGCGTTCGTGCTGGACGTGCAGACCGCGTGAGACGACGCTTCATCCAGTCCCAAACATGCTCAATGGGGGACAGATCCGGAGATCTTGCTGGCCAGGGTAGTTGACTTACACCTTCTAGAGCACGTTGGGTGGCACGGGATACATGCGGACGTGCATTGTCCTGTTGGAACAGCAAGTTCCCTTGCCGGTCTAGGAATGGTAGAACGATGGGTTCGATGACGGTTTGGATGTACCGTGCAGTATTCAGTGTCCCCTCGACGATCACCAGTGGTGTACGGCCAGTGTAGGAGATCGCTCCCCACACCATGATGCCGGGTGTTGGCCCTGTGTGCCTCGGTCGTATGCAGTCCTGATTGTGGCGCTCACCAGCACGGCGCCAAACACGCATACGACCATCATTGGCACCAAGGCAGAAGCGACTCTCATCGCTGAAGACGACACGTTCGTCCCTCCATTCACGCCTGTCGCGACACCACTGGAGGCGGGCTGCACGATGTTGGGGCGTGAGCGGAAGACGGCCTAACGGTGTGCGGGACCGTAGCCCAGCTTCATGGAGACGGTTGCGAATGGTCCTCGCCGATACCCCAGGAGCAACAGTGTCCCTAATTTGCTGGGAAGTGGCGGTGCGGTCCCCTACGGCACTGCGTAGGATCCTACGGTCTTGGCGTGCATCCGTGCGTCGCTGCGGTCCGGTCCCAGGTCGACGGGCACGTGCACCTTCCGCCGACCACTGGCGACAACATCGATGTACTGTGGAGACCTCACGCCCCACGTGTTGAGCAATTCGGCGGTACGTCCACCCGGCCTCCCGCATGCCCACTATACGCCCTCGCTCCAAGTCCGTCAACTGCACATACGGTTCACGTCCACGCTGTCGCGGCATGCTACCAGTGTTAAAGACTGCGATGGAGCTCCGTATGCCACGGCAAACTGGCTGACACTGACGGCGGCGGTGCACAAATGCTGCGCAGCTAGCGCCATTCGACGGCCAACACCGCGGTTCCTGGTGTGTCCGCTGTGCCGTGCGTGTGATCATTGCTTGTACAGCCCTCCCGCAGTGTCCGGAGCATGTATGGTGGGTCTGACACACCGGTGTCAATGTGTTCTTTTTTCCATTTCCAGGAGTGTATATCTCGCGAAGAGACCGTGAGGATAGAATCAGAGAGATTAGAGCCCACACAGAGGCATACCGACAATCTTTCTTTCCACGAGAAATACGAGACTGGAATAGAAGGGAGAACAGATAGAGGTACTCAAAGTACTTGCGGAATACGGAAGTAGATGTAGATGTAGAAAAAGAAAAATATCGAAAGACTCAAGCTTTGTTATTCGTTAATTTTATGAATTATGCCAGAAAAGACATTTATATTGTTTAGTAGTTCTACTTTTACATGTCTGATTGTTTGAAATGATAACAGAAATAGCATAAGGAAGAAAAGATATTCGGAACATGATCCATGCTGCTGGAGAAATAATTATTAGAGTGTTTCGTGTGTGTCGAAATGAAATTTATTTATACAGTTAATAATAATATATATAGTTGTAAACTATGATTTATTTAAGTAAGAATGATGATAGTGTTTCTGTGTTAAGTCAGAAAAGGATTATCAAGTGCACGAGTTTATTATTAGATGTTTCTATTTGTTGCACAAGTTTCAGAATATACAATGATCTCATAGAGCTATCTGACTAATCACTTGGTATATGAACTCAAGGGTAATTTCCTATGTAAGAAAGAGACACTCGTATGTGCATATCTTATTTATGACTTAAGTAACTATTGGTAATTGGAGATTGGATGTAACCCTACTTGTGAACATTTAATGGTACAACGATTTCCGTGTTACGATTGGCCACTAAAAGATCGTAGGACTAGGTGTGTTTTCATTACGGAAAACTGACTAAGCTGAGTTGTTACAATCACAGAGGAAAAGTGTTGAATAATGCTGACTAACACGTTTGTGTGAAAAGTGTCGTGTGTTAATTCGTGTGACGTACTGAGGTAGGTGCACTGTAAATACAAGTCACTGACAGACGTCACCTCCTTGAACTAGAACTCGATGGTAGGCGAGTCAAAGTTCTATGCCCAGACAAACTTACAGGGTGTCTCAAAAATGACCGGTATATTTGAAACGGCAATAAAAACTAAACGAGCAGCGATAGAACTACACCGTTTGTTGCAATATGCTTGGGACAACAGTACATTTTCAGGCGGACAAACTTTCGAAATTACAGTAGTTACAATTTTCAACAACAGATGGCGGTGCAAGTGATGTGAAAGATATAGAAGACAATGCAGTCTGTGGGTGCGCCATTCTGTACGTCGTCTTTCTGCTGTAAGCGTGTGCTGTTCACAACGTGCAAGTGTGCTGTAGGCAACATGGTTTATTCCTTAGAACAGAGGATTTTTCTGGTGTTGGAATTCCACCGCCTAGAACACAGTGTTGTTGCAACAAGACGAAGTTTTCAATGTAACCAAAGGACCAAAAAGCGATACAATAAAGGATCTGTTTGAAAAATTTCAACGGACTGGGAACGTTAAGGATGAACGTGCTGGAAGGGTAGGGCAACCGCGTACGGCAACCACAGAGGGCAACGCGCAGCTAGTGCAGCAGGTGATCCAACAGCGGCCTCGGGTTTCCGTTCGCTGTGTTGCAGCTGCGGTCCAAATGACGCCAACGTCCACGTATAGTCTCATGAGCCAGAGTTTACACCTCTATCCGTACAAAATTCAAACGCGGCAAACCCTCAGCGCCGCTACCATTGCTGCACGAGAGACATTCGCTAACGATATAGTGCACAGGATTGATGACGGCGATACGCATGTGGGCAGCATTTGGTTTACTGACGAAGCTTATTTTTACCTGGACGGCTTCGTCAATAAACAGAACTGGCGCATATGGGGAACCGAAAAGCCCCATGTTGCAGTCCCATCGTCCCTGCAACCTCAAAAAGTACTGGTCTGGGCCGCCATTTCTTCCAAAGGAATCATTGGCCCATTTTTCAGATTCGAAACGATTACTGCATCACGCTATCTGGACATTCTTCGTGAATTTGTGGCGGTACAAACTGCCTTAGACGACACTGCGAACACCTCGTGGTTTATGCAAGATGGTGACCGGCCAGATCGCACGGCCGATGTCTTTAATTTCCTGAATGAATATTTCGATGATCGTGTGATTGCTTTGGGCTATCCGAAACATACAGGAGACGGCGTGGATTGACCTCCCTATTCGCCAGACATGAACCCCTGTGACTTCTTTCTGTGGGAACACTTGAAAGACCAGGTGTACCACCAGAATCCAAAAACAGTTGAACAGCTGAAGCAGTACATCTCATCTGCATGTGAAGCCATTCCGCCAGACACGTTGTCAAAGGTTTCGGGTAATTTCATTCAGAGACTACGCCATATTATTGCTACGCATGGTGGATATGTGGAAAATATCGTACTATAGAGTTTCCCAGACCGCAGCGCCATCTGTTGTTGAAAATTGTAACTACTGTAATTTCGAAAGTTTGTCTGCCTGAAAATGTACTGTTGTCCCAAGCATATTGCAACAAACGGTGTATTTCTATCGCTGATCGTTTAGTTTTTATTGCCGTTTCAAATATACCAGTCATTTTTGAAACACCCTGTATATATTTATGAATTTAAACCAAGGACTGAAGATAATGTATCCTTTAATAAACTTGTGTGATTGAATCCCATACTGATGGACCATCCGAAAATATCATGACTGTTGGGTACTAAATGTGATTTTTGTTAATGAGATTTTTGTTCCATATCAACTGTTCGAGTGTGGAAGACCAGTAGCAGCCGTCAGATGGCCGCTGGTGCCTTCACGTCGCGCCAACCCTGCCAGTAACGGAGGTAAAACTGCTGGGGGGCGAACAAGTATGCAGTCAACCTTCAAGAAGGAAAATAGCTGCTTCCTGCTGCTTCTCGTGCGCATCTGAGACTTTGAGCCACTGTCTAACGACCACTGCTCATTTGAAAGAAGACACTGTGAGCAGAGGAGGCGCACCTGTTCATTCAACACACATTCATAGTCTTCTGGTTACGGAGAGTAATGTCGGTTGCTAGCCATTCAAAGAGGCAACCGACAAGAAGCAGCAGATACAAAAAAAAATGTTGGTTGCTAGCCATTCAAGTGGCAACCAACAAGAAAAAAATATGTCGATTGATAGCCATTCAAGAGGCAGCCGACTGGAAGAACTGTGTCGACTGCTAGCCATTCAAGAGGCAGCCTACAATAAGATACAGGGTGTTTCAAAAATGACCGGTATATTTGAAACGGCAATAAAAACTAAACGAGCAGCGATAGAAATACACCGTTTGTTGCAATATGCTTGGTACAAGAGTACATTTTCAGGCAGACAAACTTTCGAAATTACAGTAGCTACAATTTTCAACAACAGATGGCGCTGCGGTCTGGGAAACTCTATAGTACGATATTTTCCACATATCCACCATGCGTAGCAATAATATGGCGTAGTCTCTGAATGAAATTACCCGAAACCTTTGACAACGTGTCTGGCGGAATGGCTTCACATGCAGATGAGATGTACTGCTTCAGCTGTTCAATTGTTTCTGGATTCTGGCGGTACACCTAGTCTTTCAAGTGTCCCCACAGAAAGAAGTCACAGGGGTTCATGTCTGGCGAATAGGGAGGCCAATCCTCCTGTATGTTTCGGATAGCCCAAAGCAATCACACGATCATCGAAATATTCATTCAGGAAATTAAAGACGTCGGCCGTGCGATGTGGCCGGGCACCATCTTGCATAAACCACGAGGTGTTCGCAGTGTCGTCTAAGGCAGTTTGTACCACCACAAATTCACGAAGAATGTCCAGATAGCGTGATGCTGTAATCGTTTCGGATCTGAAAAATGGGCCAATGATTCCTTTGGAAGAAATGGCGGCCCAGACCAGTACTTTTTGAGGATGCAGGGACGAGGGGACTGCGACATGGGGCTTTTCGGTTCCCCATATGCGCCAGTTCTGTTTATTGACGAAGCCGTCCAGGTAAAAATAAGCTTCGTCAGTAAACCAAATGCTGCCCACATGCATATCGCCGTCATCAATCCTGTGCACTATATCATTAGCGAATGTCTCTCGTGTAGCAATGGTAGCGGCGCTGAAGGGTTGCCGCATTTGAATTTTGTACGGATAGAGGTGTAAACTCTGGCGCGTGAGATGATATGTGGACGTTGGCGTCATTTGGACCGCAGCTGCAACACGGCGAACGGAAACCCGAGGCCGCTGTTGGATCACCTGCTGCACTAGCTGCGCGTTGCCCTCTGTGGTTGCCGTACGCGGTCGCCCTACCTTTCCAGCACGTTCGTCCGTCACGTTCCCAGTCCGTTGAAATTTTTCAAACAGATCCTTTATTGTATCGCTTTTTGGTCCTTTGGTTAGATTAAACCTCCGTTGAAAACTTTGTCTTGTTGCAACAACACTGTGTTCTAGGCGGTGGAATTCCAACACCAGAAAAATCCTCTGTTCTAAGGAATAAACCATGTTGTCTACAGCACACCTGCACGTTGTGAACAGCACACGCTTACAGCAGAAAGACGACATACAGAATGGCGCACCCACAGAATGCGTTGTCTTCTATATCTTTCACATCACTTGCACCGCCATCTGTTGTTGAAAATTGTAACTACTGTAATTTCGAAAGTTTGTCTGTCTGAAAATGTACTGTTGTCCCAAGCATATTGCAACAAACGGTGTATTTCTATCGCTGCTCGTTTAGTTTTTATTGTCGTTTCAAATATACCGGTCATTTTTGAAACACCCTGTATATGTGTGTTGCTAGCCAATCAAGAGGCAGCAGGCGAGAAGATCTACGTCTGCTACTAGCCAATTATGAGGTAGCCTATACTGAAATGATACGTCGCTTGGGTTCCTGCGGCCTAGACAACTGGGACGCAGCAGAGGTAGCAGACGATCGGGCTGTGATCACTACCCGCACAGTCTGGTCCAACTCTCTAGCGTGCTAAATGTCCCAATGAGGAGCTGACCACCATTTGCAGACCATTGTTCCAGACGCCATGTCTGCACACTTTCCGGGCGTCGCAACGAAGAAAAAACCGGAATTATAAAATTGAATATTTTTTAATGATTATGATGTAATGAAGTTAATTTTCAGACGCAATTCATATATATGACAATGAGATGAGACCAATTTTAAATTATTTGATTGTGCATGATGATAATATTTAATAATAGTTCTAAATTACTTTATGCTTGAAATACTTAAGTGTGAAATTTTTAAACAGGCGTATTCCTGATGCCTTTGTAATATGAGTGATGAAATATTTAAATTATTAGTTTAGAATTGGTGGTATTTTTAGAGAGCAATATTGTTAGGCCCATATTTAAAAAAAGTTCAAATATTGTTCTGATATGACATGTTGTTGTTGTTGTCAGTAGGGATGAGGGCTATCAGCTAAGATTGGCATGGAACCTATGCAAACTCTTTTGTTACAGTGATCAACAAAGGAGATTGAATGTGACTTTAAACTTCTTTTGATAGCTGCTGTTTAAATAACCATATAATACTGCAGCAGAAAGACAAGAAAGCAATATAGATGATAATAATAATGATAATAATAATAATAATAATAATAATAATAATAATAATAATGGAGGCCCGGGAAAAGAATAGGCCTTCGGTATGTTCTGCCAGTCGTAAAAGGCGATGAAAAGAACAAACCACTAATAGGGCTAACCCCCCTTTTAGTGTGATTACTTGGTTCAGGACAGAACTAAAGAAGCCTTGGACAAGCACCGTCATGGTCGGGGACGACGCTTGAACCCTATGCCTTTCCACAATGGTAACGACACTGCTAGCCACACGGCAAATGATTTAAATCCTAATAGAGGTGTTTTGCAGGATATGCTTCCTGCAACCACCGTAGAAGGAAAACAAAGACAGATGAAGTTAATCGACACCTCATGTTCTGTTATTACCAAACAACAAACCTAAAATCAACACAACTGGATACAGATCACAAGTATACACAACATTTATTAACAGATACCCAGAATTAAAATTTCTAACAGAACAATGACTAGCTGATCAGATCCGTGTAATAATCAAAAATAACAGGATATCCCAGTCAGAATTAGAAAACATCAAACAACAAGTACAACAAATACTGGAACAAAATAATGTGCAATCAGAAGAAGAAGAAAATACAGTAATGGACTCAAACATCCCAGAGCAAACAAACAAAGACCAACACGCATCAATTAAACAATCAGAAGAAAACGAAATCTTAAGACACCCACCAGAACAAGCACAAACAGAACACCAAGTGACACACCTGTTAGATATAGAAGAGAAATTTCAGCTGACATATATAGAATACAAAGACATAAGTACAGTCATTAGACCATTCTTGCATAGACCGCTAAATAACCCACAAGGAGAAACAACAATAAAAACTATCAACATAATCATACACAACAAAATAAATGAAAACACAACTATGGAGGAGCTACAACTACTGGTTTATATAGGAGCACTCACTACACTAAATATACATACTAGGCAGAGATCAGAACCAACCAACACACAGAAGAAACCCAGAAAACCAGCATGGCAAAACAGGCTACAGATCAGAATAGAAAAACTGAGAAAAGACATCGGACAGCTAACACAATTTATAAGAAATGAAATGTCAGAAAAAAACGAAAAAGGTTAGATAAAATCTCACAACAAGAAGCGATAGAGCAATTAGATGAAAAGAAGCAGAAATTACAAGTATTGGCCAAACGACTTTGAAGATACAAAAAAAGTGAAAATAGAAGGAAACAAATCGAACATTCAACACAAACCAAAAGAAATTTTACCAGACAATAGATAACACACACATTAAAGTAGATAATCCACCAAGCATAACAGACATGGAATACTTCTGGAGCAACACATGGTCAAACTCGGTACAACATAACAGGCATGCATGGTGGATACAAGCAGAAACAGACACATACAAGATGATACCACGGATGCCTGAAGTGATAATTTTGCAACATGAAGTCACCGAAGCAATTAATTCTACTGACAATTGGAAAGCCCCTGGAAAAGATAAAATAGCAAATTTCTGTCTAAAGAAGTTCACCTCAACACATTCACATCTAACTAAATTATTTAACAGTTACATTGCAGATCCATACACATTCCCTGTTACACTTACACATGGAATAACTTATCTGAAACCTAAAGATCAAGCAGACACAGCAAACCCAGCTAAATATCGCCCCATAACATGCCTACCAACAACATACAAAATATTAACTTCAGTCATTACACAGAAATTAATGACACATACAACACAGAACAAAATTATAAATGAAGAACAAAAAGGCTGTTCCAAAGGAGCACGAGGATGTAAAGAGCAACTGATAATAGATGCAGAGGTGACATATCAAGCTAAAACTAAACAAAGGTCGCTACACTACGCATACATTGATTACTAAAAAGCTTTTGATGCGTACCTCACTCATGGTTACTACAAATATTGGAAATATACAAAGTAGATCCTAAATTGATACAGTTCCTAAACATAGTAATGAAAAATTAGAAAACCACACTTAATATCCAAACAAATTCAAATAATATCACAACACAGGCAATACAGATTAAGCGTGGAATACACCAAGGAGACTCATTAAGTCCTTTCTGGTTCTGCCTTGCTCTGAACCCACTATCCAACATGTTAAATAATGCAAATTATGGATACAATATTACTGGAACATACCCACACAAAATCACACATTTGCTATACATGGACGATCTAAAACTACTGGCAGCAAAAATCAACAACTCAACCAATCACTAAAGATAACAGAAGTATTCAGCAATGATATAAATATGGCTTTTGGAACAAACAAATGTAAGAAAAATAGCATAGTCAAGGGAAAACACACTAAACAGGAAGGTTACATATTGGATAACCACAGCGACTGCATAGAAGCGATGGAAAAAACAGATGCCTATAAGTATCTAGGATACAGACAAAAAATAGGAATAGATAATACAAATATTAAAGAAGAACTAAAAGAAAAATGTAGACAAAGACTAACAAAAATACTGAAAACAGAATTGACAGCAAGAAACAAGACAAAAGCTATAAATACTTATGCTATACCAATATTGACCTACTCATTTGGAGTAGTGGAATGGAGTAACACAGACCTAGAAGCACTCAATACACTTACATGATCACAATGCCACAAATATAGAATACATCACATACATTCAGCATCAGAAAGATTCACATTAAGCAGAAAGGAAGGAGGAAGGGGATTTATCGACATAAAAAACCTACATTATGGACAGGTACACAATTTAAGAAAATTCTTTCTAGAACGAACAGAAACTAGCAAAATACACAAAGCAATCACTCATATAAATACATTGGCTACACCACTGCAATTTCATGACTACTTCTACAACCCTTTAGATCACATAACATCAACAAATACGAAGAAAGTAAATTGGAAAAAGAAAACACTACATGGCAAGCACCCGTATCATCTAACACAGCCACACATCGGTCAAGACGCATCCAACACATGGCTAAGAAAAGGCAATATATACAGTGAGATGGAAGGATTCATTATTGCAATACAGGATCAAACAATAAACACCAGATATTACAGCAACCATATTATTAAAGATCCCAATACCACAACAGATAAATGCAGACATTGCAAACAACAAATAGAAACAGTAGATCACATCACAAGTGGGTGTACAATACTAGCAAATAAAGAATACCCCAGAAGACATGACAATATAGCAAAAATAATACATCAGCAGCTTGCCATACAACATAAACTAATAAAACCACACGTTCCCACATGCAAGTATGCACCACAAAATGTACTGGAGAATGATGAATACAAATTATACTGGAACAGAACCATTATAACAGATAAAACAACACCATATAACATACCTGACATCATACTCACAAATAAAAAGAAGAAATTAACACAACTAATCGAAATATGCATACTCAATACAACAAATATACAGAAGAAAACAGGAGAAAAAATTGAAAAATACATCCAACTGGCTGAGGAAGTTTAGGACATGTGGCATCAGGATAAAGTTGACATTGTACAAATTATACTATCAACTACAGGAGTCATACCACACAATATCCACCAGTATATCAACGCAATACAGCTACATCCAAACATATATATACAACTACAGAAATCTGTAATTATTGATACATGGTCAATTAGCCGAAAGTTCCTAAATGCAATGTAACATCTACCGTACAGTTAAAAGGAAGTCACGCTTGATCAAGGTTCGCATCACTTTCCATTTTTAACCAGACATAACGTCTGAGACAGGAAAGAGAAATAGTAATAATAATAATAGTAATAGTTTTTATTATTACTTCTACTTACTACCACTATTATTTATATTTTTCAATGCAATCTTAATGTCTGTGAAAAAGGAACTTATCTTTGACATTTTGCTGTTAATCTTTGTTTTCATTGAGATGTTGAATCATGTATCTCTTGTTTTTTTTTATCTGAGAAAGACTTACTGTCGCTTTGTTCAAGTTACAGGTGTTGATAATCCTAGTATAATAATTAATTAAAATGCATGTAGCATGTTATTTCCTAACACTATATAAATCTTAAATCATCATTTCATTTATTCAGAATTTACAGTCGATTTGGCCTGTAACAGTCGATGCATTTTAGCAGTTTGGTTGAGCAGTGTAATACTTCAGTAGCTAAAAACCACATTCGTGGTTGTGCATTTCTGAATGGGATCTATATCTTATTGATTAAGAATTGTGACGTCTAATAAGTGAAACAGTTTTTCAATTTAATAATATTACAGTTTACAGATTTTTTTTCCTTGTGCCCCAAATTTGGAGATGCAGTAGCATAATTGAATTGGTGACAATAAATGCGAAACCCTGTGAGACCTTAACTTTTCCTGGCGAATTTAGTGTTGAAATAACTTACGGGTTTGCTGCTGGGTGACGTCGTCGACCACCGCCGATATTTCGACAGGAACACACCCTGCCATTCTCAAGGCCCAAATGCAACGAGAAAGCAATGTGCAAGGGAATTTAATGCCTCAGTTCGCAGAAGAGAAACAAGGAAGATACCTCACACAGAACAAGTAACTGTAGAGTCAACACACAACCAACATCAGAAATATCAATGGTGACTATTAATCAACAGGTGATGTGGCACTAATTCTGTCCCTCTGCTTTTTGATGAGAGACAGAGCTGGATTCCAAGCAGCATTTAATTCCCTTGCACATTGCTTCCTCCTTGCATTTGTGCATTGAGAATGGCAGTGTGTGCTCCTGTCGAAATATCGGCGGTGGTCGACGGCGTAACTCAGGAGAAAACCCGTAAGTTATTTGAATGAAAAACCCATTTATGCAATCAAATGAACATTGCAGTTATACTATCTTGATACTGCTCACCTCTGTGATTCGCCTTTGCGTGAACAAATGTAAATTTTAAGTGAAACTCACAGCAATATTTTAGTAGTAAAAGGTGAAATTACACTGTCGACTGTGACGGGTTTTTTATTTGAATAAATTATGTGTTTTAAATGTGAAAATTTATTTCACTGCATATGTTGCAAAATTGTGTTTATTTCTTTTCATGTTCTGAGCTTAAACAAACTGCAGTAGAAGTTAATTAAAAATTATTAAAAAGGAATGAATATTTTATGAAAGAAGAATATGTTCTTATATAAAAATGGAACAACCCTAAAACCAAAACAAGCAGAATAGTGAAAAATTAAAATTTAGAAATAGTTTGCAATCCATGCTGCTAGTACACATAAAGCAAGAGCACTCTATTACACTCAGTCATTGCTGATCAGTAGTATAGACCTTTATCACATAGAAATCTAGTATTTGTTGCCCACACTGTGTGTAGAGAATCTGTAGCTAATTTCGTAATTGAATAATTCTGTTTCTACTTCCCTGACATTTTCATGTGCATCTAAGGAGCAACATGCTGTGTTTTTCTTTTAAAAGGTGTGTTTTTACAATTGTAAGCTCATGCTAAGAGTAGAAGGTTTGCGTGATATTGAAGAATTCTAGTATGTAGTATTAGTGGAAGCATTTTCAACCATCTGAGTAGTAAGGCAGCATGGTTAAAACCCATCACTAAGCAGTTATCATGGAACAAGAAACTCAAGAGAATTTAAACACACAAGTACTTAATTACAAACGCAGTGGGGCAGATGTTGAGAATATTCATGCCTCAGTGAGCAAAATAGAATCGCAAACTGAGAGTGCAGCTGTAATTGGCCAGATAGTCCGATACAAGATCCAATGACAGAAATATTTAGACGATTAGAAGTTATGATCACTAAAAATTGCAACAGCAGGAGGAACAATCGGAAAAGATGTCCACTCAAATAGTTACGCAGGTGGCAAAACAGATCAAAACGCAGAGTGATCAGCTAAAAATTGAGGTAGCTGAACCTGTAACTGAGTATTGTCAGATTTTCAGACCATGAAAACTAAAATATTAGGATGGAAGAGCACTTTCCAGTGCATTCCTGAATCAATCTAAAAATTAACTGAAGATTTTAATCTATTGAGAATAGAATAAAACACTTTAAAGACAATGTCACAGCAAATAGTTCATAAAGCAGAAAAATCTACCTGCTGTACAGGAAGTAAAACTGAAATAATTCTTTTCTGAAAAGAATGCCATGGTAAATGAAAAGCTAGATTCTGAGGCAGGGGATGCAGTACAGCAGACAGCAACTGAAATATATACTGGCAAAAATACTGCAGTACACTTAATTAAAACTGAATTAAATCAGATTTGGACACCTTAAACCAAGAATTTCCTGAGTGGTGTGATGGTGTACATTCTCAAATCAGTAATATACAGAGTGAGTTGTTCAAATCAAGGAATCAGTAAATGATTCACTACTACTGCAACTAGAGTAGGCGATTAAATGAAATTATATAGTACCAGAGACCTTCTAAAGTCTCAAACACCTGTGATGTATACATGTAGACTGAAGTGATGGATGAAAATTTGTTCCAATCCTGGGATTCTATCCGGGTCTCCTGCTCATCAGGCAGATTTGCTATCCACTATGTCATTCTGGCACAGTGAATTTGCATAGCTGCATGGATTACCCTAACTAGAGTGCTAGGATAATCTATGCAACTGTGTAAAGCATCTGCATAGTGAACTGGAGATCTGGGTTCGAATCTGAGCCTCTGTACATATTTTCATTTATTGCCTCAGTCTGCATATATAGAGAATAGGTGATGCCTGTCACAGTCTAGGATCCTCTTTTGGTATGCATTGTGATGAAACAGGAAATAATGAACTGCAGCCCAGCCATACATCTTATGAGATGAGTGTGCCACCTTCAGTACCAGCTGTGTTACTAGAGCAAGACATCAATAATTTAAAGTGTTTATTCCTGACATGAAAACATCTATCCTATGATTTTCATCAAATCATTTAAAGGTGTAGTACACAAAACTTACACAGATCAGTAGAAAATACCTTTAACCAGAAGTTCCATTCAATGTGAAGCTGCTCTTTGGTGACTGAAATTGTCAAAATGATAAATCATTTGAAAAGACATCTTTGGAAAAATATTGGTCAACATGTGTTCAAGGGAGGTTATTCAAAGAAGTGTTTCGCCCTGAATTATTTTATATCAGGCAAGTGAGCCTAAGAAAGTACTTTAAATAAAACCAATTTCGGGAAGAACCAGGCTTCCATAAGAGATTTGTTACATATATTTAAGGCTAAATTATCGATTGACATCCAGGAAAAATTGTACATGTACCTGAAAATTTTTTAGAACTTTTCACATCAATTTTGTACACCATTAATTTGATAAATGAGGATGCAAAAATTAATAGCAATAGTCATAATGGTAGTAAGACAAGTCAGTCAGCTAGGCTGTATCTGCCATTTAACAATCACAACAGGTCAAATGGCTGTCGCACTAATTCTGTAGCCCTGCTGCTGATGCCTCAGATGCAAAGTAACAGACAAGCAAGCTGAGAAACTACAGACTCTAATGCAGAAAGGTTGTCCCAGAATAGATACCATCTGGCATATTACAATAATGAAGGATGGCTCATGGCATAAAAACACTAACGACAATAGTATTCAGTGAATTCCGGTCATGGAAATCACCCACAGTTCGATACAAACAGTACCGACCTGCAAAACAATCGAGTACGAAATAGTTCTGTTTACACAAATTGGAGAGATCATAATTCCGCTATCAGGGTTATAGAGGTAACTGTAAAGTCACAATCTGTGACTGCTAGCTTAACAAACTAAATTCAGCGTCCTTAAGACCTCTAATGAAATCTTTTGTGTGGGAGGAGGTCAGCCAAATATACTCAACCAACATGTTGAGGTACAATGGTGATGTTGACATTTAAGATGACGTAATGACTGATAACAATAAGATCTGAAAAAGTGTGAGGCAACTGTGCAAGCTAGCATACAAGTCGTTGTAATGTTCCCACTTACCCTTTATGGAATTGTAGGATAATTGGTGCTTTTGGTAGCAGATCACTGTCGGTCAAAGTGAAAATTTAGGTGGGAGTGGTAACAGGGAATGGAGCAATGAACTGCACATTTCTCATAGTTGAAGGATTGATAGAAAAATGCATCTTAAAAATCGACATCTGCCTGTCAGTGGAGAAGTTTTTACTGTAAATGTAATGAAGGCAAAGGGACTTTATTGCAAATTCTGTTGGAGTGTACAAATCAATCTCCTTCAGACTAAATATGTACAAGTCAACAGCATTCTCTGCCACTGTAACTTACCAGTGAATAACACCAATGACATTAATGACAAAGTGTTGGAATTGACTAGTATTGTCTGTTAGTAGCAGGCTGAACTGAGAGACTTTGTTAAATATGTTCAAGTTTTTGATAAGAAACCTGGAGTAATTAGTACTTATCAGTCTCTTTCAGTAGTAAAACCACCTGAGACATACTGCAAAATCTCATACTCTATTTTGCCTGGCCAAAAAAGCAGGCAGTGAAACAAGAAATAAAGCAATGTTGGAATGGAAGATCATTAGACAATCTTTTTCTCCTTATCGTACTTTATTAGTGATCATAGCAAAACCAAGTGGGAATGTCTGACTTGTGTTTGATGCAGGAGTAATTAATCAAATTATTGTACTGATATACTCCATACCAGGAAATCCTGAAGAGCAGTTGCAAACATTTCGTCGAGTCAGTGGTACTGGCCAATACTCAAAAGAAAACTATCAGAAGAATCAAGGAAGTATGCAGCATTTATATTTATCAGCAGAAGCTACCAATTTTACATACTGCCATTTGGCTTGAATGTGAGCTCCATTTTTTCCATTACAGCTTTGGAAATGTTATTTATATCTGATCTGTTAGAAAGGATAATCCTATGTAGACTACATTTTAATAGTTACCCCTACATGGGCACACATTGAATTACTAGAGGGACACTGAAATTTCTATCTGAAGATGTCACTGCCAACTTACAGAAATATAAATCAGTCAGTGGCAATACGAAGTCTTTATATCTTACTCCTACTAGTATAACCCCAGACTCAGAGAAAATAAGCACCATACAGAAATTTCATATTCCTAAGACAAGAAAACAGTGAAAGGCTTTACAGGAGTTATGATCCTTTTTGTGATGTTCCATGCCAAATCAGCTACTGAGTAACGAGGCACTCATAAATCTAGTAAAGCAGAATGCAAAATCAATATGGACACGAGAGTGTCAGGAAGACTTTTGGGCAATTAAATATGAACTTGTACACCCTGAAATTCTACATCATTCCAATATGAAAAAGGGTTTTTGCATTTCGATGGACACCTCATTTGCTGGATTGGAGGCATGTCTTTTCCAAATTCATGAAAAAGAAGATGAACATGAAATCTGCATAATACATTTTGCCAATAAAACTCTGTTAGAATGTGATATGCCTACTTTGCTACAGAACTAAGTATCCTAGTGGTGGTATGGACTTCCAAAAACTTTATGCCAAACATGTGAAAGTTTACTGTGACCACAAAACATTAAGTTTCTTTTGACCTGTAAGTTGTTAATACATGACTGGCTCACTGGATAATGTTTTTACAGAACTGTATTTTGCAAATGTACAAGTTAAAAGGGGAGAACAACATTGTAGTATATGCTTTTTGCTATTTACCACAAGGTTTCCCAGGATTTGAAGATCCAGTAGAGCAAACATCATGTTACAGTATATTATTAATGAAGGATAGAAATTGTATAGAGTATATCATATACATCTGTAGAAGCATGGAAGTACTGAAGCATTGTGATTCTAGATAAGGGAATGGGAAGCTACTCATTACTCTGAATCTGGACAAAAGGTATTAAAACATTATAAGTTACAGGATAATGTGTTGTTCTATAGACAGAATGTATTTTCTGATGGTTGGTGCATATGCATACCTGCTACCTATCAGCATTACTAATGCGCTACACACATCATATGTGGGGGTACTTTTAAAATTTTTCAAAAAAACTTTTGTTTTCTATCATGCTAAGTTGTGAAACTTCCTGGCAGATCAAAACTATGTGCCAGACCGAGACTCGTACTCGGGACCTTTGCCTTTCGGGGGCAAGTGCTCTACCAACTGAGCTACCCAAGCACGACTCACGATCCGTCCTCACAGCTTTAATTCCGCCAGTACCTCGTCTCCTACCTTCCAAACTTCACAGAAGCTCTCCTGCATGTGTACTGTTTCAACTGCATCGCTAAGCATATTTTAAGGTCTTGCCAAAGAACTTGATCTTCACATCTATCCCACTATATCACACACATTTAATTCCTAATAAATTACAATTAACCATGAAATTTTGTTGATATTTGATGTTGCGAACGTAATTCATCAGCATTCAGCGTTTCAATTACTCTAAATGGTCTGTAAATGGTCAGCATTCAGCGTTTCAATTACTCTAAATGGTCTGTAAAAGTAAAGCTTACCAAATTTGTGAAAAGAAAGTCAAATGTATTGTGTAATGATTTGTCTAAAAGTATGAAATAAAAAACATTAGGGAAACGTTTGGTGCACCTCATTTTCTGTTCATGATTTCGAGCATCATTCAGAGGCATGTAGAACGTTTCTCTGGACTATTTATTTCTTTTACACAAATCATTTCATAAAATATTAGACTGATTTCTTTAATTTTTTTTAATTTCAAGATTTATTCAGAAAGCATGATCTTACTGACTCCTCGTCTGCCTTCCAAACGTACTTGATTCGAAGGAAGACTTTTTGACATTTAAATAACGCACCAATGTATCTTTTTATGTGCAAAATAGCTAGGTCTTGAACAGATGAAATTTTTGACCATTTACAGCAGCTTTTCGTGAGATATTTCAATTTTTGCTCAGCTTATTAATTAAGATTTCGTTAATTACCCTGATTAGTTTCAAGCAGTTAAATATTTTCATGCCAAACTAGGCCTCATTTACCCCGTTTACCTGTTTCTCTCCCTTTGTTTACTTTTATGACGACTTGATTCCCGAAGCGCAGGAAAGGTTCGGACGCACTTCGAGCGACCCGTCCGCGGATATAACAACCAATATCTCAAGAATGAAAAGAGATATCCTTCCGGTCTCAACTTTAAATACAATTTAGATATATTGGTTACATTTCATACGCAATAATGTGTGGTCTTGAATGACCTATACAGGAAGTCTACACAATGTGATTTTACCTCTGCAAATTCTTAAAAATTTCGTGCAGCCATGTACTCAATTTCGTGCAGCAGAGCAACTATGACGAATAACGAAAATAAATTCAGACCTTTGTCGTTTAAAGATATCAAGCTATAGGTTGCCAAAGATTCAAATTTTTTCACGGAATAGTTTTCTTAAAATAGGATGTTAAGTAATTCATAGTTGCCGTCGCGTCCACTCCACTGCTTTGCCGGGAAGATTCATGGTTGTCGCTCTGTGTCGTGCGAGCTGCAGCGACGAGATTCAAACACGTTTGAATTCAAACGTCACCAGTTGCACTGGGAGACAGGTAGCGACACAGATGTCGCTCACGTAGGACACCTCCGTAAGTACACCTGCGGTTGTGTTTTGTCGCCCGAAGCTGTCGCGCGCTGTCGCTCGCTTCTGTCGCTCACGTAGGACACGGCCTTAGAGTGTATGATTCTGGCGGTGGAATATCTGTAGTTACAAAGACTAGTTTGAAGTGACCTTGTATATAAGGTGATATTTATTATTAAAAAAGAAGTATTAATTTTGTTTCTGTAAGTATGCACAATAGCCATTGTGGCCAAGAGGCAAGTGCTACTTGAGTGACCAACACGAAAGTAGAGTCCTCGAGGTCACGGCCGCTGCCTGCTGCTAGCAGCGGTTGCGGGCTGTGGTTAATGGACCAGCGTGGACGATGACTAATCGGCCACCTCTACCAGCAGGCACTTTCAAACCGCCGTTTCCTTTGGAGTCGTGCATTATATACTCATTGGTGTGGTTGTGTGAGACCCAAGTTTCATCCAAGTACACTACAGGCCTGGTGTCTTCAGCACGCAAGAATTGCACTGTGTGCAAAAACTTCGCTCTTGCTGCTGCAATGTCTCTGCGTTCCATTAAGAATATCCGTCGTCATTACACTTTTTGAATCGGGAACCAAGGGAGCGGAGAAGACGAAGAACAGAGGGCTCTAAGCCTGAATAATTAATTTTTTCACTTACGTCAGCCTGTATTTTTTTAGCCGTTCGATACTCTCCTCCGTAGTAATATCCAAGTACAGCTCAACGCACGAGTTCTTTGTTAAAGTCGTCGAAGTCGGTTGATTTCCGCTGACGTTCGTATCCCTTTCTTGGAGAATCGAAACACCCATTCATGTCTTGAGATTCTGCCAATGACACAGATTTGCTGATATGGCCTACAGTTGACTTGGAGACACTACACGCTTTAGCAATAAGTTTATGAATTTGAGCAAAATTTAAGTTATTCCTCGCTTCTTCATTGTCGGCCAGATCAGTAAAAAATTTTAGTACATTCGATATGATAATATTCGATTGTTTACGAATGTCTTTCCACCCTTTACGCACGCCGACTGGAGGAGTACTACAAGTAGGCTGTTGCTCCTGCATTGTTGGCCACCACCGAACACACGTCAAAGCACCTTTCTAAAGGCCAAAGGTCAAAATTGTTCTTCATGGTGGGAAAAGTTCTTGTCAGTCCGATTACCATTCAGAAATGAATGTAGAAGTTTTCAAGAATTTGTTTATTCGACTGTTGTCTGCACTGGTAGAAGGGTCAATTATCGTGATGGATAACGCCAGCTGAGGTGTTTTTATAGACCACCAGCATCCGCAACAAACGTCGCAGAACGTTTCAGGGAACGTCTTGAGTACGTAGGAAACAAATATCCAAATTATCCCTTAACCATAGGTGGAGACTTTAATCTGGTGTCCACTGACTGGGAAAATCATACGTTTATCACAGGGGGCAGAAGCAAAGACTCATGTGAAGTTATTCTAGGAGCGCTCTCAACATACAACCTTGAGCAATTGGTTAAAAGAACCAACTCAAAATGGAAACATATTAGATATTTTGGCGACAAACAGACCTGATCTTTTTAAGGGAGTTAATCTAGAAGAAGTTATTAGCGGCCATAACGTCGTCGTGGCTTCTATGTCAGTGGAAGTTGCAAAAAAGCCAAAGAAACAGCGTAGAGTTTTCTTGTTTGGGAAAGCAAATAAGAGTGTCATTAATGAATATCTTCGTAGTCAGCTCCAAGCATTCACTGGGGGACACAAAGATATTGAGCATCTTTGGACGGAGTTTAAAGGTATTGTCCCCCACATGCTAGAGAAATATGTGCCTAGCAAAAATATGGGGGAGGGAAAGGATTCACCCTGATACAACAAATATATTAGGAAGTTGCTGAGAAAGCAGAGAATTTTGCACAGCCATTTTAAACATAGTCACTGTCCTGATGACAAACAGAAATTATATGAAATGAAAGCAGCTGTCAAAACGTCAATCAGAGATTCTTTTAACGAATTTGAAGGCAATACTTTACAGGCAGATTCTAAAAGAAACCCCAAAAATGTTTGGTCTAACGTAAAGTCTATGAACACTACAAATAATTCAGTAGCTTCTCTTGCTGACAGCACGAGTAATGTAACGGATGATGATATACAGAAGGTCGAAATTCTAAACCTAGCTTCCAAAAACTCGTTTACGGTAGAGGACTGCAGCACCATTCCCCCTTTCAACTATCGAACAAACGCAAGGATGACCGACATTGTGTTTAGTGTATCTAGGATTTAAAAGAGTTAAGATTCTTAGACGCCAGGAAGGCATCTGGCTCAGACGGTATCCCCGTAAGATTTTATGTTGACTGTGCTACAAATATAGCACCATTCTTATCCATCGTCTATCAGAGGTCATTGAAACAGCGGAAAGTTCCACGGGACTGGAAGAACGCCCAGGCCATAGCAATCTATAAAAAGGGTAGAAAATCGCACATAATTACTGGCGAATTTCGCTGACATCAATTTGTTGTAGAACCATGGAACATATTTTGTGTTCAGACATAATGACCTTTCTAGACTCTGAGAAGCTCATCTGCAGGAACCAGCATGGTTTTAGGAAACAATGGTCATGTGAGACACATATGGCCCTCTTTGTGCATGATATACAACAGGCTCTAGATACGGTTTCCCACGTTGATGCCATATTCCTCGACTTTCGCAAGGTGTACGACTCAGTTCCGCACTGTCACTTCCTCAAAAAAGTGCGCGCTTACAGTCTATCCGATGACATATATGGTTGGATAGAAAGTTTTCTGACAGAGAGCAACATGTCGTCCTGTATGGGGAGACTTCAACAGAAACAAGCATAACATCAGGTGTGCCCCCAGGGCTGCGTAATAGGTCCGCTGCTTTTTACGATTTACATAAACGACCTGGTTGATGGTATTGACAGCGGCATTAGACTGTCTGCTGATAATGCTGTATTCTACAGGAAATTGGCATCACACGAAAGTTGTGGACAAATCAATGAGGTTTGCAGCAAATAAATGTGTGATGTACTGAATGGGCGTTCTCTTTCAATATTAGTAAGTGTAACTTACTGCATATAACAAAGTGAAAATCCCCATTAATGTACGAGTACAAAATAATTGCCCAGTCTTTGGAAGCGGTAACATTCGTCAAGTATCTGGGTGTGACTATTCAAAATGATCTCAAATGGAACGATCTGATTACCCAAATAACAGGTAAGGCGAAATATAGATTGCGGTTTATTGGTAGAATCCTGAAGGGATGCAGTCCTTCAACAAAGGAAATTGCTTACAAAACTTTATTTCGTCCAGTATTAGAGTATTGTTCGTGTGTATGGGACCCTTACAGCTGGGTCTGATTCAAGAGATTGAGAAGGTCCAAAGAAGAGCGGCAAGATTAGCGAATGGTACATTTAGCCGTCGAGAGAGCGTTGCAAATGGCATAGAAAGTTTGAAGTGGGACACACTTGCAGATAGACGACGCGCTAAACGTAAGGGACTGCTCACTAAATACCACAATCCAATCTGTGCCGAAGATGTAGAGCATATATTATTATCACTAACTTTCATATCGCGCAATGAACACCACTCAAAGATATGGGAAATTAGATCTCGTACTGACACGTTCAAACAGTCGTTCTTCCCTCGCCTGATCCGTGAGTGGAACAAAGGGGGGAAATACGACTTTGACGTGAATAGTGCCCTCCGCGACACACTGCTTGGTGGCTAGCGGAGTATATATGTAGATGTAGATGTACCACATTCAGACAGAACAGCTGCCACCTTCAAATTGGCGCAAGGCAGATATTATGGAGTGGTTAAAGAGAAAGAGTGTTTCATTTTCAGTCGATGAAACGAAGGCTGACCTCCTGTCTAAGGAAGAAATCGTAGGTGCCAAAAAGACTTACGAACTAGATCAACTGTTAAACGGAATGGGACACCAAGTGCGACTACGTAATATTAAACTACATCTTCTGCAAAGAAAGAGACTGCCAGGAAAATAGCAATGAATTTGTGGGCAATGATAAGATAGTTGGGATTGACTATTTCGTGTGGATGACCTCCAACTGTGCAGTAAAGATACATAATATATTTATATGTCAGATCACAAGCCCAAGCGTGAACAAAGTTATTGATAATCCCGTTATAGATTTTATAATGTGTTCTTTGGCTAAAGAACAAGGTATTACCAGACTAAAGGCTGCAATGCACAACTACAGAATGGATCATATGTCTGACCCTGTGCTAAACTGTTTAAGTATTTTAAATTGCTGTTATTTTCATAACCCCATTTCTAATAACAGCAGTAGGCCTAATTTTTAATCATCATATATATATATATATATATATATATATATATATATATATATATATTGAATAACATTATGTACTATCTCTGTTCTTCCTAAAATGGTGCTGGAGAACGATTTAGATGCGGAAATATTTACTTTCAAGGTGTGACTTATGTCAAGAATAGGCCTAATTAGTTACATTCAGTCCATCTGTTTGCAAGCTTAGTGTAATATTTTAACCAGCACATATTTTTTTCTGCAGTTATAATCCGGGTCTGGTTAGTTTTATGATGTCTAATCATTATGGCTTACATCTACAACGTCAACTGTTATTAGAGATGGAAGTCTTACATTAGGGTACATACTTTAGAATTTTGGATACTAATTTAGCGAATACTGTATGTGTGGAAATTAACTTCCACTTTGTTTTACATTGTAGACACATTTTTGCAATATTGTGACATCTCATTAATTTGTTTACTCTTACAACTTTTTTTCATGTATTAACCGCAACTAGGTCGTGGATACGCAGTGTAAATATTGCGCATTGTGTGCTACCTATATATTTTGTAGACATTTTAGAATTTTTCGATATGTTAAATGTGAAAAATTATTAATTTCCTGCTCTGTTGTGTTTTTACTCTGTGGCCATTCAAACGTTGTACGATTTTATGGTGCAGCCATCTGCTGGTCGCAGTAAGCACACGTTTTCTACAGTGCAGCCACCTACTAGTGACAGGAGGACCTGGGATATGGAACAGAATTTACATTTATTTCGCTTTCTCAGGGTTTGTGAGATAGTATTTCAGGAAAACCTAATTTTCAACAAATGAATCAGTCATCCATGAATGCATGTTTTCAGGAAAGATAAAAAAAATTTTTAAAAGATTGTTCAACACATGTCAAAAGTTGTTCCATTCTTTTTAAAGAGTATATTAGGCGAGTAATTTAACATAAAATCCTGTCTCCAGCTCCTAGTATACCCAGACAAAACAGTGATCAATATGATTAGAGTTACATTTTTTTTAATTAACTGAAATACTTGTGAAAATTTATCACTGAATTGAGCTGTTGTAGTTAACTTAATAATAATTTTATTTTCAAAAGCTATGAAACATATAAAAACTGATTTATACAGAAGACTTACACAAATGTATGACATTTGTAATATACTGTCTTTAACATTAACATCGATTTGAGATGTATAACATTTTTAAAAATTACCGACACAAATAATCTTGTAATGTTATGACTTGGCAAGACTGAAAACAATTACTTCAAGTTATCAATGACTGTCCAAAATTTCAAGTTAAAATTGCTGGCGTTCTTCAGGAATGTACTGCAAGATCTCTTTCTAGGTCGGATGATTAGCTTCAGTGATTGACAGCTGTCTGTTAAATGCGCTTATTTGGTGTAAACATACCTTTCATATCCCATTACTCCACATGATGGATGTATGTTCCATTGCTGTGTGGATGAATGGTGATGCCTGGATGCAAAGATAAGTACTTGAAATGCCTTAATGTTGATATCTGTTATGCAGTATACTTGGTTGTTGAAAGTGTTCGCTTTCCAGTGAATTTACTATCTTCTTAGATAGAGGAAGGCACCAATCCTTGAAATTAATTCCATCTTCATCGCCATAGTAAACATGAGCTTCCAAGGGAGTCTAGACTTTACTATTATCTCACATACTTCTTTTGGAAGATAAATTCGATCGTGCTTTGAAAATAGCCTCTTGACGACACCAAAATCACTGTCATTGGGGAGATAACAATTTCCTCTCTTTGGAAAACAATTACTTGGTTTTATAAAAACCATTTGTTTCTACAATAGCCATTAAAGCCCCTACTATACTGTGATTTCTGTTATATCCACCACAACTGTCGCTAAAGAGGTGCTGTTCCTTAAAGTCCTTCAGAATGCAATCATCTGCGTAATGCAGAAGAAACAGGGCTACTTCATTTGGTCTTTTGTTACCACCGATTTCATGATATTGATAAAATGACCTTCTCCTGATTTTTCATTATAAATTTCAAAAACTTCCAGGGTTAATTGTCGAAGATAAAACTACTCCTGCACCAGAATATTAAGCAATGAAATATTCTGCATGTAGTGAAACGTTATAACTGCCATATCCTTCCTTTCATTTCACAGATTCCTTGATGCTTGAAGAGAACAGTTAAATTTTTAGCTCTTCTTTTGTGGATCATTAATTCTGCTTCAGCAAGTTTCTTTACCTTCTCGTTAAGGAATAGGGACTTTCATTTCTGTTCTAGAACCTCTCATGTACAGCAGGTATCTACCTGAGGCTTACCAAAATTAAGGTGAAAATGGTATTTGAAATATTTAGCATAATACTGATATGGATTGTCTATGTCATGGCGTTTTTCCTTAAACATCTGAAAGATGATTTTCACATTTAACTTTCCATCAAGGTAATTTTTAACCTTGGAGGAATAGTGAGCCTGTTTTATTGAAAAACACTCAGTGCATTGATGAATGACTATCTTAATTTCGGCTGACTTTCAATTTGTAGTGTGGTTTTTACCTCTTAAATCAACTGGAAACTTACTAGCTATCAACAATCCTCTTAGACGATGTAGTTTACTGTCGTCCTTAACCTTTTCCACCTGTATTATTGCTACACTAAAATACCGTCAACTAATATGGAAACCTCACTTACTAACCATCCAACAAAAAGGCCATAGTAGACTAAAACTGCTAAAACTACTAATTGGATGAATATGGGGACTACACACCTCCACTGTCCATCCACATCCTTGCCTTCTGCTATACAAATGCTGCAGGAATATGCACCCCTCCAAAGTTCTATAAGTCCCTCCAGTTCCTCGAAAGCCATGCTTTCCACCTTGCTTTCCACATCCTCTTACATTCCCCAACAGGGGTCCTTTCCCAAGTTATTAAGTTATCATCTCTTCTCACTCACACTGAACAGCTCTAAATAACCTACAACATCTGTAAACTCGACTCCAACAATCCTATTGTGTTCCCTCTCCTTTCAAGTCCTAATGTAGTGCTGTGCCTCTACCTATACATCCCACCAACTCTCCAGCTGCATACTCTCCACATCCTCTCCCAGATAAGTTTCAACAGTCTCCCTCTCTCAGAACATGGACTCTGCTTTGACTGCTTTGACACATCCCATTCTACCAACTCTGAATCCACTCCCCCCCTCCACCTCTCCAAGGATTCTCTCCTCCTCCAGTCCCCATACAACACCGCCACCTTCTCCCCTTCCCTGTCCCCTCAATCCCAATTCCTCCCAAGTCTGCAGATACCAATACCAGCTCCACCTCTCTCCTTGCTCCCCACAGCCACCCTGGTGTCACCACCTCTTACCAGTCTTCAGCACTCATCACCACCACTCTTCTATCTCCTTTCATACCTACTACTTTTTTCTTGTACAATCTTTCATTCATAGTCCTTTTCCAGTTTTAGTGAAAGTGTGCAGTGGTTTGTTCCTAATCATTGGTGTAGCTTCTTTTGCGTTCAGTGTTTTTCAACGTTTTTTTTCAAGTGCTTAGTGTTCTTCAAGGGTTTCTCAAGTGTTTTAACTATGCTGTCTGTTCACAATTTTATCACTGTTTCCAAAAAATTCATGAAGACAGCCCTATATTACTTATGTTCTCAAATTCACTTCAACTTTTAAAATAATTTTAAATTCATAGTACAAGTTCTCTTTGTTTTTTGTTTGTTGTTTTCTTTTAGCATTTAAGTTAGAAGCAAGTCCTACTGGCTGAAGAGTGAGTTGTTTGCACTGCTGCCAGCTGACCCCCTTGACCACATGGGGTGAGATAAAAATAAAGAAAATAAAATTACCTGTATGACTAGTGAGCTAGTCCTTAAACGAATTTTTTGAATTTAGTAATGCAAACATAGTGGACAAAATTTTTGTCAATTTAGATACTTTATCATATTTGGCTACTGAACAGGGGCACATGGGTACATGTGGAATGCCACATGGGGCACAGGGCATAGCGCATAAGGCATGTAACATGGAAATATGGGGGCATGGACACATTCCCTTCTCCTCCCCTTCCATGCCATTGACATGTGGCGAGATGATGAAGTCATGATTTTCAGGATGGTCTTGGAGGTAAGAAACTGCTGCTGCTGACTTGACATGGTACCCAGTCCCACTCCCCTCCCCATGTGGCTGGGTGTGATGATTACTGGAATGACCTTGGATACAAGGAAGCTGGTGTCAGCAGAATATTAAATGTGCAGTTGTATCAGTAGTAAAATGCCACTGCAGATAAAGAAGTACTGACAACTGCTGAGATAGCATTTTTTGCCAGAAATGTCCTTTTGGATGGAATCCCAATTGCTTTTGGCCCCATTACTTAGCTTGCATTTATTGAAAATTTCGGGCCCACTGCAAAGTCCCAAGTGACCGGAAAAAGTACAGGTGACTCCTATATCTAAGAAGGGTAAAAGAACAGACCTTCAAAATTACGGACCAGTATCCTAAATACACCAATTTCCAGCATACTGCAATAACTGCAAGGTAGCAACTTGCATTAATCAATACAACAGAAAAATAGCGAAATTTGCAAATTACACTTTTATTTGCTTGATTACCAACTTTGGGCTTGATAACGACCTCCAGGTGCTAAAGCTGTCCAGGAAACTGTGGCTTGATAGCGTAGTGCAACCTTCAGCCCATACTGGAAAGCGATAAAAACTGCAGTAAGTCGCAAGCCACTCTAGATGTAGCTCTGCTGAATAGATCGCTTTTCGTTAATTTCTCAGCCAAGTACTAACCGATTTTAAATATGCATAGCGCTAAAATAATCTACATGAAAAGGATTATTCAGAAAAATAATACTGAATGAAATTGGATATAATTAGATACACAGTTTTTCAGTTTAAAAATTCTCAGTTAATATTCTGTGTTGAGAATCAAACGTCAAATTTTTCTTACTGTACTTGACTTGTCTTTTGGAACCTTATCATTATCATAAAATGTACCCCCAATTTTATTATTGTTGTTTGACTTGTAACAACATTTTTTATATGTGTAATCTTAATCACATATATATAATTTTTTATGAAATTATAAGGATTTTTAACATCTCCTATTAGTTGAGTATCTTGTTTAAAATCGAGAAAAGCATCCTAAGCTATCAGATAAGTAAGCAGTGCTCCTAAAGTCCATGCTTCTTGATGAAATATTTCGTTTTGGACATTTTTCAAAAATAGATGATACAGCTGTATGTGATCATACAGTGATGAATCAGTCACCTGTTTACATTTTGATCAGTTTAATACACAACACATATATAAAAATAAGACATAATAAACTCTATTGAGCTCTACCAATTCATGAGATCTAGCTTGAAATATTTCTGCCCATTTAATCCTGCTACCTGAGTAGTTTGTAGTCCAGAGAAAGATAACAGAATTTTAAGATTTTTCAGTACATTTTTTCATTGTTCAAATGCATAATTAGGTTCATATTTAACAATATAACTTTATTGCATACACGAAATTTATCGGAACATTTTATGAGAGAATTTCAAGACAAATTAGATTGAAATGCAATATAATACTGAAAGTTGGCTAAAATTTTTATAATAGAATTTCACGACAAATTAGATTGTAATATTATACCAAATAAAGAAATATTATCTGTAAAAATTATAAGACAATTTCAAGATAAAAATAAAAGTGATATTACCTCAAATAATGAAAATTATCTATAGATCTGAATAGAGAATTTCAAGATAGAATGAATTGGAATAAAATATCATGACACAAAGTGATCAAAAACAGAATTTCAAGGTAAACTAAGTTGGTATTATACATCAAGGAAACAAATATTATCTGAAAAACGTGTAAGAGAATATAGGAATAAAGTAGATGGGAATAATATATCAATGTATGAAGAATTATTGAAAGACCTTGTGCAAGAATTTCAAGATAAATTAATTTGGGAATACTTATCATTTGATCAAGAATTATCTGAAGACTTTATGTGAGAATTTTAAGATAAATGAAATTAGGATAATATAGGATATAATCAAAAATTATCTGAATAGTTTATCAGAAAATTTCAGTGTAGATTAAATTGAAAGACATCACATACAAATAAATGATCTGAAGCTTTAATATTAGAATTTAAAATGTAGTTAACTAGGAAAGTATTTTAAGCTGTCATAAATTATCTGAATCTTTCCCACTAAACATATTAAAATCATATGGGAAATAGAGCAGCCTGAAGGGATTGAATATTCTATATGCATAATATATCAGGATTATAAGTTTTCTAACAGGAAATGTAATTATATTTTTCATACAGAGTGCGTTAATAAATAGTTAGTGGATCCAAATCATACTGCTTGTTGAATGTGTAAAAAGTTATTAAAAATTTATACCCCATGGAGAGATAATATAAGATAAATCAGTTGTTCTTTTTATATACAGTTATCCAAAACATTAAAATAACTATGTGAACAGACAATTCTTAGCGATTCTTTCATTCTTTGGTATAAATTTACTGAATTAGCATTATAACTATGTCTTAATATTTCTTCACAAGATGGATGTCTGTCTTTGAATGTATACAACTACATTTCTAAATTTTGACATGTTAATTAAATTCAAATTTTCATAAAATAACTTTAAAACAATAAAAGTTGGTCTTAAATTCTGATGGAATGTTTGAGGAACAACATGAGGTAATGAAGTATATATTTCTCTGTCTTTTTCTTGTATTATTCCGCTAGCATTATCAACTATTCCCATCAAATTTTCTGTGTGTTCATACATAATTTTGTTCATATTTTCCAAGTGAGTAATTTGACCTAGATTCATCTCTTTCAATTCATTATTAATTTTATATTCTCCATGTTTACAAATTGGTGCTAAAAATTCGTATGTACCTTTTTTTAATTTTTTGGCTTATTCCATTTGTGATTTTAAAATTAAATAGTAGGGAGCTCCTTAACTGATGGAAATAGCTCTTTTTTAATTTTTTTTCAATATCACCAAATTGGAGAGGTTCAACTTTTCTAATGTAATAGTACCTTCATCATCAAAATGTTCGAAGGATTTGTCTATTTTTTGAAATTCTAAGTGTTTAGCCACATCTTTTGCTTTGAAACAAGCTTGCATCCCTTTGAATGTAAACATGTTATTGGTGAGGTCTATGACTGACGCCATTTAATAAAAACAATTTTTATCAGAAATATTACTTTCATTTTATTTCATAAACTTACTTAATTGATAAACATCTCACCTGCAATTGCACTTTATTTATTCACCTGCACCCATTTTAAAATATTTTTATGTGTTATATTGATGATACTATCAATATTAAAATTTTCTCTGGTAGGATTAAAGCAAATAATTCACGAGACAGTTTCTCTTCTATGAATTTCTGTTTATTAATTTCCTGTATTATATTTTGATCATTATGACCATTTTCATCACATTCAAATCCAATTCTGTATTCTGGAAACTATTGGTCAATCCTGTATTACCCAGTACTGAATTGTCTCTCAAATTTTTGGTTTTTGAAACAATTGTTGATGATGATCGTAAATAATTCTGGTTACTTTGTTTGAGAAACTAAATTTTATTGTAAATTAAAATCGCTAATGTTCTTATCTGTTTCATTTTTAAAGTGATTATTCTATGATTCTGTACAAATGAAATTATGGCTTTTTATTAATGTGTGAGGTTCTACATATTTATTTATATGTGAGATCTCTTTCAGTTCACTCTAAGATTTCTTATTTCCAGTATTTACATGATCTTCAATTGCATCCCTAGAACGAGTGTAACATTCCAGATCAGCAACTTGATATGCACAAACCCATTTATTATTCTTTTCATCAGTAATCTACATCTACATCTACATCCATACTCCGCAATCCACCTGACGGTGTGTGGCAGTGTGTACCTTGAGTACTTCTATCGGTTCTCCCTTCTATTCCAGTCATAAACACTTGTTAATTATTATATGTAAACTTGTTTTTTTTTTACAAAATCGATTACTTACGCCATTTCATGCAAATTTAGATTTTTTATTTTTATTAATAAAAATTTTATATACAGACCAGGTTCATTATAAGCATAGCAGATTTTTCATTTTCATTCAATATCTCCAAATTGGAGGAATTTAGATTAATCTTTTAATATTTTAAGTCTATATGAATGAAGCTACTTCTACTAGTTTTGTTTATGAAAATTTTAGTTGCAAATAAAAAGGGTAAAGCAATGAAATATTTGAATGATTATGGATACTTAGATGTTCAGGATGATACAAAACTTAATCAAGTGGATAATGTTGTATTTAGAGAAGCGTTAATGATATTTCATGACACACACAGTGTTGAAATAAATGGTGAATTCAAAGAAGAAACTAATCTTTATGAATAAGTCTAGTTTTGGTGTAAAATGTGTAAATACTGACTACAGATCTACTATGTATAAACGAACTCTATAAAATTACACCATAAAGGTGCAACCAAAAAGATATTAGTGTAACAAATACAGCGTTTCATTTATGGAAAAAGTATATTGACATTTAGCTCTTGAAGATGGCAATCATACTGGTATTTTAATGACAAATAAAAGATGTGTACATAGTTATGAAACATATGGTCATTGCTACCCAAAGAATCTAATACTGGTATTTTAATGACAAATAAAAGATGTGTACATAGTTATGAAATATATGGTCATTGCTACCCAAAGAATCTAGATGGAAATGAAAATGTGTTTAGTCATGCATTTTTCCAACTATGGATAATGAGCAACTGGTAATACATATAGATGACGAAGAGTTGTGCATGTTGGAGACTGAAATACACCAGAAGATAAAATAAATCTATTTGAATTTTTGGATCATGTAACTGGCCATTCATTAGAACACACAGATGTTGATGGAGCACTAATATATCCGTACTATAATGGTTCATATTTAGAATTATCCCAAGATGGTATCTATGCTATTCAAAGCTTTTATGGTAAAAATATCGACAACACAGCAATCTATATGAAAAAGAATCCCATTTATTTCATCTGAATCAACTGAATCAATCTTTACATCAAATTAAGAAGTTCAATCTATTACTATTTTGAAATAGAATTTCATATATATTTTTTATTAAAAGTTTAAAAATGGTTGTGAATAGGTAGTCATATGAAATCACATCCAATAACTAATTGGTTAACAGTTTTACTGCAGTATTTATAAAAAAATAGATGGAATATATCAAGGACCTGGTGGTGAAATTGTTTTACTTGTTGACAATATGATATGTATGATAAATCTGTATACATTACAGTTAGTGCCAGGATATCCTAAGCCAATATCTAATATGAGATCAAGTGAAGATTTTTATTAAATGCAGTAGTAAACACAGATATAAGAAAGATATTGTTATTCTACAGTGAAATTTTCTATGTAACGATAGATGTATGCGATTTTAAAAATAAAAGACGAAGTGTTACAACTAATTAATTTCCTACTAGAGTAAATTTTGCATTTAGGTTGATTCATTGATTGTTGTATTTTGTGAGGACGACAGTTTCCATGAATCTAATGAATTCACACAAAACATATTTATAGCTGGCACAGATGATTTATTCTTATTTGGTATTGACTACAATAAACAATCAGCAATAGGTCCTGAGGTAAAAAAATATGCTAAAAGACACATTTCAAAAACTAGAAAATTTTACTTTTTACTAATAATTTTTTTACCAATCCAAACTCTGTAAATATTGGAAAACTGGTAAGTCAACTGATACTTTTACTTCCAAGAATTATACAAAAGATGGTTACAGGATAATATGTAGACAATATATAAATGAATATCATAGGAGTATAAAATAGTAAACAAATTCAGAGTGTATGGGTAAAAATTTTTTCTATGTATTATTATAAAAATCACTTACAACGAATTCCATGTGAAGAACATGCAAAGATGTTGTTGATGAGAATGATGAACAACAGAGAGAGACAGATGCCACATGACAAAAATGTGCAGCTGTCAAGAGATTAAAGAAATAGAATGTTTTTTGTGAAATTGTTGGGTAAAGTCAAACATACAAGTAAATGTAGGAAATGTACTCGATAATATATAAAAAATTAGAAATTTTGTAGAGTCTTTCTTAAAATTTTTATATTAAAGAAAGATACTATAATGAAGCAATTCACAATTGCATAACTTAATGATTATTGTGGAAGAAATACAGATTAAGAAAAGATGAATTAATGAAATAATTACATAAGTTAATTTACCTGTTCTTAAAAGAACACTTGATAATATAAGAGTAGCTGAACTGGAAACTAGAGCTAAAACCCCTGGTACTAGAGTCCATAGTAAATTAAAGAAATCAGAATTATCGATTTAATTATTTTAGAAAATTTTACATTTCCTCTAAAATTATTCCAAAGGACTAAGACAAGACCAAAGCATGCACCTAATATAAATTATTTTCATGCATTCGACAATATTATAATACTTGAACATCAAGACAATATAAAACAGTGAGACTTGATCAAATTTATCCATTCAGTAGCAAACTATTTGAGCAAGAAACAAAGAACAAACTGTCGGAAAAGATTAATTTTTGATTAAAGAAATAAAAAAGTTTAATGAAAAATTAAAATTTCTGTAACAAAATCTTAATAAATATAATATAATATAATTAATTTTATTAATTTGTAAAAAACGTTAGACTCTAAAAATATGCTAAGTGTGCTCAATGTACCCACTTACAACTTGCATATGAGGACTGTGGTTGGGTAGGTGTATGGTAGATTTTGGTTTATTTGGAGAATTTTAGAAAAATGTGATTTATCAGTAAAGGAGATTGGATGCTAGTGTGGCGTCTTCTTGAGTAGTGCTTGAGTGTTTGGAATCTACACAAAGTTTGAATTAAAGGAAGAAAGCAGTTTGGAGATGGGCTGCTAGATTTGTTACTGATTTATGACTAACGCAACAGCATTACAATCATACTTTGGCAAGTCAAATTGGGATTCCTGCAGAAAAATAATATTCTTTTTGAGAAAGACTGTTGAGAAAATTTAGAGAACTGTCATTTGAAGCTGACTGAAAATGATTCCACTACCACAAACAAATATATTACATGCAGGGACAATAAGATATGAAAAAGGAGGGTTCATGCATAGGCATGTAGAAAGTCGTTTTCCATGATTCTGTTTGTATGCAGAGCAGGAAAGAAAATGACTGGTACTGGCATGGGGTACACTTGCCATTAATATTTTAATTTTGTTAGGCAGCCAACAACCTTGGGAATAATTTAAGACCAAAACTAGGTTCCCAGCAGCTTGGAGAAATGTGATATAAGTGTTTTTCAACAGCCTTGGAATTTTTCTGGCAATTTGCAACTGACTTACATTAATACTTTTTGTAATTTTCTTACTTACTGAACTGCCTAAATAACTAAATTTCTGTTAGTCATATGCCTCTCTCAACCCAATGAGGCAAGGATGTGGTACAAAAGCGTACATGAAAATGTGAAGGGTTATCATGGCTCTGAATTTCATCGATATTTTTAAGTATTCATTGAGATTTTTTAACGAAGGGTGGGACGTGAACTTATGAACTAGTTATTACTAATAGGATTTTCATAAAAAAGCACGATTATGCATACAAATGTTTAATTATTTCAGTGATTAAAGAAGTGTAGAAAAATCATCTTTAGTGGGAATTTATATTACATATTTTCAAAAACCGACTATAACAAACATTCTTATGAGTAATTGGAATTTGTTGTAAGTACTTATGAGATCAATCATCTTCAAATTACGAAATCGGTAATAAATGAGTCTTATAAGCTACTAATAATTTCTTGCAACAGCGTATCTTCAACAGAAGGTAACAGTGTGTTCTTGACAGAAACAATGTCAGTCATAGTGATACTCTTTTCACCTTCTTTGTACACCTGGGACTCTGGCAGTCTATTTCTGTACAGATTTTTCACTGAAGTCTCCATGGAATTGTCTGCTTCTCTTAGGCAAAGAAGTCGGCAATTAAGGTATTCCTTTGGTTCACTCAAGAGGTCAGTTATAAGCACACTGCCTAGTGTTTTGGTAAGATTACGACGCTTTTGGGTCTTATTGTTATTTTATCGGTGAACAATATCAACGTTTATGCCAGGAATGTTCAGTATTGCATAGACACTGTCTGAGTCCATTTTTTTAAATTGCTACTTACATCAAATGTCGCAGATAGCTCATCTGCATCGTCTACTCCATCTTTCGTTGCATTGTAAAACATGTTTATCTCGGTTTTCTTTCTTTCTCCAGTCGATTCATAAATCTGAGCATGTGCTGAAGACTAGACATAGGGAAAATGAATTTGTTTTTCTTCAGTATATGAAACAGGAGTGTAATATTCTTTTGGAAACTAAACTTAGATGCATAGACTTCTGTACAATGAATTTTACAGCATTCTGGAGTGATTTGTCACTTGTTCTTACACACTGTTCCCACAAAAGTGATATTGTGTTCTTTGAGCAGATGTGACTGTAGTTCAACGCTTGTGAACCAATTATCGAAAGTCACATTAAGGCGAGTTTTTTAAAATAGGATGTACCAGACGATTCACCACATCAAATGGTTTATTGCTCAATGCAAATGGTCCATCTGGCTAATTTCCGTACATATTTCAAGGTTGACGAAATAAAAGTTCTTGGTTTCGATCAAGGTTAATTTTTTATGCCATATTTGGCTGGTTTCGATGGAAATTAGCTTCTGACTCTGAAATGGAGGCAGTATTTCATTTGTTGTCTATTCACCTAAGATATAGGCAGTTTTTAATGAACATTTCAGATAGCTGATGTAGTGGTGCTAAGTTTAGCAATAGTTTTCTTTCTCTACGTCGTCAAAACGAAGACATTTATGTATGAAATGTAACCACTGCCATGTCAATATTTCAATGCTTGTGCTATCTGAAGCCCAAAAGTCATTTGTGTTCTGGCATCCAGATCGCTAAAATCTCGCAATATAGAATAAACCTACATAAGCCTTCAATTCCCTCATGATCATTTCTTTCATGAAATAATGATTTGTAGCCACTTCACAAGCTGTTTTCCTTTCTGCAATTTTGCAAGTTTGTTTCTGACAAGATAATACTAAGCATATTATTTTGCAAAACAGACTTCAGAATTCAAACTCTGACTATGCTTATCTTGTTACCTAACTCGCTATAGCTACCTGTATGCCGATATTTTGAGAACGATTCCAAATGTGTGTTGTTGAGGTGGCTTTTTGCACCACTTAGTTCCTTCTTTACCAAAATAAAATAATCTGGGTACTTGACTTACCAATCACTCGACCCTTTCTGGTAGCACTGGATTGTGGGTAGTATTATACAATGGATATACTGGTTTATTGTCTTCACTGTCATTGTCATCATTTGCATATTGCTCAGTACCACTAATATGACTGCTCTCAGTTACATGATCTTAATTTTTGCTGTTGTCTTCACTGTCTGCAGTCTCTGCCATGCAATGACGTATATGCTCAGCCTCTGTTCTTCATTATCCATCTTGACCAAGTACACATAAAACCTCAAAAATTCATTAAAATATTAGATAAAAAAGACACAAAAGTGTTACGATACAGTTGTGGAATGGTCGTAATTACATTGTTATCATCTGTGCATGTGTGTCTCCTTGCACGGGGAGCAGCTGACTGACTGTTGGGTTGCATAGGGGAGGGGAGTTCTATTGTTAGAGCTACTGAACACTTCAACAATGTACAAATGCGGAACAGAAAACTGTACACAAAACAAAAATAGTGGGGTCACATTGACCCTACCACATCCTCGTCAGGCTAACTTCTGAAAAGAATATTGCAAATCAAAATCTTTACAAGTACCTGTGTTACGAGTATTTCCGTAGACAAGTACCACTTTGCATGGACATTCTCACAAAGCCAAATTGTTAGGACATGATTACGGTGAAAGTTCAGTATAAATGAAAGTTTTAGTGTGAGACAAAAAAAAAAAAAAAAAAAAAACAAATTGGCGGAAGTTCTTGTGTGTCTAAGCAAATGCACAAAGTTTTGTGAAAATGTGATGGTGGTTTATAAATCCTAGAATTATTGGGTTTGGCCCATTTGCTCTGTCTTATTTCTAAATATGTTTGTGTACAAAAGTGTGAAGAGAACTTGCAGAGTTTCTGTATTGACCTGTCTCGTACCAGTACTTCTAACCTGTGTTGCTGTACCATGTCTGTTAGTCAAACAAGAAAGGATCCTTGAGGGAAGTACCATCAGTCTAATTGCATATGAAATATATAAAAATGAGAAAGGAGTGAATTACTTCATAACCATATCAGTATATAAAAAGAACTCCATTAGGGTAAGCATTCATTCCTACATACTTAATTATATTAACCATTCATTGAAGATGTCATGTCCTTAGCCAATTTACTGCACTATGTGGAAACAGCCAAAAGCCATTCAACTATTAAAGAAATTGTAAGGAACATTTCAAGTAAGCTACAGTCAAGGAAGAAGACGTCATTGGTGTATACCCTATACATGTGTAATCTTAACCGCTTTCACTGAATAAAAAAAGCACAGTTGACTCTGAAAACAAGCAATGGTAGGCCCTAATAACATTGGAATGAAAACAATGAAGCATACAATTTATTATATAATATAAAAGTCAGAGAACTGGAAGCGAGGTGTAGCAAAGCTAATGCAGTGAGCGCTCAGCTACGATCTACTCTCTTCTGCAAGAAGGAAGTCATTACCAAGACTAAGTTATCTGTGCACCGTTCAATCTTTCGACCAGCTTTGTTGTATGGGAGCGAAAGCTGGGTGGATTCAGGTTACCTTATCAACAAGGTTGAGGTTACGGATATGAAAGTAGCTAGGATGATTGCAGGTACTAGTAGATGGGAACAATGGCAGGAGGGTGTCCACAATGAGGAAATCAAAGGAAAACTGGGAATTAACTCTATAGATGTAGCAGTCAGGGCGAACAGGCTTAGATGGTGGGGTCATGTTACACGCATGGGAGAAGCAAAGTTACCCAAGAGACTCATGGATTCAGCAGTAGAGGGTAGGAGGAGTCGGGGCAGACCGAGGAGAAGGTACCTGGATTCGGTTAAGAATGATTTTGAAGTAATAGGTTTAACATCAGAAGAGGCACCAATGTTAGCACTGAATAGTGGATCATGGAGGAACTGTATAAGGGGGGCTAAGCCAGACATGGCTTAGCCACAGCCTGGGGGATGTTTCCAGAATGAGATTTTCACTCTGTAGCGGAGTGTGTGCTGATATGAAACTTCTTGGCAGATTAAAACTGTGTGCCCGACCGAGACTCGAACTCGGGACCTTTGCCTTTCGTGGGCAAGTGCTCTACCATCTGAGCTACCGAAGTACGACTCACGCCCGGTCCTCACAGCTCTACTTCTGCCAGTATCTCGTCTCCTACCTTCCAAACTTGTGTTTGTAATATTACAATGTAAAATTTCTTTGAAATTTGCCAGTGAAGTTTTTGTTTTGTTGCTTGTGGATGTTTCCAAAGCAATTAACTTTTCCTGAACTGTGAATCTCTGTGTGTGTGTGTTTTTTGCAATGTCCCTACAATTTTATAATGTAGCATTGCTCCTTTAGCAAACTGAAATCATTAGATCAGCTGCAGTGTTAATATATTTTGCAGTAACAAACTCTGTGCAAAACAGACAAAGGACATTGATGTAATGGTGTCTGACATTCATTTGCTCCATGATACCCATGCTTCACGTTTTCCATCTCGCCAATGTATCAATTATGAACAAAATATACACTTAAATGTAGGAGGCAACACCATTTGTGAAGACAGCTATTCTCTGCACTGACTGCTACCTACAAATTATGAGAAAGTTTTGCTGGTAAATTATCCCTGCAATATGTTACATATAAACATATCCTGAGAAGAAGGGCTGAACAGAGACAACATGGAATAGTCAACAGAATAAAAAGACTTTGTGAATAAGCTGTTCAAACGTTTAAGTAGCAGAAAATTTTGAATCCAAAATTATCTATGCAACATGAATGTCATGAGACTGTTTCAGAAGCAAATTAAGAAAATTTCTGGAGAAATTTTTTAAAGGAGAGGGGGGCTGTTATACAGCAGAAGTGTATGATGGGCAAATGTAAATTTTTTTCAAAGTTTTCTCTCGCCAGCACCAACTCAAGGCAAGCCAGGTCAACGCCCAAAGTTGCAATCATAATGACAAACAGGCAGAAAGCCAACGTAGTGAGTAGCAGTGCAAACCCAGCAGATATTGCTTCATTTTACAGAAGGGAGAGGTCTGAATCGTACAGACAGCAATATGACTTCAGCGAGCAGAAGACATAATGTCATTATTGCTTAATATAGCAAGAGAGAGTAAAATTTTACAAGAAGACCTATCAGTCTGCTGATATTGTGGGAATGCAAGTTGAAGCCCTGAAAGGAATGCTTGCAAAATAGAGGTACAGTGAAGACTGCTGAAGAGTCTGACCACATTTGATCATTGGCAGCCAGGCATAGCGTCAGCACCTCAGATGAGCAGTAATAAATCATCAGCCTTGCGAGGCTTCCAGTGAATCACGTGGCACTACATCAGCAATGAGGTCGAAATTGTCATGTGCTGATACAGTTTACCGAGATGACTTCTGACTTACACACTGCTACCTGTCTGGTCTGCTGTACTCAGTTGCTATGAACTGCCAATCTCACAGTCGCCGGTGAGAAGACTTGAAGACTTCAGCGACTGGCTCACTAAAGCAAACTGATAGTGTCAGCGCATTCCCCCCCCCCCCCCCCGACCCAATACAGTATTTGGGAAGTGCGCTAACAATAGCTGCCCCCGAATAGTACCTACAAGCAGTCATTGGCAGCCCCAGCCTTCTTTGCTGGAAGGGCTATGCTGTTGTCCATCTCCACACCATAATTTGAGTATATCCCTTTGATGCCCACAAGACTGCTCTGGTAGTATGCAGTCACTGTTTTGGGTAGCGACTCCTATGTGCAACAATCACCAGTGAGACGTGCTGCCCACACAGCATGTGTTGCCACAGCAGCTATGTCCTCTGCAAATTGCTGAGACAGTGTCAGTATGTTCAGAGGCTATGTGCTTTGCAGCTGTTAGCCTGGGTGGTGACATAGGGAAGTATACATGATTGTAAATTTGATATATTGAATTCTCTTTGTGCTAAGGCTGTATATTCGGTGCCCAGTGCACTGACCTGCCTGCTCCACTGCACTCTATGCTCCATCACCCATCGGTAGGGGCTTCAACCCAGGCCCCTAACTCTCCCTGCAACCATCAGCGATTGCAAACTTGTGACACCATCATTTCCTAAGTGTTGTTATGTTGTATGTCTGAGTGGACGATTAACTGATTAAAAACAGTAACTTTACTCATATTTAAATGCATTATGTAGCATGAGACACTTTCAACAATTTACTAAATGTTTTGAAAGTCATTTTTCTTCTGCTTGTTTCATTGTATTACAACATTCTTAATTTAATTTCATATTCCTTTCTACAAGCATTGTCCCTTTGAAACCACACTGTTGTTCACATCCAAATGCCGCATCATCCATAAAGTACAACACTCAGAACTGAAAGCAAGCTTTTACACTGAAAGTATAAGGTATTTCAGGAACATTCTATAAATGATAAACACTGAACACAACTATTTGGTGGCTGTGGGATCTAGTGACTTACATCACAAACGCCAGCTGTGCTAACTACTAAGCTACATTTCGCGCACTGCTCGCCACACTATGTACCACATTTGAAGATGAGTGTCTCTGTAATGTGCATTCAAGAATCCATGTTTCTTAAGTTTGAAATTTATACCATAGCAGCTACTCACTACAAGTCATGCACGGCACTGAGTCGTCAGTACAGGAAGACAAACAATAAAACACTCCTTCTAATCTGCAGCAGCTGTAAATACTTGCCCTCTACCTCTAAAGTAAGCAGTCAGCTTTATTTACATGAGGGCCAAATTCAATGTCAATTAAAATTAAGTACATCTTAAAAATATTACTACCTCTTTAACGATTTTTGCCATTTTTGTTTGTTACTAAGCAAGAAAACTACACTCTTAACTAGCTCTTAACATTAGTTGACAGTTTTGGATTTAATTGTATTTTGCTAGACGAATATTATTATAAAATGCGAATGAAAACTGTAAGCCACACAAATACTTCAGTGGGCCACATGTTGCCCATGGGCCACAGTTTGATGACCATTGCTCATGACACTGACTTGAGTGGTTCCATATGTCAGCTTATATCCAATTTTGGTGGAGTGATGCCACATGTGGACTATTTGTGTAACGTAAGACAGAGGTAAAAACTATACCTTATCATGTACATCCTCTATGGCATCTGACCATAACTGTAGTGTGTCTCTCTGGAGACCAGCACTGCCGTGCAGTGAATTCCCTGTGTATGGCTGTGTACCATTCTCTCCTGGTAGTGGTGGTGGTGGGGAGGTATGGGGAGAATGGTGAAGCTTAATTCCTTAGCTTCATGCTGCCCTGTCCAAATTATGGTAGGGGCACTCATGTTGCTCTCCTTGGCATTTGCCCATGGCTTCTGAGATTACAGGAATTAAAAATAGCTTTACTAACTCATTACTTTGGTTCAATTACTAAAGTAACTTCTGTCTTGAAAACCAGAAAGTAATCAATGTCATTAAAATCTACATCATTAAAATCAGTGGATGTCATGTGAGGCAATTTTCTTTGCTAATAACTGTTCTGGACATTTCTTTAAATATTTATTTATTTATTACGCGTATTTGTGCTTTTGCAGAAGCAGTTAGTATGTGCCCTATTGCACTGGATATGAATCATCACTATGTGTGCGATATAATTAACTTCACGCTCTATTCAATGGAAGTGATTTTAGTAGTTTTCGTCAGACGATGCAAGGCAGACTGTACAGGTAAAATATTAATGTACCATAACATGTTTGCATTGTCATGAGTCAGAAGAATTAGAGTACTGGTAGCGTAGTATCCTTTTCTTTCTAAATTTAATGGGCAGTACATAGGACTCAAAAATATTTACCTTCTACACATAATTTACAGATATTTCTAATTCGAATGAGTAATTGTTGGGATGAGTGATAAGTTAGTAAGTGGAATTGTCCATAAAGGACTGATGACAATATTGTTGAATAGTAATTACTCTTATTCTTTCCAGTTTTGTCAAACAGTGAGCCGGCCCTCTGTGACCAAGTGGTTCTAGGTGTTTCGGTCCGGAACTACACTTCTGCTATGGTCGCAGGTTCAAATCCTGTCTTGGGCATGGATGTGTATGATGTCCTTAGGTTAAGTTAAGTTTAAGTAGTTCTAAGTATAGGGGATTAATGACCTCAGATGTTAAGATGACCTCATATGTTAAGATTTGGTTAGAGCCATTTGAACCATTTTTTATCAAACAGTGAACACTCATATGATTTCAGAATCATGGCAATTTACATTAATTTGAATAAAAATTACTAAGTATTATTTTACTGCTCCACTCTTAGTATGAATCTCTGATATATAATTTATACATACAGTATTTCAAAAATATAAACAGCTTACGCAGGGCAATTACTTCCCTGAGGAAATTTGCAATGACTGTGTGTGAAATATTTTTTTTCATTCTGTCTGGGAAACTACCGGTACCTTCCATCAGATGTGAATCAACTAGTGTTGTTTATTTGTTTGTTTGTTTATTTATCAACCATTCAGGATGTTTACCACGCAATTGGCTTCATCAAAACACATTTTACATATTTTATAAAAGTGTAGTTGTTACTAATTTTTACATTATACATTATGCATACATGTACGTACATCTTTTTAGTAGTTAGTAATTTGTACATTTTACTCACATCATCATGTTCCATATACATAAATACATAAACTTCTTACTTATCAGACAATTTCAGCAATAATCATTATACAGTTTACATTCAAGAATTAATTATACAGTTTTATGCATTTAGTTAATGATAGTTACATTCCTTCATTGTTTATACATTCCTTTCAAATTACTTCCAAGATATTCTTCAATTGAGTAATATGCTTTATTTTTGAGCCATGGGTCTGGGTGAAGTCACTTATTATTAATTTATGCCAGTGGAGATTTTATTATCAAATATCTTTTTCACTTTATTATCTCTTGCTGTGTTGCAGGATACTAAATAACATGAGTTAATGGCACAGTATTGCTGATTTTTAAGCGACTGAGGGGCTTGCAGAGGATCACTTTGTTGTTTTGTGTAAGTCTGAGGCATATTTTGATACAATGTATATTGAAAGCACTTCTAATAATAATAGGATCTTCTACTATTTATTTTGAACTTTAGGCTTTTATTATCATTGTCTGACGATTTTGCCATTTCTTTTTTGATTTTCTTTCACATGTGACTGGCTTTGTTTGATGACTGAACAGTGGCACTCCGTCTTCAGGCCACAAGTGGCCCATCGAGACCATCCGACCGTCGTGTCATCCTCAGTTGAGGATGCAGGGATGAGGGACGTGTGGTCAGCATATCACAAGGCTAAGTGCACCTCGAAAAATGGCAACAGCGGATGGAGGCCTGCATGGTCACCCATCCAAGTGCCAGCCACGCCTGACAGTGCTTGACTTTGGTGATCTCACGGGAACTGATGTATCCACTGCAGCAAGGCTGTTGCCATTGACTGAACAGTGATCTTTGCTAACACATCTGCTGCTTTTGGCATTTTACTGGAAGTCTTTTTGCAAGCATTCAAATGTTCATTAAAATGGTAAGTTCCTTGTAGATATTTGCTAATACTGTAAAGATGTTTCTGCTTTTTGCAGGATACAAATAAAACCATCATCAACCATGGCCCTTGTCCTCCTTTTTCATTCAGTTCTCGTTTTAGTTGGAAGGACTCCCACATAACTTTCAAGTAAATATGCGGTTAAGTGTATCATTTATGTTATCAAATAGCATTTGTATTATCTTTCAATGTCTTTAAATGGCAGTTCAGTAGTTGTAATATTTGCTGATGACACAAGGGTCTAAATTCAACCTTTGCAGACATGGTCTAAATGATTGCTGAACATATCTACGAGGGGTTCGCAGCTAACACTTTAGGTCTTAATTGCACAAAGACTCCTATTATGCAATTTCAGATAAGTATTAACGATCTGCTGCCACACGAAGTAGACATTAGTGGCCATACACTGACTGAAGCACTGAGTGTAAAATTCCTTGAGATCACCTGCATAACAGGTTAAAATTGAGCCAACACACGGATAAAATAATCGAAAAGATTAGTTTGGCGTGTTTTGCCCTGAGAATCATCTCCTATAATGTTGACCTAAAGCCAATATAGTTTCTTTATTTTTCAGACATCCACTCACTGTTGTCTCATAGATTTTTCTTTTTGGACTGTGCACCTAAAATGAATAAAATGTTTGTTCAGCAGAAGCAAGGAGTAGGAATATTGTGTAAAAAAGGTAATACAATTTGCAGAAGCCTTTTTAACGATCTCAAAATTCTTACACTTTGCAATATATTTATTATTTAATGATTTTCGTTGCTGATAATAAAAGCTGTTTTCAGATGAATCGTGAATTAAAGACACAATACAAGACATAGCAATAATTCTAATGTACACTTCACTTCCTTGTCCAAGGGTCAAAATGGAGTTATGATCTCTGACAGAAAAACATTCACTATTTGGGATTGAAAATTTCTGTTACCTCTGCATGGCAACAAGCTGTGGGTGTTATGAAACTATATGAAAAATAGTAACATATTACATAAATTGAAGGTGTGGCAGGAGGGGAAGAAAAGAAAGGAAAGGGAAGGAATTAATGATGTCAGCTGCATTGGGACTTTATGCAGAGTCAGTGACAACAAGTGGAAATGGGTATGGGATCTTCTTACTACATACACATTTTCACTTATAACAGCTAACTCCACATAAAATTCCAGTGCAGCTGATATCATGAATTCCATCCTTTTCCTATCCCTTCTCTCCCTCTGCCCTCCACTTTCAATTTACGTAATCGGTATCACAGCTGTGGTCAATTCATACAGTATACAGCAGTAATGTTGTTACATAGGACTCAGTATTTGCTAATGTGGATATATTTTCTTTCAAAAATACCACTGTATCAAATAAATATTAAGCTACCAGCAGCAGATGAACAGCAGATGTATAGCAATCCTTAGATAGCAGCTGTCTTCCATGTAGTAGCCTTCTGACTGATTAACTTAATTAAATTTAAACACTATGAGCTTGAATAACATTCAGCAGTATACTAGATCAAGGGAAAATATTCGTGTAAACTGTCCCAGCACACCTTGTGCCAAAGTCTTCTTACTACTGAGGTGTAACATTCTGCATTAAGCTGCCAGAAATTATTAAGCGTCAATCAATTGAATGTATTCGAAAAAGCTGTCACATCCTTCTGATTTAAGAAATGTTTTTACAGTGGTCTGATTACATGGGTAACAATTTAGAATAATTATCTAATATCACTATACTCTAAAAACTGTTAAACATATGACTTACATTACATATAATTAATTAAAGTTGAACTCTCAAAACGCTGTATAAATAACACCACTCGTCACAATGGTGTCAAATTGCAACAGGATATTATCGGAGAAGAGGATAAATGTATGGCAGAAGAAAAAAAAATAGTGTGAAAATTAAAATTTTTGAAAACATGATCAGCGATCTTATATTAATATGGTAATTAAAGAACAGTCTTGATCGCAAATTTCCTTTAATCAGAGTGACTAGTTTCAATCCTTAATGATCATCTTCAGACTACAGAACGGCAGGTGGACTTCCATGGAGCATGCCGCGCCGACCCACGATGCTGAACTGACTGCTCACTTGAGGAGTCAGTTCAGCGTCGTGGGTCGGCGCAGCATACTCCATGGAAGTCTACCTGCCATTCTGGAGTCTGAAGATGATCCTTAAGGATTGAAACAGGTCACTCTGATTAAAAGAAATTTGCGATCAAGACTGTTTGTCGATTATCAGTGTGAAAATTGATCAATAGATCGCGCTGTAAGTGTCAGAATACGTAAATGAAAACAACTGTCATACACACGACCCATTGAAGTTGGTATAAACACGCCAGGTAGATGGCTTTTCCTCCTTTCGCGTCTGCAATGTTCGTCATGACTGTCTCAATGTGGGATCACGTTCTGCTTGTAAAGCTGTATTACAAGAATACTGACTATGAACACATCGCTCTGCAGAAGTTCCGGACATTAAAGGGTTTGAAAAATGGCGTTGGTTCGGGTCTGCTGTGGGTCTGGAGAAAATGATTCAGACATTCGAAAAGATGGGTCCTTTTGGTGTGCAACCTGGTAGAGGGAGGAAATGAATGGATTCAACGTCGTGGTAGCTGTGGCCATGGCAAAGAAGGAGGAGACGAGTAATGGTGTGCAAACATGCAGTGCATGGAGAATTGCCCAAATATTGGACATACCCCTGAACACAGTACGTAAAATCCTACCACACATCCTTGTTTCCTATCCTTTCAAAATCACCCATATGCACGAGTTGCTGCCTGTTGACCTGCCAGCAAGAGAGACCTTTGCTTTAGAAATACTTGCTCTCATGGAAGTGGACAATGATTGGCAGTGGTAGATTTTGTGGAGAGCCAAAGCCCATTTCCATCTGACAGGATATGTCAATACACAGAATTGTCAAACACGGGCAATGGAAAATCCACATGCAAATCAACCAGTACCACTTCATCCTGAAAAGGTCACTGTGAGGCGCTGGTTTATGGCATCATTTATCATAGGACCACATTTTTTCGAAGATACAGGTTCCCTGTACCGTGACTGATAAGCGCTATGAGTGTCTTTTGCGCAAACACGTCATTCCAGCTCTCCAACAGCGTGGATATGAGGATGGCATCCTTTTTATGCAAGATGGCGCACCTGCACACATTGGAAATCCTGTTAAACAGCTGCTGAAGTGCCTTTTCGGAAATGCTAGAATTATCAGCCACCATTTCCCTACAGCCTGGCCATCGCGATCTTTATCCGTGTGACGTCTGGCTATAGGGCTATCTGAAAGATGTTGTGTTCAGTCTTCCGACTGCAAACTTAGCTTCATTGAAGGCACACATTGCGCAACACATTCTGACTGTGACCCTGGAAACACACCAGTCAGTTGTGGAACACGCTGTTTCTCAATTTCAACTTGTTACAGGAAGCGGTGGACAGTATATTGAACATGTTTTGCGGAAATTAATAAATCGATCTGATTTTGGTTGATGCTTTTTATGCGATTTTTGGCCTCAGGACAATTAAAAATCGATGTGATCGTTGGTTTTTGGCGGTTTTTGGACTTAGCAAAATGAAAAACCGATGTGATTGATGCTTTTTATGCGCTTTTTGGCCTCAGGACAATTAAAACTGATTTTTCCCATCCTATGTGATATAACCTTGCTGTGGTGGATGGGCTAACGTAACTAACGGTATCACACCTGTACACCCATGAGCACTGAGTAGTACAGTATGTTTAACATCAGAAGTACGCCTTAGGCATTGTTGTATGATTCATTTGTCATTTGTAGTCGACTACTATTAATTTATGATGCTTACAGTGCCATCTATTGCTGCATTTTGTAATTATTTATTTTTCATCTGCCATACATTTTCCTCCTTCTCCAATAGTATTCCATTGCAATTTGATGTCAGTCTGACCAGTGGTGTTATTTCTACAGTGGTATGAAAGTTTAACTTTAATTATAATCACCCTATATATATGTATGTATACTACGCTGGCAGAAACGATTAAATGTAAATGCATTCCAAAAAGCTGTTCAATTTTTTTATTAAAAAAATGCTTTTATATAGCGTTTGATTTTCTGGGTAACTAAGTAACTAACTTTTTGTGCATTTTAATTGTCTGTGTGAAATTTTTATAGCACAGCTTGTTCTTATAATTCCGAGAATCAAAGTTCAGTCATGTATGAAATGTACACAGATTCTTATGATTTACAGCTGCATTATTGTTATGGCTCTTCATATTATAATTATTTATAAGAGTACCTAAATGTTTCTACAAATTTGTGTTGATATATATGGATGCATAATTACGTGTTTATTACTACTGCTATCGATCAACACTCTCCAGTTTTTCAGATTTTTGTTTCTGTCTTCTTTGCCTCTTTAGTTTGGTCTGTCACTATGTTGTTACGATATCAAGATATCAAATTTCTTTATATTTGTTTCCCTTTTTGTCTTTGTTTTGACCAACTGCAATCACATAACTACCACAGTTCCTCTTGTTTTTGTGTTGTTTTGTACTTTTCCAATAATGGTACCAATTTGTCTTCTCACTTGTTGTCTTTTTCTTTATTCTGTCCAGGTTGTTGCGATTTCTTACTTCTTGTGTTTTAAAAGCCTCCTAATGTTAGTGTTTTGTTTTTAAAAGGTTTATTTCCATTATTTTTGACTCTCTGATGTTGTTTCTCTCTTGTAATCTATGTTACTGTTCATTTCTTCTTTCAGAAATACAAGAGTATTCGTTTTGTTAGTCCGTTCTCATTCATTTCGTAGAAGTATCAAAGTTTAGTATTTGCCTTGCCATGACTTCTCATATTAGCTCTATATTTCCATATATCTCCTCATTAGTTGTAATTTTACAACCATCTGTAGTATGTATTGTTCCTAATATTTTGTTAGTAATCCATCTTTCACATATGTCTGGTTTGGTGAGAAAAGTCTGAATTGGATGCATAGCATGGGTGGGTCCCTTATTATGAAGAAACTGTCAAGCTTTCTCTGTCCATGTACCAGTTCGTTTGCACCAAAAATTGTCAGTCGACATTGAATATACTGACCCAGTACTTGTCGCAGTCTGATTCATTAGTTCTCTTTCTGTGACACAATGGTCTGCTGCAAACAAAGTTTGCATTTATCAATGAGATTGTCATTTTGGCTTGTTCAGGGATGCCTGAATATGATTCATTGCCCACTGATGAGTAACCACCTTTGAATCAGTTGTGCTACTCCTTTATCTGTGAACTGCTCATGGTACTCCAAAAGCATGCTGAACTACTCATGGTACTCCAAAAGCATGTTGAATCTCGTTAATGGTTTTTTTTGGGTATCGCCAAACTTTTAGCAAAATTTGAGGCAACTGTGCAGCTCACATTGTTCCATCAATTTACAGCTTATTGGAATCTGGCGAGTGCTCACTACATACCCTCACTGAGAAGTCGACTGCCACTGATTTAAGCTTTCCACTGGCAGGAAAAAGTTCACATCTCCACATCGGTGTCCCCCACCACATCATCAAAGAAAGTCATTTGCGTGCTATAGGTTTATGTGTGTGGCAGTCATAAATCAGCAGAATCAAGTGTCAGTGCAACATGATATCTTTGAATTAACCAAAATCTTTGACTTTTCAGAACTTGCGCTGCCACTGCGGTTTGTTCTTGAGTCTTATTCCGGCATTCACAATGTGATGTTGCATTGTATATTTTGTTCCTAATAAATACTGAGCTGCATATAAAGTGGTTTTTAGGTTATTAATATGACGGCTGTTTGACCTGTTCTCCATATGTAGATAAGGAGATTTGATAATTTTTTTAGCACACCTCATATATGTGAATTCTACAGGTGTGCATTGCCGATTAATGACAAGCAGAGATATTGTAGTTCATTCTGGTAACCTGCTTTTACTGCCTGCATTCGTACTGATGCACACTTTGTTTTACTGGATGTTTAAATTAAATTGTAGCCACTCACAGAGGTATGCTATGGACTTTAATAATAGCATGCCAGTGAAACTTGATAGTTTTTCTAATGCCTTAGTGCAGAGCCGATATACACTGGAAGAAACTAGTACTAATTTTAGCCACAAAGTACAAATCTGGCGTTGTGAATGCAAGAAAGATATATAGACATGTTTAAATATGTAATGGATTAGGAATCGGCTGTGGGTATAAAAGGACAAACAAGTGAGAAAGGCTTAATATTGATTTTTATTATTAACTGCCACATACACAATTTGTTCAGCATGAGTGCCAGAAATGCCAACGAGATGCTGCATCTATAAAACAGCATGATCAACAGTTGCTCACAGCAGATAACTAATAGTGTTGTGTGTTTGTTGGTAATGTTAGAAATGAGGACTACAGAAGATGTGCCAGAATACATACTCAGCAGGAATGGATCTTACATATCTCTGTCCAATATGTAGTACAGATTCTAACTCACCTCTGCCCCTCACACTATTTTCTTATGCATCTAAAACAATGGAAAATAAAGTTCAACATGCTAGTAAAATTCACAAGGGAAAAGAGAATATAAATTAATTTGTAAATTATTGTCAAATGAGACTGCTGTCAATGCATGAACTCATTCAGCTATCATGATTATTGGGTTGGAAGATGGAGGAGAACTTTGTGGGAACTGGTATAAATGAAGTTACTAAGTAATGAGTAACAGCTATCTGAACTACAATTAGTTAAAAACTTTTGAGCCTCCTAAAATTGATTGTGTTTCCTCAGTTTCAGTTTGAGGTATTAAAAACAACAGAAAACTGTTTCTAGTACCTTGAAAATAGTTGCTACTTCCTCAGACATACTTAACAGATCTTATTGCTGACTTAATATGCGAACCTAGCGCCATTTATTTCCGAAATCATTTTCGTTTGTAACTACTGTTACATGTTTAAAATAACCACATGTCTTTTCCCACAGCGACTAGGTATGTTCAGTTTTGAGTTGTATACTCTAGTTATCATGAAGAAGGAAAACCTTTATGAATGTGATCTAGTCTCTACTAAATTGCAGAGTACTGGTATCTTCACAGAAAGTCTAAAATTTAATGATTCAGGTTGTTTTATAATTAGAATTAGCGAATCCAGTACTGTTATTAAAACAGCTTGGTATATAGTGAACAAAGAATGTGAAAATCAAACAATGGAAAATCCCAGATAGAATATGATAGTATTATAAAAATGATAGTTGCTACTCACCATATAGTTGCTGGGTTGCTGAGTTGTAGATAGGGACAGCAAGAAGACTGTCAGAAAGTAAGCTTTCGGACAAGAAGGCCTTCATTGGAAGTAGACAACATACACACACACACACACACACACACACACACACACAAACGCAACTCACACACACATGACCACAGTCTCTGGCTTCGACAGCAGCCAGAGACTATGGTCAAGTGTGTGTGAGCTGCATTTGCATGAGTGTGTGTGTGTGTAGGTTTTCTATTCCCGATAAGACCTTATTGTCCAAAAGCTTACTTTCTAACAGTCTTTTTGTTGTACCTATCTACAACTCAGCAACCCAGGAACTGTATAGTGAGTAGCAAGTATCCTTTTCGTAATATTGTCAAAGAATATGAAAATGAAGGGAATCTAAGAAGCAAGAAGTGGAATGTTGGTGAGAAACTTTCATAATACATTTTCGTATGGCATGCAAAGAATAAATTGGACCAACACTGCAAATAAACTCAGTTAAAATAAGTAATTCATTTTTCCTAAGGAGAGCAGCAGAATATGAGTTATAGGAGTTCAGTATCAGACTCCTACAGGCGTCAGGAGAGAGCTGGGCAGGATGTGGTCGTGAAGACCTAGTTACACTCAAGAGCACCAAGGAAAAATCATTGGCAATAACACATTTGTTAGGCAGCAATACGGAACTGTCTTCCAAAGTGTCATGCCAGAGCAACGCCTCATAAGCAGCAGAAAGTCACAGTATGGCCAATGTCAGGTGTTAGCTGCTATGTCACAAGGTGGCTGTCGACCCACGGATTCTGGCGGCCTCTAGCTCTATTTATCGATCTCCAAAGTGCTCTCATTCATTTACACTCAGGAATCTTGCCACAAGTCCAGCTAAAGTACTCGCTGGCTCATGTGGGTTGGCTCTAACACCCATTTAGGAGGCAGAAGCTGGCAGCAATGGTGTCTGCCACAGGAACAGTATGAGCAGCAGCAACGGTCACACTCTTAAAGGCAGATGGTAGACAACGTCCTGGTCATGCAAGTCAAGACTCCAGTAGGCTGATGGCGGCCTCTGGAGCCCATCAGCATTCCTTTGAAAGTAGTCAGTGCAGCTGGCAGCAGCTGTGTCCATTCAGCCATGCTCACGGTTCTGAGCTAGGAGCTAGGAGTGCTGAGGGCCTACCTCCATAGCCTCCTGTCTCACTGGGTAGGTGCCACTGACAGCAAGACTGAGACTACACACTGCGCAGTCGACAATCAGCATTAAAAAAATCGGACAGTTGTTAAGAAAGATGTGGTACATATGTTGGCCCTTCCCATGCGCTCTGAAACGTTTGGGTGGCTACATCATATGTCCTGGTTTCCCTCGCTATCAGCGCTCCTAGCGACTTCAGACTTCCGCAACTTCGCCTTCCAGAGGGTCCTTCCTGTTGGGTGATACCTGACTTCTTAGTGTTATGTTGCACCTAACCTTCCTTACGAAACTTTGGTTTGGGACTAGTATGACTTTAACTCTGTCATTATGCTTCGTTTGCAGACTTGGGGCCCTGTTGTTTCTCCATGTTGTCATAGCTTCTGTGTATGTCACAACTCATCCAGCATTTCCCTCTACCTGACAGACTGCTGATCATTCACGCATGCCATTCGGTTTCTGGGAAATGCCAAGTTAGAACTTGGACAAACTTTTAATGTCCTCTGGAGATACTATTGGGGGGGGGCGAAGAATTAATAGAAATAATCTCAAAAACCAAAATAAAAGTTTGTAATTGCTGGGACGACATACCATCTACATTAATAAGGGAGTGCAAAACTAAACTAATAAAACTAATAACACATTTAATAAATAGTTCAACTGGCTACAGGACTTTCCCTGCACTTTTAAAAACTACTGAGATACGACCAGTGTATTAAAAGGCAGCTACCACTGACAATAAGTAATTACATACCAATTTAATTGGTTTAAGTACGTGGCAAGTTGTTTGAAATAGTAGTTCTAGAACAACTGGAATCTTCCTTCTATGAATACCACCTATTAAACAGTTCGCAAGGTTCCAAGAAAGGTGATCCACAATAACATACGGTGAAAAAATGAGTTTGTCATGGCGTACTTCAGTTGCTGCCAGTGTGTGATATGTTTTTACCATGTCAGTTCTGTCAGTTACCTGTTATACATCTTGCTGATGAACGGGTACCTTTAGAACTTATTTTGGTGGTCCAGCTACTCTGTCCCACTGTTGTGTATGAACTTATTTTCTTCTGGAGTTCGATCCTTGCTGAATGATGCTGCAAAATAAACTCAGAACTCTCATTTGCACTTCTCTGTATTCAAAGTCTTCAAGTCTCACAATGACAGATTCCAATGATTGTAACTTAAAATTATTTAACCAAACATTAAGACCTTGTGATACATAACATCAGACCATTAGGATGTACATCAAAGTTTTTTATAACATAAAAGTGATTCATTTGGTTTGGGTTCCCTCTGACATTGTTAGTGGCCCTTTTAGTCTGAGCTATCCATGATACAACCAACTCATAGTTCTCAAACATACATGTAGCTTTCCACAACAAATGAATGACACACATCATGCACATCACTGACCTTGTTGCTACAGTGCATGCATCCTCTCTCACCCCCCCCCCCCCCCCCCGCCAATACAAAACAAGATTGGGGTGCAATATCTGCTCCTTTCTTATATACTACTTAACAATTATCTGCTATCATGATCATCTTTAGCTGGTATGAATATCCATATTGGACCAGAGTATTTGATAAAACGGCCAGTTACAATAAATATCCCCCCACTCAAGCTAAAGGTGTTGTGTATAATGCCTTATTCATATGCATCAATACTATCATTTTCTCGATATTTAGGCATTTCTATGTATCATTAGTGACTATTATTGGAGCTCAAGTTTAACAGTATTTGATAAAACATGCTTCGTTTATTATAAGTGTCATGTGTTACATTTAAACACTGTACCATGTAACAGCTCTTTTTACAATGTGTATCTCCTCATTTATTTAAAATACTCTGTAAGTGGGTATCAATTGTTCCCTTAGTCCGTTATCTCAATAAAGAGACCGATTTGCTTTAACTTATATAACATTCAACTCCTTCACATGTTGGTTCGTTTACACATATTTTTATTACGTTTGTCTTTTTCAGTATATGTTCACTCTTCATCCTCATAAGTGCACATCAAAATTCTGCATTAAGGTGCATGGAGGTGAAAAAGCTCCCCACACACCACACTTAGGAAAAGTCTGTATCTTTTCAAGTTTGAACATCTCTTCCTTGATGTGATTAATTGTCACTGTGATCATTCAAATCGTTTCATAAAAGAATTTGGGACTGATCACACGAATATCTTTCCCTAAAAACGTTATTTTAAGAAAAAAGTGGCGCTAAGTAATAAAGCTAGGAAGCCAAAACTGGTCATAATGTGCAGATGTATGTCAAAATTGACTGGTACAAGTCTCAACATGATAAATCAATGTTTTGCTCAGAATTGAAGGCGCTAAATATTAGACTCAGAAATATGAAAATTTGTATAAAGCTTCAGTTCAAAATAAAAATAATAACTACGTGACCCCACTAAGCTACCTCTAGTAGTTTTTGAATAATTTACTGAACACTAAATTTGGAACAGAAATGTCCTTATTTGTAGTGCATTAAGTATCTGTTATATTAATGCTATAAAGTTTTGATTACAGCACATGATGAAACCTATTAAGTAATAGAGCTATAACAAGTTTCAAGGCCTGGATGTAAATACGAGGGCTATCCACAAAGTACATTACGTTTTGGAATTAAAAATAAATAAAGTATTGGAAATTTTTTTTATTATATACAGATGAAAGCCACACTTAAATACTTCTTTTCTACATAGTTGCCATTTAAATTAAGGTAGCGATGGACGAGCTTGGAAATTCCTTCGTCGTAAAATTCGGCCGCCTGCTCTTTCAACCACGTGGTTACCTCTTCTTGAAGCTGTGCGTAGTCATCAAAACGCTGCATAGCCAACCACTTCTTCATTGCTGGGAATAAGTGGAAGTCGCTCGGTGCCAGGTCGGGACTGTACGGCGGATGAGGAAACAACTCCCACTTAAAAGATTCGAGAACTTCACGAGTGGCATTTGTCGTGTGGGCCCGGGCGTTGTCGAGAATCAGCAAGATCTTTGAGCCCAACTTTCCCCTGCGCTTGTTTTGTATTGCTCTTCTGAGGTTGTGCAGAGTTTGGCAATGCCTTTGAGAGTTTATTGTAGTGCCTCTTTCCAGGAAATCGACAAATATCACACCTTTTCTGTCCCAAAAGACAGTCATTACGTGGTTGAAGGCGCAGGCGGCCGAATTTTACGACGAAGGAATTTCCAAGCTCGTCCATCGCTACGATAAGTGCCTTAATTTAAATGGCAACTATGTAGAAAAGTAGTAGTTAAGTGTGGTTTTCATCTGTATATAATAAAAAAAATTCCGATACTTTATTTATTTTTAATTCCAATACGTAATGTACTTTGTGGATAGCCCTCGTAATAACAAATAAAAGGCATCTTAAAGTTGTAGCTCAGAGGACATGTTCTACTGTTTGCTCCGTTCTAAAACTTCTAGACGGCAAAGCTTAAGTGTAGGCGAGTTAAAGCTTTTTCTATGATTTTAACCAACTTACCTACATTCATACAAAAATTATGAAGATTCTAAATTAATGCACAATAGTGTTATAAAATATTGTGTGTCCGAGAAAGTGGCCGTTTAGAGGCTACTACCGTGGTCATAGAGCGTATAACAGCAGATGTTCCCTTGGTCGATTTCTGAGCTCGTATATGAATACGAGTCGAAAGGCAAGATTTCACTTCACCTTGCACCCAGCTACCATGCAGTCTGAGTCAGTCAAATGCCGTAGTACACGCTGCCTTGGGTAACATCACAACCTGGCCACTACTAAATGCATATTTTCAGTAATAATAGAAAGTCAATTCTCGAGGACTGTACGTACACCGTGCTGGACCGTTTAGATTTCTGAAAAAAACTTCACATCGCATCCAGCTATCGTACGGTCCATGTCAGTCAAATGCTGGAGTACGCGATGCCTAGGATGGCGTCACAGCCAGATAGCAACTAAACTCATGTTTTCAGTACAAAAGGGAAGTGAAATCGTGAGGACTGTACTGTCCTAGATTGCTTAGATTTCGTGGAAGTAACTGTTAGTGTGTCACCTGTAATGTTAACAAATCTGCGTGGTAAGTGGTGAAATTATTTTCCACTTTTGTGGTGAGCAAATATCTTGATTATCAGAAAGACCATTTAATGGGAACTTACCGTAGAGGTCGCAGCTGAACTGCTCACAGTGTTTCTTAGCTTAGAGAGATTTATTGTCAGTATTAATATCTTGAATATCACGAAGTTGTCCGTGTGAAAATTTACCGAATATATCCATCAATTAGAAATCAGACTCTTCATTTATAATCATTGTTCCTGACCCCCTGAGTAAATAGAGAATACAAATATTTCTTTCAGTGGGCTGGACAAGAATGTGGACTTGCAGACTGGGAACTAGGTCAGCATGATCTCCATCGCTTTCTGGCTGACCACAAAAATCGTTTCCTGGCTCTCGTAAAAAATGGCGAACATATTCTAATATTTCCAATTACTTACTTATGATAAATTATTAGTCTACCCTTCTGTGAGTAGAAATTGTACAACCTTGTTTTAATCAAGTGAAAGTGAACCATATAAATTTCTTTAATAAATGTTCCTGATCCATGCCATGGATCAGTCTCTCTCACAGATCTGTCTATCTGTCTCCTATTTCTACCTTCTCCTACTGTGAACAAACTTCACCTTATATTATAAACCAATCGCACAGTACCTTCCAGCTTATTTTCTACATCTCTCCTTACATTGGTTCAAAGAGGTCCCTTCACTTAACACTTGACTGTACCCACTTGACTGTACCGTACCAGATAGGGTTGATAGAAGAGATAGAGAAGACTCGAGGAAACCGGCGCGCTTCGTTACAGGATCATTTAGTAATCGCGAAAGCGTTACGGAGATGATAGATAAACTCCAGTGGAAGACTCTGCAAGAGAGACGCTCAATAGCTCGGTACGGGCTTTTGTCAAAGTTTCGAGAACATACCTTCACCGAAGAGTCAAGCAGTATATTGCTCCCTCCTACGTATATCTCGCGAAGAGACCATGAGGATAAAATCAGAGAGATTAGAGCCCACACAGATGCATATCGACAATCCTTCTTTCCACGAACAATACGAGACTGGAATAGAAGGGAGAACCGATAGAGGTACTCAAGGTACCCTCCGCCACACACCGTCAGGTGGCTTGCGGAGTGTGGATGTAGATGTACATCACAACCTATTTTAAACCTCAGCGTATATTTTTCATTGCCACTGTTTATTAACGAAAATTCACATACTTATAATACTTTATACAATAATTTCCTGGCTTACCTTAAAGTTTCATATCTGCTTTCACATTACTTGCTATGGCTCATTCACTTATGTTTCTTATGCACTTATACAGGGTGGTCCATTGATAGTGACCAGGCCAAATATCTCACGAAATAAACATCAAACGAAATAACTACAAAGAACGAAACTCGTCTAGCTTGAAAGGGGAAACCAAATGGCGCTATGGTTGGCTCGCTAGATGGTGCTGCCATAGGTCAAACGGATATCAACTGCGTTTTCTAAAATAGGAACTCTCATTTTTTATTACATATTCGTGTAGTACATAAATGTTTTACAAACACTTTAGTACGTGGTATCTCGTAACATTCCGCCAGTGCGGACGGTATTTGCTTCATGGTACATTACCCATGTTAAAATGGACCGTTTACCAACTGCAGAAAAAGTCGATATCGTGTTGACGTATGGCTATTGTGAACAAAATGCCCAACGTGCGTGTGCTGTGTATGCTGCTCGGTATCCTGGACGACATCATACAAGTGTCCAGACCGTTCGCCAGATAGTTACGTTATTTAAGGAAACAGGAAGTGTTCAGCCACATGTGAACGTCAACCACGACCTGCAACAAATGATGATGCCCAGGTAGGTGTTTTAGCTGCTGTCACGGCTAATCCGCACATCAGTAGCAGACAAATTGCGCGAGAATCGGGAATCTCAAAAATCTCGGTGTTGAGAATGTTACATCAACATCGAGTGCACCTGTACCATATTTCTATGCACCAGAAATTGCATCGCGACAACTTTGAACGTCATGTACAGTTCTGCCACTGGGAACAAGAGAAATTACGTGACGATGACAGATTTTTTGCATGCGTTCTATTTAGCGACGAGGTGTCATTCACCAACAGTGGTAACGTAAACCGGCATAATATGCACTATTGGGCAACGGAAAATCCACGATGGCTGCGACAAGCGGAACATCAGCGACCTTGGCGGGTTAATGTATGGTGCAACATTATGGGAGGAAGGATAATTGGCCCCCATTTTATCGATGGAAGTCTAAATGGTGCAATGTATGCTGGTTTCCTACGTAATGTTCTACTGATGTTACTACAACATGTTTTACTGCATGACAGAATGGATGTCTGGCATATAGCTCGCATGCGGTTGAAGTGGTATTGAATAGCATATTTCATGACAGGTGGATTGGTCGTCGAAGCACCATACCATGGCCCGCACGTTCACTGGATCTGACGTCCCCGGATTTCTTTCTGTGGGGAAAGTTGAAGGATATTTCCTATCGTGATCCATCGACAACGCCTGACAATATGCGTCAGCGCATTGTCAATGCATGTGCCAATATTACGGAAGGCGAACTACTCACTGTTGAGAGGAATGTTGTTATACATATTGCCAAATGCACTGAGGTTGACGGACATTATTTTGAGAATTTATTGCATTAATTTTGTATTTACAGGTAATCAAGCTGTAACAGCATGCGTTCTCAGAAATGATAAGTTCACAAAGGTACATGTATCACATTGGAGCAACCGAAATAAATTGTTCAAACATACCTATGTTCTGTATATTAATTTAAAAAACCTACCTGTTACCAACTGTTTGTCTAAAATTGTGAGCTATATGTTTGTGACTATTACAGCACTATCTATCACAAAGCGAAAAAAGTGGTCCAACTAAAACATTCATATTTCTTTATGTACTACACGAATATGTAATAAAAATGCGGGTTCCTATTTAAAAAGACGCAATTGATATTCATTTGACCTATCGCAGTTCACACGCCCTTGTTCCCGGGTTCGATTCCCGGCGGGGTCAGGGATTTTCTCTGCCTCGTGATGACTGGGTGTTGTGTGATGTCCTTGGGTTAGTTAGGTTTAAGTAGTTCTACGTTCTAGGGGACTGCTGACCATACATGTTAAGTCCCATAGTGCTGAGAGCCATTTGAACCATTTGAACCTATGGCAATGCCATCTAGCGGGTCAACCATAGCGCCATCTGGTTTCCGCCTTGAAGCTAGACAAGTTTCGTTCTTTGTAGTTTTTTCGTTTGACACTTATTTCGTGAGGTATTTGGCACAGTCACGATCAATGGACCACCCAGTATTTCTTGTATCTTATGATCAGAGCTGCCACATTCAGCTCACTTACTGTTAAAAAAAGGAAAAGCATCTCTACTAGGAATTAATAAGGAAGGAATTACATTTTCCTCAATTTTCACTGTATTAAACATATAATTAACTCTTTATTAACGATATCACTCGTTAGCACCTGTGAGATAATATTATTTTGTCCTCTTAACTAATCTTTATCCTTGGAAAAATTTATATCTGCAGTTGCTTGATACCAGTTTGCTGAAATTCATATTCTTACATACATGTAATATGTTATAATGTGTTAATAATATTCAGTTTTAATGATTATGAATTCGATTTCCCCTTGGCACACTCTATCTTAAAGACATCGATCTTATATTATTAGGCCTGTACGTCTTCTGTTGGAACAAACGACGATTCATTTGTCCTTAATCTACGTTTAGCATGTCACCTTCGATGTCATTGATGCTTCATGTGTCGCTATCTTCCCCAAGAATTTTTGATGCTCCTAAACAGCTCTGTGCTTCAATATTTGTCGTACTGTTATTATCTCATGTCTCGGAAACGAAATTATAAATGGATTTTATGAAATCTAGGAAGAAAAAATATAGACTATTATCTTTGTTATTACCATATCTCTATATTTTCCTTCAAAAATTGGCCATTATCTGTTACTTCATATGTTCTGTATAGGTTCATTCATTCATTCATTCATTCATAATATAATAGTATATGGGTTTACTTCATCTGTAATGCAGATATATCTTGCAATCGTAGAAATATTGTCATTATCCCTTGCTAAATGTTATTTGCTCATTTTGAGAAAGGAAAAAAAGATTATTTTTGATTCCGTGAAGTATTCTAGATATATCTCAGTATACAGAAACCAATCGTCAGATTATTTGCATCTCTCTGATTACATGGAGTTGGTGTTGCAGTTGCTGAGTGCCTCAGATTATAAATTAAATGGAGTGAGCATTCAGATACACATGACGAGAATTATGCCCACCACAACTCCTGCAGCTTGAGTCATGTGATTTCGGGATGGCACATTTTAGTTCGTATAGTGCTAGCGTGTTTTGAGTGCTGTTTCTTCACTGCTGCACATATATCCAGCTGCAAAGGCGAAAATTACTGGAAGTCTTAAATACTCCAAGAAAATTTCAGAGGTCACACCATGAAACTTTGTGTACACGTTTTACAGACATAGCAACAATTATGTATGTTTATGAGGTCATAAGTTTAAGTTGGACTGTAGTTTACATGATAACAACATAAGGCATAAAAATAAATTTGATGCATACTTTCCTTTATTTTCTAGTATTTAAAATGATGTGCTGTGCTCTGCATGAAGTTCAACAAACTCCCAATGTGCATAAAGTAAGAAATTGGGTATTCCGTTTTTACATTGTGTTAGCTGCATTCCATTAATCCCATAGCTGGTGTTCTCTAGGATATAAAAGTCAGCTTATAAAAGTGAAATAGATTAAATGACTCAACCTTATGAAAGAATATTGTATTATGTGGTTAATTCTATATGTAAAATAATCTGAGCCATTAAATTTAAGTGTTTCTGTGAAGATACCAGTACTCTTCAATAGAGTATAAAGTAGAGGATCACAGCCCTAAACGTTTTTCTTCTTGATGGTATCTGACCTATAGAACAAACAATCCATTTCAAAAGATTTTTAAAACCATATTTGAAAAATATCTCCTAGAAATTATATGCATACCTCCATTCAATGACCGAAGATATCTGGAAGCTGTGTCAATACAGGCTCCTGCCTGGAAATAATAAGTTACATATTTAGCTGGTATGTATTTTCTTAGCAGAATATTTCTCAGATTTCGTGCAGACTGCTTCATAGGTATGTACAACAAACATATAATTGTAAATCCTATGTTGATATGAGGCACTTCATATGACAAAAAATATCGGGACACAGTGTTATAAAGTCTTGTGTTGTAGACATAATTACTGTGTTTACGAGACAAATGCCAGATAAATTTGCAAGTGTTTCTGAGGAGACTGCGAGTCACTGTATACATGTTGGTGCTGTATTCACATGTAGATAAAATTTCAGCAAGACAGTCTGATTTATTTCCTCCAATTCATGCAGGTTCTCAAATCCTTGTGCACATATAAGTATTTCTACATAATATAGTGTCATTATAATGTGATTAATTAGAACAGGTTCTACAATATGAAACTGTGCAATACAAAACCTATATTGTAGGCCAACACTCCTCTTATTATTCCAAGATTCGATTACTGACCTTGTATTTTTTATTTTTCTGTTTGTAGTATATGGGTTTACTTTTCTAATGAGGTAGCAGGAAACAGTTACAAATATTTTACTTGTCTATAAAAAGCAGAAGGGTATGTAAACATTTACCGATAAAATGTAAATAAAGTGGAATCTGAGCTGTGATACTGTGGTGAAAAAGCGCAACATTGTTGCTCTTCACCTCTTTAATGTGGATAGGCATAGGTTCACTTAATTAAACTACACAGCATATGGATGTGATGATGACACAAAAAACATCTCATGAGCAAACTGTAAGTAGTGTGTTATTTTATTACACAATTGCCATAAAGATTGCATGGCATAAGTGCATTTCTGTATGTACGCTCTGTGTTTGCAGCTTTGCTGTACTCAACTTGACAATGGCTTCTTACAGAATATCGATAGGCATATGTTTAGCTAAAAGAATGTAAGTAAACATTAATGATGTAATATGTGGTGTGTGTGTGTTGAGAAATACATAGATTATTAATCTATATGAGATGGGTTTTGATGATTGCACATACAAAGGTTTTATAGATTCTTACATACATTTACTTTTATGTAAATAACATAGTATTTCACATACACACACTCTGCTAAAAATTACCATAACTAATATGCCACTGACAGCGTTTTATTGGAATTTATAAGAGAAATAAACCTAGCATAATTACAAAAAATGAAAAATGTAGCATTATCTTGATGATCACATATGTTATTAATAATTATACATAAGTTATGTGGTGGTAAACAAAATATGTGAAATTTGTAGTATAAGTTTCTTTCTAAAAATTGAACTGAGTACAGGCAATAGCATAAAAAAGTTTTCTTCAGTTTTGCTTACATTTACATCTCTTATCTAATTCTTTTGAGTTTTGGTGGAAGATTACTGTATATTTTGATTCCCATGTACCATATAATTTGCAATGATTTCCTATAATTTTGTGGTGTGTGGTATAATTTATAGTTTGTTCTTACATCATAAGAATGGTGATCAAGGTTTCATTAAAGGACCCTAAATGCTGCAGTGTGAAACAAGTTAAATTAATTATGTAGAGGCATGCTAAAGGCAGAAATTTAAACTGTTTGAAAAGTGACCTATGATGCTCATACTTCTTATTAACATAGAGTATTCTTACAGATTGCTCTGTAATTTAAAAATGGTAAGAGATTCAGAGCTATTTCTCAAAGAGAGCATGGTACACAACTTTTAAAGGGTTTAGTTACATCTGTTACTATCACCAGTAAGAAAGAGACTTTTCTAAGCTGTTTTGACAGCGTGTCCATAAGCAAATTCATGCTTAGTGAATCACTGATCGGTAGTCCAAGTAATTGTGGATTATTTTTGTGCAAATGTTGTTTCCAACAATATGTACAACTGGACTGGATGCAGTGACATTTTTTTCTAGTTTACTGGCTCATGCTATTCTCTTCTTTTGCTGACCGGAGTGGCCGAGTGATTCTAGGCGCTACAGTCTGGAACTGCACGACCGCTACGGTCGTAGGTTCGAATTCTGCCTCAGGCATGGATGTGTGTGATGTCTTTAGGTTAGTTAGGTTTAAGTAGTTCAAGTTCTAGGGAACTGATGACCTCAGAAGTTAAGTCCCATAGTGCTCAGAGCCATTTTTTTTCTTTTTTGGGTTCATCGACAGACTATTTGCCTGAAACTAATACTGCAGATGGATAGTTCTTTCTTGCACTACTTCTTGGAGTGTTTCCTTGCTGTCATTGTCGCTATATTTGTGCTGTGCATCTCAAATTGAAACCACGTCAAAGACACCAATGCCAAATGCAAGAATACCACGAAACTATACATATTGATGGACTTCTAAATGTAACAGGAAATCACACAAAAATACTATCAATAGCCATGTTTTAAATGAGTATGACAAACTGCGTATAGCAGGGGAAACTGAATTGATACACATTTGAAGATAAGAAGCAAACGACTCCCAAAAGTCCTATTTCAAAAGTTTAAAGAACCAGGCAAAAGAGTTGAAGAGAAAGGAAGATAAGTCTTTCCTTCACATCCCTTCCAGTAAGTCTCCCCTGACCTGTGGTTCTCAGTGACTTCCCTGAAACCTACCCCTTTTCCTAGGCCTCTCCAGCTCTTTTTCCTTCATCCCTCTTCCTGCCCCTTCAACCCTTCTGCCTGAAGAATGAACCATTGGCTCCAAAAGCTTGCCTAATTATAACTTTCTTGTGTGTGTGTGTGTGTGTGTGTGTGTGTGTGTGTGTGTGAGTGTCTGTCCTGCCACCCTTTGGTGCGTACATTCTTTTTATCTATGCAATTAAATTGTTTTAACATACAGGTAGTGTATTATTATGTTTTGTCCTACTCAGGAGTAGGAACTGTGATCCTTTATTAATTATTACATGTGTCGTGGTGATTTAAATTAATTAATTTTGAAATAAGAAGAGACATTTGCTACTGAGTCATGATATTATCCTGCTTGGCCTCCATTAAAAACAGAATCTGACATTACAGTAAACAAGTACAGTGATGACCAAGGAAAACACACCACACTGTCAATGCTTTCACTTCAATTGTCCATGTACTATTACCCCGATTACTCACTGATTTCCGATAAGCAGACCAAATCGCCATATTTGGGTTGACTAATACTGTGATCACAGATCTGAGAAGTGAGTTACATTGTAATATGCTCATTAGCTGTTGAATGTGTAAACAAGGCCTCAGTATGAGCAACAATGGTAAAGTTCAATTTAAAGTATATGTCATGAAAGGTGCAGAATGAATTTCTGAGTTGGCATCAAGGCTGAGGCAATGCCAGGGTTTTATGTATTGAATATTTTTACTCCACTACAATAATTGGCATTCACTTTACAGTGCTGTAAATAATGTAAAGTTACAATGACTTTTTAGGAATCAAAGCAGTAGTTGGTATGAATAATAAGGCTGCATGAGCTCATGAATTATATTTAACACAGTGCAACCACTCGTGGGGCAGTCCGCTCAAACTACTTGCAAACAATGTGCACTCACCAAATGTGTTTGTTTTGGCATCTGCCTTGGGTCCAAGTGTGAAATTATTTTGATGGTGTTTTTGCAGTTTTTACTTTGAAATGTGAATAAAAGTGCTTCATTTTACTGTAGTTTGCACAAAGTAATTGATCTGTCAAGTATGAATTTGTCGAATAGTACCACAACTGCAATCCTATGAGAAATTCAAAGAAAATAACTAAACATACTAAAGTCTGTTAAATACAGTAAAAGAGGGTAGACTATTCAGACACTGACTCTTGTAATTCTGGTGTGGCATATTGTGGTGTATGCGCACAAAATGTGCAAAAATGGTAGAACTGCTAAAGTACATTAACAGCGTCCATGGCTGTTGCATCGCATGTTAACGTTGGCAGTTAGTTGACATTGATAGTAGTCAGTTGGTATATTAATAGATATTACCCAGTCTAAAGATTTCTTTTGGTGGAAGCTACTAATTGATTGTATTTTTTATGGAGGGTGCCAGAATATCTTTTACTGGTCTGGTTACTATGAATTTTGAGGTTAGTTACTGATTTTCAAATTTATTTGATGAACAGAGAAAAACCATATATGCAGACAGACAGACTTGTATCTGGAGGCCTAGTTTAAATTGGAATGTGACAATTTTCTTGTGAATTGGTGACGCCAGTGAGCCAGTGAGGCTCAACACAAACATACAATTGCCATAATACAAAGTCTATCCAGAAAGTAACAGATGTTTTGAAATAAAGAATTAAGAATGTTAAAAAAAGTTTTCATCATATGTATTTTAAAGTTACACTCTTCAGTGATTTTTTCTGCACAATTGTCATTCAAATTATGGCACTTATCATATCATAGCTCAAGTTCTTCAATACTGCCTCTATAGAAATCTGCCACCTGCGATTGCAACTACTGATTTATACAGCATGCAGTTCAGCATCAGTTTCAGAGCATTGTGTAAATAGCCATACTTCAAGGCTGGGAAGAGATGGTAGTCATGCAAGTTCCGTAATTTTGAAATGATGATTTTCAGGAGTTTTGTTGTTGATTTTCATCACCAGTTCGTCAATCGCAAGGCTAGGTCTCATCGTGAATGTTGTTGTTGTTGTTGTCGTCTTCAGTCCTGAGACTGGTTTGATGCAGCTCTCCATGCAACTCTATCCTGTGCAAGCTTCTTCATCTCCCAGTACCTACTGCAACCTACATCCTTCTGAATCTGCTTAGTGTATTCATCTCTTGGTCTCCCCCTACGATTTTTACCCTCCACGCTGCCCTCCAATACTAAATTGGTGATCCCTTGATGCCTCAGAACATGTCCTACCAACCGATCCCTTCTTCTGGTCAAGCTGTGCCACAAACTTCTCTTCTCCCCAATCCTATTCAATACTTCCTCATTAGTTATGTGATCTACCCATCTAATCTTCAGCATTCTTCTGTAGCACCACATTTCGAAAGCTTCTATTCTCTTCTTGTCCAAACTATTTATCGTCCATGTTTCACTTCCATACATGGCTACACTCCATACAAATACTTTCAGAAATGACTTCCTGACAGTTAAATCTATACTCGATGTTAACAAATTTCTCTTCTTCAGAAACGCTTTCCTTGCCATTGCCAGTCTACATTTTATATCCTCTCTACATCGACCATCATCAGTTATTTTGCTCCCCAAATAGCAAAACTCCTTTACTACTTTAAGTGTCTCATTTCCTAATCTAATACCCTCAACATCACCCGACTTAATTCGACTACATTCCATTATTCTCGTTTTGTTTTTGTTGATGTTCATCTTATATCCTCCCTTCAAGACACCATCCATTCCGTTCAACTGCTCTTCCAAGTCCTTTGCTGTCTCTGAAAGAATTACAATGTCATCGGCGAACCTCAAAGTTTTTATTTCTTCTCCATGGATCTTAATACCTACCCCGAATTTTTCTTTTGTTTCCTTTACTGCTTGCTCAATATACAGATTGAATAACATCGGGGAGAGGCTACAACCCTGTCTCACTCCCTTCCCAACCACTGCTTCCCTTTCATGTCCCTCCACTCTTATAACTGCCATCTGGTTTCTGTACAAATTGTAAATAGCCTTTCGCTCCCTGTATTTTACCCCTGCCACCTTTAGAATTTGAAAGAGAGTATTCCAGTCAACATTGTCAAAAGCTTTCTCTAAGTCTACAAATGCTAGAAACGTAGGTTTGCCTTTTCTTAATCTTTCTTCTAAGATAAGTCGTAAGGTCAGTATTGCCTCACGTGTTCCAGTATTTCTACGGAATCCAAACTGATCTTCCCCGAGGTCGGCTTCTACTAGTTTTTCCATTCGTCTGTAAAGAATTCGTGTTAGTATTTTGCAGCTGTGGCTTATTAAACTGATTGTTCGGTAATTTTCACATCTGATCGTGAATGTAGGTACAGCCATTTTTAAAATCAATGCACCGTTGGCTCGCTCAGCTTTCACTCATTATTCCTTTTCCGTACGCGTCATCACGAAGGTGATAAATTTCAGTTGGTTTGTAGATTTTTTGCCAGTCAAAAACCTAACTACAGAATGCACCTCACAAGTGGCAGGATTTTCAGTTGCAGCACACATTTTGTCATGTCACAGAAAGCAAAGTAGCGGAGGCACAGACAACATGCTACCATCTCTGGATGCATACTGAGTGTAGGATAGTTATGGCACCAAAATTTTGTCTGTAGCCTTGCCCACTACAGCAGTAGATCAGAACATCTGTTACTTTCTGTGTAGCCCCTGTAAATTGATGTGTAGTGTACCACGAGATGTGCATTCATAATGACTTCTATGTCTTATTTCTGATTTTGCCAAATGTTCCGATGATGTGATTAAATTCTAACCTGATAAAACAAAATACCAGCTTACTTTATTTACAAACCAAATGAGCCTTCCGATTGTCTGCTGGCAACGAACTCACAATTCATCACGTTGAGTTTCCATCACCGTATGAATTGCTATCATCATTGGCACTCGAACACCACGTACAGTCTTACCAATAGAACACAGTATTTCGATCTTATGCTATTTTTTGTAATGAAAGTTATCATAGCAGTCTGATCTGTTGTCAAGCCTACGGTATGGTGTAGTTATAAGGTAACTGGTTGTGAGATGCCAAAGTCAACAAATCTGAATATATAATATTAGTGGTGGTGACACACATGCTACAGAGCATAGCCTGAGCACTACAGTAATTTGAAAACTAAAAGTTTGATTGTGTTGGTGAGAATAACTATTATTCTTGTTGGGCTTTTGTTTTATGCCAATTTGGATAGTTCATGTACCATTTTTGATAATGTCATGGGTCAATCCAAGGCACTATCATGGGGCAGGTTTGGCAAGTTAAATATTTTCCAGTGTATGCATTTAAAAATAACAGTCTTACAATCTGATAAGCAAATTATACTCTACCTTAAAGTAATAGCCTTTTCAGCTTCATAAGAGACTATAATGTTCTAGAAAGGATGAAAAGCATTTCATTTGAACAGCGGTTTACCGATGAGGTGAACTTAAAAAAAAGTATTGAAAAGCCACATAATGTCTTCTTTCACAATTGACAGACTGAACATGACTTTTCAAGACTTTTTAGATATTATATCCCTTGAAAGCCAACTACATTGCAGAAATATAAGTTCCTTTTCGGGCAGTGTACTTTTCTTTGTAGTAAACAGATGCGTTCTACCATCCTCTGCATTATTACAATAGGGTTCCCATCACTTTGCTCGGTTTCCATTTTGAAGTCATTATACTCTATTCATAGTTGGCAGCTCCCATTATGGGTGGATGATAGTTATTTATTTCTTCCTCTTTAGGAAATTATTGCTTTGAAAATGATATCATGAGATAGTCTTTAAGCAGGTTGGTGTTACTACTGATTCTCGCAGGATGGAAGCCTATTGAACATCTCGATTACTTTTTAACCTATTGCTGCCACACTCTGTGGTGGTCTCTGACAGCTTGCTAATCAATTGGTACTCATTTTTTGTAACTATGATACCTACTTCCGATTTTAGCAAAGCATTTTATTGTAATTTGCTTTCCAGCTCTATGCTCACTGCATTTTGGAAATTCCCATTTCCTTTGTAGCTGTCTGCAAATTATGTTTATTTTCATTGTTCAGTATTGCTGAATGCTCAGCAGAAAGCCTCTTTCTAATGACTTCGAAAATTTCGTCTGCTAGATTTTCTACTATTCTAGAATTAAATGAGAGGAAAGTCTTGTTGCCAGACATACGGAAGGATAAAAACATAGACACAAGCCCAATACAAACGAATATGGAAAGACATTAATTTTATGTATCCATGTGTTGTGAACTAAAGTTGCATTTGCTGGCCTAAGAATGACACAATGTCATTGCAAATACTAAACAACAAGATTGTGCTACAATTTAATTACAGAATTTTTGTAATACCTTTTATGAAGTACATCTTGACACTCCCACTCTAGACTTACTGCTTTCATATGAATTATTTGCACGTCAGTATTATCACAGAATGTCATCAGGTAATGTGGTATCTGCATTTGAGATCTGTAACAAATACAGTCTGCATTTGGTGGTAGTAATAGGAGTAATCCCATCAGTATTTCACTATTAAATTATAGTGAATTACACTCACTGACATTAATGCTGTCTCTCAGTTCTTGATTTAGTTTGTCTATGGTACAGCAAAATGTTTTTGGTTTGTGACTAACTCAATATTATTTGGAAAATTCTCTGAAGATTTATCCTGCTTTGAAAGTATTGCCATTGTTTCTTTCTTTGTTAAACTTCTGTACCTAGACTCATTCTTTGCTAGCTGAACTGAAACAAGCTGTTCTGCCACAGTGTAAAATATTTGTCGCCTCTAGATCACTCATCTTGAAAGTTTCTGTTGAAACAGTGACAATGCAGTTGTACAACTTTGCTTGGGAATGTCATATTGTGCAGATACCTTGCCAGTATAGCACTGCACATCAACCACATAGCTGAATAAATCTGTGTACAGTCAAGCTGGATTCCACAGGCAGTGTTATCCTAGCTCAAAGAAAACTGGTTCTGAAGATTATCCTCCAGCTTTCAGCCTTGGACCATGACTACTTCACTCCTCTAAATTTTTGCAAACATTATGTTAGAACTATCTTGCCCATATTGAGAGCATCCATTGTTTGAATGTTGATTTAGATCTATCACAGATCTCAAAAACTGAGCAATGGGAAGAGATGCAAATTGTTGGTGATACATCACACCTACCTTTCATGTATCAGTATTCTGTTGTTGCTCATTTGGAATAACCACAGTTATAATAATTAGATAATAAGTTTATCTTGTACCTCTCTTCCATTGTGCAACTGATCTGTTTTTCATTAGCTCACACCTGTGTAAAAGTCTAGTGGCTATTCAAACACTTCGTGAGAATCTGTATGTGAAATGTTTCCATAGTGACAAATGCCCATTGAAAAGACAGGATACTAATTAATATACATTTTATGTTCACTCTCATTGAAATAAATCTTACTGTACATCATTCAGAATTTCTCTCACAGAAAAGAACACTAACCAAGAACTTGTCATTAAATAATTAATCCTGTGAAACTTCTATATAGTGTGTAGAGATCATGACTACCTGAATGTTCTCATTACAATTTTATTTTTTTACTGTTACCGCAGGTTGAGGATTATCCGTCCAGTCTAACAGTAAAGAAAGAATTGCAGGAGGATGTGAATCAAGAGGTAAATCTAACATTTATTTCACTGTATAGAATTAAACTGTGGTATATTATGCTACATTTTTGAAAGAAATTTTTGCTATTTGAATGTTAATTGTTTATTTATTTTACATAGTCATGATTTATTTTACATAGCCATTCTCAAGTGCATGACAGGTGGAGACAGGCAGTGTATGTTACATCTGGAGCTATATTATATACCTCACCACATACTTCAGTATTACATCAATGTACATTAAATTCATATTAATTTACTCCCACTCCATACAGCATGTGAAGACCTGAACCAAACTTAATAGGATGGTACATTAGTATGCTGTAATACATATGTAAACCATATTCTGCAATATTGCAGGGATATTATTAATTACATATCAATGTACTGTTATTGCTTAAAGCATTTGAAGACCTGAACCAAACATAATTTCTAAGAAGATGGTATCTGTTCTTTTGGGCATGTCCAAAAGAACAGATGCCATTGCTGATCATGCAGCTCTCATAGAATGAAAATACAATGAAATCATGACCTTTAGCTGCTTGCAGCCATTCATAAATATCAACAGGGACAGTTGAAAATGTGTACCACAACCGGGACTCGAACACAGGATCTCCTGCTTATGTGGCAGGCGCTGTATCTGACTGAACCATTGACAACACAGGATAGTGCGACTGCAGGGACTTACCCCTGGCACACTCCCCATGAGACACACATATATCATCTTCATATAAGTAAGGCTTACCGGCCAATGGTCTTCTTCAGCGCTGATGCTCTCACATTGCTCAAACTCTTATGGGAATCGATAGATTGACTGCCTTGAGTGATGAGTATAGTGGGCAGGGGCACTACAAGTGCAGTGTGTGGACTGTAAGTTGGAAGTGTGGGTCTGATGGCGAGCATGCCAGAGATAAGTCCCTGCTGTCACACTATCCTCTGTGTCCTTGATGGCTCAGTCGGATAGTGTGTCTGCCATACAAGCAGGAGATCCCGGGTTTGAGTCCTGGTTGTGGCACACATTTTCAACTGTTCTCATTGATATTTATCAATGCCTGTAAGTAGCTAAGGGTCTGGATTTCATTGTAATTTCATAATGAGTTCTATACACCTCTCACTGAGTATGGAGTCAGCAGTATCTGCTCAGATCGCATTTTGCCATATTCTGTAAAAATGTGTGTGAGGTGAACTAGTGATTGAAAATTTTCTAAAAAGTGTGTAAACAGTGCACTGAACAGCAGTTGATCAAGAAACCAATCAGAGACATGAAACACAAAAATTTTGCAGATGACATGTGTCAGAAAAAAGATGAAAAAGAGCACAAAAAATGGTGTATAATAATGCAGTTCATTTAGTGATGTACTTTTAAGAAATAAAAATTTGACCCACAGATGACACATAGGTATTGAAACATGTCTCAGAAATATTAAAAAAAAAAGTAATTGTGTTTGCATAAGGTGGATTTTCAAATCAACCCAATTTTTAAACATGGAAGAATATCAAGAGGAGCTTCAAATATTAGTGAAATGAGATTGTACACACATTTTGATGGTGATATACCTGTATATTCTTTTCACACATAGTGCAATATGGGGTCTATCAGATATTGTTAGGAGTTATTAAAAATCTGAGATTGCCGTCTAGTGTTGAAAGGTCATGTAGGACATATTTGATCGAAGTAGTATATTAAGACTAACTTAAGGTATGTGGCTGAGCTAAAAGACATTCACTGATCAGTACATTGCAGCATTACATCAACATCCACCCATTTTCATATTGAACTGGTGGTAATACTTCCATCAAGAGGAGATATTAGGCACTCACAATTTGTTCCATAAGCAAGATGGCACATCGGAGTACTGCACTGTCTACATGATCATATATTGCTTTAGCACATAAATAAGTTGGCAGCCCAGTCACAGAAAGTGCACATGTTTGAATATTGAGCTCTTGAAGATAAGTAGTTAATGCAATAATGACTGAAAATTAAGTTAATATTACGCCATAAGTAAGTTAATTAGAGCCTATTCCATATCATCTATTGAAAGTTTCACTCATTTCAAAGTATTTATTGAACAAAAAAAAAAAAAAAAGACGTAACCCAAGCACAAGTTTCTGTGTAATTTAGACATTGGTTTACATACATTTGTAAGAAATTTTCATAAACATTAAGTGAAAAATTTAAGTTGTTTTCATTACACGTACATTCAATAGTGCTGTATATACTTGAGGAATTAATAGTTTTAAGTTCTATGTTTTATTTATTTATTTTCAAAATGCATGAAATCCATATCACTTGTATGTGATCTGAGGCCTAATTTGTTTGGATGAACAATTTTGAGCCGGCCGGGGTGACCAAGTGGTTCTAGGTGCTACAGTCTGTAACCGCGCGACCACTATGGTTGAAGGTTCGAATCCTGCCTCGGGCGTGGATGTGTGTGATGACCTTAGGTTAGTTAGGTTTAAGTAGTTCTAAGTTCTAGGGGACTGATAACCTTAGATGTTAAGTCCCATAGTAATGGAGACATTTGAACCATTTTTTTAACAATTTTGAATTTTAATTTTAAATGCATTATATTACTATATTAATAGTATACAAATATGTTAGTGTCTCACATAACTTTAATGACTCTTGTGATCTGTGGTTAACAGAGTATTACTGTTATTGTCTAGATAAATTTTGTAAAAATATTGTAAATAACCATGAATGAGAAGTGTTTGAGCTGTTGTAGAAAAGTAAGTTCGGTGGTTCTATGCAGCTATTGTGACAGATGGTTGTATTGAAGGGGAATGTGATAACATGGGAATTGGAGAAGTAAATGACATTCTTACGTGGTATTGCATAGTATGTTTAAAGAATGGAAAATGGCTGAACAGGAAGGAAACGTTAGAGCCCTTAAGGCTAGGGAGAAACTGATGAGGCTAAGGAGAGAGAAAGGTGAAGACAGGTGGGATGCGGTTTGCAAGGAACAGGGGCCACAGAAGGAGAACAATATCTGAGTTTCATCATTGGCACAAACAATAGATTTGCCTTTCTGTGTCAGTTAACTAGGGAGTGGGTAGATGTAAGTGTAGTTAAAACTCAGTAGACTTTGACAAGGAAACCAAATGTTTCAAAAATGTAAAAAAGTAGGAGAAAAGTTCTGTCATTATGTAGTAATCATGGAAGAGGTGTGGGCCAGATCTGGCAGGAAAAATTAGGTGACAGGTGCAAGGTCACAAGTTTTTTCAAGCTCAGTGCGTGTCTTAGCCAATTGATAGAGGATGTAGAGCACTGTGCAAGGGTTTTACAAAGTAGGATCATGTTGTGATAGTGGGTGGAGCGGAAACAGTATTGATAGGGATGGTGTTGCAATATTGAGTGTGATCTGGTAAAAATAGCATCTGCAACAAACAATCAAATGTTGGCTTGGTTCCCGCTTTCATGGGGTATGATTGTCCCCAATTGAACAGCTCTGTCAGGAGGGTCAATATGGAGCTATATCAGTTGCTTTGGGTGGCTACTTTGTCAGGCAGAGGTTTGGTTCCTGCTAATACTATTGATAAGTAGGACTTCACAAGGTATCTCAATAGGAAAGGGAAGGGTAAATTGGCTGGGGTGATAGCAAACGCTTTGAGGGGAGGTAGGCACTAAAACACATGTGACTACCTCCATTTTTAGGCAAAGATCAGTGTCCAATGATTCAGAATTGAATGAAATTAAGCTTAATAAGAAGCTCAAACAGACAGGAACTAGAGATGTTGAAGTATCACAAGATTCTTATGAAAGTACAGTGAAAAATAATATTGGTATGTCATGAGATTCTCATAGAAGCAGAGTGAAAAATAATGTTAGTGCATTGCATCAGAATATCAGGGTGTTAAAAAACAAAGTAAATAAGGTTCTCGTTTCTTTAGAAGATTTATAAACTTGTGTATAGGCCCCCATTGTGAAATTTGCACCTATTTTTGAAAAACTGGGAATCTTTGATGTGCTACCTGTCAGACAGAGGAAAACAAATTATTGTTTGTGGGGATTTCAATGTAAATTTTCTGAAAGTCTGATAGAAAGCTTAGCCTTGAAGTATTACTTGCTTCTTTCAGTTTGACATCAGTTTTTGTTTCCTACTTGGATGGTGCAGGGAAGCAGAACACTGATAGATAATGTTTTTATAGACCAAGATAAATTGAATCAAATAAAAACTTTCCCTGTGAACAATGGCGTGTCTGATCATGATGCACAGCTAGTAACAGCATATGACATAGCTTCATACTGGAATGCAAAACAGTTCTCCAAAATAGTGCATTCCAGTAATGATATAACAATTAAAAATTGTAGAGAAAACTTGCAACAGTTAGACTGGGATGAAGTGTACAGGAAACCTGATGCTAATTTAAAATTTAGTGTTTTTCATAATAATTTTGTGAGTATATGTGAAAAAAGTTTCCATAATAAAACAGTGAAACATAATTATAAGAAAGTATCTAAAAAGCCATGGCTTGCTAAAGGAGTAAAAATATCTTGTAAGCAAAACTGTACCGTATTAGGAAAAAGTATTAAAAGTCCAGAAGCATGTGCATTATGTCTGAGAGTAACACCTCTGATAATAAAATTAAAACAATTTGAAATATTGTTAAAAGGGAAACAGGGCAACAGAGAGCACAGGAAGACTGTATTTTTGTCAAACTTAATGAAAAGCTTGTTGACTAAGAGTAAGGAGTAGGAAAAATTTTTGACAATCATCTTTAAGTGTTGTAGAGAAAATAGGATCTAGCTATTCATTAATTAGAAAATGCAATGCTGTATATGGAAGAGGCAATACCTTTGTAATTTGATAAAATTAAAAATTAGAAAGATAATAAAAAGTAAAAGCTGCCATGGAATTGATGGCATTTACAACACAGTAGTAAAAGCATGTTCTCAACAGATAAGTAGGATTCTCAGCCACATGTGTAGTAGCTCACTGAAATACACTATTGTTAAACCATTGCATAAAAAAGGGGATAGGTCTGATGCTAAAACCTACTGTCCAGTCTCATTTCTAACAGCTTGATCCAAAATTCTTGAGAAAGTAATGTACTCAAAGTAGCTTCATATATTTGTAAAAATGAATCACTAACAATACGTTAGTTTGGTTATGAGGAAGGCTTTTCAACAGGAAATGCTATGTATGCTTTCACCAATGAAATATTAAATGCTGTGAATAACCAAACATCACCCATTGTAGTACTTTGTAATCTCTCAAAGGCTTTTGACTGTGTGAATCATGAAATTCTTCTAAATAAGCTGTCCACCTACTTAGCTGAGTAGTAACAAGATTGTGTATCATGCAATGGGTCCAGGTTTCATTCCCGGTCTTGTTGGAGACTTTCTCCACTCGTAGACTGGGTGTTGTGTTATCATCATCACTGATGTGTAAGTCATCCAGTGTGGTGTCACCTGCAATAAGAGTTGCACCCATGGCCAAACTTCCTCAGATGGGGCATCTTGACCATCAGTGCCACACGATCATTTCATATCTACATAAACTTAAGTAATGTTGTATGAGTGTGACACTGCACAAATGGTTTGATTCATGTTTAACTGGAAGAATGTAGAATGTTGAAATTAACGGAACAGATAGTCTGCATAGATCAGCAAAGTCCTCTGACTGGGCAGATATAAAGAATGATGTCCCACGGGTATCAGTCTTTGGTCCTGTATCATTCTTAATATATATTAATAACTTGCCACTCTGTATTCATGGAGGTGAAAGCTAGTCCTTTTTGCTGATGATACCGGCAACACCTAACTACAAGAATTGCCAGAGGAAATTGTAGATAGTTTCTTTCAGAAAATTACGAACTGGTTGTCTGCAAATGGACTCTCACTAAATTTTGAGAAAACACAGTATATACAATTCTGTACAATATATGGCATGACACCATTGATAAATGTAGACTTCGAAGAAAAGTTTTTTGCTAAGACAAAATATTCAAAACTTCTAGGTTTAAGCATTGATGAGAAATCGAATTGGAAGGAACACATTGATGACCTGCTGAAACGGTAAATTCAGTCAATTTTTAATTTAACCTACTGTGCCTATTTTCACTCACTGCTTTCTTATGGCGTCATATTTTGGGGTAATTAATCATTAAGAGAAACAGTGTTCATTGCACAAAAGCATGTGATCAGAATAATAGCTGGAGACCACCCAAGATCACCTTGCAAACATTTATTTGAGGAACTCGGGATATTGACGCTACCTTTGCAATACATGTATTCATTTACGAAATTTGTTATTAATAACTTATCTCAGTTCAAAAATAACACTGAAGTGCATAGCTACAACACTGGAAGAATGGATGATCTTCACCATTCTGGGTTAAATCTGACTTTGGCACAGAAAGGGGTGAATTATACTGCTACAAAAATCTTCGGTCATTTGCGAAACAGCATTAGGCCTGACAGATAGCCAACCAACAGTTAAAAACAAATTAAAAGAATTTCTGAATGACAACTCCTTCTACTCAGTAGATGAAGTTTTTGATATGAAGTAGGGGCAACAATGACTGTGTAATGAAAACTTATGTTAAAGTCCTGCATTCCACATCATTAACAATGTCATATTCATGATCTATGGAACAAGTATTAATGTAATGCAACCATTACCATCCAATTTTGCATTGATGTCGTAATAATGCTAATGTGTGGAAATCTGAGGCATACATAATTTGTTCCACAAACATTCTAAAGTGATAGAATTATACTTGGACACATTCATTTTATAAATGGTAAAGAAGAAAAGTATTAAAATTATTAGGGGATTAATAAAAGTATTAAAAGATTCTATAAGGCACACACATGCACAATGGGAATGGTACAATAGTACACGCTTTAGAGTGGGATGCGGGGGGGGGGGGGGGGGGAGGGCAAGATGGGGTGGATCACATTGGTTAACTACTTAACCACATACTGTGACAACAACACTTACACATATTTCCTATATTAATATTACTGTAGACCCAATATAGTAACAATGTAGTACACTGTAGCATATTATGTGAAAAGGGTGGGGATAGTGATACACGCTTATAAATTGTCACAGTATTATATTTTCCATCAGTGGAATACATAAATTAGTATATATTTCATGAGTGTGAATAACCACCCTACGTATTTTATATTATACGCTACAGTATGCTATTTTGTAGCTATGTTAGGTCTATAGTGATATGTAATGTGAGAAATATGTGTAAGTGTTGATGTCACTGTATTTGGTTAAGTGCATTATACAATTAATCACTGTGATCCACCTTCCCATTTCCCTACCCCCATCACCCCCACTGTGAACGTAATGCTACTGTACCATCCCCATAATGCATGCATGTGACCTGTAGGATCTTTTAATATTTTTAATATTTTTCTTGTTTATCATTTGCAAAATGAATATATTCAATGTAATTCTAAGAGTTTAAAGTGTTTGTGGAACAATTTATGTAAGCCTCAGATCTCCGCTCATTAGCATTATTAAGATCACATCAATTTAAAATTGGATAATATTGGTTATTTATGTAATACTGCAATATGTACACAGTGTATGTAATATACCAATGTGTCATCCTGTTTATGGAACAAATTTTGTGTGCTTCAGGTCTCCTCTTGATTGAAGTATTGAGACCAGTTCAATATGAAAATTGATGGATGTTTATGTAATATTGCAATGTACAGTCAAGTACATAGAGTAGTATACCCACATACCATCTACATCCCCTGCTCATCCTGTCTTCTATTCCAGTTACCCCTTTGCCCTCTCCAAACCCCAATGTTCTTTCTTAGGCACCTGGGTATATACACCACTTAGTTGTAATTTCAGTACCTGATAGTGACACCACCAAACAGTGATTGTCTTCTAGCTCACTCACATAATTTAAGTACCAGCACCATCATATATGTCTTATATGAACTTTCAACAATAGATAGTAATTTTAGAATTTTAATAACAATTTTAGTAACTCCTAATAATCTTTGATGGACCCCATATTTCTTTCTCTACATGCCACCTTGAAAATATGTACCCATTATGTTTCATTCATATCTCCGTGTAGTAAGACTACATTAAAATGTAATTAATAATATTCATGTAATATTGCAGTACATGGTTGAGGTACGTAATATAACATACTGATGTAGCATATTGGAAATGTATCAAGAACCTATTATATTCAGTTCAGATCTTCATATGCTATAAATAGCAGGAACACATGAATATGAATTTAATGGATATTTGTGTAACATTGAAGTGTATATAATATAGCTCAAGGATGAACCATGCTCTACCTACTCCCATCTACCCCCCCCCCTCCTCCTAATCCATTTTCACCTTAAAATGTGTTCCAGCTCCCATCCACTCCAACATCTCTCCTCACCCTCAATTGTCCTCTCCTTCTCCCTCCTCACAACCCTCATACTTTGTCACCTGCTCCCCCCTTCCATCCTCATCCTCCTTCGCTCTACTGAACAGCGAAGTTATATTTTAGCAATGTGTAGATAATGTCATTGACAGCTCTGGCTCAGGAGTTTTTAGTTTCTAAGTTTTGTGGCAGTACTTTTATTTCACGTGTGTCATGCAGTTTGTTCCACAGGTGTTACATCTTGTATGTAAGTCTCCATGATTCAGTAAATTACGATTTTATACTATTGCAGCCACATGATCATTTTGAGATCAAAATTTGATTGTGCATTTAAAATGGGTGTATTCACACTCTGAGTATGCAATATGACTATGTATCCCTGTAAGTGGCTATTATGAACATTTATTACAAGGACGTGTTAAGCATTAGCTAAATAAATATTGACCTTCACTTTCCTGGTAATACCTCTGTTAATGCAAAAATCATGTGGCTCACAAAGTGGCGCTGTTTGTAACTGTCTGCCACTGTTCTGACATATGTTAATGTGTGCTGATGAACAGAAGTGTCATTATTAATGACAGCTGATATAGATGTTATCTTAAATGCCTTTTGTTATCTCTCATAATACTTTGTGTTAATGGTTTCTGACTGTGCACAGTGTCAGCATTATGTATCTTCGTTATATACTCATATCCTTAATATGCTGAGTGGTCTATAAGATCAGAAAAATGTTTTTTGATGATGATATGTTACAGACAGATATGTTGTAACATGTAAGTAATGTTTTCGAATATGTAACAACTTCTTTTTTCCATGTCCTGTGCTGTGTTGTGTGTGATTTATAAGTTTTCAGTTCAACATTCAGTTAAGAATGGCTACAAAGCTGAAATTGTGATTGAGTAAAAGAAATGAACAATTAGTAGTGAAATGGCAGAAATTTCTTTCAAAAAAATTCTAGATGACCTGTGGCCCTCCACAAAGGAAAGATCATTATTATGATACATATTCAGTGAGAGTAATTGGACAACTGATGTAGGTGTTATCACAAATGCCTTCTGTTATCTCTAATAGTAAAGCAATTGTTCATGTGGATTTATTTTTCAGAAGTAATGTCTCTCAAGTCTTCGCAAGCATTTTAAGTGAGAAGGAAGTTGAAAATAATATCGAAAACCAAAATGTATTCATCTGGTTCTTGTGGATCTTTGTAGAAAAATACGGCTCATCGAAAACTGTTATTGTCTGTGTGCAACTATTAGGTTTGATCTGAAAACTGCACATTCATTTATTTATCAGTCCCTTTACTTTCTTCATTTCGTACTTCAGTACAGTGTCGCAAATTTGTTTCTATTCTGTTACATCTAGCCATTTCAGTATCATATTCGTATCAATGTCATGACAGGAACACCAACTCCACTGTGGCTACTTAACAACTGCTTGCGCCATAACTGTCCACCTACCAGCTGCTACTAACGCTACAAAAAGTGCAAAGATATAAAAAGTCGCAATACAAAGATGTTAAATAATGTTAATTTTATTTCCAAAGACTGTCAGACACAATTAAATATTTATTTTACAAATATTTTTCAGAATAAATCATAGGATTATATTACAACAATATTATGAAAAGAAAGGTGCTACTCGCCATATAGCAGAGATGCTGAGTCACAGATAGGCACAACAAAAAGACTGTCACAAATAAAGCTTTCATCTATTTAAGGATTTCATGAACACCACACACACACACACACACACACACACACACACACACACACACACACACACACACACAGAGAGAGAGAGAGAGAGAGACACTTGCCAATGCTACACCCACACATGACTGCAGTCCCAGGCAACTAAAACCACAGCTGTTTGAGACTGCATCATGTGTGAATTGCATTTACATGTATGCACAGGTGTGTGTGTGTGTGTGTGTGTGTGTGTGTGTGTGTGTGTGTGTGCACGCACACCCACATGCGTGTGTCATCTATTTTTGATGAATGCCCTAGTGACCAAAAGCAGTCCTTTTTTTGAGCCTGTCTACGACTCAGCATCTCCACTATATGGTGAGTAGCAACTTACCTTTTCATAATATTGTTACATTCCATCCTGGATTTTCCATAGAAATATATTAGTATAATATATAATTATTATTTCCAATTAAATTAAATTAGAAATAGCAACAGAAACAGTGGTTTTCTCAAAAAAGAAACAACAAGAATTAAGATCTTGATTCCATTGGATTGTGTCATGAATTTAATGCTTAACAAAAGGTGCAGTATTCAGATAAATTACATTAGCCTCTCCCCCAAGAATTTTGTAGGCATTAAAATATAAGCAAAATTCTGATACCAAGGTATTTGAAGTTCCTGTAGCTCTGACTTTTAAAGATATCAAAATATTGTTTTTCTTTTTTTGCATAATGGAAAGTGAATTATATTCAATGTCGTTAAGTGCTGTAACTGTAACAATACATAACTAACAAAATCAATTTAATTTTGATTTGACTTGTTGAATAAAATTTGCTTCCAATTCACTCATTACAAAATGTCTTCTAGCATTGCATTAACAAAATTTTAAATTTGATGACAATGTGATTGCAAGTAACATATAAGAACAAAAATTATATTTGAATATCTTAATCATAATATCTGTAACATTGGACCACAGATATCATCCACCCACTACACAAAAAGGGAGATAAGAGCAACCCAGACAACTACAGAGGAATCTCTCTCCTACATTACACATACAAAATTCTATCCAAGATCCTATATGAAAGAATCAAGGAGCAATTAGAACAGGAGTTACGGGAATATCAAGGAGGTTTCAGACCATGGAGAAGCTGTGCAGAGCAGATAATTAGTTTAAAATTGATTATGGCATACTACAAGAAACAGAACAAACCTCTGGCAATAACATTTGTAGATTTTAAGAAGGCATATGACTGTCTCCACAAACCTTCAGTATTAAAATTTTTAAGAAATCTAGGACTCCATCCAAAACTAATTAAAATAATACAACCCACTCTAACCAACACCAAATGAAAAGTGAAGTTTAGAGGAGAAATTTCGGAACTATTCCTCATAAAAATAGGCCTTAGACAAGGTGACTGCCTATCACCATTACTGTTCAACTGTACACTGGAATACATAATGAGAGAATGGTACAAGGACAGTCCAAAGATGATAAGAATTGGAAGTGCAGAAGATGATATTAGCTTAAACTGCTTGGGATTCGCTGATGATCTTGCTCTCCTAGCCAACACCATTCAAGAAGCCAGGCAACAAGTGAAATCACTACAAGAAATAGCAGAGAAAGTAGGCCCTAGAATATCATTTGGAAAAACGGAGATTATGCTAACTGATCCACCACTTTCAAACAAAATTACAAAGGGAGAACAGGAATCAAAATTGTCGATAAATTTAAATATTTAGGCAAAATAAAAACATACAATCTAAATGAGAAGCCATCATGGCAGAATAGAATAAAAAAACTGAACTACGCAAATTAGATTACCAAAACTATAAACAACACAAATGCCTATCTATAAATGCAAAATTAAAACACTATAAAACAGTCACACATCCAGAAATAACGTATGCAACTGAAACTACATTCAAAACAACTAATACGGTAGAAATTGACACAATACTAAAAATAGAAAGAAGAATAATTAGGACATATATAAATAAACAGTATAAAATAAATGGACATTGGAGAATAGTATCAAATGAAACAGTATATAAGAAAATAGGACCAGTCATGAGCACGACAAGGAAGAAACGCAACTCATTCGTCGGACATCTGATGAGAACTCCAGAAAATATAATTAGTAAAAAAAATAATACAAAATTGTGGAATTGCAAGAGCGACATTAAATGGATCACAGAAATTAAGGAAGATATAAAAGAACTCCAAATTACAGTAGATGACGTAAAAAACAAGACAGAGAAAACCAGAATACTGCAAGACCTGCAAACCAGACTAAACAAGGAAATCAATAAAGGGAGTACAGGAACAGTGGTCTCATATGAAGAAAGAAAGAAAATATCTGAAAGAATGAACAAATATTGGGCAGACAGAAGAGCAAAATACCTTTCATATAAGAATAGACTCTAATAATTATATTACCTAAATATCATATTAAGTCATTGTTGAGCCAAATTGTATCCCTGTATAACAACTTGTTTACAACTTTGTATTTTTGACTAGAGTGGTCTAATGGAGGCCACAAAATAGATAATAATAACAATAATAATAATAATAATCTACAAAAGTTAGTTAATTTGACATAAATTTAAGATCAAGGCAAGCATTTCTATTAAATCATACAGCAATTTACCTAAACAAAATCCAGATACACATTACAATTTGTATGCTTCTTTCAATGTAATAGAATATTATAATTGTGCACCATATTAATTAGATCAGACAGCATAACTGACAAATTTCTGTACAGAAATATCACAATGTCTGCATTACTACAAAAATGAAATACAAATAAAATACTTTTGAATAATTTGCTGTGCATTCACTATGGCAAATTAAATGCATGAAAATTAACTAATTATACAGCCTTTCATATTGGAATAATGCAAAACACAGAGATGACTATTGGCAAACACAAAAATCAAATTTAAATAATGTACTGAATTACCATATTTTCCATTTTCATTTGGATACAATGGTTTTGGACATAGTCTCGTAGAATATAAAGTGTTTATAAGAGAAGAATGGTTTTACAGAGTTTTCATTCTTTTTGTAAAATGTAGAAACACATTTTTAAATACCTTTCTTTGTTTTTGATTAGACCTCAATCTCTCTTTAAGTAGTCCCACCTGTTTTTAAAATTCTTGTGGTATAAATCAGTATTCAGCAATATTATAAATATATTCCATGCCAAATTCTTCTACTACTTCCATCATTTCTTCTATCCCAAGGCACAAAAATAATTTTTTTATTATTAATATGTTTTTCTCCTAGCCATCATAACCACATTAACCATATAATGAGCTCTCAACATATTTCCAAACACGAACATCACTATGTAACATAAATGCGCATGATACATCTCAGAATACATTGCCCTAACCTTAGCTATCTCCATCTTCTACATCAACACCAAAATCTTTAACATCAACAGCGTCGTCATCAAAATTGTTATTATTGTCATATATTCTCTTCTATCAACTTCTCACAAAGGCCCTGCTACACGATAATTCTCAACTGAAGTGCTGCATATTACAGAAACATTCTGTACATAGTGCACCTACTGTCAAACTACAATGAATTCAGCTACTCAATCAAAATATTACTGTCATTAATCAGTTTATTCATAAAATTACTCTTGCCTCTCACTAATTACAATTTTCAAAACATGCCTTATCTTCTAGGTCTGAAAAACAGTTTCCTTTGTAAAATATAATTCATTGCATAATACTGACGCAGAAACCATGGTGTAGTGGTTATGATACTAGTCTGTTGCATGGAGGGTCCTAAGTTCAAAACTCACCTGAATTGTAAAATTTTAATTCCTATATTCGGTTCGAGTGCATTCTAGAAGTATCCACAAATGACATTGTGTGCTGGAACATTCTGTAACTGTATATATACACCATATGTGTTTTGGCCGGAGGCAGTTTGCTTCACACACATGAATGCGCAAGTGCTGAATAAACCTTCGTTGAGTGAAGTTAATGTTCGCCATTCATCTAATTACACCTTCTTCTATGTGACATTATTCTGGTGGAGGCACTGGGTATTGGAACTTGTGATGGCACACATTAGCGATGACACAGTGGCTCCCATCAGGCCACAACAGAACCACTGTTTGCGTGGCGAGAAACCCGAGTTTGAGCCATATTCAACAGATCGCAATCTATTGGAGACAGAAGAAGGAGAGGGCATTACGCCGCTAGCAACTGTGTGCCACCACATGAGACGTCCTTCTGGGTTCTCGGTTGATGATGGCCAAGATCCAAAAAAGTGGTTGAAGGTATGACCGTATAGCCAAATTTAACAAATGGGATGACACCGTGTGTTTGGCTAAAGTATTTTTCTACTTTGAGGGCACTGCCAACCAATGGTATGAGAACAACGAGGAGAAGTTCACAAGCTGGGAAGTATTCCAGGCGGCACTGCACAAGTATTTCGGCAACACACACTGACAGAACTGCAAATCCGAAGATAAATTAATGTGCAGGGCACAGCATCCAGGAGAAACTACAGCATCCTACATTCAAGACGTCTTTGGGCTGTGTAAAATAGTGGAACCTAGAATGAAGGAGGAAGATAAGGTTGCACATCTCATGAAGGGTGTTGCTGAGGACATGTGTCAAGCCCTACTCCTGAAGCAGGTTTCGACAGCAGACGACTTTGTAAAATGGTGCCAGTATATCGAGACAATGCATCATAAAAGAATTACACGCAAGAAGTTTGGATGGCTTCCAAACATCATACCGATGTCTGTAATGGAGGAAGTAACTGATTTCACAAGTGTTCTTAGATAGTGAGAGAGGAAGTTCAGAAGGCACTTGGATTGCACGGTGAGCAAAAATCCGAGGCACTTCAAGAGGTCATAAGGGAGGAAGTGGAACAGACATTAAACTGAATCTCTCGTCATTCATTTCTCTTTAAAATGGTGAAAAAGTTGAGACCCAGGTGAAGTTACATTCCTACAATGCCGCAAGAGGAACCTGTTTGGGCACCAAGGAAGACTGACATCTGGAGGACCCAGTATATCCAACCAGTATGTTTCCACTGCAGACAACCGAGACATGTGGTGCGCTATTGTCGAGAAAAACGGCAGATTTTTGATGACACCTGTGTCACAAGACAGCAGACCGATATCAGCCGACACCAACACCAGGATGACGAAGATGAACAAGATGATGTGGGTGCAGGACGACGTAGGTCACCATCGCGCCGCAAGTTAGGATGCTCCCCAACACGCTGATCTAGGTGTCTACCACCATTTCAAAGCTCCAGCTGATCACCTAGCCGCCACAACCTGGAAAACCTTCCTTGGAGGTGAGGCCGCCGAAGAGAAAAATCCTCCGCTGTTGATCACTACAAAAAATGATAGGAAACTACATTGATATCCTCATGGATGGGCAACCAACCAAAGCTCTTGTGGACTCTGGAGCATCATTTTCAGTCAGTTCAGAGAAGTACTGTCACCAGTTGCAGAAAACCGTATTTGTCGACAGCAAAAAATCTCTGCTGAAGTTGGCTAATGGGAAATATGTAAAACCTTACAGGAAGATTTGTCGTTTGTGTGTGTATAAGTGGCCATAACAGCCCTTAGAATTTATCGTCTTACAAGAGTGTAGTCATGATGTCATTCTCGGATGGGACTTTTTGAAAGCTTCTCTGGCAATTACAGATTGTGGTCATTCGAATATTATGTTAGACGAGATGAGATTCTGTGGACAGGAAAATGTGCATCTGAGTGTGTGTGGAGACTATATGTGCTGGATGAAGTGATCATTCATGCAGTCAGCACTAGAAAGGTAAATGTCACGTATCACGCCCTGCACCAACCAATGGCTCATGTAGTGGAATGTAAGAGAAGCATACCGCTGAAGAATAACTGGATCATTGAAGCCTCTGTCGTCTCATTTAAGAACAGATTCGGTGAATTGTGGATAGTTAACTGTCGGTGAGAACCACAGATCCTTCCAAGATGCATGTGCGTAGCAGATGCTGAGCTGTTAATTGTAGAACAGCTGAGCATCACAGACGCCTCCCATGCTGAGTCTGTGGGTGAAATTGGTGCTACCACTGCGAGACTACATCTTCTAGCTCGACTATTACCAGGTCTCACTAAGGAACAACACAAGAAGCTACTTGCCATTCTTCAAGAGTTATGTGAATGCTTCAATCCACAGATGAAGAGCAAATTAGACAAACTGACAGTGATGCACCACATTAGCACTGGAGACCATCAACCAATAAGCCAGAAAGCATAAGGTGTGTCAGCAACAGAATTTCGAGTAATTCGCGCCGAGGTAGAGAAAATGATGAAGAATGACATCATTGAGCCTTCACAGAGCCCATGGTCGTCACCAGTGGTCTTCGTCAGGAAGATGGATGGCAGTTGGCACTTTTGTGTTGATTACAGGAAGCTTAATGAGCTAACTAAAAAGGACATTTACCTAAGTTTTTCTCACCCATGGACATGTACTCGGGATACTGGCAAATCAAAGTAGATGAGGCTGATCGTCAGAAAACTGCATTCAAGACCACTGAAGGCCTGTATGAATTTAAGGTTATGCCGTTTGCTTTGTGTAATGCACCAGCAACTTTTGAACAGATGTTGGATAATCTTTTAAGTCACCTGAAGTGGACGATGTGTCTTGGTTGTTTAGACTATGTTATAGTGTCCTCAGAGATATTTGATGAACACATAAAAATACTGAGGGTAATTCTTAAGTGTCTGCAACAAAGCGGACTGAAACTTAAACCAAGGAAGTGTCTCTTTGGAGAAAAAGAAATCAAAATACTTGGACACCTTGTGTCAAACGGAGGTGTGCAGCCAGACCCAGAATAGGTGAGATCTATAACGGAATTTTCTATCCCTAAAAGTATTAGAGATGTGAGAAACTTCCTCGGATTATGTTCTTCTTAATGTCGTTTTATCAAAGACTTTTGTATGAAAGCCAGGCCACTCCAAGAGTTGTTAAAAGCCAATGCTAAATTTATCTGGGATGGTGCTCAACAAGATTCTTTTGATGTGCTGAAAAAAGCTCTGACGACTGACCCTCTACTTGGTCTGTATGACGAGAGAGCACCTACAGAACTACACACAGATGCCAGTTGGTATGGGATTGGTGCTGTTCTGGTGCAAATTTGGGATGGACATTTACAAAAGCTGAGAGAAACTACTCAACTACAGAAAGAGAATGTCTTGCTGTGATCTGGACCTTGTGCAAATTTCGACAGTATCTCTGTGGAAGGCACTTCACAGTTGTTACAGACCATCATTCACTTGTTGGCTGATAGGTCTTAAGGATCCAAGAGGATGACTTGCCAGGTGGCTCTACGTCTTCAAGATTATGACATTACCATAGTGTACAAAAGTGGAAGAAAACACCAAGATGCTGACTGTCTCTCAAGAAACCCTGTGCAAGACCATCAAGACTTTGATGAAGATAGAGACTGTCTCGCTGCACTCCAGGATCTCTGCTGAGCAGGAGGCCGCCAAGATATCTTAAATTATGCTCACCTTAAAATGGTCAGAGGATGTGGAAGGACAATTGAGGGTAGTTAATGGATTACTTTGGGAGAAAACTTTGATCCATTTGGAGAGAGGTAGCTACCAGTGGTTCCTAAACACATATGCTTAGATGTTCAACAGAAATTCCATGACACACCTGAGGCCAGACAATTAGGATTTATTAAGACATACGATAGAATCCACCAGAGATTTTTCTGGCCAGGTTTATCTAGGAGTGTCCGTCACTGTGTGTCGCTCTGTCGAGAGTGCCAGAGGAGAAAGGCAGTTCCTCAGAAACCACCTGGCCGACTCATACCAATTCCAGCAGCCAAAACGCCTTTCCAGCGTGTTGGGATTGACCTCCTCGGATGATTTCCAACGTCTGCTAGTGGCAATAGATGGATTATTGTTTGCACTGATTATCTGCCATGTTATGCCATTACAAAAGCCGTGAAAACAGCTGAAGCATTCGGGGTAGCCAAATTCATCGTGGAAGATATTCTATTAAAACACGGTGCCCCCAGGTTGTTAATTACGCATTGAGGGAAAGTTTTTCAATCGAATCTTGTGACAGAGAGAAACCGTCAGTGCAACATTACTCATCACATGACAACTGCCTACCATCCACAAACTAACGGGCTTACTGAATGTCTTAATGAGACTTTGGCTGACATGCTATCAATGTTTGTCAATGTTGAGCAGAGCAATTAGGATGAGGCGCTACCTTTCGTGACGCTTGTGTACAACACTGCCAAACAAGACACCACAGGTTTTGTGCCATTTTTCCTGATGCATAGGTGTGAGGCAGCTACGACAATGGACACTGTGTTTCGTTACATTCTGATGATGTGGACGGTGACTACATCAGCCAGGTGATAACCAGAGCTGAGAAAGCTCGGCAGTTAGCTTAACTGCGCACACTGCAGGCTCAAGAAAACAATCACCGAAGGTATAACGCAAGCCACTGCCCTGTTGTCTACCAGCCTGGTGACCTTGTCTGGATCTTCACTCCTATTCGGAAGTTTGGTCTATCTGAGATCCTCCTCAGGTGCAACTTTGGACATTATAAGGTTGTAAGACAATTGTCCTATGTTACTTATGAAGTTAAAGATTTCAACCCTGACACAAGACGACAGCCACGTCCACCAAATGAAGCCCTATAAGGATCCTGCAACCAAGGGTAAATTTGAAGCTCCATCGACAGACAGCAACTGGAAACATGATGAAGAGTCTAGTAGCAAAGGAAGTTCTAAGAAGATCACCACCAGGGTGAACATCAGTCATCGGGAGTCGGAGTAAGCAGGACCGATGACTCGTGCCTGGACTAGGAGGATGTAACACTGAGACATTGTTCTCTTAAGGAGGGAGCAATGTTGCAGAAAGTGCGGTGAAGTGCTTATGATACTAGACTGTTGCATGGAGGGTCGTGAGTTCAAAACTAACCTGAACTGTAAAATTTTAATTTCTATATTCGGTTCGAGCATTCTAGAAGTATCCACAAATGGCAAGAATCATTATACTGGAACGTTCTGTAACTGTATATATACCATATGTGTTCTGACTGGAGGCAGTTCGCTCCACGCTATTGTGTGTGAGGGTGCTGAATAAATATTTGTTAAGTGAAGTTAGTGTTTGTCATTTGTCTAATTACATCTTCTTGTTCATGAAATTATTGTTGGGACAATTTTGTAAAAGTTGTTACTGTGTATGAAATTTCATGTTAAAAGCTTTTACTTCTAATAAGATTTTGAAAAGTAGTTAAAGTCCTCCCTATTAATTCATATGCTGACTGTAGTTCTGCAATGTCACAACAGTGACTACCATGTGTGACTTGTCTTACAATAACTTTTATCTAACAGATTTATATTCCCTCAAATAGGTCACAGAAGTGCTCAGAATACATCTAAACCTGTGTACAAATATCCCTATTAAACTAGGCAGCCCAGAAATCCAAAAATACATGGCATAACATTATTTTTCCAAAATATTTTCAAGTCAGGCAGTGTATGACACAAAATTGATTTCAGAGTAATATTGCATTTTTCAAACATATCTGAAATTGAACAATGGGAAATCCAGGATGGAAAGTAACAATATTATGAAGAGGAAAGTTGCTGCTCACCATACAGTGGAGGTCCTGAGTCGCAGATAGTCACAATAAAAAGTGTCTAGTGTTTTTATTGCGCCTATCTGTGATTCAGCAACTTCGCTATATAGCAACTTGCCTTTTCATAATATTATTTCAAAAATTCATTAAGAAGGCATAAGAATGTTAAATCTGTATTAAATGAGAACTACAAATCTTAGTGGACGAATGATAAAATGACCGAATGAGGTGCAGCAGTTATTAGCACGCTACACTCGTATTCGGGAGAATAACAGTTCAAACCCATGTCAAGCCGTCCATATTTAGGTTTTCCATGATTTCCCTAAATTGCTTCTGGTAAATGGTTCTTTTACAAGGGCACAACTGTTTCCCATCCTTCCCTAATCCTAGCTTGTGCTCTGCCTCTAATGACCTTCTTGTCAATGGGACATTAAACAGTAACTCCTTCTCAAAACACATTGCACCTGAAATGCAAAAAAAGTAATTTACAAGAAAAAACAGTAGATTTGATATTCCATTTCGAAGTAACACACTAGCTTTCAAAAAGAATCTTAAGTTTTTGCACAGATCCTGCTTAATGTGCAGACAGAATAAATATACATTGCACAGTTAAGACTGTTTCATGCAAAAAGTATTTTTCATCAAGTGAAATAGAGTACAGGTATTCAGTTTCCTTCAATGAAGAATCTTTTGCCGTAGTGCAACCCATATTTTGTTTTTAAAATGCACCTTCCACATGTTAAATAATAGTGACCTCTCATCCGTAATATTATCTCACTGTACATTACAATTGGCCTACAAATGGTGGTTTATACTTTGCTTCATTGACATTCTCTTCAAGTAGAGATGGTAATTATAATATTTATTTTCATGTAGTAGTTCAATTAAATTATTATTATTCCACATATATCTGTACTCTCATATTTTCAATATCAACTGATCTCAACTTTTACTTTATCTCTGGTCTCAGACTTAAATGAACCACTTTCTCTAATCATAAATACTTTCCTATAACATCATACCACATGATTTCTAATATCACATATGACACTAAGCTGCTAACCAAATGCTCCCTCAGTCATCATTACATTTCTCCCTATGTGTCAACATAATCATCATCAGTACAATCATCATCATCATCATCATCATCATCATCATCATCTAACATTATTAATCTTCTTTTCTCATAATATACTCTCCTTAAGTTACAAGCCACAACAAAACTTTAATAGCAGCAATAAACTCACATTGTAGAAACACCATAGTAGCAGTAGAACAAGACTTGCTTCGTACTACAGATGACAGTTCCAGCAACATCATCATTTGTATGTTCTCAATATCACCTACTGCACACAGATCAGGACAAGAACATACAATACTAGTTTCTTCCTCCTCTAGATTTATATTAAATTAATTACTCTAATTTTTCATAAAGTTTTTCATAAAGTTGTTTTCCTGCAATAACTGACAAATACTTTACATCATTGTGGAATGACTAAAAATAGCTGTTACTCATAATAAAAATTTACATTCAAATCTCTGCCTTCAGTATTACTTTAATAACTTGTATATTCTTTCATGTATTATGAACTTTGTTGTTATGGCATGCCAGTATACACCAAACTAATCCCATTTCACATCCAAAATTTTTCCGATTATTAACACAGTTTGCACACTACCTCAAAATACTCAACTTTTGTATACAGGCCACTACATGCATTCATTTGAAAATTTTACACTATCGCTAAATAAAACAGAAGAACATTAAATATTTGAAAACTGCAAAATCACTAACCAGCTCCAACAGATCTTGGTGTAATAAATCATTAGATAGAACTTAAAAAATAATTAAGTGCATTGTATAATATGGACCCTAACATTACCCACATCATGGTCACAAATCTAAAGTCCACGTTACAAATAAAGTAAAACAAGGAAATAATCTGTTCATTTGTGAACACAAATTTGTTAGCAAATATCATTTTTCTTAAAAAATTTCAAATATATTCAATGACCAAGAAATTCTTTAGTCTCAATCAGGGATGAAATATGGTTACACCACTTTTGCTTCTGCATGACACATTCCTTTGACTGGAGGTTTCTTATACCTTTTAAGTGAAACAGATTGTGGTACTTTTTTTGTTTCAAAATTAAATTCAGGAAATATTTCTCTATTACACTTTCCACAACTATATATAATGTTACTATTATGTCTTATGTTCAGTGTTTCTTTTAAGCCTTCTGGCTACAAACCTGATTTTGCATTCACAGACTGACATAATTTCCTCCAATGCAATGAAAAGATCAACAGTTTGAAATCTTTCATGACAAACAATTATTTTACGTGAGTCAACCTAATTTATAGTCGTTGGACAGACCAGAAGCAAAATTCTTTTGAAATGTGGTGCTATAGACGCATGCTCAAAATAAAATGTATCGACAAGGTCACAAACGAAGTGGTTCTGGAAAGAGCAGGTGAGAAGAGAAGCTTCTGGAGTTTCATTGTTAAAAGAAGAGTGCAATTTACAGGCCATTTATTAAGACATAAAGGACTCCTGAACACAATCACAGAGGGATATGTCGAGGGAAAAGGACCAAGAGGAAGACCACAACTGAGGTACATGGATCAAATAGTGAAAGATGTGGGATGTAACACCTATAAAGAAATGAAGAGAAAAGCTGAAAGACACACAGAATGTAGACAAGCTGCCATTGTAGCTGTTGCAAACCAATCCTTGGATTGACCACTACAGAAGGACAGTGTTGTTCTAACTTACAGTTTTTGAATTGCTGGCAAAAATTTTGACACATCTCCTAATTTTCTGCGCACAATGTGGATAATTCTTTCATTTGTGACAAATCAGATATTTCATTTTCTCTTGTTGCTACAAGACTGTCTTTCAAAACAATAGAACAAACTATATGATCACTTACATTTTTACTAAAAATGTCAACATTTTTCAACGCAAGAAAACAATTTGTCTCTGCATTAAGATCCTCTACTATATTTTCAGAATCTTCTACCATCAACAATCTCCACATCATTAAATGGATAGTTTTTCTGTCCCTCTGTGCTAACAACTTCAGATACATTGCAGTTCTGAATACACACTAAAATTCGTTCTGGTTGACTCACATTTTCAAACTTGTCCTCAAAATTCTGAATATGTACCTGTACCTCATTATTGTCCATTGTTAGCATTTCGATTGCAAGAATCTTACTGTTCTATTTTTTCCTTAACACTGTCATTCATAATTTGCAAGTTTACTAATTGGTATCGAATACTGATTTCAGTTTTACTGGACTCTGCTACAAGTTCTGCCAATTGTTTACTACTTTTTAGGTCCCTTTTTATATTTTAGATAATTTGTAATCGAAGCCTTGCAGATATATCTTCTGATTCCACATTTGTCATGGAATTGTAGCGTATTCATCTGATGCGGTACATGTGCAATTCATTTGATTTGTGTACAGGTGACACGTTCAAAATTTACAATTCACAGTTACAATGATTTTTATACTAAAATATAATAACGCAACACTAAAATGACAGTTATTGATATGTGTAACACATTGTATACAGCTCAAATTTACAGTTTCCTCTGCAATAATTCATTATCACAATAACAACATTTCAGTGTTAGTGCTTGATATAGGTTTCTTTTAAGTGTACCTAAATTCACCTTCATTAAATTGTCCCCTTTTAATTTATTGTAATTTCCATTCCCATGTATTGAATTCCTTGGCCATACAGTTAGAGGCAGTGGGTGGTGAGCATCAAATTTTGTTTGTTTCATGTATCATGTGAATGAACAAAATGACTTCCCTCAAATAATTAATGGCTGGTATACAAAAAAAAACCATCTCGTATCATTTACTATCCAACTTGCCCACCATGAATTATCAGGCCTTTGTGGAACAGGTTCTTCCTGGCTTGCTTGAAGATGTTCCAATAATAGTGACATGCAGCATATGGTTCCACGATGATGGGGTGCCTGCCTATTTCGGACTGGTTGTCGATAAGCATTTGAATTTGAATGGATTGGGTGTTTCGGACTGGTTCCATGGCCCCCACACTCACTGAATTTACGAAGCTTTGATTTCTTTCTTGGGGGGGGGGGGCATGACATCGCTTGTGTATCGCAATCTGTGGAGTATGAAATGGATTGGAATTGTCAGTGTGGCTGCTACAATCAGAGAACCTCCCAGTGTGAGTATGTCTGGCAGTCAGTGCTGCATCAGTGTCAGGCAGTGATGCAAACTATGAGCATCTGTTGTAACAGAGCTGTATGCATGTCGTATACCATGCATACTCATAATTTCCCATGAATGTTTGAAATGAATCACTCTCATTTCCTTTCTGACCTTCGACCTCTGCATCCATTTGCACCTGATGATTGCAGTTTTGGGTTGCTGTGCAGTTCTCAACCTTATGATGTGTCCCACCTCCTCTAGAGGTTGTCGGACATTTCTTGAACACCCTGTATGTGAGGATAACGTAGTGAATATTTTAAGTTTTGTAAGTAATGGATTACATGTTTCTTTATGATTTATAGTGCATGTATTTTGAACAATTTTTTCTATATTTTTAGTCTACATACTATGTTGAGTTACACCAAAAAACAATACCATACCCAATAATGGATTCAAAGTAGCTTGTTTATACTATTCATGTTTCCATGTCAGTTGCAGTCAATAATATTTTCATTTCAAATGCAAAGCCACCCAGTTTTTTTGTTAAGTACTCAATGTGCACCTGGAAACTTAAATTTTTATCCAGATTTAATCCTAAGAGACATCTTCTTCTGTACCTGGGTTGTTGTGAATAAGCTTACTCTGGTCACATTTCTACTGTTTGGTTTTGAGTTGCATCATGCGAATCTTAGATATGTTCAGAGTCATCCCATTTAACTTAAACCAAGTTTTTAAGGCGCTGGGGGTACTGATGGTACTGATAAAAGATTTGGAATTTTTTTAAATCCAAATTTCAACTAACACATATCATCTGTGAATAGAATTAACTAGGGGCTAATATTTAATGCTAAGTCATTAACATAGAAGGGAAAAAATACTGGGTCCCTTATGGAGCATTGTGGAGCTCCATCAGATGTTGTTTTCCATTCAGAACAATAATTTGTCCCATGTACAGAAATGCCAGTACTTTCTTTCTGTTTGGTAAATAGGACTTAAGTCATTGTGGGGCAATGACTCTAATGTTATACCTTTCAAATTTGTAAATAAGTGATGTATGGTTCTCAGAATCAAATGAGTGTGTGATGTCACAGAAGATTCCTGCCATCATATTATAATTTTCTAGTGATGTACTTATTTTTTCAATGAAACTGTTTACTACAGCCGTTGTGTTTTTTTCTGAGCTAAAAACGAAATTAATTGTTTAGAACACTAGATTAGTTTGCAGTGAAGTTTGTATTTGGGTAACAGCAACGTCCTTAAATATTTTAGATGTCACTGGCAGAATTGAGATAGGCCAAAAATTTACCATGTTACTGAGTCCTCAAGATCTATAATTTATAATATATTCTCCTTCCATGAATTCTCACTTTAGTTTCTTGTTTGACATGTTTATTTGATTTGAATTTCCACATGAAACATAACGAAAGAAAAACTATGTGGAAACAGAGCACTCATGTGTCAACATACTTGAAGTCCAATCCAGAGGTAAATTATTGGTTCTTGTAGTTACTGTCCATTGCTACTGATCGTTACATTTGAGTATCAGTCCATCGACAATTTCATAGGATCTGCATTCCTTACAAGTTGACATATCAATACTCTTTTTCAATCTGAAAAGCACTAATTCACAATAGTATCCAAATGTGTCAGATAAATTAAATTGGACATGAACATCCATGTTATTGTGAATCCCTCAGAAGGGATCGGTTGTTAGGACATGTTCTGAGGCATCAAGGGATCACCAATTTAGTATTGGAGGGCAGCGTGGAGGGTAAAAATCGTAGAGGGAGACCAAGAGATGAATACACGAAGCAGATTCAGAAGGATGTAGGTTGCGGTGGGTACTGGGAGATGAAGAAGCTTGCACGGGATAGAGTAGCATGGAGAGATGCATCAAACCAGTCTCAGAACTGAAGATCACAATAACAACAACAACGACAACAACAACAACAACTGTGTTACTTCTAATAATAGACCTATTCTCCATGTGCACTTTCTTATCGCTAAGTCTCTGTAACTATTTAAGTGAAATGGAGGTTCGAAATAACACTTATAACTAAAATGTACTCATCTGGTTCTTGTGGCTCTTTGTTGAGAAATATGGATTTTTTAAAACAAGGCTTGCTAGAAACAATAGCTGTGTAGATGGTGCAGTTGAGTTCGCTCTTAAAATTTGAACTTGCTTATTTTTTGCTTTATCATGTCTTTTACTTTCATCATCTCATATTTCATCATAATGTCACAAATTGTTTTCTGAGTATAACAATTTCATATAAATTTCTTGGCAGTAACTACTCCATGACAGCTACTTAGTAACTGCTTGCACAACAGCTCACCAACTTCTTCCTGCTACTAACTTGAGAAGTAGCACAAAGGTACAATAAGTTGCATTACAGTGATATCAAATAATATTGATATTGCATCCTAAGAATTTTGTACACAATTAAATGCCTTTCTTACAAATGTTTTTTTTTTCTTTTTCAGAATAAATTCTAGAATGATGAATAATAATTTTAAATGTAATAACAGATTCCAGTTACATTGGAAATATGAAAAGTAGTTATGATTTTTGAAAAATAAATCTTAAATAATTTTACATATTATTTCTCTTTATAAAAAAAGGAACTATGGTACATATTCAGAATTACAATAAATACAAATTTATGATTTTGAGTGTGTTGGATCATTTAATAATGAATGTGATGCATCATATTTTCAGTTCATGACAAAAATAAGTGCCTTGATCAGATCCATTACATCGGGGCTTCCCAACCTTTTCAGCTGGCGGACCCCTACTTCAGTCGAAAATCCATGGCGGACCTCTAGTCAGTCAAGAGCACAGTAACTTTATATTTCAGAGTGAAACCCATGGGAACTGAAAGCTTCTTAATGCAAGTGCCATGTTCCCAATGACCCCCCCCCCGCCCCCCCCCCCCCCCCCCCCCCCCCCGCCGAAGTATCAATAGTCTTTGGTTTAGAGATGAATGAAAACAACTTGAAATTAACGATCCAGTTTGAATTCCCACTGTATCCAGACACTTACTAGTGGATTTTCTCACTTTGTTCAAAACATTATAGCCCGATTAAAATTATTTGGTAATTGAAATTTCACACTATGGAGCTGTAAAGAGCAATCAACGTCACATCCAAACTGTTCGCTGTTGACAAGCTGCCGCTTATGGTCTGTTCACTTCCACTATTTGGCTACTGCTGTGTAGGGAGCATGCATATTTCGTAACAGTCGTGTGTGTGTGTGTGTGTGTGTGTGCGGTTTTTTCGTGAAATCTGAAGAAAAATGTTCAAATGTATGTAAAGTCTTTCTTTGGTCGTCCTCCCTCCTCATTCATTTCAACTGGAAACTTCCCTTGTTGTGAAGGTAATGGAGAAACTGCACCCTTCTTCAATAATCATGACTCCAGCCCCCGATCCATGTTAGAAGTAATAACCTGGTCAAAAATGGACTTATGAAATAGGTAGTGCACTGACCAAGTTTAACACTTAATGATGCCTGGGGCCGCATACGTGCCAACGAGTGCTGTGATTGGTCGACAGAGCTCGCTCCGCGCATGATTAAAAGGTTTCAGCGCATCTAGCGCCGTGAGCAGTCGCATAAACGACCCCCGTACTGTTGCTAAACAGTCGATCAGAGAAGCCACATTCTCCGGCACTAAACTGTGTATACGTCCTCACTTAGGAACCGCAAAGGCTGCTTGGGGATACGACCTCAAGTAAAAGTACACATGTTTTTCACCCGAAAAAAAAATAGTGATGAATTTGATTTCGACATTTTTATTCCATAATTTTACTCATTATTTTACACGATTTGGTGATAGGTGGCTGTGGACCCCCTAGAAAGAGCCGGCGGACCCGTAAGGGGTCCGTGGACCACTGGTTGGGAAGCCCTGCATTACATTATGCATTATCGTCTAGGTTTTCCATGTGTCGGCTGTGAGGAAGACAGACCGGTAACAGCATAATATTCCCCTATTGAGAAACGAATAAAAGCAGGAAAAGTGTAGCATTTTTAGGATTTATACTATCTGGATTGAAATATTATACTTGAACTAGCAAAATAGTTTTGGCATATGTATTTGAAAAAAATTATTTACTATACTTGTGTATCTCCTAAGAGCTGTCAGACACATTTTCTGTTATTTTGGCAAACATTTGCAATGTGCAGATGGAATCTGCCCAAACAAATGCTGCATCAACAGAAGGTGTACATTTGTTTCATGTTACAAACAAAATTATTTTTGAAGTAGAATTTTACATGGACATTGAGATAGAGCAGTTCCAAATTAGATGGTGCACTATTGTGTTTAGTAATATTTATTAAAAAGAACAGGGACACAAACAGTAACCAGTACTCCAGCTGTTACTCAGTAGTGTCTTACATAGCAATAGCAGACAGTATGGAGCTGGGTGGCACACAAGACAGGCCAGGTCTGGCAAGGAAGAGGAGGCTGACAAAATTTTACTGATATAACAAGTGCTATATTACGTTGGAGCTCCCAGTGTATGCACTCGTCTCTTTCCCACCAAAGCTACACTATAGAATACGACATGCACACACTTTCAGAAGTAGAAATCATGCTTTTGATTATGGGTGAGTGTTGCCAAGTCTGTTCTGTACTGGCAGCTTGTTTGATTGTTGCTGTAGTGGATCTTTCTGACAAGATTCCATATTATGAATTTTATTTGTTTGGGCATGTGTAATGAGATTGCTAGAGAGGTAGTGTAAATTATATTCAAAGTTATCTGCATTGAGAAGAGACAGACCCTTGTACAGACACAGTTTTGGCTGTAATATAGCCAGCAGTAAGCTCTACACATATTTCCTCCTATTGGAACGTCAACAAAACATACATATATGAAACTGAAGCAGTGCCATTGCATTGGGTATGATACATGCAAATTCCCACAGATATCCACAGACGCTCACTTGCGTAGTGCAAACCTCATGAAGTACAGTGCATTAAACTTTGAAAAATTAAAAAAATGCACATATACCACTGATATGTGCAACAAAATCATTCATTAGAGGACTTGGCCACTCAGGTAATCTTCTGTGAGTAGGCATTAAACTACCCTATTGGCTTTCTTAAGGAGAACATATTCATAGATGAGTTGATATTTCGCAGCAAAGGCATACCAAGTAGTACTGCTGAACAGTACTGGACCTCCATGAATCACTTTCTGCAAGAGGCACACTATCAACACCAATGGACTGTCAGTTGCTGAGGTGGTATTGTAGGTAAGTATGTTGCTGCTCCATCCTTTTTTCCAAGGTGGTTTGAGTGAGCTAATGCACACCAGCTTCCCTGCTCTGCTCAGTAATATTGATTTCAGAATGAGGCAAGTAATGTGGATGTAATAACCTGGTGCAACCAGCCATAACACTGCACTTGCATGCCAAGCAACATGCTACCTCTTTCCCAGTAAAACTTTTGGCAGGCATATGGTTGTTGAATAGCCAGTTAGATTAGCCAAACTGTCTGCACTTTTCTTCTATTTCTGGAAGACAATAACAGATGTGGTGTTTGCAGAACAACCTGGGATCCTTGTAGAACTGAAAAATTCCGTCAGACTGGCCTTCTCTGAACTTGACAGGCCATATGGTGTACTGCATGCAATAGTTCTCAGCTGGAATGTGCAACATACGGGGGAAGGAGCATACACTAATAAACACCGTTTGTGGCTACGAAATTCCTATAACAGGAGTTAATGCTACTGTCCCACTGAAGGGAAAGTGAACAACCTAATATTAGCAGATGGCTGATCTACTGAGGGGACAGTTGTCCACCATTACATTTACACTTTTACGTGCACATTATAGATTTATCAAGCAGCCAATGAATTATGAAAACAAACATATTAACACCTCTGAAAACACTTGGTTTAATGACAGTAGTTCACATTAGCAAATTCATCAATACATTAATCAAATGATTGAAAATCCAGGATGAAATGTAACAGCATTATGAGAAGGAAAGTTGCTACTCACCATATAGCAGAGATACTGAGTTGCAGATTGGCACAACAAAAAGACTTTCACACTTAAGCGTCCTCGCACCACCACCTACTCCAGTCTGGTCACTAACATCACCTATCCCATCAAAGTCAGGGCTACCTGTGAAACCAGTCATGTGGCCTACAAGCTAAGCTGCAACCACTGTGCTGCATTCTATATAGGCATGACAACCAACAAGCTGTCACTCTGCATGAATGGCTACCAACAAAATGTGGCAACAAACAAGTGGACCACCCTGTTGCTGAACATGGTGCAAACATGATATCCTTCATTTCAATGACTGCTTCACAGCCTGTGCCATATAGATCCTTCCCACAACACCAGCTTTTCTGAATTGCACAGGTGGGAACTTTACCTGCAATACATCCTACGTTCTCGTAACTCTCCTCGCCTCAGCCTATGTTATTTGCTGTCCTCACCCATCCAGCCCCTTCCCTGCTCCCATTCCAGCACTACACAACCTTCATTCCGCCACCACACCCAGTCTTTTTATTTTTATTTATTTTTTAATTTGTTTCTCTCCTTTTCTGCTACTTCCCCCTGCGCCCTTCCCCACCTCTCTCTTGCCCTCCACCTAACCTGCAGATTTTAACTGTCCCACCAGTCCCACCATTCTATCCCTCCTTCTCCCCACCCCAGCCTCCTCCTTACCCCCACCCAGTCGCCACTCCCACTATTCACTGGTGCTGCTGCTTGCAATGTGGTTTCAGTTGCCTGAGACTACAGTCGTGTGTATGAGTTGCGTTTGTGTGAGTGTGTGTGTGCACGTGTTTCTATTGTTGATGAAGGTCATCAGTACATTATTGTTTTAAGTATAAATTAAATTGGTCATGTGTCTGCTAGTGCAGGGAAAACAGTTTACTCCCCCTGCAGGACCAGGGGTTAGAATAGGCCCAAGGTATTCCTGCCTGTTGTAAGAGGTGACGAAAAGGAGTCTCACATGTTTCGGTCTTTATGTGATGGTCTCCTATATGGTTTGACCTCCATTTTTCAAAATTTTCCCGAAGAGCGAGCCAATTGCGGAAGGGTGCCTTATACAGTGCATTATTTCCATCATGCGCTGATACCTGTCGCATCCTTTGTCGATGTGGATCTGATTTTCTGCTCATTCTCCAACTGTTGGGTGAGGTCACCCCCCTGGGTGCATATTTTTCCATCAGTTGTGCAGTATCGTTTTCTACGCTGACGATGATAATGGATTTATTTGCTTGGTTACACCTGATTCCAGCATGGTAGCCAGTCTGTTGTGATGGGGCCGCCATGTAACCTGTTGGTTGTAGCCCCCTGACCACACAGAGATCGATCTGCTGTCCCCACGTATGCCAAGGGTAGATGGCCATCCCCTTGGGGCATCAGGACTCCTGTCAATGGCCATCCTGTGCCAGGTAGCCTTTGCTGTGGCTGGGTGGCACCTGTGGGGAGGGCCCCTGGTTGGAGTGGGTGGCATCAGCATAGTGATGAAGCATAGTACATAGTACATCATCACTTGCTGGTGGTGGAACACCAGCAGTCTCTAAGCGTTCACAGGCTCAATTCAATGCACAGAAGTAAAACTCCAACTCGTTTCCCTCCTTGGCCACACCATGGGAGGAACGTCAGGCTAAGGTTGGCGGCAGCTCTTATTTGCCCCTGTACCTTGTATGTTCAAGAGCTAATGGGGAATCTTTCATGATGATGAAGCCTCAGTTCTTTGTTGAGCATTTAGAGGACACGTTTGGGGGAAGGAGGGCTTTTCCAAAATGAGGTCTGGGTCAGTCTTGATCAAAACAGTATCCTCTCCCCAGTCACAAGCGTTACTCGCTTTTGAAAAGCTGGGGGATGTTACTGTTTAGCCATCACGCCCAATAAGAGCTCAATTATGGTCCAGGGTATCATATTTCACAGGGACCTTCTTTTGCAGTCCAATGGTGAGCTGTGTGCCAATTTAGAACGGCAAGGTGTACATTTCATTTGGCGTGTCCGCCGAGGTCAGAGGGATAATCAGGTTGCCACCGGTGCCTTCATCTTGCCCTTCAAGGGGGATACATTACCTGTGAAGGTAAAGGTGATGGTCTACCACTAGGATGTAAAACCCTATATACCTCCCCCAATGCAGTGCTTTAAATGTTGGAAGTTTGATCATATGTCTTCCCCCTGTACTTCCAGCATCACATGTCGAGACAGCAGACACACATCACATCCCAATACTCCATGCGATCCGCCTCCCATCTGTGTCAACTGTGGAGAGCACCATTTGCCTGGCTCGCCAGACTGCAGGATTCTCCAGAAAGAAAGGAAAATCATAGAGTACAAGACCCTGCGCCAACTGACCTACCCTGAGGCTAAGAGGAAATTTGAACGCCTACATCCTGCACGCATGACATCGTCTTATGCCGCCACTACAGAAGTTCTAGCCCCATCAGTTCCACTACCCCCAGTCACCTCTCAGAGTCAGAAGACTATACCTGCCCGCTTAATGGTGGGGGGCACTTCCCTCCCTGTTGCTCCTGCACCACCAACTTCAGGAGCAACATGTCCCCAGCCATCGGGGATGTCCACCCCACTCCTAAGCTGGAGAAGCGTACAACTTCTTCAGCTGCTCTCGTTAGGGGGGGGGGGGTCTCTTGGGTCACTGCCTTCCCAGGTTTCTGATAGTGGAAAAGATGACATCCGCCAGTAGTAGAGGAGCACAAAGCAGCTGGTCGCAGGGCTTCATGCTCATCCTCAGTCCCGGGGAGACTGAATCAGTGAAGTCCTCCCAGCCAAGGAAACCCAAGGAACAGCGAGAGAAATCCAAAAAGAAGGGTCCTAAGGCAAAGGGAATTGCGGTGGTACCCATACCACCACTACCTCCAAGCTCTGCGTTTGTAGATGAGATGGAGATTCTGGCATCCACTGAGGACTTAGATCTCTCTGGAGCCTCAGACAAAATGGATATGTACTGCTCAGGCAAAAAGTCGGTGGCAGCAGGTGACCATGAGGCGTAAACTGCCTCATTGAATGTTCCATGCCTCCAGTGGAATTGCGTCGTTTTTTTTTCCACCGCCTGGCTGAGCTAAGGCAACTGTTAAGCTTTACACCTGCTTTCTGCATTGCCCTCCAAGAAGCCTGGTTCCCAGCAATGCGGACCCCTGCCTTCTGCATCTGTAAGGGATACTACAGGAACCATAGCGACTGTAATCGAGTGTGAGGTGGAGCTTGCGTTTATGTCCTAAACTCAGTCTGTAGTGAACCTCTGCCTCTTCAAACCTCTCTTGAAGCTGTGGCTGTCAGAATAAGGACGACACAGGAAATAAATGTCTGCAATGTATATCTTCCTCCAGATGGTCCAGTACCCCTGAATGTATTAGTTGCACTGATTGATCATCTCCCTAAACCTTTCCTACTTTGGGAGATTTTAACACCCATACATCCTTGTGGAGTGGCACCATGCTTACTGGCCGAGGCAAAGTGCAGATGTCGAAAATTTACTGTCTCAGTTCGACCTCTGCCTCTTAAATACTGAGGCTACCACACATTTCAGTGTGGCTCGAGGTAGTTACTCAGCCATTGATTTATCAACTTGCAGCCCACGACTTCTCCCATCTGTCCACCAGAGAGCACGTGACGACCTGTGTGGTAGTGCCCACTTCCCCATCTTCCTGTCACTGCCCCAGCGTCAAGCCCATGGACGCCAGCCCAGATGGGCTTTAAACAAGGTGGACTGGGAAACTTTCACCTCTGCTGTCACCGTTGAATCTCCCCCACACGGTAACATTTATGTGATGGTTGAGCAGGTGACTACAACAATTGTTTTTGCAGCAGAAAACGCGATCCCTCGCTTTTTAGGGTGCCCCCAGAGAAAGACAGTCCCTTGGTGGTCGCTGGAAGTCGCTGAAGCAATTAAAGAGAGTCGGCGAGCTCTACAGTGGCATAAGCGGCGTCCTTTCGTGGAGCACCTCATAGCCTTTAAACGGCTCTGTGCTCGCATTCGCCAACTTATCAAACATCAGAAGTGGGAGAGATGTGTCTCGACCATTGGCTGCTATACATACGTCATCTTCCCAAGTCTGGGCAAAAATCAAACGTATTTTCGGGTACCAGACGCCAACAGGTCTTCCTGGTGTTAACATAAATGGCGTGTTATCCACCAAGGCAAACGCGATTGCTGAGCACTTTGCAGAAGACTATGCTCGAGCCTCCGCATCAGAGAATTACCCTCCCAGCCTTTCGCACTCTGAAATGACGACTGGAGGGCAAGTTCCCTTGTTTACTACACACCACAGTGAATCCTATAACGGCCCATTTACAGAGTGGGAGCTTCTCAGTGCCCTTGCAAATTGCCCTGACACAGCTCCTCGACCGGATCGGATCCACAGACAGATGATTAAACATCTCTCGTCTGACTACAAGCGACATCTCCTTGTCATCTTCAACTAGATCTGGTGCGATGGCATCTTTTCATCGCTATGGCAGGAGAGCACCATCCTTCTGGTGCTCAAACACAGTAAAAACCCACTTGATGTGGATAGCTATCGGCCCATCAGCCTCTTTGTGAGTTGCTGGCACGTATGGTGTGTCAGTGGTTGGGTTGGGTTCTGGAGTCACATGGCCTACTGGCTCCATGTCAGGGCGGCTTCTGCCAGGGTCGCTGTACCGCTGATAATCTTCTGTCCCTAGAGACTGCCGTCCAAACAGCCTTTTCCATATGCCAACGCCTGGTTGCTGTCTTTTTTGATTTACGAAAAGTGTATGACACAACCTGGTGACATATCCTTGTCACGTAATGTGAGTGGGATCTCCGAGGCCCACTTCTGATTTTTATCCAGAGTTTCCTGTCGCCTCATACTTTCCATGTCCAAGGTGGTTCCTCCCATAGTTCCCCCCATATCCAGGAGAATGGGGTCCTGCAGGGCTCTGTATTGTGTGTCTCTCTATTTTTAGTGGCCATTAATGGTCTAGCACCAGCTGTAGGGCCTTCTGTCTTACCTTCTCTGTATGCATACGACGTCTGCATTTCATACTGCTCCACATGATGCAGTCATGGGCTCTAGCCTACGGTTTCCACTTTTCCGCCACAAAATCGTGTGTTATGCACTTCTGCCAGTGTCGTACCGTCTATCCAGAACCAGAACTTTACCTTAATGATGATCCACTCACTCTAGTGGAGACATATCGATTCTTAGGACTGGTAATCGACGCCCGATTGACTTAGCTTCCTCACCGTTGTCAGCTTAAGCGGGAATGCTGACAGCACTTCAATACCCTCCACTCCTGAGCAACACCAACTGGGGTGCAGATCCATCTACTCTGCTGCAGCTCTACAAAGCCGTTGTTCAATCCCACCTTGACTGTGGGAGTCTGGTTTATGGTTCGGCGGTGCCATCAATATTGTGTTTACTCGACCCAGTGCACCACTGTGACGTTCGCCTAGCAGCACGAGCTTTTAGGACGAGTCCGGTGACCATTGTCCTTGTGGAAGTTGGAGTGCCTCCATTGCAGGTTAGGCATGCACAACTGTTGGCCAGTTGCATAGCACACGTTCGTAGTTCTCCTATGCATCTGAGTCACCATCTCCTTTCTCCACCCATGGCGGTTCATCTCCTGGATCGGCGGCCCAGGTCAGGGCTTCCAATTGCAGTTCGTGTCTGATCCCTTCTTTCTGAACTGGAGTCCTTGCCTTTACCACCTATACGTGAGGTACATGGTGCACAACTAGGCGGCAGCTTTGCCTGAACTTTTCACATTGTGCACTCTCCCAATTTGACTGCCCAGTGACGAAATCTTGGTTTACTGGACTCATTACCACTCATTTTATCTGCCAACGCCTCATTGGCTCATTTAGTTGTATGTTTTATTCGTGAGGGTTGGTTTTATCATTTGATCTAAGTTATAGCGCATGTCCTTTGTCCGTCTGTGTCCTCCACACTAGTGGTCGGCAAGCCACTGAAATCTGCTTTCTTGTTTTACTCTCTTTTGTTTCTAGCATCTCTCTGTTGTTTTGTTGTCCTAGTTTGTTCCTTTTAGTGTTCGTTGCCTTTCCTTAGTTCTTGTGGTTTTTCCTTTCTTTCCGTTTTGTGTTACTAGAACTGACATGTGATTACATTTCCACGCAATATGGGTGCATAGACCCTGAGAAATCAGTACCCAGAACAACCACCTCTGGCCGTAATAACGGCCTTGATACGCCTGGGCATTGAGTCAAACAGAGGCGTGTACAGGTACAGCTGACCAGGCAGCTTCAACATGATACCACAGTTCATCAAGAGTAGTGACTGGCATATTGTGACGAGCCAGTTCCTTGGCCACCATTGACCAGACGTTTTCCATTGGAGAGAGATCTGGAGAATGTGCTGGCCAGGGCATCAGTCGAACATTTTCTGTATCCAGAAAGGCCCGTACAGGACTTGCAACATGCGGTCGTGCATTATCCTGCTGAAATGTAGGGTTTCGCAGGGATCGAATGAAGGGTAGAGCTACAGGTCGTAACACATCTGGAATGTAACGTCCACTGTTCAAAGTGCCGTCAATGCGGACAGTAACCAATGGCACACCATACCATCACGGCGGGTGATACGCCACTATGGCGATGACGAATACATGCTTCCAATGTGCGTTCAGCGTGATGTCTCCAAACAAGGATGCGACCATCATGAGGCTGTAAACAGAACCAGGATTCGTCCAAAAAAATGACGTTTTGCCATTCGTGCAACCAGGTCCGTAATTGAGTACACCATTGCAGGCGCTCCTGTCTGTGACGCAGTGTCAAGGGTAACCACAGCCATGGTCTCCGAGCTGATAGTCCATGCTGCTGCAAACGTCGTCGAACTGTTCATGCAGATGGTTGTCTTGCAAACGTCCCCATCTGTTGAGTCAGGGATCGAGACGTGGCTGCACGATCCGTTACAGCCATGCGGATACGATGCCAGTCATCTCGACTGCTAGTGATACGAGGCCGTTGGGATCCAGCACGGCGTTCCGTATTACCCTCCTGAACCCACCGATTCCATATTCTGCTAACAGTCATTGGATCTCAGCCAACGCGAGCAGCAATGTCGCGATACGATAAACCGCAATAGCGATAGGCTGCAATCCGACCTTTATCAAAGTCGGAAACGTGATGTCACGCATTTCTCCTCCTTACACGAGGCACCACAACAACGTTTCTCCAGGCAACGCTGGTCAACTGCTGTTTGTGTATGAGAAATCGGTTGGAAACTTTCCTCATGTCAGCACGTTGTAGGTATCGCCACCGGCGCCTACCTTGTGTGAATGCTCTGATGAGCTAATTATTTGCATATCACACAATCTTCTTCCTATCGGTTAAATTTCGCGTATGTAGCACGTCGTCTTCGTGGTGTAGCAATTTTAATTGCCATTAGTGTATACACTCCTGGAAATTGAAATAAGAACACCGTGAATTCATTGTCCCAGGAAGGGGAAACTTTATTGACACATTCCTGGGGTCAGATACATCACGTGATCACACTGACAGAACCACAGGCACATAGACACAGGCAACAGAGCATGCACAATGTCGGCACTAGTACAGTGTATATCCACCTTTCGCAGCAATGCAGGCTGCTATTCTCCCATGGAGACGATCGTAGAGATGCTGGATGTAGTCCTGTGGAACGGCTTGCCATGCCATTTCCACCTGGCGCCTCAGTTGGACCAGCGTTCGTGCTGGACATGCAGACCGCGTGAGACGACGCTTCATCCAGTCCCAAACATGCTCAATGGGGGACAGATCCGGAGATCTTGCTGGCCAGGGTAGTTGACTTACACCTTCTAGAGCACGTTGGGTGGCACGGGATACATGCGGACGTGCATTGTCCTGTTGGAACAGCAAGTTCCCTTGCCGGTCTAGGAATGGTAGAACAATGGGTTCGATGACGGTTTGGATGTACCATGCACTATTCAGTGTCCCCTCGACGATCACCAGTGGTGTACGGCCAGTGTAGGAGATCGCTCCCCACACCATGATGCCGGGTGTTGGCCCTGTGTGCCTCGGTCATATGCAGTCCTGATTGTGGCGCTCACCTGCAGGGCGCCAAACACGCATACGATCATCATTGGCACCAAGGCAGAAGCGACTCCCATCGCTGAAGACGACACGTCTCCATTCGTCCCTCCATTCACGCCTGTCGCGACACCACTGGAGGCGGGCTGCACGATGTTGGGGCGTGAGCGGAAGACGGCCTAACGGTGTGCGGGACCATAGCCCAGCTTCATGGAGACGGTTGCGAATGGTCCTCGCCGATACCCCAGGAGCAACAGTGTCCCTAATTTGCTGGGAAGTGGCGGTGCGGTCCCCTACGGCACTGTGTAGGATCCTACGGTCTTGGCGTGCATCCGTGCGTCGCTGTGGTCCGGTCCCAGGTCGACGGGCACGTGCACCTTCCGCCGACCACTGGCGACAATATCGATGTACTGTGGAGACCTCACACCCCACGTGTTGAGCAATTCGGCGGTGCGTCCACCCGGCCTCCCGCATGCCCACTATACGCCCTCGCTCAAAGTCCGTCAACTGCACATACGGTTCACGTCCACGCTGTCACGGCATGCTGCCAGTGTTAAAGACTGCGATGGAGCTCCGTATGCCACGGCAAACTGGCTGACACTGACGGCGGCGGTGCACAAATGCTGCGCAGCTAGCGCCATTCGACGGCCAACACCGCGGTTCCTGGTGTGTCCGCTGTGCCGTGCGTGTGATCATTGCTTGTACAGCCCTCTCGCAGTGTCCGGAGCAAGTATGGTGGGTCTGACACACCGGTGTCAATGTGTTCTTTTTTCCATTTCCAGGAGTGTATATATGTAAATCCAAAATAGACGTTATGTTGAGCTGAACGGTAATCAGCCACTGGTATTTCAGAAATACTGAAATATATATTTCAGTCCCAACATGAAAACAGACTTCCAAAATACCATACTCATTTCACATGCTCAAGCGGCACTTTGCCACCTAAATGATCTTACCTGATCGGCATCCGCCGATAAAAGACCCCAAAAACATCCCTACATGTTCTCAACTCCATGAATAGAGAGAGAAACCAGGGGAGGAACTCCGCACAGTATTCATGAGGTCCTCACATACAGGAACATATCCAACCCAACTACCGTGCCTCTTGCTACAGTACATTCTGCATAGTTCTCGCACATACCTCTTGACAGGATTACTTGCCAGATGGTGCATCCAGATCCTTATACAGGGTGGTCCATTGATCGTGAGCAGGCCAATATCTCACGAAATAAGCGTCAAACGAAAAAACTACAAAGAACGAAACTCGTCTAGCTTGAAGGGGGAAACCAGATGGCGCTATAGTTGGCCCGCTAGATGGCGCTGCCATAGGTCAAACGGATATCAACTGCTGTTTTTTAAATAGAAACCCTTATTTTTTATTACATATTCGTGTAGTACGTAAAGAAATATGAATGTTTTTGTTGCACCACTTTTTTCGCTTTGTGGTAGATGGCGCTGTAATAGTCACAAACATATGGCTCACAATTTTAGACGAACAGTTGGTAACAGCTAGCTTTTTTAAATTAAAATACAGAAAGTAGGTACGTTTAAACAATTTGTTTCGGTTGTTCCAATGTGATACATGTACCTTTGTGAACTTACCATTTCTGAGAATGCATGCTGTTACAGCGTGATTATCTGTAAATACCACATTAATGCAATAAATGCTCAGAATGATGTCCATCAACCTCAATGCATTTGGCAATACGTGTAACGACATTTCTCTTAACAACGAGTACTTCGCCTTCCGTAATTTTCGAACATGCATTGACAATGCGCTGACGCATGTTATCAGGCTGGCTCTGAGCACTATGCGACTTAACTTCTGAGGTCATCAGTCGCCTAGAACGTAGAACTAATTAAACCTAACTAACCTGAGGACATCACATACATCCATGCCCGAGGCAGGATTCGAACCTGCGACCGTAGCGGTCGCTCGGTTCCAAACTGCAGCGCCTAGAACCGCACGGCCACTCCGGCCGGCCATGTTATCAGGCATTGTCTGTGGATCACGATAGCAAATATCCTTCAACTTTCCCCACAGAAAGAAATCCGGGGGCGTCAGATGCGGTGAACGTGCGGGCCATGGTATAGTGCTTCGACGACCAATCCACCTGTCATGAAATATGCTATTCAATAGCGCTTCAACCGCATGCGAGCTATGTGCCAGACATACATTATGTTGGAAGTACATCGACAGTCTGTTACGCAATGAAACATCTTGCAGTAACATCGGGAGAACATTACGTAGGAAATCAGCATACATTGCACCATTTAGATTGCCATCGATAAAATGGGGGCCAATTATCCTTCCTCCCATAATGCCGCACCATACATTAACCCGCCAAGGTAGCTGATGTTCCACTTGTATCAGCCATCGTGGATTTCTCGTTGCCCAATAGTGCATATTATGCCAGTTTACGTTACCGCTGTTGGTGAATGACGCTCCGTTGCTAAATAGAACTCGTGCAAAAAATCTGTCACCGTCCCGTAATTTCTCTTGTGCTCAGTGGCAGAACTGTACACGACGTTCAAAGTCGTCGCCATGCAATTCCTGGTGCATAGAAATATGGTACGAGTGCAATCGATTTTGATGTAGCATTTCAACACCGACATTGTTGAGATTCCCGATTCTCGCGCAATTCGTCTGCTACTTATGTGTGGATTAACCCCGACAGGAGCTAAAACACCTACTTGGGCATCATCATTTGTTGCAGGCCGTGGTTGACGTTCACATGTGGCTGAACACTTCCTGTTTCCTTAAATAACGTAACTATCTGGCGAACGGTTCGGACACTTGGATGATGTCGTCCAGGATACCGAGCAGAATACATAGCACACGCGCGTTGTGCATTTTGATCACAATAGCTTTATGTCAACACGATATCGACCTTTTCCGCAATTGGTAAACGGTCGATTTTAACATGGGTAATGTATCATGAAGCAAATACCGTCTGCACTGACGGAATGTTATGTGACACCACGTACTTATACGTTTCTGACTATTACAGCGCCATCTATCACAAAGCCATCTAAAACATTTATATTTCTTTATGTACTACACGAATATGTAATAAAAAATGGGGGTTCCTATTTTAAAAGACGCAGTTGATATCTGTTTGACCTATGGCAGCACCATCGAGCATGCCAACCATGGTTTCTTCCTTCAACCTAGATGAGTTTCGTTCTTTGTAGTTTTATTGTTTGATGCTTATTTTGTGAGATATTTGGCCTGGTCACTATCAACAGACCACCCTGTATATGTTGCATCCAATCTCTCTATGAATTTATCCCACAGCCCTTAAACAAATTGTGCCACATTGTCTGAAACAATATTATCCAGTGATTTTATTTTTACTATGTAGTCATCTCCTGGCTTATTGATAATATCCTTACTTGTTGCCCTTTTTAGAGGATCAAATTTTACATATTTTGAGAATACATATATTGTATGTATCATACATCACCATGACCTGTAGTCAGCAGGCTTAGCAGCTCCCCCATTTTTCTAGGAAAGATGTTTTGCATTTCACAGTGTGTTATCACAGTGTTACGTTTCATACACTGACACCTATCCAGCTTCCAGCTTTTGATGCCATGTTATTGAAGTAGATATATTCTGTGTAACTTCTGTACATTTCTGGGCTCCGTTGTGTCCACGACAGTGATGGATATGGTTTATCAATATTTCAACGTTCTCATCAGGAAACACAATTTCCAATTTTCCTTATATAGCTCCTTATGCCTAAATAAACTGCCTTATAAATCTTGTAGTACCTTCCCATCTCCTCATACCCTTTACATCCTCAATTCATTTTAATGAATTTCAGCCTTTGATTCCTGTTTTGCAGTTGGTACAGATCTTTACAAATAGTTTTCATTTCTTTCTTGTCTTCTACACCTTTCATCAAAATTATATGATGCTCCTCATTACCTTCTTCCCCAAATTCATTCTCCTCTACTGGCATCTATGACAAAGACTCTGCACATGGTTCTGTCCCTCAGGTGTATCTTATATTGTACTGGAATTGGTGGAGAAACATTGCCCATCTTATTAGCCTGCACTCCTGCAAATAACTCAGAGCTTTGTGGTCCACAGTTAAATTTACCTCCCTGCCCTCCAAGAAGATCCTAAATTTCTGAAACCCAAACATCACAGGCAAATGTTCTGAGATCCCATACATGAGTTCACTTTTTAATAACATCTGATTAGCAAATACTATTGTGGTCTGTTCCACTACCAAATCTATCACCTTCTGACAAAGTATCACAGATCTACACCAATAATCTGAGCTGTCAGAGACAATGCAAGATGGGAGTGACATATCCAGGTAATATAACATTTTGCTATTACAAAGGCTTTTCTTTATGGCAGCAAACTGTTAACCATACTCAGGTGTGAAATCCCAAAAAACATTTTTCTTTAATATTTTTCAGAAATTTGGAGAGTTCATACTATAGTCACTCATGTATTTCCAGTGGAAATTACACTTCTCCACGAAAGATTTCAACTGTTTTTTGCATTTGGGCCTCATACACTCTGCAATAGCCTTGATCTTGTCCCTTTTAGGGACAGTTGTTAATTGATGACCTATAAAAGTTAATTCTGCCTGCACATGTTCACATTTACTAAGCTTTAGTGTCATTTCCCTATTCTGCAAAACTCAGAACACTTCTTCTAACAGGCAATGTTCGTGCCACGTACTGATAGTGATCAGTATATCGTCTATTTATACAGTAAGCCACTTCATCAATTCATACCTTTGTACATGACTCAATGCTCTAATAATAACAGCAACTAATGTATGACCCTAAACATGTATGTTCTTACCTCAAACAAAAAAGTTGTATATCTTCTACTTTCCTTGGCAACCCAGAGGTCAGGTCTACACTTGACATTAGCATTACAGAATTGAGTTTTAGCAACAGCTCATTCATCTTTTCTGGTTTCATTTCCTCTTCCTAGTCTTTTATTTAATCTCATAGCATCTAGCAGAATCCATACAGTTCTGTCATCCTTCCTAACCACTACTATTGGATTACTGTATTCCTCCTTCCATGTTCTAATACTTTCAATTCCATCATTGTTGAATCTTATCTCTGTTTCTTTGCCCATCATTGCAATAAAGGAGGACTGTACCTTAATGACACTGTGAGGTGTCACCTTCAGTGAATACACTAAATTCACTACGTCCCATGACTTATCTAGGGCAATGGCCTTGCCGCAGTGGATACACCAGTTCCTGTCACATCACCAAAGTTAAGTGCTGTTGGGTGTGGCCAGCACTTGGATGGGTGACCATCCGGGCCCCCATGCGCTGTTGCCGTTTTTCGGGGTGCACTCAGCCTCGTGATGCCAATTGAGGAGCTACTCGAATGAATAGTAGCGGCTCCAGTCACAGAAAACCATCGTAATGACTGGGAGAGCGGTGTGCTGACCATGCCCCTCCTACCCCCATCATCAATTGAGGATGGTCCCGATGGGCCACTTGTGGCCTGAAGACGGAATGCTTGACTTATCTGAAAACACTCTTTTATATTTATGCAAAAGTTCACCCAGTTGAAGCATTCTCTCTTATGGTTAGTACTGCATCTCGTATACCTTATTATCTATTTGTTCACCTGCACATGACTACTCACACCTTTCGTTTCCCTTCTGCAAGTGCGCCATCACTTTATCTCCCTTAAATTCATTTTTAAACTTTCAAAATTCTATCCTTAACCCCAATATTAGATTCATATTTTATTGAAAATCCATGCACAGAATAATGTTGACTGACAATCCTGAAAACAGGACACATTAAAGCAATAATTATTTATCATAAATTACAAAATTATTTTGTTTCTGATGATATGTTGCATGCTCCAGTCACTGTCTTGATCTTTAGCCCACTTCCACTTAGCTCTACTAGATTCCTACTTCTTATTCGTCACTGAAAGGATTCAGATACTGCTGATACATTTTAGCTAGTATTCAGCAGTACTTCAGTTTCAACATTCTCCACTATTACCTCAACAGGGGGTTGCACCTTCCGTACCTTTACCACTTTTAACCACAGACTAGCTTTATATTACTACCAATTCCATTGGACACCCTATCATCATACTTGCTTGCCCACTTGCTACATTACTTGTGATTTCCTTCAGATTGCCTGTCTTTTCTTGAATAACTACCTTCCCTTTTAACTTTTCATTTCCGATATTAATTACAGAGTCTGTTTCAGCATTTCTGTGGAGTTCAGATTTCCTGCACTACTTCTGTGCCTCAGTTCAACCCCCAAGTTCACCTTCTACAGTCTCCACTTTGGTTCATAGCTCCTTTTCTACTTTCTCTATTTGTTAACTGATCCTTCCACAGTTTTTTCATAATTTTCTACATTATTTTCAAGTTTTTCAAACGTGATTTCCAACAACTCAAACTTTTGATTTACTGCATTTTTTTATCTCCAAGTTCAGTTTTTAAACCCTCAATTTGAGATTTTATTCTTCGATCTAGTTAAGTTTTTACGTGTTCTAGTATTGAATCTAAACTTTCAACTAATTTCTCACTTAGTTTGTTGAATAATTGAGTGAGTTCAGTCACTGCTAACATCCTCTGATCCACATTCCCTAGGAAGTTTCTTTATCTCATTGGCCATGGCTCACAACTAACGACGCAAGATACATAATGTAACTGATACTTGTACCTGACTTGTGACTGCTACAATGCTGCGACATCGACTGGTACTGTGACATGTGGAGTGGGTGACGATATGGATGGTGGGATGAACAGCAGTGATGGCAAGGCGACAGCATGGAGACGCTGGACGATGGTGTGGAGACAGCTGGGCAATGGCGTGGAGACAGTCTCAGCACTTGCTTGTGTGGTACAGCAAGCAAGAACAGCAGCACTGGCTGTTGCTGATATGGTTAGCAGCATCTCATTACAGCAGCCACATGGACTAGTGGCAGCATGAAACAGTAGCTCCATGAAATTCACACAAAGCAGCAGTGTCCCAAAATTGTGGAGCAGACTATCACATGAAATCAAGTAGCATGAAGTTGGCCTACAGTAAGGAATCTCTTATGCTGCAGCCTAATGGTGTATCAGTATTAACATATGCAAAACGATTGCACAGCCAGACTATTACTGCTATGCACTGCCTATGCGTGTGAACCTATCAAATTCCAGTAAAAGAAATCAACATTACTTTCCTACAAAAGGGCAAGTGAACAACCTAAAAGTAGCAGATGGATTGTCTACTTAGGGCAGCAGTTGCCCATCGTTGGATTTACACCCCTATGTGCAGGATATAAGTTTATTAAGTGACCAATGAATATCATTCAGTGAATTATGAAAACAAAAACATTAACACTTTTGATAACACTTGATGTAATGACAATAGCTCAAATTTGAAGACTCATCAATACATTATTATTCCAAGTACAAATTAAATCTGCCACATGGCTGCTAGTGCACAGAAAGCAGGTTCCTAACAAAATACATATATGCAAATCCAAAAAAGATGTTTCATATTGCTCAAAAGACAACCAGCTGCTGGTAAATCAGAGACACTGAAGTATACATTTCAGTCCTAAAGTAAAAACAGACTTTCAAATTGCTGTACTCAGCTCACATAGCTGAGCAGCACTTTGCCACCTAAATGACCTTACCTGATCAACATGCACCAGTAAAAGGCCGTGAAAATATTCCTGCATGCTGTCAACTCCATGAGTCACATGACCACTACCCTAGTCAAAACTCTGTCTGCAGCCATCCAAATTTGGTTGCAAACGGTCATTTATATGTAACATTTAAATTATATTAATTAAAACTATTTATCACAAAATTTAAACTGTGCTTTCATTCATAATTGTTATAAAATTCCCTTTTTGTTTTTAGGTCATTACATTGTTCACATCCTCATACACGATTCAAGTGTCTTACTGTATTTAGAGATTGTTTCAAACTGAGTTATTCAAATGTAATTTTTTTGTTTTTGATACCAATTTTGAACATCTTCCTCAAAACAATCAAATATTATATGGATTAAAATAGGAGTGTTTCATTATGGATGGCTTGTCTTGGCACTTATTTTTTCTAAATCACTTTGTTCTCTCGCCAAAAATTGTTTGTAAAATTTTCCATAGTACACATGTTCCAGCAGACTGTGTCACAGCTGTTGTATTTATTATTATGCAACACTGCCCCATTTAACTGACAAATGGTGTTGAGAACAAAATGGCAGTTTGTTCAACACTTGCTGTATTTGACTGATTCAAACATTAATTAATTTTGGTTTCATCTTTTGTCTATCCTTTTTTCAACTTTTTCTATTTTTAAATTTTTTCCATTTTTGCTCTAAGCATTTGTTGACTATAGATGCTAGGATTTGGGATTACTTACCTTACATGAACTGTAAATGGATCACATGTCCGCAACGAAGATTCAGTAGTGAAATAGAAACATTAGGTAATTTTTGATTGTAGGATGAAAATCAGTCACAGAAAATTGCTTTAGTAATAGCTAACAGCAATGTGGGAAAAGACAGATTGCTACTTACCATAAAGATGACATGTCAAGTTTCAGACAGGCACAGTTAAGACACTACATAAAGCTTTTGACCACAGCATTACTCAGTAAAAGAGAGACATGCACACACCATTCGCACACACAAGAAAGCACACCTCATGCACACATGGCTGCCAACTCCAACATCTCAGACCAGAATGCAACTATCATGTGGGATGCAAGCAGCAATCTGAAGGGGGCATGAAAGAGGAAGGGATAATAGTGTATGGGCGTGGAGAGGGGTGAATGCTGTCTGGTGAAGTGTGCAGGGAATAGACCACCAAAAGGCTCATTGTCTGGAGGTTCTAGGGCAGGGAAGCGTAGCAAAAAGGCAAGGAGTGTGGAAAGACAGGTGGATGCATTGGCAGGGGGCTGCAAATAAACAGGGTGGGAGATGAGAATGGGGAGGATATTAAAGTACAGAGGGGTGGAAACCGTTGGGTGGAGGGTGTGGGGACAGTATGTTACCATACTTTGAGGCTGGAATACTTATGGGAGTGGAGAATGTGATGTAAGGATAACTCTCATCTGTACAGTTCAGAAAAGCTAGTGGTGGAGCAAAGGATCGAGATGGCTCAGGTAATGAAGCAGCCATTGAAATCAAGTGTGTTTTGTTCAGATGCATGTTGCGCGACAGGGTGGTCTACTTTGCTCTTGGCTACAGTATGGTAGTGGTTGTTCATCCTGGTGGGCAGCTGCTTAGGGTTATAAATACAAAATCAAATAGGGGTAATGCAGAAGTAGGTTTAATAATGAATAAAACAATAGGAGTGCGGGTAAGCTACTACAAACAGCATAGTGAATACATTATAGTGGCCAAGACAGACAAGAAGCCCACGCCTACTACAGTAGTACAAGTTTATATGCCAACTAGCTATACAGATGATGAAGAAATTGATGAAATGTATGATGAGATAAAAGAAATTATTCAGGTAGTGAAGGGAGACGAAAATTTAATAGTCATGGGTGACTGGAATTCGACAGTAGGAAAAGGAAGAGAAGAAAACGTAGTAGGTGAATATGGATTGGGGCTAAGGAACGAAAGTGGAAGCCGCCTGGTAGAATTTTGCACAGGGCATAACTTAATCATAGCTAACACTTGGTTCAAGAATCATGAAAGAAGGTTGTATATATGGAAGAACCCTGGAGATACTAAAAGGTATCAGATAGATTATATAATGGTAAGACAGAGATTTAGGAACCAGGTTTTAAATTGTAAGACATTTCCAGGGGCAGATGTGGACTCTGACCGCAATCTATTGGTTATGAACTGTAGATTAAAAGTGAAGAAACTGCAAAAAGGTGGGAATTTAAGGAGATGGGACCTGGATAAACTGACTAAACCAGGGGTCGCAAAGAGTTTCAGGGAGAGCATAAGGGAACAATTGACAGGACTGGGGGAAAGAAATACAGTAGAAGAAGAATGGGTAGCTTTGAGGAATGAAATATTGAAGGCAGCAGAGGATTAAGTAGGTAAAAAGACGAGGGCTAGTAGAAATCCCTGTGTAACAGAAGAGATACTGAATTTAATTGATGTAAGAAGAAAATACAAAAATGCAGTATGTGAAACAGGCAAAAAGGAATACAAACGTTTCAAAAATGAGATCGACTGGAAGTGCAAAATGGCTAAGCAGGGATGGCTAGAGGACAAATGTAAGGCTGTAGAGGCTTATCTCACGAGGGGTAAGATAGATACTGCCTGCTGGAAAATTAAAGAGACATTTGCAGAAAAGAGAACCACTTTTATGAATGTCAAGAGCTAAGATGGAAACTCAGTTCTGAGCAAAGAAGGAAAAGCAGAAAGGTGGAAGGAGTATATAAAGGGTCTATACATGTGCGATGTTCTTGAGGACAGTATTAAGGAAATGGAAGAGGATGTAGATGAAGATGAAATGGGAGATATGATATTGCGTGAAGAGTTTGACAGAGCACTGAAAGACCTAAGTCGAAACAAGTACTCAGGAGTAGACAGCATTCCATTAGAACTACTGACAGCCTTGAGAGAGCCAGTCCTGACAAAACTCTACCATCTGGTGAGGAATATGTTTGAGACAGGCGAAATACCCTCAGACGTTAAGAAGTATATAATAATTCCAATCCCAAAGAAAGCAGGTGTTGACAGATGTGAAAATTACCGAACTATCAGTTTAATAAGTCACAGCTGCAAAATACTAAGGCGAATGGAAAAACTGGTAGAAACTGACCTCGGGGAAGATCAGTTTGGATTCTGTAGAAATGTTGGAACACGTGAGGCAATACTGATCCTACGACTTATCTTAGAAGAAAGATTAAGGAAAGGCAAACCTACGTTTCTAGCATTTGTAGACATAGAGAAAGCTTTTGACAGTGTTGACTGGAATACTCTCTTTCAAATTCTGAAGGTGGCAGGGATAAAATACAGGGAGCGAAGGGCTATTTACAATTTGTACAGAAACCAGATGGCAGTTATAAGAGTCGAGGGACATGAAAGGGAAGTAGTGGTTGGGAAGGGAGTGGGACAGGGTTGTAGCCTCTCCCTGATGCTATTCAATCTGCATATTGCGGAAGCAGAAAAGGAAACAAAAGAAAAGTTCGGAGTAGTTTAATATTTTTTGTGGTATTCAAAAAAATTAAAAACCTCTCTCACACCAGCCTGATTTAACTTCACTGATCAGGATAGCAAAAACATGCGTATATTAACAGAATTTTCATTCGCAAAGCAGGCTTATCACATTCACACAGTTCAATACTGTTCTATCCTGATTAAATTGAGCTTAAGTTAAATTCCATAAGGCAGCGAAGCAATATCGAAGTCTCGGTGCGACGAAAATTGTCAGTCGATCTCCTGAAAACATTTGTAATAATTATTAACTTTCGGTGATCACATGGGGAAGACCAGAGATCTGCTGGTAAGACCGTGTTAGTCTGTTTATTTGAAGTAACTGCGTATCTTGAGCATACAAAACGGCAGGTTCGTCCAGTGTAAATCAGACGTTCCCCACTGATCCCGTGCAACACAGCGTAGTAAGCAGACACTGTCAATAATAATTAGTTAAATAATGCGCGAACACACTTACTTAAGTTCATGTATTAAATTCCTTCTCATACAGAATCTCATCAAGATGGCGATTAGCTCAACAATTCATACATATACAACCTCCTTCTTTCACAGCTAATCGGCAAGATCCTTCATTTTTTCCATAAGAGAAAACATAGATAGCAGAGAAGTTATTCCATCGAGTAAATGGACGCTCCAAGGAATAATAGGGCTTGGAACTAGTTTGCATTGATAATTATCGTATATTAAAGTTTAGGAATCGGTAAGATAAGAAGAGAAATTTCGAGATATGTACTGAGTTATATAATTTATGAAATTTCTGAAAATATCGCAGAGAGACCGCTGCAAGAGACATTACATCAGGTATTAAAATCCATGGAGAAGAAATAAAAACTTTGAGGTTCACCGATGACATTGTAATTCTGTCAGAGACAGCAAAGGACTTGGAAGAGCAGTTGAACGGAATGGACAGTGTCTTGAAAGGAGGGTATAAGATGAACATCAACAAAAGCAAAACGAGGATAATGGAATGTAGTCGAATTAAGTCGGGTGATGATGAGGGAATTAGATTAGGAAATGAGACACTTAAAGTAGTAAAGGAGTTGCTATTTGGGGGCAAAGTAACTGATGATGGTCGAAGTAGAGAGGATATAAAATGTAGACTGGCAATGACAAGGAAAGCGTTTCTGAAGAAGAGAAATTTGTTAACATCAAGTATAGATTTAAATGTCAGGAAGTCGTTTCTGAAAGTATTTGTATGGAGTGTAGCCATGTATGGAAGTGAAACGTGAACGACAAATAGTTTCGACAAGAAGAGAATAGAAGCTTTCGAATTGTGGTGCTACAGAAGTATGCTGAAGATTAGATGGGTAGATCAGATAAGTAATGAGGAGATACTGAATAGAATTGGGGAGAAGAGGAGCTTGTGGCACAACTTGACTAGAAGAAGGGATCAGTTGGTAGGACATGTTCTGAGACATCGAGGGATCTCCAAATTAGTATCGGAGGGGAGCGTGGAGGATAAAAATCGTAGAGGGAGACCAAGAGATGAATACACTAAGCAGATTCAGAAGGATGTAGGCTACAGTAGGTACTGGGAGATGAAGAAGCTTGCACAGGATAGAGTAGCATGGAGAGCTGCATCAAACCAGTCTCAGGACTGAAGACCACAACAACAACAATATAAAAAGCTGTGCAATTATTGCAGCAGAGCTGCTAAATGAGATGGGTGCTTTCACAGGTGGCCTGGTCCTTGGTGGGGTAGGATAAACCTATAACAGACATGTCCTCCGCTGCAAAGCCAAGGCAGAGCTGGACTGGCTCACCCCTCTTGGGGTTGTGGTTTTGATTTCCTCTAGTGAGTGGGCAGCCCTCCTATCATTATTAGGAAACCCTGTGGTAAACTGCTCCTTTTTGGGAATTTTAAGGCCTTTGTGAATTCACAGTCCATGGTCGCCACTTATCCATAGTCATGACCTGATGAACTCTGCATGCATTTATCAGGGAGTCAGTTCTTCTTCAGACTTGATCTTTCCAAACCCCTGGATGATGAGTCCAATCATGTCATGGTCATTAATATGCCATTCAGCCTTTATGAGTACCAATGATTGGTATCTGGATTGACAGGTGTCCCCACAATTTTTCAATGCTGTTCGGAACAGGTAACGTCCAATACTCCACACTACTGCAGCTTTCCGAATGACATTGTCATTATAGGACGTACTAAGAGTAACGACCTGCACAATCTCTGGACTCTCTTTCAAAAACCCTGGGCTGTGGGTCTGCATTGCAATCTGCAGAAGTCCAAATTTCTCTAGCCATCTCTTGTATCTGGTCCATGTCATCTTTGAGGCAGGCATCTGACCCATAAAGGGCCTTGTCAGGGCCATTACAGGCCTACTGTGTCCAACATCCGTACATAAACTGCAGGATGGACTATAAGCCCTCAATTTCACTATTTAGTCTGCTTGCCTTGGTTGCTGATAAAGCAGCCCACATGTTGCAGCGGTGGCTCTTGTTCCTCCCCAAATATAGTTATGACATTCACTTTCGCCCCATGGGATGCCACAGCAACATACACACATCAAAAAAAGTTTTGCATCATCCCAGTTCCCAGAACTCCTGAAGATAGTTGTTGACTGTGGATGTTGTACCACAGACACAGCTCCTTTATTCAGAGATGTCACTAAACCTGTCCAAAGATGTAAACAACCATGTATGAGCAGCGCCTATTAGACGGAGGGGGTCAGACAGCTGATCAGTTCCAGTTATTCCATCAGGAAGGAGGTGCATGCCTCATGTTGTCTGTAGTTCAACCATGCCTAGACCATCAATACTACAGTTCAATCGCATCCGCATTGTTACTTTGTGCTAGAAAGGGCTCTCAACAAGGGAAGTGTTCTGGTGTCTTGGAGTGAACCAAAGCCATGTTGTTCAGACATGGAGGAAATACAGAGAGACATGAACTGTAGATGACATGCCTCGCTCAGGCTGGCCAAGGGCTACTGCTGCAGTGGATGACCGCTACTACGGGTTATGGCTCGGAGGAACCATGACAGCAACGCCACCATGTTGAGTAATGCTTTCTGTGCAGCCACAGGACGTCGTGTTATGACTCAAACTGTGCGCAATAGGCTGCATGATGTGCAATGTCACTCCCGACGTCTTTGGTGAGGTCGATCTTTGCAACCACGGCACCATGCAGCGTGGTACAGATGGGCCCAATAACATTCATCTCCCCTGTGGGGAAAGAGGTTAGAATAGGCCCGCTGTATTCCTGCCTGTCATAAGAGGCCTTTATGTGATGGTCCCCTGTAGGGTTTGACCTCCATATTTCAAAGTTATTCTGAAGAACGAGCCAGTCGGGGAAGGGCGCCTTACTTGGTGCATTGTGTCCATCGGTATTGAGATCTTTAGCCCTCTTTCTCGTCATCACATTGCAAGCACACCCATTCTCCATATCTTAGGTGACAATAAGCTGTGCACTATGTAGTGTCGCTTCCTGCACCGACGACTATCATGGACTATTTTTTGCACCTGGTATCCAGCATGGTAGCCAGTCTGTTGTGGTGGAGCCGCCATGTACCGTTTTGGTTGTAGCCCTCTGACAACACAGGGATCACTCTACTGATGCCTGCGCCATTAACTCCCCATGTATGCCAAAGAGTAGATGCCTATCTCCCTGGGGCATCAGGACTCCC